>NW_026126418.1:6322500-7653750 GCF_943737965.1 Phodopus roborovskii | reverse complement strand
TCAAAGGGGGAGAGTATACATCAGTGTATAATGGGCAGAAAAACATAATGGAGAGCTTTGGCTTCCTGGATTTGTCCCTGGTATCTTAGACTATATACAGAGAAAAGGTGGCATTCCAGAAACACCATAAATTAACATTACCAAGACAAACCAAAGCAAAGAAGAAACTTTCAAGTCACACTTATGTCTGGCTTTTTTTGTTGTTGTTGTTGTTTTGTTTTGTTTTGTTTTTTCTTTTGTTGTTAAATTTCACTTACTGAGCCTACCCTCATTTGTCTGACAAGCTATGTGACTGAATTGTACATGGGAAGCCAATATTAACTTACTTCTTATAAAGGACAGGTGAACACACAGAAAGATGTATAAAAGCCATACTCAAGTATAAAAGAGGCAATGTGAAAATGACAGCATACTTCTAAAAGAAATGACTGTAAGTATGCAGGCATTTATGTTAACATTTACTAGTTGCACATATTTAGGACTTAGTTTACTTATCAGTGATAACCATTTAATTTAATCTAACCAAGAGTTTATAATATAATGAATTATCTCTGAAACTAAGAATCTTATATTGTAAAGAAATGTTCACATGATTTGTGTAATGTTTCAGTTTTTTTTCCTCTCAACTGGCTGTTCACTGTTTGATGAGAGTCTCACATATAGATTTGTCAATCAATGAAACTTGGATGAATTCCATTGGGCTTATTTTGTGCAATACATTTAACTTTCCTTTTTTCTTTTTTATTTCATCACTAGGCACTTTCCCTTGAGTCATATCAGCACCATCAATAGTGTCCTTGAAGCTCTTATTATATTGACATGGGAATGAGAAATCAGGCAGCAGAGCAGAAAGCAGGAACTTATGAGCTGTTATTTAACTCTTCCATTGTTCAATTGAAAGCCAGAAATTTTTGAGTAAATAACATGTTGTCTTTTGCTTCCATTACTGTATATTTGAGAGTGACTGATGATTTAACAAGCTGGTGTGTGCTCAGCAGCCCACAAAAACAAAATATAGTATGTTTGTCATGATTGTGTAAGAGTGCAGAATGCATTTCACTTGAAAATAGTCTGTGAACTGTTTTCTAGCTAGATTTCTACAGTCCATGTCCTGTATAACTAACTATATACTCCCTAACTTTCTTTTGTTTCATATGTTGTTCCATTCTGTTTTCTAAAGCCTCTGTAACAAACTCCCACTACATAGGATAGCTTAAAATAGTGGTTCTCAACTTGTAGGTCATAACCCCTTTGGGGTCAAATGACCCTTTCACAGAGTTCAACTATGAAAACACAGATATTCACATTGTGATTCATAAGAGTAGAAAAATTATAGTTATGAAGTAGCAATGAAAATAATTTTATTGTTGAGAGTCCCACAAACAATAGGAACTATTTTAAGAGGTATGAACATTAGAAAGCTTGAAAATCACTGGCTTAGGAAGATAGGAAAAAGAGAAAAGGAAAAGGGGATGGGGAAAGAAAACATGAGGCATCAGGAAGGTAGAACTGAAAGAACAGAAAGGAGAGCAAGGAAAAAGATACCTTGACAGAGGGAGCCTTTATGGGGTTACTGAGGAACCTGGCACTAGGGAAAGCCCCAGGAATCCACAAGGATAACCACAATGAAGAATCTAAGCAGTATCAAAGAGTCTAACTTAACTGCCCTTCCTCTATAATGAGATTGATGGCTTCCTTAAATGTCATCATAGAGCCTTTATCCAGTAGCTGATGGAAGAAGAAGCAGATATTCACAGCTAAAGACTGAACCAAATGCTCGGAGTCTAGTTGTAGAGAGGAAGGAGTGATGAGCAAAGGGGTCAAGACCATTTTGGGGAAACCCACAAAAACAGCTGATCTTAGCAAGTGGGAATTCAAAACTCCAGACTGACAGCTGAAGAACTTGCTTAAGACCAAACCAGGTCCCCTGAACATGTGTGACAGTTGAGGAGCTTGGACAATCTATGGGGCCACTGGCAATGAAGCCAGTATTTATCCCTAGTGCATGAACTGGCTTTTTGGAACCCATTCCACATGGAAGGATAACTTGCTCAGCCTAGGTACAGGGGGCAGGATCTTTGTCCTGACTCAAATGATGTGACCCTGTTTGATGATCTCCTATGGGAGGCCTCAAACTCTGAGAGGTGGATAGGGGGTGGGGATAATGAGAGGACAAGAGAGAGAGGGAACTGGGATTGATATGTAAAATTGTTTTTAATTTAAATCTAAAAATTACTTGAAAATATCCATGGGAAAAATAATAAATTTGATAATAAACAAACAACTGCTGTTAGCCCCTCCATGGGAAGGGAAATTTAGAACCTACATTATCTAGCATTTTGGATGGCTGACTGAGGGAATGTTCTCTGCTTTGCATACTGGCAAGTTTGATGGGACATGGCATATAAGTGCTTCGGAGCCTCTAAGAGCAAATGATACCATGGTAGCTTTCAATTGCTGTGTAGATTCTGAAAAACAATAACTGAAGGTTAATACAACTCAGGGTCACACCTTTGAGGAGGAAGAGAAGAATGGAGCATGCAGAATGCCATGTTCAAGTACAGGATCACATCATAAAATACTTTCAGTATCTGTCTTAAAGCACTCTGACATTTTCTACATTAAGCTGTCTTAAGGCCTCTGACAACAAAAGAAGTATAGACACTTCATGGATTTCCACCCATTCTGATGTACAAATGTAGGAAGGCAGCAAGAGATTATAAATTTTTGAGATTATAATCAACCAGTTCCTGATCTGTGAATTTTTAAGTACATGTAAAATGGTGGCCATCTGTTGAAAATGCTGAATAGCTTCTAAAATTCTGTGTGAGATTGATTGGTAAAGATCTTTTCATTGCCAAGCCCAGTTTTCATCAGGCAGGCTTCACCTACAAACTGATGAAAAGAGCTGCAGACCCACAGCGAAACAATAGGCAGGCTTCTGGGTATCTGGTGGGAGAGGGATGGGAAGTATTATAGGAGCCAGAGGGTCCAAGGACACCACAGTATAAAAATAAATGAATTTAAAAATCAACAACAACATACAACAAATCCACAGAATTGTTGGCAGAGTTTTCAGAGTTGGGACAATAAGCATGACTCTCTCTCGTACCTCTGCCATGAAGCGAGGTTCATGGAAAGCTGAGCAGGGCAATGCCACTCAAAAATAGAGGTTTTGGTCCTAGTTATGCCTTTTAACAGTTTAAAGGTTCATACAGTAAAACTAAGATTACATATAATAAAATAATAAATAATGATTCAGAATTAAAAAAAAAAAAAAAAACAAAACAGCCTTTAAGCCATGTAATGATGGGAAATACAGAGAGTCTGGATCCTGTAGGTTTTTTGTATTTTCTTTGATATTTTGGCTGTGAAGAGACATTGTATTATGCAAAATGCTGGATTAAATCAATTTGTATATTTTTAAAAAATATATATCTTACTTCAAAAATGATGTTTAAAGCTATATTACTTTGGGAAGAAGGATGTTTTTGTTCCCTCAGACAATGAAAAGCTGTGGATTCATTCAAGGCTTTAAAAAATCAGGTTTGATCAAGGAAGACTCCCCTGAAGTCCTGACTACAGCCATAAAGACATAAACCTAGAAAAACTACAGTACATGTGATATACATTATACCTGCTTAAACAGAAAACAATCATCTTTGACTGATTCATGCACAATACACAGTCTGTGCTTGTATTAATATGCACACACACACACACACACACACACACACACACACACACCTTTGAAAGTTTATATATTTTCAAAGTAAGTGGGCCAGACACCCACAAAAATGATATCCTAGGTGATCCAGCATTCAATACAGCTTCAAGACTGCTGATTGAGATTATCCAGGCTCACATGATAATACTGCTAAGATTTAACAATTGTGCTTATTTTCTCAAGGGTCCATCAATGATTACTAGTACCCCCAGTCAATAGGGAGTGGTCTATAAAACTATGTCCACGTTCTCAAAATTGGAATTATGGATATTTGTTATCATTTTAGGGAGAGTTTGTTACATATTATTATTAGTTACGGTCAGGGGGGAAAAGGCTAAACAAAAAAGATTAGATTCAGAGATATTTTTCTGAAAATAAAAAGGAGGATATATAAATGATAAGATAAAAGGGTAGATTATTGAATCTACGTTTAAGCCAAAAAGGCAACTAGTAATCTTAAATATTTTACATATGTATTGATTTTTGTATATTGACACAAACAGGGTTATTTTTGTTAGAACATACTATACTTATGTTTCTACTCTTGTTCAAGGTATTGTACCTACAGAGTTCATTTAACAATGTAATATAAATTTCCAGTCCTTGAAAATTATTATTGTTATTATGAACTATTTAAGATAATAGAGAAATACAAGTTAGTAGTTAGTCATCTATCACAATCAAACTTGTAGTAATGTTAGGTATATTTTGAAGATTAAACAGAGATATATTTTAGATAGACAAATGGTCTTCAAATAGCAGAAATCTACAGATTTTGGTATTTAAGATGTTTTAATAACATAAAAGATTTTTTATGATAATGAGATATGTTTGCTCCTGGAAGCATTAATCTCCTTCAGAGAACATAATGGGCATTGAAAACTCCATAGGCAATTTGTTTGATTTATGGCAAAAACTAGCCATGTGAGCAAAAAAACTTCCTTTGCCTTATTTGCTAACAGTTACTGCCCAAACTGGACCAACAAGAAACAAGAAAGGTGGTTGTTAAACTTTGCCAAGAAAGTGTAGATTAGTTCCTCGATGTTTCCTGCTTCACAGGAAAGTCTGCAGATAATCTAGGCTTGTAGGCCAGAGATGGATGCCCTAACATTGCAGTGGAACCTAGGGTCCCTGCCCACATGGCCTGATGTCCATATCAATAGTCAACAGAAAGATCCAGGCACTGAAGCTCTCTCCTAAAATCCTAGTACTCTGTACACTCGGGCTATAATTTACCATGGGCTAAAGCACAGTTTTGGAAACATGGAGAGTTGCAGAATACCTGGGGTTACAGTGTTATCCCTGCCTCAAAGAAATTAAAAGCAAATTAAAATGAAAGATCAATTAAGTTGAAAACAAAATATACTAAAATATCTATGTCTTTGCAACATAAAGAAACTAAACTTCTAAAGCTGTTAGTAGAAGGAAATTGCCTAAATTTTATAAGAGCCAGGGCTGGACATAAACTACTCCTCCTCAACAGTTTCTCTCTAAGATTACACCAAAGACCAGAGTGTTCTTTCTCAGCATTCCATGTAGCATATTCCTAAATGTCCCATCAACAGATTTAAGGCAGGAGAAAGAACTGAAATAATTTCAAATCAGAAGGTGCAAAGTAAAATTGTCCCTCTGTATACATTATATAATCTAATATGTAGAAGACCTTTTAGATGCCCAACAAATCTATTAGAACTAATAACAAAATATTCAAGTTGAAAAATCAGTATAAAAACATTTTATTTTATTATAAAGAGAGACAATAGAAAAGGAAGCAATTCCTTTTATAAATCATAAAAATGGGTTGACATTTAAGAACAAACAACCAATTGGTGAGGGCTTTCTAAGTTGGAAATGTCAAATCTTTGCAGAAATGAAATACAGAAAAATTAATGAAAAGACTTATGGTGACCCTGCAGTAAAGAGAACAGCTAAGCTGCCATAACTGGGGTGCTCACAGGGAAAAACATTCATTTTCCACAATTCTGGAGACAAGAAAACCCAAGCCCATAAAACAACTTGATTCAAGATCAGATAAGTTGTCCATGTGATGTGCTTTAGAGGGCTATCTTTTCTCTTATCTTCATATGGTGAAATTGGTGAGTGACGTTACTGAGTACTCCTTCATAACTCACTAGGATTCCCAGCCTACGATCCCCAAGCACCCCACAAGCTAAGACCACAGCTGTATAGCTAGTATTTTAAAACAATATATATATATAATAGAAAACAACTGGCAGGCCACATCACTGCTGAGTCAATCGACAGATATAATGCAGACTTTATCAATATATCAGTGATGATTTCTATATTAAAAGAAAAATATCCACAAAATTCTTATGGACACTTATAATAACCAAAATCCACAAAACTCTCAAATAACACAAGGGTCATCATACTTCCTGATTTCAAACATACCACAAAGCTTTAGTCATCAAAACAGTAAATTATTGTGGTAAAGAAACAAACAAAATAGAAAATAAAACAAAAAGCTAATGTATATAAGGTTAGAGATTCTCCAATAAGATACCAGAAAATATAGGATGAGAAGGAAAATAAAAACTAAAAATAGACTTTTTAGTAAATGTGCAAACACTATTGGGAATATGAATATCCACATTAAAAATAAAGAAATTAGACTCTGATCTTGTTCCATAACCAAAAATCTACTCAAACTTCATTAAATAAAAGCAGAAGACCCATAACTGCAAAGAAAATAAATAGTGAAAGCTTTATAACATCAATATTTGCAAAAACTTCTGGGAATAAAAGATAAAGTGACCAAAGCAAAAAATTTAGTGGAAAGAAGAAAAAAATGATTTAAGGCTAAGGAAGCCATCAAGTGAGTAAAAAATAACCCATAAATGATGATAATAATGTTAATTGGGTAAATCTAGTAGGATGTTAGTAATTAAAATATGTAAGAGTTCTACAATTTAAAAATATGTTTAAAGATCCATCCTAATTGAAAAATTGGCACATAACTTTATGAAAAGTGCATACAGATTGACAACCATCACATAAAAATTGTGATCAACAATTTCAATCTTTAGGTAAATAAGAATGAAAAGCACACTAATTTATTCTTCAGTTTGAAGAATACTTTTATTAAGTAAGCAGAAAATGGGGCTGGAGAGGTAGCTGAACTCTTAAGACCACTGACTGCTTTTGCAACACACTCCCAGCACCCAAATGATGATTCCCAATCATTTATAACTTCAGTCCCAAGGGAATCAATATCCTCTTCTGAACTTTGTAGGGATCAAGAATGGAGGTGGCAGCCAAAATACATATATTAAATTAATTTTTAAAATTAAATTGTTAAAAGCCACAAATTATAAAACTACACAAGTATTGGTGATTATATTCTTAACTATAGAATAAATGAATGGTAAAGTCAATACAAAGGTTTCTCAAACAATTAAATACATTATATGATCCAGAAATTTCCCTTAAGATATTTATTCAAAAGCATGTAAAGGAGCATTCTAGACAGAAATTTATACTCCCATATTGACTATTCGTTAGTATTACTATAGTGAAAAACACAACAGAACTATTCACAAAAGGAAGTGCACTCTGTGGGTGTGTGTTTGTGTGTGTGTGTGTGTGTGTGTGTGTCCATCTATGAAAACCTTATCTAGCCTTTACAAAAAGAAAATGATTTCTACTTCCACAAAAACAAACTGGGAGACCATTAAATTAAGTAAATAAACTAGCCACATAACAAAAGGCTGAGGACTCTCCTGTGTGAGGTGTTCAAAATAGTGAAATTATAGCAGCAGAAAATAGAAGAGCAGTGAACTAAGGCCAGGGAGGCAAAAAACAGTGAAGGCCTCTTCAGTGAGCGTTGTCCACATTACAAAATGAAACAGTATACATATCTGTCCAGTTTGAATATGGGTGTTACACTGTGGGCAACAGTTCAAACTTTAACAAGATAGATTAATATATGGTAATATATGGTAATTTATTACCGAGATTCCAAATAATGTAAGGCCCATTTGATCACCATTGGCAAACAAACATTTCCATCTCACATAAGCCACCATCTCCTGAAATATTTATCATTCTATATATGTTCTTTGTATTCTGGTATCTATCTCTGGTCTTTAGTGCTCTTGATTCTCAATAATTGTGGTGCAATATAACATTTTCAAATTTCAATCATCCCCCAGAATCCCATACAACTAATTTATTCATAGATTGTGTCTCTTCTACACTTTGACGCTTTTATATTTATTATATTGTGTCTTTATTTATAAGGTCCCTAATGCAGATCAGATGGGGCATTGTGCAAACAGATGAAGGAATTTGCTTACCTTTGTTATTGCACAAATGTTAGCCTATCTCATCTCAAAGGGTATAAGGTGGTTTAGTCCAAAGCCAGATATGATTGACCATGGCTCAGGAACACAGATGCAGGTTACCACCTAAAGCTACATTCCTATGTGATAATAGCCTCATGAACTTTTTGTAGTAACAGAACACAGAAATACATAGATCAAGGCTTTGTTCAGATGAGAACAACAGGCAGGCTGTTGCTTAGGTGTCTATTGCTGTGATAAAAACTATGACCAAAAGCAACTTTATTTCAGCTTACAACTCTTAGGTCGAATTCCATCACTGAGGAACAATAGGGAAGGAACTTAAGGCATCACAAGAGAAGAATGTGGATTCAGGATTTGAAACAGAGAACATGGAGGAGTATTGTTTACTCATTTTCTCTTCTGGCTTATTCATCTTTGTTATACCACCAAGAACACCTTTCCAGGGAGGAATTACTCACCATAGGATTGGCTGTACCATAGCAATCATGAATAAAGAAGATGTCCAATAGGGATGCCAACAGGCCAATGTGATGGAACACTGTCTCAATTGAGGTTTCCTCTTCTCTCATGACCATAATTTGTGACAAAGTGACATAAAAAGAAAAATTTAGCAAGGATATAGTTATAGACAAAATTGGAGACTGCTGCATCACTGATATGTTATCTGATGACACTCTGAACTTTAGACCTGAAAGCTATCAGTCAGTTTACATTCCTAAAGGACTTCCCTAAACCTCACAAGGATAGTAGTTCACACATAGAAGTGAAGAAGTAATAAATATTTGTGTGGGATGATTAAAGATATCCCAATACAATTTGCCTCAATACCTTCATCATTCCAACACCTTATAGTCATTGGAGTTTTAACTAATCATTCCTGTGAACATAAGAGCAGAGTGTTTTTATTTGCTTGTTTGGGAGGATTTGGAGGATTGTTTTTGATTCTCTCTCATTTTTTTTTAAACTTCAGTTCAAAACTTCTAGTAAAACTATACAAATTACTACTGTCAATAAGAATAAATGAAGTTAGAAGACAGCAACAGTGAGCTCTGCATTCACACAGGAAGGACTGAATTTCAAGTCATAAAATCTCTCTTCATATATAATATTAATTTCATATACACAATTAAATTGTAGTGTAGCAGAGCAATCAGGCATTAAGAAATTTACAAGCATGTGTACTAACAGAACCATAAGCAGACATTTTCATACTGTACTTTAACACTATGACAACAATGTGACTTAGCTCAGTGTTTCTGAATACCACTTTGATGTTTTCATTAAAAATCATGAGGGTACAAATGCATTAGCAAATTTTAAAAATAAGCATGGTATTTTCAGAACGAAATGTCTTTGTTTTTTATTATTTTATTTTAGATAACAAAGTCCAATTAAATGAAAACAAACATTTTATACACAATATTTGGGAATTTGGGCGTCGTTCTTTCCAAACTACTTCCTGCTGGTAAGGGGCGCTGTCTTGGGGGATTCGAAGAAGATTCAGAAATCTTGGCTGTAGTCTGTAGGGCTGCTTTGTCCAGCTGTTTTGAATGTAGGATCACCTTATACTCTGTTTCAGGTGGTCTGGCGTGATCAAACTACATTAGTCTGGAAGGAATCCACATCTTTTCATTTTCTGTGGAAACAAAAATAGAAATCCTTTTCCCCAGTAACTTGTCCTTGAACTTAAATTTTGGAGTCAAAGCATTTTTTTTAATTTAATTTATTATTTTACATGTCGATCCCAGTTCCTTCTCCTTCCCTTCCTCTCTTCCTCTCTCCCTCCCTCCCTCCCTCCTTCCCTCCCTTTTACCCTCTCTGCCCTCTCACATGCACTCTAACCACCCTCCCCTCCCATCCCCCACCCCAAAGTTTCTCTCTTTTTTTTTCTCTCTGTATATGTAGTGTGTGTGTGTGTGTGTGTGTGTGTGTGTGTGTGTGTGTGTGTGTAGGATGAGGAAGCTAGGGAAAATAATAGCATCTAAATTGTTTTATAAAAGTGGACAAGGACCTCTTGAAATATAGAGGACTGAAGTCAAGGATTTTGAAGAAGGCATGACAAGGGAGAAATACATAGCTTTAAGGAACACTATTGGCCTTGGCTAGGATTTCATTTAGTCTATAGCTTCTTGGTACTAATGGCACTGAAGAATCAGGCTAGCAAGCAAACCAAAGTGCCCTAAACCATGACAATAATAGGTGAGTTGAGACTGAAGAGCTATTCTGGGAGTAAGTGTTCAGGATTAAGCTGCCAAAATACTGCATGTTAAAATTTGGAGAAAAAATCATTCCAGTTTGAGTTTTGAAGAGATCTTAAGACAGGCAGGAAACTCTTACTAATACATTAGCTTTATCATTTGTAGAAATGTCAAATGCATGAGCTCTAAACTGAGTTGCCCACATAGTTAAAAGTGTGCTTGGATTAAAACTAGCTCATCTAAATTCTCTAATTCCAAGATTCATAAAACGAACAAAGCATCTAAACCACAGTGCATATCATCTTCCACCCTATGATCTCTTTGCAGTATCTTTACTTCAATCTTCACATACTTCCAAACTGAGCAAAATGGATCACTATTGCAAGTTTATGTGTTCAAAGATTTTCTGATGTTATGCCTGCATTGGCGTAACCTTCACTATTTGCTTTATGTATTTCCCATTCTCTGTCCATTGCATTGTCTACAGTTCAATGCAACTCTTATTAAAAACCTGCCTAACATTTCCCAACAGTTCTGAGTTACAAACAGTTTTTGTCTGAATTCTCAATGGACTATATGACTGCTCTGATCTCTGTTACATTAGCTAATATGTTGACATTATGTTTGTTCAGTATCTTATGGAATAATATCAGAATTACTTACATACAATACATACAGCATATTTATGTTAATTAATTCTCATAGCATCAGCCCCAAACATGTCCAGGTAAATGTTAAATAAATATCTTTCTGGTAAATAAATGCTTTTGCTCCATAAAGTGCACAAGAAAGAGGTGAAGTACTATTTGATTTTTTATGCTATGTGAACACTTGCTTAGCTTAGGCATAATTAACATTTAAATAACTCAATTTTCTCTTTACTGCTATTTTAGTCAGAGTGGTAGCTTTTGTGTCTAATATAACCAGCCTTTTGGGGGAAAATAAATTCCCTTTTCAGAAAGACATTGCAAAGGCAGACTAATCTGAACAGGTTTACTGCAGCAATCCACATTCTTTTCAAAATTTTATCACTAAGCAATTTCTTTTCTTGACATGCCTACAGAGGATACCATAATATATCTCCTAGGCAACCAGTCATTTATATAGCTTAGATTATTCAAATAAACCCAGGGTTTTTCCTATCTATTAAAAAAGCAGGTTTAAATTAACCCACAGATCAATATAAACTCACTGATAATGGACAAGTTTTTATTTCTTCAATGATTTTATTTCCCTGATTGTTCTGGCTTCTAATTCTTGCAGTTGAAGATCAGTTTGTTTGGCAACAAGAAAACAGGCAGAAAATTCTATTACTGATTATCTCTCTGGTGTCAGTGAAATGAAATTGAAGATTATCTTACATATTTAAAAAATTGCTAAAATTATTAGTTGGCATTCAAGATGCTCCATGGATCAGATATTCAGAGTCAGGGAGGGTATGGAATTAGACACACAGAACCTCAAAGCCTATGTTAAGGTCCTGGAGATTTAGTTTTCATAAGAACAAGGAAATTACAAGAGAAACATTGCTGAAACTCTTACATTTGGAAAATTACTCTGGGTAGAATGGACTCTATAGAAGATATTAAAAAGAAAAAAAAATAGATCTCTTCTAAATTGATTGCAACAGTTCACATACAGGGTAATTGTGACTTGGACCACAGTGGCTATGAAAGAGAGATCCAAGAATTACACTTCAGAAATAGCTTGGAGTTGGAATATTAGATTAGGCTAATATAAAGCATGTACACTGTAGAGGAAATAAAAGGATCAAAGATGACCATAGTATATTTTTCCTTGGCAAGTGGAAAGATGAAAATTTCAGTGAGAATGTAAGTTTACTTAGGTTCAGTGTTAGTTTTGTTGTGGTGTTGCTATTGTTAATACTTGAGGCTATGTGGTGAGGTTGAGAGAATCAAGGGATGTGTCATTAGGCATCCATGATTTATGCCACATTTTGAATGCTACCTAGTCTTCATGAAGACTGTCCAAGTGTCCAATTAATTGAAAAACTTTAAGTGTTCATGCCATTTTTGGAAGGATATGTCTATATTCATATCTATCTATATTTTATCTATATCATCTATATGTATATGTAGATAAGCAATATTATCTGGAGTTTGGAAAACTGTAAGAATAAGTATATATAAACAATAGACCTGTATGAATGAGACCTGGTCCTTAGGAATTATTATACTAGTTATGTTGAAGACACAAAAACCAAACAACTCACAGAAGAATCACCAAATGAAATTGAAATATAAAAAGAGAGAGGCTATAATAGATTTATGTCCAACAGTACTCACTAGCTCCAGAATTATATTCTTTGTATTTGCTTCCCATGGAATTGAAATCCCAATACAAATTGTCTGGAGAACCCAGCAGGCCTTACCTGATATCCATAAACCTTAGCATTTTCAGTGTCAGTGGTTTGTACATTGCATGCCAGACTTTCCTCGCATCTGAATTTTTCTTGAGTTCTCCCCATGAAGACAGTGAAAGAGAACAGTAGATGGTAAAAATGAGGAAGATGTTTTATTTGGATTCTGGAAGCAAGTGAGGAAGGAGCCACCCACGCTAGCATCAAAGGAATCGATTACAATCACACACAACAGAAGGTTCTGACTATCTAGAAATCTTAGGAAGATAAACAGCAAGATGAGCATTGCATCCCAGTGCCTCAGTGCCTCAGAGCACATCACAGCTCATAAATACTTCTTAAGTGATTGGTTGCAGTAGAAAAAGTGACCAATTCTTTCCTCTCTACTGATTCTTATGTTTAATTAAGGATCATCAAGCTCTATCAATATGAAATGTTATTTCTCTCACATTTGTCCTCTCTCCATTGCCACTGTCATCACCCAGCTCTTATAACCCAGATCATTAAGTGACCTAACTGCTCTCTGCTGTACATAGCTCACTGGGTATTGTACCTACAAACAATGTTAACATCACTGTTCCCACTAAAGAATCTCTAAGGGTGATTAACAATTAGCTAAAGATAAATGTCTCATTTCCTAAATCCACTTCCCTCTGGTATATTTTAATTAACCAACAATAATTGCCAGTACTGTGGGAATACCAGGAAGTACAGCAGATGGTCTTAAGACCATGGAATTAGAATCCTGAACAAAATTGCTATGGAAACCACCAGGCCTTACCTGACATTCATGGAGTATTTGCATTTTCAGCTTCCTGCTCAGAACCAGGGTCTTTCTCTTGTGACAGAAATGAAAGACTACTCTGAATTACCCTGTGGTGGATTAGCCTTATAAACCAATCCATAACAAACATCTTAAGGAATGGTCGTATTACTTTGTAATCACTTGATTCCACTGAAACCATTAAATCTCTCTCTCTCTCTCTCTCTCTCTCTCTCTCTCTCTCTCTCTTTCTCTGTCTGTCTGTCTGTCTCTCTCTCTCTCCCTTTTTTCTCTCAAACAAATTTCTATGGAGATAGGTTGAAAGGGTGAGACAGCCTGAAAAACACTATTCCAGGCTTCCTGGAATCAATGAAGTGATCCTATTACTTTTGTTAGCTGTGCTAGTAGAGAACATTTCTTTTTTTTTTTTTTAATTTTACTTAATTTTATATAACAGTCCAATTAAATGAAAACAAACATTTATACACAATATTTGGGAATTTGGGCGTCGTTCTTTCCAAACTACTTCCTGCTGGTAAGGGGCGCTGTCTTGGGGGATTCGAAGAAGATTCAGATATCCTGGCTGTAGTCTGTAGGGCTGTTTTGTCCAGCTGTTTTGAATGTAGGATCAGCTTGTACTCTGTTTCAGGCAGTCTGGCGTGATCAAACCACATTAGTCTGGAAGGAATCCACATCTTTTCATTTTCTGTGGAAACAAACATAGAAATCCATTTCCCCAGTAACTTGTCCTTCAACTTAAATTTTGGAGTCTAATGCCTTTTCTCTTCATTCATGGATGCTTAATGTTTTAATGAATGTGTTATTTACTGTAATGAAGTCTGAGTCTGCTATTAAATTAATAGAACAGTGCAACCAAGGATCCCATAACAGCAATTTATCCATGCTCAGCATTGCTTTATTCCAAATACTGGTTTTCTGGCCATTTTAACTCTCTGCTAGTCTGGAGATAGTATATAAATTCTATTTTGCTACAAATGATTACCAAATTAAAGTTAATCTGTATATATGTTTATATATTTGTAAATATTATGTCTCAGCATGGTGATTAAATACAATGAATCCTAGTGAGAAAAGCCTTGCTTCAAATTCTGGCACTATGCGCTTAGAAGCCTTAGTCATGTTACAGTCGCCCTGAGTCAGTGTTCTCATTTATAAAGGAACAGTTGCCACAATGAGCTGTTCACACAGGATTAATAATACATTTTGTGAAAAAATTATGTATCATGTTGAAGCTTTATAAATATTAGCTACTATAAAGTGAGGGAGTAAGTCCTGCTCATTCTTCCTTCAGAGAACATTTGAAACCTAAGAAATAAGCTTTTCTTGCAGCAGCACTCCTATGGAAAATTGCAGCTTCAGGGGTGGAACATGAGCTGGATTTCTGCCCACAGCCTCCTGCTCAGTTAAGTATATCCAGGCTTATCTTGAAGTGCATTTCTAACCAAATACAGAAAACTTGGTATTCATCTCACTCACCACTTGTCAACTTGAGTCACTCCATTTCTTATTATTGCCCTTTTAAAATCATTTTTAATATTTTTTGAGTTGTTAGACTCACATTCAACTAAGAATTCTGAAAAACATGATGGTTTCTATTTCAAACAACAGAGTTTGCTACATTAAGGACACTGTCTTTATAATGCCCAATTCCTGACCACCTCTCTGTGCATGTATAGTGCAAACTCAGTGAGTTATTAATTAATGAATGATTAAATAAATTAGTAACAAAGTGTATGTACAACTTTATTGATTCAAAAACTCAAGTAAGATTTAAGTTGATAAACCCTTCCAGCTGGAATTCTACTTTAAACATTTCTAGTACCAGGAGAACACAAGTAATTAAAATAAATCTGTAGAATTGTGCTCTATCTTAAAAGTCATCATTTAATAAGAATGTGTAATTAAGGAGGAGGAAACAAGTGAAACAGAAAATTAAATCCTTAAGCTGATATTGACCTCAATATAAGAACTGATCTCAATTTATGGGGAAATTTTCCAGATTAAATTTCTTTCGGAGTGTTCTGTTTTGTTTAGTTTTTTTTATGCAGTCCTGAACTCAAAACTGCACAAATAACGAAGGTTAACAGAAGATACAAAAGTGTCCAAACAATTTACTTCTTCCAGTTGCTATTTGACCAATTAATCTTATTTGTTTAATCTAATTGTCTGCTATTCGTGTATTCACTATGTCACACAGGAGTATATATTTGGTCCTTATGATACTGGCTTCTTTTACATAAGAAAGTGCTTTCTGGTTGCATTTATTACCCTCCAAATGTCTCAGTAGAATTCCATTATGAATATGTGGCACATTTTCTTTATTTATTTATCTGTCGGTAGACATTAGACTGGTTCCATTTTCTGGCTATGGTGAACAGGGGATGTATCTAAAAATGTGTATGTCTTAAGTATTTTCTGTCTTTTTTTTTTCTTCTCACATAAAATATATCCCAACTACCATTCCCTCCCTCCCTCCATTCTTCTCAGTTCTACTTCTTCATCTCAGATCCCAACCTCCTCTATTTCCCTTCAGAAGAGAGCAGGATTCCCAGAGATATTAACCAAACACAGCATAAAGTACATTAAGACTAGACCAAACCCTCATGTCGGGGATGGCCAAGGAAATTTAGTAGGAGGAAGAGTAGATGAAAGAGACAGAGACATTGTACAGTAAATTAGAGTCTTTAAGGTAAACAGAATTGTATAGTTTGGCAGTATACTTCTGAATGCCTTAGAAATAGTAAAAGAAGAGATAAATACAAACACAGATTCAACCACTGGATTGTGTCAACAAAAATAGCTTTATAAAGCCCTAATGTTAGTGTCTATGCCACAAAACAACAACCACTACAGAAGATTTATGTACTTAATTGCTGTGACTGTAGAGTGTGGATGAGGAACAATGAAATTGATGTGCATTGGATGAGTGTCTTATCCTGATGAAAATATGAACTTGTTACAAGGTTATCATCATATGTTATAAAAACTACAATTTACCTCATATATCATGGTTTCCAATTCTGGCCCTTTTTCTCTTTCTCTGCATTTTAGTTTTATTATTATTGTTATTGTTATCATTATTATTATTATTATTATTATTATTATTATTATTATTTGATTTGTTTGTTTTTGGAAACAGGGTCTCAGTATATTTTCCTGACTAGTATGGAACTTTGTATGTAAACTAGATTAGATTTAAACTTAGAGATACCTTCCTGCCTCTTTCTCTGTTTACTTAGATCATAGAAATGCACCACTATGCCTGGACTTACTTATGGTTGTTTCATCTTTTCTTATTATTTAATCTTATTGTCTTTCAGAAACTAGATCTCACTTCTAAGTCAGGATGGCCTAGAACAGACATTAATGTATGATTCAAGTTAGCCATGAAGTCTTAATACTTTTGATTCAGCCACCCAAGTGCTCAAATGCACTTTATTTCAATGAGAGCATCTTCAGTTTCTGATAAATCATGCCACTTATTTATTATGTCAACAATCTTTTCATTGTTTGCCCATACAAACTAGGAGATAACTTTATACATGTGATACAAGAATATCTGCATGTTTCAATTCATTAAATTACAATGACCAAAAAAGTTTTTGAGACATACTGATTGACATAAGAACCTTTGATTAAAGATTTATTGTCACTTGATTGATTTAATTATTTTATTCACTTCCATTGTTTATAAATTAAATAACTCCTACAACATCTGTTCATTAACTCTTCCTCCATCTCACTGGTTATCTCTCTGCTGAACCGTAACCTAATTTCTATGAGTGTAAAAATCTAATTTTGAGTGATAAATATGGCAAATTTCTTTCTATATGTAGGTCTTTTTTTACTCTTTTCCCTCTCCCCCCTTTGTTTGGACCACTAGCATAAATGTGAATTATTGATATCTTTGTAATTGTTGGGATTAATCAGGAGTCTTGCACATTCATTTTGTTGTTGTTTGTTTTGTTTTTCGAGAAGGGGTTTCTCTGTATTGCTTTGGAACCTATCATGGAACTCGTTCTGTAGATCAGGCTGGCCTCAAACTCAGAGATCAACATGCCTTTGCCTCCCAAGTGCTGGGTTTAAAGGCTTGCTCCACCCAAGGCCGGCCCAGAGACTTGTACATTCTTGTCACCAGTATATCCTTGTTAGTAACTAAGCCACATCTTCAGTTTAAACTTTAATTAAGTGTTGAAAGGATATTATTCAATAACCTTTAGTTTTCAGATTAAGGGTAAAAAGGAAAAAAATCCATACACCATACGTTTTATGATAACCTCATTGGGCTATTTTCCTTTTTCAGCTTAAGAAAGTCTCTACCTCTGATATCTCTCTCTCTCTCTCACACACACACACACACACACACAAAACACACACACACACACTCCCTCTCCCTTCCTCTCTCTCTCTCTTTCTCTCAAACACACACACACACAAACACACACACACACTAACACAAACACACGCACACATACCGCATGTTTTTTTCATTCTAGTTGGACACAATTTGAAGCTGAATATTTATTTATTTATTTCATTGACTTGAACCAGGATGAAGATAACATATTTCACTAGTGACTGTTCTCAATTCATCTCCTAAAATATTGTTTCCTCATTTTCCAGGGATAGTTGAACAGCATATATAAGTATCTACTATCAGCTTGACCCTCTATTTTTCAAGATCTGGACTCCTTCCTGAACATCAGAATGAATAATGTAAAAGGCTTGCTTACTCTTCATTATGTTGAGTGTTGGCTGCTGTCACCAAAACTGCATATTCTAGGGTGCCCAGATACTTATTGCCTTGACTGAAGCTGACAAGATGTTTTAAAGATCCTTGAAAGGATGTGTTTTGAGACAGGAGATTCATTGGAAATGGCTTTTATTAGTTAATTACTGATGTGTATAATCTGATCAGACAGTATCATCTGAATCAATATGCAATTTGGCCTCACTCTAAATCCTCTGAACTTTTATTTAATATAAGTTTATTACTCCTCACTCAGTATTGTAAAGTTTAATTAAAGTCAGGGTCTCCATTGATTCCTCTAATTACTTGACACATAGCTTGTGAGAACTTACGATGCTAACTACTACATGGGAACCATTTCTCCTTTTTAATTCCTTTAATTTTGGTGACTTCCAATCACAGAAATGATATGCTAAATACTGAAGAATACATTTCCTACTTTCATTGTCTTCAGCTAACACTGGAATGAGACACCCTTATACTTTTAATTTAGTTTTGTTTGTTGTTGATATAATTTTGTTTGTTTGCTTATATGTTTGTTTCAAGGAATGTATAGCATTACCACCAGTATAAATGAAGCACAAAATTAGGTGAAGATGTTCCTGAGTGGTATAATAATTTATCCACTCCTGTACATGTAATTTGGCCCTTTCTGTTTGTCTGTCAGTGATTTGATTAAAATGGGAATAGCCAATACTTTCATTGTCTTGAAGCCCTCAAAATATTATCCCAATAAAAGTTTCCTCATAAGTATCTTCTTTTGGGTATCTTGTTATCGTGATGACATACTGATTAATATAACTGAACACTTGATCTCAGTCAAACAGCCAAAAAGTAATGACAAATATATTTCTAAACTATTATTAAACAAATATTCAAAGATTTTTATTTTAAAGACACAGAGTGGGAAAGAAAATAAAAAAGGTAGTATTATTAAGACTGAGGGTTTTATCTAAAATCAAAGGCTAGGAAGGAGTTCTTTCCAAACCTTTGTGCTTGTTGTCAGAATTAATTCAGTCAGTGCTCTTGTACAGGAGGTTTAAATTCCTTTGTGATCCATAAGCCAGATGCAACTTTCAGTCCACTACCTACCATGTGACCCCCTTCAGAATGATACAGTGATATATGACAGTTTGTCTTTAGCAGACTGAACAGGGGAATGAGACTCTATTACTTGGATACAAATTAATTTCTCATGTAATACAAGAGAGGAGTAAAATCTAATCACTTTTTCCATTTTATATTGTAGATACTACCCACACTCAAAAAAAGATGGTATTGTACATGTTAAAAATGTTCATTTGGAAGTACAAAGAATTTATGGTATAGTGTGGTAATAATTCTGAAACATGTTTCATCCTTTTAAAAAAATTCTTTTCTTACTGAGTTTGGAAATAATTAGTGAAATGAGTTTTTAATCAGTCTACTTCAGATGTTTTTTCTATGTCCTATATATCCATTTGCTGGGACAGATATTTATTGTCAAGAATAGAAATGCATTTTTAATGGAAGCATACTGATTCTGTGACAAGATTCCACTGAGCTCTTAGGATCACACTGCTGCCGAAGAGGCTGACTCTTCAACCCAGAAAAGAAGCTCATGGTCATAGGCCCTAAATTTCAGAGCATTCAGTGAGAGCAGCTCCAATATTCCCCTCTGCCTGACATGGTAATGTGAATTTAGAACTGGCCTTTTAAAATGAGAATTAAAATACTCCATCCGCATAACTAAAAAACAGAACAAATGAAAAATAGAAAACAAATGACTATACTTTCTTCCCTATTAAGTTCTGTTGTGAGTGTTACAGCATTCTTGTTGCAATAGGTTATGATTTCCCATGCCACAATCTTTACTATCCAGGAAGTCATCCCTTCAATACCTGGGATACTGTTGTTGAGCCCTCCAAGCTAATTGATAAATAAGGAAGTCTCATTGAAGTTTAAAATTCTTTTCTCTTTGGATGATGGACACCCAGTGTCTGGTCAGTGTAAGAACATCAATACCAATTTCTGTTTTCTCCATGGAAATCAACTTTAAATATCATCCCAGTTTTAGATCTGCTAGGGATCAGCTGGTGCCATAAACTCCTACATCTCACTTCAAGTTCTCACTTTGTACTTGTCTTCTTATTCTCTCACTGGGGTCATTATTGAAACATTCCTCATTAAGTTTTCACTTAAGCATTTGGTCCCTGGGAAAAAAAAAAAAACAAGGGTAATATTTTAGCTGTCATTTTCTTTATATGGATCTTGAACAAAATGATCTTTTAGGATTCTTCAGCAGAGTTTTTTTTTAAAGATGCAGATATGACATATTGAATATAACAATGAATATAACATCAATGAAAATTACATGTGGATTTTATTTTAGCATTTACTCTGAATCAGTGTCATGCTCATTATTCTTTATTTTCACCCTGTAGAATCTGTAAAATATTATTACTATGTTTTCAGATGAAAAACAAACATTATGAAAATAAAAGAAATATACAGAAGAGCTTACAGCAATGAAGTACTGGGAAAAAATGGAAACCCATCACTCAGAAACACTATAATGATTTTGATAATGTAAAATATTTCATTCTCTACTTCATGAGGTGACCTACTCTTGTTTACTGAATGTGATCAGATTAAGAAATAGACAATCTGAAGTCAGATAGCTCCTTTGACGATATCTATGTTTATGTGAAGAAGTAAGTATCAGGGAAGTTTGAATACCCATAGTAGTGATGATGAGAGTGTCCTACACTGTCATGTTTTAAGTGGAAACATTCACATGATTTAGCAGAATATCAGAAACTCAAGGTGAGAGGGAGAGGAAAGCCACCTTACTGAACTACAGTCTCTGGTAATGTAATAGACATTCTGGTTTCCAAGAATCACAGGAAAGGAATTTCCAACGAATTTGAGTCCTTTTCTATACTTAGTATTAATTTCTTAAAATGAGGTTAAGGAAAAACAGAAAACATAAGGGACAGGTTGCAGTAAAAAAATAGAACAAAATAGGACACACAAGTATATTTCAAAGGTTTAGGAAAGTCATCACCTCAAGAGTCATATTAATAATAATAATTTAATGTCAATGATAAGATTAGTAATTAATATATATATAACTAAGATGTATACTTACATCTATATTTAATGCATATAGAATTTCATACAAAAGTTTATTTCTAATAATCTAATAAGGATCATTACTTATAAAATGGCACTCTTTTCATTTTTCCTTTGCATTTATAAGGAAGGATTGAAAAGTCTTTCAAAACTGTTTCTGTAACTTAATTTCTGAACTATAGGAGGTTGGACACATGGTTCAAAAGTTCAGAGCTTTAACTACTGTTGCCAAGGACTTGGGTTTGGTTCCTGGAACTCCAGATGAAGGAGTTCTATCGCCTTTTTCTGGACATTGCACATACTTCATGCACGCTATGCATGTGCATACATATATCCAATACTTATACATTGAAAATAGAATAAAAAACTAATTTTTAAAATAGGCTCCACGAAAAAGTGGTTTTTTAATATATTTGAGCCAGAACAAAGCTACATGCTGAAAGTTACCTCATTCCCAGAGACCAACAGTCAACATGTAGGGAATAGAAAAGTGCTATTCGGAGTATGAAGAGGAAATTCTAGCACAGTGTTGGTGAACAAATACATTGAAACCCAGCATTACAAAAAAACTTCATAGAGGTTTATTAGCATGTAACTTCATAAATGCTTTCCACTCACACCTTCTTTTCAGCAGAAAAATTGTACATGTATAAGATAGATATGCAGATCAAATATTTGTTGATAATAAATCATAAAGAATTTAATTTTAAAACAATTATTTGGCTTTAGCTTTAAAATTCCTTCATATGCATAATTTTTACCTTTTATTAACGATATGAGGTTGTTTGCATTCTAATGAGATGGATGTGATTGTTTACTTTTACATGAAGAATTAAATCTTGGCTAGTATTTGATATTGTGAACAGAGAGTTTTCAGGTTTTACAGAGATGATTGATACATTTATTTTATACCTGTCAGTACTGAGAATGCTATTTCACAGAAATATATAACAAAAATGACAAGTATTCAGTGTCATTTTAGAAATCATTTGAAATCCTGTCCTAATCCCATACCAGTATTCCCTGTGTGTGTGTGTGTGTGTGTGTAACTCAATTCACCAATTGAAAGCACTAGTTTTTAAAACCAAACATCTAATACAATGAAGTGCAAAGGCATATTAACATCTACTAAGGAATAATGGTAGAGGATTAGTTGTTTATCAAAAACTAAACCCCAAGTTTCTATAACAGGTGAAAGTTTTGTGCAGTTCATGATGTGTAATAGTCTTAAATCCAAGCTAAGGTATTCCAAGCAATGTTTGTTGGCATTTTGCCAATGTAATGGCATGTACAAGACAAAGTGTGTGTGCCCTGAGTCCAAAGGCCACGGTGAAATTGTGGAATGCAACCAAGATGAGCAATTTAAGAGTCATTCATTGGTGCTAATGGTATATTCAGAAAACCTCTGATGCTGCCAAAATATTACAACTGCATATTGTGTTATGCAAGAGTTGAAGTTTCTGCATCCTTAAGTTCATTTCACAATCAACCTGTGTCAATCAATTAGTGACTAGATTAATAAAATATAGAGTAAGTATATAATTGAATAAAGTTCACCTTTAAGACAGAAAGAAGTTTGTTAGCTGTCATTCTAGAGATTTAAGTGAAGAGCCCTATAGTAAAAGAAATAAGCTGAAGACAAAATAACGAATATTAAAATATTTCATTCATATATAAAATATGAAGTTCACTCAGACAAGCATAGTGAAGTAGTACTCACCCAAGGCTGGGCAGCTGAGGGCAACATAGGTCCCATGGCCTCAGATACATATAAAGGGTGAGTTTCACTTAGGAATTGCTTGGTTTTTGATTTTGGCCTGAAGAACACTCTGGTTGGTTAGCCTAACTCTTTGACATGATGCAGTTCACAGACTGTATCAAGCATTAATGATGGTGTAAATCGCTGTCTTAACTTGTTCATTATATTCAAAATTGTAACATCATATGGAGGGCCACAATTATATGAAGTTATATTGTTGATATGTAATTTTAAATTTGAATAGGTTGTCAAGTCTCCTTCCACATACCTGAGCTTAGAGAACTTCACATTTTGCAGCATAAACCTACCTACTTTTGTGACTTGCATACACTTGAAATATCACTGCACCTTTAGTTTTGAATACAAAAATAGAAAGAAAATGTGCTTAATGGTCTTGAAATATAGGTTTAGAACACAGAAAAAGTAATTATTTGTCTTTATACTATCAAAGAAATATTGAACTGATTACTGCCTATGCACATTATGTTTGGAAGTATTCTTATGGTTTAACACTTAACAAAATGAATAGCATTGCTTGTGACCAAGTGTAATTTTAAGCAAAAAAATCTCTATTTTCTCTCATATATTCCTTTCCTGACTCAATCTTCCTAGTCCCATGTGTTTTCCTCTCCTCCCTTTCTCATTCTCCTAGTTCCCTTTCCACTCACTGCCACCACCATTCTCCTCATATGTTCAGGAGATCTTGACCCTTTCCCCTTCTATGTGGGATGTTATATAAATCTCTTAGAATCTTCCTTGTTTCCTAGTTTCTATGGCGTATGAATTATATGCTGGCGATCCTTTGTTCTATGTCTAAAATCCATATATGAGTGAGTACATACCATGTTCCTCTTTCTGTGGCAGGGTTATTTTATTCAGGATGGTTTCCTCAAGTTCCATCTACTTGCTTATGAATTTCAAGATTCCATTTTTTTTTCTGCAGAGTAGTATTCCATTGTGTAAATGTGCCACATCTTCTTTATCCATTCTTCAGATGAGGGGCATCTAGGTTGCTTCCAGGTTCTTGTTATTACAAACAATGCTGCTATGAACATAGTTGAGTACATGTCTTTGTTGCATGGATGTGGATCATTTGGGTAAATGCTTAAGAGGGGAATTGCTGAGTCCTGTGGGAGATTGATTCCCATTTTCCTGAGGAATAGCCATACTGATCTCTAAAATGGCTGTACGAGTTTGTACTCCCACCAGCAGTAGAGGAGTGTTCCCCTTTCTCCACATCTTCTCCAGCATAAATTGTCATTGGTACTTCTAATTTTAGCCATTCTAGCAGGAGTAAGATGGTATCTCAAAGTTGTTTTGATTTGCATTTCCCTGCTAGCTAAGGATGTTGAGCATTTTCTTAAATGTCTTTCAGCCTTTTTTTATTTCTTTTATTGAGAGTTCTCTATTCAGTTCTGTACCCCATTTTAATAGGGTTATTTGGTGTTTTGTTGACTAGTTTCTTGAGTTCTTTGTATATTTTGGAGATTAGCCCTTTGTCAGATCTCAGTGTCTGTGCTACTGAAGTTATGTTCAGGAAGCAGTCTCCTGTACCAATTTTTTCAATGGCACCTCCCAATTTTTCTTCTAAGACTTTGGACTTGAGTTTTGTGCTTGGGGATAGACATGGGTCTATCACACCATCATCCAGTTGTGCCAGCACCATTTGTGGAAGATGCTTTCCTCCTCACATTGTATACTTTTAGCTGTTTTATCAAAAAGCCGGTGTTTGTAGGTGTGTGGGTTAATATCAGGATTTACGATTCAATTCTACTGGTCTACTTGTCTATTTTTGTGCCAATATCAGGCTGTTTCCAGGACTATCACTCTGTAGTAGAGCTTTAAGTTGGGGATGGTGATGCCTCCTGAATTTCCTTTATTGTACAGAGTTGTTTTGGCTATCCTGGGTCTTTTGTTTTTCCATATAAAGTTGATTATTATTCTTTCTTGGTCTGTGAAGAATTGTGTAGGGATTTTAATGGGGATTGTTTTTTGGCAAGATTGCCATTTTTACTATGTTTATCCTACAGAGAGAGAGAGAGAGAGAGAGAGAGAGAGAGAGAGAGAATAAAAGAGGGAGCCATTATAGGTTTGAAGAGAAAACTGCCTCTAGAGAAATGTCCAGAAACATATAAGACTGACCCCAACTAACAATTTGAGCAACAGTAGAAAGGCTACCATTAATGCCCTTCCCTGATAAAGATATTGACAAGTAACTTATCCACTATCATAGATTCCTTATCTAGTAGATGATGGAAACAGAAGCAAATACCAACAAGTAAACACTGATCTGAGCTGGAATGCAGATGCAAAGAGAGGACAAGACCAGGCTACAGAAACACATAAAGACAGCTGACATAAACAAGGAGGAGCTAATGGACCCCCAGACTGATAGCTAGGAATCCAGCATGGGACTGACTCAGACCCCCTGAACATGGGTCTCAGCTAGAAGGTCTGTACAATCTAAGGGACCTCACAGAGTGGAACCAGGATATATCCCAGATGCACAAAAGGACTTTGTGGCACATCCTCCCTGGAGGGATACTCCCTTAATCTAGAGCCAGTAGAGAAGGCCCAGTACCCACTCCAAATGACTTGATAGATTTAGCTGACCCTGCCTGGAAGGCATCACCCTATGTGTGGAGTGGGGGGGGGGAGGGTGGTCGGGGGCATGAGAGATTGGGATAGAGGGAAAGAGGGAGGGATGAAGAGTGAACTGGGATCGATGTGTAAAATAAAAGTAAAAAAATAAAATTAAAAAAAGTAGAAGTACCTGAGGTGAGGAAATGAAAATAGTAGGATGACGGGAGATATATAAATTATAAATCCATGTTCATTTGTATGAAAAAAAGCATAAAATCTCCATGTTCTCTCGCTGCCTTTTGGTTAGTTTGGATAAAGGTTTGTCTATATTGTTTATTTTTCGAAGAACCATATCTATTTTACTTTGATTCTTTTTATTGTTTTCCTAGTCTCTACATTATTGATTTCAGCCCTCAAATTATTTCCTGGCATCTTATCCTCAGGGGTAATTTTGATTGTTTTTTGTTCTAGAGCTTTCTGTGGTGCTGTTAATTCTCTAGTGTGACTATTCTCTAGTTTCTTCATGTGGGCACTTAGTGCTATGAAATTTCCTCTTAGCATTGCTTTCAAAGTGTCCCAAAAGTTTATATGTGTTGTGTCTTCATTGTATTAAATTCTATGAAGTCTTTCGTTCTTTATTTCATCCTTGACCCTGGAATTTTGCAATTGTACATTGTTCAGTTTCCACGAGTTTGCAGGGTTTCTGCAGTTTGTGTTATTGTTGAATTTTATCCTTAAAACATGGTGGTCTGATAAGATACAAGGTGTTACTCCAATTTTTTGTTCCTATTGAGATTTGCTATATTGCCAAGAGTATGTAATCAATTTTAGATAAGGTTCCACATGGTGCTGAGAAGAAGGTATATGCACTTGTGTTTGGATGCATTGTTCTACAAATATCTGTTAAACCCAATTAGCTCATAACTTCTGTTAGTTGCTTTGTTTCTTTGTTAAGTTTCTGTCTGGTGGTCCTGTTGAGTGTTCAGAGTGGAATTTTGAAATCTCTCACTATGTGTTATTTGAGTTTTAATCATGTTTCTTTTACAAATGTGGGTAGTTTGGGGCACAGATGTTTAGAATTGAGACTTCACTTTGATAGATTTCTCCTGTGATGAGTAAAAAATGCAGTTCTTCATCTTTTTTGATTGATTTTAATTTAAAGTCTAACTTGATAGAGAGTAGGATAACTATATATGCTTGTTTCTTGGGTCAATTTGATTGGAAAATCTTTTCTCAACCGTTTACTCTGAGATATTGTCTGTCTTTGAAGTTGAGGTGTGTTTCTTGTATACCAGAAGGATGGATTCTGTCTTCATATCCATTCTGTTAGCCTGTGTCATTTTATAGGCAAGTTAAGACCATTAATATTGAGGGATTTTAATGACAATTGACCCTTAATTCTAGTTTGTTTTGGATTTGCTGTTGGTGGTGGGAATATGTGTGGATTTCCCACCCACCCGCCCCCCCATTTTTCTTTTGGCTATTGGTAAAATAGGATTATCTATTGCCAATGTCCTTGTAGGTGTAGTTAACTTCCTTGGGTTGGAGTTTTCCTTCCAGAACTTTCTGTAGGGATGGATTAGTTGATATGTATTGATTAATTCTGGTTTTGTCATGGAATATCTTGTTTTCTATAGCAATTGTAAGCTTTGCTGGTTTTAGTAGTCTTGGATGGCAACCGTGATCTCTTAGAGTTGGTAACATACCTATCTAGGACGTTCTGCTCTCCAGAGTTTCCATAGAGAAGTCAGGTATAATTCTTTTAGGTTTGCATTTGTATGTTACTTGACCTTTTTACTTTGGTGCTCTTAATTCTGTATGTTTAGTTTTCGATTATTCTTTATGTGGCAAGGGGAATTTTATTTTGTCCACTCTATTTGATGTTCTATAAGCTTCTTGTACTTTCATTAGCATGTCTTTTTTAGTTTGGGAAAGTTTTCTTTTATGAGTTTGTGAATATATTTTCTGCACCTTTGAGTTGGGTTTCCTCACCTTCTTCTATACCTATTATTCTTAGGACTATTCAGGATGTCCCATATTTCATGGTACTTTGTGTTACAGATTTTTGGACTTAAAATTTTCTTTGATTGATCAATCGATTTCTCCTAATATATCTCCAGTTCCTGAGATTCTCTTTGATATTTTGTATTCCTTTGGTTATGCTTGCATATGCAGTTCCTGATAGTTTACCCAGCTTTTCTATTTCCTTATTTCCCTCAGTGTTTTTTGTTTGTTTGCTTTTTGGGGTTTTGTTGTCATTGTTGTTTTTATTGTCTCCATCTCAGCTTTCAAACCTTGCACTGTATGAACTGTTTTTTGCAAATTTTGGTTTGTCTTTTCTTTCATTTCTTTAAATAATTTTCTCATTTCCTCTTTTAGGGTCTCTATCATCTTCCTGAAGTTGTTTCTTCTTCATCTGTGTTGGGATGTTCATGGCTTGCTGGTGTAGAGTCCCTAGACTCTGGTGGCAACATATTGATCTTTCTGTTGTTTATTGTGTTTTCATACTGTCATCTACCCATCACTTCTTCCAGTGATGGGTCTCTTCCTCTCCTGGTGGGTACTGGAACAAGGTTCTCTTCTGGTGGGTACAAGCAGATCCAATACTCAGTTGGCTTTCCTCTTCCAGTGGGTGGTGGCTGGACTAGGGCACTGGCAGACTCTGGAGGCTCTGAGCAGGTCAAGGAAGGCAGGCTCCTCCCATGGGTGCTATCATACTGTCTTTGACATTAAAAATTATATAAAGATTCTAAATTAGACTTTGTGATGCTAAAAAGCATGGATTATTTTAGCAATTTATCTTTTCTTCTATATCAGTCAAAGGCAATTGCCTTAGTACATTTAACAATGAGCCACATGCTCATCACTTTGTGGAAACCACATCCTTATTATGTGGACATAATTATTATGGACAATAAAAAAAGGAACCATCACTATGCAGTTAATAAGTTTAGAGTATAGTGGAATAATCTATCATCTTTACCCAAATCATAAAATTTGAAGTATCCTATATGCTTTCTCAGTAAAGATTGAGACTGGACAATGGTGGTGCATGCCTTTAATCTCAGCACTCTGAAGGCAGAGGCAGGATGACCTCTGAATTTAAAGTCAGCTTTGTCTACAGAGCATGTTCCAGGACAGCCAGAGCTACACAGAGAAACCCTGTCTTTTTTTTTTTTTTTTTTTTTAATGAGAAACATGTTGAAAAAGCACAAATTTTCTTAAGTTACCTCTAGTCCAATGTCCAATGTCACTTGCTTAAAGTCAACTGAGGAAGGATTTATCAGATCAAAAATTGCAGAAGTTCTTGGGTTGCTTTTTTTTTTTTTTTCATCATCAAATAAGGTGGAAAAGCCTTGAGTGAATTTCATTTCATTTTCAACCTATATATCCCAATGCCTGTAAAAAATGATGCTACAGATATTGAAATAATGTTATAAGAACTCCATGCCAGCAAATTTTACAAATTACAGGGAAATGTACAAATACCTGAAAAAAGCATAAAGCTACTCAAAATGATAGAAGACAAATGGAATGGAAAATTCAAGTAGCCCTGTGTACACTAAAGATCTGAATTTCTAAATAATGGCAAATTTTAAAAATCTTTACTGTTGAACATATTTAAAAGCAAATATTGGATATATATAAAAATATTATGGATCATATTGAAATGCTCAGAAAATGGAGTAAAGTTCCTAAAGGCTATAAGCCCACAACAGGACAAATGCACAAATATATCATAAGAATTAAAATTATATGCCTTGATTGGCAAAATGGCTCAGCAAGTAAAGGCACATGTCCCCAAGCCTAACTACCAAGTTTAATAACCTGACCCATATGTGAGGAGAAGGATCCAATTTCAAAAATCTGTCTTCTGATTCAAAATATATCAGTGACATGTATGCTCACAAATATGCACACATGAAATGAGTAAAAAATTAAAGAAATAAAATTGTAGACCATTATCACTCTAGAACATACACACACACACACACACACACACACACACACACACACACACATACACCATGATCATGGAATTCTTTTAAGTCATACATTATCAATTAAAATTCAATTACTGTATTTCCACATTAGTAAAATTAGATAAGATAAAAAGCCATGTGATCTCAATGCACACATTAAAGATATTGAAAAACATTCCACATATAATGACAAAATCATCAAAAAATAAAAATAAATTTCTTTAAGTGGATAGATAAGGAGTATGCTAACATCCTCTGCTAACCTGTTGATAACTGATAAAGTCTGGGGAAGGGACAAATTCAATAGGGTGCCCAATGGTGAGTTTCCCAGGCTCCAAACCCATACTCACATAGAGGGTCCTGTTTAAATCAGGATGCCACAAACAAACATCAATACAGCAAAGGGGTATGTAAGAAGGAAGATAGAACACAGCAGTGTGTATGTGAGACAGAGTGTATGAGAAAGTGTGAGGGCAAAAGAAATAAAGAGAATGCACCCATTAACACATGCATGCTTGTAACTCACTAAAATAGGCCTTTTAGGTACATTATTCTTCATAACAAATCATTAAAATTTTTACCCACACACTGAAAACTCAAAAAAATATATTGATTCCTTCTGATACTCAACATTTTACTAGGTCCTGAGAATAGCAATGGAAGTCAGTAAGCAAAATGAATCAATAGCCTTCTCTCTAGAAGTGTGCATGCTTTAATAACATAAAAACGGCTTTAAATGAAACAATTAGATTACATCTACTGTAATGAACACATTGCCATGCTGTGAATATATGTTTCTGAAAAAGTTAATATATTTAAATTCCCAATTCAAAGAGTGATGGTTTTAGAAGATAGTGCTTTGTCAGATGATGAGGTCATGAGAACAGCTCAGGAGTGGGCTTACTGATCTAACAAAAGAGAATCAAAAGTGAACTACACCTTATCCAATGCATAAGGACACAGCAAAAGGCATTTTGTAGGAGTGAAAAAGCTGTGCCTTACCAAATGGTAAATTTGTCATTGCCTTGCCCTTGAAATTCCTCATTTCCAATCTAGCAGAAATTAATGTTTGTTGCTATAAGTAATTTTCTATGGTATCCCAGAGACTAAGACAGGTGTCACCTGCATACATTGCTCATTACCATATGAATTGTGTATAATTATATCCCAAACTAATGAAATGTATCCAAATTCTGGATCACAAAATTACTGATGGCTGCTGAGAATTATTCCATGATCATAAGCCTTTAAACGCCCACATTTACTCTTTACATTTCATTTGTGGAATAGGGGCTTCAGTCTGCATCCACTTCCCTTTCAAAGCTCTCTTCTAACATCTAAGAATAAGCAGGTATGTGTCCACACTGACTCTTAAAAAAATAGGCGATCAGAATGCATGTTTTAAGAAAATATACACACCTTTGATCATGCTGTTGTGTGGTGCAAAGCTCCAATTACCTTGTAATACAATCAAGCCTACATTGAATATGCTCCTACCTAAACAAGGCTGTCCACAAAGCATTTTGGAATCGGATTGACATAGAAGCCAGGATTAACAATACACAAAACATTGGGTGTTCATTTAGATGATCTTCCCTCCACAAAAGTATCACTTTAGAAGTTTCTTTGTAAAACCATAGGGGTTGAGAGGTTTCTATAGCTAACTCTAGTGAGACTTCTGCTTTCTCTTGGAGCTGTTTGGTTATAATTTCATGTCTCCTCTCTAGTATCCTGAGACCATAGCATTGCAATCAAGGCTGTACAAGGAAATGATGAATATGTTTTTTTTTTCAAACTGAGGTCTTTCAAATCAGACCATCTCATTAAGCTTGTTATAAATTACAGTGGAAGACTGCAAATACTTTGAAATAATATCTTAATGCGCTATATTATATTTACTCAAGAACACTGCAAAGGAAAATGTGCTTGAAGAGATGATCAATAGTAACTCCTGTGTGTGCTGCACACCATGGTTTAAGAAGTACCTTCTTGGCCTCTGGTAGTGGATAAGTATTTATCCCTAGTATATGAATCGAATGGACTTTGGGAGGCCATCCCACAAAGAGGGATATCTCTCAGCCTAGACACATGAGGTAGAGTTTAGTCACCACTCCAAATGCTATGACAGACTTTGAAGATCACACATGGAAAGCCTCACCCTACCTGAGGAGCAGAAAGAGGATGGGATGGAGGTTGGGAGAGGACAAAGGTGGAGGGGAGTGTGAGGGGACTGAGATTGACATGTGAAACAAGCGTGTTGCAAATTTAAATAAAAAGATATTATCAAAAAAAAAAAAAAAAAAAAAGAAGTACCTTTTTAGGAAGAACTTTCATGGTCATTACACTGAATGGGTAAATTGTCAGTTTGATTATTTCAATTTTTCTTTGTTTAGACTTTTGTTCATTTGGTTGTTAGTTTTGTTTGGTTGATGTTTTAGTGTGTTTGTTTTTTGTTTTAAAGCAGTGTTTCGGTATGTAGCCCTGGCTAACATAGAATTCGGAGTTCTTCATGCCTCCATTTCCTGAGTTTTTGATTAGTGACATTTATCATCACTACTGGCTGCTTGATTGGTTTTGTTAGTTTGCTTGTTTTTTTGTTTGTTTGTTTGTTTTTACCAGGGTCCCATTTGGTCATTGCTGACCTGGGTCTTCCTATATTTGTAAGAAAATCCTTGACTTCTGATCCTCCTCTTTGGATCTCCCATAAACTAGAATTGCTGCCATATATCATCACCATACTTTGTCTTGGCTCTTTAAACTAAAAAACAAACAAACAAACAAACAAACAAAAATCAAGACATTGCAACAGTTTTTATAGTCACATTTCTATGTAATAATCCTTAATACAGCTCCTTCCTCATAAAATGACTCATAGAATAAAAGAAAAATGTGTAGAAGCAATGGAAGGAGATAACAGGATTGAAAAAGAAAACACAATTTTTACTGCATTTATGTGGTAACAGAAATCCTCAAACTCTTCTAAACCATGCCTTGCCATGGTACCTTATCGAGGTAATAGAAGAGTAACTAAGATGATGACAAACACTTATTGCATACTTACTACAAAAATCCATAACTTTTATTTTATTTTCTTCTTCTTCTTCTTCTTCTTCTTCTTCTTCTTCTTCTTCTTCTTCTTCTTCTTCTTTTTCTTCTTCTTCTTCCTTTTCTTCTTCCTCCTCCTCCTGAAACAGTATCCTGTCCCTCACTTCCAACATCTTCTTGTCTCTACTCCTTTTGCAAAACTCTCTTCCTCTATTGCCCCCTTTCTTACCCTTTTGATTTTCGTTTCCCTCTATTTCTCTTTCTGTCTCATCTTTATGTTTCCCATACATCTTCCTCACTTATGTAATTGTTTTTATTCAATTAATTCTGACTTCAACTACCCCATCTTTCCCCTGTAAAATGGCATTATTTTGCCGAGTCTATAGTGACCTCCATTTTGTTAAATTATAGTCTTTTTATATCTTAGAACAGTAAACATCATGTGACAGAGTTTGCTGCCTCTACTTTCTATGTATCTCATTTAATTTGCATGTAGAACATTAGATGCACATTTGAATTCCTACTTTGTTATTGACCATTCCTACCTGGACTTATAGAGTTCTTTTTATTTTAACCCTAATCCCCTAATGTGTAAATGTCACAGTTACCAGTTCTTGCTTGATTTTATTTTTCTACCTGTCCTTGTATGTATAATTTGATTTCATTTTTTCTCTTATATTTATGGAATCCAGTTTGCAATAATATCTACTCAGTATTTATTACTTTAGTGTACCTTAAAAGCATGTATGTGCTTGTGTGTGTGTGTGTGTGTGTGTGTGTGTGTGTTGGGAGGCCTGTGACTGATCTTTTGAATCTTCCTAGATCACCCAAACCCCAATTAATTGAGATATAATTTCTCAGTTGAGGCCAGAGCTCAACAATACATCTGTTCTTCCAAGCCAGCTTTCCCCAGGGATCCCATATTCACTTTGTGATGCTGGAATTACAGGTAGGCTACATGTCTTCACCAACATATTACTTCTGGCCTCTAATCTTTCTCTGCTTGTACCTATAGCACCACAGAATTTTCCAAGTCTTTACATCTTCTGAAAGCTGTCTTTGTATCTTTGCCCAAATACTGATAGCAAATGATGCATCAGTTTGAGATTTTGCCCCCTTTGATTAAATACCACATACTTTTTGACATATGTTTTGTAGCTTTTTCCAGGTTTTGATTTAGTTAGTATGTTTCTTCTGTTGGTTATTGATGGTGAATTTTATGTTGTTGGTTTTAAGAAGTTCTTGTTATCCATAATAATAAACTTGTTTTCCATCTGACACTACAGTGGTCATCTCCACTTTACAAGTTCTTTTCCATGGTTTCCTAGGCTTTACCCTCTAAATTAATCAAATTTGATTCCTTGTCCCAGGACTTGTTTGGGATACCCCAATGTACAAATTCCACCTACCATTAGGTAATTTCACATCTTCATTTATATTTCTAATGTGTATAATATACACATGGCCCAGACTGAAACCTGGTCCTTTATAACTTGGGAACTTTATGTTTATTGACTTCTTCATCTGAGGGAAAAGCAATCATCTTTCCATTTGCATGGACACCACTCTCTAAGAATCATTTTCCACTCATCATTTCTCCACAGGTTTAAAGCTCCCTACTCCAATTATGCTGTTTTAAGTCTTGCTACTAAACACATCACTTTATATTATATTTGATAGTCTACCAACTTGTATGAGTTTGATAATATCTTCAAGAATGTAGATTCCATGAAGGGGTGGCTCTCTGTTACACTTTCATCACCACTGGACACAGATTTCACCAGTAATCAGAATATACTCATATTTAAACTTTGGATGGCAATGAGAAAAAAATATATAAATAATGAATTGTCAAGTCAACCTTTAAACAATTTGCAACATTCCCAATGTAATAGTAAATTGCTTTGTATACTAGTACTTTAAGAAGAATCTGATGTTTGTCACATGTACTTTAGCCACAGAGAACATCTAATATTACAATAAATATAAGTGCTGTGGTCATTTATTCCTGCAGTTATCATGTATCTACTATATAGCTAAGAACAATTTCTTTCCATTAATTAATCACATATCACAATTGCACTTCCAGAGAAATAATTCCTATTTCAGAAAAATAAAAAATGCCTTTCCGACATGTTTGTAGGAATTCTGTTTTCCACTTTGCTATACACTTATCAGTATCTGAGTCTCCTTTAGGTACCAAGACTGTAAGAAAATTTTGTCTTATTAGCAATAATTGTATAGTTCCTACATTTATTTTTCTGTACATAAATTGCAATGCTAGTGGTAATGTTTTTATTGTTTTTATACAAACACAGAAACCTCATTTTAGAAAGTTTAGGATGTAATAAATGGTGTTAAAATGCATTAAATTCTTGAAAAGTAAAGAACCGTTACTTTAAAATTTTAGTCCTGGACTGAGTAAGGCTTATTGTTGACAAAGACTCTCACTGAACATAGTAGAAATAGAAGTATAATTATAACAAAGATCATTATACTACTCATTTGCCCATGCTTCATACATATGGTATATACAGGCAATTACTGTATAAACTATTGCTGGGAAGACATGAACAAATGTCTATGCATCCCAGACCAGGAACCAATACCAGAACAAAATGCTAATACTACAAATTCCAACTTGGTAAACAAAGAATTTATTAGGGTTACTGACAGAAGCATGAACGACTCAGAAACTGATGCTTGCTTCAGCATGGATAACAATTCTGAATCGTCCTTCCCAGGCATTGGCTGATTTCTGACTATCCCCCACCCACCCACACACAAAACTGTTGTTGAATCTTGATCCCTTTGTACAAGAAGCTCACAGTAACCACTGAATACAACTAAGGGCTATAAGTGGCTTAATTCCTATAACCTACATCCAGGATCATATTTTGCTTTAGCCGTAAATTGGCCTTTTAATAGCATGTCTTAAAATTTTTATTTATACTCAAATTATATTTTCACACTTTATAATATATGAATATGTCATCTCTACTGAATATTGCCAACATACTTACTAAAGCAAAGTCAAGCAGCTGAGTGAGAAAATAAGTTTTAGTAATTTCATAGACATCTCTCTAACCCATTGCCAGAAAAAAACTAACCTAGTTTTTGTCATGGCATTTTATATAATTGGTACTTTTCTATCACTAGAATATGAGTTCATTTTGCATAGCAACATATAACCTCTTTAACTCGAGCTGCTTAGAATTCTGAGTATGAGTATACAGTCTTTGCACTATGTTGGTTGAAGCTTTATCTAAACCATTGTGATAGGCTGTCTGTGGAATGGGTTGTACCTCCTCTCTGTCTTTTCATTCAGAATATATTGGCACCAATCTTGGAGAAAGTGCTCTTTAGACAAAGAAGAAAGCACATCTTCTAGCTTTCTAAAACTCTCCCTACACTGTTTGGAGGACAGTGTTTGTTAAGGTGTGTGTGTGTGTGTATGTGCACGCGCACTCGTATGTGCACGTATGTGTGTATCTATGTATAAGGGAGACATGGAATAACAGAAATCAACTTAATGAGTGTAATATATAATACATATATATTTATTTAATATATATTTAATTATATTATTGTATATATTATATAATATATATAATTTAATAATTTAATATATATGTATAGTTAACAAAGAAACAACTATAACTTGCATGGATTTTCTAAGATTGTCAATTGTTCACTTCCTGTGTTTTAAATGGTGCAATTTCCTTTCACGAAGGAATTTTTCATTCACAGAAATCACCATACAAGAATAAGTATCACCATACAAGAATAAATGGGCATTTCCTTTACCAGAGCTACCTGGTCCCAAATACCTGGCAGCAACTTCAAAAATTACCACACAGAGGCTTGTATTACATATAAATTCTCAGCCTATAGCTCAAGCTTGTTACTAACTAATTTATCCTCAAGTTATCTCATAATTCTTATCAATGTTTAGCCATATGACTTGGTACCTTTTCTCAGTCAGCATCTTATCTTACTTCTCTGTGTTTGCCAGAGACTCATTGACTTCTTCTTTCCTCTTCCCAGAATTCTCTCAGTGTGTCTCTCACAGTCAAACTCTTTCTGCTCAGCTACCAGCAAATCATCTTTTATTTAACCAGAAGAAAAATCCACAGCATAAAACAACTATAAATACTTCATTTGATTAAGGAGGGTTTCTAAAATACACATGCATGATAAAATTTTGTTTGCTATTTTAAGTTACAGTGGCATATACTATAAATACAAAAAATCACTTGTTTCATGTCAGCTTTATTTTCACAAATTTTTATTGCCTTTTGGTACAAATTAAAGATATCAGACACAGTGAATGAATTAGAAGTAATTTTAAATATGCATACACTCCAGATTTTTTTCTCAGAATATCTAATAGTGGCTTAGGTTTTGAATCACTAATGAACAGCCAGATGATTTGCATCTCCAGTTAAGTGAAAGTTAAATTCCCTTCACCCATCATTAAAGATTTTTTTAAATAAGATGATGGATTGAATTAGTATAGCTCTTATCAACTGAGCTTGTTTAGTTGGATATCTTCAGCTATAATGAGTGCTTGAATTTAAGTATAGTGATAATAAGCAAAAAAATGTTCATTTTTTTTTGCTCCAGGTTTCTAAAATTATATGTATCAACAAACTAAAATAGTTTTAAGAGACAAACTATGAGGAAGTAAATTATCACATTGGATCTGACTCAGTACTTGCAACCATATACATAGCAGTTGCTGCAGCTTAGTCCATTTTCTGATCTCATGTTTAATAGGAGGCATTAATTCCTTTTATTTCTTTAGGAGTGCTTGGTTTTTGGGGACCTCTTGGTGTTGCTTGTCTCCAGAAAATCTTTAAAAGAAAATCTCCTTTGACATGTGTTACTCCACTATTAGACTACTATAATATATACAAAATAGCAAACTTGCTTTTCTGCAGACTCAAACCAACATACTGTGCATAGAGGATAACTGACGTTTCATAATGCACATGTAACCTCAAAATCATATCATACCAGAATTGTCTAAAGAGCAATATCCCATGTATATGTGCTGGTGTGTGTGTGTGTGAGTGTGTTACAGAGCTACACCTAATTTTGACAAAACAATGCAAAATCAGAAGAAAGAAGAACTTTTAGGATTAAATATCTCTTAAATATTAGTTATCATTTACAAAGAATAAAAAGTACTCACAAGACATACTTATTTCAGTGGGAAACAGCTAAAATAGTGTTTGACATTTGTTTAACTGTTCTTTCTGTCTCTCTGTCTCTCTCTCATGTTTATGTGTGTTTGTCTCTCTCTGTGTGTGTGTGTGTATTGCTGGAGATGCTATATAAGATCTCTTACAAGGTAAGCTCTTTAACAATAACTGCATATTAATCACACTCATATTTTCTGAATCTCTTTTAATGTTTAATTTTCCTTCATTCATGTGAAATATACATGTTACTTAAAATGCATCATAGAAACTTAATGATATTAATCAGGTCTGTCTTATTCCTGTTATCCAAAGAGAAATGTTTCTAGGATATTATCAAGAAAGGTACAGCAGTTATATCTCACTTTCATTTGAACTTAATATTATCATTATAAACATTTAAAACCTCTATTTTGAAATGTCTATAACGGATCAAAATGATGGCTCAGCAGGGATAGATACTTGTTGCCAAAACTGACAACTTGAATTCATTCTCATGAAGCCACATGGTGGTAGGGGAGAGCTGTGGTACCTGCAAGCTGTACTCTGCCCTCCACATAGCACATAAACACCAAGGCACATGGAGAGTCACACACACAAACAAAGTCATAATATATTTATATAATACACTAATGTCTATGATATGTGTTTTTCTTTAAATTAATTCATTACCTCCACATTTAGCATTATATTTGTTTATAACTTGACAGATAAAGGAAAGTGAGAAATCTGTTGGGTGATAAAATTCTCAATATTTAATAATATACCTCATTAATTTCCTTCTCTTTCAAAAACTTTAAATCAGCTTATTAAACAAACTATCCTATGATTGATATAATACAAGGAATAAATCAAATTTGATTTAAAATAGTATAAATTCTGTTCAAAATCATTCAAGTATAAATTATTCCCAATATTGATTTCAAGGACTAAGAATTTAAAGGTAAAATAAAGATCCAGTGTTATCCCTATGAAAAATGCAATGGTAGGTGGAAGTGGAAAACTATGGAGTAGAGGGTGAATATTAAAGGGGGGGCTCATTTTAAATGATATTGTACAATACTCCAAAGAGTATTACATATTAGCTATAGAGACAGTGAGAGCTGTATGCCCATTTATATATAAAACACAAAATTAGTGCAGGGAAATTCTTAAGCCAAGAGGGAATCCACATGAGTCACAAGAAAGCACACTGAAATGATCATTTGTACTTCATCATCTGTCAGTAGATAAGCTAACTACCTTGAGCAATTTTCTATTGATCTTCTGCCTCCATTCATACTGAAGTGTACAAATAATTCACCTGGAAATTCAAATCTGCATCTGACCATATATGCTACAAAATATAGCTTTTCCAAAAAGAAAAGTTTTATTTTGATACATCAAATATATCATTTTTCTCTGAATTGCATTTATTCAAAAATAAATCTACCTTTCCACCAGATAATAAATATAAATAACTCACACTTGATTTTAGGCATGTTGTCAAATTTTATAAAGAGTGAAAAGAACCTTAAATCCAACTTTTATGAGTTGGATATTGTGCCTCCAACAAAGATATGCAGAAGTTCTATTTATTCTCTCATGCTGGAAGAAAAAATAATTGTTTGGGATCCTATTAAGATAATATTAGTTAATATTATGTTACAGTGGATTATGTAGTAGAGATTGTCCCTCCTCTATTGGGAATAGTATCTTTATAAACCAAAGCTCCATATAGAGACATAGACATGAAGTATGAATATCAAGTAAATCAGGAATTTGAAATACTTCCTCTACAAACCAGCATCTTCTTTGCATTGTCTTCATATAGGAAAGCTTCATTATTACCTGTCTATTGATGATGGCAAAGCCAGAGCCATTGTCCAATTCTACCTTTCCTTACTTTTGTTCTCTATGTAACACTTGCAAGTAAGTCCATTATTTGTGTTTCCTGAAGATTTCTGATATATTAATTGGCTTTTAGAGTGTGATATATTACACCTATCATGAAAATTTAAAGAAGGAAGGAATTTTTTTTGTCTTTGTCTATAATGAGTTGCTATATCAGGGCAGAAGAGTGTGAGTAGTTGATCTGTTCATCTTCTAGTAGCAAGGAAGCAGAATGAGAGACATGAAAATGCCAGAGTCAAATATCCTTCAAAGACATACATCAAGGAATCAAGGAATTTATTTCCTCCAACTGTATCCTAATTTACCTTAATATCACCACATTACAAATTTAGCAAAAGGCTAATCCATTATTGGGCCAGAATCCTGTTTATACAATCACTTTTTGGTGATTGTATCCAGTAGCTTAGGATCAGTCCTCAACACATGAGCATTTATGATATTTTTTTGCCTCCACCTATTCCAAAATAGCTATTATCCACTTGGATTGGCTTGTTCACACTCCCACCCTCTCCTTCTTTTCAAATCTACTCTCTAACACAAATTTGATCAGGTGATTTTTCTTCAACACTCTCAGTACCATTGTATTTACTTTTTGCCTTTTAATGACAAAGGATTTGTGATTTTGTATCTATCTCTTCAGTCCTCTTAATTTTCAATCCTCCCTTTTATTCTACAATCATCCTGAAGTTTTCTCAGTTTTTGATCATTTCTTACTCTATCATACATCAAGGTATTTGCAGGATGATCCATCTTATGGACATTTTACATTCATTAATTTGTATAATTTATGTTATTCCATAAGTCTCTCTTACACACAAACCTTCTTAAAAAGTGTCCTCCAAAACAGAATTAAGTTATAAATAATGAGCTACTGTAGCAGCCTTTCCTGTCTCTAGTGTAGAACTTAATTCTGCAAATGTCTAGAACCTCCAGTGTAGGGAAAGTTTTAGAAAGCTAGAAGCTGTACTTTCTTCTCTGTCATGTACTAGATGCTAAAGAGCACTTGCTCCAAGATTGGTACCAATAGATTCTGAATGAAAAAGCAGAGAGGAGGTACAGCCCATTCCATAGACAGCATATCACAATGGCTCAGTTAAAACTTCAACCAATATAATGCATAGAATGCAAAGATGGGCTCACACTCAGATATCCAAGCATCTCAAGTTAAAATAGTTCTATACTGCTATGTAAATGAACATATATGATTTAAAGTTAACCCTTAATTATGGAAAATAAACAATTACATAAATTTACCATGACAAAAACTAGGCTAGTTTTTTCTGGCAATGGGTTGCAGAGATGTCTATGAAAATATTAAAGCTTACTTTCTCACTCAGCTGCTTGATTTTGTTTTAGTATGTTGACAATTTCAGTAGGGACGATATATTCATACATCATAAAGTGTGAAAATATAATTTGTGTATAGCTAAAAATTTTAATACGTCATTCAAAAGGTCAAATGACTGAAACAGAACATGGTCCCTCTTGTGAATGTGCTAAGGAAATTATGCTGTTTATAGCCTTTTATGTTTTTTAAAGATTACTGTAAGTGCCCTGTATGAAAGGGTTCCATTTTTAACTACAGTTTCTTAGGGAACACTCAGAAAATAGTCAACAGTATAGTAATGAAAGAAAAAAAATCACAAGAATTGGAACACATATACATATAACAACTACTAAATAAAATACCAGAGTCATAAATTAAAATGCTATATTTAGAGTTTATATTACTATTTGTATATGTAATTAACATCTTGACTAGGATAAGCTAGCTAGATTCATGTATTTTGACAGAAATTTAATTCTAAGTTTTCCAGAAAAGATCATTTTGGTGAACATGTTTTCAGTATACGCATATAGGTAATTCTGGGTCCAATGCCTCTGCTGCACAAAAGACTTTTGTTCACCTGTCCATACATATAGATGACAGTGGATCACTATTTCCCATCAGTTAATGGTGTATTATAAACAAATACAATGTGTATTTACAATTTACTTTCAAGTCAAGTATTCAATTACTAGAGCCTTTTGCCCTTGCAACATCATGGAGTTCCTGTGATAGTCCAGCACCACAATGCACAGATTCTCTTAGTCTTCACTAAGGAGTGATATCACAGAGACCATTTTTCCAAGCCTATAACCACTTCAACAAGAAACAATTGCTGCCTTTGCTATTATAGAATTTCTAACTGGCTCACTGCAGCACACACATATTTATTTTTTTAAATCCCATTGTATTGTATTTTGAATTTTATTGTATTCATATACTTAAGAAAGTTTTTTAGAAATATGAAACTGTTTTTGCTTCCTCTTTCTGAGATTAAATTTGCCTATAGTATTTTGATTTAAGAAAATAAAACTCTTCTTGAAAATAAAGTCACTCAATATTCATTTAAGTCTTTAATTACTTTGATATTTAATGGATTCCATAGAGAAGTTAATATAGACAATGAATATAGTCTTAAGCAGCCACCCTAGGGACATGGAAAAATTGGTTGCTACTAAAGGTGACCTTTAACTAATGGAAGAATGGAATAGCACTGGTCACCTTAGGGATTTAAATGCAGTTAAGAAAAGAGATTGCCTGCTGAAGGTGGCCTTTGGCAGCTATCACATATTTATGTTGTCAGCAATTCAGTGCACACTCTGACTTTATATTCCAAAATTATAGATCAGGAAAAACTTAACTACTGTATCCTTTACCAAAGAAAATGTTATTCTCACTAGTTTTAAATTTTAAGCTGAAAAGCCACTTCTATATAGCCTCCACCTCTACATTAGAAATGTTAGCTGGACAGTGTGACTTATCCAAAGTGAGAGGCAGAAGCAAGGTAAGAACTTATCTCTCCAAATCCTTTGGACATTTATTTAGAAAAAGAGTTAAGAAATAATGGCTGAGAAATATTAAGCAATGTCAGTTTTGGAAATTCTGAGTCATAGCAACCTAGTACTAATTAGGGAACACTACAATGGCTCTGTTCCATCTTGTTTTAAGGTCAAAGAGTTCAAGCTTGTTTTTAATTCTCAGGGTCAAATAACAGGATGTTTGACCAAAGGTGTGGTTACCAGGTGTTTTGAGAATTAAGGATATAATTAGGCTTATTTGTTCCTTGAGCCATGGAAAGGAAGTCGTTTGCCCTCCCCTTTTGCTTTGGGTATAAAAGAGGTATGAGAAATAAATTTGAGGCTGCTACAGTATTCACTGAGAGCCCTCCTGAGTCTTTTGTTTTTGTCTCTTTCTCACTCTCACTCCCCTTTTCAGGCATGTTTTGACAAGTTAACTGGCCCAACATACTAATTATTGCCTCTTAATTCCTGCAATTCATACAATGGGTTCTGAGCTCTACTACCAACACTTAAGCAAAACTGAAAAATCAGTATCCCCTATTGGTACTAAGCTACAGTAAGAAAGCAATTCTAGAAAACAATAGCAATTCAACAGGCCCACAGGAGCACAGCAAATTAAGGCACATATATAAAGTAGTCTTCTTCCATTCAGCCTTTGGAACAAGGTAAAATAATCTCTCTCTGGGAAGTTGGCCCCAGTACTCGAGTGTGTAGAACTGAATTTGTGAGCATACAGAGTTTACAGCTACAGAATCTTATGCTTGTTCTAGTGCCATTATCTCTAATTCTTTAGTAATTGTTCAACAAGGGAACCTGAATTTTCATTGCATGGAGCCTTGTGGTCCTGGATACTGTTAATTCCAGCTGGTGTTTGTACATTCCTAGAGGCTGTCTCCTTCATAGCATTGCTATATTTAAGTATGTAAGTCAATGTCTGCTTCTTCCTTCCTTCTCACACTGTAAATTCAAAAGGGGAGAAATGGGCTGTATTTTTCACCACTTTCCAAATGGCTAAATGAGCTACTAATTTAATACAACTCTGATGGTCTAGGGAAATGGTGCAGTATGTAGACCTGGGTTTGGGTCCCTAGCACTCACATAAGAAGTCATGTAGATGTCTAGAACCCTAGTGCTGAGTTGGCAGAGGCAAGTAGTTCACCAGGCCCAGTCTAGCCATTCTAGCCAAATCACTAAGCTTCAGATTCAGTGACACATCTATGCCAAAAAAAACATAGTGAGAAAGACAGAAGTAGATACCCAGTTGATATCAGCCTCTATCCACTGGAAACTCACATATACATAACAAACACACACATTTTTTGATAAAAATGCTGTGATATATAGATGAATGTCAGACAATTAATCAATTTTGAATAAATGCATACCTAAAAGAAATCTGATGAAAATAGAGATGCAAATTAAATTGATAAGCAGCTTGGAGTTTATTGAGTAAGTAAAGAAAAAATGGGATAAATACAGTAAGAAGTAGATTATAATGAACTATGAAAGCAAAGCAAAAAGCTAGACACTTGTCATAGGAAGAAATACAAGTTGTCTTGAGTTTTAAAGCACAAAACTATAACCTGTTTTATATCTGCATTTCCACATAGAATCTTATATTCTTGATGATTATATCATCTATATAACATCATGGTATATTTTAATGTAAACTCCCATATTCTCTTTGATATCACCATGTCATCACTTATGTATATGTACAAAGAACACAAAAAATTATTAGGCAAAAAATATCAGCCCTTTCTGACAAAGCTGACACCCTGAATATGATCCCCAGGTCCCATAGCTTATAAAGAGAGAAGAGATTACATGCACTGTAACACAAATGAACACACAAAAAAAATAAATAAATAACCAAATAGATGCATTAAATTAACATCATCATCATCATTTGGTGTTTTTGAGACAGAATTTCCCTATGTGGTCCGGCTATCCAGGAACACACTCTGTAGACAAGGCCGGCCTGGAAGTCAGAAATCTACTTGCCTCTGCTTCCCAAATGCTGAAATTAAAGGCATGCACCAGCACTGCCCAACTAATAAAATGTTATTTTTAAAGTAGTATATAAAGGGACTGGAGACATGGCTCAATGCTTAAGAGCACTTAATATTCTTGCAAAGGAACCTAGTTCAACACCCAGCATCTACATAGTATCTTATAACAATGTGAAGGTCCAGTTCCAGGTCATCTGGTGCCCTCTTCTAGCGTCAGTGTGGGCATACATGGTCACTGGTTCTAAACTATCTTGGACTATGTATAAAGCAAGCCAACCTGAAATATATCACAAAATCTACACTGAAAACAATAACTGGAGATGAAGCTTAATAGTAGAGTGCTTCCCCAGTATAGGCAAGTTTCAGTCCACAGCACTACAAAACATAAAGTAAAATGAGATAAATATCTACTGATCTCCCATTAGCTAGAGCATCTTTTTGTCTACTTATATGGTTGTCTTCCTCATTTCATATTTCTCTCATGGGTAATTTATTTAAGGGATGTGGTGGAAGGGATTATATTTTACTCTAACAAACAATCATATTTTAGTATATTGTTTGTTCCTTTTAACACTATTATATACAATTATCATAAGAATTTTTAAGCATACAGAACATCTCAATTTAATTCTATAATGGAAACTCACATTCAACTGTATTCTATAATCATGAACATATTGTTATGATCATTATATTACATACATATGTCCACTTGACTAACATTTGGTGACACATATTAAAATATACTGCAACCAAGATCATTTGCATTTCGAGGCTAAGGAGATGGGTCAGTTGGTAAAGGTGCTTGCCTTACAAATATTAAGATCTAAGTCTGATCTCCAGCATTCACATAAAATACCTAAAAAGCTGAGTGTTCTGGCAGAATTGTTATGTTTCATGTGGAGAATCAGAGATGAGAGCATACAATGAGAGAGCTGGTCAGACAAACAAGCTGAACTGAAGAGTCTCAAGCCAGCAAGAGAGCCTCTCACAAAACCAAAAATAGAGAAACACTACTAGAGGTTGACAGTCAGTCTACACATACATACATACATACATACACACACACATACACACACAGGGAGTTCGATGGATGAAAATAGAGAGAGATCCCATGATCCCATTAAGGCAAAAGAAGAAAAGATTTTATAGATATCAAGCATTAATTTTTAGATCTAACTTAATTTTTCAACCTTCAAATCCATGTTTTCACCCTTCTGTACTTTTAATTTTTTGTTACTATAGAATTCCTTTTGTACATTGATGGGAGATGTCATTTTGTAAATATGTTTCTCATATTGGTTAATGAACAAAGCACTGTTGACCAATAGGAAAGCAAGAGAGGTGGGACTAGGAGACTAGATGGAGAGAGGAAGAAGTAGGGAAGGGACTCAACAGGGAGGACGGAGAGAGTAGAATGCCGGCCCCTCCCTCCATTAGATGACACCACATTGAAATACTTAGATTGATAGATATGGGTTAATATTTAAGAGAGAGCTAGCTGATAAGAAACTAGTAACTGGCCAACAGCCTTATATCTAATATTATATCTAATACAGAGTCTCTATATATGATTTGGGGCTGGCACAGCAGAGGGATCAAGCCAGCAGGAAAAACCACTCATAATAGTATACAGTATTTGAGCCCCATTTCCCAACTTCCAGGGTGAGGAAAAGCTTGAAAATTAAATTGATCACTAAGGTCAGTGGTTTAATTAATCATACCCATGGAATGAAACCTTCTTATACAGACTTTTTGGAAAGATTTTGGATAGCCACACTGATTCTGCATGCCTTCCTGTATCTATCTCTTTATCAATATCATTTGTAATATCTTTTTAAATAAACTAGTAACAAAAAACTAAAACAAGAAACTTTTTTTATGAATTCAGTTATGCCTGATGAGTGAATTATTTCTGCAAAAATATAAAATCTCCGCTGCCTAGTAAAATTAATACTGAAATAAAAAACAGAAGACTATATCAGAAATGTGTCAGGTTGCATACTGTTTCCTGCATTCCTATGTTTGTGTTGTTTGAGCTCTTGGAAATGTATTTATCTTTTGTATAGAGCACACGTAGAGAGTTTTATGGTTCCTGGGGACTCCAGTTAGGCATAAAGAGATATTTCATATATTGAATTTTAAAGAGAATAAATAAAAGCAAAAGCATGGGAGCTGAAGAGACAACTCAGTTGCAAATGTGCCTGCTATGCAACCACGAAGCTCTGAGTTCAAACACTAGGACTTATATAACAAGCACAGCTTGATGACAAGTACATGTAATCCCAGCGTGGTGGGGGTAGGAGATTGAAAGGTAGATTGATGTGTGGGGCTAATCTAGAAACCTTAAACAAAGATGAAGTATGACACTCAAGTTTACCTCTGGACTCTACATGCACAAGGATATATAGTGTATACATAGGAGCAGATAGATATACAGACACAAACATACACATGCACACATACACAATGAAAGCCATCTGAAAATGATACCTAAAGCAAATCTCTTCAGAAGCATCATGCCAGACTGAAAGTAGTTCTACAACTTTGCTTTGGGGTCAGTTAGGTCCTATGTATTCTTTGCCTTGCTGATACTGTGTACAACCTGGACGTGAGATTGGAAAGGCTGTACTTTGTAAGTCTGTGAACAGCTTGAAGTCATATTTCTTCTTTGTGTTCCTGTCCTTCGTACCTCTTCAGTTCTACACAAATGACCAAGTTTCACTCTGAAATTAAAGTAATTCCACAAAGAAATGAATACAGACCCAATTGTAAAATAAGTTAAGTAAGGGTAAGCTGCCCTATGGTTGGAGTTACATGACTTTCCACGAGTTCAGAGCAATGTGAAGGAAGATGGGAATTCAGTGTGAATTAGCTTTCAGCAGATCCACACAAGCAAGGATTTTCCACACTCATTCAACCCAAATATTCAATGGGCTAGTTTTGTTTTGAGTTAACACCTACTCTGAGTTCAAACCTGTACCCTATACTGCTTTGGAGCCCAAGAACCTGAGACTCCATAGGTCAGGAAAATAGGGGAAAATCAAATAATTTTACTGATAATGGATTGTAACAATAAAACAACACATGACATGCTATACTACTAATAAACTTGTGCCTTGATGAGCCATCAGAGAAGCCTCCTCCTGCAGCAAATGGGAACAAATACAGAAACCCACAGCCAGACAACATGTAGAAAGTAAGAAATCTTTGAACCTCCACACTGAATGGGTAGCTCTTTCAAATCCCTCCCATTGGTGATAAGTGGACTCTGCAGAAGAAGAATTAGGGAGAATATAAGATCCAGAAAGAATGGAGCCTTCTAGACACAAGAGGGCTTGCACATATCTTCAATCACAAGGACTGTGGCAACATGAACAGGACTTGCACAGGTAGGGTTCTATGGCTTAAAGAGAAGTGGACATATGCCACATCCCTAAGCCAGAACCTATCTCAAATGGATAACCACTTGCAAATGAAAGAATAGTTTTCTTCAATGAGTTTCAAGGGAAAAGGGCTACTTTAAATGGTAGGCACCATTCCATATAGTAGATGCATACCAAACAAAAACAAACTCAAAGGAATCATAAGAGGTTCTTCATAAAAGGATCTTTGTCTCATAATGTTAACTCGTGGCTTGTGGCTGTTTTTTGTTTTTGTTTTTGGTTTATCATATAGGTCTTTGTATATTATGACTTCTAGTTTTGTGTTCCTATGAGATTCCTGTGTGTGTGAACATCTGAGTCTCTACATCAATATACATATCTTGTAGTTTGTCTTTGGCTCTTTTTTTTCTTTGTTTGTTTATTTGTTTGTTGTTTTGCTCTGTTCTGATTTGTTTGATTTTGTTTTATCTTATTGTATTGTGTTGTATCATTACTCCTTAGATGTTCTGATAAGCAACAGAAAGAGTGTGGCTCTGAATGGGATGAAAAGTGGGAAATGATTAGGAGGAAAGAGGGAGGAGAAACTGTAATCAGAATATATTTTATGAAAAACAATCTATTTTCAATAAAAGAAAAATATAAAATAAAATATTGGAAACAATTCTGTTCTAAAAACTGTTTATTTGCAAAAATAAATATATAAATAAGTAAAAAATGCTGCAGATTGGCAGATTGTCTCAATCTATTTACTCAATCTATTTTGCCTTTAATGTCCAAAGCAGTATAACCCACATAATTTTATACATGTTCCCGTTCCCATTCTTCTTCCTATCAAAACCTTTTAGAGGCTGAGAAAATGTCTTAGATGGCAAAGGTTCTTGCCTTACAAGCATTATGACCTAAGTGTAATCTCCAGCATTCAAATAAAATGCATAAAAATCTGGATGTTGCTGCAGACTTGTTATCCTTCCTGTAGAAAGTCAGGGATGAAACCACACATGGGGAGAACTTGCTAGCCAAATTAGCTGAACTGAAGAGTGTTAAACCAGTAAGAGAGCCTCTCTAACAAAAAAAAAAAAAAAAAGGTATGTTTGTCTACTCGGTTCACAAACACACACACACACACACATACACCAAAGGTGGGGACCATGAGGAAATGGAGGGATTAAGGGAGAGATCCCATGATCCCATTAAGGTAAATGAGGAATTATTCTACAGACATCAGAGATTAATTTTTAGATTTAATTTTATTTTTCAACCTTCAAATCCAAGTTTTTATTCTTCTGTAGTTTTAATATTTTGTTAATAAAGAACTCATTTTGTATATGTTTATAGAGATAGTAGCTGTCTACATTTTTCTAGGATTGAAGCTAGATTTTTTTTAAGGATATATGATAAATAAATATTTTGCTGTTGTTGTTGAGTTAACATAGTCTGTCAATTTACTCTTTGGCAATTCCATCTCTGTAAATGTTTTAAATTCTGCAAAAAAAAAAAAATCATCTAAATATTTGTGAAAAGTTGTTTCCAAAAGATTTAGAAAAATGACAGTTAATCTATCATGCAGCTAATTATCAGTTAGTTCTTACGGAAAGAAAAGATAAAACAATCATATCCAATCAATAGCATTAATTAGCTATGATATAATTGTCTACAGCAAAACAAAAAAAACATAAATCAAAAAAGAAACCTAAAAATTACAGAAAACCATAAGAACAATGCAACTCAATACATAGTTAACTTTGTGAAAAAAAGAATCAACTATTTGTGAGTGGTTATTATAAATCAAATCATACACTTTCTTTTAGCATACTGCTCCCCTACTAATACAAGCATATATTAAAGTGATAACAGTATGGTTTGTTTAGAGGAAGGTAAAAAAACATGTTCATATGACTTGCCTCATTAACCTGACAAATTCTTCATAAAAGTACTCACACTTACATAGTATGAGTGCCCCTAGCACTGTTCTGGTTATTGCCTTGTATGTATCTGCAGATAGGCAACATTGACAGGTAGACATTGACCCTGGTAGGACAACTGTTCATTATCTGAAAGAGAAAAAATAAAGTAGCACTAGCATTGTGTGGAAGCCAATGAGGGATTTTTATTATTCTGGAAATACTCCCCAGGTCATATTTGCTATAAACTCTTAGAAAATATATTTACTTGATGATCATTCATTACTGATATATAACCTCTTGCTTGTTTTTGTCACTTTCAACTGTTAACATATTATTTCCTCTACTGACCAAAACACTTTTTTGTGACAAAGCTTCCTGAAAATTTCTGAGACTTTAATTCCATCTTTCAGAATATAGTCTTAGAAATTATTCGGTCTAGTTGGTTCCTGAAGTTCCCTTCTTGTTGGTAATTTTCTATCCATTAATCCCCTTGTTTTGTTTCATGTCAGCTCCCATTTTTCCTTATAAAATTGAGCCCAAATACCCTGTTGAAAAATCTTCATTTGAATAGTCTAATACCTATGTCTAGGTATTAGGTGTTGGGAACAGTACCAGAATAATTTTAATTTAGGAATATTATACACATGGATCTTACTTCCTGGTTTTCTGAACCTAAACTACTTGAGAAATCGACTCAGATTGTCGTAGTTTTTATTAAGATTTTTTTGCTTCCATGCCTGCTAGTGAAATTGCTTTGGCAGGGTAAGATAGTCTATGGTTTTGGGGAGTAGTATCACCTCAATATACTTTTATGTATTATTTGTAATTTTAGACAAATATAAAATGACAATTCCTTATGTCTTTGTAAAGGCAAAGCATCTTTAGCATTGGGTATTACTTCTTAATCCAAATTAAGCTCCTCTCATGTTTTTTGTTTGTTTGTTTGTTTTTGTTTTTGTCATTCCCATTTTATCTCACTTATATCTTATTTTCCTCTCCATTGTTCCTCTCTGCAATATGGTCATTTTTCCCCCTGGTTTCTGTGGTCACTTCAACTTAAATGCTTATTTCTGAAGAGTTGAAATTAGGAAACAGACAATATGTGCCCTTTGTCTTTTTAGGCCTTGGTTACTTCACTCAACATAATATTTTGACATCTCCTTGAAGGCTGGCCAACAGAGTCTATGAGACTCCCAACACAATATAGCTCACTGTTTTTGTTCTTGATTGCTTCCATGTTTAAGGCAAATCTTACTGCTAAAGACAAGCACTTTCAACATAAGACTCAGAATTTGAGAGGTAACTGACCTGAAAGCTTCCTCCCAAAGACTAGCCTCCATGATACCAAAAGATGATATGTAAGCTATTAAGGGAGAAATGCTATGAGCCACACCAATACTAGCATGGCAGATAACTCTAAAGGTGAAGTAGTTGCACTTCATCTTGGTATGAACCAAGAACTGTCTATTTAGACTCAAGTCCTATTTAATAGGAAAGAAATTTTACTGGTACTGGCTGCAAACATAGCCAACTACCCAGGAGTAGTGAAGTCATAGATCTTGAAGGGTAATCTACCACTTATACTTTCCAAGGCCAATACAATTACAAACCTCACTCTACATACTTATTGTTATACCGACAAAAATTTTAGATATCACCTTTCATCAATAAGCTTCTAATGACAGCAGAAGGAAACCATTTGAAAGCTACTAATCAAAATATAGACAGAAACTGACCGTGGATGCCTAACCTCATGTAACAACACTGACACCTAATACATGGGAAGCATCTCCACAGAGGGTGCAGAAATATTAAGAGCCAGACAACTGGGAAGTCTGTTGTTAGTTTCCCTTCTAGCCTTCTAGCTATGTCAAGGAAGCTATACCTATGAAATCCTAACAAAATGATTACCTAATCAAGCCATTAACAATTCCAACAACATTTTAAATCCAAATGTAGATGAAGAAAATCTCATAGGGCTCCATCTCTGGAGGAAGAGCAAAGGCAATTGACAACTGCTAAGAGAGGGAATATTATTCATCCCCATGGAGGAGGCCCACAATTGGTTATCCAATGTCAACTACTCAGCCTTACAATATATACATGCTAGAAACACTGAATGGTCTCATAAAGCTTTATTTATATATCATTTAATTATATGTGGATGTAACAATAATTAAAGGAAACAATAAATTTGAGAGGGAAGTGTAACACAAGAGAGCCTGGATGGGGATGGAGGGATGATATAATTGTAATGTAACTAATAAATTTTTGAAGATTATCCTCTCTATAATTTGATTTTTTAGGTCTACTTATTCCTTATTCCTTGTCCCATGCCTATTATGGTGTTTTCTATTAGGGTAATTTAATAGTTTACTACTGGTACTTCATCAGAAAATGTATATCTAAAAACTCTATTTTTTAAAATACATAAAAAGATGCAAAGATAAACTTTGCTCAAAATATTATAATGGTACCCAAAACATTGTATACTAATTTACAAAATTAAAATTGAAAATACAATTTTAAAAACATACAAGAAACACCCAAGTACCAACTGCCTGCAGTTGCCTCATCTTCACCCTCTCTCTCTTGTAGACTTTCTTTCTGTGTTTCTGAAGCCCATGAAACTAAATTCTCTACTTCCTAATATGTCAAACTGTACACAATTTCTTCTAAGCAGTTCTAACCATATTGAAAATGCTTATGTGATAAGCACATGTGAACATACATGGAAACCACTCTCTCTGAACCATTCTAATGCTTACTTGGCACTACTTAGACGCTATGTAAGCAAGTGCATTCTGCAATTCTGGCTGAAAGAGTCTAGGAGGAGGCCCCAAATTTGTATTTTTCTCATGGATCCTGTAGGATTCTGGTGCAGGTGTACACCAGAACAGCTTGCATTCATATCCTTTTTGCATCTGGCTTTCAAAATTGGTCTTATTTTATGCTGTGAGATTCCGACGTACCATGTCCTTCACACTCATTCCTCCCCCCAAAAAAATTCAAAATAATTCATTAAAATTAGCACTGATAAAACATGTGAGATTATCACAGGAGAAACTGAAATAAAAAAGTTTCTCTTTCCTCCTTACCCCTTAGCTCTGTGGCATTGATTATCTGTTTTCTCTGTGTTCCATTAAAAACTTGAGTAAAGTCAATGGTGGTATATTTTTTTACATAGCACATATAATTATTTTTTAACAATCCCTTTCCTTGATTTCACAAATTGCCTTATACTGGGCCTCTGCAAAATACCTATAATTATGGGGATAAAACAGTAATATACTAATAGCTTACAAAGATTAAGCATCCAAGAAAGCAATGGAATATATACAGATAATTACCCAGCTTGATATGTGCAAATTAGTAGTTTCCCAGAGAAACAGAACCATGAGGATATGAGTACACAGACATATTATTTAATATACATATATGCATTATATATGTATATAGTGTACATTATAACATATGTCATTGTACATGATAATATTCAATAATACATTATTATTTACACATATATGTGTAACATAATAAAATATATGCCAAATTGTACATAATATAATATATCATATGCTTATTTACATATACATGTGTACAAATATTTGGAGAGAATATAAGGAAAAGCAATTATGAGGGTTTAGCTCTTGTAATAAAGAGTCACAAGACCCAAGACCCAAGCCTATAATGTAGACCAAAACTTGAGAAATCTGGAAGATCAGAGCAGAATCTATTAGAGCACAAATTAATTTTTTGCATAATTTTGCTGCTTTGGAAATGTTAGTCATATTTCTAGTCTTTCAACTAATTGGCGAAGCCCACTCAAATTATGGAAAATAATGTGCTTTACTCAGAATGCACTGCTTTGTTAATCTTATCTAAAAAGTATGCATCCAACCCATTGAGAATAAAGCATGACAAAGTACATGGGTCATCTGCCTCCCCCTGATGACTTAAAATGGACCCTCATAGATTCAGAATAGAAGTTTAAACTACCTGAAGGTTAGTGTCTTTTGTTTTTTTATTTTCTTTTCTTTTTATTCACAATATTCATTTCTGTTCAACATGAGGCATGTGACTAGATCTATACTTCTTCTTTTAAATCAAAATTTGTAGATCTAAAGCTCCCAAAAGATTTTAAGCAATGATTGATAAAGTTTTTTTTTTTTTCTTTTAACTGAGAAATCCATATATTCTGGTTTAGAAAAGGAAGAAACTGGAATTTCAGGTGGAGTTATTGAAATTTTACATTCATAAAAGAAACACAAATTGAAGCTACAGATTCACTCCTCTAATATATAAGTTGAGATAAACTTGACTATGAACTTGCCAAAATAAATTCTCCGTGTAAAGGTTAACAGAAAGGACTTGAAATGTTTACTCATTAGAGGTGGAAAGTTTTATGGATGTTGGATAAATCTTTGGCACAGGTTTCCACACAGCTTTAAGAAGAGAATCAACTAAAATTTTAAAGATTTCCATTGATCAGTTCCTATCTAGGCTGAGGTAGATTAACAATGTCAGTATATAAACCTAAAAATGGTTAAGACAACTTCACAGTCCTAACAAGACCTCAATAAAACAAAAAGAGCAGTTGGTGTTTTTCTGCTTCTAGTCTGCCAAGTTCACATAGCCAGATAAACTATAACAAAGCAAGCTGCACATAAAGTTTAGATAAGTTAATATCATCAACATTTCAAAGGGGTATATCTATAACTTTTCTACAATACAAAAAATTTAAATGTATTTATTTAAAAAAATAAACAAAGGGTTTAACCTTTAGCACCACAAAATCCAAAGAAATAAAAACTAAAATGACCCTGTCATCTTGTGTTTTGAATGTCAAATATGTCACCACTAAGGCAGAGGCACACAGACCTCAAACCTAAAACAGGAGTTGTTGTAGGATTTATAGTGTTGATTTCTTTCCTCCTTCATCTTTCATAGCTGCAAGACCAAAGGAGAAAAAATAAAAGAACAAAAACAAATTACTTTTTTGAAAAATTAACCTTAAATTAAAACATGACCACTCCTAGATTATATCAAAGGAAAATGAAATTCTAGAAATAGGCATAATAAACTTAGAAACACTAGAGCCAGATATAGAGATGAAAATATGCAGTGGCAGGGCTGATGCAGAAGGAAGAGTAAAATGTACACAATGTTCAAGGGAAGGAGAGGAAGCTATGAGTGAATATGTATGCCTATGATTCATGCACTCAGAGTGTGAGGCACTAAGAGAGAGTTTGAAACCTTTTCTCTGAAGGAAATCTGAAGGGCCTGGGATTATAATGAGCAATGGAAATCTTTCCTAACATGTGCAGACATGGGGCTCAACCTACAGGACCACAAAACCCAAAGCAACAATAAAAACAAGAGAAACTGAATGGAGAAGAAAAAGTAGAGTGGCTAAACTATATAAATTTAGATGGAGGCCTCCATTAGGAAGAAAAGCAAGGACTAAAAGGAGATGATCACTCCATAGGCTTAGATTTTAGAAGATGTGCAAAATAATGCAATATTTTTTTTTAAGTTAAACAGGCCTTGAAGCAGCAATGACTTAATCTTAATAGCAAAATTATGCTAAATGTAAAAGTGCAAAGCTAGGGAAATATGCAAAATAGAGGCATTATAAAAGTCATAACAATTAAAAAAACCAAAATCAAATGACCATGTCTGAGATATTGTGAGATATCACTAATGCAATTATAAAAAAAACGAAAATGACCATAGTGCATGTAGGAGGACAGGACAAATATATAAATCACAAAACCTACTGTGAGTATGTGTTTCTGTGTGTTACAGGAACATTTTCTTTAATGATGTATTTGGCACATGTCAAGAGTAGCAGATGCAGCAGGCAAGCTGATGATGAGCCGCAAGAAGTACACTTTTTAATGCTTATACTTTCCTAAGTATGGAGTTCAGTAATGCTACTTAAACTGAAAGATGTAAAATTACAATATTGCAACCACTTAACAGAAAATACTGTGTGTGCCCTACCCCAAATGATATGACAGACTTTGAAGACTCCCTATGGAATGCCTTACCCTCCCTGGGGAGCAGAAAGGGGATGGGCTGGGTTTTGGTGGGGATGATAGAAGAAAATGGGAGGGTGGAGGAACTGGGATTGACATGTAAAACAACCTTGTTTCAAATTTAAATTTGAAAAAGGAGAAAAAGAAAAAGAAAATAGTGTGTGTGTTTTTTAAAGAAAAATCTGTCAGAGGCAGGTGTATCTCTGTGAGTTCAATGCTGGTATGGTTTACATAGCAAGTTCCAGGCCAGCCATGGCTACATAATGAGTCCCTGTCACAAAGAAAATAGCAACAACAACAAAGCAAAAACAAAACATTATTTACTGTTCATCATTTTTTCCTTCTTTGATGTTACTTGTTTTTCTCCTGCCAAGTTCAAGGGAACTTACACTTCACATTTTCACTTTACATATTTCTGCCTCCAAATGGATTTGTGCATGTTTCCATAGTGTGAGCCTTAATTACCAAAAAGAAACCACATCTACTTTGAACACTTACAAAGGGAGATTTATAGGTAAGAAATTCAGGAATAATGGAAGATGAAATGTTGCCACTCCAGAGCCAAAGATCTTCGGCTATGAGCCATTTAAATATTCATTGTCTGTCTGAGGCCAATAGCGAAGACTTCCTTGCTTTGCTGTAACCTGTTTCCATGATGTACCCACCACTACCATCCATACAATAGTATTTTAATTTATTGCTTTCTTTGTTCTGTTAAAGACACTTGATGAACCTATTATCACATTGGAAGACAAAATTGAGGGTAATCTATAATCTGTACTCCCAGGCAGTGGTTACTCATATTTAGCTCCAGAATAAAGTCTTTTTTACCTTTTTGAGGTGAGTGTTGTGCTTTTCCTGTTAACAATACACATGCAAATGGATATAAGTATCATTAACACTAGTTTGTTGTTATGTAATTTGGCACATAGCTTGAATTTTTCATTATCATGACTATTATTAATAGAGACAAAGACAGAATTATAGTACAGTGGTATATGCAGCCAAGTAAATCACCACTAAATGGAGAGGTAAGAAATAAATATTCAGCTCAAATGAACTCTTATTTTCATGCAAATATCCACAGAATTCTGACAGGCTGAAAAGAAAGTGGAGACATGGCCAATGCATAAAATCCATTCTCTGGAAACAAAATGTCAAAAGCTAGGAAATTTTCAGAAAATACCTTTTCCTTTATAAGAAATATAAGAAAAGTGGGGTTCTTATACAGAGATTTGGTAGTTTCATGATATCATTTTTATGAACTTTATCGTGTTTAACTGTCTACTAGAACTTTGTTTTTTTTTTTTTTTTTTTCTGTTCAACTTTTGACTTTAATTATGTAGTATGAATGGAAATCACCTAAGATGAATCTTCGGGAAGTCCTTTAGAGTTGTAAGCCTTGGGTGGGGGTTGCCTCAAATTATGTGTACTAGTTTTTTCCTTTGTAGAAAGAGACTAATAACAGCATTGATTTGTATGTTAGTTAGAAATACTGTTATGATAAAGCATGCCAGGAACAGGAAAGAAACAGACAGGTGAAAAAAAAAGCAAAGGCCACACTTCCAACTATGGGTCACTGGCAGACAGGAAAAGTTCTATATGCTACAAGGGAACAGCAGGAAAAAAAGCAAGAGGGAGGGGGCAGAAAGAGAGAGGTAAAGAGAGGGCTAAGGGGCAGGGTCTTTTTTTTTAAAGAACTCCAATGCTGATTGACAGCTGGTAGGTTACAGTATAACTTCTTACCATTCCTTTGTTTAAAAATGTTTGTTTGTTTATTTTATAGCTGTGTGGGCCATCTTGTTTACTTTTACAAAGTAATTTTTGGTAAAAACGTGTTTTAAGTTATGAATTTTATTTAGAAACATAAAAGCTTAAGATGTAAGAATCTAAAAATATTTTAAGGTATTACAAAGTCACTTAAGGTATACAAATGCAAATTGTCAGATTTCTTTATCTCATTATGCTATTGTTCATAATCTTAATATTAATTAGTAGGTTTTAATATGCTACTAATCCTCCTCTGACAGAGAACAAAACACAAAATTATACCATTATATAATAACTGCAAAAATACCTGTTAATTTTCTAGATGGAAAGAAGAATGTTAATGCTTTTAACCAAATTATTTCTGTCATGAGTATAGTGCCAGTTCTACAATGCAAATTTCAGTACAGATTACAAACACTGTAAATTCTAATGTGTCTAAAACTTAAGTTTTAACAAACTTAAGGATTCTTTTAAGGAGCCAAATTAGACCCATCCTAACAAACAGGTCATATTCACTCCTGATAAATATTATTCAACCTTTCCCTCATCTTCAGAGCCCTCAGGAACCACTCCCGAATTTTCTAATCCTCCTCAAGTACCAGGACCTAAGAAAAAAATTTTCCCTAAGCTTAACCTCTTCTGCTACTCTGCCAACATCTTACCAGGTCTAAGAGGCACCAATAGTTTACACAGCCTGGACTTTGATGAAACAATCAGCTACCCCAGGACATGGCAGCAACCCAGCTTTCTCAGGCTCACCAAAGATAGTTGATGCCCCTCAGGTCAGCAGGAAATAGTCATGAGAACTCAACACTCATATTCCCTGACCTGCCACACCTAATTCTTTTCCTTTTTAATAATAAATAAAGATGGAAATGTAAAGATTCATGCATTAAGCTGGCCTTCCCCTGTCACCTGGCAGAATGCACTTAGACAGTACACTGGTCAACCCAGGGTTCTATGGCTACATACTTTGCAGGTAGGTGCAAAGAACCCCTTTAAGAGAAAGACCCTGCCCACTTATATTCTCTCTATCCTGCTTTATTTCCTGTTTATCCCCTGGGGCAGACAGGATTTTTCCTGTCTCACTCTTCTCTTCTGTCCTCTTGGGCTCTGTGTCTCTTTACCTCTTTTCTCTTTTCTTCCTCGTTTCTTCCATTTCTAATAAAACTTCTTACTTAAGCTCTGTTTCCTGGCATGTTTGTCCCTCTGCCTTGGTCACCTTCACCTGATATGGAATCTGCCAATGTCCCCCACAGGCTTTATCATAACATTTGGTTGTCGCTTACCATAATAAATGTCAAATAAATAATGATTAAAAATACTTTGAAAAATACTCATTGGCCAGACAATGTTGTCACATGCATTTAATCCCAGTACTCAGGAGCTGTTTGCATATGTTGCATGGTTTATACCAATTATGAATTATATTTTGTGATTATTTTCACATCTCATGGAAGGGAAGTAAAAGTGAAGTGTATTTCAAGGACCATGTGTTATTAATCAGCTAATAATTGTTCTGTTTGAATCTGTGTGATTAAAATAAAATAAAATACTTCCAATAGTCCTGTCCAATAGTCACATCTTAATCCAACTAAATTAAAACCTCATGAGTTTATTAAAAAAATTCCTCAATGATAGCTTTTGACTTTCTTATGTACCTTTTAGAGTTAAAGAGCAAAAAGTCATTTAAAGTGACAAAGAAAACTGTGCAAGCCCATCAAGAGCCTTCCCAGAATCTTATAGTTAGAACCAACAGTCCAATGTGCCTGTGTGTAAAATGAAAATAAGTGCTTGCAGCAATTGCTCTGTGAACCAATGGGTGAGTGACCACATACTTACCTTCATTATGACTAATGACCTCAGTAGGAAAGAAACCTCAATTAGCAAGTCCATTAATCAGTGTTTTGTTCACTCTTGCTCTGTGGTCCCTAACCATGGGTAGTTTAAGATATGAGAAACTCTTTTGTCAGTCTAATCTTGATCTCTTGTTATAGGAAAGCAAACACATTTGAAATGAGATGTTGTATCTGTTACCAGCTACAACTATGTTAATCAACAGTGAATATATTTAAGTAACTAGTACTAAAAAAGGAAAGTAAGTTGAGCACTCCTTAATACAACTAATGTTAGTCAGGTGGTGGTGGTGCACACCTTTAATTCCAACACTTGTGACTTCTAGACCAAATTGGTCTACAAGAGCTAGTTACAAGATAGGCTCCAAAGCTACACAGGGAAACCCAGTCTCAAAGAAAAAAGAAAAAAGGAAAAGAAATGAAAGAAAAGAAAAGAATAAATACAACTAATATTTTAACTGTTCTTTTATAACCTCTCACATACTCATTCATTTACACAGCAAATAATCGTGGGGCATCTGTCATATACTATGTACTCCATTCACTATGTACTCCATTCAAGACCCATGTAGTATTCTAGTCTTTTTTTTTTCTAAGTAAAAAAAAAAAAAAAAATACCTAAGATCAGGTAATTATAAGAAGTACAGGATTTTCTGTTCTTTCCGGCTTTGGTTTTTCTTTGTTTTTCTCAAGCAGGGAATTCTAAGAGCATGACACCAGGGTCTGGATGGCATCTGGCTAGAGCCTTCTTGTTGCATAATAGAGAGCATAAGGTTGTGATTGATATGGAGCACATCTGCCATTTGATGTCCATCTTAACCAATTAGTAAAGTAATAACAAGTCTCTCACCCTCATGACTTTATTTAACCCAATGGCATCATAAGGCCCCTACTTTCAAAATATTCATTTTGGAAACTGTATTCAAACCAACACACTGTGTCCCTGACTCTCCAAATCACATTCTTCTCAGGTTAAAAATGGTTTATTAAATTCATTGAAAGCAAAACTTTAGCTCATTTCAACACTGAAATCTACATTCAAAGTCCAGAATCTCATCTGAGAATCAAATCAGGACCAATTGAGACAGAAACAACCATCAGCTATGAACATGTGAAACTAAACCAAGCTTTCTACTTCCAAAGTATAATGGTATGTCAGGCACAGAACACTTATTCCCATCCCACAAAAGGAAAAATAGGTAAGCAGCAGAGAGTAGCATCTCTCAAGTATATTCAAAGCCTAATAGGAAAAGCAACAGGAAGTCAAAAAGCTCAAAAGTAATACATTTTGGATTCACAGCCTATATTTTGTATATGTTAGTTTGTGCCTGGATCCACAAAATCTCAAATCTGCTCCTAACCACTTACTGAAGCTCATATTTAAGCATTCTCAGGTTGGAATCCTGTGCTTGTAGCCTTCTAAGGTTGATGACCCAAGTAGGGATCTCTACTCAGTGGCAGTCCCACACCCCTAGTTTAACCAGACATTCATCCAGTTGAGACTCTGTAGTTACTCTGTTTCCAAGGCTCTAGACATTTCCCTGCAACATGTTCCTTCCAGGACCACTGTGAATCCTTCAGTCTCCAGGTGGAGGGAGCCAGGCTTTTATAGTTCTTACCTTATACCAGTCAGAGAGTAAGCTGCTAATATTTATAGTCTGTAGCCTGCTGAGCAGGAGCTTAATTTGTGTCTAGGGCCATTCTAGCACAGGTGCAGTAGTCAACAAATTCTGCTCAACAACACAAGAAATAAAAACTCAGAAGAGTACTGACACAGAGTATAATGAGTACACAGGGACATCTGTCCAAACCTTCCTGCCTTCCCAGATCTTCAGAGTTGTGATCTGAGGGACAGCTTCAGAGATAAGTCAAAACCTTTCTGGGATTTTTTTCCTATTATCTTGATGATCTCTTCTCTCCATTCTAAACTCCAAAGTAAACAAATACAAACAAACAAGACATGCCCATACACATCTTTGCATCTTCTTTTTAAAAGCTGCCTTATTGTCTCATACACAGTCAGAGCGAGAATGTTCTAAGCACTTCCAATCTCTGTTATTTTAGGTACAAATTCTGTTTCTATGATCTCTTTGTTCTCCTGCTTCACTGTATGCAGCTGTAAGTTAGCCTGTACACTCTGCTGAAATAACAGATGTTTTAGGTCATTATGCTTGGTGCTGCATTCTCCCCTTGGTTTTAAGGCATGAATACAAGCTCCTGGGTTCTCTGTATGTTTAGAACAAGGTGGATCTTAACTCTAGTTCCTTATTCCTTTCTCCTCAGTTTAACTTGAGAGAAATCTTGTCAAAGTAGTTTCTGTGAGTCTTCTAATTAGGACCAATGCAGTGTCCTGAAGAGTTTCAAATTTCCCTTAGCTCTACCTCTGGTCCACCCTAGCACCATTTTTAATTGTCTGCTCATAAAAACACAGGGATTTTCAAAGCATTAACCTCAAACTGTTGCAGCCTCTATTCATTAACCACTTCCAAAGTTACATCCATCTTTTGGAGTATGTTTATTTTATTGTAACAGCACTACTAGTCCTTCTGGTAGCATTATTATTTTTTTAATCCTAGCTAATTTTCTGTGTCTATAACAAAATACTTGAGACTGGGTCATTTGTCAGAAATAGTTTGGTGGCTCATAACTCTGGATCTGGGCTGGCAGGTCCAAAAATAAGGCATTGGAATGCACTCAGTTTCTTGTTAGACACTTCTTGTGAATCATCATGGCCAGAACATTAAAGAGAAAAACTGAGTAAGATGCTCATTTTAGTTCTCTTCCTTTTCTTATAAAGCCATAAAACCTGCCATGGTTTCATCTACTAATAAACTATGAAAGAGCTCATTTTAAAAACCCTAACATGAATTTGTAGATTTATTTTATAACACATAAACTTCAGTGGCAGTGGGGATAGAATAAATACAAACTATTAACTCTCAAAGACCTCATCTCAAAAACACTAGCATGAATTTGTAGTTTATTTTATAACACATAAACTTCAATGGCAGTAGGGATAGAATAGATACAAACTATTAACCTTTATAAGACAATCAGTTTTCCTAGATGTAATGCTTCATGTGGAAAACACATTAACTGGCACTTGTTAAGGTGTGACAAGGCAAACATTATTCGGGACCTTTTAGGATCTTTGATATAGATATAGGGACAGAAATATATATATATATATATATATATATATGTATACATATATATGTGTGTGTGTGTACACATATATGTATGTGTGTGTATATGTAAATACACACACATACATATATATATATATGTATTTATTTATTTATATATTATAAATAGACAACCCCTTGAGATTCACCATTGAAGAGACTACTATGAGGTGAGGAAAACTGTGGGGCCTAGTTAGAGAAACTAAAAAACTGAGAACAAGGCCTTTGAAGGCTCTCTCTTAGGCTCTGCCCCTGGACCTGTTCACTCTCTGCTTCTTTTCCACCATAGGAAAGACTGATTTCATCTACCACGTGATTCCACACTGATGGTCTGCCTCACCAAGTATCAGTAGCAATAGATCCAAGTGACCAGGAACTAAGACTACTGAAACTGAGAGGAAGATGACCTTTCTTCCTTTCAAATTATTTCACTTCAATGTATGCTACAGTAAACAGGGTTTGTCTGTAGAAAAAGCTAATCAAATACAGAAGTTAATTAGATCTCAAAGGTGGGGAATGCTTCACAAACTGACAGAGAGTTTTTTGCTGAATGAGATTTTACACAGAAGTACTCAAACAGTTCTGAGAAAAAGGAGAGAGGCTTGACTAGAGCTTAACCACACACAGAAGTTTTATCACCCAGTAACCAAAAAATGAGGTTTTATGAAGCCAATGACTAGATGTGACTTGTTCTTTCTTCCCCATTCTCAAAATGTTTATCAAAGGTTCTATCCCAAATATCAAATGGTAAAGCTTCTTTCTCATTTGAAAACAAACAGAGTTAGGCATTATGCCCTAAAGTAGTTTTAGTCTAGAAAACTAAACAAAAATATAAAATCATGCCTCAACAAAATAGGTTTTGAATATCTGATAAGCCCAGCATGTGTTGTAGTTATTAAAGGTGTATTAGTTCTTTTGGTAAGTCACAGCATACAGGCTTTCATTATTCATCAATGATCAAACCCAGAGCAGATAATAAATAATGCATATAAATAGTTTTTAAGGCAAGAATTTATCATTCCACAGTCTCAAGAGAAAATATCGTAATGCATGATCCAAGATACTGTCAGTAATTTGATGGTTTTTAGCCATTTACAATTCAAATCTTAACCTTTTCATAATTTTTAACAAAATGTTTCTCAACTAGTCCATTTGTACCATTTAGATTTGACTTTTATCAGTCTCTGATAATGTAATCAGGTAACAGGGAACGTGGCATTTCCTTCTCCCACTGCTTCTGCCTAGACAAATAAAGTTAGAGTTAGGTTCTGTACTTTTGCTGATGGTATGTAGTATACGCTAACCCAGAATGTGGCAATGTGACATATTGAGTGCTTTAGATGAGAAAACAGCATATGAACAAAGGTGTCTGTGTTTCTTCCCTTTTTCTCTTCTGAAGGAAACCACAAAGTCCTCATGTGAGTAACTCTCTCTTCACATCTAGAACACAGGTGCATTGCTATGTGACATTTCCTAGAAAAATGTAAAGAAATGTCTACTTATCCCTATAGAGAGATCATCTATAGACTAAAGGAAGTATTCTGAGTCCAGCTTTCTGATTCAGAATCAATGAGTTTACTGGGGTTATTTTCAAAACCTAGGTAACACACAGGCAAATGCATCACTGGGAATTCATGTGAGCACTTTCTAGCAGGTATTTTACAAAAAGCACCACCCCAACTCCCTCAGTCAATTGTTTGCCTTTTGAATAGTGGTGGTTAGAGCAGAGGGAGTGGAGTGGGCTTTTTATAAAAGTCTCATGAGTTTCCACAAGGGACTATGAAGGGGCTCAACTTTATATATATATGGAACCCAGTTCCCTCTCCCTCCCACCCTCCCATGTCCCGGATGCCCTCCATCCCATTCTCACCCACCATTCCTCAGGGAGGTTGATGCCTTCCAGGATGGATCAACAAAATCTGTCAAATCATTTGGATTAGGGTCTAGGCCCTCCCTCCTGCCTCTAGGTTAAGAGAGTAACCCTCCATGGGGAATGTGCTCCCAAAGTCCTTTCGTGCACCAGGGATACGTCCTGGTTCCACTGTCAGAGGTCCCTTAGACTGTCCAGGCCTTTTAACTGAGACCCATGTTCAGGGAGTCTGAGTCAGTCCAATGCTGGTTTCCCAGCTATCAGTCTGGGGGTCCATGAGCTCCCCTTTTTTAGGTCAGCTGTCTCTGTGGGTTTCTGTATCCTGGTCTTGACCCCATTTTCTTATAGCAGGCAAATGGGGAAGGAGCTCAACTTTGTGACAGTTTAGTGTTATTCTTCACAGATACTTCACCTGCTCTGCTGAAGTACATTCATGTAAAATCTGGAGGAAATAGCTAAACAATGAGCAGTGTTTCTTCAAAGATGGAGGTAGCATCAAAGGAATCTGAACAAACACGTTTGCTGTCTCTGCAAGGTTAACACACAGCTCAGACCTTATTGGCAGCTCCCTATTTCCCCATGTCTCTCTTTATGCACTCTGCCTAGCAAGGTCTTCACATGTTCCTTTATCTCCTTATGAAGGTTCTAAGTCATTTAAAAGTAGATAAACCAAATTCATTATGCTGCTCCTCTTTTGATCTCTCTTTTGTTACAGGAAACCAAACCAGTGAAGCTATAAAAAGATAAAATTATAGCTAGTTTGATTTAAGGATATTCTGAGCTTTTAAAAGTGTATAATCGAAATGGGCAAAGCTCTGAATAAGAACAAATTCAATATGTGAGAGAGAGAGAGAGAGAGAGAGAGAGAGAGAGAGAGAGAGAGAGAGAGAGAGAGAAATAAAGAAAAAAGACTATAATCTGTCAAGTGGCCAGACAACCAGGAAGCAGAGCCAGGAGTAGTGGATGGAGCTATTGTGCTACCAAGTGGTGTTTACTTATGTGAATATTTTGAACAGCATAATCGACTTTCATGTGTTTAGCCAATTGTGAGTCAAGATATATGAAAAGAAAAAGTTGTGTCTATTCAAAACATACATCTTTCTTCTGGTATGGTTCTCCCAAACAATACAGTACAATAACTCCTTTCAAAACACTGAGGCTGTATCGGGTATTATTAGTAATCTGGAGATGACTAAAGTGTACAGGAGGATTGAGTATTTGCAATAACCAAACACTCTGCCATTTTACTAAAGGAGCTTGAGTATCAGCTGATTTGTTTGCATGGTATTCTAGAACCACTCTCTCACAGGTATGACTCAATACTAAAACATTTTTATTTATGAGAGTCTTTTGCCATGAATATGAGTTGGCATGATAAACAGAATCACTTTCATGATAACACAGAAGTAGTGGTTACAACTTGTATGCTAACATAATCATTGCCAAAGCTCTTCCTAAGAGTTCATTGCAAGGGATAAAGGATGAATTACTTCATCTTAAAAGGAGAAACATCTTTTTCAAGTTATACTTTATTACTAAATTCCTTTCTATTCCCTCCATTATTCTTTCATACCAAGGGTCCTTATAATTAGAAAGATTTTTTTCTATAAAGGAAAATTATGCATGAAATAGCTATATTTTCATTTCATAAAGTATAACCTGAAAGATGTACGTAGTTGGAGATGGAAATGGGATAGCTTAGAGCTGCAAGTATCTATTTAATACCATTTGGGGTTTTATCCAAAAGACAGCATTTTTCTCATTCATCATACCTGCTGTGCTCAGCTCATTCAAAGCTCCCTGCATCCATCCTAGAGTGAAAGGAGAGGTACCATTTTCTGCTCCCTCTATCCTTGTCACTTATTCCATCATTGCAAATCTTGTCTCTGTTGTGTATTGAACAGCATTAATGGGAAAATTGGGAGCTATTTTTATTAGTAAGATGTTACCTAAAATGCTCTTTTAATTACCATACCTTCATGGGTTACTCATAACTGGAAATTGTTTAAGAAATCAGAAAAAGAAAAATTTTCATCTTTTTCAGTTATATAATTAAAGCATATCCTCCCTAACATACAGTCAAATTTCACACTGCTTCCTGGAAGTTTCCACTTTGGGAGATTAACCTTTGCATGGAGAGGTGTGAATCCAGCTGCTATAAACCCTTCCCTAGATATTCAGACTGCAAGAAAGAGATTGTCTATTAGCATCTTGATGAAAAGACTAAGGAGAATTTTTGCACTTTCCCACTGGTCCCTGTCCAGCCAATTTTTGTTAGGCTGATATATAAACTCCTGTTCCAATTACAATAAAGGTTGCACTTAGATTCTGGTGACCTTAAGATGACGTGAGAGTGATGAGCTCATTAGGAACTGGAAAAGATGAAAATAACCATTCTGCATTTCACTCTCAGTAACACATTCAGAAAATTTCAAGAGATAGTCAATACTTAGTATCAAATAGATTTGAGTTGGATGATTTTGCCTAACTGCCAGCAAATGTGTAGAGTACCCATAGTAGAATACACTAAGCTGTGATACTACACAGGTCAGGTGAATCAAACAAATTTTCAATTTGCAATATATTAAAAATATTGTTATATAACCTAATAATAATCCAAGGGATATTATCTACCAAGCATTCCTACATTACAAATAACATTTTTCCCCTCATTATTCTGTCATTAGTTAATTCAAGGCTTTGTCCACACTTAGACTTAACTTGGTAGAGGGGAAGTTTTATCTCTCAACATCACAGTCTCACATATATTTCTGTCACCCATGAATGTTTCTGGAGGAAAATCACAGTCATGCTTATGATTTTTAGGATATTTTATTTATTAGTTACTCTAAAATGTTTGGATACTCCTATTATTGAAACCTAAGTCATAACCACTGAATGACATCCAAAATAGCAAATTCTGGAAGACTAATATATTTTCAGTGCTTCTACTGAAAGTTCATTTCATTTGCAAATTAGTCATGTAGCAAGAGACTAGAGAAGAGGGAAAGAAGAAATGAATGTCTACTTTTGATTTGTCTTGAAATAACAGAACACAACAACAGTACAGAACTCACAGGACAGTCAGGTATCAAAGTTGTCATGTTCTATACAGCCCACACTTTAACCTGGATTGAAGATAATTTAGACTTTTACCTCAACAAAATCATCTAAGTAAATAAATACAATTAATTGTCACCAAAGAAATAATATAATATGTTTCAAGTGTTAAATGAACCATGTGAATAAAGCAAAAACTCATCATGTGTCTGAAATTCATATTTAACTGGACATCCTATAGTCTAGCTAGTTTCCCAGCTCTCTGGAACATTATAAGATGGAGAAAGAACTAAACATTACTGTCAAATAACACTTCTACCTTGCTGTTAATAATGTCCATTTTCCTCTTTTAATTGCCAGATTATTCCTCTTTAAGTATAAGTATCAACAAGCTTCAAACAAGACCACTTTGATGGGAAAAGAAGAATAAATCCCTGTACCTGAACCATAAATCACTGCCAAATAAACATACAAGAAATATCAATAATTGAAAGTATTAATTATGCTGAAATGTGATTTTTACATAACAATTAGTCATTTGCTCAAGCTTTCAGGAAAAGAGTTAGCCAAAGTATAAAGAGGCAGCAGCAGCCACAACAAGCAGTAGCACTGTATGGAATCTTCTCAGAGAAGCAGACACGTGGGTCATACTCATGTATACTGAATGAGAAGCATCCTAACAAAGCCTGCAGTGAATTCATGTACACATTAAGATATACGAAGAACTACACTCTTCATACAAGTTGGAAATAAATACAAATGCGCACCCAAGGTGCACAGGAGGCAAGAAAGTAAAAAATAAAGAATTCTTCCAAATTCGGGGCCCTGCACCCACTGACCTATTTTTACAAGCAACAGGAGTCCTCTGTTGTCTGTGACCAGGAGAGTTGCCCTGCTGAAAAGACAGCATTGACCCTCCAAGCTTAACAAGTATTTTGAGGTAAATTATTCGAGGCCAGTTCACTGCCTTTTGTGCAGCTCCTCAGAGAGAGTGTGGATATAATTTGAAAGTTTGAAAGAGGGACATCAGGCACTTACTAATCTAATTTAAACCTTGTATAAACAAGGAAATGAAATTATCTCAGTACATCAGCCATATCTGCTGCCATAAAGCCAAGCCAACCTTGTTTTAAGTACATACATATTGATAGAAACAGGATTTTAACTGCATCTGTTTGAGGGATACCCTACTATAATATATGATGGCCATAAGAATGCCAAGGACAGATTCATATTTAATATAGTTTGTAGCTTTATCCTCTTAATATTACTTTGGAGGGCATTGTCATTTCTCCTACCAAGGACAAGAAATATCAATATGTACAGAAGAAATGAATCATGTTTTATTTAGACATACTCTTATTCAGTAGAGAAACTAAGAAACAAGAAGGATTCTAAGAGATTTGTATAAGGTCCCTCACAGAAGGGGAAAGGGACAAGATCTTGTGAGCATATTGGAAGTGGGTGGGGACAGTGGGTGGAGAGGAAACTAGAAGAAAGAGAAGTGGAGGAGACGAAAGCAAGTGGGACTAGGAAGATTGAGTCAGGGTAGGAATAGACAAGGAGAGAGAGAGAGAGAGAGAGAGAGAGAGAGAGAGAGAGAGAGAGAGAGAGAGATACAGAGACAGAGAGACCATAAAAGAAGGAGCCATTAAAGGTTTGAAGAGAAAACTGAACCTAAAGAAATCTCCAGAGACCTACAAGACTGACCCCAACTAATAATTTGAGCAACAGTGGAAAGGCTACCACAAATGCCCTTCCCTGATAATGAGATCAACAACTAACTTTTCCACCATCATAGGGCCCTCATCTAGTAGCTAATGGAAACAGAACCAAACACCTACAACTAAAAACTGGATTACAGATGCAGAGAGGTAGGACAAAACCAGGCTACAGAAACACGTAGAGACAGCTGACCTGAACAAGGAGAAGTTAATGGGCCCCCAGACTTATAGCTGGGAATCCAGTATGGGACTGACTCAGACACCCTGAACTTGGGACTCAGCTAGAAGGCCTGGGCAGTCTAAGGGACTTGGACAATGGAACCATGATGTATCCCTGGTGCACAAAAGGACTTTGGGGGCACGTCCCCCATGGAGGGATAGTCCCTTAACCTAGGAGAGAAGGCCTAGTCCCTACTTCAAATGACTTGATATATTTAGATGAACCCTCCTGAAAGGCATCACCCTACGTGTGGAGTTGGGGGGGGGATAAGATGGGAGGGCGGTCAGGAGACATGAGAGAGTGGGAGAGAGGGAAAACAAGAGGGAGGGAGAGGGAACTGGGATTGATATGTAAAATAAAAATAATAAATGTTTTAAAAACTTTGTAGCATGTCATTTCTTATTTAATTTTATTTATGTTTACCTGTGCATGCATAGACACATACAAGTGTTCCATGGTGTCCTTATTAAGGTCAGAGAACAACTTGGTAGATGCAATACACTTCTACCTTGTGTTCTAGGTTCAAGTGTGGGTAATCAGGCCTGGCAGCAAAATCCTTTGTTCATTGAACCCTCCATCAAAGCACAGTCTTTCTTACAAATACTAAATTTTATTTGTAAAGATTATATAAATGATGACATTTACAACAAAGGGTAGCCTGTACTTCATCTGTGCATCATGCTTCCCAAAGAATACAATGTGATTCATAAAAAAAGTAATCAAGTCTCTATAGTTGCATAACTGCCATGTGTATCCAAGGGATGGAAGGAAATATCAGGGAATTGGTTGAGTCAATGAACTGACTAGTCACAAAACAAAATTGCTTTATTGTATTTGGTCTGAGGTTTACACTCTTGTGTCTGGCAGTGTTTCGCTATTATGAATAAATATCTCACAAAATTAAGAGGAAAAAAAGGATTTCTTAGTTAGTGCTTTAAGATGATTCACTTTGAGGTTGCCTTGGCCCCATTGTTGTGTCTTTGGGATGAGGCTGGACACCATCGTTCAAGATAGTAGGTTGGGCTTGAACTTCTTGCTTTATGATAGCCTGGAGGAAGATAAAGAAAGGGATAAGATGGCCAAGGCAAGATTTCAGCCCTGACACTGAATGATCAACATCCTCCCACTAGGCTTCACCTCTGAAGTTATTCCAAAGTTGTTAACAGCTTTCATTGCTACCATATAATGAAACTGTTAGTAGATCATTTAAATAACTAAATCAGAGCCCTCATAATATAGTTGCCTCCAATTGACACAATAAAAAAGCTGAGAACAAGTTTTCCTTACAGTTGCTTACATACCATAAGGACACCTTTCCAAATACTGTCAGTCTTCCCAAGAGAATTAAGGTGTGGTTGTATTAAAGTCAAACAGTAGACTACTTCACAAATCCATTCTCCTATTCTCTAATACAGTTTATAAGTGTACAGCATAAACTACAGGAATCCTGTATCTATTTCATTGCAGAGCAAATGACAGACAGTTATCAAGGAAAAATAGATCATCATACCTTACAAGAGAAATTCTACACATATAGTGCCCACTAAACAGCCTTAAATCTTTTGATAAAGACATAAACCTTTAACTTCTTTCTCTCCTTTTCCTTGTACACAGGACTCAAGCTCTGTAACAGATACTCCTGTCCATTTACTTACTGATGGAGAAGAAATTCCTTCTCAAATAGAAGTGTGGTAAAGGGATATCTGTACTAGGAAAGGAGATTTCTTTCACTGTTAGTGATTGCTTTAGAAATAAGAATTCATTACTGTTCTGCACAATGTACTGAGACAACATTGTTTTCTTCACGTTTAAATGGTGATTTTAAAGGACAAATTGTCTTTTAGTCAATAAATTATCAGTGCAAAAAACTTGATATAATGGCAATATGGCAAAAATATAGGAAAATTTATCCCAACAAAAGCTAACACTGCAAGTTGGTAGAGAGAAAAATAATCTGTGTAACTGGTTATCTAACTGAGCCCATAAATAAATCAACCCAGAAAACTCCTCATGTGCTATGTAAGATCAAAAAGAACTTAGGAGTTTAATATCTTTCACTTGCAGCCAGTTCTGATTTGTTCTTGTTTTTATCTCTATGTGTGTCTGTGTGTGATTCCTGGTGCAAGGCTGTTTTCTGGCAGGGTCTTTTGTTAAGCAAATGTATATCAGGACCCTGCTTTCACAGCCTCCCAGTTCTATTTAGTTGGCAGGCATCATTATATTTTTAGGCTCACAACACTGATAGTATATAACTTCAAACTATCTAGGACATGGAATTTTGCAGGCTTCCCAATGCCTACTTGTATCATTGGAGTAGTATAAATTCCACCAAAAACAAACTGTCTGACACAGATAAGAGGCAAGGAGACAGAGAACTGTCATCGTCTCTGGGAAATGAAGGCTGCTGAGGAAATAACAAATAAATATTCATTCCACTATAGAGAAGTTAACATGGATGATTTAAAAAGTATACAAATGATTGAAAATTTTATTTCAATTTATTATGCTTAAATCTTACTCCTTGAAAGAGTTGATTTCTACCTCATTAGTTAAAGTGCATAGATCACACATTTGATACATAGGAATTAGGCAACAGCACTACAGAAAATCTAGAGACACAGCTTTCTGTACAACTAGAGTGGTAAAGCTTGCTTTGGGCAAGTTGATAATGCACTGCACATTTTTTATTTCCTTTCTAACATTAAATTCTGGCTGTCTTGGCAACCCCCAATGTTGGCCTGCCACTCATTTTATTTTGTTAAGTGTAAAGAAAATAACCCACTCAAACAATTTGAAAAAAATTAATATATTTTTGCCTATGATTAAATAGTGTGCACAAGCCTTCTTCACCTTTGTTCCTTTCCAGTACCTCTACTTGGATATTGCAAGCTAGCTGAGGAATGTAACAAGAGGACAAAGAATTTTAAGTAGAAATATTAGCTTTTAATGCTCACCATTTCCACATGATAAATTCTGCTCTTACATTAAATACTTGCAAAGTGTATTCAGCTTTGCCCCATTTAGCAGCCCATTATATAATTTACGCTAATTGTATGTTGTTTCCTATATACGATTACTACTATTATGCCATTCATCTTATTGTAAGCATCCTGTTCTCTTGAGCAACACAGAGCACAAAACAGCCTAGAAACAGTGAGTATGACTCTCATTAGTATGACCAGGACATAATAGTTGTAATGAGGTAAAATTTGGTGATTCATAATGAAGATTATGTAATTGTCAACCATGTGATTTTAAAAGTAGCTTTGTAGCTGCTCCATTTATCAAAGTTATTTCATGTGTGAGTGTGTGTGTGTGTGTATGCACGTGTGTTCATGCATATGTGAGAGAGAGAGGGAGACAGAGGGAAAGAGACACACACACACAGAGAGAGAGAGAGAGGTGAAAGTAAAGGAGAATAATGAGAGAGGGGAATGAAATCTAATAAGAAATGGGGAAGAATGAAATCTGCTAGAGAATGCCAGGGGTTACAAAGGAAAGAAATGGAAGAGGGGAATAAATGAAAACCAACTATAAAGATCTATGACAACTATCTCTCTTTCTCCCTCTCTCCCTCCCTTTCTTCACTAATGCAACATGACATGCTATCTTAGATGGATGCAAGAAGGCAACTACCTCTCTTATTATTATTGGTTTACCCAAACCAAGGTCACACATGTTTCTATTCAATTTCTCAAGCCTAAACTCTGACTGCTATAAGGTGAAACAAATTAGCCACATGTATGCAAAAACTGAGAGTGTATATGGGCATGTGTGTTCACATGTATTGTGTGTGAGAGTACATGCAAAGGACATAAGCCCTTATCAAACAGACATTTGCTGAATCAGACCTTAATAGTTCCTCCTGTTTTGTTTTGTTCTATAGCATGAGCACCAGAAGTGTTATTTCTTCATCTTTTGCCATTTTGAGGGAAATACTAGCTGGCACCAAGCTAGTGTGGGGTTTATGTTTAGAAGAGAAGCATAAGGAAAATGTCATGTTATTTTGTTTTCTGTCCTAATCAGGCATGTTACTGGATTCCTTTAACATGCTACATACTGCTTAATTATGCATGAGAAATATTCTTCCTGGATACATGTACATCCATGTTTTAGGGATGCGTTTTCATCTCGATGCAGTCGCACATATGCATACACCTTTTTAATGAAGTAAAGACCCTGCTTCTTCCTGAGGTCTACTTACTCCCACAAAGTGAATTTGGCCTCAGCCCAGAGCTATCAATGAGCTGATATAGCTCCCAAAGTACCCAACTCATAATTAACACAGTAGGGTCACAAAGGTACCACTTAGTGGTTTTGGAAGAAGGCCGAGCTTTTCGCCAGGCAGCGGTTCAGATGCCCTAGGAATTTGGCTCAACATCTTTTGCTGCAGCTCTGAGAAGCATTCTAAATCATACTTACCATGGTTTCTGCCAAAAAGCAATACTGAGCAGACCCTTCATTTGCTTTAAAGCCTTTTGCAGACATTCTTTTAATTATTGTTATTTAATATTTTTTCTTATTTTTTTCTTTAGAACATGTCTGTGCTTTAGAATAAATCAGAGCAGTGAAATGATTTAGGGTTCAGAAACTAGTGTACCAGTTTTATAGATAAAGAATCCAAGTTTCAAAGAAGAAAGTAGTTTACTTAGTTGTGTGACAATTTGAATGTTTTATTTTCTCAGAAAGGTTTGGTTTTGTATTTCTATCACTTCAGGTTTCTGCAAAAGCAATAAATTCTAGTCTTAACAATTCTGATGAAATCAAAGGGGCTTGTCTCCAGTCTCTTAAAGTATTCTCTCTCCTGTAACGCCCCCAAACAATTTATCTTTTTCTCGGGAATTCTTTAGGGAATGCTTCTATAAAGCATGCTTTGGGGTGTTGGCTGCTTCAGTATGAGGATGCAACTGGAAGTGGAAGACTCTGTGAAGAATTTTCTGTGGGCTCCCATTAACCAACTAGAGATGGACCAAGTCTTCCAAAGAAAGCTTCACAATCATGCAGTCCCTACAAGAGAATCTCATGAGCCAGGAAAATCAGACATCAAGAAATTGAATGTAGACAATGTGCTCAGACAGAATAAGTCATAGGTGATTTTCTGTTATTCTAAAGGCTCTTTTATCTTCTCCCTAAGTCATTTACTTTTCCTAGGTTGTCTATTTTCCCATCTCCTCTTTAATATGAAGAGTGTTACAGCCTCTAGATCTGTCTGGGTTTGCTGTCTTCATGGTTAGAGTGTGAGTTCCCAGCACACATCACAACCTTGCTTAACTTTTCTTCTGTTGAACTCTGTTCTTGGTTTGCCATGTAGATTTCACTAGCAAACCCTCTGTACTATACTTTACATGTTTGGAAGAGCCTTCTTGCACAGATCTTGAATCCTTATCAGTTTTATCAACCAATGGAAAGTTGGCTCTTTTGCTGACATGGAAAGCATAAAATGGGGATCAGACAGTCTCCCTAGTAGCAACATCGCTGTGGCACCTAACTCAGACTGTTAGTTACTTCCTATTTTTCAACACTCTTTCTACAAATGCACATTGTTTACATTTTCAAAACATCAGGAATTTATTCAATAATACCTCCAGAAAAATCAAGGTCCAATTTGTGTCAGAAAAGCAAATGTCAAAATCCAAGTATCAAGTCAACCAAGCCAAAAGTAGACTTGCTCTGAAAGACACAGCTTTGGCAGATCTTCATATTTTCTTGAATTTCAATATATTTCATACTATTTTCATTGCAGAATAAGACCATATAGAAGATATATTAGTATTTTGCCTATGGTATGAGTGTAAAGTACCTACAGTTTACAAAAGAATAAACTGAGGCTCACACTGAGAAAATGGCAGCGATGAGAGATTGACACTGGATTCCTTGTTCAACACTCTGTGCTTAAATAGCAAGCATTTTTAGAGGTGTAAAATATGTAGAAGGGAGCAGAGTATGCTCTAAAGTATGCCTCTTTAGCATAAAATTTATTTTGAACTGATAATTCTGAGGAACATCGAACAAAGAAAATACTTTGGAAATGATATAGCATTCCCCTTTTGTAACAATAACTTAAATCTATTAAGGAAATCTCCAATTATAAAGATGACTCCACTGTATTCTGGAAAGGTAATGGTTATGAAATCATAACATACTCCCACTTGTGTAGAAATCAAGCTGAAAACCATGTGATAAACTTGTCTGATTACTTGGATTAGTTCCTTATCTTCATCAAAAGATATATGTAGATAGAGGCCCTGTCCTACCCTCTGTGATGCTACTGGAAACTGGTGGAATCTCTAAGGGGTAAAGCCTACTGGGAGTTGTTCTGGTCAAATGAGCATGCTCTTGAAGGGAAAAGTGGAACCACCCTTAAAACCCCCTGGAGTTCACACCTCACCACAAGATGAAATGGGCTTCTTCCATTGTCTTCTAGGAATATGTATGACTTATCATAAGTCCACAATGGCAAAGTTGGTCATTATCTAAACTGCATAAAGCTATGAGAAAAAACAAACCCTTTTCTGCATAAAATATTACATAGGTATTAGTAACAGTAATGTAAAGATGAGTAATGATGAGTCTCTCAAACACACTTCTCTCCTTTTGTTTAAAACTGAAGATGCTATTTAGTCAGTCTTTCTTTGGATTGCAAGTCACCATAATGTCATGGAGACTTAACAGTCTTTGTGAAAACTTGGCAATAGTTTAGGCTTGTTCCCAACTAACTCTTACAACTTAAATCAACTGGTTTCTACTAATCTATATTCTATCACATGACTCTTTACCTCTTCTCCATTCTTCATGTTGGACTCCTGATGGGAGATGGGAGATGGCACTGTTGGCCAAAAGGAAAGCAAGAAAGATAGGTGGGACTAGGAGACAAGGAAATTTCAGGGAGAGGTGGGAGAGAGAGTCAACATGTAAGACTAAGAGAACAGAGGTCCGGGCCCTCCCTCCGGTAAGATGAGACCACGTAGAAATACTTAGATTAATAGAAATGGGTTAATATTTAAGACAGAACTAGATGATTTAAAAAAAAAACTAGTAACAGGCCAACAGCATTATATCTAATACAGCATCCCTGTATGTTATCTGGGGCTAGTGCAGCTCTGGGACCAGGAGGTTGGGAAAACTGATCATAGCAGACACCCTCCCTATCTGGCTGGCAAATCCCACCTTTCTTCTCTGCAGAATTTCTCTTTCTCCACAGAAGTATGGCCTATCCTCTCCTGCATAGCTATTGGTTGTTCAGCTTTTTATTAAACCAATCATATGGTACCTTGGAAGAGATACATCTTCAAAGTATACAAAAAGATTATTTCACAACAATTCTATTTAAGTTTCGATTCTAAGCTACCCACCAAATTATTTTTTTTACCCATTTTTCCTGTGTTTCATGAGATATGTGTCAATAAACTTTTCTCTCTACTAGTAAAACTGTCTTTTTATAGTCAACCTAGTAAAAAGCTCAAAGTGGCAGAGAGAAAATAGTTTTCCTTCTACAAACACTAACTGTAAAAATAAAGAACTTTTAAAACAAAACCTCTTATACAATCATAACTAGGAGTTTCTGATTATCATTAACAAAATAGCAAAAAGAGACTTTTTCTATGAAAACCATAAACTGAAGATTCAGTCACTATAGTCTAATAATCAATTCATTCAATTAAGCATAGTACAAATATATGCAAAATCACTTTATTTGACCAGAAGGAATGGAGGTTTGCTCAATTAGACCCGTCAGAATAATTGGGTGGCACTGTATGGCACCAACACGCTCAGTAAAATATGAGAATTGTCCAATATAAACATCGTTAGCTCCCAGAGGCTCCAAAGGAAAAAAGAAACAAGCTTATAGTTAAAATACTAAAGCAAACACTGTTAAATCAATAAGATATTAAATGAACAGCTGAGGTAATGAATACAAGCAAAGGCATCAGCAGAAAATGAAATGGCCAAGGGTCTAGAGAACACTTCTTGAAGCATGAAGGAACAGTGCCATTTGAACTTGAAGAACCTACAGATCAAATCAACAGAAGTGGAATTTGGAAGGTTACCAGAGATTAAATGAGATCACTGGTCATAGCAAACTGAAATGACACCAAGAAGGATTGCCATTAGTTATGTAAATGTAAATGTCTATCCTGACATCCTGATTGATGTAGGATCAGAAGGGTAAACAAGAACCAATGCAAACAGTGCCAGCTCAGAAGCAAAAGCAGGTCTCAGTGTAGGTATCAAAGAGTATGGAATAAAAATGTACTGTCTTGTAAAGGATAAAACACAATGAATTCTGAATTCTTGCCTCAAATAAAAGTAATTTGTTTGGAGATATTTTTTGTTTTCAGTAAAGAGTAGCCAAAGTGTGTCACCATGGTACTTCCTGTATAAATGAGAATAACTGTTTAAATGACTGTCTAACATAATTAAGAGGGGTAATATTAATTTAAAGCCTAAGTACTAGGCATGGTGGTACATTCTTCTAGTCCCAGGTTTTTATATGTCTCTGAGCAAGACAACTGCTTGAGCCAAGTCAACATGGTAAGAGTCTATCTCAGAAAAAAGTTTTAAACTTAATCATCTGGCAATTGAAAACAAGCTTCTGTACTGGTGAAGAGCTTCTATGCAAATATTAATGGAAACGTTTTCTTTATAAATGGCAACACAAGAATGTTAAGCTTCTCAAGCAAAGATTACTGTGAAAAAATTTAAGTCCACTTAGCATTTAGATGTTGAGAAAGCTGCCAGCAGAGAAAAAAATGGCAGTTTAAACATCCTTTTGTAGCCCCAACACCTCTGCCTAGGCCTTCCTTTGCTTGAAAATAAACACAGAATAACATGGAGCCAGTTCAAAATGTACATCAAGAATGAAGAGACAGTGGGGTATTGTCTGTGCTGAAATTAAAAGAGCAGTTGCAAATTTTTGCAGCTTTTTGTGGCCCTGTCCTTCACTGGGTGGCTTCATTCCTGTAAGAGATTGTAGACTTTGTTTACTCGCCTTGTGATGTGATGTAGACTGACCTATGACTTGCTTTGATCCAATCATATAAGAGAAATACTGCCATGCCAGTTTTAAGTTGTAGGCTCAAGAGCAGTACTTGCATATATTCTTCTTCATTTTCCTAGGTCCTTGCTCTTCTGCCATGTGGACAAGCAAGAAGGGCTGAAAGATAATGGGGAAGAGAGAAGAGCTGTGGAAGTCAAGGCAATCTTAAGCAAACAGCCCTACTGACCTGGCATTGACTTCAATGTAACTAATGGGTGAGCTCATCAAGTCACATCACATAGTGGCACATCCTGTTCTGATTTCTGACCTTCAGATTAGGAACTTTAAAAATTGTATTGTTTTGGGTGCTTTGTTTCACAGTTCAATTGATATATCCCTCGGTACATTTACTTGGTGTATAGACCAATAATGAGAAGTTATTACTACAAACAAGGTGAACATAATGCAGATGTTTGGCAGGGCATATGAAATAGAATGCAGTTCCTTTTTCTTTGAGAAGTGTTTTTAAAAAATTGTATCAAAGCTGTCCATTTCTAGTATGGAGTATTTTTGCTCATTTTGTTACAGAAGTCTTATTTTTTTATCAAAGAATTTTGAGTAATGGTGACGAACTCAGAATAAAATAAACACTGTAAGAAAACATTACTCTCAGCCTGAAAGAAAACTATGCACTGGATTCTACATAAAGCAGATTTGGCCTTTAGAAAGTAGACTCAGTGTGAAGAAAACAAAGTTGAAATAGGCTACCTGGATACAATTATAAACATATATATGAAAAATTTCAAAAATTTAGTAACTAAAACTATAATAAATAACTTAAAAAGACATATTAATCAATGCTACTCTAGAGGTCAGTGGTCAAGACAGACCCTTTCCCAACTTCCAGATATATCAGTAAACACTTATGCTTTGACATAGATAACTTCCTAATCAATATAAAAGGCTACATGTGGCATTTTTATTTATTTATTGGTATGCATGTGATAAAATTATAACAGAAAGTATAAATAAATTTCAGCAATTGCTGGTGGTATAAAATTAATGGTGGAGTTCTTCAATTAAATGGTAAGTATATTCTATTATCATGTATGCATATTGCATAATTATAACTTTAAAATCCTTTTTTATATAATTTATTTTGCTTTCTCAAAACAGGGTTCCTCTGTATAACCTTGGTTGTTCTGGAACTCATACTGTAGATCAGTCTGGCCTCAAATTTAAAGAGTCCTGCCAGGCTCTGCTTCCCGAGAACTGGGATGAAAGACGTGCACCACCACTGCTGGGCATAATTTAAGAAATACTTAATAAACTGATTTCAGAATGATATTTTGGAATGAAAATGTAATAAGAAAAGCCTAAAACTGGAATTTTTATTCAGACATCTACACTTAAAGTTTTAACTTAAAAATTATTCATAAGCCTATGTATGAAATTTGAGATATAATGAACATGTCAGTTTTTGTCCTTATTGCCCAAAATTCTTCAATTTACTTTAGCAGGTTAATAGTATAACTTCAGCTGGAGAATTAGGTTCCAGCACTGTAATATCTTTAAGAGCATTGCAGTATTTCTTTCGTCAATGTACCCAACTCATAGCTGAGCAGTCAAAGTGATATGAATTAAGTAATATAATCTGTAGTGAGATAGTTCTGTGGTACTGACCATGCCCATTGGGGGTTGGAGCCATGGGCGGGATGACCTGTGGAAGGAGGTCAGAGGGGAACCAGGAAAGGCTCTCTCTTGCTGGCCTGACTCAGACAGGAGAGGATCGGGTTGAATTTCCTGGTGTTCATCTGTCTAGGTTGTAAGTTATTTCTCCCTGAATAAACATCTATTCGGCCTATTTGTTTATCCTGATCCTTATTTAACTGTGTTAATAATCTATATTCTTAAGGAAGATCCTCAGGCACCAAAAACCATTCACATACCACAGCTACTCTAGTTTATTGAGAAGATTTTGTAAAATTGGCGTTGTCTTCAGTGTGAATTTCTTAGGAGGTCATTAACTTTTACAAAGACATATTAAAAGTTATGCTTTCCTGGACTTTGTTAAAAAAAAATTATGCCTTCCTGAGTGGGACATCAGCATCTGTATTGAGCTTGGACAGAAAGCTAAGATTTTTTACTCCTCTTTTGTTTATTGCTCAGTTTCATAAATCAAGACTCTACAAAGAAGAAAAGTTCTATGAGGCTGTGTGGATGAGGCATCACTGGCAATTCAGTTGCCTAAGTCTATGTACAGTGGTGCACACCTTCAATCACACCTCCCAAGAGGCAAAAGCAGGTGAACTCTGTGAGTTTGAAATAAGCCTGGTCTACATAGTAAGTTCAAGGCCAGCCAGGGCTACCTACATAATGGCATCTTCATATTCTAAACAAATAAAAGATAACAAACAAACAAAAAACCTGCTGTTTCAGATGAAGATAGTCTGCATTCATGTTTCACAAATTAGAAAGGATTTATTTATAGATGAAAGCCCAAACAAGAACCTTGTGACCTTGCTTTATCCCCATATGTCGTATTTGAGTGATGAGCCCAAAGATGATGTACTTCTTTTGTTTGGTTTGTTCGTTTAGTTTTTTTTTTTTCAAGGCAGAGTTTCTTTATGTAGCTTTGGTGCCTGTCCTGGAACTTAACTTGTGGACCAAACTGGCCTTGAACTCACAGAGATCTACCTGCCTTTGCCTCCCTAGTGCTGGGATTTAAAATATGTGCATCCAACACCCAGCAATGATATACTTCTTTCTGAAAAAAAAATTAAACTGGTACTAAGAACAGAATGCCTTATTACTGATGAAGATTAGACTGCAATACAGAGCTGTACTTTTGCAGACAAAGGGCATTCCTAAGAGCAGTCTGACAATCTCAGTTCAGTGCAGTTATTCCTCTATCATAGACTGAAGCATGTGTCTATTCCCAACTAAAGAGAAGTGTAGTAGTGCATTTGCCCATTCTGTGTATCCATGTTCCCCAGCAGACACTTCAATTCCACAGAAATAGGCAAAATGAGGAAAATTATTCTCCAATTATTATTGTCTCTTTAGAATGTGGTCATTCTCCTTTGGAGAAGGAAGCAGACTATTGAGACATTCATCCCCATTCCTGAATCCAGCAAGCTTCCACTTAAAACAGCCAGTGAGATCACCCAATAAGATCAAAATAACTCAGGACAAAACCAAATCCTTTACCAATCATGAAGTATTTGAATGGATATAAAGGAAGAAAGAAATTTAAAAATACAAATTAACCCATTTGAAGGACACAACAATGTCTTATTAAACTCAGAGAAATCAAGTTGTTTCTCATTGATAGCTGTCACTTTTCTAACTGGAAAGTTATTCTGAATGCTGCTGAAGGAGGAAGGTAATCATCAGTATCACACAGCTACAACCTACCATAGTGAATTATCTGTAAGATATACTGATTCAATAGCATAAAAGTTGTTGCTCATGTGATTAAGAATGTTCAGATTGGGTGCTTACAGTGAATTAGCTGTGTGAGTACTGAGTGTAACTGACAGGATTCTTACCAAAGACAGGCAAACTTGTCTATGGAAGAGAAGACACCATGTGACCAAACTGCTAGTTTTGAAAAGGACTGGGTCATGAGTCAGAGCCTCAAGGAATGTAGTTTTTGCAGCAAAGGAAATGGAATTTGATCAGATGTTCCCATCTGAAACAAAGCCCTACCAATATTGTTTTAGACATCTTACAATGATTTCAAAATGATAAATTTGTACTGCTTGAAGCCACTTAGTGCATGACAATTAGTAATAGCAGTTGAGGTAAATAATTCTAGAGTGGTAAAATTCCAGTGGCTTCAACAGGGGTGTTGGCCAGGTTATACTTGCTACAGTCCCTTCTGAAGGAAAGTGAGTGCCAGTGATTGCTTTACTGGCATCTGTCCACAGTTTCTACATTAGAAGATGACAAAATTTGCATATAGAGAATCATAGTTGGCTTTTCAGAGTTTATGTGAATACTACATTCCTGTTCAAAGCCTTTGACAGATGTAAATTGCTCTTCCTTTCCAAGCAGGTCTCCTCACATGTTTCAGGTATAGCTGGAGCAGGTCTGCTAGGCCCTATCTGCACAATTCTTCAACACACACCTCATTTTATTGTATTTATTTACTTGTTTACTTATTTTTGGAGATTGAACTCTATAGTGTACCTTAGGCTGTCCTTGAACATACTATGTAGTTTGTATTCATCCTGGCCTTGAACTCTCAATTTGCATGTCTCAGTGTTAGAATTACAGTTGTGAAGCACCTTGCCTGAATAATTTGTCAGTCTTTACTATGGTAGTGCTAACCAATACATCAAAATAAGGCTCTTACAAAATTGCTGGGCTGGATTTCATTTCAGGAGACCTAATCAGAACTTCTTCAACACAAAAACAACTGTTTTTAATTCCTCGTACAGATGATAAAATATATAGTATTTTTAAAAAACAGACTTGCAAACTCAGTGATGATATAATTTGAAACTCTTAAAAAACAAGAATTCTGCTTCATATGTGGTATATTAGGTGCATTGTGGCTTATGCTGCCATGATAGCATATTTCTATTTTGTTACATGCATGTAAAGTTACCCTACAAAGACTCAGACTTTCTTTTTTCCTGCCCCCTTCACATTTTCTTCCATGTGTGTGATGTGGTGTGTGGTATGTGAGTGAATGTGTTTGTTTGTGTGTGTTCTTTGTATGTGTGTGTGTTTATGTGTGTGCTTGGTTATGGGGGAAAGTATGTGTTCAGGTGCCTGTGGATGTAGAGGCCATACAGCGTCACTGGATATCTTTTTCTATTGTTCTCCACCTTAGAAATTCTCTTTTTTTCATTATTCTTCTTCTTAATATTATTTTACATATCTATCCCAGTTCCCTCTCCGTCCCTTCCTCCCATGCCCCCTGACCCCCCCTACACCATCCCATTCCCCACACACTCCATGGGGAGGGTGAAGCCTTCCAGGAGGGCACCTTAGAGATTCTTATGGACCCTGGAACTTACCTTAATTAGCTATTCCACTACGTAGCCAAGTCGGCCCTGAGATTTAACTGTATTTATCTCCCCAACATGGTAACACAACTCAGTGATGCATCTGGCTCTTACATGGGTGTTGGGAATCTGAGTTCTCTTAATCCTGAATACAAATTTATTCAAGTTTGTTAATAATATTTATTTTTCTCAGTGTGCTAATGTATCTGATGATGTCAAAGATAAAATGCACACTGCTGTTATAGGTTCTACATCAAAGATATTATAAATAGAACATCTAAATTGCACAGTTATTTTTATCATCTCATTTTATTTATGTTAAAATTTAAGAGTATTTCTGCTGCCATAAAAATTATTTAATGAGTATAGTTGGTATTATGGGAATGGATATACTTCCATATTTTTACTTTATCACTTCTGTATTATCTTCTTCATTAGAATTTCTCCTCTAACAGAGGATCAGATATGTAAATAGATGTTTTTGATACATGTGGTCATTGCCTAGAAGCAGAAGGGATGATTGTGCGCACAAGGCTTGAGAACACAAGGTCATGGGAAGACAGCTCTTATCAGAGGATTGAGAATTTAACTTGAACCTTGAATAATAAGCTGAGGTATTCCCTGTAGCAACTGATAGTGGTTTGTCCACCAGCAATGTGAGTGTGGATGACAGGTTGAAAGAATAACTTCAAGATCTTACCAAGGAGTAGAAAAGCACAGAATGTGGATTTATAACTATCATCTTAGCTTTTCTAGAGTATAAACTATTGAGAAAAGAAAGGAGAGAAGAGACTCTATTCTTGTGTCTACTCATAGGTACAAAAAAATCAATCAATGTGGCATAGTCACATGCCTGCTACATCTATTTTGTAGCCCTGATATCAGGTGGGAGTAATGATTTTCTTAGGTTTTCAGGAGGATCTAGAAATGTATAGTTTTATTCTTCCCGTTCTCACCTGGGTTGAGTGCAGCTAATCTGCAGAGTGGGTTTGTTGAAATATGTTTTTTGATACAGTGTTTTACTTTAGAGAGTCATAGTTTTAGGATTAAAGGGTTTGGGCAATAAAAATATTAGAAGGAATTTTAGGGAAAAATTTGAATGTCAGGACATATGTCATATTTGGACACCTATGATAGCTTATGCTGTAAAGGATGTAGAGTAAGGGGAAGACTCCTCCATTGCTGATGGGAGTGCAAACTTGTACAGTCACTTAGGAATTCAGTATGGTGATTTCTCAGAAAATTATGAATAACTGACCTCAAGATGCAGAAATACCACTATTAGGCATATACCCAAAGGATGAACACACAAATCACAAAGACATTCATTCAACCATGTTAATGATAGTATTATTTTTAATAACCATAACCTGGAAACTGTTTTCTTATATACAAAGTATACTCTAAAATATCTGTGGGCATGGAAAACACTATCATAAGGTTTAGAAATCATGCAATATTTATTGTTTATCACAATCCAAGTTGTTCAAGTTACCATGTCAACCAGTTGAATAGGAACAGTTGCAAAGTAATTACTATAGTTCACATGAACAGTGCTTATTTCTACTTTTTAAAAGTGTCCTGATGTACACTTTGAATTATGGGCCATTTTACAAAATATGTCTGTCATGGTACTGTGACTTAGCACTACCAAGGTTAATTCTGATGATTAAGAAGCAAATTAGCACAGTGTGATATTGTATATCTACGAAGGCATTCCAGAAAAGATAATCTGATCCCACCCCAAATTGGAGAGGATTTTATCTTGGATAGAATAAAATGGTAAAATTGAGAAAGCTATTAAGACATTCTGTGCCTTTATTTCTGGCTGCAATGATGTGAATTGCTTCACTTGGTCAGGCCCTCTCCTTATTGAGGAATGAATTCTCTGAAACTGTGGGCCAATATGAATAATTTCTTCATGTATATTGCCTAGCTCAGGCATTTTTTAACTGTGACAAAATGACTCAACACCACCACTACACATGCTGTTTATATCTTCTGATTTTGATAAATAAGCTATCTATGTAGCCTAGGCTTGCCTTGAACTCATTTTATAGCTTGCTAGAAACTGGTATTTCTTCGGCCTCAGCCTTCAGAAGGCTGAGGATTAAAAACATGTACCATCATGGCATAGACTAAACATTTGATCACAGCAATAGAAACCCAAATCAATGCAGAGTAGCCTAAGAAGAAAGACAAATTTAACATCATGTGCAAATGAAATTTCCAGATCTTTCTGCATATCTGTCCCAAAAGTAACCTCAAAACAAGATGCAGTACTCTGGAAAAAAAAGTTCTCAGTGCAAGAATCACACCACAGGCAAACTTCTAAGCCTACCTTTAAAATTTAAAAAAATGAAATATACTCTAATTCTAAGCCTGGGCTTCATGGCCACTCTGGTGTCTGGGACACATTTTATGCTTAAAGGACTTAGCAATGTTAAAAACATATGGAATATAATCCTCAGTGGAAAATCAGTTCTGCTAAAAAAAGAATTGGAAAAGGGAAAGTTGAATAAAGCAGATGCTCTCTACCCAAAGGGATAATTCTTTGACTAAATCTTTCACAAGATGCATGAGGTACTCTGACATTACTATTGCAACATAACATTTGTCTTCTACATCAGCAATAGGCCCACTATTTTTTAAAACCACAACATTCATAAGAACAGAAAAAAGTAAAGAACAAGATATAAACTGTAGTTTTTCATTGTAATAAAGTTTGTTTGTGTCATTATTTTATATGAGTACTATTTGTGGTCTGGCATGGGCACTGTGGATAAAGGCACAGTTGCAGCATCTTGGCTTCTGAGGCTCGAAGGGGTGAGGCATACTTCTAGAGTTAGCCCCTCCCATATTGCACAGCTTTGGTTTTGTTATTGCCCTATCTGCAAAGAGAAGGATCCATCATAAAACCTACCTAATGACATCATGTATCACCAAGGAATATAATATAATATAATATTTGTTGATGAGATAAGTAGACTTGAAAAAATATAAACAATTCAGCTAAGTAGACACTTAAGCTGCTTGATAGCATGCTTCAGGGAAAAGATGGTGCAAGTGGCCTGGGTTTCCTCTTGGTTAACAGAGTAGAGAATATTGTTTGAGGGTAAACATTTGGATGATTTGATTTGTCTCTCCTGTAAGCTTATTTAGACATGCATGCAGGCAAAGTCAAAATAGATAAAGCCAATAGCAATCTAGCATCAAAAACATAGGAATCTTACTCCTAGAGTCTTGGGATAGAACCACATCAGGGATAGTGCCAAGCTGTGCAATGTTTTATTTGACATCAAGTTAAGGGATTCATATTATGCATTCCTGATGAGAATGTAAACTGGGTAAAAATGAACATAAACATACACACACACACACACACACACACACACACACAGCAAAAAAACATTTACAATGAGAACTACTGATTGACACAGAACACAGCTATACCACTCCTGGTTTTATATTTGACTCTAAGTTAAAATATGACAAGACACTGAAACATTCATATTTATTTGTTGCACTTATAGTAACAGCTAAAAAATAAAACAAGCTTATATACTCACCAATAGATGATTGGATAAGGAAAATCTCTCTCTCTCTCTCTCTCTCTCTCTCTCTCTCTCTCTCTCTCTCTCTCTCTCTCTCTCATACACACACACACACACACACACACAGAAAAAAGAATAAAATTTTGTCACCTGCTGGAAAATAGAAGGAATGTACAAGAATTATATTAAGAAAGAATAGACTGAGAAATAGAAATACTTTATATTTTCTTTCAAGAGTAGACTAGACTTAAAGATTTACTTATTTATATGTATGTATGCTACAAGTTATAAAGCAGAAAGGAGCTTTGAGACAGGAGAAGAAGGCCTTAAGGGGGGAAGGGGAATATTAAGAGAAAGACCCTACTGGAGTATACTTGAAAGAGAAGATATTTAGGGGTGAGACAAAAAGATGTAAAGATTCAGAAGAGAACACTTGGAGAGAGAATGAATAAGAAAAAATGTAAATATACTTCCTTGTTAAAATATATATCATATTAATATATATCATATATATATATAATATATCATATTAAAACCCAGGATTCTATATTAACTCAAATATAAATTTTAAAGACTCACTTACTTATATCAATTTTTAAATTTATACATATGAGTGTGGGTATTTGAACATCAGTGGGGATACCCAGGAGCCAGAATTAGATATCAGTTCCTATGGATTAGATTTATAAGCCACCTGAGGTAAGCACTTGGAACCAAACTCAGGTACCCTGGAAGAGCAGTGAGCTCTCAACTGTTGAACTGTCTCTCTAACCCCAAAACTAAATTTTCAAAAGGTGAAAATGTCTGGATTCACCTAGAGTGTAAATAAGGACCACAGTGTTTACTTTAGAGGGTTCTTGTATTATTAAGTAACAACAGGATGTAAGACTGTGCATGAATCATAATACAAGTACAACAAACATTATTTTCTCCTATGATATTTAACTTCTTTATGCTATAGTGCCAGAGTATAACAGTTCATGTTCATCGTCTTTCAGATAAAGGCTGATGAGATAGTTCAGAAGGTGCCTGCTGCCTTGGCTAAAGATCTAAGTTAACTTTCTGGAATCTGCATGGAAGAAGAAGAAAACTGACCTGACTATCATCAGTTGTCCTCCAATCCTCCCAGAATGCGAGAGCATGCATGTGTTATCACACATACCTATAAAGAAAATAATTAAGTAAATAATGAAATAAATTTTCTATTGAAAATTATATACATCTGTAAATACATACAGTGTATAATAAATACATTTCCTAAAATATATATTTATTATGCAAAATATACATAAATGTATTCATTATATATGCTAGTCACTTGAGTGACATGTAGATGAAAGTATATCTTTAGATAAATATTCAAATATGGCTAAATACATTATTACTAAATATGTATTTGTATATGTATATAAAATTTGAATATATGATATTCATATATTCTAACATTTAATCCACAATTGAAATATATGTTTACTTGTGAGAGAACTCCACTGAAAAATTAAGTATAACTCAGCCTGAATGGTTGAGGAAGGTATTTAGGTGTCTGGAGAAGGCTACAAAGAAGAGTTGGAAGTCATAGTCTCTGTGGGTTCTACTCAACCTCCATTGCCCTCATCTACTTCACATGTATAAGGCATGCCTCTTATCACCCAAAATGACACACAGTCAGGTGTCCTGACACAGAGGTTTTCAGGTGGAAAATATCCTTAGACTTTATGGCCAGGACAGCCAACCACAGATTGGCTCAACTTGGAAGAAGCTTCTTCCTTCCTCCAGGGCACCCCTCCACCTTCCTCTCCTAACATTTTTTACTTCACTCTATCTCTCTTCTTTACAAAGTAGATGTCAATATTCCCCACCCTCTGACTCGTTCTATAGCCCTGAACACATCCTTGCAAAACCTCTTATCACCAAGGAAGACAGTGCTAAATGTAAAAACATCGGTTGGTCCTAAATGAGGTGACTATGATTTTGATTCCCCACCTGGATTTTCTTTTTGTGTCTGTTTTCTGTTAGTTTGCCTCTTTTCACACAAAGTCCTTATCTGTCCCATATGGCCTACAATTAATTAAGTAATTCATGTTGACTGCAAAATTACGTACATCCTGGATAAGCTTCAATGAGTCAAAATTACAGGCTGTGCCACCACAGCCATTTACCTCAGCTCTTGAAGTCAGGCTAACTGAGCTCTAAGTGGTGAATCTCAGGAAGCAACACCAGAAAGCACCACACTACAATACTGATCACTTTAAGTTTGAAAATATTAGAAGCTTTAGATGCTACATAGGAAGCATAGTTTCTCTAACCTCCTCTTCTCTCTTCAGTCATCCAAGGGTTGATGACTTTATCTTACGAAGGCAATACAAACAGGGCTAAATAGATTAACAACAAGTAAGTGTGGGTTAGGAGGTGTGTGTGTGTGTGTGTGTGTGTGTGTGTGTGTGTGTGTGTGTGTTAGGACCATATTGGGGGAGTTGTAGGGAGCAAGTGGGAATAATGTGAATGAAATTCTATAAAAAGTAAATAGAGAAGAGAGAAAAAAGCAAAATGACAGAGGAAAGAAAGAATAATTAGTTTAAAAAAATTAGAATTGCCTAGTACTCACAATCAAGATCTTGGTGTGTAGATGTCAGCCCACCAGGAGAGTTTTCTTCTCTTTTGAAGACAGCTCTTCACTCCTAAGGAAGTGTTGTTTGTTTGTTTTTTTTTTTTTTTTTTTGTAATTTATTATTTTACATGTCCATCCTAATTCCCTCTTCCTTCCTCCCTCTCTCCCTCCCTCCCTCCCTTTTACCCTTTTTTCCCCCTCACATGCACCCTGACCACCCTCCCCTCCCATCCTCCCACCCCAATTCCATATGCAGGGCAATACCATCCAAGTGGGGTCATGTATATCTGACAAGTCATTTAAAGTAGGAACTAAGACATCTCTCCTGTCTCTAAGTTAAGGCAGTATCCCTCCATGGGGGATGTGTTAGCAAGGTCCTTTTGTGCACCAGGGATACATCCTGGTTCCAATATTTGAGGTCCCTTAGACTGCTCAGTCCTTCTGGCTGAGAACCCCTCAGGGGGGACTGAGTCAGTCCTATGCTGGATTACCAGCTATCAGTCTGGGGGCCCGTTAGCTCCTCCTTGTTCAGGTCAGCTGTCTCTGTGTTTCTGCAACCTGGTCTTGTCCTCTCCATCTGCAGCTGGGTTCTAGTTCAACTTAGTTGTTGATCTCACTATCCTATCCTGGAAGGGCATTTATGGTAGCCTTTCCATGGATGCTCAAATTGTTAGTTGGAGTCAGTCTTGTAGGTTCCTAGACCTTTCTTTGGGTTCAGTTTTCTCTTCAAACCAATAATGGCTCCCTCTTTCATGCTCTCTCTCTCTCTCTCTCTCTCTCTCTCTCTCTCTCTCTCTCTCTCTCTCTCTCTCTCTCTCTCTCTCTCCTGTCTTCCAATCCTACCCTGAATCAATCTTCCTAGTCACATGTGTTTTCCTCTCCTCCCCCTCTCTTTCTCCGACTTCCCTCTCCATTCACTGCCCCCTCCACTTGCCCTGTGCTCTGGGGGACTTGTCCCTTCCTGCTTCTGTGAGGGACTTTATATGAATCTCTTAGAATACACCTTGTATCCTAGTTCCTCTGGTGCTGTGAATTATAGGCTGGTGATCGTTTGCTCTAGGTCTAAAATCCATATATGAGTGAGTACATACTATGTTCCTCTTTTTGTGACTGGGTTACCTCATTCAGGATGGTTTCTTCAAGTGCCATCCACTTGCCTGCGAATTTCAAGATTCCATTATTATTTTTCTGCAGAGTAGTATTCCATTGTGTAGATGTGCCACTTCTTTATCCATTCTTTAATTGAGGGGCATCTAGGTTGCTTCCAGATTCTTGCTATTAAAAATAGTGAATATAGTTGAACAGATGTCTTTGTTGCATGGATGTGAATCCTTTGGGTATATGCCTAAGAGGGGGATTGCTGGATCCTGTGACATAGACCACACCCATTGGGGGTGAAGGCAGCGGCGGATGTTACCTGCGGGAACAAAGTCTAAGGAGGCAGCTAGGAGAGCTCTCTTGCTTGCAACACAGGGACTGGAGTACATCTGGAGACATTCTTGGGACAAGGAAGCTACTGGTGTTCATCTGTCTATGTTGTAAGTTATTTCTCCCTGAATAAACATCTATTCAGCCTATTTGTTTCTCCTGATCCTTATTAAACATCAATAGTTAACACCATCCTTTCTAACAGAGGACAGCTCATTTCCTGATGTCTCTTGAATGTAATGCTTATGTGATCACTGAATTTTGTGCCTAAAACAATCACTCCTGGGTAAAACTACCTATTTCCTCACTCATTTTAAGTTGATATTGACATGAGGATGTGAAGTGAAGAGGACAACAGGTCAGGTCAGTACCGAAATAAACAGGACTGGAATCGAGGAAATGTATAGCAGAGAAAGATTCAAAAAATAAAGCGAAATAATGAAGAAAACAAGTAGCAAACTTAGGGGAAAATCCAGTCCAGACAATGTGTTAGGTTAAATTTATGCCCAGTACAGTTGTCTCTCTCTATACTACAGGACTGCATGTTTTACAAAACAGTTATGCTTCTATGTTCTATGCTTCTATACTGCAGTTCACATTTGTGGAGCATTTGATATGTATGCTTTAATCAATTATTTTTTTTATGATATAATGTTTTTATTTAAATTTGAGACAAGCTTCTTTTACATATTAATCCTAGTTCATACGCCCTCCTGTCCACCCTTGTTCCCCCCACCCCAGGGAGAACTTCCAAGTCTGTCATATCATTTGAAGCAAGCCCAGTCCCTTCTTCATGTGTCTAGGCTGAAGGAGTATCCTTCTATGTGGAATGGGCTCCCAAAGTCCATTTGTATACTAGGGATAAATAGTGATCCACTACCAGAGGCCCCATAGACTGCCCAGTCCTCCCAACTACAATTCAAAATATAACATAACTATAAAAAATCCACAAGCTGTGTCAAAATAGTTATGATCCCATGTTTGAAGTCATTTATAATGAAGGTGTGTCCTAAGTTGGGGTGGGTGAGCCAAAAAACAACAACAGGAAAAGGAAGTTGAAACTTCTCAGAATCATACTAGACTTGTTTGTATCAACTGTGACAGAAAAATGAATAAATCCAAAAAGTTATGAAGGAAGGGTCTCTATAAATGATGATTTAATAATAGGTATCATTCTTCTGATACCATAGAGTGAGTCATCACAATCTTATATATAAAAAAAAAAATCTAGATTTTTACAAGAATATCAGTTCAGTAACAGTTCATCCCTGCACCCAAGCTACCACAGGGGTGAACTGCTATGGCCAAATATTTCTGATGGATTCCTCATTTTTTCCTTTCAAAACTTCTGCTTGATCGAGGCAAGTCAGTACAGGCCTGTGACCAGGCATCTGAAAAGCTGAGGCGTAAGTGTGATGCTAGGCTGGTTTCATAGTGAGAGCCACTCTGAATCAAATAAACTAAATCCCCCATTGCATCAACCTTCTGGCGCACCCCTCCTTTCCTATGTCATGTATATTCTTATCATGACCTAACTTTCACCAATAAACGCTATCAGTCTTTGGACAGTACTCTTGTCTGATTCTGTTTTGGGGTTGATAACCACAAAAGTAGAATGCTAGGGCAAAAGAAGGAAAGAAAGAAAGAAAAAAACAAAAAAAAGAAAAGGGATTGCTTGATTTGGTTTGGCTTAATAAAAATTAGGTCCAGAGCTCAAAAGATGCAAGCAAGAACAGAGAGGCCATCATAAAACAAAAAGAAATACAAAAAGTTCAAAATATTTCTTTCACTACAAAAGACAGAAATTTTTAAATTATCCTAAGTATTAAAATATCATCTATTTCAAGACATGGCTGAATATTGTAGAAAATACATTTAATCATATTTTGAAATTACATTTTACATGTAAATGTTTCTATAGATATTACTATCTTTATTCCACTCATATCTTAAATTCTATCAGATAAATTATATTATCTTTATATTACCTCAAGTTTCTCATTTAAGTGAATTTAAAATATATTTGTAGCATTATCTAGATTGTAATTTTCTAGGTCAAAAAGAATTTGAGAAGTGAAAACACATACAGCTCAAACAGTAATGATAAAATTGGTAAAATGTACCTCTCCTGACAGAGTTTACTTCCTTCATTAATGTGACTATTATTCCATTATATTTGTTTGTATAACTATTATTGTCTGAATATGTTATCCTGGTACATTACTGAACTGCTTGTAAAAATAAACTTCCTGGAACAGTCACTAGAAGAAATCTTGAGCAGACAGAATCACCTTCAGACTCTTCTAAATCTATTGTCTCAAGAAAAGAGCCTTGAGATTTCTATATGGGTACTACACATACATGTTGTGTATATATAGAACCACATACATACATACATACATACATACACACTCATACACATAAAAATAAGAACTATTAAACTGCAAAAACTTTACAATATATTTTAAAATGTACTTAGATGCTAAAGAAAAAAAGGAAATAGGTATAGACACTCATAAAAAACTAAATAGTTTTTAAAAGTAAAATCTTTAAAGTCAGTAAAGTCATATAAACAAATAAGCCATGTAAAGATGAGAAATATAAAGGGTGTCTGGATCCTGTATGATACTTTGTGGATTTTCAATTTTTAAAATACTAATATACAAAGAACAATAGCTGCTGAGAGAGACTGAATTGTCGCCATCCCTGAAAACTGCTAAATTAAGCCAACCTACATATTTTTTAAATGTCTTAGCTTCAAAATGGAAGTCAGAAAATATATTAATTTGAGGGAGAGGTTGAGCCTTTTTTGCCACAGGAAACAAAAGGTTATCAAATTTGACTGGGGAAGATTTCCAGAAAGTCTTGGTTACAGACATGAAGAATGAAACCTAGAAAGACTACAGGACAGGTGATGTATATGCTGATAGCTCTACTAAGGGAACAGCTCTGAGACTGGATAAAACATGATAAATCTTCTTGGCTACAGAATCCTAATGACTTATTATTACATGACATTTTTATTACATTTATTATTATTATTATTATTATTATTATTAATTTTATAGTTCCCTCACCCTCCAATCCTCTTATATCTCCCCAACACCCCCCATCCCATTCCCCACACACTACACAAGGAGGGTGTGGCCTCCTAAGAAGGATCAGCAAAATCTGTCAAGTCATTTGAATAAGACAGAACGCATGGAACCCAGATTGATAGCTGGGAAAACCAGGATAGAACCGACCAAAACTCCCTGAACATGGATCTCAGTTAGAAGGCCTGAGCAGTCTGTGGGACCTCTGACAGTATAACTGGTTCATGAATGGATTTTGTGAGCACGTTCCCCATGGAGGGATTCTCCCTTAAACTAGAAATGACATTCTTTTATGTAGCATGAATAGAGGTTTGGTTATATAGTTCAACTAGACTTATAAAGTTGAAAGTTGCCTTTTTTGCTTTGTTTTTTATGTTTTTATTTATTTATTTTTCTTATTATACATATTGATCCCAGTTCCCTCTTTGTACCTCCCTCCCTCTCTTCCACATTCCCATGTCCCCTGACCACCCTCCCATCTCATTTCCCACCCCCAACTCCGCTTGTAGGGTGATGCCTTCCTAGAGGGGTCATATAAATCTGTCAAGTCATTTGTAATAGGGACTTCTACAGTAGAGCTATGGTCCTGAAAACAGCCTGGTATTGGCACAGACATTTAGACCAATGGAATCGAATTGAAAATCATGATATTAACCCACACACCTAGGAACACCTAATTTTTACAAACAGCTAAAAGTATATAATGGGAGAAGGAAAGCATCTTCAGCAAATGGTGCTGGCATAACTGGATGCTAGTGTGTAGAAGACTGCAGATAGATCCAAGCATATCTCCATGCACAAAACTCAAGTCCAAATGGATCACAGACCTCAACATAAATACAACCACACTGAATCTCTTAGAAGAGAAAGTGGAAGGTACCCATGAACAAATTGGTACAAGAGACCGCTTCCTAAACATAACTCCAGTAGCATAGACACTGAGACTGACAATTAATAAATAGGACCCACTCAAACTTAGAAGCTTCTGTAAGGCAAAAGACACAGTTGACAAGACCAAATGGCAGCCCACAGACTGGGAAAAGATATTCACCAATCCTATATCTGACAGAAGGCTGATCTCCAAAATATACAAAGAACTCTAGAAACTAGTCAACAAAACACCAAATAACCCTATTAAAAATGGGGTACAAAGCTGAATAGAGAATTTTCAATAGAGGAAATCAAAAAGACTAAAATACACTTGAGAAAGTGCTCAACATCCTTAGCCATCAGGGAAATGCAAATCAGAACAATTCTGAGATACCAACTTACTCCTGCCAGAATGGCTAAAATTAGGAACACCAATGACAACTTATGCTGAAGATAATGTGGAGAAAAGGTAACACTCCTCTACTGCTGGTGGGAGTGCAAAATTGTACAGCCATTTTGGAGATCAGTATGGTGGTTCCTCAGGAAAATGGGAATCAGTCTATCACAGGACCTGGCAGTCCCCCTCTTTGTCATATACCCAAATGATTCATATCCATGCAAAAACACATGTGTTCAACTATGTTTATAGCAGCATTATTTGTAATAGCAAGAACCTGGAAGCAACCTAGATGCCCCTCAACTCAAGAATGGATAAAGATGATGTGGCACATCTACACAATTGAATACTACTCTGCGGGAGGAAAAAATGGAATCTTAGAATTCACAGGCAAATGGATGAAACTTGAGAAAACCATCCTGTGAAGTAACCCAGTCACAAAAAAATAGGAACATGGTATGTACTCACTTATATATGGATTTTAGATATAGAACAAAGGATCATCTACATATAATCACACTGCCAGAGAAACTAGGACACAAGGAGTATTCTAAGAGTTTCATACAAGGTCCCTCAAAGAACGGGAAAGGAACAAGATATCCTGAGCATATTGGGGGTGGAGACAGTGAGTGGAGAAGGGCCAGGAGAAAGAAAAGGGGAGGAGAGAAAAACATGAGAGACTAGGAAGATTGAGTCAGGGGAGGAATAGATGAGAGAAAAAAAGGGGGAGGAAGGGAGAGACAGACCATAAAAGAGGGAACCATTATAGGTTTTTAGAGAAAACTGACTCTAGAGAAATGACCAAAGACTTACAAGACTGACCCCGACTAACAATTTGAGCAACAGTGGAAAGGCTACCATAAATTCCCTTCCCTGATAATGAGATTGATGACTAACTTATCCACTGTCATAGAGCCCTCATCTAGTAGCTAATGGAAACAGAAGCAGACACCCACAGCTAAACACTGAGCCAAACTGAAATCCAAACTGAGAGAGGGAGGACAATACCAGGCTACAGAAACCCACAAAGACAGCTGGTGTGAACAAGGAGGAGCTAAAGGGCCCCCAGACCGATAGCTAGGAATCCAACATTAGACAGACTTGATTCATACCTTCTAAACATGGGTCTTAGTTAGAAGGCTGGGCAGCCTCAGGGAACTCTGACAGTGGAACCAGGATGTATCCCTGTGCACAAAAGGACTTTGGGAGCACATTCCCCATGGAGGGATACTCCCTTTACCTACAGAAAGTTGTGTTTTACCTGCTCAAACATAAAACAAAAACATAATCTTTAATTGACTTATGCACAATATTCATTCCATACCTGTGTCAATGAAGATGTAAATGTTACCTTTAAAAGTTTATGTGTTTTCAGGAAGAAAGTACAAGAAGCCAATGAAGACAAGTAGCCTAGGTGATCTAGCATCTCAGAAATTTTGTGTTGTAATTTCTTCAAAATTCTGTGTCTAGGTCAAATTCAAAGCTCTTAGCTGAGATGGTCCATTCTCACAGACTATCCAGCCAAGACTTCAGACAAGCTCTATATTTTCCTGTCACACAGAGACTAAACAAAACAATAATATAGGCAGCCCTCCCAGACTTGCTAGTAACCAATTTTCTTAGGGTTCCCTAAACAACAGGGTTCCACAGAAAACAGCAAGTAGGATACCCACCTTCCAAAGAGGTTGTATGAGTGGTTTTAGGTTGTTCAATGGATTGTGAATGTTTGTTACCATTTAAGGAGTTAATAATAAGTTGTTATTATTGTTCATGGTCAGGAAAAATGTTGAACAAAGTAGATTAGGTTCAAGGATCTCTTTCAGAAGATAGAAATTGTGAGATAAAAGGGTGCATTGTCAAGTCTAATTTTGAACTAAAACACAACTACTAGTCTCAAATATTTTTATAATACTTTGGATTTTTGCATATTGATAAAAATTTAAAGTTGTTTTTCATATACATATACATATGTGTTTCTACTCTTGTTGAAATTATTGTATCTATGTATCACATAAGTACATAGTATAAAATATGTATAAAGTTCTAGTACTTAAAGGCTGTTTAGGATAATAAATGAAAACAGGTCAGTAGTTAGTCATCTATCAGTCAGATATTTGGCCATGTTAGGTATGTTTTTTTAGATGGAAAGATGGTCTTCAAATACATCAGAGACCTACAGAATGTGGCATTTAAGATATTTTAATAGCCTAAGGCTTTTTTTTTTTTTTTTTTTTTTTTTTTTTAAATAAGACACACATCTGCTCCTGGAATCAACAATTTAGTTCAAAAAAAAAAAATGAAGGGCATTGCACAACCTCCATTTGGAGTTTTCTTTCAATGTGGCAGAGCTAGGCATATGGGAAACAAACTGCTCTTGCCTCTGTTGCTGACAGTTTGATGTCCAAATTGGACAAGCGGGACACAAAAGAAGGTGACTCCTGAACTTTAAAAAGACAAGGTAGGGCCATCCTTCAAAATGCATGCTTCACAAGAAAGTGTGTAAGATATTCAAAGCTTGTAGGCCAAAGATAGATGCCCCCAACATTACAGAGGAAACTTGATTAATTGTTCAGGCAGTGAGCAGTCTCTAACATTTCTTAGTTTTGGAAGTTGTTTGCTCTTCACTTCTTGTTACATCAGGTAAAGACTCCTTCTGGAGTCTTTGATGGGATGAAAAACAAGATAGCTATAGTTATAGTTCTCCTTGTTCACCAAATTCAAAAAGAAAGTCACAAAAGAGGTTATAAAGTATATAAGGTTGAGTGACATATAAACTTAAATTTTAAGAGAGTATTTTATGGTCAAAAAAGATAGTTTGGTGTTGGTAATACAAGTTAGAAAGTAAATTAGTTACATAACTTTTGACTCCAAGAGATGATAGAAAATAAATACTTTCTCTGAATTAGTCAAGTACAGATACTGGACATTGTCAATATAATTCTTACTTGATAATTGTTCTTATTGTATATATTTTTACTAGGTTAGAGTTGAAACCTTTCCATTTGATTTAGAAAAAAAATTAGGAAATGCTGTGAGATATTTGTATACTGTGTGAAGATAGGTTACTGCAATTAGTTTAATATAGAGCTAAATGGCCAATAGCTATGCAGGAGGTATAGGTGGAACTTCTAGGCAGATAGAGATGGAAGAGATAAATCTAGGTGCAGGAGAGACTCCAAGGGACATGGAAGAAGCAGGATAGGTAGCATATGACAAAATGCAGATTCATAGAAACAGGTTAATTTAAATTATCACAGCTTATTAAAAACAAGCCTAAGCTAAGGCCAAACTTTCATAATTAATAATAAGCCTCTGTGTCATTCTTTGTGAGCTGGCTGGTGAAGCTGAGAAAGACTTGATATAGTTACCAAAGGTTTGGAGACAGTACTTTCTCTTACTGGGATAAGCCATACACTCTACTGTGCCTTATCAATAGACTGCCAAAGAAGACAGCTTTCTGTGGCCCTTTGCTTAAAATGCTCAATTTATCATGCTCTTGACAAAAACATGAATTTGAGAGGAAATGCAAAATTAAAGTCTAAGGATCAGATTTTCTCTGACTGCTAAAGAGACTAATGAATGTGGATGAGAATTCTGCTTTATCAGTAATTTTGACTTGGTGACTTAATAATATTTGTCTCCTTTCTGTTTACAAAATAATTCCTATAAGAAATCCATGCTCTCTCATCTGGCTGAGACTGTCTCAGCTTGCATTACTAAAGGAGGATCAATTGCTAACAACCTGGACAACAAGAAAGCCCATTCTAATGTCACAGGCACTAACGCATAATGGCTCCATCACAATCAAGAGGATATATACATTTTGGGAAGAGATTTTTGTATCCTCTGGAATCCCAAATTACATGGCTGTATGAGGTTTGTCACAGCATATTACTACCATTCTTACTATGAGCTTCATTGAGAAGAACACAAGAATAAAATCAGGACCCAAAGTGAGACAATAGAAACTGATCTGATGTCTTGAAATCTCTTGACCATTGCTACAACATCACTTCCAGTGTTTGGTAAAATGACTTCACTTAAAATTAAATGACTCTAGTGGGAATGATCAGGAATTCAATATATCCTAGTCACTTTCTGGCTCAATAATCAAGGTTCCTTCTGTGACAGAAAAAACATATTAATGAGCTGGTCCTCTGGGAGTATGTGAGCAAACCTCAGGGCAGAGTTACAAGTTCCTCTTTGGACTGTTATTAAGCTAATCCATGTTTATCTGGAAACACATTCAAGTGTTTCCATTGACCTTGGCCTGGCTTCAATCATGCTTTAAGCTCTTGGGTGTGGGCTCCATCTGAGAGTGTAATAAGTGTATTCTTGTCATTACAAGCAGGAAAACTTCAGACACTGTGCCTGGAGAGCTTTATCTACAGTTCACTAGTATTTATGCTGGGTAGATGCCTCCTTTCTGTTCTTGTAAATGCTTTTGATATTCATCAAAAAACAAATTTCAGTACTTGTGCTACATAGCATGTTTAAGAAAAAAAAATCAGCTCTTTCAGTTGAGAAAACCCATTTTTCTTTCTCCTAAGTTTATTGAAGTAGTATAACTGTTGTAATTTAAAACTCCTGAAGGAGTTTAAAATTGGCTAGAATAAAAGAATACCTGAGAACTGTAAAGAAAATACAATTTTAGTCTGAATTTAGAGGAAATAAGAGCTAAATTTTGGGTGAATTACAGATATGAAAAAAAAATGTCTAGATTCCATGCACACTACAACTCTGACTTTGCTTTTATATATTATTATAAATATCCCATAAAATAATAATTTATTTAACTAGCATGTATAATTTTTTTAGTATGGTAATAAAATAATAGTTTGATTTTACTTCCTCTCCATAAAATACATCATATCCATATATCCACACAGGTGGGCACTGTGGCTCTAAGTGTCCTCAGTTCTCAAAACAACAACAAAATAAATTTCCCATCCAATCTTCATGTCCATCTCAGGTCTGACACTCATACCCTAGTCACAAACTGGATTGTTAGCTGCTTATTGTGGCAGACATTAATGATAAAAATACCACACTCATCTTTTTAACCAAGACAAATGTTGTGGGGTAGAAAATTGCAACATTTTCCTCAGGAAATTCACTAAAGATCCTTTCACTAAATTCACTAAAGATCCACTCATATTACTATTATCCTGAATGAAAAGAAATTTATCCAAATCATGCTATCAAGCAAAGGAGTCAAGGAGAAAAATTGGATACAAACATTACAAGTTGGTTGTTCTGAGCTGACAAGCAGTCAAACGGAAGACTCTAGGGTACTATATTTTCTGTACTTACTCTTCTTCAGTACATCTTACAGAAGAAGCCATTTATTTGTGGAAATAATGATATTAGGAAGGTGCACAGAAAATTCATGAATTCTAAGTACCCTCACAGATGAGGCATCTAGTGTTCTGACCAGGACTTTCTTATGCTAAGGATTCAGTGGTGCCAGGAGATTAAAAGCCTATTGTTTACTCAGAATATCATCAATATATTAGACAGAAGATAAATAGGTAATCACCTACTACCTTCTATTTCTTTCTAAGGAAAAGGAGGAAAGAAAATACCTCTTGGATCTATTGGTGAGTGTTTTATAAGAAAATATTTCTAATGAGAACAAAAACTTGCATTCACCTACTGTTAATTCTTGTTCTGTTATCAATATTTTCTTAGTATGCTTTGCATTTAGTAATATGCTTACCTAATAATGGTCATATTTCAGAAATGATATTAGCTCAGTACTATAGAGACATATGACTTTCATTGACTTCTCCAAAATGAGAAAAACATTAGAAAGAAACAAGTATAGTAGGAGAGTCCAAACTTTATCTCTGGAGGCTTAAAATCACACTTTCTAAAATGAACTACGATACAGGTAAAGAAGAGGGGAAAGCACATATTTATTTATCATATACACATTCGCAAGGCCACAAAAGATATGAACCCCCAAAATGATTCAATTACTTGATGACTCTATGGATAATAAAATTGGGCAATGGAGAGAACGATGGCAGTTTTAGAAGGGTAGGTAATAATTTATTGGAGGAAAGAATGTTGGTGGAAAACAACAAACAGCCTCCTTTGGAGATGTTGACAAGATAGAGGAAGATGAAAGACAGAGCTCTACCATGGACAAAAGCTGTCACCTAGTCCAGATAAAGCAACTCATGAACGACCATCTGATTATTGGTAACCCAACCCAGGTCCTCTAAAAGAGCAACGGTAATGCTTCACTACTGAGCTATCTCTCCGTCCCTCATGTCAGGTTTATTTTAATGCAATATGGATTAAAGGTTCGGGGGTGTACAAAACTGACCATAACACCCTAGTATGCACTAGAAGAAAATATTTAGGCCATTGACCTCAAACACATGAGAACTGTTAGCTTTACTTATTGCAAAAGAACATTTCTGTTTGTCCCTTTTGAAATGAGGGTAGAAGCAAGAATTCATTCAGGAATGGTCAAACGCACTGAAGCTGGATAAATGAAATTGATATGGTAATTACGCTTACATGGATCATCATGCCGACAAACATCATAAACATAGCAATGTGATGAATTACAAGCATTCCATCACAGAAAAGCTAGATAGATGAGCTCCATGGGCATATTTAAAAATATGTTGCTTTAACAAAGTGGAAAAGAACAAGTGAATAAAAACTCTTCCCAGAAGCCATCATAAATAATTCATGCAAAACAGCTTTAAAATTACTACAAAATTCAATTTAAACTAGGTAGAATTTTTTCCACACTATTCCTCTTAATCTCCAAATCAAACTGTATTCTGGAGCCACAAGTATCCTGAGGTTCGGAAGTAAGTGGGAGAGGACTGTTCCTATTACTAAAGAGCAGGCTTAGTTTGAAAAGGTGTAACATCAGCATGAGCAATTTCTCTAGGAGCTCCATCCTTAAAACAGAACTAAGGTTCTACTGAGGAGACCTCATATACCCAGAACTGCCCTTGGTCCTCTGCCACTGATGTCTGGATTAAACCCCTGTTACACTTGTCTACAATTTTACAATTTGTAAAAATCCGGTTTTCCATTTTGACTTTTTCAGTCAGGCAACATTGCACAAATCACTTAAAAAAAAAAATTGGAGTTTTACTCCTTTGGCATGAACAAAATAATAGCATCTTTCAATTCTCTAAATAGTATTTCTATTAAAAAATAGAGTAAATAAGATCCAAAATCTTTACAGGTTTAGTTCTGTCTTCTGCACAGTCATGGAGACCACTCTCCAATGAATATTCCTTTCCAGAGATGATGACTGTAAACAGGATCCATTTCTAGAAAAAAAGTTTTTGTTGAAAGTCTACTACCTGGATTTTCATTTGCATTTAAAAGAGACAAACCAGCCTGTGTCTGTGATTTAAAGATGATTACTCAGTGTGTGGCCACATTAAGTTTGTTTTGTGTTTTTTTTTTTTTTGTTTTGTTTTGTTTTGTTTTTTGGTTTTTTTTTTTTTTTGTTTTTTTTACTTAAATTTACTGTAGAAAAAAAAAAGTAAAGCAGACAAAATGTTTTTGCTGAGAATGTAGTAAATTATTTTTAGACCACTTAAAATATTTATATAATTATTTATCTTATGTAACAATATGCATAATGGATTCATCAGGCTATACTCATTTGTTTATTCTTTTATATTGTATATGTAACAATAGTTACAGAAGAGGAAGCTATGAATTTGGAAGGGCACAGAGGGAGGAGAGGGAGGAAGAAACTATGTAATTATATTTAAAATAAATGAATAATAAACAAGCAAACAAATAAATAAGTAAATAATTTGAACATAAACTGATACTAGTTCTTAAACTTTCCCTGATATCAAGCTAAAAGTTTGACTTATGCTTCTGTTTAGTTTATTTCCTGTTAAAAATCCACATGAAGTTTTACTCTTAAAAATTTAAAATAAGATGGTCAAGATGACTACTTGGATAAAGATATATTTCACACACAAACCAGCTTTACACCTTTGTCATACAGCAGAATTTATAGCAGCAACAGTAGTCTACTTTCTACTACTGTAACAAAACACTTGCAGTAAATAACATAAGAAAGAAAAGTTTGTGGTGTCAGAAGTTTCAGTTCCTGCTAGGTTAGCTCCTTTGGACCCATGGAAAAGGACAAGGTAGGATGGTGTGATGGAAGAATGTGTTTTTGTCAGTCAGGAAATAAGAGAAGCCTGGAAAAGCCTAGAGTCCCAGTATCTTTACCTACAGTGGCTTGACATTTGTTGTTGTTTATTTGTTTGCTTTTGTCTCCTCTACCCCCTACTGAACACCACTCCTTTAAACACCTACCTACTTCCTATAGACCCAGAAGTTAGTGACTAGGCCTGTAATATGTGGACCTTTAGGTAACACTTTCACAGTCCATAGCAGCCAGCCTTATCAACTAGACTTTAGCTGTCATTCACTGCCTTCCTTCAAGTGGTTAGACCTTATAAACATGTTTCTTTTTTTCCTTTGTTACTCTTCTTTCTTTTTCTTTTAATTTTGAAACAAGCTTGTTTTACATGCCAATCCCAGTTCCCATGCCCTCCCTTCCTTCCCTGTTCCCCCCCACCAACGCCCATCCCATCCCCTTTCTGTTCCCTAGCCAGGGTAATGCCTTCCATTGGGAGTCTTCAAAGCCTGTCACATCATTCGGACCAGGGCATAGGCCCTCTCCCAAGTTTTTAGGCTGAGAGAGTATTCCTCTATGTGTAATGGACCCCCAAAGTCCACACATATAATATGGATAAATACTGATCCACTATCAGAGGCCCCATACACTGCCCAGGACTCCTACCTAACACCCACATTCAGGGAGTCTGGGTAGGTCCTATGCTGGTTTCCCAGCTATCAGCCTAATGTCCATGAGCTTCCCCTTGTTCAGGTCAGCAGTTTCTGTGGGTTTCTCCAGCCTGGTCTTAACCCCTTTGCTCATCACTCTTCCTTGTCTGCAACTGGATTCCAGGAGTTAGGTTCAATGTTTAACTGTGGGTGTCTGCCTCTGCTTCCATCAGCTACTAGATGAAGGCTCTAGGATTCTAGGATGGAATATTATAAGGTAGCCATCAATCTCATTTTCCGGGGCAATACTGGAGAGGCTACCTTAAAAGGCCTTTGTTACTCTTCTTAAAACATACATTTTTGTTGGGGAATATTGTGTAAGCTACTATTCACTGCTATCCTTCTTAAAAATAGTAATTTCATAGGCACCTCCAATACATATTGAAACATAAATGTTTGCATTTGCCTTTGGTAGTTTTCTTTTTAATCAATATTTTTGTCTCTTTTTAAACTTTCTGATTATAAATCTGTGGGGATTGATAGCAAAAACTTTTCTTTACCAACAACACCCTACAATGTTTTGTACAAGACCCAAAACAAGAAGTTATTGGCTCTGTACATCAGATCAGAGGTAGAGAAATTCTTTATAAGTACAATGAGTACGTACAATGAGGCTTGCAGAGATACACATTATATTTTGCTTTTAACTTTATCAGAAAATATATTTTGATATTATTTGAATAAATATTTATTTAAACAAAATAAGCAGAAAATCTTTGGAAAAGGAGGAAAAAAAAATACATGGTCTCTACTGATATGAAATAACCTCTAAACTGAATCAAATTCCTCCTAGTCCTCAACTGGCCATTATCATTCTGGTATTCTGTTATTGATTAAAAAGAAAACAAATAAAACTTCAGTGTTGATCATTGCAATGGTTTGAATAAAAATGGTCCCTATAGGCTCAAATATTTGAAGGCTTAGTTAGCAGGAAATGGAATGTTTTAAAGGATTAGAAGAATTAGGAAGTGTGGCACTACTGTTGTAGGCATGACCTTGTTGGCAGTGTGTCACTGGTGGTGTACCTCAAAGTTTCAAAAAATTATGCTAAGCCCAAGGTCTTTTTCTCTGCTTTCAGAACAGGATGTAACTCTTAAACACTTCTCCAGGAACCAGCATTGGACCAAAACAAAACTTCTGATTGTGGGTGTCACTTAGGAGTCCTGGACAGTCTAAGGGACCTCTGATAATGGAATCAGTATTTATCAATAATGCACAAATGGACTTTGGGAGCCCATTCCTCATGGAGGGTTATTCTCTCAGCCTAAGTACACAAGAGAGGGCCTAGGCCCTGCCCCAAATGATACGACAAACTTTGGTGATTCCCCCATGGAAGGCCTCATTCTCATGAATGGGGGTGAGATGTGGGGGATTAATAGGGGTTATGGCAGTTTGGGAGGGAGAGGGAAGTGGGAATGATATGTAAAATAAGATTGTTTCTAAATAAAAAAGTAAAATAAATATTAGTGTCATTATAAAACAGGCACCAGAGAGCTTCCTATCCTCTTCCTCTAAATGAGATTTCAGCATTATGAATGATATTTATAAAGTAGGAAACAAATCCTAATCAGTTCCTAAACCTGGTAGTATACCAATCTAATTTATAGACTCTGGAATTGTGGGGAAAAATTCAGTTACATATAAAATACTCAGATTATTGTAGCTGTTATAACATACTAAGTAGATTAAAATAAAACATAATAAGAATTAAGAACTCTTTCATAACAACATCTAAAATGTGGGAAAGATGTCAAAAATATCATGAGGTGAGGCTGCTCAGTTTGAGGCACAGGTTAGTAGAGGGCAGAGGGTGATCTCAGGGCAAAGGTAAGAGAGTGGATATGTAATAAAGACACATTCCCTGTGTTACAGATAGCAGCATTGAACAGTGTCTTCTTGTGGTAAAAGGAGATTCCCTATGACTTATTACAATTTTTTTTAATTTTATATAACCAAGTCCATTTAGATGAAAAAAAAAACATTTATACACAATATTTGGGAATTTGGACGTTGTTCTTTCCAAAATACTTCCTGCTGGTAAGGGGCGCTGTCATGGGGGATTCAAAGAAGATTCAGAAATCCTGGCTGTCTAAAAGACTGCTTTGTCCAGCTGTTTTGAATGTAGGATCACCTGGTACTCTGTTTCAGGTGGTCTGGCTTGATCAATCCACATTAGTCTGGAAGGAATCCACATCTTTTCATTTTCTGTGGAAAAAAATAGAAATCCTTTTCCCCAGTAACTTGTCCTTGAACTTAAATTTTGGAGTCAAAACATGTGCGACCAGGAAGATTTAGCTTGGTTAGGAATAGAAGACAGGAAAGAGAGAGAAATAGACAGAGAGAGAGAGACAGAGAGAGAGAGAGAACATAAAATAGGGAGCCAATATTGGTTTGAAGATAAAATTGAACACAAAGAAAAGTCTAAAGAACTACAAGACTGCTGCCAACTAACAATTTGAGCTTCCGTGGAAAGGCTATCATAAATGCCCTTCCCGGAGAGTGAGATCAACAACTAACTTCTCCATGGAGCCCTCAACTAATGCCTGTTGGAAACAGAAGCAAACACCCATACATAAACACTGAGTCGAAGTAGAACTAAGATGCAGATGGAGAGGACAAGACCAGGCGGCAGAAACACATAAAGACAGCTTACCTGAACAAGGAAGAGCTAACAGGCCACCAGACTGATAGCTGGGAAGCCAGCATGGGACTGCTTCAGGCCCCTCTGAATATGGGTCTCAGCCAGAAGGATTCAGCAATCTAAGGGACCTCAGACAGTGGAGCCAGGATTTATCCCTGGAGCACAAAAGGACTTTACGAACACATCCCCCATGGAGGGATAACTGGCTTAATCTAGAGACAGGAGTGAAGCCCTAGTCCCTACTTCACATGACCTGTCAGACCTACATGACCCCTACTTGATGACATTCCCCTACATATGGAATTGGGGTGGGGGGATGGGAGGGTGGTTAGAGTGCATGTGAGAGGGCAGAGAGGGTAAAAGGAAGGGAAGGAGGGAGGGAAGAAGGGAGGGAACGAGGGAGGTTGGGAGGGAGAGGGAACTGGGATCGACATGTGAAATAATAAATTAAATTTAAAAAATGCTTTGACTTATTACAAATTTACTGTTTAAGAATTTCATACATGCAAGACAGGTGTTGGTGGTGCACACCTTTAACCCCAGCACTCAGGTGTCCGAGGCAGGTGGATCTCTGTGTGTTTGAGAGCAGCCTGGTCTACAAGAACTAGTTCCGGGACTGCCTCCAAAGCCACAGAGAAACCCTGCCTGGAAAAAAAAAAGAAAAGAAAAAAATAACCAACAAAAAATAATTTCATAATTGCATATGATTAGTATCAGTCAAATTTATACCCACCCCCACTCCTGATACTCCTACTACTACCATTTTGCCCTCTCAAATTCATGTACTCCTTTACAATCCAGAGTCCATTTAGTGCTGCAAGTATGTGTGTGGGTGAAAGCCATCCACTAGATCAGGCGTACACACTATCGGGGTCTCATCTATGAAGGAAATTTACCACTTGCTTTTCCAGAACCCAATAATTACCAATAATGCCTCAGTAAAGAAGTGAATTCCAAAATTCCTCCTTCATCCATGCTGAGGTGTGGACAGGTTTGTTATGTCTGAAGACCACTTTTCCACAGAAATCCTTAACAATCTCTTGTTCTTCGAAGCTGTGAAGCCTGAGAGCTACAGTAATCACTAGGTGGAGCAAGACATGCTCATTTTGCAATAATGGCAGGAATATTATGGGAGAAACCTACTTTATGACTAGATATAATACCTTCTCCACAATGCATAACTTATTCCTAGTGGCTTATACCCAGGGCTGGATTTGTCATAGGCCCTTGGGAAGAACTTACTACTTTTTGCTAAAGGAGCATAATATTAAACTTCCCCTAAATATTTATATTTATTCTCAGCTCTCTCAATAGAGAAGCTTATTTTTGCAGTAAATTGTGATTAATACCACAGATGGTGATTAATACTTGTAGCTAGCCAAGTTGTAGAAAATAAAAAACTGTGGACTATTCAGCCCCACGTAAGACATCTGTATCACACATTCTTATAGCAGGTCATAGCAGAAAGGGGAATGAAAAGGTTGAACTTTTCCTATAAGGAAAGTTAGAGATTAGTTGGGCTAGGGTGTATGAGATTTAAGTGGCTGATCTCAAAGTTTGACACTCATTTTGATTGTAATTGGCAAATGCTAAAGGTTTGTGATTAAGATGGATCACATTGGCAGAATAGGTCTTTGACTAAACCTGAGCTGTGTCTTGGGGAGAATGCTGAATTAAAGTGAGTCCAGACAAGTAATTACCTAGAATTTCAAAACACTTTTAATTTTGAACAAATATTATATGGTTTTAGGAACAATAGATAATAAAAAATGTAAATACATTGTCAGTTACCCCTCAAAAATGTCCACCATAATCTTCACTTAGTAGAGAGAATCAAATGAAATAAAGATATAGAAGAAAAATCAATTAAATATGTAATACAAATAATGAACTAAATAGATGGTGTGCATAAGTGAAACACATCAGAGAAAGATGAAGAAAGCTTCATAAAGGAAATGGTATTTAAATTTGTTGCTTAAATAGCCAAGAAAGAAAAAAGAATGATTAAATATGAAAGTATATCATAGGCAAAGTCATAAAAATGTGCATGAATATAGCATATTTTTAGGACAGTAATCACCAAGAATGAGTAACTGATAAATCTATGAAGGGGGTAAAGAAAGGTAGAAAAAAATGATATTTTAAAGGTCAAATTGAATGATCATAAATATTATTCTGTTATCTACTTAAGGATAAATATTAAAGAGTGGGGAGGTTGATTGGTGCTTAACATTGTTATGATCCAAATCTGAAGAGCTGAGTTTGGATCCCTAGAAACTGCAATAAATTCAGTCAGTGCAGCTATGAGTTGTAATCTCAGTGTAAGCTCAGAAGCAGAGAACAGTGAATCATCAAATTATGGGCAACCAGCATAGCATATGCAGCGATAGACATAAAGAGAGACTCTGTCTTAAACAAGGTAGAATTTACAGTCCAATGCCCGATGTTAGCCTCTAACTTCAAGACAGGCATACTCCGTGGTATAGGCATGTAGCTGCACTCATATACACTAACACAAAAACATACATGTAGACAAGCATAGACAGGAAAGCATTAATTACCAATAAGATTGGCATTGCTCTAACGTCTCCATTTCTGGGTTTGTTTTGGAAACATGGTATTACTGTGAAGTAGATTTTGTCCCCAACCTGCAGATTAGGCTTATATAACGCTTAAGTCAGGAAACAGACACTCTGCCAGCAACTCAGTTCCACAAGGGGTTCAAAGGGACCAAAGTGATGATAGCCAGTATGCAAGTCCAAACCACTTGACCCAAAGATTATCACTTGCTTTCTCCATGCCATATCTGAAGTCCATCATAGTCTTATTAATGAGTGGCCAAAGAACCACCATTGTAATTACAGGTCCATGCTAACTACCTTATTTCTAAGTTGCTATAGTCATATTTTCTAGGTCTTTCTTGATGTGGCTCTTTTTATTGCATCCCTTAAACAAAGCCTTTCTTAGAAAAAAAAAGTTGTTTCTAAAACTGGTTTTTATAAATGAGACCAGGAACTTTGCAATGTAGATTTTCTCATCAGAAGGCAGCAGTAGCATTTCCTCTCCCACCTCTCCTGTAGCTCAGACTCCACAGGGTCCTAATCTGAGCTGAGACACATTAGAAACAACCAGTTAGCTGACTGCAATGTGGTGGCTTCAGAGGAAATAGTATCCTCTCACAGTTATCTGCAGAAACCATAATAGGCCTAAATGAGATTTAAATTAGCTAGACACATCCCAGAGTTGACAGTCATAAAGACCTTCAAGGTCCAAGGGACCATAATGATAATAGCCAGCATTTGGCTATTAAGGAAGATAGTAATTTATATATAAAATATTCTACTTAAAAATCTCCCCTCCATCCTCTGTCTTCCACTCCTTTCCCTAAGAATGCCACTTACACAGTAACACAGTCACACACAAAACACAAATTTAAATGCTACTGGTTTAGCTTTAAATTAATGCCTGAAGGAAAATGTTGTTTTAGTTAATAAAAATTAATATAATTAACTTCATCCAGTTCAGAATAACAACTATCTAATCTTAAGAAAAGACAACTAGAGTCTAACATCCAGAGTAATGGTGTGTTGAATATTATCAATAGTAATACACACACACACACACACACACAGAAAGAGAGGGAAATTTAATAGAAAGCATTCTTTTATGCAATTAATATATGCCAATAAAAAGAAAATTATTTCCATAAAAGTATTTACTCATTTAATTGAATCTTCATGAGAAACTTGTTAGAGTAAAGGTGCTAAAATTACACAAATGAATGGGGAAGGAAAAAGAACAGAAATTGAAATATAAGTGAGGTTTCAATAATTATAACAACTTGGCAAATCATTCTATTACTCTGTTTTATCATCTGTACGACTATATTACATGCACTTTGAGTGATAATTGATATAAAGTCCAATAGTTCAGTGTTCCACACAGTATTCATTCAATAAATTCTAACTCTATTACCCCTACTAATAGCAGTTTTGATTGAAATCATTGAGGAAAAGTCTCTGAAACTCAAATTCAGTAAAAGTGATAGTTTGGGAAATGATTATAGAAAAAGAGACATGGAGGCCTCAAGTGAATCCAATAAGGAAGGCGTTATCTATGCAATGGTCTCTGGGTAACTGGCATTCATGCTCACTGGGGAAATTCAGAAGACAAAGTAAGATGTACCTGAGATTGATCTCAGATAAAGGTAAGGATAATAAGTTGCACATTTCTGAATTGTCACAGATAAGAACCTAGATTTCTCTTGTGTCAAAAAAAAAAATCATCTCAAGCTAGAGTCATGGGTATTCACAATAAATTATAATCAAGGGAGAAGGTGGCACAAGCCAAAGGGGTGTAGAAGGGCCAATATGTACTAAAGAAATGTATTTTAAATGACAAATTTCACATAAATATACCAAAATTCAATCTACATTTCCTTGTGAAGAGTAAACAAGGAAACCCTGCTCACTGATGTCTCCAAACCTCCAGGAGATTTCATACATTTTAGAATACAGAACTTGTTTCCTGTTTATTGTGACACTAGTACTGTGATAAATGTTGCAGCTATATTTCTGACACATTACTTTTGACCTCCATTATTCCTGCATTTTAATGGTAGAGGAAAATGGATTAAATAAATTAGAGTGTCTTTCATACCGTAGACATAGTTCAAAATACATATACCAGTTACTACTATGCCACTCCTGTATAACTAACACACTCTTTCAGAACTTCCATTTCTACTCAGATGTGTGACCTCAAATTCACAAACTCTTTCTCTTCATTTCTCACAAACTCATAACTTCAGATTAAACCCATCTGAACATAATTCTTATTTCCCACCACATTTTTTTCTTAAATCATGAGCATCAGGTTCAAGTTCCACACACTGTCCTTGATGCTGATCAATCCATCTGGCACAAAACTTGCAGGGGTTTTAGTATAGAAAGGTATCCTTTAGCTGATTCTTGTCTCATGCTTACCAGAGTATGGATTGGTTTTTAAGAAGAATTTGTGTAACTATTTGTGGAAGTGAACATACTAGTGTAAATATATGCATTATGAGTAAAACAAGAGCTATGAAACAGCATGCTAAAGTACTGCTGTGTACAGAAGGGAGAGGACAAGATTGTAAAACCCTCAAAGGTCCTTCTCCAATTCCAACATGCAGGGCTATTTCAGAGTCTCCATAAAGAGAAGAATCTAGTCTATTTGCATATCAAGTTTAAAGATCTTCCTTAAAATCACAGCTGGAACAAACTCTCATCTGCAATAAGTAACAGGAGGTTAGGTAATTCATTGCTGCGTTAGGACTATCTGAAACTGCCCCATTTCTGAAGAAAGTTTAAAACAAAGTTCCTACATTTTACTAGTTTTTTTTTTCAGTTCCTGATACTTATAAAAGACATTGTTGAAAACTTTTTGATACTTCAGTAACTAGTAATATAATATAAACTAATAAAAATCCATTTAAATCTAAACTATACTGGAATACACAAAATAATGATTAAGCCCTTAGACAGTAACAAATCAATCACAATTGGCCAATGTCAAAGTACTGAACTGGCTAAGGAATTATATATAATTGCAGTGTGTGTGTGTGTGTGTGTGTGTGTGTGTGTGTGTGATTGTTTATGCCAGATGCTAGTTCTTTTTGTCTATGCCAGATGCTGGTTCTTTTAGTTGCTTTGTTCTTAGGTAAGAATTCTCTCTACATAAAAGCGTTCAGCATTTGTGTTAACTATTGATTTGCTACTGTGACTTGGCACAGTAAAGAGACATCATAGGAAAAGGGTTTCCAGGGGAAGTCCAAAGAATACATGGAAATTGCCCAAAACTATATAAATTTCCCATCTACTTGGAAGTTGTGAAATACAAAATATCACCTGAACACTCAAGGCATCTGCTTGACCACAGTGAATATCCGAAATTGGGCATTTATTCTCCTTTACTGTAATCATGATTATGTGGCTTCCATGAAGAGTAACAATGTGACAGAGTAAGTAAATCCATCCAAGACCTGAAGTACCCAGAGGCAGCAAAGCAGTTCTTGTCTCAATATTAGGAATCAAATGCATTCACTGAAACAGAAAAAATCCAAGACCAGCCTCTAGGCCCCTTGTTGTTGTAAGTCATCTCCATTCATTCCTCACAGAACCATGGGGTGCTCACTGCTGTAGCCACCAAACCCTACAAAGAGCTTCAATAGCGAAAACAGTTGCATTCATATCCCTTGCCTAGGAAGCATCACACATGCTATTTCCTTTTTAAACTGCTGAAACTATCACATATAAAGTAAAAGCTTAGGAGTCAACATAGTACATATATTCCACCCACTAACAAAATTAACAGAGTAACATTCTATTGTATTGACTTCAGGTACTTTTAGGGAAGTAAAATAAAGATCCATTTGAAGTCTGGTATATAGCTCTACTCCATAAATTTTTGACTTTGGTAGCTTTCCTATTCTCCTGTCTTTGTAAAAATATATATTTATATCCATAATGAAGATAGTAACTTCATCTAATTTTGAGACAACTTTACTCTATTTTTAAAGGCACAAATTAAATTATCATTAGACAGCATTCTTTTTTAATCACTTAACCCTGTATTTTGATATCTAAGCTGACTTGAATGTTATTTGCATTTTATATTTTACACATTGTATCCTAACCTATTCCCATAATGATATAGATTACTGGTTAGTTGTAATTTTATGTTCCAGATGACATTTATTGCAGATTTTCTTTTTCAAATATAGGTATTTTCTCAATAGATAGAAGGTAACAGTTATAGATTAGGTTGATAGATAGATAGACAGACAGACAGACAGATAGATATTTTCCAACATTAATAACAGAATATTCTCAAAGACATGCAATAAGTATCAAGTATCTACTAGGGGTAGAATTCAAGTATTGAATCTACCTTATAAAATCTTCAGTTAACCTATTTTCATCACACTCATCTATATATATATATCTGTTTTCTCAACCACAAAGTTAACTGGTATATTCAGAATAAGATATCCTCCATAACAGTCACATCACAGTGCTGGTTTAATAGGCGTTAAGACTTTATAACCAATACAGCAGAATTTATAAAAATGAGCATCATTCTTTTACTTTCTTTTTATTTATTCTTCGCATCTTTCACATCATTCATCTCAATCCCGTTAATTTCCCTATCCTTTCATATATGCTCTATATCCTTACAACCTCCCCTTAAAAATAAAATAAAATTTAAGAGAAAAATAATTTTTAAAAAGGAAAAATCAATCTCATCATGGAAGTTGTAGTGAGAGCCCTTTGGTTTCTGCTAACACAATCAATGTTGGGCCCTCACTGGCACTCTTCTTGAATATCCTGTTGTTGCACTGTATATTAGAAATCCTGAAGCTTTGAGTCTGCAGGACTGACCCCTTCATATGCTCCAGAAGATCACAGATTGGGTGGATGTTGGGATGGGTCAACTCATATCCCTGGTTCTGTGCCTTGCTTGTTACAGGTTTGGTCATCCCACCAGCTCTCCCTTGTCCTCACCACCAGAGTGAACTCTCCAACATGGCTCTGGCTAGTTCATACCTTGCAAAGGGCAGGTACAGTTCTCCTGCTTTACACCTACACCATCAGGGTCAGCTTTACTGTGTTGTCCAGACAAGATGCAGAGGACACTCTCCCAAGTGCTGCAGCTGTTGAAGGGCAGGGACATCTGTCCCACTTATAATTCAGGGCCAGCTCTCCCACCAGCAACTGTTGACAAAAGCCATTGGAGAAGCATCTCTCCACTCCCCATACCACCATATGGCAGATGATGGACAGGATCAGATCTCTCAAGCACACCTTCTCCAGGTGGTTCACAGGCACCTGTAAGTAGTGTAAGCTATACTGTGCTGGCCAGGTGAGGTGCAGAGCCCAGCTCCCTGAGAGCTGCAGCTGATAAGAGGAGTAGCTTGCCCACCACAGGTGGTTGTGGCGAGGGGTGGGGCATCTTTTCCTCACCACCACATGGCAGACTAGTGACATGTAGACAGCTATCCTACTCTCAGAGGCAGCTCACCTGAACTTCTGCCAATGGTGTCAGCTCTACTGTGGTCTCTAGATGAGCAGCATTTTTATGAAATGCTCTAGCTCTGTTCAAAGCCAAATGAAGATTCCCAAGTGTTATTTACATATGAAGTTTAACATAGAGACTGACTTTGTCATTCTTAAGTGGAATTACACTTAGATTTACAGATGGAAGAAATAATTCTGCCAGTGCCCACTGGGCAGATAGAGCTCAGTATCAGCATCCTCCCTGCTCTTGGTTCGCTGGAGATCTGAATTCATTTCTTCCTAAAGTACTGCTCAGGTACACTGCCTCGTCAAATTGAAGTAATGAGACAGGGACAGATTTAGAGGAAACAATTCCAGTGTTGTCACACTATACTTCTTCACTGTATGCTCTGCCTGCCTCCTTTCCTCTTCAGCCTCATACTTACTTCCAATCATTTTATATTACTTTAATATTTGTTTTATCAGCTTACTAATCACTTTTTTAAGACCAGCAACTTGCTTGTAGAATTCTCTCAGACCATAACTTTCCTCTGCATTTCATTAGGTTAACTCCCACTCAGCTTTTAATTTTAATTTGAAAAACTCAAACTAGTTTGGGAGACTACGTTACATAATTTCGAGCCATCCTGTATTTGCAAGCAGCACTTAGCAATTTTAAGTAAATAGTTTGATGGGTTGCTTTGGTTCATGCATTTGTCTCCTGAGCAACACTGAGCTGTGCTTACCTCTCACCTATCCTGCCTAGCACTTTGGTAGTGCAGCAAAGACTCAATTAATTACCAGTGAAAAACTGAAAACATACAGCCGCCAAAGTGGCAGCCTTTAACATAGTGCAAAGTTATGTGCCAAGCTGTAACAGGGAAAAATAAAGGCAATCAACAACCACATGTACTGCATATGTAGTTGTAGTTGAAATTTCCATAAAGTGATACACTGGAAGATTGTTCCTACACTTTCTTGCTACTCTCCTTTGGATGGATCATCCAGTAATGCTGAGGTTGCCTTTGATTCCAAATAAAAGTGGGTTTATTTTGTTACTTTCCAATGCATTTTCAAAATCAAAGGTAACAATGACAAGCTAATGTGTTAAGTTGCTTCCAGACTGTGTTTTGTTCCATGCTATTTCTAGCCTGCAGCCTTTATGCCTTTTCCTTTACTGGTACCATCCAGCTGTTGTCATAAAAATAACATGATTTCTTTTGGCAGTATTGTTTGTCTTCCTTTTACTCCTCAAAGCAGTCATTTAAAGTTGTGCTCATTTAGTTTAGAAACTCAAATACCTGTGTATACTTATATACAGTATCCCTCTTCATCCATGGTTACCAATAACCATCCCACTGGATGCTAAAATGTGCTGGTACTCAAGGCATTAATAGAAAATATAAAATGTGCAATATTTGTATGTAAGCATATACATTTCCTTTCATATATTTTAAGTAATCTATACATTACTTGAACATCTAGCAAATGCAACAACATGTAAATAGTTCCTTGTGTGCTGACTGGGAGAAAAATCTGTACATATCCAGTGGATTTGCTATTTCAAATCATAATTTAAGTTGGCAGTTTTTGAATCTTTAGTTGTAAAATCATGAATGCAGAATATGATTGTTTATCTATGATGGAGAGTGTCTGTTTAAATATAAGGTTTCTGAGAGGTGGGGAGGATGAAGGGGAAGATGATGCTTTATTTCACCTGCATACAAGACAGAGATTTTTATATGTTTCTATGCTTTTCTCTCCATGTCTGCAAAAAAAGGTTCTCGTCTATTTTATACCACTATTAGAAAATCTCCATGCCAAGGCCCATAGAATACTGCACAATTGATTTTCTTCAGTAGGAGGGAAAAACTGTGCTCAAGCAAGAGATTGAGGACTATATGCAAGTAAGTTATTGTCTGCTTTCTAAGTTGATAATGATGTCAATATTGATTGAATTTTCAATGTATCTGAATCACTTGGAGGCTTAGTTGAAATAAATTGCTGGCCCCATACCCAGCTCTGATTTGGTATCTCTGGAGGAGCTTAAGAATTTGTATATGTTCTACGTTCTCAGGAGATGTTAATGTTGGTGGTCCAGTTGTACACTTTGAATATAGTTTCAGTACAATTTAGAGATGTTATGAGAATAAATTTTACAAAAGACTTTTGATCTCAAAACATCTTTCCAATAGCACAGATGACTGCTAAACAACTTTGTGAGATGAGCAGAATTCTGACAATGATTCACTGAAGACTCAGGACAACATGTAACCCTGTTATGCTCAGTGGACACTTTTAAGTGATTAAATATGAGTGTTTTTCCTGACATTGTACAACTCTATCAAACAGAGAAAAATGTCTTTTCCTTCCTAAGCCTCTGTTTCTCAGATATGCAATGGAGACTTAAAAGATCTGTTACAAACAATCAAGAAATAATGTGTTGAGACATTAATGCATCCTCTGTATTTTAGTAGGTAAAAATAAATCTTAATTATCTACCCTATGTGAAAATTCATGTGACAATTCTTAACACACAAGCTTTCTCATTTCCTTTTGCTGAGATAACATTCCAAGAATGGTTCCTCAGAATGGTAGTCAATTGAGCAGGCAAGAATGAAAAGATACCTTCAAATTATTTGTTAATCATTCTGATATTGTATTATAGAAATACATGTAATTTTTCTAGGGATAAAGAGAAGGATGAAAAGGAACTCTTTCTTGGAATGGAGTACAGATCTAAATAGAAAATTCTCAATAGCAGAATCTCAAGTGGCCAAAAGACACTTAAGAAATTGCTCAACATTCTTAGCCATCAGGGAAATGAAAATAAAAACAACTATGAGATACCATCATATACCTGTCAGAATGGCTAAAATATAAAACACCAATGACACTTTATGTTGGAGAGGATATGGAGAAAGGACAACTCTCCTTCACTATTGGTGGGAATACAAACTTGTACATCCACTTTGGAAAATAGTATAGCAGTTTTTCAGAAATAAGAATAAGAGTCTGCCTCAAGATTGAGCAATTCCACTCTTAGGTATATACTCAAAAGATGCACATTCACACCACAAGGACATCTGTTCAGCTATGTCCATAGCAGTATTATTTGTAATTGTCAGAACCTAGAAATAACCTAGATGTCCCTCAATGAAAGAATGGATAAAGAAAATATGATACATTTACACAATGGAGCACTACTCAGCATTAAAAAAACAATGACATCTTGAAATCCACAAGCAAGTGAATGGAACTAGAAGAAAAAATCCTGAGTGAGGTAACTGAGACACAGAAAGACAAACATGGTATGGATAACCAACCTACAATCCACAACTCCAGAGAAGCTTGGAAACAAGGAGTACCCTAATAGAGACATACAAGGACACCTGAGAAGGAGAAAGAGACAAGATATATTGAGTAAATTGGGACCACAGGGGGAGGGAGGAAGGAGAACGAGGAAAGGAGAAGGTAAACATGGAAGGGAATATGAGGGATGAGGAAGGTCAAGTTGGGGGAAGAACAAAGAAGGACAGCAAGGAAAGAGATATCTTATTAGAGGGAATTATTATAGAGGGGCTTAAAAAGAAACCTGGCACTAAAGGAGCCTCCAGGAATCCACAAGAATGATGCCAACTAAAAATCTAAGAAATAGTGGAGAGGCTGCCTTAAATGTCCTTCCCCTATAATGAGATTTATGACTACCTGAAATGCCATCATAGAACCTCCATCCAGTAGCTAATACAAGCAGTAGCAGAAATTCACAGCTAAACACTGTGCTGAACTACTGGAATTCAGTTGTAGAGATGGAGGAGTGATGAGCAAAGGAGTCAAGACCACTTTGGGAAAACCCATAGAAACAGCTGACCTGAGCAAGTGGTAGCTCATGGACCCCAGACTGATAGCTGGTGAATCAGCATAAGACTGAACCAGTCCCCCTGAACATTTGTGACAGTTGTGGGTTTTGGGTAGCATATTGGGCCTCTGGCATTATAGAACCAGTACTTATCCTTACTGCTTGAATGGGCCTTTGGACTCCATTCCTGTGGAGGAATACTCTCTCAGCCTAGATACAAGGGGGGAGCCTTGATCCTTCCCCAAATGATGTGAAAGACCCTAATGATCCCCAAAGGGAGGCCTTGCCCTGCCTGAGGAGAGGATGGAGAGTGGGACAGGGGACAGTGTGGGTAGAAGAAGGATAGGGACCTGTAATTGGTAATTAAAATAATATTGTTTTAATATAAATAAAATAATGAATAAAAAAGAATAAAATAATAGAGACAAGAAAAGAATTTAGTCTAAGGGACACCTCTTCAGGACAGCAGAAATTATGCCTCTGAGGTTATCAGCATTGAGTAATTGGATATCTGTATCAGCATTCCCAGTCTCTTCAGAACTAAGCAAAACAGAAATAAACAAAATGCCAACTTGTATGTTGATGGTATTTGTATAGATAATGTGACATCCATCTGGACATTTTCTCTTCAGGAGCTTTTGTTTAATTATATAGTTTCTTCAGAAGGACAGGATCCTCCATGGAACTAGAAAGAAATATGTTGCTTCATTTTGTCATTATTATTTTATTAATCTAGAATTTTTGATGAAAGCAGCCCTTCAGAAAACATTTGTATAATTTGTTAAGTTTATGTTAGCATCAAGAACAAAAGATCTTTTCTTGTTTTCATTTTTTTAAAGTTCATTCAAAAAGATATAATAAGGTATGAGTTGAGCTCGTTATACTTTGAATTAAAAATAATATGAAAAGCTGCATTAACATTTTTATTGAGCTTTTACCCTGTGCCCTGTTTCTCAATAGCATTTTTTTTATTTCCAAATTGGAACATTCTATTTCAAACTGATAATCTTAAGTTAACTTCATGGGAAACCTGTTATGAGTTGTTTTTCCTGCCCGTCTTGTCCCTCTGCCATGCCAGCTCCAAATATCACACAGAGACACTGTTTTAGATATAATTCTGTTGGCAAGTTATTAGTTTCTTATCAGCTAGCTCTTTCTTAAATATTAACCCATTTATATTAATCTAAGTATTTCTACGTGGTCTCATCTTACTAGAGATAGAGGGGCTGGTGGGTGTTCTGCTCTCTTCAATCTCCTCCCAACTACTTTCTCTTTTGTCCTAGTCTCCTATTCCTGCCTATCTTGTTTTCCTATTGGCCAACAGTACTTTATTCATTAACCAATAAGAGAAACATATTTACAGAATGACATCTTCCATCATCTCCTCTTTTCTGTCTAAAATAAAAAGGAGGGTTTTAACCTTAACACAGCAAAATACATCACACAACAGTTATCAAATAAGAAACACAGTTAACAATATTTAGTCCATTAACATTTAGTAAGATTTAAAGAAAATATTCTATCATTTGTCCTATGTTTGTCAGTCTAAAGTCTTATATGTAACTTATCTTTAATCTTTTTTTTTTTTTTTTTTTTTTGGTCCTTTTTTTTTTTTTTTTTTTTTGCATATAGAGTATTTTTTATTTAATTTTATATAACAAAGTCCAATTAAATGAAAACAAACATTTATACACAATATTTGGGAATTTGGGCGTCGTTCTTTCCAAACTACTTCCTGCTGGTAAGGGGCGCTGTCTTGGGGGATTCGAAGAAGATTCAGATATCCTAGCTGTAGTCTGTAGGGCTGTTTTGTCCAGCTGTTTGGAATGTAGGATCAGCTTGTACTCTGTTTCAGGCGGTCTGGTGTGATCAAACCACATTAGTCTGGAAGGAATCCACATCTTTTCATTTTCTGTGGAAACAAAAATAGAAATACTTTTCCCCAGTAACTTGTTCTTCAACTTAAATTTTGGAGTCAAAGCGTTTTTTTTTTTTTTTTTTTTTTTTTTTTTTTTATTATTATTATTTTACATGTCGATCCCAGTTCCCTCTCCCTCCCTCCCTCCCTCCCTCCCCCCCAAGCCCTCCCTCCCTCCTTCCCTCCCTTTTGCCCTCTCTACCCTCTCCCATGCACTCTAAACACCCTCCCCTCCCAACCCCCCACCACAATACAATATGTAGGGGAATGCCATCCAGTTGGGGTCATGTAGATCTGACAGGTCCTGTGAAGTAGGGACTAGGGCTTCTCTCCTATCTCTAGAATAAGGCAGTTATCCCTCCATGGGGGATATGTTTGCAAAGTCCTTTTGTGCACCAGGGATACATCCTGGCTCCACTGTCTGAGGTCTCTTAGACTGCTCAGACCTTCTGGCTGAGACCCATATTCAGGGGGAGTCCGAGTCAGACCTCTGTTGGCTTCCCAGCTATCAGTCTAGTGGCCCTTAGCTCCTCCTTGTTCAGGTAAGCTGTCTCTATGTACTTCTACCGCATGGTCTTGTCCTCTCCATCTGCTTCTGGGTTCTAGTTTGACTCAGTGTTTATGTATGGGTGTTTGCTCCTGTTTTCAACAGGCATTAGTTGAGGACTCCATGGAGAAGTTAGTTGTTGATCTCACTCTCCGGGAAGGGCATTTATGATAGCCTTTCCACGGAAGCTGAGATTGTTAGTTGGGAGCAGTCTTGTAGTTCCCTCGACCTTTCTTTGTGTTCAACTTTATCTTCAAACCAATATTGGCTCCCTCTTTTATGTTCTCTCTCTCTGTCTCTGTCTCTCTCTCTCTTTCCTATTTTCCATTCCTAACCAGGCTCAATCCTCCTAGTCACACATGCCTTCCTCTCCTCCCTCTCATTTTCTCCTACTTCTCTCTCCATTAGCTGTCCTCCCCCACTATACCTGAGGTCTGGGGGACTTGTCCCTTCCCAGTTCTGTGAGGGACATTATATGAATCTTTTAGAATACAACTTGTATCCTAGTTCCTCTGGTGATGTGAATTATAGGCTGGTGATCATTTGATCTAGGTCTAAAATCCATATATGAGTGAGTACATACTGTGTTCCTCTTTTTGTGACTGGGTTACCTCATTCAGGATGGTTTCTTCAAGTGCCATCCACTTGCCTGCGAATTTCAAGATACCATTATTTTTTTCTGCAGAGTAGTATTCCATTGTGTAGATGTGCCACATCTTCATTAACCATTCTTCAATTGAAGGGCATCTAGGTTGCTTCCAGGTTCTTGCTATTACAAATAGTGCTGCTATGAACATAGTTGAACAGATGTCTTTGTTGCATTGATGTGAATCCTTTGGGTATATGCCTAAGAGGGGGATTGCCGGGTCCTGTGGTAAACTAATTCCCATTTTCCTGAGGAACCGCCATACTGATCTCCAAAGTGGCTGTATGAGTTTGCACTCCCACCAGCAGTGGAGGAGTGTTCCACTTTCTCCACATCCTCTCCAACATAAGTCATCACTGGTGTTTCTAATTTTAGCCATTCTGGCAGGGGTAAGATGGTATCTCAAAGTTGTTTTGATTTGCATTTCCCTGATAGCTAAGGATGTGGAGCATTTTCTTAAGTGTCTTTCAGCCTTTTTGATTTCCTCCATTGAGAATTCTTTCTTCAGTTCTGTACCCCATTTTTTAATAGGGTTATTTGGTGTTTTGTTGACTAGTTTCTTGAGTTCTTTGTATATTTTGGAGATCAGCCCTTTGTCGGATATAGGATTAGTGAAAATCTTTTCCCAGTCAGTGGGCTGCCGTTTGGTCTTGTCAACTGTGTCCTTTGCCTTACAGAAGCTTCTAAGTTTGAAGAGGTCCCATTTATTAATTGTTTCTTTCAGTGTCTGTGCCCCTGGAGTTATGTTCAAGAAGCGGTCTCCTATACCAATTTGTTCAAGGGTACCTCCTACTTTCTCTTCTAAGAGGTTCAATGTGGCTGGATTGATGTTGAGGTCTTTGATCCATTTGGACTTGAGTTTTGTGCATGGCGACAGACATGGGTCTATCTGCAGTCTTCTACACACCCTCATCCAATTGTGCCAGCACCATTTGTTGAAGATGCTGTCTTTGCCCCATTGTATCATTTTAGCTGTTTTGTCGAAAATCAGGTGTTCATAGGTGCATGGATTAATATCAGGATTTTCAATTCGATTCCATTGGTCTACCTGTCTATTTTTATGCCAATACCAGGCTGTTTTCAGAACTATAGCTCTGTAGTAGAGCTTAAAGTCAGGAATGGTGATGCCTCCTGATGTTCTTTTATTGTATAGGGTTGTTTTGGCTATCCTGGGTCTTTTGTTTTTCCATATAAAGTTGATTATTATCCTTTCAAGGTCGGTGAAGAATTGTGGTGGGATTTTAATGGGGATTGCATTGAATCTGTAGATTGCTTTTGGTAAGATTGCCATTTTTACTATGTTTATCCTACCTATCCAAGAGCATGGGAGGTCTTTCCATTTTCTGGTATCTTCTTTAATTTCTTTCTTTAGAGTCACAAAGTTCTTATTATATAGATCTTTTACTTGTTTGGTAAGCGTTACACCAAGATACTTTATGTTGCTTGTGGCTATTGTAAAGGGTGATGTTTCTCTGATTTCTTTCTCTGCCTCTTTGTCGTCTGAAAAAAATAGGGCTACTGATTTTTTTGAGTTTATCTTGTATCCTGCTAGTTTGCTGAAGGTGTTTATCAGCTGTAGGAGTTCCCTGGTAGAGTTTATTGGGTCGCTTATGTAAACTATCATATCATCTGCAAATAGAGACAGTTTGACTTCTTCCTTTCCAATTTGGATGCCCTTGATCTCCTTTTGTTGTCTTATAGCATTAGCTAGAACTTCTAGTACGATATTGAAGAGATATGGAGAGAGAGGACAGCCTTGTCTTGTTCCTGATTTTAGAGGAATTGGCTTAAGTTTCTCTCCATTCAGTTTGATGTTGGCAGTTGGTTTGCTGTATATTGCTCTTATTATGTTTAGGTATGTTCCTGTTATCCCTGACCTCTCTAATACCTTTATCATGAAAGGGTGTTGAATTTTATCGAAGGCTTTTTCTGCATCTAGGGAGATAATCATATGGTTTTTCTTTTTCAGTTTGTTTATATGGTGGATCACGTTGATAGATTTTCGTATGTTAAACCATCCCTGCAATCCAGGTATGAAGCCTACTTGATCATGGTGGATGATTTCTCTGATGTATTTTTGAATTCGGTTTGCCATTATTTTATTGAGTATTTTTGCATCGATGTTCATCAGGGATATTGGTCTGTAGTTTTCTTTCTTAGTTGTGTCTTTGTGAGGTTTGGGTACCAAAGTTATTGTGGCCTCATAAAAAGAGATTGGCAATAAACCTTCTGTTTCTATCTTGTGGAACAGTTTGAGGAGTAGTGGTATTAGTTCTTCCTTGAATGTCTGGTAGAATTCTGCACTGAATCCATCTGGCCCTGGACTTTTTTTCGTTGGAAGGCTTTCGATGACTGCTTCTATTTCATTTCGGGTTATAGGTCTATTTAAGTTGTTTGTCTGTTCTTGATTTAATTTTGGTAAGTGATAGTTATCCAGAAACTTGTCCATTTCCTTTGAATTTTCAATTTTTGTGGAATACAGATTTTCAAGTATGACCTGAAAATTGTCTGGATTTCCTCTGTGTCTGTTGTTATGTTCCCCATTTCATTTCTGATTTTGTTAATTTGCATGTTCTGTCTCTGCTTTTTCGTTAATTTGGATAAAGGTTTATCAATCTTGTTGATTTTCTCAAAAAACCAACTCTTTGTTGCATTGATTTTTTGTATTGTTTTCCTGGTTTCTATTTTGTTGATTTCAGCCCTCAAGTTGATTATTTCCTGGCGTCTGCTCCTGCGGGGTGAATTCGCTTCTCTCTGTTCTAAGGTTTTCAGTTGCGCTATTAATTCATTTATGTGACTATCCTCTGTTTTCTTCATATGGGCACTTAGTGCAATGAACTTCCCTCGTAGCACTGCTTTCAAGGTGTCCCATAAGTTCGGGTATGTTGTATCCTCATTCTCGTTGAATATTAGAAAGTCTTTAATTTCTTTCTTTATTTCTTCTTTGACCCAGGAGTGGTGCAATTGCACATTGTTCAGTTTCCATGAGTTTGCAGGTTTTCTGCTATTTGTATTGTTGTTGAATTCCAATTTTAAAGCATGGTGGTCCGATAAGATACAGGGGACTATTTCTATTCTCTTGTATCTGTTGAGGTTTGTTATGTCTCCTAGTATGTGGTCGATTTTAGAGAAGGTTCCATGTGGAGCAGAGAAGAAGGTATATTCTTTTGTCTTTGGATGGAATGTTCTATAGATGTCTGTTAGCCCCAGTTGAGACATAACTTCTGTTAATTCTTTTGTTTCTTTGTTGAGTTTCTGATTTGTGGTCCTGTCTAGTGTTGAGAGTGGTGTATTGAAGTCTCCCACTATAAGTGTGTGAGGTTTTATATGAGCTTTGAGTTTTAGTAGTGTTTCTTTTACGAATGTGGGTGGCTTTGTATTAGGGGCATAGATGTTCAGAATTGAGACTTTGTGTTGATGGATTTCTCCTGAGATGAATATGAAATGACCATCTTCATCTCTTTTGACTAGTTTTGGTTTGAAGTCTAGCTTGTTAGATATTAGGATAGCTACGCCTGCTTGCTTCTTATTTCCATTTGATTGGAAAATCTTTTCCCAACCCTTTACCCTGAGGTAATGTCTATCTTTGGAGCTAAGATGTGTTTCTTGTATGCAGCAGAAGGATGGATTCTGTCTTCGTATCCATTCTGTTAATCTGTGTCTTTTTATAGGTGAGTTAAGACCATTAATGTTGAGGGTGAGTAAGGACCATTGATTGTTGATGGTTGTTTGATTTAGGTTTGTTGTTGGCAGTGGTATTGTGAATATATTTGTTCTGCTTCACCCTAGGTTTCTGGTGTAGTTGGATTATCTGTTGCCTACATTTTTGTGGGCGTAGTTACCTTCCTTGGGTTGGAATTTTCCTTCCAATACTTTCTGTAGGGCTGGATTTGTAGATACATATTGGGAAAATCTGGTTTTGTCATTGAATATCTTGTTCTCTCCATCTATTTTGACTGAGAGTTTTGCTGGATATAGTAGCCTAGGCTGGCATCCGTGTTCTCTTAATACTTTTAGAACATCTATCCAGGACCTTCTGGCCTTGAGGGTTTCCATGGAGAAGTCAGGTGTAATTTTGATAGGTCTGCCTTTATATGTTACCTGTCCTTTTTCCTTCGCTGCTCTTAATATTTTTTCTTTATTCTGTATGCTAGGTGTTTTGATTATTATATGTCGAGGGGTCTTTTTTCTTTGGTCCAGCCTATTTGGGGTTCGGTATGCTTCTTGTACTTTCATGGGCATGTCCTTCTTCAGATTTGGAAAGTTTTCCTCGATGATTTTGTTGAATATGTTTTCAGCACCTTTGAGCTGGGCTTCCTCACCTTCCTCTATGCCTATTATTCTTAGGTTTGGCCTTTTCATGGTGTCCCACATTTCCTGGATATTGTGTGTTAAGGATTTGTTGGATTTATGGTTTTCTTTGGTCGATGAATCTATTTCTTCTAGTTTATCTTCTGCGCCTGAGATTCTCTCTTCCATCTCTTGAATTCTATTGGTTATGCTTGTGTCCGTGGTTTCCGATTTTTTGCCCAGCTTTTCAATTTCCAGCTTTCCTTCCATTTGTGTTGCCTTTATTTTCTCAATTTCGGTTTTCAAATCTTGAACCGTTTCCTTCACCTGGTTAATTGTTTTTTCTTGGCTTTCTGTACTTTCCTTAAGGAATTTGTTCATTTCTTCCACTTTTTTGTTTGTTTTTTCCTCTATTTCTTTAAGGGATTTTCTCATATCTTCTTTGAGGGCCTCTATCATTTTTATGATGGTGATTTTTAAGTCATACCCTTCTGCTTCCTCTGCTTTGTTGTTGTGTTCCATTCTAGTTGGTGTAGATTCCCTAGATTCTGGTGGTGTCATGTTTGTCTTTCTGTTGTTAGGTGTTCTCTTGTATTGCCTTCTTCCCATAGTTTCTTCCTGTAGGTGTTGGTGGTGTCTCTTCCCTCTCTCTATGGTCCTTCCCAGATGGGCTTATGTGGATCAAAGATTCAATGTCTGTATCTCTGTGTGGTCCAAGCTCTCTAGGAGGCTTCTCTCTGGCCAATAGCCGGGAGAAGAGGACGAGGGCTGGACTGGAACTTGAGAAGGTTTTGCAGGGTAGTGGGATCTCACTGGAAACTGGCGCTCTCCAGCTGAGACCTCGTTCTTTGGCAGGGCCCGGATTTGGGGGTCAAGGATCTTGCCTGCAGGAACTCCAAGTGGACCCGCAGAGATAGGCGGATCTCTGGGAGGGGGCCTGGGACTCCAGCAGAGGACTGGAGGCGGGGTCAGGGACCAAGCCGGTGGAAATTACAGGTGGTCCCACGTGGATAGTCAGGTCTCCTTTGTTCGGAGTTGCTCCGAGAGGTCTCCGAAGTAGGGTGGACTGTTGGCTCCACCCTCTGTCCCAGTGCTCAACCAGAGCGGCAGGACCGTAGGTGGGGTAGGGCACAGGGTGGGGGGGTAGGCTGGAGGTTGGGATGGGTGGGGGTGTATCAGAGCTCCAAGGGTGCTCTCAAAGGGGACCGGAGACAGGAGCAGCAGGATCAGGGGCCAATCCAGGGAGTTCAGGCGGGGGGAGGGGGGGTAAAGAGGTTGAAGGGGACAGGCAGCCCCGATTGGCCGGGCCCACCCCACTCCCCGCCAAAAAGCCGGCGGGGGGGGGGGGGGGGGGGGGGGGGGGTTGGGGGGGTTTGGGGGGGTGGGGGGATCTCACTGGAAACTCAACTTATCTTTAATCTTAACTACGGAAAACTATAACCATAACTATCTGTCTTCAACTCCATCAAAGACCACAGAAGGATAAAATATAAACACTAGAAATGACAGAGACAACTCACTGCCTAGTCAGTCACCTGAAGTCCTTCTCTAATGTTCCATCTTCAGCCCATTGGCCATAGTGTGTCAGGCAGACACCTCAGCAAAGCAGGAAACTTTAAATTGTCTACCTGTATTGACAGTTTGTCAGTCATTTTCTCTAGGTCCTACAGATTGTCTGGCAGATTCTTCCATAAAGCAGGAACTCTGTAGAAATGTCCATGTTACATCAGCAGTCACTTTTCTGTGGGTCCTGCATGTCCAGTTTATATAGGATAAAGTCAAACAGTCCAGACAAAAGCAGTATCTTGCCCGAAGGGCTAGTCTTGCCACATTGAAAGTAAACCACATAACACGTTTCTTCAATGCCATCTTCCTTTCTGACGAAGGTAGTGTTGCCAGGAGCAGTTGTGCATCCCCATTAAGAAAAAGCCAGAACCATTTTAAATGCCATATTCTGTAGGTCTTTGAAAGGTATGAAGAATGCCTATCCATCTCAAATATATCTTGAAAACCTAACTAACTTAACTCTAAGTTTTTATTATCATAGGTAAAAATAATCTGTACTAAATTATACATTACATTTCTAAATGAGCTATATAAACACAACAACTAAACAAGAGGAGAAATATATATATCTTAAAATTGACCTTAAATTTCTATCAATAAATGAAAATCCATTCCAAAACAAAGTATTCATATCTATACCATAACCCCTTTTTACCTTTAAAGAGAGTGGCTGTGGTCATTAACCATTTATAACCAAGCCCACTTAAATGAAAACAAACATTTTAAACAATATTTGGGAATTTGGGCATCCTTCTTTCCAAACTGCTTCCTGCTGGTAGGAGGCGCTGTCATGTGGATCCTAAGAAGACGTAGAAGTCCTGGCTGTAGTCTGCAAGGCTGCCTTGTCCAAGTTGTTTTGAATGCTGGATCACCTGGGATGCTGTTTCAGGGGGTCTGGCTTGATCATACCACAGCTTTTCATTTTCTGTGGAAACAAAAATAGAAATCCTTTTCCCCAGTAACTTGTCCTGAGACTTAAATTTTGGAGTCAAAGCATTTTTAAACTATATAAATTGAATTGATCCAGCATCATTTGTTTTAACAGTTGTTATTTCCTCAGCAGTCAAACGATACAAACACAATATAATACCTTACAGTACCCAGATTCTCTTGGTACTTTCCATCTTTCCGTGGCTTTTTTTATTACTCTATTTCCTTTACTTTTAGTTTTTCGTTTTTTGAGACAGGGTTTCTCTGTGTAACTTTTATCTGTCCTATAATTAACTCTGTATACCAGGTTTACTTTGAAATAACAGAGATCTACTTGCCTCTGCTTCCCGAGTGTTAGAATTTAAGGGGTGTGCCACCACACCCAGCAACTCTGTCTTTTTAAAACCATTTTATTCTTTTTCTCTCCAAAGCCTATGTATATTTTAAAACACACTATAAATCTGTAGAGGTTTTTCTTAATCTGAATCTGTCTTCACTGTAAATCTTTATCTTTTTGTGGTTCAGAGTCTTTTATCTGGTAAACAATGGCATTGCTAAAATGAAAGCCACAGTTGATTCAGCCAGGGTCTATCCAAGATGGCAGTGAGTACTTTTACTGCCAGAACTGAGAGCTGTGTTCACTGCCTTAGTCTTCACTGCCTTCCAGCAGCATGTTGCCAGCTTGGAGATGTGGTCACTGCCATTGCCAGCTCTTGTACACACCACAAGATGTAGCAGAGCTCTTTAAAAGCCATCTGTTTTTTTTTGTTGTTGTTGTTTTTTTTTTTTGGTTTTGTTTGTTTTGTTTTTTTTTTGTTTTGTTTTTTTTTGTTTTGTTTTGTTTTGTTTTGTTTTTTTTTTTTGCTTATGCTGAGTCAGGAAATCTCACTTAAAGGCAGCACAAGTTTCTGTTTGTCTCTAGCAAAACAGAGTTCAACTTAGAAAAAGCTGTTACCAAGAAGTTTTGCTTCTCATTGTTCTTTTGTTTCTAAAACCCTTTAAGCTTTTCTTAAATTTTAAGTGGAAGTTCTTCAGTCCACATTGGACGCCATCATGTTATTAGTTGTTTTTCACGCTGGTCTAGTCCCTCTACCATGCCAGCACCAGTTTTCACACAGAGATGCTATATTAGATATAATTCTGTTGGACAGTTACTAGTTTCTTATCAGCCAGCTCTGTCTTAAATATTAACCCATTTCTATTAATCTAAATATTTCCACAAGGTCTCATCTTACCAGAGAGAGGGGCTGGCATTCTGCTCTCTCAGTCTTCCATCTTCAATCTTCTCCTAACTACTTCCTCTTTCCTCCTAGTCTCCTAGTCCTCCCTATCTTGCTTTCCTATTGGCCAACAGTGCTTTATTCATTAACCAATAAGAGAAAATATTTACAGAATTACATCTCCCATCAGAAACCTAAATTTGGCTAAGGAGAGAGACTCCTCTATTAAATCAGAAAGAAAATTAAACAGCTAAGGTGCTCAAAATGAAAAGGTGAAATAGTAAACAATTCAAAGTGTTTAGTGGGGATCCAAGACCTGTTATAACAGGGCAATGATAACTATAACTCAGATCCTTGACTCCCATCTCTAGACAAGTACAACAAGTATTCAACCTTTGGCTGTATTAAGTCAAATGACTTATCACATGTTCCACAACATATGTATTTGTAATTCTCCTCTTTTCCTAATTTCATTGAATCCCTAGTTTAATTAAGTTAAACTAATAAGAAGGGCAGTCCAACACATATAGGCTAGCCACATAGTTTTTGAATGGCTGCAGAGCAAATTACATTGGTTTACATTAAATATGAGGTAACCATTCAAATTCCAGCTAAGATGATCATGAAATTATATTCTCCACACTTTTTGAAACAGTAAGTAGACATTCCAATATTCTAATTTCCTGAAACACTTTTTTTTTCATTCTTGACATTGTCACTTTATTTATTTTTTTTATTTTATATAACCAAGCCCTTTTAAATAAAAACAAACATTTATAGACAATATTTTGGAATTTGGGCGTCGTTCTTTCCAAACTACTTCCTGATGCTAAGGGGCACTGTTGAGGGGATTCTAAGAAGATGCAGAAATCCTGGCTGTAGTCTGTAAGGCTGCTTTGTCTACCTGTTTTGAACGTAGGATCACCTGGTACTCTGTTTCAGGCAGTCTGGCTTGATCAAACCACATTAGTCTGGAAGGAATCCACAGCTTTTCATTTTCTGTGGAAACAAAAATAGAAATCCTTTTCCCCAGTAACTTGTCCTTGAACTTAAATTTTGGAGTCAAAGCATTTTTCTTTTTATTTAATTTATTAGTTTACATGTCGATCCCAGTTCCCTCTCCTCCCTCCCTCTCCTCCATCCCTCCCTCCCTCCCTCTCCTCCATCCCTCCCTCCCTCCCTCTCTACCTCCCTCCCTTTTACCCTCTTTGCCCTCTCACATGCACCCTAACCACCCTCCCCTCCCATCTCCCCATCCCAATTCCATATGTAGGGAATGCCATCCACTTGGGGTCATATAGATCTGACAGGTCATATGAAGTAGGGACTAAGGCTTCTCTCCTGTCTCTAAGTTAAGGCAGTTATCCCTCCATGGGGGATGTGTTTGCAAGGTCCTTTTGTGCACCAGGGATACATCCTGGCTCCACTGTCTGAGGTCCCTGAGACTGCTCAATCCTTCTGGCTGAGACCCATATTCAGGGGGGCCTGAGGAAGTCCCATTCTGGCTTCCCAGCTAACAGTCTGGTGGCCTGTTAGCTCCTCCTTGTTCAGGTAAGCTGTTTCTATGTGTTTCTGCTGCCTGGTCTTGTCCTCTCCATCTGCATCTGGGTTCTACTTCGACTCAGTGTTTATGTATGGGTGTTTGCTCCTATTTCCAACAGGTATTAGATGAGGGCTCCATGGATAAGTTAGTTGTTGATCTCACTATCCGGGAAGGGTGTTTATGGTAGCCTTTCCACAGAAGCTCAAATTGTTAGTTGGCAGCAGTCTTGTAGTTCTCTAGACCTTTCTTTGTGTTCAATTTTATCTTCAAACCAATATTGGCTCCCTCTTTTATGTTCTCACTCTCTCTCTCCCTGAAACACTTTTTTGAAGAAAATGGAAATATAGTTTTTAAAAATAACTAGGATTAGAGAAAGTTTTAAAAAGGAAGAAAAAAATGGGAGCTTCACTAATAATGAGGTAAATTCTATCACCATGAATTCATAGCCTCAATGTGGGAAGAGTTCAGAGAAAATGGGAAATTAAGATTTTATCTTATTCTCCCCAGGGTTCAGAGAGCTTGCATATTAATTCTTAATCAATATTCAATAACTTTTTTCCCATCTAGAGCCTTAGATGGGTACATTATTTACCTTAGAATCATGGACTTTTTGGTATTGTGTTTTTTTCCTAGTAGCTCAATTCATCAACCACTCTAATAGTCATTAAAAATATTTAATAGTAGCAATTTAAGTGATGGCATAAAATGAAATGCTCTTATCCTTTATTACTGTCCTTATCATTCATTTTAATTATGGTGCAGCTGTTTTTCTCAACAACAATAACTCAGGATACAAGCCAGAAAGAATATCATACAGCTTTAATGAAGACTATCAAATCTGAAAAATAAAATGCATTTTACAATTAATTTCATGGTCACAAATAAAGTTTTTAATAAATCTCCATCTTAAAATGCATGGTCTATTAGCCAGGTAAATAAGCTTCCAACCCTTCAAATGATAAAAATGAATTAAAATTGAGAGCCTTGAGTTATTTATGTGGTCAAATCATAGTTGTCTGTTTTCAAGCCATGTATTTCTATTTCCATTTCTGCTATATAGTAGGGAAGACATTCAAAAATGGCCACTAATAAATGAAGGAGTATTATAAGGTAATAACTACAATTCTTTCTAAAGGTCATCTATAAATGAGGGTGTATGATGCCATTGATAATGCTTGTTACTGTGTGAATGGACTTTTTTTATTGTAGAAAAGTAGCTCCAGGTATAACTATTCTCTTCTAATACACACACACACACACACACACACACACACACACACACACACACACACTGCAGATTAGCAACTGACAAAGCAGTAACCTTGAGCTGTTCCTTACCTTTCAATGAAGTTTTCAAAGAAAAAAAATATTTCAAATGAGGAAAAATATTCTATTGCAAGTTTACAGAGATTTCTCTCATTTCTCTTTCTTAGTCTCTGGTCATCCAGTGTCTGGAGAATTTTTGTTGAGTTTTTCCATAATTAAAAGTATAGCTGTAAACATGAACTGAACAATGAGAACATCATTAAGCATGACAATATGCAAAAGGGAAAGCACACAGGGTCTCAAACGTACACAAAGAACTACAGGAAACTAAGGAATGCTCAGAGTAGGAGAAATATTTTTCCCAGGGTAGCACACACATGTTGGTTACCCAATAATAAGTGGTCAGCCCTGAAAATGTAGATACAAATAGTATTATATAGATTGAGCATGTTATATATTTAGGAATATATGTTTTTATGAAATATATATATGTATATGTATACATATATATGCATTCAATAACAAAAGAACTAATGAAAAAGGAGGATATGAATTTGAAGCAGACATGGGAGGGCTTGGAGGGAGGAAAGGGAAGGTACAGATAATGTGATTATATTATAATAACTTAAAAAATAAAAGAAAATGTATACTAAATTTTTCTTTAGCTTTAATATTATTCAAGAAATATGGATATAATACTTAAAAGTTAAGTAAACCAATAAAAACTACAGGAAGTCTAATTTTTTAATTTATCAGGCTAATGTTGAATTATTTCACATTTTATTCTTGTAAACTGGTACTTAATAAATATGCAGAATAATTAAATAGTTCTAGGAATAGTTTTGGTTAGGTATTTATATTACTGATGAAGAGTAATCTTCAAATACTCTTAATCTTACCTATTAAGAAGGGTTACTAAACTTATTGCTTTCATTGAGTCAAAATTATAATATGTATGACCTGGTTTGTTCTCATATCCAAGTCTGTGTACATCCTACATGGTTTGTGTGGAATTTTTAACTAAAAATATTTATAGCAGTCATAATGCTAAGTATTCACTAAAAAAAAAATAAGGATATTGATCTTACTAATAAGGATTTTGGACCATAAAGGTTGCTTCCAGGTTCTGACTATTACAAATAATGTTGTTATGAACATAGCTGAATAGATGCCCTTGTTGTATGAATGTGCATTTTGGGGGTACATGCCTAAGAGTGGAGTTACTGTCACTCACTTCTTTTTCCAGCTGAGAAGCCTACAAATCAAAGAAGTTTAATCTCATATCCAAGTTCACAGAAGGTCATGAAAGATCAGAATTGTGAATCTAAGAATATCAATAAGTTAGATCTGTGCTACTAATCACAATATGGACATATGAGATAACTTTTAAAAGAGAAAAGTAGAAATTGAACTTCAATTAGACAGGGCTGGAATGTGAAGAGACTAGATTTTTAAGCCATGATTTGGGTCATACCCATATGTCTTGCATTGCTGCCAAAACACACTCATTTATCCAATGTTCTTGGATAGGTAGGCTAAACATAGTAAAAATGGCAATGTTGCCAAAAGCAATCTACAGATTCAGTGCAATCCCCTTCAAAATCCAGTTATAGTCCTGAATAGGGCTTGGTATTGGCACAAATAGACAGGCAGACCAATGGAATCAATTAAAAAATCCTGATATTAACCCGCATAACTACAAACACCTGATTTTTGACAAAACAGCTAAAATTATACAAGGAAGGAGGAAAGCATCTTCAACAAATGGTGCTGGCATAACTGGATGATGATGTATAGAAGACTGCAGATAGACCCAATCTATTGTCATGCACTAAACGTATGTCCAAATGGATCAAAGACCTCAACATAAATCCAACCACACTGAACCTCTTAAGAGAGAAAGTGGGAAGTACCCTTGAACAAATTGGTACAGGAGACTTCTTCCTGAACATAACACCATTAGCACAGACACTGAGATTGACAATAATTGGGACTTGCTCAAACTGGCAAGCTTCTTCAAGGCGGAGAATACAGTTGACAAGACCAAACGGCAGCCCACAGGCTGGGAAAAGATCATCACCAACTCCACATCGGACAGATCAACCGATCTCCAAAATATAAAAGGAACACAAGAAACTAGTCACCAAAACACCAAATAATCCAATTAAAAAGTGGGCTACAGAGCTGAACACAGAATTATCAATAGAAGAATATAAAATGGCTGAAAGACACTGAAGAAAGCACTCAACATCCTTAGCCATCAGCGAAATGCAAATCAAAACAACTCTGAGATACCATCTTACTCCTGTCAGAAGTGCTAAAATTAGAAACACCAATGACAACTTATACTAGAGAGGATATGGAGAAAGGGGAACACTCCTCCACTGCTATGGGAGTGTAGACTTGTACAGCCATTTTGGAGATCAGTATGATGGTTTCTCAGGAAAATGGGAATCAGTCTACTACAGGACCCAACAATTCTACTCTCAGACATATACCCAAATGATCCACATCCATGCAACAAATACATCTGTTCAACTATGTTCCTAGCAGCACTATTTGTAATAGCAAGACATGGAAGCAACCTAGATATCCCTTTACTGAAGAATAGAGAAAAGAGATGTGGTATATTTACACAATGGAATACTACTCAGTTGAAAAAATAAAAACAATGGAATCTTAAATTCACAGACAAATGGATGGAACTTGAAGAACCCATCCTGAGTGAGGTAACCCTGTCACAAAAAGAGGAACATGGTACGTACTCACTCTTATATGGGTTTTTGACATAAAGCATTGGATAACCAGCGTATAATTCACACCACCAGAGAAACTAGGAAACAAGGAGGAATTCTAAGAGATTCATACAAAGTCCCTCAAGAAGGGGTAAGGAACAAGATCTGCTGAGCATATTGGGAGAGAGGGTGGGCTGTGAGTGAAGAGAGTATTAGGAGAAAGTGCAGGGGACTAGAGGAGAACATGTGGGACCAGGAAGATTGAGAGATTGAGTCAGGGGATGAATAAATGAGAGAAAAGAGAGAGAGATACCATATTAGAGAGAGCCATTATAGGTTTGAAGAGAAAACTGACTCTAGAGAAATGGTCAGAGACCTACAAGGATGACACACACTAACAATCTGAGCAACAGTGTAGAGGCTACCTTAAATGCCCTACCCTGATAATGACATTGACAAGTAACTTATATGCCATCAGAGAGCCTTCATCTAGTAGGTGATGGAAAGAGAAGCAGACACTCACAGCTAAAAACTGAGTCAAACTCCTAGAATCCAGTTGCAGAGAGGAAGGAAGAAAAGGGGTCAAGACCAAGCTACAGAAAACAAAGGGACACCTAACATGAACAAGGGGTGCTCATGGACCAGCAGATTGATAGCTGGGAAATTAGCATTGGACCAAGTCAGACCCTCTGAACACGGGTCTCAGTAAGAAGGCCTGGGCAGTCTAAGGGACCTCTGGCAGTGGAACTAAGATGTATCCTTTTGGGAGCATATTCCCCATGGGTGAAAACTTCCTTAACCTAGAGGCAGGAGGGAGGGCCTAGCCCCTACTCTGAATGACTTGACAGATTTTGATGATCTCTCCTGTAAGGCATCATCATCATACCTGTGGAGTGGGTGTGGAATGGGGCAGGAGGGGGTGTAGAGGTGCAAGGGAATTTTTAAGTTTGTGAATAGGGACAGTGTAGCACCAACTAATTTGAACTGTTTTTTTTTTCTTATATACTATATCTCATAGTATAAATTCATACATAATCCTTCACATTGATGGACATAACTGAAGAGTAGACTGGAATAACTACAGTTTGATAACTTACCTAGAGCATTGGGAAGCCTTAGATATGACAAGACAGAGAACTACTAATTGTAAAAGGATAATATGTGCTTTAAAAAGATACATTTTAAATTTTACAATCCTTAGACTCTTTACAAAAATAAAATATTCATGTTAAAGTTGTAAAAATATTTGAAAGCCAACAAGAATATTACTAAATATTCTCTCTTAAATATCTTAACACAAATAATTTTATTATCTGATCATGAATTTGTTGTTTATTTCATTATACTCTTTAATACAAATTATAGTACAATAAATGACATATCAGTCAATAGAGAATCACATATAACAATAACTTTTGAGACTATATTTCCAATTGAAATTGAAATTGCAGTGACTTTAGTTTGTGTACCACCTGTGACGGTTATTGAATAAAACATTGTCCAATGATACATATATCATAATACATCGCATTGACATTAACTGTATTAAAATAACACATCTATATACTATAAGTAATATATTTTACATGAAACAGTATATTATTATAAATCATTACTATTCAATATTTTTCATATTTTAAATGATTAAATTATTTATTATATAAAATATTCCATTCATATGTGATAGATATAATTTATTAATATCTCTCTTTTCATCCTTCTACTGCAAACAATAATTATACATAATAAACATATAATGTCATTACAAGCATCTTGTGGCCTCAGTTTCTTCAAAACAAAGAATTGTTATTAGAATGTGTTTTTGTGCTCCTACGTGTTGCAGCAGACAGGAGTTTCCTTCTCATTAGTCATCATTGTTTACAATTATTATTTAATATTTTAAAAATATTTTTACATTGGTTTCCCTGATTATTTAGATATTTCACAAAATGTACACCAATCACACTTGCTTCCCATTTTTCCCAGGTCCACCCTCCCATCTTTGTGCTCTCCCATAAAGAAAGAAAGAGAGAAAGAAAAAAAAAATACACCAAGTCCAATTTGTGTTGCCCATACACTCACTGAAGCATGGCCAAATGCTCAGTAGCCAGACCCTTAAAGATAACTGAATCCTTCCTCAACCACCAACCTCAACTCCACCAGAAGCCATCAAGTTTTAAGGATTTTCTTCAAAGGCTTCCTGTCCAGACTCCTCCTTTCTTTTTTTATTTTTATTTTTTGTGTGTTGTAGGGGTTGAGTGTCAATGGCCAATTTAATATTTAAACGATCCTTTATGTGCCTCTATGTTTTTGCCACATGGAGCTTATTCTTGCCATTAAGATTGTGTGGTGGTGGTGGTGGTGGTGGTGTGTGTGTGTGTGTGTGTGAGAGAGAGAGAGAGAGAGAGAGAGAGAGAGAGAGAGAGAGAGTTACTTCCCTGTACTTTCTCCTCTCCTTCCAGTTCCTCCCACCATTCCTGTCTCTTTCCAATTCCCAATCCACTCTTCCTCCATTTGTTTTGGAAAGGGCAGGTCTATGAATATCAACAAGATATGGCATATCAAGTTGTGGTAAGACTAAGCACCTGCCCATGTATTAAGGCTGGGCAAGGTTACCCAGTATGAGCAGTAGGGTCGCAAAAGCCAGTTAAAGAGTCACAGAAAGCCTTTGTTCCTGTTGTTAGGAATCCCACAAGAGGATCAAGCTACACAACTATAACACATATGTAGAGGGACTAGTTCAGCCCCTTTCAGGCTCATTGGTTATTGATTTAGCCCTCTGTGAGCTTCCATGAGTCCAGGTTAGGTGATTCTGTGAGTTTTCTTATGCAATCACTTTGAAATCATGAGAACTTTATGCATGTGACCTTTCTTAACCCTCAGACTATAAATTGTCTGAGGCTCTGAATAAAGTTGACTATTACATGAGACTTTTGTCTACCTCATTTATCAGTTCCATTCTCCTTGGTCGCATCGCCTCTAGAGTGGTGACAGCATAGTACCAATATCAAGACAAAAACTCAGGAACTATCCACATCATATCCTGTGCAAAATCCATAGACACCACAAAGAGCTATAAAGAATAATAAGAAAGTTGTATCTTGTTCACTGGTGTGCATGGCTTTCTAATGTTTAGTAACTTGCACTGATCTGCTGCTCAAATTGTTACTTCTCACTATTCTGTATGCTTCATGTGCATTTGATTTTTAAACAGTCATTTGTTGATCCTCTCCTTCTCTTACTCACTTAGAATCTTTAAATGCAGATGTCTATATTCCCTGGGGACTGATTCTATGCTTTATTAGCCTGTACATAAGTGTTAAATTCAAATGTTACTACATGCCCTGCACTGTCATGCATGATTTAGAAAACTATTAATATTTAAACTAGAGTAGTTCTGTGCTAATTGAGGCTATAGTGGTCTATAACTTTTAATAATTAACATTGTGGTAGGCACTTAAATGCTTCAGAGTTCAGATTAAGAAAGAAGGTTAAAAAATAAAGTATAAGTTAAATAAGTTGGCCAACAGTCACAAAAGAACTGAGGCATCATGGAATCCCTAAAGCTTGGTGGCATGAAGAGGGCTGTGTCAACCAATGGAAGGGCAGACACTAGAGTATCTTCAAAAGCACATTCTTATAGCTCAATGATGTTCTGTTTGGGACGATAAAGAGTTACTTACATAGAGTAACTGTTCCACAAGATAGAAACAGAAGGTTCATTGCCAAACTCTTTCTATGAGGCCACAATAACCTTGGTACCCAAGCCTCACAAAGACACAACTAAGAAAGAAAACTACAGACCAATATCCCTGAAGAACATCGATGCAAAAATACTCAATAAAATACTGGCAAACCAAATCCAAGAATACATCAGAGAAATCATCCAACATGACCAAGTAGGCTTCATCCCTGGAATGCAGTGATGGTTTAACATAAGAAAATCTATCAACATGATCCACCATATAAACAAACAGAAAAAGAAAAACCATATGATTATCTCCCTAGATGCTGAAAAAGCCTTCAACAAAATTCAATACCCTTTCCAAGATAAAGGTCTTGGAGTGGTCAGGGATAACAGCAACATACCTAAACATAATAAGAGCAATATACAGCAAATCAACTGCCAACATCAAACTGAAAGGAGAGAATATTAAGGTGATTCTTCTAAAATCAGGAACAAGACAAGCTGCCCTCTCTCTCCATATCTCTTCAATATCATACTAGAAGTTCTACCTAATGCTATAAGTCAACATAAGGAGATCAAGGGGATCCAAATTGGAAAGGAAGAAGTCAAACTGTCTCTATTTGCAGATGATATGATAGTTTACATAAGCGACCCAATAAGCTCTACCAGGGAACTCCTACAGCTGATAAACACCTTCAGCAAATTAGCAGGATATAAGATAAACTCAAAATAATCAGGAGCCCTACTTTTTTCAGACCACAAAGAGACAGAGAAAGAAATCAGTGAAACCCCTTACAATAGGCACAAGCAACATAAACTATCTTGGTGTAATGTTTACCAAACAAGTAAAAGACCTATATAATAAGAACTTTGTGGCTCTAAAGAAAAAAATTAAAGAAGATACCAGAAAATGAACGATCTCCCATTCTCTTGGATAGGTAGGATAAACAAAGTAAAAATGGCAATTTTGCCCAAAGCAATCTACAGATTCAATGCAATCCCCATTAATATCCATCACAACTCTTCACCGACCTTGAAAGGATAATATCAACTTTATAAGGAAAAACAAAAGACCCAAGATAGAAAAAACAACCCTTTACAATAAAAAAAAACTTCAGGATGCATCACCTTTCCTGACTTTAAGCACTACTACAGTGCTATAGTTCTGAAAACAGCCTGGTATTGGCATAAAAATAGACATGTAGACCAATGGAATCAAATTGAAAATCCTGATATTAACCCACACACCTATGAACACCTGATTTTCGACAAAACAGCTAAAATTTTACAATGGGGCAAGGACAGCATCTTCAACAAATGGTGCGGGCACAATTGGATGAGGGTGTGTAGAAGACTGTAGATAGACCCATGTCTGTCGCCATGCACAAAACTCAAGTCCAAATGGAACAAAGACCTCAACATCAATCCAGCCACATTGAACTGCTTAGAAGAGAAAGTAGGAGGTAGCCTTGAACAAATTGGTATAGGATACTGCTTCCTGAACATAACTCCAGGGGCACAGACACTGAAAGAAACAATTAATAAATGGAACCTATTCAAAGTTAGAAGCTTCTGTAAGGCAAAGGACACAGTGGACAAGACCAAATGGCAGCCCAGAGACTGGGAAAAGATTTTCACCAATCTTATATCCGACAAAGGGCTGTTCTCCAAAATATACAAAGAACTCAAGAAACTAGTCAACAAAACACCAAATAACCCTATTAAAAAATGGGGTACAGAACTGAAGAAAGACTTCTCAATAGAGGAAATCAAAAAAGCTGAAAGACACTTAAGAAAATGCTCCACATCCTTAGCTATCAGGGAAATGCAAATCAAAACAACTTTGAGATACCATCTTACCCCTGCCAGAATGGCTAAAATTAGAAACACCAATGATGACTCATGTTGGAGAGAATGTGGAGAAAGGGGATCACTCCTCCACTGCTGGTGGGAGTGCAAACTCATACAGCCATTTTGGAGATCAGTATGGCGGTTCCTCAGGAAAATGGGAATTAGTTTACCATAGGACTCAGCAATCCCCCTCTTAGGCATATATCCAAAGGATTCACATCCATGCAACAAAGTCATCTGTTCAACTATGTTCATATCAGCACTATTTGTAATAGCAAGAACAATGGAATACTACTCTGCAGAAAAAAATAATGGTATCTTGTAATTCGCACTCAAGTGGATGGCACTTGAAGAAGCCATCCTGAATGAGGTAACCCAGTCACAAAAAGAGGAACACAGTATGTACTCACTCATATATGGATTTTAGACCTAGATCAAAGGATCAGCAGCCTATAATTCACACCACCAGAGGAATTAGGATACAAGGTGTATTCTAAGAGATTCATATAAAGTCCCTCACAGAACCAGGAATGGACAAGTCCCCTAGAGAACAGGGGAAGTGGGGGGGCAGCAAATGGAGAGAGAAGTAGGAGAAAACCAGGGGGAGGAAAGGAAACCATGTGCAACCGGGAAGATTGAGCCTGGTTAGGAATAGAAAATAGGAAAGAAAGAGAGAGAGAGAGAGAGAGAGAGAGAGAGAGAGAGAGAGCATAAAAGAGGGAGATAATAATGGTTTGAAGATAAAATTTCACACAAAGAAAGGTCTAGAGAACTACAAGACTGCTACCAACTAACAATCTGAGCTTCCATGGAAAGGCTACCATAAATGCCCTTCCCGGAGACTTAGATCAACAACTAACTTATCCATGGAGCCCTCAACTAATGCCTGATGGATACAGGAGCAAACACCCATACATAAACACTGAGTCAAAGTACAAACCCAGATGCAGATGGAGAGGACAAAAACAGGCGACAGAAACTAATAGACACAGCTTTCTTGAACAAGGAACAAGGAAGAGCTAACGGGCCACCAGACTGATAGCTGGGAAGCCAGCATGGGACTGACTCAGTCCCCCCTGAATTTGGGTCTCAGCTTGAAGGACTGAGCAGTCTAAGTGACCTCAGACAGTGGAGCCAGGATGTATCCTGGTGCACAAAAGGACCTTGCGAACACATCCCCCATGGAAGGATAACTGCCTTAATCTAGAGACAGGAGAGAAGCCATAGTTCCTACTTCACATGACCTGTCAGATCTATATGACCCCAAGTGGATGGCATTCCCCTACATATGGAATTGGGAAGGGGGGATGGGAGGGGAGGGTGTTTAGGGTGCATGTGAGAGGGCAGAGAGGGAGGGAAGGAGGGAAGGAGGGAGGGAGAAAAGGAGGGAGGGAGGTATGGAGGGAGGGAGGGAGGGAGGAGAGGGAACTGGGATCGACATGTAAACTAATAATTAAATAAAAAGAAAAATGCTTTGATTCCAAAATTTAAGTTCAAGGACAAGTTACTGGGGAAAAGGATTTCTATTTTTGTTTCCACAGAAAATGAAAAGCTGTGGATTCCTTCCAGACTAATGTGGTTTGATCAAGCCAGACTGCCTGAAACAGAGTACCAGGTGATCCTACATTCAAAACAGCTGGACAAAGCAGCCTTACAGACTACAGCCAGGATTTCTGCATCTTCTTAGAATCCCCTCAACAGTGCCCCTTAGCATCAGGAAGTAGTTTGGAAAGAACGACGCCCAAATTCCAAAATATTGTCTATAAATGTTTGTTTTTATTTAAATGGGCTTGGTTATATAAAATAAACAAATAAAAACAAATTTAAAAAAAGTAAAGATAAATGCAAATTTTCCAGTCTCATCTTAACTCTTTATTTTATATACATAGAAAAAAAAATAACAATGAAGTAAGACAAGCTTTCGAAATGCCATAAAGAATTTATTATTTTTTTTCTCCAGTCCTGTGCTCTAGAGAAGATATTAATTGACACACTGGTAATTCATGTGACCATTAAATTACAATATAGTCATCTATCTTGAATTTTAACAAGCTAAGTTGATCCAACATTTTAGCTGAAGCCTCTGTGATTTTACTTCTATTTCTTTATCACTGCATATAAGCATGAAAATGAAATGAATCAGTTATGTATTACTACTCAACAAACAAATCCAATGTCAGTCAATAAAATTTTGTTTTATATACTTATCCCAGTTCTGCCAATACAATTTTTTTTTTATTTCTAGGTTCCATGAATTAATAACTTTTGGAACTCAAAATGTTAAAACATATAACCAAATACATAATTGTGTCTTTGTCCAGAAAGCATTGCATCTGTAAGCTGGTTTTTGTAAGATGTCATGGTGGATAATGTTTACAATCAGCTTGACAGGAACTAGCATCACCCAAGAGACAAGCCTCCAAGCATATGTGCAAGATATTTTCTAGATTATATCAGTTGTCTAAACACTATTGTAAGGGATTATTGTAAGGAGTCAGGGTTTTCTGCCTGCTGCCTGGTCTTGTCCTGACACCACTCCAGCCCCAGTTAACACACTGAAACTCTGTATTTGATACAATGCTATTTGCCTAGTTCTAATTTCTTATCAGCTAGATAAGTCTTAAGTATTAACCCATTTCTGCTGATCTATATATTTTCACATGGTCTTTTCTTACAGGGGAGCCGGCCGGCATTCTGCTCTTTCCAGACTCTCCATCTTGACTCCTCTCAATACTTCCTCTTTCCTCCTTGTCTCCTAGTCCCTCCTATCTTCCTTTCCTATTGTCCAATAGTGCTTTATTCATTAACCAGTATGAGAAACATATATACATAATGACATCTCCCATCAAATTATGTACATAAGGTTAATAAGGGTGGGAAGGTCTGTCTTTACTGTGAGTTTCACCATCCCATAGGCTGGAGTCCTACACTAAATTAAAATGAGATGGCAAGCTGAAAGTTAACATTCATTACACTCTGATTAATGACCCTGAAGCCTCCTGCTCATACCACCTTCTTCTCATACCACCATGCATCCAATGCCATGTTCACATGTATCACTTCAAATTATGTGCCAGAATCAACCTTTTCTCCCTTAACATTGTTTTATAATTCTAGCACAAGAAAGGAAAAGCAATAAATGTAGATCTTCATCTGAAAGAGCTCACCTATATTCCTTCTACATGGTTAAATTCACAATGAAGGAAGAAAGTTCGAAGAGATAGTATGGAAATACATACATTTTTTTTTTTTTTGTAACATACAAACCTAAATACTACAATACCAGTTCCATCACAGTTCATTCACCAAGTAAGTTATAAAACTTTCCCTAACAGATAAAGTATGGAAAGAGAATCAAGTAGGGTACTAACTCATTGGATACAGCAAGGAAAAAATTGGGATACATGCAAATAATCATCCAAGGAGAAGAAAATATGTTTGATATAATTTTCTTCCATTTATAAAAGTGGGAATACCTGAATCACACATTAAAGCCAGTGCTTTCAGAATATCTTAAATTAAATATTTTAACAATGAAACAATCACAGAAATATCATTAAGTCTTGTGAAGGGAAACATCTTGGCAAATATTTTGACAAAAGTAGTCATTAGAAATATGCCTGACTAGAACACCTCCTCTTCCTTCTCTACAAGGGTTTATTAATGCTGTATGTTTGCATGGGTTTGGGGGTTTGGAACCATCCACAAGAATATGGATTTCCCAGTGGGCCACTCAAAGAACCCTTTTCCTTCTCCTAGCAGCCACCAATTGCCAATAGCTCATTAGTAAGTTGGGCCTGCGTATTATTTCCCAAATATATGTAGGAATTTGGGCTGGCTTTACTGTGTATGGGTCTTGTGCAAGTAAGCAAATCTAGTGTGAGTAGAAAGTATTTTTAAAATTAAAAAAGAAAAAGAGACTGTAATAACACATTTAAAAAATATCAACTGAATACTTGATAGGGTTATGTAAATACCAATCAACAAAACAAAACAAAACAAAAACAAACTCAATAATGAAAGAATTCACAAAGCAAGAAACATAGAAAAGAAATATTAGGGACTAAGAAAATTTGAGAGCAATAACCTAAGCAGTGATGGAGTGGAAATATCTGAGGCAATTTCTTCTAGCATCTTTACACAACACTTTTGTTCTAATATTTAACATTGCCCATCATATTTCTAGAGATTAGGCACCTTAGGCATCTGCCATAGAGATTTTTCTTTTTGGTATTGTCAAACTATATACTGTCAGTCCTGTTATTAAATAGTGTGCATGTTCTGGCTTCAAGCAACTATAATCACCATTTCAGAATTTCTTCTGTACAGAAGATTTTGCACAACTTACTACTCTCCATTTCTATTACCAAGTCACACTTGCCATGCATTAGCCAATCCCCAGAATAATTTCTACTAAAATAAAATAAGACCATTTTGTAGCTTCATTTTTCCTATCAAGCATTGATATTGTGATACACCCAATGTTCAGGTAAAAATAAGTTGTTATCTAAATTCTTCATGGTCATCATTAATTCCCACACTTACTATTCTATTGCAAAGTAAACATCAAATCAGAACATTGTTAACTAATACCTGCATTATTCTAACTAAGAAATTTTAAATAATTCATTTAATCAGTATGTAAGATGTCATTGTGTTATTTCCATAACACATGAGCGTATATGTTTAAATCTCAAGGCCACATATTAGAGAGAATATGTGAGATTTGTCTCCCCAAAACATATTTATCTTGCCTGAAACTATCTTCTACCAATCTCTTTGGTCTTCATAATCTGTCTTCACAAAGCAGAGAGATAATTTTTTATAAATTGTCAAAGACAGATAAATTCCCACCCTGTACCTCATTAGACACACAATTATATTGATATTAAAATTAAACCCTGACATGCTACAATCTAGACATATTTATCTAACATAAACTTTGCCTTCTTCACCCTATGTATAGACTCCTCTTTTTGCCACTGTACCTAGGCATGTGTACCAGCTGTTCCTTACACTTAGAATGTTCTGTGTCTTGAATTCTGCATGACTTATTTTTTCATTCCTTTCCATTCCAACTCTATTAGATACTGAGTGATGCCTACAGCAACCACATGAAAAGAACACTTCAGTGCTAATTTCCTATCATACTACATTTCCATCTTTTCCAAATAGCTGTGAAAATTACATGAAATTATTATTTATTTTATTCATTTTCTTTTGATATTCTTTTGTTGTTCACAACTGCTTTCTGAGGCAGTTCTTGATAAACAGTTGCTAACTTCCATTGTCAAGAACATCTGTTTACTCAAAAATCTATGGCAGACTCTATTAAGCAGTTCTCTCAACATACCAGAGGCTGTTCCATTCTGTCAATTTGTTTTGTTTTGCAGATCATCTCAAGAATGTTGTCTCGCAAAGCTCTATTTTCTTGGGCTTTGTGTAATTTTTCAATAAACTTGAAGAATTTATATCTAATCATTGAATAAAAGCATTTGATTCTAACTACATTTATGTGGTCCAAATTTCCATATAGAAGACTTTCCTGAAACATCTGATAAGGAAGTCCAATAATCATCAGATCTCACAAAAGAAGAAATAAAACACAGATATGAAGAAAGCTTGACTAATGGAAACCACCTCACCCAACTCAACTATCTACAACCCTATTATCTATTGAAGTTTGTTTCTTTCTCCAGAAAAGGTAGAAATTAAATATTTTATGACTCTTGGGACTGTCAGTTATTTCCTTTCCTCAGTCCCTTAACTATGACGACAAATATTTTAAAGTTACAGGTTAATTTATATAAGTATAAAGATACGCCTATTGTTCTGGTTGAGCACTGTAGCACACTACACCTACTTATCCACTCAGGACCACCTGTAATTTCCCTCTGCCTGGCCTCTGACCCCCACCACCATCCTCTACTGGTGTTCCTGGCCCCTCCCAGAGATCCACCTATCCCAGTAGGGCCACTCTGAGTTCCTGCAGGCTGGATCCATGACCCCCATGACCAGGGCTCTGCTAAAGAGGCCTCATCTGGACACTGCCAGGCCCCAGCTAGATCCACCTTTCAGTGTGGAAACGTCCTAAGTATCAGCCCAGTCTTTGACCCCCATCACCACGCCTCAGATAGAGGCCTTGGCTAGAGAACACCCTGAGTCCCAGGCTTCGGAATCTTTGACCCACATTGCCAATCTTCAGCTGAAGCCTTATCTTTGACTCCCATTGCTGCCCCCTGCCTGAGGAGAGGCCTCCTAGAGAGATTGGACCACCCAGAGCTACAGGCATCAAACCTCTGACCTATCTAAGCCCACCTGGGTAATACCAGAGAAAGAGAGGGGGGGGAGAGAGGGAGAGAGATACAAAGAGAAACCCCACCTACACCTGCTGGAAGAAGCAATGGGAAGATGGCAATACAAGAAAACACCTAACAATAGAAAGACAAGCAAGACACCACCAGAATCCAAAGACTCTATACCAACTAGATCTGAATACCCCAAAGCAGATGAAGCAGAAGAGAATGACTTAAAAATTATCATCATAAACATGATAGAGGCTCTCAAAGATGATGTGAGAAAATTCCTTAAAGTAATGGAAGAAAAAACAAAGTGTTGGAAGAAATGAACAAATTTCTTAAAGAAAGCCAAGAAAAAAAAAGAAAAGAAAAGAAAAGAAAACACAAACTGAAGGAATGCTGGGAATAGAAAGACTGGACAAATGATCAGGAACTACAGACAAACACAAAACCAACAGAACACAAGGGATGGAAGAGAGAATCTCAGGCACAGAAGATAAACTAGAGGAAAAAGATTCATCAACCAAAGAATATCATAAATCCAACAAACCCTTAACACAAAACATCCAGGTAATTTGGGACACTGTGAAAAGGCCAAACCTAACAATAGGCATTGAGGAAGGTAAAGAAGCCAAGCTCAAAGATGCAGAAAACATATTCAACAAAATCATTGAGGAAAACTTTCCCAATCTGAAGAAAGATATACCCATGAAATTACAAGAAGCATATCGAACACAAAATATATCGGACCAAAGAAAAAAGACCTCTCTACACATAATAATCAAAAACACCTAACATGCAGAATAAAGAATGAATATTAAGAGCAGCGAAGGAAAAAGACCAAGAAACATATGAAGGCAGACCTATCAAAATTACACCTGACTTCTCCATGGAAACTCTCAAGGCCAGAAGTTCCTGGATAGATAGATGTTCTACAAATACAAAGAGTACACAGATGCCAGTCCAGGCTACCATATCCAGCAAAACTCTCAATTACTCTAGTTGGAGGAAACAATACATTTAATGACAAAGCCAGATTCTCAAAATACGTATCTACAAATCCAGCCCTACAGAAGGTTCTGGAAGGAAAACTCCAACCCAAAGAAGTTAACTATGCACACAAAGACATAGGCAACAGATAATCCCACTTGACCAGAACTCAAGGGTAAAGAAGGACAAATATATTCACAATACCACTGCCAACAACAAATTTAAAACAAACAAGCATTAACAATCAATGGTCCTTACTCTCCCACTCTTCCTTGTAAAGTGCTGGGAAAAGATCTTCCAATCAAATAGACTCAAAAAGCAAGGAGGTGTGGCTATCCTAATATCTAATTAAGTTAGACTTCATAAAAAAATTAATCAAAAGAGATGAAGACAGTCATTTCATATTCATCTCAGGAGAAATCCTTCAACACAAAGTCTCAATTCTGAACATCTATGCCCAAAAAACAAAGGCACCCACATCCATAAAAGAAATGCTACTAAAACTCAAACCTCACATAAAACCTCACACACTTATAGTGGGAGACTTCAACATGCCACTCTCACCACTACATAGAACCACCAGTCAGAAATTTAATAAAGAATCAAAAGAACTAATAGCAGTTATGTCTCACTTGGGTTTAACAGACATCTATAGAACATTCCATCCAGACACAAAAGAATATATACATTCTTCTCTCCTCCACTTGGAACCTTCTCTAAAACCAACCACATAATAGGTGGGATAACAAACCTCAACAGATACAAAAAAAAAAATTGGAATAGTCCCTGTATCTTATCAGAGCACCATGCTTTAAAATTGGAATTCAACAAGAACACAAACCATAGAAACACTATAAACTCATGGGAAGTGAATAATGCACAACTGCACCTTACCAGAGTCAAAGAAAGAAATTAAGGACTTTCTAAAATTCAAAGAGAATGAGGACACAACATTCCAGAACATATGGGACACTGTGAAAGCAGTGTAAGGAGGGAAGTTCATTGCACTAAGTGCCCATATGAAGAAAATGGAGGATAGTCACATTATAGAATTAACATCACAATTGATAGCCTTAGAACAAAAAGAAGCAAACTCACCCTGGAGGAGTACACACCAGAAAATAATCAATTTGGGGGCTGAATCAATAAAGTAGAAACCAGGATAACAATACAAAAAAAAAATCAATGCAACAAAGTGTTGAATTATCCAGAAGCAGTCAACGAAAGCTTTCTAACCAAAAAAAGCCCAGGGCCAGGTGGCTACAGTCCAGAATTCTACCAGAAATTCAAGGAAGAGCTGATACCAATACTCCTCAAATTGTTCCACACAATAGAAACAGAAGGTTCATTACCAAACTTTTTTTATGAAACCACAATCACTTTGGTACCCAAGCCACACAAAGACACAACTAAGAAAGAAAACTACAGACCAATATCCCTAATGAACATTGATGCAAAAATATTCAATAAAATATGGGCAAACCGAATCCTAGAATACATCAGAGAATTCATCTACCATGACCAAGTAGGCATCATCCCTTGGTTGCAGGGATGGTTTAACATACAAAAATCTATTAATGAGATCCACCATATAAACCAACTGACAAAGAAAAACCATATGATCATATCCCTAGATGCTGAAAAAGCCTTCGACACAATACCATTCATGATAAAGGTCGTAGAGAGATCAGGGATAACAGGAACATACCTAAACACAATAAGAGCTATATACAGTAAACCAACAGCCAACATCAAACTGAATGGAGAGAAGCTTAAGGTGATACTTCTAAAATCAGGAACAAGAAAAGGCTGCCCCCTTTCTCCATATCTCTTCAATATTGTACTTGAAGTTCTAGCTAAACCTATAAGACATCAAAAGGAGATCAAGGGATCCAATTTGGAAAGGAAGTAGTAAAACTTTCTCTATTTGCAGATGATAATATAGTTTACATAAGCAACCCAAAAAACTCTACTGGACAGCTGATAAACACCTTCAGCAAACTAGCAGACAACAAAGGGGCTGAGAAAGAAATCAGAGAAACATCACCCTTTACAATAGCCACAAACAACATAAAGTATCTTGGGGTAATACTTACCAAACATGTGAAAGACCTATATAATCCTATTTAATAAGAACTTTGTGTCTTTAAAGAAAGAAATTAAAGAAGATGGCAGAAAATGGAAAGATCTCCCATGCTCTTGGATAGTTAGGATAAACGTAGTAAAAATGGCAATCTTGCCAAAAGCAATCTACAGATTCAATGCAATCCCCATAAAATCCCAGCACAATTCTTCTCAGACCTTGAAAGGATAATAATAAACTTTATTTGGAAAAATAAAACACCTAGGATAGCCAAAATAACACTGTACAATAAAAGAACTTCAGGAGACATTACCATCCCCGACTTCAAACTCTACTAAAGAGATATAGTCCTGAAAACAGCCGGCACAAAAATAGACAAGTAGACCAATGGAATTGAATAGATAATCCCAATATTACAAATTTTTGATAAAACAGCAAAAATTATACAATGGGTGGGGACGGGGGTTAAAGCACCTTCAACAAATGGTGCTGGCACAATTGGATGATATTGCAGATAGACCCATGTCTATCACCAATGCACAAATCTCAAGTCCAGATGGATCAAAGGCCTCAACCTAAATCCAGCCACACTGAAACTCTTAGAAGAGAAAGTAGGAGGTACCCTTGAACAAATTGGTATAGGACACTGCTTCCTGAACATAACTGCAGGAGCACAGCCACTGAGATTGGCAATTAATAAATGGGACCCATTCAAACTTAGAAGATTCGTAAGGCAAAAGACACAGTGGACAAGACCAAATGGCAACCCACAGACTGGGAAAAGATTTCACCAACCCTACATCTGACAAAGGTCTGATCTCCAAATATACAAAGAACTCAAGAAACTAGTCAACAAAACAACAAATAACCCTATTTTAAAAAATGGGGTACAGAACTGAAGAGAGAATTCTCTATAGAATAAATAAAAAAGACTGAAAGACACTTAAGAAAGTGCTCAACATCCTTAGCTATTAGGGAATTGCAAATCAAAACAACTTTGAGGTACCATCTTATTCCTGACAGAATGGCTAAAATTAGAAACACCAATGACAACTTATGCTGGAGAGGATGTGGAGAAAGGGGATCACTCCTCCACTGCTGGTGGGAGTGAAAACTTGTACAGCCATTTTGGAGATCAATATGGCGGTTCCTCAGGAAAATGGGAATTAGTTTACCACAGGACCCGGCAATCTCCCTCTTAGGCATATACCCAAATGATCCATATCAATGAAACAAAGTCATGTGATCAACTATGTTCATAGAAGCATTATTTGTAATAGCAAGAACCTGGAATCAACCTAGATGCCCCTCAACTGAAGAATGGATAAAGAAGATGTGGGATGTGACAAATCTACACAATGGAATACTACTCTGCAGAAAAATAATAATGGAATCTTGAAATTCGCAGGCAAGTGGATGGTACTTGAAGAAACCATCCTGAATGAGGTAACCCAGTCACAAAAAGAATAACATGTTATGTACTAGCACCTATATGGATTTTAGACCTGGAGCAAAGGATCACCAGTCTATAATTCACACCACCAGAGGAACTAGATTACAAGGTTGATTCTCAGAGATTCATATAAGGTTCCTCACAGAAGAGGTTAGAGACAAGTTCTTGAGAGCACATGGGAAGTGGGGGAGTCAGTGAGGGGAGAGGGAACTAGGAGAAAGAGAAGGGGAGGAGATGAAAGGACAGGGGACTAGGATGATTGATTCATGGGAGGAGTAAAAGACAGAAGGGAGGGAGAGAAAGAGAGAGAGAGACAGAGAAAGGATAATTGAGGGAGCCATTGTTTGTTTGAATTAGAAAACTGCAAGACTGACTCCAACTAATTTGAGCAATTTGAGCAACAGTGGAAAGGCTACCATAAATGCCCTTCCCGGATAGCGAGATCAACAACTAACTTATCCACCATCATGGAGACCTCATCTAGTACTTGTTGGAAACAGAAGCAAACACCCACAAGTAAACACTGTGTCGTACTAAAATCCAGATTCAGAGAGAGAGGACAAGACCAGGTTGCAGAAACACATAGAGACAGTTGACTTGAACAAGGAGGAGCTAATATGTCCCCAGACTGATAGCTGGGAATCCAGCATGGGACTGAATCATATACCTTGAACATGGGTCTCAGCTAGAAGGCCTGAGCAGTCTAAGGGACCTCTGACAGTGAAACCAGGATGTATTCCTGGTGCACAAAATGACCTTGTGGGCACAACCCCCATGGAGGGACCCTCCCTTAACCTAGAGACATGAGAGTAGTCCTAGTCCCTACTTCAAATGACTTGACAGATTTAGATGACCCCTCCTGTGACCCCCAGCCTACAGGTGGAGTGGGGGGGATTGTAGGGATACATGGTCAGGGTGCATGTGAGAGGGGAGGGAAAGAAGAAGGGAGGAAGGGATGTAGGGAGGGAACTGGGATCGAAATTTAAAATAAAAAATATAAAAACTATAAGTATAAAGATACTTAGAAAAAGTATTACATAAAATTATGTTTTTAATTAGGTTAAATGTTCTCAAATTTTAATATTTAAGAATTAAGAATATTATACCTAAAAGGATAATCATGTTAAATTTTCCAAGATTGTAAGCAAACATGGTTTGTTAGAAAATTAAACTAAGTGGGGGGTGATATGCAAAAAAAATTTTAACTAAAAATCTGTTGAGCATACTATCTAATTTGCGGCTGAATTTCATAGATTTTAAAGTTTTCCCATGGAAATTAACTTTAGCAAATCACTTCTATCTTCTTGAAATGTTTGCCCACTTTTTCTGAGTAGAAAGTAAACTGCTCTAATCAATAACTTACTGCTTGATGTTCCATGTAGTATGAAACATTGAACATCCAAAATATGTTCTCCTCTTCAAATTACCAATTGGAATACTTGGAGTAGTGTTGGTATTTAGGTTCATTTGGAAATGGATAGTGTAAAGAAAAGGCCTTTCATTTTCTCCTCCTCTTCCTCCTTCTACTTCCTATTTCTTTTCCTTCTTCTTCCTACACATATAAAGTGAAAAGATGGTGTGCTTATAAGTGACAATCCCAAACTTGAAGTTTAAACAATAGTCATACTAGTAAACAATTCCTGCACAATAACTTCTCTAACCCATGAGATTTATTGCAGATCTTCTATAATAGCTTGTTTTCCCTGAAGCTTTACGTCCTGGTCACTTCATTATCTTCCTGATGCCACATTATTTTTTTTAACTTTTAGACACACAGCTACACTACCTTCTCAGTCATAACAAAACTGAAAACCAGTAACCAAACCTAAATTCTGACTTCTTTAGATTAGCACACCGCAGAAAATAATTTATTTTGTCAGTCAGTTGGGCGCATTAGAAACTATCATTTTGGAGAAGGCATATGTGTAAATACTGCTATGATAAATTCAGCATGAAAGGACAAATAGGAAAAGGGAAAACAGGGCCTCTACTTCAACATCAGAAATAGTTTATAACTTTACATATATATATGTACATATATGTGTACATATATATATATATGCATATATATATATATATGCGTGGTAAGAAACTTGATTTAGCACTGTGGCCTAGCAATAGGCTACAGAATTACCCCACTTCCTTTAACACTTTAACAATTAGTAACCTTGAGAAACATATTAACCACCTGCATATCACTCTTGGCTTTAGCAATGAACAATGGACTCCAGCCATGGCATCTGAAAGAACAGGTATCTCTGAGCTATGGAATCATCTCTGGGGATTTGTGGCCTGAGAGAAGATTCCAGGCTGTGGGTCAGGATGATAAAATGTGACAGTTTTCTTTGAAAGGAAACAAAAACTGGCACTTGTTGCAGAAGAATTGACTACATTTCATGCAGAAGGTTCTAGAAAAGAAAGAACTTCTCTCATAACACTGTAGACACTTATAAGGGTCCTCATAAAAATACCCTAAGCAGGAAACAATTAAAACATTGCTAAGAAAGGGGAAGGAAAGATCGTTCCAAAAATTATAGAAGGCCACAGCCCCTCCTTAGAGGGATCAGGTGGAGTCATCTGAATATCCTGTGTTTTAAGACACTTGGTTACATATGCTTTAGAAATCCAGAGCCTGGTAGTGGCAGTGCCTGCCTTTAATCCCTGCATTTGGGAACTCAGGAGGCAGAGGCACAATGATTTCTGAGTTTGAGGCCATCCTGGTCTACAAAGTGAGTTCCAGGACAGATTCCAAAGGTACTCAGAGAAACTCTGTCTTGATAAACGGGAAAAAAGGAAAGAAAAGAAAAGAAAAGAGAACATGACAGAACAGGAAGAAGAAGGGATGGGAAGAAGGGAAGGGAAGGGAAAGAAAGGAAAGAGAGGAAAAGAGAGGAAAGGAGAGGAAAAGAGAGGAAAGGAGAGGAAAAGAGAGGAAAGGAGAGGAAAGAAATCAGGGCTAGAAGCAAAAAAAAAAAAAAAAAAAAAAAAAAAAAAAAAATAGAAGCAAAAACAGTCACCTAAATGCATACTTTAAAAGAATCTGACTAAACACAAGTAGCTTGCTTGTTTGTCAGGACAGAAATCAACTACTGAAAGGGAGAAATGCAAACCCATATTCAAAGATGTAACACTGGGTCAGTGATGCTGCTCACTGGGTAAAGGTATATGCTGTTATTCTTAATTACCTGGATTCCATCCACAGGTCCCACTTGATGGAAAGAGAGAACCAGCTCCTTCAGATCTTCCTCTGGCCTGTACATGCTCACTACAGCACGTGTACATACCTCCCCAGTATACACACATTAAATAAGTAAGTAAATAATGTAATAGAAGAATGTAAAAGTTTAGTATACAGACTCCAATTTAAAAAGTTTGAAGCTAAGGGTAAAGTGGAACATTTATTGTGAGTCATATCAGGACAAATGTTAGTGAACAGGCAGCTCAAAAAAATGACAGGTAATGTGTTATTAGAAAAGGATGCTAAACTGCAATTATAATTGTGCTCCATCTGTCCTAGAATGCAAATGAGAATATAAGTGTTCTGTTAAAATGAAATATACTTAAAAATAGGCCTCTTCACAGGATCTATAGATAAAAAATACAGTATCTAAATTTAAGGCATACTGGATGGGATGGAAAATGAGTTAAAACTGCAAAAAGAAAAAATCAGTGAACTCAAAATTCAACAATAACAATTACTCAAAATGAAGCATAGAAAGAAGATGAACACATTTGGAAGTATACCAGTGACTTAGATTACCACACTGGCTAACATATATGTTAAGCAACAGAAAATAAATTTACTTATAAAATGCACATGAATATTGGATTCCTATCAGAACATTGAGGATAATAAAAAGCAGATTTGTCTTCTGATTTCCATGTAAATAAATAAATATACATCATGAATATTTTGCAAGATGGCATTGATTATAGAGAAGAGGGAAATAAAAAACATTTTGGGAATGATGGTGAAAACACAGGAAGATAAAAATGATAACACTTGACTTTTTTCTTGCCCCTAATACTGTACTATAACTATAGATTTTTTTTTGGACCAAACCTCACAAAAGTAATCTTGTTTATGTTTGTAATTAAAAGGGGTGAGATAATAGATAAGAGAGATAGCTAAAACCAAAGAATTTGGTGAAGGCATCTCAGGTCATTCTTAGTACAATGTTTTCTCTTGTGGTTCCTATTTGCTTTATAGCAATCACCTAAATATTTTCTGTTACAGTTTCAACTTTAAATATGTATCTTCAGGATGATGATTTAAAGTACAACCTCCAGGTTACAAGGTATTTTATAGAAGGTTATATCCCAGGTCTTCTGTCTCCTGTCCCACTGCCATGTACACAAGCCACCAGTACCAAGTCCACCACCAAGTACCAAGCAATTCTGCCTGTCTTCCCTGCCATGATGAACTGTGACCCTTTGAATCCATGAGTCACAATCAGCTTCTCTCCCCTCATGGTGCTTTGCTAGGTGTTTGATCACAGCAATGACAAAAAAATTGTGATTTGACAATTTGTAACATTTATATAAAAATCACCTTCAACCCCAGCACCAATGTACATAAATAAAAACTCAAGATTAATTGTGTACCTTAACATGAATCCTGCCAAATATACAGGACTCTTAGAAAAGAGAATACTGTTATGATTGTGAAACAGGGAAGGATTAGTTGAAGAGAACATGAAAAGTATAAATGATTTTCAATGAAGAATTGACCAAAATAATGTGTTTATACAGAGTTGCTATTGACAGTTTGAAAAATGAAAACTAAATGTTTAGATTGAAACATATTCTCTGACAGAGGATATATATTCAGAATAAATATTCTTCAACAGTCAGTTTCAAACTGGGGAAAAGATTTAACAAGTAATGTATTCCTTAATAAGTGTAATTCAACTAAAAAGTAATATACAAAAAGGGGCTTTATATTGTTACTCCTCAAGAAAAGACCAATTAAAGCCAAATGAGAAGATGCTATATATACAGAACACTATCGACTACGAGAAGAATCACAGGCATCTGGGACAGGTAAATTGTAATGTGTCTCTGGGTAAAAGAACACTGGCAACAAATTTTGAGATTATGTTTGCATGTAGAATAGTTGAATACTTATATGTTTTCCTTAGAATCCAGAAGAAAACACAGATATTAAAATGCATATCTTTATAATAATCTTCATGGAAGCTTCCCATAATAGCCTTACTCTGACAACACATCAAATGTAGCAAACACTATAAGAGATAAATTACGTTTTTATGTTTTAATATACATTGTTATAAAGGAATTTGTAGTTGCATACAGCTTATGAGTATAATGTTGGACAACAACAAAAGTCCATAATGTTCTCATTGACAGACACACTGAAGAGCAGTTCAGAATGACAAGCAAACTGTGCATGTCCATAAAGGCAATTCACTTCCTGATTTGACAACCTGAGTGCTCAAGAAGTAAAAAAAAAAAAAAAAAAAAAAAAAAAAAAGGACCTATTGTAGCATTGCATTCAGCAATGAGGAAGAAAAAGCCTTATTTCCTCAAGACAAGATATAGAGAAGGCAAGGAAATGCCCTGAGCAGTCATAGGGTTGACTAGAGCAGAGTGCACATAGCAAAATGAGTAAATAGCAAAAATAGGTGCTAAGTGCAGAGAAAGGGATATAGAATGGCATCTAAAACAGTTTCCTGAAAAGTAGGCACAATACAACTAGCATCAAAGCACTTTTATATGGTAAATACAGTACAATATATTTAACAGTAAAAATGAGAATGTTTGACAAAGGAGTAACAAAAGTGACTGGAGTGTTATATATTGATATTGCAAGAAGAAAACAGTTTTCAAAAGTTAATTAACCTGAAGTGAAGAGTGCATTGTTTTAATGTTTCCCACCTAATGTTGAAACAAACCCCCCCCAAAAATGAAATAGAAATAACAATATGACAAAACATATAAGAGTGGTGAAAAATGTAACCCTTACACACGCATCAAATGGATAAGATTGTGGACATGCTTTTCTTTCTGTCTTTCTTTCTTTCTTTTTTCTTTTTATAGCATTCCTTTGCAAATAGGCTCAGACGTCCAGCAGTGAAAGGAATGCATTTCTGTGAGCAAAGCGCCATGTTATAAAAATAAAGCCCTGTCTTACTCCCACTTTGACTTCTGGGGTGGGGTCACAATATGAAGAGAAACAAGATTCTTTCATTTATATAGAACAAGCCTTTATTAAAGTCCCAAATTTAGAACTGGGAAGGGAAATATGGATTTTTAACTCAATCGTCTCAGTTTAAAAGCACATAAACAGTAGGCAACAGTGGAGTGCTTTCCCTAAAATATGCAGTACGCCAATAAAATCGAGTCAACAGCCACATTTTCTGCTCCATGAGATTCTACTTTGCACCTATGCACACTAGTAGTCAAACGTACCAGGCATGAAACAGGTGAATCCATGTGATTTAAGCATCTAAAAACTAAAAGTGCCATGTGTTTATGTCTTGATACTCCATGGCATTTCCTAATTCTAGTGGCATGCAGTGAAAGAACCAGCACATTTATTCAAATAGGGTCCTTGATGAGGTAAAAAACTGTCCACACTAGAGCTCATTTGGCTTCCCAGTGGAAAATAATTTTCACCATGTGATTCTAAAATTCAGCTGGTAAGTTACCTCAAACCTTAAAGTATGCCCAGTAAAGACTATGCATACTATAGAGAATTTACTCATGGCTGAGGGGACTCACTTCAAGCTTAAGAACACAGCCTCTAAGTTTTCCAACCTCAAGAGTGATATGGAGTGAACTGAGGAGTTTGCTGCAGCAATGTAAACAAGGACTTCAAAACTGTCACTATAGGCTAGGCTGTGCCTGAAAAGTGTTCCATATAGGAAAGGAAATAAGAAGGGATGAAGCTTCTGCCTGGAGGAGGCTAAGACCCCAGCAGAGTTTGCAGATAGAATGGTTTGGTTTCAGGATTGGGAAAGGTAACTAAGAACCTGAATGAAAACCTGACCAAAGAAGATTGCCAGGACTTACTTCAGACAAAGGGCCACCTACACTTATATCAGACACTGATCCAATTTACTGCATGCAACCACGAATGAAAGCCTTCCCCACATCAGCTCCAAAGATGCATGTCTGTCTTCCTTGTGAGAAATTCCTTTATTATTACATTATTCCCTTGGTAAAAGTGTCAAGCAAGTAATGAAATTTAACCAAAGAGTGTTCTGTTGGTGGGGCCTGGGCATTTTAGCTTTGCTGTGATAATATTCTCTGTTAGCAGCTCACTGTTTACACATCTCACATTTCCAACAATGTGGTATCAATGAAGTTCACAATTCTGACCAAAATTTGCTGTGTTTCTAGATAATCAGTACCCTCTGCCCCTCACTTCTCTTGATGAAACAGAACAAGTAAGAGGAATAAACTAAAACAACTGAGCAATTAAATAAAACCCATGCCTTTCTTTAGTTTTACAACTGTACCATGACAATTCCACTTTTTCTACATTTTGATCCCATAAATTTTTAGACAAACTAAAATAAAAATAAAGAAAAGAAAGGAAATTTGTTTCAAACCAAGAGTGCAACCTTGAAAATTAAATGATTAAATTACATAATTATACCAAAATGAAAAGTATGCTTGTAAGATTCATAACTAAGACACTATGGAATCTCCAAATTCTGGGAAAAGTATTTGTGTTAAGTTTGTATCTTGATTGAAATCTATTGTATTCTAAATAGGCACAGTTAGTATTTAGGCATTTGTACTGGACTGCTCTTGGAGTCCTAACAGGATACGCCCTCAGCTGCAGCTACTAACAGTACCACCTGTATGCATTTACTATGCTCCCTTTTAAAAGGTTCCTGCCCACCTCCCACCCTTCTCTCTATTTCCTTCTCTCTGCCTGTTCCCCTCTCTCTTTCTCTCTCTCTCTCTCTGCTTCTCTGCCTGTCTCTCTGTCTCTTCTCCCCACCCTCCAGCCTCTCTCTCTACTCTTCTGCCACTTCTGTCCCTAGAGGCTAGTCCCTCCTTTCCCCCCTCCCTTTCTCCATTCACTTCCCCCCTCCCTTTCCCCATTCACTTTCCCCCAATAAAAAAAACCCTTCTATCCGTGTTCTGTGTCATAAGTCTTTCTCTTGTGTGCCCCTTTTTAAAATTATAACAGTAAAAATATTGAAATGAGTATTAGACACTATCTGCAAAAGTTTTGACTTAGACTTTTATTTCAAAGTAAGATGCTTAGAACATAATAAAGGAAAACAACATGTATAGAAAATTAGTTACAAACAAAATAGAATTTCCACCTACTTAAGTACAATTGGTCTCATTTCACAGGATCTAGCAGCAACTACAGAAAGTGCTTTCTGAAGAATATTAAAAATCGATTTAAAATTCCAATATCAAGATATTATTGATACAATGCACCTGTTCAGATGAATGAAATCAGTTTAATGTAATCATATTGTAAGAAATTAATTTATCAGAAAAAAGTATTAACAGTGTATTACTAAAGCCAACACTATCACAGAAAGAAAACTTCATGAATGCCTGGCAGTGGTGGCACAGGCCATTAATCCCGGCACTTGGGAAGCAGAGGCAGGCAGATCTCTGTGAGTTCAAGACTAGCCTGGTTTACAAAACTAGTTCCATGACAACTAGGGCTACACAGAGAAAGCCTGTCTCAAACAAACAAAGTAAAATAAAATAAACTTCATGAACATTTATCAAGAATACTTATTGGTTATTATTTAGATGTTTGGGTCTTTACTAAGAACTTCACATTCCAACATGTATCTTCTGACTGAGCCCAACTTGGAGAAAGGATTATAGACAAACTTTACATGCTAATTACTAATGGCAGGTTCCTGTATTTAAAATTGACAGTTACAGTATCCTACACAAACCCTCCCCCCCACCCAACAACCCCAGGTGCTACTGTTCCATGGCTTGCCAGTTAGAAGTAGTGTCTTTGCTGTCAAAGTCTAGCTTTGTTTTGTTCCAGTAGCTTTGCTTCTACTGCGCTTTGCTTTTCTGACATGCAGAAGTGAAGTTTTGGTTGATATATGTCCCAAGTTTCAAACCGTCCATTTTAACTTTGTAAGTTCCTTTTGTCTTACTTATTAAAGGAGCGAAGTAATTCTTCACCACCGCATCTCCAATTGCTTTGGAAAATATATAATCTCTTCCATTAAGATTCATAATACCATCCTTGAGGTGAAATTTCCATTTATTTTTACTTCTGTGTATCTAAACAAAAATTGAGAATAAAAAAGATATGAGGAAAACACAATAAAACCCCATCCATATTAAAACCCCCCAAAAAAAAAAGAACTTCACATTTGATTTAGTATATATTGGTACATTAGTTTAATTGTTAAAAATGACATTGCTGTATAAATAATCTAGAATTTTTGAAACTGTGGCTATAATAAAACAAATTTTAGTCAATACACACACACACACACACACACACACACACACATATATATATATATATATATAAATTAATAATTATTTTCAGTAATCCCTTTTAGTTCAAAAGCATCTTTCTTTGGACAGAAAATAACATGGTGTCCTCAATATAAAGAGATTATCTCTAACAATTATTCAGTTCTAAACAGACCTATTTTCCCTGCAAAATGCCAAAGTAGATATAAGTCTCAAAAAGCAGCAAACCTTGGGAACAAAATCTGGGTGTAATTAGACACAACTGAGAAAATGACTCCATGTCAGGTCCGCAGGCCTCCAGATTTGGAAAAGTGGGTAATCAAAAGGCTCAGAGGTTTGTTTTTCTTAATGCTGTTGTTTTTGTTTGTCAGGTTTTGTTTTATTGAGTTGCAGCAAGACAGGGCAAGAGGAAGCTGCTCAAACCTCAGCGGCAACAATGGCTCTAGTCAACTTAGCAGGTGGTGACTTCCACACTGTCCTACTAGTACCCTAATGACTTGCCCATCTGCTTCTTACCCGCGAGTTTCCAAGCTTCACTGCAAGTGTTCTAGAAACTCAATTATGTCAGTTAAACCAAACTTCAGGACTCAGCAACCTTTGTAACAGGACAAACGTTTTCTGTCTTGGTCAGCCCTACAAAATTTAGAGGGAACTTTCATTTTCCATCTGCATACTGCACCATATTAGTGGGGCCTTGTCATTTAAATTGTGTTCATTGCAGGCTTCCCCCATTTAAAACTTTGCAAAGTCAGATCTCCTGTAGTGTAGAGAAACTGTAATGAGCCAGAGCCTGCCAATGTTGGGGCAATAATGATTTCAAGGTCAGATCCTGGCAGAAGGCTAAAGGAGAAATGACTGGCAAATATCAAAGACGCCGAAGAAGAAAGTGTATTCCAAGGGTTTGTTGAAATTGTTCCACTGCTAGAATTTATTTAAGTGGGCTTAAGAGAGTGAAAATAGCAAGGCTGTGAGTAAGTGCTGCTTTGTGAAAGTCTCCTGGCAAAGTAAACTATAGTGATTGTGTAGCTAATCTGAGAGGGAGAATGCAGAGCAAGAAGTGCAGTGTTGGGGAGCAACAAAGGGAAAAAGAACAAATATTGGTCTTTCCTTGCTATTTCCTCAGTTAGAGTCTTTTTCAAAATCCACATCTCACTAAGTATTTACTGAGGAAGACCTCTTGACTTTAATCCATAGCCTGAAGGAGAGCCAGGTAGTAACACAGATCCCGCCCTTAACTGTGGTTCTGCTTTCCATGGTTTCAGCTCCCTGTGGCAAAAGGCTGCTCTAATGTGTTAAGAATCATCTGAACTCTTTCAAACACAGAAAAATTAAATTCATGTAACCTGGGTTGCTGTATATTTTATTTTCCCATCTTATTAGTTATTAAGTTGCTAATTTGTCAATTACTTTGTTGTTATTCTCTTGCTGTGTCTACTGTATAGATTGAACTTCATAAGAGACATATTTATAGTCTATAACTTACACAAAAAAGACAGTATCTAAGGTTTCAGGGGAACCACTGTGGATCCTGGAACACATCTATACAAAGAGGAATTCTGCATGCAGCAATTTTATCTGTCCATATTCTGCAGGTCTTGTGGATGTCAAATGTTATCTGATGTGCTGAAGATAGGGCAGGGAATAGTATAAAGTCTTTCTGCTCTGAGGTCTAAATTATAGTAGACACTAGACAAATTTCTCAGACAAAGGACAACAGAAACTCTTTTGAAGGGATGATATTTAAGGAATAAGCTGTGTGATTGACTGTGGAGTGAGTGCTTCTGGATAAAAGGCAGCCATTGCAGAGACCCAATGCCACCAACATGCCGAGGAGCAGTGAGAGAATAAGGCATAGTCTTTCTGGGAGTAAACAAAGGAGAAGCAAGAGGAACAAAAACAGAGGAAGTGCTTTACCAGGTATGAAACCATCTCAAAACATAGAAATTGGGTTATTTATCCATGACTGTGTCAAAGATAATATGTATGGAAGTGTTTATTCAGGCTTCACTGTTGGGAACAAATCAGTGTTTTCAGCTTTCCCATGCTTGCAGTCTTCTCCTATAGTCCCTATGTACACACGGATTGCTAGTTCTGCTACAACCCTTAAGAAGATCTGCCTTCCCAATAGTTGGTCAGGAAGAATTTCTTCCCATCCAGAAAGCCAGCTCTTATAATGCTAGCATGTAACATGCTGGCATTGGTGTTTCTGTCTTTGAAGAAAGTTTTGCAAACACAACTCTAACTCCTTTTGTTTTACCCCACTTAATGTCCACTTACCTCTGCTCTGAAAATCTATCTACTTATCATTTTTTCATTCCTCTATCACATTTAACCTGCATGCATACACACACACTACTTTCCATACATGTACACACTACCTGTACACATATAGATATTACCTGTCATGCATGTACACACTACCTGTCATTTATGTATACATTACTTGTCATGTATACACACAAAAGTTTGCACGTATGCACCAAATCACTATCAGGACGTGACGATTGTTGTAAGTTCAAACACTGAAAAGATGTATTGCGATAGCAACCTTTTGAAATAATCTAAAATAACTATCAGCTGATCTTTTCTGATGACCCATCACAGTATTTGAATCAATGAAATCAGTTATCTTATGGATAAAGATACTGTGTGTTTTGCTTTGAGATGTTCACAATTGCAAGACATTTTCCATGAGATTCTTATGCTTTCTGGTTGCATGAACCCATTCCCCATGATAACAAGAGCTTACTGAGGGAAGTGGCATGTCTGGCTCTGAGCATTATGTTTGTGTATTTGATTAGTAGGAGGGAGTCTCACAGCCTATCCCTGTTCACTGCCCTTATACTAGCTCAATATACTATCTTTTCCAGAGTTTGCTTCCAAATCCTATCAAAGAAAAATGGTTACTTGGGTCCTGCACATGATGACAGATATGACATTTTTACTTCATATTTCATTGCCTTCTGTGTCAAAAGAAAACAGATAACAATCCTCTCAGAGACACAGTGCTCAACAATTAAAATTGAAGATAGAAGATATGAACTTGGGAACTTTTCTTTCTAAATAGAGAAATATGGACAGGCTGACAAGTTTGCTCAGAGAACTGTGCATTAAATTTCCAAAAGTCCAGACCTCAATTTTTCACATAGCTGTTAGAGTACAACATCTCTTGAACAAAAATTATTAATACATACATCAAGTAGTTCTGCCTCCTGCTTCAACCCCAGGGCATCTTCCCATTAACCTTCTTTCATGCCGACAGAAGTCTCTCCTTGCTGCAAGCTTAACCAGTTTTTAATCTATGGTAAGAAACTGCTCCTTTGCCCACAGTTATTTATTTTCATAATAACTCATTATGAGAGACCTTATCAAGAACAGAATAACAAAGGAGAAAAAAGAGGAAATTATTCTCAAAATTTATCTGCAATTATTTTACCTCCTTTCCTTGAAAATTTCCACAAGTTTAAAAAAATACAGGTTTGACCTTATGGGATAGTGCCCACTTTGAGGAAGGTAATGTTGGCTGCTTAAATGATAATGTTGTCTCTTAATTAAACATCCTTGTAATTGTAAAAAAGATTGAATAAAAAGTCTTGAGTGGCAATGGCTGATATTTCTTTCTAAAAGAAGTGATTGTATCAATAAGGTAATAAGTAAATAGCTCTGAAATATTTAGGTCTCATCATTTTCTTCTATAGACTTACAGCCCAGGAAGGAAAAAAAATAAACATCACTGAGTTACTTTAAGTTGATATGGGTTGTCTGAGTTTTCTCCCAGCCTTTTTATAAATTATTTTAAGTATCACTTATTTCATGTCCATTGAAGATTTTTCTCTTAATATAAACTTTTCTAAATAGAATGAGCTTAGATTATTGTTGTTGAATGACAAAAACCAAGACACTTATTAGGCTACTCCCCTATTTGTCACCCACTTCTTCAAATTACAGAAAGCCAACTTGCTATTCTGTCTTCTGTTTGTTTTCTCCTTGATTTATTTATGTAAATACTTTTATTCCAATGTTTGTTTTTGATGTTAAGCTTATAATTAACAATTTGAACAGAAATGTTAGTAAGAAATTTGAGTATATTCAACAGATTTACCTCTAAGTAGAAGACACAGTGAAAGAATTTTAACTATTCCTTGAAATGCAAGTCTTTGAAAATTTAGGGTAAACTATATCTCATAACAATTCCCAGAAGTCATTTTAAAATTGTTTTCTGAAAATGCAGATAACAACAGTATCAATAAAGGTCTTGTTGAAACCAAAGAGCATCTCCGAATACAAAGGGTCAGCTGCCTCTTTACACACACCACCTATCTAGGCAAGCAATGTCAAGTCCTCCCAAAGGCTGGCAAAAAAAGATCTCTGAGAACAGTTGCAGTTATCCTCAAGCCCTACATTAGGCCAAAATGACTACTTCTGAAATGCATTGGTTGTTCCAAATTTCACTGTGCACACTAGAAATGAAAATATATCAGGTGCAACAAGCAATAAAATTACTGTAAAATTTCTGAAATTCCTATACAGCTACCAGAAAGGGTAAAATAATTTACAAAACAGTCCGAAAGTAGGATAATAATATAATGGAACCAAAAAAATCCAAAGCTGTTAGCACTCTGACTAACCAATAATTTCAGCAGTCAATTTTACAGAGCAAAACTAAAATATTCAGTGAAGTTTGCATTAGAAAAAGCTCTTGGTGGGATGTCATGCTCAGTGGCAATAGGGCCATTATAAAATCCTGGTACATGAGCTTGCTGGTTGGAGCCCATTTCCTATGGTGGGATGTATGGGAGTGGGGCTAGGCCCTGCCACAACCTATTGTGCCAAACTTTGTTGACGCCTCATGAGAGCCATTACCCATGAGGAAGAGTAGACTAGGGGTGTGCTGGGTGGAGGAGGAGACAACAGGGTCACAGGATGAGGGATGGGAGGGAGAACTGTGGTTGGAATGTAAAATGCAATTTAAAAGAATAAATAAATTATATTAAAAAACTATTGTGCTAAATGGAAATGAATACATGTTTAACTTCATATCCCACAAAACTATGAGTCAAACAATCAAGGCCTTTATTCTTAAACTACATCATTTCTTTTCCCACTGTCTTCCTCTTTCTCATTTTATATTTTTCTTCAAAACATCTCATCTCTATACACCCATTATGTGCACCTCTCATGTATTTTGGCACATTGATCATTGCTGCTCTGTGTTTTGTTGTTATTGTTTTGTTTTGTGTTTTCCCAGGTGACCATGGTCTCCTCATCTTGGATCCTTTTTAAGTCACAGTGTTCCTAGAACTGAGTCCTTCATAAAGCACTGCCTTCTCAGCTATTTCAGTTTGTGGGAATACATATGGCTTAGCCATCAGAAGTCAAACCTTGGTTTTAAGCTTACTGATTACATGCACATGTCATCTCATCTTTAATTGACCAATTGACCACTTATTTGCCATTCTGCTTTGTAATGTCTTTATATATATCTCTTATTCCATACTTTTTTCCTTGACTGTTGAGATATTTCTGAATATTTTCTTAAATATTATGATAACCCCTGTCAGTATCTTTCTGGTTTTCCCACTGTTGTCCTGGTACAGAGACATCATTCTGTTACACATTCAAGACATAAATGTTAATTCAAGTTCCCTATCCTGTTCAAATAATACTCGAAGCTTCATCATCACAAATATTGTTGGGATGTGGGAGAATGGAGCAAAGAGAACCCAGCAAATTATATGAGGACAAATCTCTTCACCATACCCCCTGCCAAAGAATTAGGCAACAAAATATAGCTGGGCACTAAGAAAAACTAGAGTATTGGTGGCCAGTCCTGACCAGTGAGGAAGAGCTGCTTCTCATGGATATTGGAAGGAAAGCATTTAACGGACCACTCCAGGAAAACTATAGGACAATTTTGTGTGGCTCTTTACCTCTATGGTAGAGGACTTTCCCCATTCTACTGCACTTTTGCTATTCCAGTGGCATGAATATTTTATAACAAATACACAAAGAAATAGTCAAATAAGTGCATGATCATGAACAGCATCAGCATCAATTAACTAAGTGTTGAATGGGTAGCAGTGATGGAACACTTAATTGTACATGATGTGAGATGAACATATATTGATAGCACACATAATGAATCCTGAGCCAATACTAACCAATATTTTCAAGGAAAATAAAGGCGCAAAAAAGTCAAATTATTCATGCACTTTTGCAATAGAGCAGGCTTCAAACCCAGGAAGTCCAGCTTCACAGAGATAAGGAAAACAAACAAACAAACAAAAACCAACAAAAAACTGCTTCTTTGATACTAGCTCCACAAGTATCTTAATGACTTCTTAAATTAATGTTGTGTGGCCTGCTACCAAGAAAGAAAAGAAAACGGGGTCTGAACCTCTGTATGTATAGCTTCTACATCTGGTACAACTATAGATCCACCCAACTGTGAGTAAAAAGTATTTAGAGGAAAAAAAATGTGTCTGTATTGAAAATGCACAGATATTTTGTATCATTATTTTCTAAAAATCCAGTTTAGGTAGAATTTAATTACTCTAGGTCCTATAAGTGTTCTCATTATGATTTGAAATGTATAGGAAGATAAGTATGTCACATAAAAAACATTTATATGTAATATAAGGTACATGAACATCTGCAGATTTTGTTATTTATGGATGTGCGTGAAACAAATGTCCTGTGGATAATGAATGTGTATGAAAATCAGCTGCTGGAAGGATTTCAGCAATTCTATTCAAAGGTAGAACCATTGAATTCCAAATAACTATTTCAACAAGTTTTGTTTTGTTTTTCAATCATTGAAGTCACTATTTATAGTTATTCAGCCTAACATGGGCACCAGGCATAAATACCAATTCAAACTGGATGTCATACACAGCATTAACTAGATCCTTTCAGTGTTTAGGATTCAGTTATTTAAAACACTGCTTAATACTCACCTCAAGTGAAAACTTCCCAACAAATATCATGGATATATAGCATCTCAGCATCCTTAGACAAACATTTTAGCAGATTCAAACTTCTTCTTTTGATAAAAAGTCACCATGACAGCACTTCCTTTAAATGGGAATTGAATGACACTCTGTTAATATCAGAGCATAAGTCAGGTTTCTGAAGTTTTAGATAAGACAAACCTTTCGACCTACATATCACACATCACATATAGAACCATATAGATGAGAACTTAATTGCCAACACAGAATATCTGCACAGCCACACTCAGGAGAGGATTCAGCCAAGAATCTGCCACCAAGAACTTTCAAAGAGCCCATGTGATATACTTGGTTTTAAAGTTCAGATCTAAAGAATATTACCTGCTCCTCCTTCTATGTTCTGCCACACCCTTCATTGTACTGGATCAGCTAATGGGACTATAGCTTTCACTATCTTCATATTCAACAGTGACTCACTTCCTCACCACATTAAAGATTTTGTGAGTTCAAATCTACTTCTAAGAAGTTTTTTTTTCTTTAGAAAGATCATACCATATTCATTGGATAACATTTCTCTCTTACAAATTTGTTTTCAAAAAGCTCTTGTTGTACAGTAATCCGTATGAATAACATCCATTTTTTATCTAGGGATTCATATATATGATCCAAAAATTGATGAAGTGAAGTACAATATTGAGTAACTGGGGATGTAGCTCTGTTAGGAAAATGTTTGTTTAGCATGTATAAAGCCCTGCATTTAATTTCCAACATAATTAAGTGGACACTGTGATGAATTGCCTGTAATTCCAATACTCAGCACATGGACACAGGAAAATCAGAAGTTCAAGGCTAGCCTCAAATTGTTCAAGACAAAAGTGGGCTATGTGACACCTGTCTCAGAATAAAATAACATAAAATAAAATAGCACATTTGGATCTCTCAGACCTTGAGATAATATATGTGGCTAAAGCCTGACTTCATGAATTCCCTTGCTTCATGATCTCTCATGAAACTATATTCAACATGCTGACAAGAGCTCAGGTGTCATCTAAAAGCTCTGTTAGGGAAATGCTCTCTTCAGAGTTGTCTTACATGGTCTATTTACAAGATTTGATTCCTCAAGAGCGATAGGCTGATTGCTTTAATTCCTTGATGAACAATGGCTTCAACCAACCCTCAAGCTTTTGCCACAGACGCTCCCAACATAATTTTCTTCATCAAAGCAGCAACAGAAAAGAAGTTGACCAACTAAGACAATGGTCACAGTCTTGAGTTGCTTAATTTCGGAGGTTATCTAGTTGGCTTTATATTCAATCAACTATCTAGTTGGCTAGAAACAATTCAATCTAACTCAATGAGAGTTCATATTATATTAGTCTGTGATACACCTTGCTGGATGAATTCAAATGTGTCTCATCAGGTTTCTTTCCTTTTAACTTCCTATGAAAACTATGAGATCTAAATCAAAAGACTCCGCCTACCTAAATATCCTGATGTATTAGTTCTTTCAAAACTCTTTCTCTGATAAATTCCATTTGCCTTATGCTTTTAACACATAATAATTGCTAAGAAATACAAATGTATTTTCAAATAGTACAGGGATTAGTAGAAAATGGTCCCTGGACTACTTACCATAAGTGGTACAGAATAAATGGAACCGGGCATTAATTCAACAATGCATTCACAAAACTACACACAAGTAAGAACTTAGAAAATTGCATACCTCTGCATACAATCAGAAATAAATGCCCTTACCCTCCTGAATCTTAGAACCCCAGAAAAAAAAAAACTAAGAATTTTTGTGTGCTAAATACCATGCAAAGGCAAAATATGATAATGACATTTAGGAGAAAAGGATAATCTAGTTGATGACATGTAACAACACTACAAAATAAACCTTTTTCTAATGCCATGACAAAGTTTTGAGGTCATCTGTGAATTAGCACAAAGATTTTGCCATATCATTTTGGGTTTGATTGCAATCTAATTGCAGTTAGAATAATTTGGCATTTACATTTTGCACCATGCATCTTATGTTCAATTTCACGCAGAATTTAAAACCTCCATTTAGCAACCGAGACACTTAATTTAAAGTTTGCCTCACTTCCATAGGTAACAACCATAAATAATTTTAATGATAACATCAGCACGTTGAAATATTTGAAGGATCATTTGTTTTGCCTCAGCAATATTCAGAATTAGAAAGAAAAGTATTTACAGTTTGGATATCAGGCTTTTCTAATTCCTTTCACTCAAGTCAAGCCATAACATGCCAAAATGAAAAATACGCCAGGGCCTTTCAATGCACAACAAATACTTTCTGACATTTAACTGGATTGAACAAAACTTTGGTTTCCATGGATGCCAGTCATACAGCTTCAAGTTGTTCATCAACACAGCAATAAGGCAAAAAGAAGAAATCCATTTCCTAGCTGCTGGCCTCCTTTTAATACATATCATAAATAGAAACCAATAAACACCACCTTGGTGGGTGATTGTTCTCAACAGGAGCTTCCTGGCCTAGCCAGTCTTTCCAGAACTATGTAATATTCTTTAATGACAATGATGCTAGGCAGAAAAGCCAAGGAGGTTCTGGTAGAACCAATCTCTTAAGTCATTAATTTAAATAAACAATAGCATCATCTAAGAAAATTAAGCTCTAAATTCTCCTCCAGCTAAATATTGTGTATTTTTAGAAAATACTCAACAATCTTAGGAGTGATCCTTTTTATGGAAACTTGAAGACTTCTTTCGCTGATCGAAGTTGGCCCTAAGCTTGGGAAATAAAACAAAGCTGTTCTCACGGACCCCATAAAATGGATTAGTACTTATGAAATAGGACAGTGTACATGGATTTAATGAGCTGGTTGAGAACAACTAAGAGTGTGTTTTATGGAGTGTGTGTGTCTGTCTGTGTGTGTGTGTGTGTGTGTGTGTGTGTGTGTGTGTGTGTTCTGGCCTTTTTGGTATTTTGTTTTTCATCACTCAGTACAACATATGATTCATAGTAAATAATTTGGTTTCAGTGTTCTCTTGACTGATATTTTCTTCTCCTATTTGATTTCTATTGTCTACTCTGCTCAAAAATTTCGAGTTTATATTTCAGAATTCTTTTTCATGAGAGGAATTAATTAAGGGAAAAGTTTTTCATGGTATATGTGTTTTTGTTTTTCCATTTTGTTTTGTTTTTTGATGTGTGTGTGTGTGTGTGTGTGTGTGTGTAAGATAAGCTTTAAACCAGAGGTTATTGAAAAAGGTGTATACCTCAGACTGATCTCTTCCCACAAACAGTAAGTTCAAACTTGAAGAACAGTACTGAGTAGAGCCATATAACTAAACATTGGTTTGGAATTATAGATTCTAGTGCAGTTAAATGCTATTAAAAGGCTGAAGGATTGCTATACTAGTTACTTGTCCTGTTTCTATTGAGGAAAATTTAACAAAAGCAACTTTAAAGAAAGAAGCGTCTTTTGGCTGACAGTTTATGGGTATACTGTCTCATAACAGGGAAGTCATGTGGCAGCAGAAGCATGAGGAAGCCAGGTAGCAACTAATTCACAGGTAGGACACAAGGAAAGATGGAGTGCTTGAACTGAATGAGTTTTCACACTTTTATTCAGTCTCAAGACCCAAACCAATAGAATGGTGGCATCCATACTCAGAGTGATTTCAACCTCCACTAACCTAATATAGACAATTCCCACTAACCATTCCCAGAAGCTACCCTAATCATAACAATACCTCACAAACCTGTCAAGTCCTATGTCCTAAGTGATTCTACTCTCTGTCTAGCTTACAATCATTATAAACCATTACAATTGCTCTCTTGGGGCTGGGGCACCACAGCTATCAATTGTTGATCTAGTAGATGATATTAAGTGACTCAGCTGATGTTTCAAAACACATAAAGTTCCAAGAACATTAATAGGAAAATAGACAAAGTATGCACTAGCCTGAAATGACAGAATCAATAAAATTCTATTGATATATAGAATTGATGATTTAAAACTCAGAACACAAGAGATAAGGATTCACACAGACTGTTGAAAACACAGCCAGTTCTCAGTTATTTGGTTGGTAGCATTGCATTAGTTGGCATCCTAATTTGGTTTTCAATTGAAATATCCCCTGTTTTCCCATAGGCATAAGAAATCTTTATTTTTTAATTTTTTTCTTATTTTACATATTGATCCCAGTTGCTTCTCCCTGCCTCCCTCCCTCCTATGCCGCCTGACTCCCCCTCCTGTTCCAATCCCCACCTACTCCACAAGGAGAGATCATCAAAATCTGTCAAATCATTTGAAGTAGGGTCTAGGCTGTGCCTTCCCTCTCTAAGTTAAGGGAGAATCCCTCCATGGGGGGGACCCTAAGTCCTTTCATGCACCAGGGACACATCCTGGTTCTACTGCCAGAAGTCCTATAGACTGCCTAGGCCTTCTAACTTAAACCCATATTCAGGAGGTCTCAGTCGATCCAATGATGGATTCCCAGCTATCATTCTGGCGGCCCATGAAATCCCCATTGTTCAGGTCAGCTGTCTCTATAGGTTTCTGTACCCTGGTATTGACCCGTTTTCTCTACAACTGGATTCCAGGAGTTTGGCTCAGTATTTAGCTGTGGGAATCTGTTTCTGTTTCCAACAGCTACTACATAAATGTTCTAGGATAGCATATACGTTAGTTACCAATGTCATTATCAGGGAAGGGCACTTAAGGTAGCCTCTCCACTATTGCTCATATTGTTAGTAGGGGTCATCCTTGTAGGTCTCTGGACAGTTCTCTAGAGTCAGTTTTCTCTTCAAACCTATAATAGCTCCCTCCATTATGGTGTCTCTTTTTTCATCTCCTCTATTCATACCCTGACTCAATCTTCCTGGTCCCTCATGTTCTCCTCTCCTCCCCCTCTATTTTTCCTAACTCTCTCTCCACTCACTGCCCACCCCTGCACCCATAACCCAATATGCTCAGGAGATCTTTTCCCTTTCCCCCTCTGTGAGAGACCTTATATAAATCTCATAAGTTCCTTCTTCTATCCTAGTTTCCCTGGTGGTGTGAATTATACGCTGGTTATCCAATGCTTTATGTGCAAAACCTATATATTACTGAGTATGCACCATGTTCCCCTTTTTGTGACTGGGTTACTTCACTCAGGATGGGTTCTTCAAGTTCCATCCATTTCCTGAGAATTTCAAAATTCCATTGTTTTTTCAGCTGAGTAGTATTCCATTGTGTAAATGTACCACATCTTCTTCATCCATTCTTCAGTTGAAGTGCATCTAAGTTGCTTTCAGGTTCTTGCTATTACAAATAATGCAGCTATGAACATAATTGAACAGATGTCTTCGTTGCATGGATGTGCATCTTTTGGGTATGTGCTTAAGAATGGAATTGCCTGGTCCTGTAGTAAACTGACTGCTACTTTCCTGAGGAGCCACCATATTGATCTTCAAAATGGCTGTACAAGTCTGCACTCCACCAGCAGTGGAGGAATGTTCTCCTTTCTCCACATCCTCTCCAGCATAAGCTGTCATTGGTGTTTCTGATTTTAGCCATTTTGATAGGACTAAGATGATATCTCAGAGTTGTTTTGATTTACAATTCCCTGATTGGTAAGGATGTTGAGCACTTTCTTAAGTGTCCTTTAGCCACTTTTGGATTCCTCTATTTAGAATTCTCTATTCAGTTCTGTATCCCACTTTTTAATTGGGTTATTTGCTGTTATGGTGACTAGTTTCTTGAGTTCTTTATATATTTTGGAGATCAGCCCTCTGTCATATGTGAAATTGGTAAAGATCTTTTCCCAGTCTATGGGCTGCTGTTTAGTCTTGTCAACTGTGTCCTATGCCTTACAGAAGCTTCTTAGTTTAAGGAGGTCCCATTTATTAATTGTCTATCTAAGTGTCTGTGCTACTGGTGTTATGTTCAGCAAGCACTCTTTGGTACCAATTAGTTCAAGGGTACCTCCTTTTTCTTCTAAGAAGTTTAGTGTAGCTGGATTATGTTGAGGTCTTTGATGTCTATGTTAAGTCATTGTACTTAAGTTTTGTGCATGGCAACAGACATGGGTCTGTCTGCAGTCTTCTTCACACCTTCATCCAGTTGTTGTGCGAGCACCATTTGTTGAAGATGCTTTCCTCCTTCCATTGTATAATTTTAGCTGTTTTGTCAAAAATCAGATGTTCATAGATGTGTCAGTTAATATCAGGATTTTTGATTTGATTCCATTGGTTTACCTGTAAATTTTTGTGCCAATACCAAGCTGTTTTCAGGTATATAGCTCTATAGTAGAGTTTGAAGTCAGGGATGGTGATGCCTGCTAAAGTTCCTTTATTGTACAGGGTTGTTTCGGCTATCCTGGGTCTTTTGTGTTTCCATATAAAGTTGAGTATTATCCTTTCAAGGTCAGTGAAGAAATTTGCTGGGATTTTGATGAGGATTGCATTGAATCTGTAGATTGCTTTGGGCAAAATTGCCATTTTTACTATGCTTATCTTACCTATCCAAGAGCATAGGATATCTTTCCACTTTCTGGTATCTTCTTTCATTTTTTCTTTAAAAACACAAAGTTCTCGCTATATAGGTCTTTCACTTGTTTGGTTAGTGTTACCCCAGGATATTTTATGTTGTTTGTTGCTATTGTAAAGGGTGATGGTATTAAGTGCTGCTAATAGAAAATCTACTTATGTTGCTCCTTTCCCCCTTCCTGAGTTTTTCAACATCATGAATTGAGCATGTAATGAATTATGTGGCTCTGTTGTGACTTCCAAATCCTTCCTGATAAAGCATATATCCTTATCCTTCACTTTAATTTGGGTGTTACTAAGTGCTAAGTTTGTGAAAAGTCTACACTCAGTATCAAGAGAACATCTGTTTTTATTGAATTTAAAAGCATAGGTGAATAGAGTAAGAATCTTAAGAAAGATCCAGAGGCATACCAGGAATTCAGAAGGAATTCCATTGTAAAGAATACTCAGCCAAAGGTTCACCAATGCCCTAACAGTAGAACTTAACCTTGAAGGATATGTTCTGACTATAAACTGACTCAAAATTCCAAAATGTATTACTAAAATGGTAAATCCTTCCCATGAATGGCCATGTCTTTCTAAGCATGTTGGCTCATACCAACAATCTAGAATTCAAGAAGAATAAGCAGGAGGATCATCACAAGTTTGAGGTCAGCATGGCCATCATAGTTAGTTTCATGCCACCCAGGCAGTGCTACACAGTCAGAACTTTTCTCTAAAGAATAAACAAAAATCTCATGTCCAAACATTTTGAAATCTGCTGCTGTCCTTTTAAATTAGTACTACACTCATAGTGGACCAGGAAATTGCTGTCTTCCTTGACAATGTTGTTGATTATACAATCTGCTTGAAATGCTATAGAGACACTTCCTGCCACTCATCCTAGTCACTAGCTGCCACTATGTTTCCTCTGCGTCTAACAGCTGGGCCATTTCATATTTCTCAGCTCACTCCAATTTTTTCATTGCACATCCTTTTTTGGCTGGCTTATTTTACCCTTAGAATCATGTTGTTGCATATGCCTAGGCTTTTCATTTTTAAGGAAGAATATTTTATATATTTGCTACTTGAATTTTTAATACTGAGAATACAGTGGCAAGTGTCCTGATGGAAGGCCATACAAAAGTCATGTGATTTCCTGTCATCTCTCTGTCAAGAATGGTTACATGGAATCCTGAATGATAGCTGAGCAGAGAGTACATAGAATAGAATAAGTCCCCTAGAAAATCTGGACTAGTTCAACTCCAGCTTCTCAGTGGGTACCAACTGGAGAAGGAAGAAATTATCCCTGCCAAACTAGGCCTAGAATTTATATACCTGATTCAAATTAACAATTAACACTTCCTCTATTTTCATCTTTTTTAAAATCAATTTTATTTAAAAAATTTTTTTGGAGAATTTCATATGTAACTATTGTACTTACAACATTTCCATTCCCTTCCCCCTTCTAACCCCTCTGATTCCCTCACTAACTCACAAATCCATGGCTTCTTCTTTATTTATTATGCATACATGCATAAACACACACACAAATACACATACAGAGAGAGAGAGAAGCTGACTGATTCCATTTAATGTTGCTCATGTGTTTGTGTTTTTAGAATTTAACACTTGAGACTGGATATTCTACCCAGTGTATCATCCCTAAAGAAAATGGATTCTCTATCTCTCAGCAGCCATTGGTTGACTGTGCCTCTTCATCCAGAGGTGGGGCCTTAAGAAATTCTGAAATCTACATTGAAAATTATTCTTAATGGATTTTAGTACATTTAGAGATTTATACAACAATATCATATTCTCATTTGGTAACACTTCCAATACCCTCAAGGGACCTCTACAATATCTTTCTATTGCAAACTCCAGGAAACCATTATTCTATCTTATATCTGTAGACTTCTGCAGATATTCTGTGTTTTGATTTGGTCTTATATCATTTAGCTCAATGCTTTTGAGCACAAATCATGAGGTTGCATGTATCAACACTTTATTTTCTGTTTGGCTGTAGTCTTCTCTCATACAGTTGCTCTATTTTATTTATCCATCCATCATTCCATGAACATTTGGATTACTTCTTCTCATTGGCTATTATGAAACTTTTATAAATATATGGATATACATTTTCATTCATCTTGTATACATATCTCAATTAGGAACTATTGGGTTATGTAATGAGTAATATTGAATATTTCAGCCACTTACAAGAAGTTTCTAACCTATAAGTTTCTAACTTGTAAGCAGTTACTTAACCATTCTATCATCTTACTGTTTAATTACTCTCTGTATCTTGGACATCATTTATATTTTAAAATCACATTTTTGAATGTCATCATTTTACTTCAAAATAGTAAGATATTCTTTCATAGAAATAAATATTACTATAACAAGATTTTGATAAAAATTTGTCACCTTTCCCAAAGTGTAAATTTCATAAACCATGAAAGTTTGTCTCATTTTTTGCCAACTAACCAACATACCTAAAACTTTACACATTAAAGATGTCACCAATATGTAAGAATTGCATCTTCAGAAAAATAAAATTAGGTTTGTGCTATGATTATTGGTTATATGTAGTTATTAAAACTGAAGTATGTCAGTTGTTCATTGATGCTACATAATCTCCAAGTTTACTGATCTCTTAAAATTCATAGTTGCAAATAAATCTTAATAGGTTGTATTAGGACATCATTTGATCATCAAGAGAATTATAGGTATAAGTGTGCATGTACACACCCATATGTGCCGGTTCTCTTGCCATTAGTGATTCCCAAAATATATTTAAAATTGCACAGTGTGAGGAAGGGAGACATAGTATAACATCAAGTAATAAAAGAAATGCACAGTGGATAAGTATAGACCTCCTCAGATGTGTTTATTTTTATTCTGTGGAGAAAGCATATAAGAAAATAAAGCTTAGTGAATCTTGAGAAATTTCAGCATCACAGATCCTTGCTGGTAGTGCAGTAGGAGTCCTCAGCTAAAGGACAAGGGCATAGCCTGTATTCAGAAGCATTTTAACCCATGCACCTGTGAACTCCAGGGGTAAAGCCCAAGAGGACTCACAGCGGACTGGAAAAGAGAACAACCTGGAAACCCAGAGGCAAATAAAAGTCAGTAATATAAAATGTTTCCAAAATGTGTAAGTTCTGCTAGAACCCCATGCTGATATTGTGAAAAAAATGGTTGTTGATGCCATTTATACATTTACAGGAAGGAGAGAGAAAGATAGATAGATAGAGAGAGAGAGAGAGAGAGAGAGAGAGAATAAGGAAGGAAGGATGGATGGAAAGAAAGAAAAAAGAAAGAAGAAAGAAACGTTTATCCATCTTTAAATTGAAAGAAATCAAAAATTAAAATATGAACATTTCATATCTCACCTCAATATTACCAAAAAGGTCAGGCTAATAAATTTAAAGCAGTAGAATAAGAGGCATAAAAATTGATTCATATCAATTCTGAATCTTTAGATTAAAGCAATCCAAACCATTCTATAGGTAATGGTCTATTATGCTCTTTATGGTTTTCAAATTTTCAAGGGACTATTATCAATAATTATTGTCACAAAAAACTATATTACAATTTTTAGTTCCAGTTTACAAAATTGTCAAGAGTAACTTTTATTCCATGAAAATTATTCAGCTTTTGCAGTCAACAGAACCTAGTCTGACAGGATCACCACTCTACTTGCCATGGTGGGTGAAATATTTTCTCCATGTGGCCCTTAAAACAGTAACTCAGTGAACAAGACTTTAGGGACCTACAAATGTGTTTAGAAGCTTTCCAGACTTGCTTTGGGCCTATCAATAAACAAACTGCAGTGGGACTAACCTTTCATAATAGAACCACAGTGTGTCTGGGAGAATCTCATCAAAATGTGAATGTAAGAGACTATTGGGATCTTGGAATGGAACAAAATATGATTGTTATAAAAAGCTATAAGAAAACTGCTGTTTGCTCAGCAATTCCATGCCACTCCTTATCCTAAGTTTCATTTGGTTAAAACACTATAGCTGTGTTAGATTTTTCATTTTACAAGGACTATGAGGTTTATGAATTTGTTACCTTATTAATGCCTATGTTCTTTTTTGAGACTATAATTACATTTCTCCTTCTTTTTCCTTCCTCCTAACCTTTCCATTAACACCTCCCTGATGTACATACAATTTATGGTATTCATTATCATTAATTGTTGTTGTATATATAAATGTACATTATATACATGTATATTCCTAAATGTAACCTGTTCAGTACATATAAAATACTTGTCTATTTTCAGAACTAACTACTTGGCACCTGATAACAAATTGATATGCACTTTCTTGAGGAAGACCACTTCTGCTCCCAGGTTTCCTCACTTGCTTACAGTATATTGTGTAGCATTAAGGCATCAGAAGAATTTTCCCTGTTCACTTTGGTATGTCTCTCTTCAGCTCACATTTAAGTAGTCATGTTGGTAAGGCTTTATATATTTACATTCTGAAATTACTAGGAGACAAAATCTCATAAAAAAAACTCCATCATCCTCTGGATTTTATTATTTTTCTGCCCTCTTTTCCATAATGTTAACTGATACTTATGAGTAGGTTGTTTTTTATATGTACTCTTTGGGACAAGTGTGCATTTTGATTAGTTGTGGTTTTCTCTATGATATCTATCTGTTGCAAAGAGAAATTGCCTTGATGAAAGGTTAAAACAGCACATATCTGTGGATATGAAGACAAATGTTTACAGAACCTTAGTAGGAATTGTGCTATTTTAGCAAACTAGAGGTTATAGATTCTCCTCCAATAACCTTAATTTCACTAGCACTATGTAGTCAGCTATGTTTCCAGTATCAGGTATAGTATCCTTCTCATTGGCTGAGTATTATGTCCAATTAGAGAGTTTTGGGATACTTATAACTTAACCACTGACCAGAATGTAGCATGGTAAGACAGTTATTTAAAATTTTTAAATCTAGAAATGATTGATCCAATTTTCTTGTACATATGGGTACACTGGCAGGTACAGAAAGCTGGTTTTAGAAAGAGAATGTGATCACTCCTATTGTTTATATTGAAAATAAATTTTCTGACTGAAAAATAATATACAAAGAAGTATTTAAGAAGTTTAATATCCAAAAAGTGGCTAGATTTATATGGAATAAAATAAAGGTAGGAAAAATTATCACTTGGACTAAATGAGAGAATCATATTAGTGTTTGTTTTGCTCATTGTATTCTGGCACTGTTAATCTTCACTAGGAACTTTGGAAGTCCCTATCCCCTTAAGTCAGATTGCCCAGAAGTGGCCAATGATATGAAAATGTCTGATTAAGGTGCTACTCTCAAAAAACAGGAAATGAGCAGAAGTAAGAGGTGGTTCTGAATAAAGTCAGGTTGGGAATGTCAGGCAAAGCTTCATTAGAAGATTCCTTTAGCTTACCTACAGGAAAAGTCTTCATCAGTATCCTCAGCAGAGACAAAAGAGCAAGCTGTCCTCCAATATTTCCTCACCCCCTCATAAGTACAGTGATCCAGAGGAAAGGTCAGTAAGGCTGAGAGTAAACAGAGCTCAGTGAACAGAAATTTTGAACTATTTCTGGGAAACCAATCCATGTGGATTTGACTCCCAAAAAAAGGTTCTCCAAAAGTCCTCTGGTCTCCTTCCAATCTATTTTAACCTTAGTTGATGGTCACTCCTGGATCACAAACATTCCCACTACTGCCCATGAAAGCTTAAAAAAATAGTATCAGACTACATACTGACAAGAGTCCTTAAACTACCCCTGTGTGTTGTCTAACTCTATGTGTGTTGCCTTGGCTAAGATCAGCAGACTCTCTAATCTAGAACACCAAGGATTTTGTTATATAAACCAGAGCATCCAGAAGTTCTGTTTGACTGCACAGAATTGTGTAATGGGCTCTTCCATTACAGACAGTCTCAGGCTTAAAGAACTTTAAAGATTACCCAGAAAAGAGTATGTGAGAGAAGTAGCATCTTAGAGATAAGATGTGGAAAGTCTAGGGCTTAAGAGCAGAGAACACAGGCCACTTTGGAAAAAGTTAGCTAACTTCTTAGATGATTTTGCTTTTTAAAATGTTCAGTTTGTTCCTGTCAAAACATACTCAAAGCCTGTAACTTGATCAGGGGTGACTGTTGTTAAACAACAGAAATCGTTTGCAGTTATATGGGTTATTTTGCTTCTACATTTCTTGTGGTTACATCTCAATTTACATCCTTTATATTTAAGCAGCATGGACACATCTCTGTTCATTTATTTATATCTTCATAAATGTAAAACCTGAAGCCCTATTTATCTAGTCATTGAAAGTCTATAAAACAATAATGTGAAGTGTAAAATATTCAGTGATTCGAAAGAGAAGAAAATTCTAACCTTGTCCTTATTTCCATAAGTCCATTCATCAATGATGCTAAATATTATCAGTTTGATAATCATACATAAATAAGATTGAATTTTTAATGACGGATTAATCTAAAATTACTTCAATAGCATGCATATCCAAGCCAATATTTCATAAAAACTTGACTTAGATCACAATTTCCCTTGTCACTTTCTTCATTGAATAAGATTTACATGTCCTATGATAGCACTAACCTTTTCAAAGAACAGCAAGTACACTTCATATAGTTAAATAATTATGAATTATGTCTCTGAAATTATGGTATCTAAAACATCTGAGAAAATGTGTGAAAATAAGATAACTAAAAGTGACTTTGTTTAATTCTGAACCCCTTACAAGAACTCAGTAATTGTGTAGTATCTGGAACTTTTAGCTGAGTGATTCTAATTTTATTTTGATAAAGGCAGTATGATAGGGAGATTGAATTACAAAAACACATTTGTACTTCAATCTGTAGGAAGGAATCTACTACACACAAACACACACTAACACACACTCACACACACACACACACACACACAGGTAGTGGTTTGGTTGTCTTCATAACCTTTAATACAGTGACTAGCTTCAGAGTAATACAAGCATTGGTGTTTGTGACCTCTCCCCTGCTATTAAAAGGAGAAGGTAAGGTGAAAATTACCAACAACTTAACCCTCAAGACAAGACTCACCACCTGACCAGAAGGGCAGGGCTAAATCTTCGAATGTGTAAGCTCTTTAGTCTGTTTCCCTAAGGAATCTTCGTGTTAAAGATGGTAGAGAAGACATGTCTTTCAGAGAATAAAGCACAATACTTCTCTGGATGTAACAGAGCTAAAAAATTCACTTCCTGGTATTTGCCTATGTGAGAGCACCAAGACCACTCACATTTTATTTGCTAGACCATAAATGGTACTATAGTCTATTTAATGTTAAGACTTTTACCTGATTTTTATGTCTTCTCTCTCTCTCTCTCTCTCTCTCTCTCTCTCTCTCTCTCTCTGTCTCTCGTCTTCTATTCCTAACTTGACTCAATCTTCCTAGTTGCACATGCTTTCCTCTCTTCCCTTTTTTTCTCCTACTTCTCTCTCCATTCACTACCCCTGCCCACTTGCCGTGAACTCTGGAGCACTTGTCCCTTCCCCCTTCTGTGAGGGACTTTATATGAATCTCTTAGAATACACCTTGTATCCTAGTTCCTCTGGTGCTGTGAATTATAGGCTGGTGATCCTTTGCTCTAGGTCTAAAATCCATATATGAGCGAGTACATATCATGCTCCTTTTTGTGACTGGGTTACCTCATTCAGGATGGTTTCTTCAAGTGCCATCCACTTGCCTGCAAATTACAAGATTCCATTATTTTTTTCTGTAGAGTAGTATTCCATTGTGTAGATGTGCCATGTCTTCTTTATCTATTCTTCAGTTGAGGGGCATCTAGGTTGCTTCCAGGTTCTTGCTATTACAAATAATGCTGCTATGAACATAGTTGAGCAGATGTCTTTGTTGCGTGGATGTGGAACATAAAAGAGGGAGTCATTATAGGTTTGAAGAGAAGTCTGAACTTAAAGAAAGGTCTAGAGACCTACAAGACTGCCTCCAACTAACAATTTGAGCAACCGTGGAAAGACTACCATAAATGCTCTTGCCGGATAGTGAGATCAACAACTAACTTATCCACCATCATGGAGCCCTCATCTAGTACCTGTTGGAAACAGAAGCAAACACCCATACCTAAACACTGAGTCCAGATGCAGACAGAGAGGATAAGACCAGGTTGCAGAAACATATAGAGGCCGCTGACCTGAACAAGGAGGAGCTAACGGGCCCCCAGGCTGATATCTTGGAATTCAGCATGGGACTGACTCAGGCCCCCCTGAATATGGGTCTCAGCCAGAAGGACTGAGCAGTCTAAGGGACCTCAGACAGTGAAATGAGGATGTATCCCTGGTGCACAAAAGGACTTTGCGAACACATCTCCCATGGAAGGATACTGCCTTAACCTAGAGACAGGAGAGAAGTCCTACTTCAAATGACCTGACAGATTTACATGACCCCACCTGGATGGCATTTCCCTACATGTGGAATTGGGGTGGGGGATGGGAGGGGAGAGTGGTTGGGGTGTTTGTGAGGGGGCAGACAGGGTAAGAAGTAGGTAGGGAGGGAGAGAGAGAGAGGGAACTGGGATCAACATGTAAAATAATAAATTAAATAAAAATTAAATAAAAAATAGAGTCAAACTCAAGATTTGGTAAGATATAGGGCTTACCTTTAATTATATAACTAGTAAAATTTTATCGGATTTTCCATAACTGAAAATACTAAGCACATGAGTTTGAAATTGCATTTTGATCATGTTAATATGTATTTTCATCTGTCAAAAGAAAAATGAAATAAACAAATCTTTTATTTGAAAAAAATAGACTTTTACCTGAATACCAACTATATGCCAAGAATAAAGTGTTTCACTAATAATGTTGTTTAAGAATTTAGAAGGATGTGCATACTTCTCCATGACGATTCTCATTCATTAACTTGTTTTACAAAAATTCATCAAATATTATATGTGATACTGAAGCAGCTGAGGGTCAGAATCACAAAAATGATTGTGTTATATGAAAGGAAGAAATAGTAGGTAGGATGTAGAAAGGGAGGGAAAGAGTGAAGAGAAATGAAACACTCTAATGGAGGTATCAGTGACATGAATGGATGATGACTCCACTCAGCAATCCAACATCTGGACTGAGGACAGAGAGAGATACAGCCCAGTTTCTTAGACATTTTAGACAGCTTGTAAAGCCTGTACAAAGCAACAAAGACACAAAAATATGATTATAGTATCTAATAACATCAGAAAATGATCAAATTAGGATTAACAACTATAGCAGAAAGATTTTTATTCTATCTCAAGTCCTGATGTTCTTGTGTTTTCATCCTGGCTGAATGTTGGCATAAGACCAAACATCCAATAGGGTTCAGTTCATGATCACGTGCTTTCAGGCAATCAGTTTCTTGGGGAACTGGCAACTATCATAAAGATTCTAACAAGCACCTTCTTATATATGTTGGTGTGCAGGCTGTAGTGAGATTTTTCCTTCATTTGTTTTCAGTGCTTGGGGTCCAAATGGGCCTCATGTATACTAGACAACAGCTCTACTTTTGAGTTTTATCTCTTACCTCATCTGCAAGTTTAACAAGACTTTGTACTATATAGGATTGCTTATGAAAGAGGAACAAAAGCATTTTGAGTTGAGAACTCAACAAAGATTTTTTTTAAAAGGAATAAAATCACCAAACCTCAAAACAACAGAGAAAGTATTTCCAAAATGTTCCCTTTAATTATTTTACTGAATTTTTAAACAAATATATTTTACCTCCTCATGATAATAAAAAATATTAATGTTATAACAGCAAAGTAAGCAACTTGTTTAAACCATACAGCTAGAAAGTGACAGAGTCAAGATCACGATCTTAAAGAGAGCTATAGATGTTTTATGAAGTATAATTCAGAATGGTAAAAAAAAGACCTGATTCAGTGTAGGAGTCAAGATAGGAGAAATAACCTCAGTAGTCATTTTCTTTTGACTGATATATAAGGTCACATATGTGACAGCATTATTATGCATAGGAAGAGAGTTCAAAGCCTGCCAGTTCCCTCAGATAAGTTGTTTATCAGGTAAAAGTAAAATCCTAGACCCAGACTGTGAGTTAGCAAAAGATACAAAAGCTGCTAGAGAAACAACACCTGTCTTGGTAGTTACCACCCTCATCTTCCTTATGGCTATGTCCTTGTTTGAGAAGGAAGAGTGAGACATCACACAAAAATTGTTCCTCACACGCAGGAGGTCCATAAAATGAAGGAAACATTTCTATTATTATGTAAAAAATAGATGAAAATTATCAATGTAATAGAATGCCAAGCACCCACAATTAGAATGACCTATATTTTATGTCCTTCATATAGTGTGTATCCCACACTCTTCACAGAATTAAAAGCTAGAAAAAGGAGTGGGTGGCATAAATGAGATAGACACCATGGCATCATCAACAGGAATAGAGGCAAATGCTCTAATAGCAGTGTGGACCTCACATATGCTACCTATACATGTATATATGTGCATATGTAATACATATATGTGCGTGCATATATGTGTGTGTATTATATATGTGCATATATTTACATATATGTATGTATATATTGTGTAGAGAGGGGTCTTTGGAATCTCCATACTTTTTAAATTGATAATTTCTGTAAGAATTAGTAAAGAAAAATAATCTGGCAAACATGACAGAGTTTAAGACTTGAAAAGACCATAAGGAGCATCAAATACAGAATTTCCAAGTTGAGTTACATGAAAGGACTGAGCAAGATGTGCTTTTTCATGAAGAAGGGACAGAAACCGGATTATACAAAGGAAGATATATATATTAACAAAAGTCATATTAGCCATATTGCCATGAAAACTGCCAGGAAATTTAAAAGTGGCATCCTAAATCTAGAGACAAAATACTACTACTAATAATAATAATTTCATGGAACGTTGCTTTTTCAGCGATAGTCATTAGGAATAATGTTGAGTAGAACATGTCTCAGATAGCTAACATGCTATCATCTTCATTCCATAGAACACCAAGGTTTGAAAAAGATATACAAAGCTTCTGTCATAAGATCAAATTACAACTGAGCCCTTTCTAGAAACTTGTTTCTCTATTACCACTTTCAACTCTCACATGTTTTTTCTTGTCTTAGACATAGTACCAGTTTGTATTATTTTTCCCAGATTACATAACCTGAGCATTAAAATGAAAAAAGTAGAGCTAGCCATCAAACAGTTCAAGCACAAAACTAACAGGGATTGCACTGAGCAGCTACTACATGGTAGATAAAATAAAAATATAATAGAAACATTCTCTTCCTCCTCATATTAATACTGCAGTATGCTGAGGTGCATGGTAACCCAGTTAAAAATATGTAGAGGTTTAGTGGAGTATACTAATTCAGTTCCAAAATGACCAAGCTAAGCTAGTAGATAATTTTAAATAAAGTTGATAAAAGTAATGCCATTGAATAAATAAATAAATAAATTGGCTAGAAGACTTTTAAATAAATATAACAAAAATACACTATACTTTTCATGGGGAGAATCACCAAAATCTTATGCTGCTCTCTATAAAGCAGATCCAAGATACTGAAAGTGTTATACTAATTTGTCATGATTCCTTAAATAGTTTACAGGCCTATTCACATGCCAGCATAAGAATAAACCTTACAAATCAGATCAAACACAGACTCTTAATTATCTGCCTACCTTATAATAAATTAACAAAGTAAGATTGCATACTATAACAGCAATAATGGCTTTGAAACGTGTTTAAGTCATGAAGATGACTATAATGATCATCTATTAGTTTGCTTTGAAATCAGACAAAATTATAAAAGAAGAAGAAATGTGCACTCCTACTTTCTTCACTGATGAGCATATGAGGAATATTAAATCCTTGAAACCTACATTAGTCTTTACAACAAAATAATGTGCTGACTTGCTGTTTCATTTCCAAGTCATGGTGCTTTAACAGACATTCTGATCCCAGCAGCAAGGGCATCTGTGTGACTGACACCATAGTAATAAAGTACTGCCCTTTCAGGCTTGTCAACTCTTCTTGCTAAAGGCAGCTTGAGGAGATCCTTTGACAATGATTCATGGCTTGAATCTCAGAACCATCTGCTCTCTTGGAGAGTTCCTCAGCTAGGGTGAAGGGGGGCAGATGCAGCTGCACTCTTTTTCCTTCTAAACGCTATCCAAATGCATTCAGTACAGCAGAAAAGAAACTGGCATCCTGGCACCATTTTGAATGTGGCACACATTATCTCCATATGTTTTTTTTCCAATGGACTATTTCTACATTCACAATATCATTGGATGCTATTTCTTCCCTCACTTCACTACATGAAGTGTCAATTTTCCTCACTCTATAAACTTCCTAATATCCTTTTCATCCCACACAGTTCAAAGTTATTTGTCCATCTCTTTTTTATTGGAAAGGATTTCTACTATGGATGAAACGTCAGGATTTTGCTGAATTTCATCAAGACAAATTATATGTTGTGTATTTAAGGATATAAAGATACCATAATGTAACTGTTCATCCCTAAAGAGACAGAGCTAATTACTCATATAATTAGGACTTTAGTGCTTGCTTCCTAACATTGTGCTCAGTTTGCACTGCCCTACTTGTGTGTTTTCAGCTTCTCAACTTCTGTACTCAGACAGCTTACAGCTTAATCAGAAACTGTTTGGGTTCATTTATCAACTAACAAATCACACAGATTATGTCAGATGCACCAAATGTTTAGACTTTATGTTGGTATAATTGAGAAGAAATATGTCCAATTCTAGAAGACACATTTCCCTTTTTAAATGTAAATTGAAAACATTTTTAATTTAAATATTTATTAATACTTTCAGTAATGTAATTTATTGTTTGGTGATTGAATTTCTAAAATCAAAGATAAAGATAGCTAGTATATCTTTACTTCATACTCAAATGTGCTTTTCAAGCGGATTCCAAGAAAATCTAGCAGATTAGAATAGATTACACAGGTCAAACTATGGTTATATACAAAAGAATTAACAGAGGAGTCAACACTGGAACTGTACAGGATGATGGACATGAAGAACCTGCTGATAGGACAACAGAAGATGAAAACATTCAGAAACAAATCTCAGAAACTACATTAGGGGTCCAATTCTGATGAGCTCCACATAAATCAACACTGGTTAGGACCTGATATTTGAAGTATTCATAGTAGCCAAAAAGGTTCCACCTTTTAAAATTGAAAGAGCGGGCCAAAAGTAGTTTGACTCAAAAATGTTATGCTTCTACTAACTTCTTATGCCACCTAGACAAGATCAGAAACAATGCCATGGACTGAATCATGAAAATGCACATTGATATGGATAAGAAAAGGAATCATGAGGTCCCACCCTTCCATGAAGGGACAGGATTGTCATATTCTTCAACGGTATAACCACTCAAAGCTCCTCATGCTCCAGTGACTAACTTTCCATCCATGCTCATGCAAATAACCCTACTTATACTAATTGGGTCACACACACAAACAGAAATGAAAACAGGGGGGGGTCTGCCTGGAAAGAAAACAGAAAATGGGTTTCAGATGAAGAGAGAAAGAGATGAAAGGAGAAAATAGGAATGAACACAACTAATGTAAAGAAACAGATAAAACAATATGCCTCAATGAAACCCATTATTATGTATAATTAATATATACAAATAAAACTTTATTGCCAGTCTTGGAACTGTCAGAGTACAATAAAAAACCCCACATTTCCCCCTTTTTGTCTAAATAAAGAGAGGTTTTAACTCTAATACAATAAAATTATATACATTAAGAAAACTTATATTAGAATTACATTCACAATGTCCAGTTCATTTGCATTTGACAAATTCAGAGAAAATACTTCATTATTTATCCGATTTTAGTGAGTCCAAAGATTTGTTTTCTAACCTAACTTGCATTACCAACCCAAAGTACTTTCTTAGATAAATGATTTAAGTATTTATGTTTCTCAACCTTGAACACTTTATGCCTTTTTTTGTAGGTTTCTTTTCTGAATTTGGTAACAAAGAAAACTGTAAGACTATAACTATCCATACTTCAACCCCATCAGAGGTCTGAGAAGGATATAAGATTACCTGAGTAAACATGAAATGCAAAGCAAACAACTTCCACAGGTATAGAAACAACAAAGATAGCTGGTTGCCTGGACAGTTACCCAAGGTTACTATCCCACATTGAACACCCACCTTCATCCTACAGCCCAGAAATATCTTACAGATTTTTCCATGAAGCAAGAATTTTGAAGAACTGTCATACTTGTCTTAGCAAAGATTAGCAGTTGTCCTCTTTTGTGTCCTGCTTGTGCACTTTGAACAACATACTCTGAGCAGTGAATGCAAGGGAAGTTTCTTGCCCAGCGGCTACCTTTGCCACAATGAAAGAAAACTCCATATGGAGGTTCCTTGATGCCTATCATCTTCTCTGAAGTTGATTGGTGCTGCAAGGAGCAGATGTACCTCACTGTCATGAAAAGCCTTACGTTATTAAAGCATCATAAATACTCTATTCTGCAACTCTCTGTAGTGTTCGAAGATCACATGTCTATCTAAAATATTTCTCTGATTGACCTTGAAAACATACATAACATGACTACACGTTTGATATTATAGATGACTAATTACTAACCTGTATTTTTCATTATCCTAAATAGTTTGAAATATTAATTTTCAAGGACTAGAAATTTTATATTCCATTGTTAAATGACTAGCATAGGTACTATACCTTAAACAAGAGTAGAAACATATATGAAGTTTAACAAAAGTAACCTTAAACTTGTATCAATATACAAAATCCATACCAATGTAAAATGTTTAAGACAAGTAGTTGAAAGTAGATTTAATTATCTACCCTTTCATCCAATTATTTCTATATAACTCTTTTTCTTTTCAAAACAAAATTCCTGAATCTTATCTCTTTTGCTTAGTTTCCTCCCTGATGATGATCAATAATATCTTTCAAACAATCTCCCTAAATTGCGATAAACATTCATAATTCACAGAAGGACCAAAAACCACCCACCCCAAATCTTGGGAATATGGGCACTGTGTCCTTAAATTTTCTTCCTATTGTCTGGGGGGCAATGGCATCTTTAGAAGTCCCTGAGAAAACTGAGATAATAGTCAAGTCCTGTAGAGCCAGCTGTTGTCCAGGCTTTGTGTGATAGGATAGTATAGTCTGTATCTGAAGTCTTGACTGGAGTAGTCTATGAGGTTGGACCATCTAAACTAGTTCTCTTGAAATTATCTTGAGGAGTCTGAAGTTCAAAATTGATATTTGGGTAGTGTTTTTCAGCTTAATGGTGTTAAAGAATCCAGGTGGAATCAACATTGTGGAGCCCCATCATCCTTTTTGAGACTTAAACCTTAGATATTTTAAAGTCATATGCAGCAGATCTTGGAGAGGTTAAAGGGCCACAATTTGTTAAGTACAAATGGAGTACACAAACTTAATTCTTAGCAACCTGCTTTAGACTCAAGCCTAAAATCAAGATAGATGGGGTCTTTTCTAGAATTATTTATAATCTGTATGATGATTAATATCACAACAGAAAGTTTAAATTATGTATAAATCTTAAAAATTTTGAAACAACTTCATACCTTAATCAAGGTTTTAAAGAATCAAAATAAAACAAAATTATTATGAAATTAGTGGAAATAGAATACTGTCTTAATTTTGGTTTTTCTTTTGTCCTGCACCAGGTGTTTCTTCTGACACAAAATGAAAATTTTGTATTTTCCTGTAACAAACATGCTTGAGTTTAGAGAACAGAGTCACACTCCAAAACCAGCTGTAATTTTTTAAATGAATTAGTACTAAAAAGATAATCTGTCTTACATGTCTGTAGAGAACAAATGAAACACACATTTGAAAAGATTTGTGAGATTTCACTCTGTTAGAGGTGTGCTGTACCATTAGGCCAATATACTCCCTTTCTTAGGACATATACTCTGGATGATTCATCATTTTTCTTCAGATGTCTCATTTATCTAGTGGTCTTCAGATTCTTTAGTTGGATGTGTTTATTCTCCTGGAAAGGCGAAACTCAAATCCTGCCCCAACCCTAACTTTGGGTAGTTTCCCTTTAGGCAAGTTATATCTGACCAATGAGAGACATTTGTTAGTCTTAAAAGTTAGTTTAGATCTAATGCTGCTTATTAAGCTATCACTTCTCTTAATCAAGAGGTCTCTGTTTATCAATTTTGATGGCATATGTATTTTATACTCAGATTTTTCCCTGCCGGTCTGGTCCCACTGCCACACCTGCCTCAAATAACACACAGAGCCTTTGTGTTTTATATAAATGATGTTGGCCAGTTACTACTTTCTTGTCGGCTAGCTCTGTCTTAATTATTAACCCATTTCTATTAATCTATGTACTTCCACATGGTCTCATTTATCAGAAAGAACAGAATGCCGGTCTCTCTCTCTGTCTCTGGTCCTGCCTATCTTGCTTGCCTATTGGCCAACAGTGCTTTATTCATTAACCAATAAGAGAAACATATTTACAGAATGACATCTCTCATCATATTTAGCTTTTCTACCCTTATGAAAACCAAAGCAAAACCTCTTCTGTAATTTAACACATATCCAGGTTTGCATTCTGCGGTTGACACATTACTCCAAGCATTTTTCCAGTGTTCATTTTCTGTCCAAATTGAGAAAATTTTAGCATTAGCTAAAGTTATCACAATTTCTGTTAGGTCTGTTCCTATTAACTGACAAAGTCTTAACTTTCATTTCAGACATAATTCAGAAATCTTTTCTACATAGGTCTTTAATTTTTTACACTGTTTTTATGGTAACATTATCCATTCTAAGATACTATTTACCCTCTACATAAGGATTCCTGTAGGAAAATGCATAGAAGGTAGTATGACCAGGATACAATCAAGCTCTGGATCCAAGTGATCTACATGTACATCCTGTACATCCTACCATCAAAGTCAATTCTCTCTCAACCATGGCTGATGAATTCTTGGACTATTTATATCCTTATCACCTTATAAGGATTAAAATAAATTACTTAGTTTTTGAGTAGCTAATATGATAGTGGATCATAGCCAGTTAATATCTCCCAATTTTTCAAAATCCTTAAGAATTTGTAATTGATCATTCTAGATTTGTACTTTCTGTTGATGAATTTTTGTAAAACCTATATTATATCCTAGGTAACTAATAGAATATTCTGATTGTATGTTTTCAAGGAGCAATTTGTAATCCCCAATGAGGCAAAATTTTCTTTACTTATACAAACATTTTTTAAAGATATCTGCATCTTAATTGCTAGCAAGATATCATCCATATGATGGTAAAGTATAGACTGAGGAAAGAAACTGTTTATTATTTCCAATGATTGTTGCAGAATATTGCCACAAGGTAGGGTCATTAAACATCCCTTGTAGAATTTTCCACTAGTATCTTTTAACAAGTTGGGAATTATTAAAGCAGGCACTGTGAAGGAAAACTTTTCTCTAACCAGTTATGTAAAGTTATACTAAAAAGGCAGTCTTGTAAATCAACCACTATAATAGACCATCCTTTAATAAATAGAAAAGGCAGGGAATTTCAGGCTATAAAGAGCCCATTGGCTGGATAATCTAATTTATTGTTTTTAAATCTGTTAACTTTCTCCATCTTCCAGATTTTTTTTTAATGACAAATAAAGGGCAATTCCAAGGAATGGTTGATTTGTCAATGTGTTAAGCATTTAGCTTCTCCTATGCTAGCTATTCTAGTACCTATAATTTTTCTAATGTCAAAGGCTATTGTTCTACCCTGACTAGGTTTGTCAGTTAATAATTTTAAAGGTAGAATTGTTGCTTTCTTTGAAAGATCAGCTACTATTGTGCCCTGCTTATGCACAACCTGGAAGGTTGGGACTGTTGTGGATAATATCTTTTAATGTTTTTTTCAGAAGTGTTCTTTAGTTTAGGGCTTGTTTCTGAAATTGGAGGAATGTTCTCCTGGTTTTCAATTGCTGTAACAAATCACATTCCCATAAATTCACTGATATGCTAGCTATATTTCACTTTCATTTCCCTGCCTGTCTAGGGTCCTATACACTCCATCTACCTTGTACTTTGTTTTAACTAAGATAAAGTTTCATTCCCAAAAACCTAAATATTTGCCTCTGCAAGAGGTCAATCTGGATGCCAAGATGTTTGTGAAATTATTGTTGCATCCATGCCTAAATCTAGTAAACCTTCAATTGCAATGACATTTATTCATATTTTTAGCTTTAACCTTTGATCTGTAAGCTGGCTGAAACACTTGTTTTATGGTCTCTCCTAAAATTTTTGTTTTACCTTTTGAAGCTGTTCTGTCATTCAGAGCCATATGGTTTTAACAATAAGTATTAAATCTTTTAATTGTTCTGTGGAGGGGTTTCCCCAATGCTGACAGGAAAGGACTGAAACAAATCTGATATTGGGGTCTGAAAAAGGCCCCCTTAGGCATTTTGTCATGACAGAGTGTTTCCTTGTATGCCTTATGTTGATGTGCAGTCATTACTCCAATGCTGACCTTTAACACACCTTCTGCAAATTCCAGAAGGCCGAGGCCTTCTGTTTAGATTATCTCTAGAAAAAAAAAATTATTAATAGGAATGCCTTGCCTATAATACCTTTTTTGATCAAAAATCCAACTTTTGATTTATGTAAATATTTTCAGAAATCACTTCTCCTATCCAAATATTATCAAAAGTGTGAGATCCAAAATCAGCTGTATTTCTAATTCATTCATTGGAGCTGAATGGGGACAAGGTGTGATCACCAAATCTAAACTGTCTTTGCAAATTAGCATACTGGCCCTCACCAAGAGTCTGACCTTGGGAAATTTTATACCTCTAGACCTACTTCATTGTTCTATATAATCCTAATTTCCTCTCTTTGCCATGTTTCCCATTGTAATTGAAGACCAGCTGCCAATATTGCTGTAGGTAAATCTTTCCAGTCTTGTGGAATAATTCTGTCTTGAACTGCCCATGAATTTAATACCTGCTTCACAAAAACATGAATGCATACCATATAAAACTACTGGTTCCTTAAATTTGTTCAAATCTAACACTACTAAAGGATCCCAGTTAACTTCGACATAACCTTGAGGGTTCCTATCATCTGGTTGTCATTCTTGAATGGTAACTGGATAAATTAAAGCCAGTTTTCCAATAACCTTGGGATAATCTTCTTCAGTTTCATAGTGCAATGGTGTGGTAGGTTCTACCTAAATCCTCTGTCGGTGTGAACACTTTTTTTTAGTTTAATTAGTAGGTCTTTCTAAAGATTGTATCTTACCAGTCAACTTTTCATATTTGGCACCAAAATCAAATTGCATTTTTAAGGATAAAACATGAATTGCCAAACTGTTAATGATTATAATCAATATTATTATATCGATCCTATCTAGGTTGATTATCCCTTCATTTACTTTTTCTATTTTCAAACCATCCATTGTGGAGCCCTAAGAGATCTAACTCCCTGAATTGTAATATTGTTCCTCATTTTTCACTTAGGCAAAAACTTCCTTCCCTCCCTCCCTCTTTCACTCTCTCTCACCCTCCCATATCCCCTTCCACCCTCCCCTCCCACCCACCCCCACTCCACATGTAGGGTGATGCCTTCCAGGAGGGGTCATCTAAATTGTCAAGTCATTTGGATTAGGGACTAGGCTTTCTCTCCTGTTTCTAGGTTAAGGGAGTATCCCTCAATGGGGAATGTGCTCCCAAAGTCCTTTTGTTCACCAGGGATACAGCCTGGTTCCACTGTCCGAGGTCCCTTAGACTGCCCAGGTCTTCTAGTTGAGACCCAATTCACACTGCCAGAGATACTAGGATACAAGGAGGATTTTAAGTGATTCATATAAGATCCCTCACAGAAGGGGAAAGGGACAAGATCTCCTGAGCAGTTTGGGAGTGGGGAGGGGCAGTCAATGAGTGGAGAGGGAACTTGGAGAAAGAGAAGGGGAGAAAAGGAAAGCATGTGGTTTAGGAAGATTGAGTTGGGGAAGAATAGATGAGAAGAGAGAGAGAGAGAGAGAGAGAGAGAGAGAGAGAGAGAGAGAGAGAGAATCTAGAGAAATATCCAGAGACCTATAAGACTGACCCCAACCCCTAACTAACAATTTGAGCAACAGTGGAAAGGCTACCATAAATACCCTTCCCTGAAAATAAGATCAATGACTAATTTATCCACCATCTTAGAGCCCTTATGTAGTAGCTGATGGAAACAGAAGCAAACACCCACAACTAAACACTAAGCCAAACTGGAATCCGGATGCAGAGAGGGAGGACAAGACCAGGCTACAGAGACACATAGAGACATCTGATCTGAACAAGGAGGAGTTAATGGCCCCCAGAACGAGAGCTCGGAATCCAGCATAGGCAAAAACTTTCTTAAAAAAGAAAACTAATCTGTCCCTTAAGAGTTCCCAGGTGTCTTACCAAATCTGCTTATGATGACAGTGAAGTGTAATAGTGACTGTCAATGCACCATGTGGCTGGGCAGAGAATGGAGGCAGTGCAAGGCCTAGCTGAGGGCAACTTGTATAGTTGAGGGCTAAGAGTGTGTGTGGCAGTGGCACACAGAAGTAACAGCCTGAGCAGATGTCCAGGGGTCTGACCCAGTGTGGCAGCAGCACAAGAGGGGGTTTTAATAGAAACCTGCAATCCATATGGAGAGGGAGTGAGGCACCTGAAAATCAGAGGTATGTGAGAATTCCACATTGTGGGAAGTGCGGGCACAGGGGTTGTCTGAATGAGAGTCAGACAAGAATGAGTGGCTAACTCTGGCAGTATTTGGGGCCCAGCTGACTGTGGCATTTGGGGTCAGGGACAGGCAGCAGTGGGAGGCTGCTATAGAAACCCTGCATTAGGAAAGCCCCACATTAATATGGAGGGCCAGAGTGAAGAGAGGGAAAGCCAGGCATGGCAGTGGCTCCACTGGCTACCTCGTGATTTCGTGTCCCACACTGGAGGAGTTTATGTAATTAGTCATTATCAATAAAATCTCAGGAGTCAGATATTGGGGTAAGAACTTGATTAATCAGAGAAGCAGGGGAGAAGTGACCAGAGACCTCCTCTCTCTCCTTTCTCAATCCAAAAGTCCCAAGAACCTTTCTAAGCTGCTTCTTAATATTCCCTATATGTCCCCAGTCGTCCAAAACCTCCTTGGCTAATTTTGGTCAGCTAGAAGCTAGCCCTGCCCTCTGATTCAAAGTAAACTTTATTGGTAGTCTATGGAGTATCAGAGTTTGATCAAAACATTCCACAATATCCTCCCATACACATGAAGAAGAAGAAAAAGAAAGGAGAAGGGGAAGAAAAGAAGAAGGAGAAGGAGAAGGAGGAGGAGAAGGAGGAGGAGGAGGAGGAGGAGGAGGAGGAAGAAGAAGAAGAAGAAGAAGAAGAAGAAGAAGAAGAAGAAGAAGAAGAAGAAGAAACTGAAAATTAGAAGTAAGTAATATAGAAAAGTGCACAATACTGCCATCAAACAAATCAAAGTTTGAATGACAATATAACTTTGGACATAGAAGATTTCTGAACAAGGAATATTTTCAGTGATAGACTTAAATTAAATAATGATCTAGAAGTTAATTCTGCAAGAAGGCAACACAATTCTCTTCATTCAAAATGCATGAAGAACTGACATAATCATATAGTGACATAGAAACATAGACAGGCCACTGTTACTCTAATGTTTCTTGAATAATTGTCCTTGAAGTTTTTTCCTGGAATAAAGTCAGCAAGGATATAGTTGAACTGAAGTGTAATGTAAATTACCTTGATTTATGGGACATTTGTAGAATAGTTTATTTCAAATCAACAGAATACACATTCTTTTCATGTTCCCATGGAATATTTGGCCAAGATGAAGCTCTTTCTGGGCCATAAAATATGCTTTACCAAATATAAAAAATAGAGGTCATATGAAATTTTAAAATATCAATTACATGAACACTGTCCAAAGTCATTCAGAATGACACTTTTTATTAAAATTGTAATTAAAATATAATTACATCACTTCCCCCTTCTCCTTCTTCTCCACAGCTGTCTAATGTTCCCTCTATTGAACTCCTCTCATGTCGCTTTTACTACCTCTCAAGTTGCTGAGCTCATTTTCTTTGCTTATATTTGCTGCAGACCAAAAGCCCACTCAGTAGGAAGGAAATCATTCATACATGGGGAAACTATCCAGGGCTAGTGTCATAATGGGTTTTAGAGAAGAACCTACTATCAGTACCTTTCTAAAGCAACATAATTCCTAACTGAAATGTAAAATTAAACCGAATATTCACAAGTAAGCGAACCTTTCATCCCTCACTGAGGAAGCTTCTCTTCACAGCAGACACCACTTCAGAAATCTACAACAGGTCATAATAAAGATATCAACAGAATGACACTTTTGCAGACTCTGAATTGACAGGAAGAATCCCAGCATACAAGGGGAAAGTAGGACAGGAAAGCCAGCCACTTTGTAATTCCTGGTAAGTCTACATTGCAGCAAGGCATGTCCTCCACCTAAGGCTACCTGGGCAACACAAACTGTAGTGATGGGGAAATAAAAAGTAGAAATCTCAAAGTTTGGTGTAAAGAGTTGGAAAGGTGGAGAGGGAGTTTGTGAATATTCTCGAAATATGTGAAATTCTCAAAAAAATAATAAAGATATTGTTTAAAAATAAATTTATACCAATATTTAATTTTTAACAGTATAAATATAGAACCAACAATATAAGAATTATTTCTGTGATTATTATATAACTTTTTAAAATCATTTATCTATGTGTACTAGAGTCTTCTAACTTGTGTGCATTAATTACATGATGTTCTAAAACTTATTAATAGATAAGCCATACCTTAACTTTGTGAATGTGTTTATTTTAAATATAGTTCATTAATATACAACTGGGGATTGATTCACATATGACTTTTCCTTTCATTTATGAAATGTACAATGATTAAAGTAGGGAAATTAATATATTCAATCCTAGGACAGCTATCATTATCTTGTGGTGGAAACTTGCAGGATCCTATGCATGAGCTATTTTAAGCTCACAATTGTTGTTGCCACCATTTTTGCTCTATTAGTTTATAACATCACTGCTAAAGTTAAAAACTAATAGGGTTTATAACATGGTAAAGTTATCAGAAAGTTGAGGACACATATACAAATTTATTTCATAATGTCATCTCCACAGGAAAATGTGGAACTATCTAATTGCAATAAGAATTTAGGAAGTTATATTCTAATATTCTTTTATTTGAAATACAGTGCAATACATTTGGTGGTAATACTAAGGACATGGAAAAGCAATCAGAACATAATTAAAAATGAAAGTCCTTGTTAAGTGCAATTGTATCTGTGGATGGAAAAGTCCTAATTTGTTTACTCTGAACTTTAATAAAGACTATTTTATGAAGTGCAAAATGTAATTTGTTTTCTGCTTTATAAGTTTTGATATTTTACTTATAGGTATTACAATGAGTGCATCAAATAAGTGGATGTCACAGGAAATAATAATGTAATAAATGAGTCAATATTGTTAGACAATTTAATAGGCAATTCACTCTATAAAAACCATAAAAGTTTAAGGACAGATGAGGAGTAGTGCGTTTCAAGGTTAAAGAACAATTTGTGGTCAGTGTTGTTTCAACTGACACCACATATAGCCCCAGTTCCCCGAGCCTCTGAAAACTTTGTCACCCAGTGCCAGAGTGTCTGACATGTGGCAATGTCTAATTTTGTTTATCATGCACTTTGTTTTCAGGATTGTCGAATTTTAAATTTTTAAATCCATTATTTTTCAATAATTGCTAAGCTGCTACAAGGTCAGCATTAATGGCTATGCATTAGTTGATTAATTATCAATGCCATTATATTTATTAATATATTTCAAGATGGTGAAATATCAAACATATATTCTTTCTATGCAAATAAATATGAAAAATAAATCCTTGGTAATAACCACTATGTAATTTTTCTCCTGCCTGCTCCTCTTATTTGCTAACAGATAGAGGGAAGGATGTCTGCATTCATTGGGATAACACATGGATTAACAAGGGACTTGGTGGCTTCTGCTTTCTACAGATCGAACAGGTAATTAGATGAAGTAACAAGAAAGAGATTGTTAAAGTTTTAGAGTTTGGGTTCTGCTTCACATGTGCAATGAGACTTTGAAAATTCAATTAAGGATTTGGAGAGGAAAGAGAACCCTGAATTAGCTGTATGGGTCATAAATATAATCCTTGGGAGAAAGTTCTAGAGAGAGATTTCACTGTGGTAACCATAGGCACTGAGAAAGGGTCCTTGCTGCATATTTGAGAGGCGAGGAGAGAGGTTTGAGCAGCCCAGGAAGGCAGCTTCAACATCTGGAAAAGTCAGAGGAAGCTATTCTGCATCCCTGACTTCTCCCTAACAAAAGCATTGTATGGTGAGCGTACTTTGATGCTAACTCTATAAAACTTATCTTGAACTTCTGACTTTCTCAAATATTAAGGAAAGTAAATTAGTTTAAATCCATCAAATTTGTAATAGTATCTTGAAGTAAGAAGTGATTTATTTCAAGTCTCCAGTTGATAAAAAGTGAACCCCAATAGAAAATCCCAGCTCAATTTGCGACTCTTATTATTACCACCCACTTCAACCTCTAGCCCTTTTCTGACCTCTTGGTTCAGCATTGGCTAAGACAGTCTAGACTTTCTCAAATGCAATACAGTAACCTACAATTCTAACAAACAATGGCAATGGCAGAGGATTCCTAGTTTGTCATCTCCAGAGAGATAGATAGAATGCAGATTAAAGTTCCCTTACAAGGTATATTCTCTGAGTCAAATGACAAACCAGTATCTAAATGGGGCAGTTGCTTACATAATAAATGTCATGCAAGAATCCATCTTTTGTGGGAATCAAAATGCACATACATGGCCTATGATAACACAGAGGTGCTTCTTTTATTTTTCTGCCTTATTGCCTTCAGACACACTGTCTCATTGTACCAGAAGCTGGACTTTGGGCTACACTAGTTGACCATCCAGAAAGGTCTCAGGATACAGCCGTCTCTGCCACCAAACACCTGGATTACAGGCATAAGCAGTCATGTCCAGCTTTTTACATGGGCACCAGTGATTTTAATTCAGGTCCTCATGCTTGCTGAGCAAGTGTTCTTACCCACTGAACAATCTTCCCAGCTCCAGAAGAAACAACCTAAGTATACATTTGTAGCACAATACAGTTAAATTCTAGTACACACTTTTGGTCAAGAATCCTTCACAGTTGATTCATTATGATTTAAAACCAGTTTTGTTTTGTTGTTGTTGTTGTTGTTTCTCAGCAAATTTATGTAGATCCCATAGCACAGCCTCTGGTGTTGGGAGTACATATCACAGTATTTTAAGACACCTGATATGCTGAGGAAGAATCCCCTGAACACTTCAGGCAAAGTTACTCTTTCTATTTAAGTTTTCTGTGTGGTTATAGGGGAAAATGCCGCAGGTCTTAGAGTTCTTAATAAAATTTCTACAATATTGTATATGTACTATTAGCCTCAGCATACGTACAGCCTCCTGTAATTTTTCATCTGTCAAACAGATCCACATTAGTGTGATGGCTGAGTTAAGCGGTACTAAATCCACTGGGCCAGTTAATCCATCCCTCACTGTCCTAAAAAACTTTATCACGTTATATAACTTAAAAGCAAAGGCAAAGATAAATTTTAATAATTGAGAGAGACACACACACAAAAATGTCAGAAAAGGAAGAGAGACAGAGACACAGAAAGAAGCAGAGACACACAATACAGACAGACAAAGAAACAGAGAAACATCCAGCGAGATGAGACAGACATGGGAAGTTAGAAAGATAGTAAGCCATTACTTAACAGAAAGAGAAGTAAGCAGCCATACAGTAAATTTGCACAATGAGCAGCTCATGCCTATGATTCGGTTATATAATGTGTCACATTTTTTACTTAGTTGTAAAAACTGAAATTTATAATTTGTAACTATTTGCCATACTAAAAAAAAATGTTGATAGAAAATAGTAAATTATCAGAATTCAAATGCAATGTTTTATTATTACATATTTCATTCTTTTTAAATGTTTTTATTATCATTCTTTCATATATTATATACTGACCACAGTTTCCCCTACCTCCTTCCCACCAGTCTCTCTCCCCACCCATCTCCCCTCTCCCCCAGATCCACACAGAAGGAATCTTAAGGAAAAGTAGTAAAAATAATACAGAAAATTCCCATTCCTCTATATACTGATGGGAGATGCCATTATGTATATATGTTTCTCACACTGGTTAATGAATAAAGCACTGCTGGCCAATAGGAAATGAAGATAGGAGGGACTAGGAAACAAGGAGGAAAGAGAAAGGGGTAAAGAGGAGTCAAGATGGAGAGTCTGGAGAAAGCAGAACCGCCAGCCACCTCTCCCTGGTAAGACCTCGTAGAAATACATAGAAATGGGTTAATAATTAAGACAGAGCTACTGATAAGAAAGTAGTACCTGGCCAACAGCATTATATCTAATACAGAGTCTCTGTGTGTTAATTGGGGCTGGCACAGCGGCTGGACAAGACCAGCAGTGGTGGGAGAAAAAACTTTACTCCTTACATATGGCTCCCAATGTGGGGCACAAACCCACTACCCTGAGATTAAGAGTCTCATGCTCTACCGACTGAGCTAGCCAGATATCCTGGTTTAATAAGGATCAGGATAAACAATTAGGCAGAACAGATGTTTATTCAGGGAGAAATAACTCACAACATAGACAGGTGAACACCAACAGGTTCCTGCTTCCAAGAATTCCTTTGGATCTCCTCCTGTCCCCTGCAGCTGGCAAGAGAGCTCTCTCCCACCTCCTCCAACCTAGTTCCCCCCCCCCACCCCCGTCACTTCCACCCCTGGCTCCACCCCCCAATGGGTGTGGTCAGTGCCACAGCAGGAGACAAAGTGAATATCCCACTACAATATACTTCACAAGTTCCCTTAAAGCTAACAATTACTAAAACTAAAAAGTTATTGTCAGAAGCATGCTATTTTAAGAGCAGATAGCAACAGCTTTTCCATTGCATTTTTTCATTATTTTTACTCTAGATTTAATCGAAGGTACACACTGCATTTGATTATGATACTTGGGTGTATCCAATCTGTTTGGTATAAGATCTATGCAGCAGGGCTAGTGGGATGGCTGAACTGGTACTTAACCAGTTTAAAGAATTGAATTCAGTCTCTGGAATCCACAGAACAGATGGAGGTTGTCTTCTCACTAGCTGATTTGCAGCATGGCATGTGGATACACCACCTGACCTCAGCAACTAAATAGTTATAAAAACTAAGAGAAGAATGGTACAACGTGTGCCACATTAAAGCAAACAGCCTAGTGGAGGACATCTGCTGACACTCCTGAAATGCATCCTTTTTCTATAATTTGCTGGTTTTGCATCTAAGGATATAAAATTTAGTAGCTAATCTATGTCAAATGTGGGGTCACACTGAACAGCATCAAAACTTGATCATTTGCAGCATTTGCTTTCCATATGATCTTAGAAAAGTTACTTAGCCTCCCATTATTTCCATTTCTTCATTTATAAAACTGAAGCTGACAGTATGTGGTTCTTGGTGTTGTTACAAGAATTGAAGATGATGGTTCAACCGAGTATTTAGAACTCTCTTAGCACTAACTTAGTAGAGCTTTATTAAATATTCTGTGAAACAAGTGGGGATGTCTAACAATGTCTGGAAATGTTTGGATTGCTATAACTTCTAGGAATGCTACTGGTATCTATTGAATGGCTATAAATGTCTCCTAAGCCACAGTTCAGAAACTTTGTTCTAAAAGAAAAGACAGGTTTTTGTTTTCTCTTTCTTTTCTTTTCTTTTTTTTTTTTTTCCCATCCTGGTCTCTGAGGATTTGCTGGTAACAAAACATACTTTATAAAGTACAATCAACTCAAACACTGACTAACCAAAGATTCATCTTTCTATTTGAAATGAAGTGGAAATCGAAAATATAGAAGATAAAAATCACACAATGCTCTTTTCTGGCAACTAATGTCTTAAAAGTCATTACTTTGTCATATATAAGTTTTTTTTTTTCACTCCTAAATTTATGTATTCCAGTCCATTCAGGGCTTCCTTCAGTTCCTCAGGCATATGGATAGCCTGAATTCTCTCTCACCTAGAGACAGCAGACACGCCCTCTTACATTCCCATCACACTTTCATTTAAGAAACTCTATTAAAGCCTTTTCTGGGCCTGTATCTTCAGAAACCTGACCTGTTTGGAGCACAATTCTGATTCACCCTCGTTAAAAAGCCACATCCTTTTCAGCTCTCTGAAAGGAAATGGACAAATGAAGAGATTTTGTAATGAGAACTGAAAAGACCATTTTCACAGACTTAACAAAAGTGAGAGATGAAATATTTTCCATTATTATTTTGGCATAAAAGAATATCAGTGGAATGTGATCACAAAGAGAGCTATTTACCATGTTCTCACCAGGGAACTGTGCAGCTGCACAAACACAGCAGCAAGTATTAAGAAGAAATTGAGGTATAAGTAGAACTTGGGTACCTTAAAATGACCTTAGTATGCAAAGATGTATCTGCCAAGTAGGAAAACTGGTGGCAATATAACACCTCCAAATATGTTTATGGGAGCTTGTGGGAATGGGTCTAGAAAATAAATCCAAATGTATTATCAGTAGTTAAAATCATAGTACCAACTAGAAGGGTAATAGAGTGAAGGATTTATAAGGATGCAAAATGTACCATGCATAGATCTTTGGTCTGTACATCTTAACTCATTTAACTGAACTTTTCTTGGTCCCTTATTCATCATCACAACTGTTTTTCAACCATGAGAAAACTGAGGCAAAACATGTCAGAATTTATAAATGATGAACCCATGAAGTAAATAATCAACACAGTAATTATTTAATCAAAACTAATCTATCTTTATTTCATTCATTTAATGACGTAGTATCACCAAAAAAAGTGTGTTAATTCTGTTTGTGCTCAGAAAAACATTTCTTCATGAAATACTCAGCCATCTGATAATAAGCATTTTTATAACCTTGCTATGTACGAAGTGCTCAGTGGAAAACCTGAAAGATGCAATAAAAATGCAATACAGATTGCAGCAAAAAAAGCATAGAATGAGATAGTATTTTTCTCATTACTCTTAGAAGTATGTTACATGCTTATAAAAAATTGAAATGAGAGATACATTCTTTAGAGGTGTGTCTATTGCTCTCAGACCTTGTATATGACTTGTGTTGGCAGTAAAGGGTAGACAAAGGCATAAAGAGCTCCAAGAGCTCTTGGATTGACTGGGCCTCCTATGGGGCTGAGAGTCACAGGAAGATGAAGATTAGGGCACTTCTAGACAGAGATGAGTTTCATAAATAGACAAATCTATCATCTCCTGAGTATAAATTAAAAAAATATTTATCTCTATATGAAGATGAAAGATATTTCTTTTAGAAACATCAAATGACAAAATGAGTTGTATGTAAAAAGAAAGAATCTGAAAACAAGAACAAAAGACCTCATGTACATACTAAGAAGGCTAACAAATGTCAATATATCAATTTTACTCATACCATGTTCATTCATCAAAACCAAAGAATAGTTGTGGATGAGAGTAATCAGAATGTTTTATGCCCATCTATGGCATTGCCAAAGAGCAAATTTAATTTTTGTCAGTCTTTAATATATATATATATATATATATGTGTGTGTGTGTGTGTGTGTGTGTGTGTGTGTGTGTGTGTGAGTGTGTGTGTATGTGTGTGTGTATATATCATATATAGCCTGTGACTCCATCAAACTCATACTTCACATAGTATCTGGTGAAATGCAGCAATAATAATGATAATAATAACAATAATGAAGTATTGTGCACACTTTTGCAACTAATGCTCTGAGATCATACCCTTGCAACATGGCTTCAACTCTTCTTCTCATAGATATAATTCTCCTAATTCCCAAGGCTTAACAACAAATGGTACACTTGCATATTAGTCAATTGGGAGCTGCTTTATAAATCACATTTAAAAAATAGAATTTGTGGCTGAAATTAAGAAGCTCCAGCAAGGCTCTTGTGTAAATAAAACTATTGCTTCTTTGTATATTAAAAATTGTACTTATCAAACACAAAAGGAGAATGAAAACAAATTGCATGAAAAAGCAGCTAATTTAAGTCAAAATGATGGCATGCAATGAAAAGATTTATCACGTGATGAAAATGAAAATTAAATTCTCGTTAAAATATTTATGTAGCTGTGGCTGAATCATTCAGCTGAGAGATAAATCAGAGGGCCCTTTGGCATTTCACAGGCATAACTCCTCTATTCCACTGCTGCAAATTTAGATCTTACAAGATGCTAATGGCACTACCATTCCCAGGGCAGTCTATGCAGAGTCCTTTTGCTCAGCAGGTGGTAAAAATTTGCATCCATATTTCAAATATACTTCTATCTCATTACTGGCTTCTTATTTCTTTGTGATTTATATTTCTATAAAATTCCAGCTAGTGCAGTGGGAATGGGATTTCAAAAAGGCAAATTCTGCATAATGTGGACATTTATCATTTCCATCCTTACTTACTGTTTTTTTTTTCCTACCATCTCCAGGGAGACAGGAAGAATGACAGGAAGCAGTTTAATGTGATGGGGAAAGGTGTGCTTTTCTTAAAATAATGTCATCTGAAAGCTTTCAACATTAGAACTAACTGCTCTAAATGACACTTTCAAGCAAGTGGCAATATCATTTGTGTCGCTGCCGACATTCTGCTAAACTGTGATCTTTAAATAATGTGTGTACCTTTAGAAAGTGATTCACTGGGTAACTATTAATTTGTAAAAGTCTTAATCATTTAAAATTTAGAAAGTCCTTTTTGTAATAAGTCTGAACATAATGAATCTATTTAGTATTCATGCAGATGTCACAAGCAATTTTGGAGTTGTTACACTATAATTCCGTGCTACTTAATAGATATTAGGGGAGTAGCAGTTGTGTCACTGTAGATAAGACTCTTTCACAGTTTCCATGTCAAATGCACCTCTTACTGGTTTTTAGAATTTAGTTAAAGTGAAATTACACGCTTGTGATACCTGACAGGTTCAGGGATTTAGAGGCATTTTCCAGGGGCAAGAAAGAGCAAGCTATACTGAAATGAAGGCAGCAGGGAGGTATGTAGGTGAAAGGATTTAATATTGTGACGATTAAACTTAGATGTGTAAATTTTTAATTTGTATGGTAAATTAAAGAATTTAAATGCATATAATTCCTTCCAGATTTTCTCTTTTTAGGATTCCATTCCAGGAGAGAAATTTTAAAGTTTAGTGAAAGCTTACAGGCCATATGTTTGAATACCAGAGTGTCTATCTCACTTTTAAAAAATCCATTCATAATCTATGTAAATTTCCCAGTTAAAAGGTTTGGATACTTGACTAATTCGTTGCTGAGGCACTGAGATGTTTTATTAGACATGACAAAAACTGAAACCAAGAAGTTTATAAACAGAACATTTTGGTTCACATTATTAACATATTCACAAAAGAGATTTAGTCCAGGAACTCTATTATATCATCCACAACCCAACTCTTATTTTTCGCTCCCTCATTTCTCATGTCAGCTTCCAGATAGAATGGTTCTCATCTTTCACAACCAGTAAAAGTAAGATATATTTCTTCAAGAAGCTCATGAAGAAAACCAGTATGTCCTTGGAAATATGTGTCAGAGCAGTCATGACTAGGAATCTATGGGAGTCCTATGGTGACAGGAAACCCATACCATGGAGATGACCAACATTGTGAAAACTAAATACTGAGCACTTTTAATTCACAACTTTATTTCTTCCCCACAACAATATTATATTCTGTTCATAAGCTGAAGGCATACAGAAGTTGAAAAATTGTTTTGAAAATGTCTGTGTTCTGAAAATCATAGGAAGTCTTACAACATAAGTTATGGAGGATACAGAGGTCCTAGTTAGCCCAACTATTCAGCTTGACACAGCCTGGAGTCCTCTGAAATGAAAGCTTTGATTGAGGAATGTCCAAGATTAGACTAGCCTGTAAGTATATGTATAGGGAATTGTTTTAAATATTAAATTGATGTAAGAAAGGAGCGTTCACTCCAGTGTGGGTGGTGCCATTCTTTAGGCAGGTGGTTTCAAGCTGTCTAAGAAGTCTAGGTTAAACTAGCAAGAATGATTTCTCCATGGTTTCTGCTTGAGGTTTGTGCCTGATTTCTTCCATGAATTTCCTCATAGTACTATAAACTGTACCTTAAACTGATTTTGTTCATAGTAGGCCACATCAATAGAAAAAAACTCAAAAATCAAATTTATATTATTTATCCAGATTCTCTGATATAGCCATTTTATCTTAATACAACCATCTTTACTCCTGTTAAGGAAATTTATCATTGTGTATAAGGAAGAATACATAGGACTTACTCCTTATCTACATGGAACTAGCTATCCAGGCTTATAAATAAATATAGATCCCCCACTTTCATTTTGTTTCTTAGGGGGGTGGGGTTCTGTTTTTACGAGATGCAAGGAACTTTTATCTAAATCAAAGAGGTAAGCTTTAAGAATTCTGTTCTTAGGTACTGAGTACAATAGTGTGAAAGCTGTCATTTTACAAGTATAGGCTCTATGGGAACAGAAATTCTTGTCTTCTCTTTCTCTCTCTCTTAAATAGTTCTTTGGAGAAAGTCTACAATAAAATGGGTGCTGTGGTTTGGTTAAGTATTCCTCAAAAGTCCATGTGTTCAGCAATTTGCCCTCAGCTTGTGGAGGCAGTAAACTTTTCAGAGATGGAGCTTAGTGCAAGATGTTAGGACCATCCAGAACGTCTCATAAATGGTTTGACAAGGACTCTGGCTTCCTCCACCTATCTTATGTTTCATGACTACTCCAAACACTCTCACCAAGATATATTGTTCTGTGATCAGCAACAAATCAATAGTGTAGTCTGATAGACATGAATAATGTTCTTTAAAACATTCTTAGTTTAGTGCTGGTACCAAACATAAATTTAAATATATATAAATATATATATAATATACATATATATATTATATGTATACATATACATATATATAAAATCATGCAAACCAAGTTTATAATTAAGTTGTGAGGATGTTGTTTTTCTTCAAGTAATAACCCTGTGATACAAAAAGCATTTTCAACATCTTTGGTGCTTAGAGATGTCATGTATATAATCATTTTGCACTAACAGGTAGATAAGCATATACAAGTATATAACCCAATTAAATCCAAATCACAGAGTTTTTCCTGTTATAGAGTCCCATGCCAAAATATTTTTGAATAGTCAAAAGCAATCATCCATGCTACTATCAACTCAACATGCAAGAAGAAATGGAAATAAGCCACTCTCTAGAGTATTTGATGTATATTTTTAGCTTATCATTAGCTGTCCTCCTCAAAGTGATCACTACCCAGAAATTTATGCAAATGTATTATTTTTCTCACAATTTTAATCCTACATACACATTTCTAAAACAATATAGCCCATGTTTTGCCCTTGATTTTAGATCATACTTTTTGCATATATTTTTCATGTGTATTACTATACTGTAGATACTTTACCAGGTCAATCTCTCTCTCTCTCTCTTTCTCTCTTTTTTCTCTGTCTCATACACACACAGAAGCAAGTAGATACACAGCATGCTTGTATATAAATCTACAATTCATTCATTTTCATCTTATATATGTAATAATTGTGTGAATTGTGTGACTTTTATTGACTTATTTAACCATTTTGCAGAAGATGGACATTCAGATTTACTTTTATTTTCCCAAATTGGGGATCTTTTTGTTCTTGTTGTTTGGTTTTGGTTTTGTTACAGGGTCAAACTATGTAGCTCTCTCTGGCATCAGACTCACTGAGATCCCCCTGACTCAGCTTTTCAATTGCAGATATCAAAAGTGTGTACCACCAGACCCAGCCAAAATTGAGAATATTGTAAATTATAATTATCAGAGTGGTCTCATATATCTATTGATAGAAATGATTCATGTAGCATTTTTTAAGGAACATGACTGTTGGAATTGCTGCAGTATAATATGCCTCTCTCCAACCTTAGTAGAATGTATGAACATTAGTTTCTTCATTGAGCATATACTGTGTTAAAATTTATAAAATTTACATGTAGTTAAAATTTACATGTACTGTCTACAGAAGGCTCACAAGGCCAACACTCTGGGATATAACAAAGAAATGAGACAGCAAAGCAAAACTGTGCTACACAGGGATCTTTGAAAATATTATGATTGTTTCCATATCACTGTAAATTAACACAGTTTTACAAAACTACTGGAAGATCCCATTATGAAGTCATTACACATAAGCTGCTTTCAAGAAAGGGGTGAGGGCAGGGTCTCTTGTGAAAGACACTCTACTCCCTATAATAATTCTCAAAAAGAGCAAGAGTAAAAGGCTATCCATTCACATACCTCCCTTATGGCTACTGGGGCAGTAAATTCTTTAGTCTAGAATAGGGACCTACTTCATGGACTCAAATGTTTACTACAAAATATAGTACCAACTCTTTTTCCAAAGTGGCTGTTCATTCAAACCCTTCAAGGCTATCTCAAAGGAGGTCAAAGGAAGGACACATCTTCAGCTTTCTGTCTGCCTTGTGATGTTCCCCTAGACTGGAAGAATACATATAGTCATCCAAAATTATGCCCTCAACTTTTTGATGTATATGATCTAAATGAGATATTTAGAAAGAAGCATATGGGGGTTTCTCTACTAATAGTAAGGTTTGAAGAGTCAATGGATGAGTTAGCAGATGAAGTTTCAAGAAGTGTAAACCTGTTTACAGCTACCTAAGGAGAGTCTACTGAGAAATAAATTATTCTGTATATATTTTCTACCAATGCTCCTGCATGGTTTATTTTTCCTTGTCACACCTTCACTCAGGCGTGTGAGTCTGCAGCCCCCCCAACACAAACATCTCAATAGCTTTTAATGCCTCATCTCTTAGGGTGTTTTTGTACCACATTTTACCCAATTTTTCTCCAGAAATTATTTAGGGACTATATATCTTACAGGATAATCAAGAGAACAGGCTATGGAGTTCGGCAAGAGAGGTCTGATTTTAACAACCTTTACAAGAAATTAGTTGTGGTCGTAATGAAAGAAGCTTCCATTATGTCCTTGGCTCAGTTGCCTCAGAAATGTTGGATTTTCGTATTGTAACCTAATTATTATTTATGTCAAAAAATACTTTTTACCACTTGTTAGGACAAAGAGAATTATGCAATTCAAGCTTGGTCACAAGTCAGACATTTCCAACAGCTCTATTTTTAGGAATCATAAAGTTTGATATTTTTAAATAAATATATCAAGCCACAAGCTTGCCAAGTGATATGTAAATTGAGGAATTACTATATCCCAGCTACTCCCATAGTTTATCCATGAAGCTTGTAAGAAGCTGGCATTCATTTCCTCAATTCCTTCCCCAAATAAAAAGAGAGAAAATGAGTTCATATGGATGGTCTGGGGCTACAGAGCAAGGCAGTGGTGAACCCAAGTCTATTAATTTCAAGCAGGGTGCACTGAGGTTTGCTAAGAGGCTATGCTCTCTCTGTGACCACTGAAGGAACAAAAAGTCAGATACTTGCTGCAGAGATTCCTCAGGGTGAGACCCGCTGACCTGCATCGGATTGATTGATTGAGTCCTCTGCATTGCCAAGCTTGATAAGGACAGCTCACTAGTAAATTAAACCTTGGCTTGTGGTTTCTCCTTCAGCTCTAAGCTAAGTTGTAAACGAGATGTTCTCATGGCATGTTCAAATACAATAGAAGTGAACACTGCAAGTATTCTATCATTCAGGTTTTTCTTTTTTTGTTTGTTTGTTTTCTTTATTTTTTTTTTTTTTTTTTTTTTTTTTTTTTTTTTTTGCAGTCACTAAGTGGGCTTAGCCATGATATATTTAATGATTGATTAAAATGTCTGCAGTCCACATTCACATAACCCTGTAATCTTATAGACAATTCTCAAAATTGATCCATTCAGATTCTTGAAAACAAGCTAGATGTTGTATTATTAGTTTCAGAGTAATGACTAAACACAAGTGTATTTTAAACAGCCCTACCCATATGGAAAGATATGGAAACAAAAAAATGATCATTCACTCTTATTTACCAGTGTTTACAACCTTCAGAAGGAAATGCTTTAATCAAGGCAGTGTACATAATTTCAGACATTTCCTATGAGGTGTCATGCTTATATAAGATGAGATAGCTTGATACTCACTTTCCAGTTACTTGCATACATTATTAGTCATTAGGAAGTGGTTCAACTGGACAGAGATTAGGAGGTGTGCCCTTGTTGGATTAAGTGTGTCACTGGGGTGGGCTTTGAGTTTTCAGAAGCTCATGGGAGGCCCAGTGTCTCTCTCTTTCTGCTGTCTGAGCACCCAGATGTAGAACTCTCAGATCCTTCTCCAGCACCATGTCTTCCTTCATGCTGCCATGCTTCCTGCCATGATGATAATGGATTAAACCTCTGAACTGTAAGCCAGCCCCTTGATAAATTACCATGGTCATGCTGTCTCTTGACAGCAGTAGAAGCCCTAAATAAGACAACACCCACATCCTTGCCATCACTGCTCCATCCTCATCTCCTCTTGATTAATATACTCCACTCCAGTTTCAAAAGCTTCACTTCACTTCCTGGAACACAAAAGGTAAGCATCTACCTCAGCCTCTACTCCTGCTGCCTTTCCTCCATGGTTACCTTGTGCCAATTAACAGCATGGTTGACATTCTCCAGGTCTGAGTTCCTAACAAAACCTTACTTAGCTGCTGTGATTAAAAATCTATATCTAGAGGTAAGTCACCACCATGCCATGTTTCATTCTCTTTCCTTAATGTGCTTCATGGCCTAACATGTTATACTTTTGTACACAATTATTTGATTATCTTTTTTTAAGAGAATGTAAGCCATGACAGGTGTTTTATTTTTTCACTATTTTAATACCCAGGAGAAACATTTGAATTTTAAATTTATTACAAAATTAAGACAATAAATATAAATTTTTATTGAAAAAGTATTTCATGTATGTCTCTTTAGGGCAAAGTTTCTCAATATCTGGGTCGTAACTCTTTTAGGGCTGTCAAACAACCCTTTTCTATGGCTCACCTAATACCATTGAAAACAGAGATATTCACATTACAATTCATTAACCATAGCAAAATTAAGAGTTATGAAGTAGTAACAATTATAATTTCATACCTGATGATCACCATAATATGAGGAACTGCATTAAAACATTACAAAGGTTGAGAACAACTGGCATAGGAGATTGAGAATAGAACATGTTAGGGCTAAATAATCTGCCAGATGAGTAAGCCAATTATATTTATATTTGTATAGACTTTCACTGTTTTTCTATCCTAAAAAAGCTGTATATATTTTTGTGTGTGCATATGTGTACTCTGTGTGTGTGTGAGTGTGTTTGTGTGTGTGTGTGTGTGTGTGTGTGTGTGTGTGTGTGTATGTGTTTAGATCTGTGTATGTGACATGGTACATGTATGGAAGTCAGATGGCATTTTCAAATGTTGGGTTTCATTTTTCACCGTGTTTGAGGCAAAGTCCCTTGCTGTTTGTCACTATATATAACAGGCTAGCTGACCTGTGAAGTTCTAGTCTCCTGTCCTTGCTGGGGAAGTATTGGGATTAAAATGCATGTGACTATACCGGGCTTTATGGTGTTTCCAGGTATCCAAACCCAGATCCTTATGCTTGGTCACCAAATGCTTTCCCCCATTGAGCCATCTCCCAAGTACAATCATTGGTGTCTTGGTGTTTTCTTCTCATATTTTTAGTATGAATAATAAACATATTTTGACATGCTTCATCAACTTCCATCATTCAAATTTTTTACACCATTTCACTTGTCCTTAAGGAAAAAAGAGATAGATATATATTGGTGAGCTGGGTTAGATGCCAACAATTGGACTGAGGAAGTGAAAGTGCCACCATACAGCTTCAGACACAATTCCAGCATGCTCTTATCCTAGAATCTCACTGACACTGTGAGAAGGTGCCCGCAATACTCTAAACCAGTTTCATTTTGAAAATGGATTGTTACAAGCTTTATTGTTGACTAGTGGTTGAGAATACTGAAAGATCTTAAGCAATAGCCAGAAGATAAGATGAAAAATGAAGTCACCAAAGACAAATAAAGGAAAATAACCTTAAAACTCACAAATGAATGAAAACCTGTCAATGATTCATAGAAATACATGGCACAGTGAACTTATGAATGGAGGCACAGGAACGAATGGCTATTAAGGAACCCTAAGGAAGCTCATGAAAACAAAATTAATGTTTTTAAGACTGTGACTACAGTTTCAGAGGACCCAACAACCTCTTCATCCTTACAAAGGAGGTACACACACACACACACTGTGCATAGATAATTGGGCAAACAAAATACAATTAAATATATATATATATATTATTTTATATATATATATTTATTATATATTATATGTTATATAACCAAGTCCATTTAAATAAAAACAAACATTTATAGACAATATTTGGGAATTTGGGCATCAACAACCTCTTCATCCTTCCAAAGGAGGTACACACACACACACTGTGCATAGATAATTAGGCAAACAAAATACAATTAAATATATATATATATATTATCATATATTCTATATTATATATTTATTATATATTATATATTATATACCCAAGTCCATTTAAATGAAAACAAACATTTATAGACAATATTTGGGAATTTGGGCATCATTCTTTCCAAACTACTTCCTGCTGGTAAGGGGTGCTATCATGGGGGATTCTAAGAAGATGCAGAAATACTGGCTGTAGTCTGCAAGGCTGACTTGTTCAAGCTGTTTTGAATGTAGGATCACCTGGTACTCTGTTTCAGGCGGTCTGAATTGATCAAACCACATTAGTCTGGAAGGAATCCACATCTTTTCATTTTCTGTGGAAACAAAAATAGAAATCCTTTTCCCCAGTAACTTGTCCTTGAACTTAAATTTTAGAGTCAAAGCATTATTTTCATTTAATTTATTATTTTACATGTCGATCCCAATTCCCTCTCCCTCCCTCCCTCCCTTTCTCCTTCCCTCCTTCCCTCCCTTTTTACCCTCTGCCCTCTCACATGCACTCTAACCACCCTCCCCTCCCATTCCCCCACCCCAATTCCATATATAGGGCAATGCCATCCAGTTGGGGTCATGTAGATCTGACAGGTCATGTGAAGTAAGGACTAGGGCTTCTCTCCTGTCTCTAGATTAAGGCAGTTATCCCTCCATGGGGCATGTGTATGCAAGGTCCTTTTGTGCACCAGGGATACATCCTGGCTCCACTGTCTGAGGTCCCTTAGATTGCTCAATCCTTCTGGCTGAGACCCATATTCAGGGGGGCCTGTGTCAGTCCCATGCTGGCTTCCCAGCTATCAGTCTGGTAGCCCGTTATCTCCTCCTTGTTCAGGTAAGCTGTCTCTATTTGTTTCTGCTGCCTAGACTTGTCCTTTCCATCTGCATCTGGGTTCTAGTTCGACTCAGTGTTTATGTATGGGTGTTTGCTCCTGTTTCCAACAGACATTTGTTGAGGGCTCCATGGATAAGTTAGTTGTTGATCTCACTCTCAGGGAAGGGCACTTATGGTAGCCTTTCCACGGAAGCTCAATTTGTTAGTTGGCAGCAGTCTTGTAGTTCTCTAGACCTTTCTTTGTGTTCAATTTTATCTTCAAACCAATATTGGCTCCCTCTTTTATGTTCTCTATATCTCTCTCTGTGTCTCTCTCTCTGTGTCTCTCTCTCTCTCTTTCCTGTCTACTATTCCTAACTGGGCTCAATCTTCCTGGTCACACATGTTTTCCTTTCCCCCCCCCCTCATTTTCTCCTAATTCTCTCTCCATTCGCTGCCACCCCACTTCCCCTGTGCTCTGGGAGACTTGCCCCTTCCCGGTCCTGTGAGGGACTTTATATGAATCTCTTAGAATACACCTTGTATCCTAGTTCCTCTGGTGGTGTGAATTATAGGCTGGTGATCCTTTGATCTAGGTCAAAAATCCATATATGAGTGAGAACATACTGTGTTCCTCTTTTTGTGACTGTGTTACCTCCTTCAGGAAGATTTCTTAAAGTGCCATTCACTTGCATGCAAATTTCAAGATACCATTATTTTTTTCTGCAGAGTAGTATTCCATTGTGTAGATGTGCCACATCTTCATTCTTCAATTGAGGGGCATCTAGGTTGCTTCCAGGTTCTTGCTATTACAAATAGTGCTGCTATGAACATAGTTGAACAGATGTCTTTGTTGCACAGATATGGATCATTTGTGTATATGCCTAAGAGGGAGTCCTATGGTAAACTAATTCCCATTTTCCTGAGGAACCGACATACTGATGTCCAAAATGGCTGTATGACTTTGCACTCCCACCAGCAGTGGAGGAGTTTTCCCATTTCTCCATATCCTCTCAGACATGAGTCATCATTGGTGTTTCTAATTTTAACCATTCTGGCAGGGGGTAAGATGGTATCTCAAAGTTGTTTTTATTTACATTTCCCTGATAGCTAAGGATGTGGAGCACTTTCTTAAGTGTCTTTCAGCCTTTTTGATGTCCTCTATTGAGAATTCTTTCTTCAGTTCTGTACCCCATTTTTTAATAGGGTTATTTGGTGTTTTGTTGACTAGTTTCTTGAGTTCTTTGTATATTTTGGAGATCAGCCCTTTGTTGGATATTGGATTAGTGAAAATCTTTTCCCAGTCTGTGGGCTGCCGTTTGGTCTTGTCCACTGTGTCCTTTGCCTTACAGAAGCTTCTAATTTTGAAGAGGTCTCATTTATTAATTGTTTCTCTCAGTGTCTGTGCCCCTTTAGTTATGTTCAGGAAGTGGTCTCCTATACCAATTTGTTCAAGGGTACCTCCTACTTTCTCTTCTAAGAGGTTCAATGTGGCTGGATTGATGTTGAGGTCTTTGATCCATTTGGACTTGAGTGCAAGTTAAATAAATCTTTTAACTAAAGAATATATTAGCAAAGAATTCATTCAGGTACTTACCTTCTGGCTGCAGTATTTTATGTCTATAAAGGTCTCAAACTATTTTTAAAATACTATGAAATATTTGAACACACTGAATTTTCACTTCATTTGTCCTAAGTATGAAAGATGAAGATGAGGCTCAGTCTACATGTGGTTGTGTCCTAATTCTGTTGCATTAAGGACGCACATTTATCCAGCAGGCAATTTATCACTAATAGTAAAAAAAAAAAAATTAATTGTCAGTTTTCAAAGATGTGTATAAAATACTTTCATCATACTCCCAATTAGTTTCCATGTGTGATTCATTCTTTCTCTTCCCCTGGTCTTTCCACTTCCTTAGTAGTGTTCTTCAAAACACTAGACTTTTACCTAAGGGTGTGGCAATAAGATTATTATGAGCAGCTCCCATGTTCTGGCATAAAATCCAGAATTCAAGGAGATCAGACTGCTCGATGATGGGACTGCAAGTTTCCGTAATGGTGATTCAGTCATATTTACTAACAAAAAGCCTGCATGTGAGATGTTATTTGTAGTATTTGGCTCAGTTCTTCAACTGGAGGTCAGGCCCTGGAGCAGAAAGAGGGAGACACCTAGATGATGTTTGAAGAAGCCCTGAAACCTGGAGCTTCATTGTGTCTCTAGATTTGTTTCTACAGAAAAGTTCCTTAACTTACCCTATTTCTACAATGTTAGAAATGACACCAGAGAAAATAATTCACTGAGTACTTAACACAATTGCCATTGTAAACACTACAAGCTCCTAGGTAATGATAATAAGCAGTGAGACCATTGGCTTTTGGCTGTATTCCTTTGCATTTTAAAACATGGCACCAATCACAGACTTTGCTCTTTAGCAATAAACCCCCAACCCTATAATGTTAACATCACAGATAAATTAATTGTATATATTATTTCTGAAATAAGGGTTAAATAAATAAAAGTTTTCTTCCTTGCCACAAGGAACAAATGTTTGATCCTTGTGTCAAGGGCATATTTCACTGGTTGACAATGCATTCTCAAAGCAAAGCACAGTGCATATCATACATACTCAAAATAAGCAAAGTAATAAATATGACACAACATGTAATGCAACCCAGGGTTGAGTAAGGGAAATTTGTGAATGCTTGCCACAGCCTTTTACTAATAGGATAACAAGGTATAATTTTTCCAGAACTTATTCATTATTTTTTTGGAGAATTCTCATCATAAGGACTAAAATTTCCTCACCTCTGAAATGAGGTCAGCAACATTAGATTAGTAATCAGTGATCATTTCTACTTTATCACACTTCAGTATTTTTCTGAAATGATCAAAGGCAGGAGATTGAAGGATTTCATTATTTAAATACTTTGTATTCATCTTAATAAAGATATCTTGTTAACCTACAAGGCCCAGAAGTATTTGCTGCATGGAGTGGTACTTGGAATATTTTCATCTACCTAATCAGACCACTGTGAGAAACATGGTAATAACAAACCATGAGGAATTGCCTCTAACCTACTGTGTGCATGGAAGATGGGAGGAAGGCAAGTACTGGACACAGGTATGGGGTTTTCCTGGTAAAGGGAAGCAAGCTACTCATACCAGCTGCATGATGTAATGATTCTTCTTTATTGCCAACATAATGGGACTAAGAATCACTGTGGAAACAAAACACAGAGCTTATCTGTGAAGGAGTCGCTAACTGAGTATAACAGACATGGGAAGATCCACATTAAAGGTGTGTGGCACCATTCCATCGGCTCAGGTCCTACATAAATGCAAAGAACGTGAGTTATGCATGCCTATCCCTGACTCATTGTCTGCTTTCTAACTGGACACAAGGTGTCTCACGCTCCTGCTGCTGTGATAGACAGTGTGTGAGACAAAAGAAACCCTTCATTCCCTAAGTTGCTTTGATTGAGTATTTTGTCACAGCAACAAGAAAAGTAGCTAATAAAAAGGGCTTGTTACATTATTTAGCCAATCAAACTCTCCCCTGTGACTTTGAATAGGTGTAACAAAACCAGAACATCCAGACAGTAGCAAAGATTCATGCGTGGATTCATGGATGTGGATGCCCATCAGTACATCACATAGGCAACCAAACAGTGCCTCCTGTGATTTTGAATGTGTATAATGAAGTCAGGGCATCTAGACAGTAGCATGGATTCAGCAGCATGGCATGCAGACAAAGCAGATCCACAGCCTAGAATAGCTGCTGACAGGAGCATTTTCTACTTTCCATCATTCCCTGAGTTTTCCGCACTTCACAAGCCCAGGGAAGACTTCTTTTAAAGATTCTATTAGACCAGTATTTGGCTCAGTACCTTTTTCACATTAAATAACTCAGAATTCTTTTCTGCCTCACAAAATAGTTTTAAAAACACTAGAAACTTGACAGAAGATGAGTACCTGAGTTACCTTTGTTGTCTTGAAATATTTTAAAGCTGCACTCCCTAGTAGGGAAAACGCTTACCAAACATTGCTGTTTAAATTAAAGCAAAAGAAAATTAAAACCAAACAATACAAGGAACAGGACACATGTGGTATGGATAGGGAAATGGGAATAATGACAAAGCAAGAGTTAATCAGGGTGGTTATGGAGGTGGAAGGAGTGTGAAGGATAACAAATACTAAATATCTTTGAAAGTGCCATATGGGAACTAAATATTGTAGAAGTTTCCTGAAATATATGTGTGCATGAAAAAGATTAAATGGAATTACTGTGCAATAGAGTCACAATGCCTGTCCCTGACACCATGAATTATCAAATGAAAAGCCCACTTTCATGTATGGGGTTAACTTTTTAAGTTTTTGGTCTATGGCTCTGATTACCAACCTTCCTACTGCTGTGACACTTTAATAGTTTCTCATGTTATGGTGACCCCTAACCATACAATTATTTTTGTTGCTACTTCTTAACTGTAGTTATGCTACTGCTATGAATCATAATGTAAATATATGAATTTCCCAATGGTTTTAGGTGACCCTATGAAAGGGTCATTCAACCCCCCCCCAAAAAAAAAAGCCAAACTCCTGGAATCTGGTTACAGAGAGGGAGGAATGATGAGCAAAGGGGTCAAGACCAGGCCAGAGAAAACTACAGAAACAGCCGACTTGAACAAGGGGAACCTCATATACCCCAGTCTGATAGCTGGGAAACCAGCATAGGACCAACACAGACTCCTAACTGTGGGTGTCATTTAGGAGGCCTGAGCAATCTATGGGGCCTCTGGTAGTGGATTAGTATTTATCCCTAGTGTACAAATGGATTTTAGGAGCCCATTCCACTTAGACGGATAATCCCTCAGCCTAGACACATGGGGAAGGGCCTAGGCCCTGCTCCAAATGGTGTGACAGACTTTAAAGACTCCCCATGGGAGGCCTCACCCTCCCTGGGGAGAAGAAAGGATATGGAGTAGGGAGTCAGTGGGGGGGGGGGTACAGGGGAAGATGGGAGGGAGGGGGAACTGAGATTGACATGAAAAACAATATTGTTTCTAATTTAAATTTTAAAAATTAAAAAAAAAAGTGTTGTGAACCCAAAGGTTGTAGAGCCTCTGGTCTATGGGGTCCTAATGACCTCCTGAAACATTATAGCCTATTGCCATTTCCTTTGATTCCCATTCAGAACTCGATTATAAGACCCTATATAGCTGAAGACACTGCATAATTGAGTCACAGTACATGGATACATCAAGTAGGTACTGACCTGGAAACTTCGTGCTTACTGGCTATCTTTCATTGTGTTAGAAGGTTCTATGTATGCTATGAAGAGAGAAAAGTAATCAACAGTCTTACCAGCTGGGAACCCTTTGAGAAATAACTGGACTGTCAACACATGGCCACTAGTCCAATACTGTCATGAATGTTTTTAAAGCAACACATCACTATCTTGTTAGAAGTAAAACCCACTCCAAAGGATGGAACTCATTCCTGGTATTGTTAACTTGACACACATGGATGACAAGGTCATAAGTCCTTAGAGAAGATATAACACTATTATTTTGCTAAGTGGAAATGATAATAAAATGCCCATAAGTTTAATCTTTACACATATATATTAATCTACCTCTTAAGCCAGCAAAATCCTAGCTTAGGAAGTTCCACCCCCCATAGAAGCTCTGTTATAATAATTGGTTTTGTGGGAAGAAAAGTTCATAGATGTGGCCCATGAGTGGTTATTATGCCCTAGTTATTAGAGTCTAGTAGATGGGACTATACCCATGTATATACAGTCAGCACTAAATGGACTCGGTGGCTTTTAAAAACAGAATACTGAAGTTGTGAGGGAAACTGGTGTCAGGGAAGAATTGAAGGGGAGAGATATTTGTTCAAAATGCATTATTTGTACTTATGTAATTAACAACAATGATAAAAAAACTTTTAAACTATTTTGTCTTTAAACTATATGTGTAGGTATGTGGGACCAAGTGTGCATATATACATAACATGTATAGGGTACTAGTGGAGGGTAAAAGAAGCTGCTGATTGCACTGTTACTGAAGTTACATGATACTGTGTGGTGCCCATTGTGAAGTGCTTGTACCGATTCCAGTAACTAAGTGCAAAAGCAGCAAGTGTCCCTACCTTCCGTACCTTCTGAGTCATCTCTTTCAGCACATACCAACCACAATTTCCTTTCCTCCCCTCCTTCCCTCGCCTCCCCCCAAACCACCTCCAAGGATACTGCAGAAAGGGCCTCCCATGGGGGGGGGGTCAACAAAGCCTGGCACATTCTGTTGAGGCATGACCAAGCCCCACCCACCCCTCCTCAAGGCTTAGCCATATGAAATGGGCTTGCAAAAGCCAACTCATGGACTAGTCATAGATCCTGCTCCCATTGCCAGGGGTCCTACAAACTGACCTGGCTACATAATTATGCCCCACATTCAGAGGGCCTAGTTAGGTGCCTTGCAGTCTTCCCAGCTGCTGATCTAGAGTCTGTAAACTCCCTCAAATTTGGGTTAACTATCTCTGTGGATTTCCCCATCCTGATCTTGATACCCTTTGCTCATATAATCTCTCCTCCCTCTTTTTCACTTGACTTCTGTGGCTCAGCCTGGTGCTTGGATATGAATCTTTGCATATTCTTCCATCAGTTACTTGCAGAAGGTTCTGGGATCACAGTTAGAGTAGACACCAATCCAATTACAGGGGAAGGCCAGTTTAGACACTGTCTCCACTATTGCTAGGGGTCTTAGCTGGGATCATCTAAGTAGATTCCTGGGAATTTCCCAAGCATAAGGTTTCTCCCTAGCACTGTAATGGCTCCTACTTACTCATAAGTGGGTACTAGATGTAAAGCAAATGATAACCAAACCATAATCCACAGCCCCTCCATCCTCAACCCTTAGCCCACCCCCACATCCACTTTTCCCAAAGGGTAAGGGCTCCCATGAGAGTCAACAAAATCTGGCACACTAATTTAGGGCAAGACCAAGTTTAGTCATACCACAAGGACACTTTCTCAACTATGTTCATAGCAGCATTATTCATAATAGCCAGAACCTGGAACCAACTAGATGCCCCTCAACTGAAGAAGTGATAAAGAGTGGTAACTTACATAATGGAGTATTACTTAGCAGTAAAAAAACAATCATGAAATGTGTAGGTGCACAATGAAGGGGAGTGGAGGGGGAATGAGAATATGAGGGAACAATACGATGGAGTAGGGGAGGGACAGAGTGAAACAGCAATTAATGGAAGAGGTAGGTTAGTAGAGAGAGCCACTGTGGGGTTAGGGAAATTCCCAAGAATCCCAAGGATAACTCAGCTAAGACTCCTAGCAGTAGTGAAGATGGTGACTGAAATATTTGCTTGTTAATTATGCTGTCTACATTTTAAGTGCTGAGTGTACATGTGTAACCACCCTACTGACCAGCATAAAGACAGCCTTGTCTTCACTAGAGGACATTCTACCAGAAGGTAGTGTTCCAAAGTATGCAAAGCCCATGGTAGAAAACAAGAGCACTAAGAAATCTTCATAAAAAGTAGACAACTTTTGAGTTTGGTAGTCACTATTCCCAAACAACTAAGATAAACATATCTAATATGAATGCATAGAAATCTAGTTCAGTACCTGACTCATGACAATGGTTAACCAGTGTGTGTGGGAACAATAGCTATGTTATGGTAGCCCTTTCTTATCTATGATGATTAATAAACCTCTCTGTGCTGCATCTGAACTGTTGATCATGAACTTTTACCTTCCATGGCTATCTTGTAAGGCATCAAGGAAACAGTTTAACAACTTTCAGAACTCTATAACTGACACTATCCTGAAATGGAATGATGAATAGGAATATTTTGAAAAGCCTAATAATCTAAGGTCACAATTTTCAGGATGTGTGAGACAGAGGTATAAAGCTATTTACTTAGTTTTAATAAGTTAAGAGTATGATAAAAAGTAAATTAGATAAGGAAAAATTTTAACCAGTGGGCAGATATTATTTTTTATATAGAAACCAGAATCTTCTCAAGCCATTTTGCTTTGTTACCCAGACTATATCACTGCCCAATTAAAGCAAGTTCTCTATACTGTGAAAGCCTTGTGGAGAAAAGTGACTCAGTAGAAAGCAGAGAAAATCACTGCCATCTTACAGCTGATTTCCAGAAGCCTAAGCCCTGAGGGGAAAAGATAGTTCTGGAGGAAAACACAAATGGTTTAGAAGAAATATTAGTAATGAGAACAATACCTACAATCACTCCTTTGCCTACCTACCAAAAGGTAGCTTTCTGAACATGGGAAAGAGGAAATGGGAGGAAAAAAATGAACCTAAATTGCTAATAAAATAGTCACAGGAGGTTTCCAAAAGACTCTGAGCATTAGCTGGCAAAGTACAATTCCTATAGAAGAGTTAAATGCCTGTGTTTTCAGGAAGAAACATGCCTCCAGAGAAGAGTGATGAGAGGCATGTTCAGCCTAGAAGTAGAAGAGGGAGCTGTGAAAATGGAAGGGGCCCAACACCCAGGAATCAACATCATTCACCTATATTTTCAATTGTGCTTTGCCTTGACTGACAGAGGGCAAAGGCAGACAGGATGAAGAATGCATAGGAGGATGCTTTGCACAGATGGTCCCCAGTAGAGCACATATCATAGCCCTGGGGGCAAAGGACTCTCAAGCATAGCAGAGCCCATGCTGGGTGTCACTTTCCAGTGAATGATTTAGAAAAACATCCCATGCTGAAATCTGTAAATAGCATATATTTTGTAACTGCTGGAGACATTGACTGCTCCCATTTTCTCAGCAGCAAGGAAAAACTTGTGCTTGGGCAGGAACAGTTGGACATGCCATGGGTCATGCTCCTGAGAAGAAACTTACTCTCTTTGCTGACCTGTGATGTAAAATTTACACACAAGAAAGCATGCAGTTTGAGATCTGGCCAATTGAAGGAAGAAACATATAGTCCCGAAGCCATGTCCTTGGAGCATCTTGGACTACACAGAGATATTTGTTCAGTAAATGGTTCCATGGGAAGGTTAATAACTGGTATTGACAGAATGTGAGGAAGACTGGTGTGCTAGTCTATCCCTTCAGAGCTCTAAAGATTTCTGCACTATGTATTGCTTTTATAATGCAAAATGAACTCTACTTGAAAACTATCTGTAACCTTAACAGTTTTGGAATTAAGTCATTAATTAAGCATAGCTTAAGTAAGTCTAACAATTAAATTTTAATTTCTGAATAATGATGCATTTATTATCAAGGTCATATAGTATTAATTACATTTAATTCATTCACTCATTTATTAAGTATTAATTCTCTCCTCACTTATTCTTTCACTCGATCATTTTTGAAGAATATTTTATAACAGAGGTCAGCCATCTACAAGGTACAAGATCCAAATTTAGAGACCCACTGCTTTTGCATGGCTTAGTAGCCAATAACTTAAATTTTCAAATATTGTAAGATAAAGACAAAAGCAGAAGAATATTCCATGTCCTTAAAATTAGATGACATTCACATTCTCTCCTGGGTCAATTTCCTTATACAAAAAAAAAAAAAAAAAAAAAGAGAGAGAGAGAGAGAGAGAGAGAAAAAGAAAAGAAAAAAACAATATAATTTATCTTTCAAGAATATAAAAGCAGGTAAGGGAGAAGAAAACACAACAAATGATGGCTTTAGGACACACTGTCCTGCTTAGAATAGTGACTACTCCCATAGCCACTTCACGCAAGCAACAAAATACTGTATCATTGCTTCTAAATCAGCTTCTGAAATCATAAAATGACATGATTCAAATATGTTCAGCTTATTGTGCACAAGAGATAAACAAGTCAAACCAAGCTGATACAGTATTTTCATGTCCCCTTTTATTATGGCCAAATACACATTCACTATAGAACCTGAAATAGCTAGAGACAAGGCCTGTCAACTTTCAAACAAATGCCACCAGACAACTCAAACAATGGTGAAGAATTTCCCAAGGACTCTTCTGGTCTAATACAGTAAGAAGGGGTTTTTATTTATGTCTTTATAAAACAACCAGAAGACAAAAATTATGACTATTCTTATAGTTTTCTGACTGCATTCTCTGTCAGATTGCCTTGGGGCAATTATTTTAAAAATTCAAAACGGCAAAATTACATGCTGAAAATATTTGATAGGCTGGGAGTGCACACAAAATACATAGCTAAGTTTATTAGAGATGTGTGTAGAAATATGCTTTTAGGCAAAAGCACACAGGTCTAGTAGAAAGTACTTTAGTGGCGAACATTAGGTAACTAATTAAATTTATTAGTATACCATAAAAATGACCTGAGTGCTTTCCAATTATTTGAATGAGAAATTGAACCCAAGACTTTGTACTTACTGACAAGGAATTTTCTACTTATTTGTTTCCACAGCCCAAATTACTGGGATCTAGATAAACTTCTTTCAATAATATTCTATATTATTCAATAGAATTTACATTTTGCAATGCTTTTGTTATGTTTATTGCCAGGTGTTTTAGTCTTTATAATGCCATTGCAAATGGAATTTCTTGTTTTCATTTTAAGTTTGTTCCTTGCAAATATATTTAAAACATATAAAAAAGACATGAAATAGTTTGGAAGATGAGATGAGTGAATTATCAGGAGTAAGGAAGAACCTTGAAGCAATACTGTATATAATATCATACCATCCACAAACAAGGCTACATTGACTACATCTTTTGCTATTTGCATCATTTTTCTCCTATTGGCTTGCTCCTCTAGCTACGATTTTTCTCTACCTTGTCTTCAAGCTCTGATATTCTGTCCTTCACTCTATTCCTGAGGCTTCCCACTGAGGATTTATTTGACTCTTTGAAATTTTAATTTTCAGTTATAATTTCGGTTTTTCTTCGGTAATTCTAACACTTCTCCCCCCACCCCCCGTGTGAATATTTTTTCTTATTTTAAATATCGATCCCAGTTCCCTCTCCCTCCCTCCCCCTTTTCTTCCCTTTCTCCCATGCCACCAGATCACCCTCCCATCCCACATCCCCCACTCCACAGGGAGGGTGATGCCTTCCAGGTGGGATCATCAAAATCTGTCAAGTCATTTGAAGTAGGGTCTAGGCCCTCCCTACTGTCTCCAGGCTAAAGGAATATCTCCATGGGGCATGTGCTCCCAAACTCATTTTGTGCACCATGATACATCCTGGTCCACTGTCAGAGGTCCCTTAGACTGCCCAGGCCTTCTAACTGAGACCCACATTCAGGAAGTCTGAGTTGGTCCAATGCTGGTTTCCCAGCTATCAGTCTGGAGGTCCATGAGCTCCCTCTTGGCTCCCCCTTGTTCAGGTCAGCTGTCTCTGTGGGTTTCTGTAGCCTGATCTTGTCCTCCCTCTCTGGATTCCAATTCAGCTCAGTGTTTAGATGAAGGTGTCTGCTTCTGGTTCCATCAGATGAGGGTTCTATGACTTCATATAAGTTAGTCATCAGTCTCATTATCAGGGAAGGGCATATAAGGTAGCCTCTCCACTGTTGCTCAGATTGTTAGTTGGGGTCATCCTTGTAACTCTCTGGACATTTCTCTAGGTTCAGTTTTCTCTTTAAACCTATAATGGCTCCCTCTATTCTTTTGCTCTTGTCTGATCTTCCTAGTCCCACATATTCTCCTCTTCTCCCCTTCTCTTTCTTCTAGCTCCCTCTCCATTTCTATATACTGAATTGATATCTTTAGTTCATTTGGCTGATCGTATTTTCTTGGAATTGGTCCATGGGGCATGGGGTTATTGATACCATCTTGAACATCGTTCTCCTTGAGCTCTTGGAAGACATATAAAATTATTTCTTGAATTCTTTGTCTTAAATTTCATCTAAGTCAGCCTCACTGGTAACTGGTGGTAATCACTATGTGGAGGGGGAGTGCTTTTTGGAGGAGACATATTGTATTGGTTTTTTCATGTTACTTTTTTTTTTAACTTTCTTGTAAGCTAAAGGTGATGAGTAGCTGTTATATTGATTGGTACTACTTCTTCTTTATTTGTCTCAACTCAGATCAATATTAGTTAAATACCATTGTGAACAAACTCTAGGTGAATTGGTGGAAATGATACCTTTAGATGGTCTAAGCTCTGTTTGGGAGAAAGCATACCCTCTTAACTTATAGACCATATGCACTAAAGTGGAATGTGTTCTATCAAGAGAAGCCATTTAGCACATTCCATGATCTCAAGAGTCATAGTTTGTAAGATGTAGGAATGGGAATGTGCATCAGGCTTGAAACTCTTCCAACCTCTAATTCATGGACAGGAGCTCACACAGGGATTAGAGTGTCTTGTATGTGCAGCAGGATGGCCACATCTTCTCCTGGGGAATGTGTGCAAATACAGTGGTATATACTGGGGTGCTGTGGAATAATCTTTGTATAGTGTTAATATTCATTACTGTCATTGATTAATAAAATAGCTGACTGTCCAATAGCTGGACAGGTAGAGTTTAGACATAACTTGCAGATAAAAAGACTGTGAAGAAGGAAGGAGTCTCAGGAGTCACGGGGAGATGTGGAATTGCTATGTTGGAAAAAAAAAAAGATTAATTTAAAATGTAAGAGCTAGTTAGTAACAAGAGCTATAAACCAAGCATTTATAATTAATAAGTTTCTGTGTGGTTATTTGAGAATTGGCTAGCAGGACAAAAAAGTCTGGCTATACTGAAGCCAAAGGAGGGTGTTGGGTTCCTTGCCTTCACCAACTGGGGCCATGAATTTCCTAGAGTCAGTGAATGTTCTGTATGGAGAAAGTGCAGGAAAGACTTCGTAACTTTTCACCTTTCTGACTTAAGTGATGGTGGGATGGTAAAAGTATACTGTAATGTGGGGAAGGTACAGGGACCTCTCATCTGCCTGGATTAGGTGCTGATAGAGCAGAGAGTCTGTCCCCATTAAGATTTATTTTAACCACTGGCTTTGTCTCTTAATTTTGCACTGGGCGTTGATCATTATACCAACAGTTCTGAATTCTTACCCCCAAGAAACTTATGAACTGGTGCCTATTGTGAAGAATTCATGGAGCTTACTAAAATAACTGCTGGCTTTTATTTACTTGTTCTTTTACCCAGAGGTCCCTTCTTATCTGCCTTGATCTGGGCTTCGGGAGGCATATAAATTGAAGAAGTGATTTTAAAAATTTTCAGAAAGTACTAAACATAAAGTTTTACATTTCTTATTCAATATTTTATCACAGACATTTCTAGATGTACATAAATGTTCTTTGAAACTATGATTCTTTAATGAATATATAAAACTACACATGATATAAGGACATACTGTAATGCAAACATTTCCCTAAAGCTAGATCTCTCCCTTGTTTCTAGTACTTTCCTGTTATAGATGTAAATGTACTTATTTATACATCTCTCTTTGGTTTTTAAAAGTTAAGTCCCTACAAACTAAATTATAAAGACAAATAGTATGAAATTTTTATAAACAATGGATATGCATTTTCAAGTGTAAAAAAATAACTATTACAATTTATATTCCTATTTATCCCAGGTTTGGCTTTATCAACTTAAATGGTTATTTGTTGATGAGCAAAAGAGAAATCTCTCTCTCTCTCTTGTGTATGTATGTATGTGTGTTTGTTTTTAGCCTAATTGTCAGCCTTGATGGTGTTCCTCAAAAGTCAGTCACCCTATTTTTTTTAACTCAGTTTCTTAATTTTTCTTGATACATGAAGTTCAGCCAGCAGGCTAGCCTGGCTGGCAGATGAAAATCTGCCTGCCTCTGCATTCCCAGAGATTTGATTACAACCACTTGCCACCAACCTAGCCTTTTCCATTGGTTCCTTGGGATGGAAAACAGGTCCTCAAGTTTGGAAGTCAAACACTTTAAAAATTGAGCCATCTTCTCAGGCAACCCACACTATAACAGTTTGTTATGTAGAGATTTTGAATAATCTTGAAACTAACTTTTTCTGTGTACATTGCCATGTAATTTTATTTCTTTCTGAGCTATATTTTCATATAATTTGTCTGTTTTTCTATGAAAAAAAGTTGCATACTCTTAGTTGTTACTAGTTTTATATGTGAAAAATGAAATGCCTGTTTCAGGCTGTCACTTTAGTAATCATTTTAGGTGCTGAAGCGTATGATGCAAAGTGGTGATTTATTCTTAGTGGAAGCAGAATTGCTTTCAGACCAGTCCTTTATAAACCTCCTCTTTTGCTTACCCTTACTCTGAAAAAGAAGCAGTGGGAAAATATTAACTAACACAAACATGTTCCAGGCAGCCAAAAAGTATTCATTTGGACGGTCTTGTTGCTTGACAGCAGAGTGGTGACCTTCTCAACTCTCCACCTTTCTCTTAACCTGAAATATTTTCCCCAAAATGTGTGTGTGTGTGTGTGTGTGTGTGTGTGTGTGTGTGTGTGTGTGTGTGTAATATATTGGAAAGGACTCAACTCTGCTTAAAAAATCCAACTCAGTGTCTGGAGAGATGGCTCAGGATTTCAGAGCATTGGCTGCTCCTTTAGAAGGCACAGGCTCCATTCCCAGCATCCACATAGCAGCTCAAAACTATGGGTAACTCCATTTCCAGGGGCTCAGAATGCTTACTCTTACTCTTACCATGGTGCATAAACATATGTGCCGATGTTTTGATTATGATCTAACAAATCAAGTTTGCCTGAAGATCAAAGTTAGCCACAGCCATAGAAATCAGGCAGTGGTGATGCACACCTTTAATCCCACAGCCACACCAATTAGCCATAGAGGCCAGACAGTGCTTGTGCATGCCTTTAATCTTAGCACTTGTGAGACAGATGCAAATAGATCTCTGTTGGTTCAAGGCCACACTGAGCTACATGAAATTGATCCAGTCTAAGAGAAAAACAGAGCTCACCCAAAGGTAATCTCAGAACTTGGGATCCCATGCCTTTAATCCCAGTGCTAGAGAGGAACATATGGTGGAAGGAGACAGGAGCTGAGTGAGTTTGAGATTTTTTTTTATATATATAACCAAGTCCATTTAAATAGAAACAAACATTTATAGACAATATTTGGGAATTTGGGCGTCGTTCTTTCCAAACTACTTCCTGCTGGTAAGGGGCGCTGTCATGAGGAATTCGAAGAAGATTCAGAAATCCTGGCTGTAGTCTGTAAGGCTGCTTTGTCCAGCTTTTTTGAATGTAGGATCACCTGGTACTGTTTCAGGTAGTCTGGCTTGATCAAACCACATTGGTCTGGAAGGAATCCACATCTTTTCATTTTCTGTGGAAACAAAAATAGAAATTCTTTTCCCCAGTAACTTGTCCTTGAACTTAAATTTTGGAGTCAAAGCATTTTTTTTTAATTTAATTTATTATTTTACATGTCGATCCCAATTGCCTCTCCTTCCCTCCCTCCTTTCCTCCCTCCCTCCTTCCCTCCCTTTTACCCTCTGCCCTCTCACAGGCACTCTAACCACCCTCCCATTCCCCCACCCCAATTCCATTTGTAGGGGAATGTGATCCAGTTGGGGTCATGTAGATCTGACAGGTCATGTGAAGTAAGGACTAGGGCTTCTCTCCTGTCTCTAGATTAAGCCAGTTATCCCTCCATGTGGAATGTGTATGCAAAGTCCTTTTGTGTACCAGAGATACATCCTGGCTCCACTGTCTGAGGTCCCTTAGACTGTTCAGTCTGGCTGAGACCCATATTCAGGGGGGCCTGAGTCAGTCCCATGCTGGCTTCCCAGCTATCAGTCTGGTGTCCTGTTATCTCCTCCTTATTCAGGTAAGCTGTCTCTATGTGTTTCTGCCACATGGTCTTGTCTTCTCCATCTACATCTGGGTTCTAGTTCGACTCAGTGTTTATGTATGAGTGTTTGCTCCTATTTTCAACAGGCATTAGTTGAGGGCTCCATGGATAAGTTAGTTGTTGATCTCACTCTCCAGGAAGGGCATTTATGGTAGCCTTTCCACAGAAACTCAAATTGTTAGTTGGCAGCAGTCTTATAGTTCTCTAGACCTTTCTTTGTGTTCAGTTTTATCTTCAAACCAATATTGGCTCCCTCTTTTATGTTCTCTCTCTGTCTCTGTCTCTGTCTCTGTCTCTGTCTCTGTCTCTGTCTCTCTCTCTCTCTCTCTCTCTCTATCTTTTTCCTGTCTTCTTTTCCTAACCAGGCTCAGTTTGAGATTTGGTGGAAAGCAATGCAACCTGGAAATGCAATCTGAGGACAGGATTACCCATTCAGTTTGAGGGAGAAGTAAGATCTAATGGCTGACCACTTTGCTTCTGTGATCTTCATCTTTAATCCCAATATCTGTCTTTGCATTTTTATTATTAAGACCAACTAGAATTCATGGTACAGACATATATTCATTCAAAATGCCCATACACATAAATAAAAATGAATTTAAAAAGTCCATCTCATAAGACTTGTATTTAAAACTGGATAATTCTATATGATCTTTGATTCAAACTGACCACATTTTTTTAAAGCGGGGACCAAATAAAAAAGGGAGTGTTACAGGTCACTGAAGAATAGACACACCAATATCCCAAAGGCCCAATATCCAGCAACACATATTAGCATACATACTCATGGGAAATATTTGAAATGTTCCCTAAAAGAATTAATGACTCTTTCTGAAGGATAATGACTCTGATTAAGAACATGGCCTATATGCTTGAGTGGAAAATGTGATGTGGGTTATCCTCTGTATGCTAGGAATATGTTTTATTACTATTGGTTAATAAAGAATCTGCTTTGGCCTATAGTAGGACAAAATATAGGGAGGAAATACAAGCAAAGGACAGAGAAAAAAAGACAGAGTAAGGGAGATGTGAGCAGCCACCAGAGGAGGAAGACGCTAGAGCATTACCAGTAAGCCATGGGGCAAGTGGTGATACACAGATCATTAGAAATGGGTTAAATTATATGTAAAAACTAACCAGTAAAAAAGCCTGAGCCATTGCCCAAGCAATTATAGTTAATATTAAGTCTCTGAGTGATTATTTAGAAGCAGTTTCAGGGACCTGCAGCCAGGAGAGAAACCAGTCCAGCAGGACCAGATTGGACAAAGAGTTCAAGCTATATTTAGCGTATCAATGTGGGACTCTTGAGTTTCTGCATAAGACCCCAAAAGCATTAAAAGGTTCCTAAACACACGAAAATGGAGCCTCACTGAGCTTCCTAGTCTCTCATTGATGGGGGTCCTTAGAAACATCTCCTGACAGCTGTCAGCAAGATGGAATCGACTAATAACCACCACGAGCTAAGCAGCATGGCATTTGATTCCCATGTCCTCTTAAAGGGTCCACAGAACAGAGAGTTTTTCTCAGTTGCTGCTGCCTTTGGACTTCAGCTGCGGGCCTGAGATCACAGCCATAGGCTTAGAAACACAGCTACCTACAGCATTGTGGACTCCTGTGGTCTCTCATAGGCCACAGTACAAAAGAGGCTTCTCCCAGCCACTGCCTGTGGGCTTGATAACACAGAAGGGCCTAAGAGCACAGCTGCATGCTACTTAGTGCTGCCTTCCAGAGTTGGGGAGGTAAGCATGACTCTGGTACCCCCACCATGTTGGAAAGGCAAGCAGGGCAGAGATTGCTGACAAAGCTACCACATTGGTCCTAACCATGCCCACTTAACATTTTAAAAATCATCCTGTTCAAAAGGGATTATAGATACAGAGTAAATACAAATTCAGACAAAACAAAGCCTCTAAATGGGTCACATTATATTTTTCAAAAATGTACATAGGCTTAAGAGAGACAGGAAAAAGGATAGAGCTAGTTATAGATTCGAAGAGAAATTTAAAGAGAACAAAGTGAGGTCCTTGAAAAACCAATAGAATAATAAACAAATACAATAAGTAATGTAAAGATGGACAATACACAGTGTCTAGATTATGTATATTGTGGTTTTTATGAAGTTTTTAACTGTTAATAATGTATCTTTTGAGATACATTTTAGTCTGGGGGCTGCTAAATCAAACCAACATATATATTTTAAAGGTATCTTGACTTCAAAATTTGGGTCTAAATTTATGTTACTTTGAAAAAGAGGTTCTGATTTTGTTTCCACAGAAGATGAGAAATATGAATTCCTTCCAGGCTAGTATGTTTGATCAAGTAAAACCCCCAAAGAGGACTCCTGTAGGAGCATTGGCCCAGGTGATCAAACATCCAAAACTGCTTCAAGGCAACTGCCTGAGACAAAACAACCTCACAGACTACCACAGCCAATAATTAACCATAATTCTAAATATCCTCAGGATCCCCATAAGATTATCATTGCCTCCAATCAGCAGAAAGTAGTATAGAAAACCCAAGTTACTAAAAAAATTTTTAGAATATGTTTTCATTTAAAGGGGATTGGCTATAAATTATTGATGCTAATAGTCAATCTCTAAAGAAAAAAGGAGGATATGATATAGAAATGAATATTTTACATTGGAAGCAATTTTGGTTCATTTATACAAATTTCAGGTCAATTTTGTGTAGGTATCTTTCTGCTCTTGTTTAAGGTATTAGGTTAATTCAGCTCATTTAAAATGTTTTATATAGTTAAGAAACATAAATTAATGGTCATCTGTAATAGTCAAACTTATAGAAATGTAAGTTAGATTTTCTAGATATGCAGAGATATATTTCAGATGGGTAGGTAAACCTCAAACAATTCAAAGACCTACAGCATATGTCATTTAAAGTGTTTTAAGAACTTAGATGTTTCTTGACAATGAGACATTTTTGCTTCTGGCACACCAATTACTTCAAAGAGGATGATGAGCATAGAAGAAGGTCCTTATAGAATTTGTTTTCAATGTAGCAAGCTAGCCTTTTAGGTAAGATACTGCTCTTGCCTAGACTATTTGACAATATGCTATATAAACTGGATATGCAGTACCCACAGGTAAACTAACTGCTAAACTTGCCAAAAGAAACTGGGACAGTGCTCAGGGTTCCTGCTTCATGAAAGAGTCTATAAGACATTCTGCAGAACATTGAAAGTGACTGATGAATTTTGCCAATATAGGTGGAACAGTCCTTCAAATTTCCTGCTTCACTGAGAAATCTCACACTCTAGGCCTATAGTCTAAAAATAGATGCCCCAACATTACAGAAGGACTGTGGGTAACTGTCCAAGCAGCCAGATATGTCTGTCATTTCTAGAGTTTTGGAATTGCTTAGATAATATTATACCCTGCTTGGGTCTTGATTGGAGTTAAAGACTAGATAGTTATAATTATAGTTTTCCTTAGTTATGATAAAAATAAATTAGATATGAAACTTACAGATATAGAATAGAATTGTCAAATTCAAACAGACTAAATACAATAACCGTAATTTTTCTTGATAACTGTTCTGTTATATGTAATTTTATTATGTTAAAGTTAAAACCTTCCTTTTCAATTAGGTAATAAAATAGGTTAATTTAGTTATAAGAGCTAGTTAATAATAAGCCTGAGCTAATAGGCCAAATAATTTGTAATTAATATTAAACTTCTGAGTGGTTATTTTAAAAGTGGCTGTGGGACTGGGAGGAATGAAAAACCTCCAGTTACAAAATGAAACTATTACTGATGTGTATGAAAAAATCTCATGTCACAAAAATAAACTTGTTTTATTCAGTCATTTAAAAACAATGATGGTTTAAAGTAGCAACTAGTTCTTCTCTCAAAATATACTTCTTGGAATGGGCTCTACAACTCTGCATTTTGACCACTTTAGTTTTCTGTAGTGGTATCTGTCTGTTTCAAAGAGATATTTTCTGGATGAAGGATAAAGACTACACTTACAGTGGATATGTGGAGAAATATCTACAGACTGTTGTTAGAGATTGTGTTGGTAATAAACCAGTGGTTGTAGATTCTCCTCCAAGATTCATGATGCCACTCACATTGAGTAATTAGGTAGGTTTTTAATATCAGACATTGTTTCCCTCTTGTTGAACAGACTGTTAAGTACAAATAGAAATCAGTTGGTTACCACCAAAGTGTATGTGCCACTACAGCACCTATAGAGCTATCATGCCATCATTATTATTAATGTGGTTCATAGGCCTCATGGCTGCATAGGAATGGTGGTTGCCTCTCTCCTTTTGAATCTTACATGGCCACTTCCAGTAGCATAAAAGCTAGTCATCAGGGAGAAGACATCCAGATCAGTCCTATCTCAAGAGTCTCTGGGGCCTCTTTCTGAAGAGTAGTATCATCAGCAATAGGAACTTCCTTTTACCACTAGGGAGATGGAGGGATTGCCAAGGGCAAGAGCAATAGGCTGTACATTTTGGGAGTCTCTTGGACAACTCTGGCTAACAACTCAAAACAGGGCTTCTAATGTATGCTACTGGGGTTTTTGTTAAGTGATCTTTGATTATTGGAAAGAACACTGTCAATCAAGATAAGAATTCATTAAAACAATATGTCTGTGTTTATACATAAAATTGTGTGTTATTGGACTTTAAAGGTAAATATCTAATAGTATGATTCCTTACCACTGTTTTCAGACACCGCTATTGTTATTTTATCTAACTTCTTCTTTCTTCTTCATTTACCTCCTTCAACCCTCTCTAAAGAGCCTGTTTTCCCCATTTATCCTGTCAGATCACTCCTATCCTACTATTCCCTTTATCCTTCTACCACCTTCAATATTTACCCCATGACTCTCCATAAAGAGTCTCTCCTTTCGCATTTCCCTGGACAGATAATTTTTACATTGCTATTCCTCTCTCTATAACAACACTCTTGCACCTAAAGCTCAGAGAACATTGTAGAAGAAGGGGAAGAAAGATATAACAGTTAGATGATCAGGGAAATTGATGTAATATTATGTCTATTAGTAATATCAGAAACTATACCCATAAAGTCTAATTCTATTACCATTAATTACAATACAGGAATCACATAATGACAGTACTTACAAATTAGCAATGATCTTACCAATTTTCTGGTGCAATTTCTTCAAGTGATACGTGATAAAAGGAAAATGTAGTGTCCCACATATGCCTAAATGACTAGGCATGATTCTAAGCTAATCAATAACAAAATCCCATACCCTAATGTTTTCAACCTGTGGGTCTCGACCCATTTGGGAGTTAAATAACCCTTTCACGTGTTTCACTTTCAGATAGCCTGCGTGTCATACATTTATATTACTATCCATAACAGTTGCAAAAATGTAGTTATGAAACAGCAATGAAAATAATATGGTCTGAGAATACCACAGCATGGCAAGCTGCATTAAATGATCATAGCATTAGGAAGGTTGAGACTCATTGCTTTAAAGGCAAATTTAAGTATGTCTAAAAATGTTTATATCATAATGTTAGGAGAAACACACTAAGCTTTATACCTAATACTTCCAATTTTTATCATTCCTTCCATTTATATGTAGCAGAAACTGAAAATAAACTTGGTTGTCCTGATAATATGCTAAATTTCTCCTCGTTGTAGCCGTGCATTCTCCAGAGGAGCAAATAAGTCTATATTATTCTGCATCTTCAAGATCTATTTTAACAGAGTAATTCTAATGTTATGTAAAAAATAAATGAATACAAAGTACAGATACATAGTAGAACATCCATAAAATATATAATAAAATAATAGTAAATATATCTAAACAGAGCAATAAGATAATTCACTATCCTTTAATGATATTCTGTAATTTATAACCAGAAAAAAAAGCCAATCTCATATTTAGCAATGGCATAGGGAAGAAAGACTTATCAATTAGGAGAAAATACAGTCTGTACACCATTAGGTAATATATTACCATATTAATGCACTAAACATACTATATTGTAGCTACTTATATTCATTTTAAGAAGTGAATTATAAGGAGAACTGATTTTATGGGGGGGACAGGTGGAGAAATTTGCTCTGAAAGCAATACCCTCACTTTTTTTTTTTTTTTTTTTTTTACAATTTAATGTTCCTTACTTTCTCAATCACAGCACTATTTAAGAGGTCCACGATAACCTTACCATAACAAGGTTTACAGAACACACTTAGGAAGGCCTGGAATCTGGTTACAATTCCAAATCACACACTCATAATAAACTCATTAGTTTCAGGATTTTACCTGAGCATTACTCACCAATATGTTTATGGGATACTTTAAAATAGAACTCTTTTAGGATGTATAAATACTCATTCATACCTATGAGGTATCATTTTTTTATATCTTATATGCTGTGAAGTGAGCAGAGAGGATGATTTCTGTGAGTTATTACTCCAAGATTTCTCATGTTTTGTTCATTGATTTTAATGTATGTTCAAAATGATTAATTTTAATTTTGGTTCTGTCCCAAGGTTTTGTTACAGAAGATCAATAATTTTAAATTAAGACCATCAATTATAGTGAGACTATCACCCTATCACAGCTTTTATCTTGCCTTGGACACACCTCTGCTTAAAATGAGATTATTTCAATAGCTTGATTTTTATACTTAGGACCTCAGGTCAGCAAGTCAGCCTATTAATGTCAGAAATATATGCAAATAGCTTGAGTGTGCTGTGTAAATACAATCCCTTGTTTTTTGTTTGTTTGTTTTAATCTTATTGTTGTTTTTCGTTTTTTGGATGCTGGCAACTGAACTCAAGGTCTTGCACTTGTTAGACAGGCACTCTGCCCCTGAGCTCAAAACTTTATCCCTACAAATTAGATATATTTTCTTCCACTTCTCTTTTTTGTCACAAACTTAGAAATTAAAACACTATCCACTTTCAACAACACATACCTTAGTTTTTTGTGTCTCAGATTTCCAACTTTCAGTTATAAAATAAGAATGAAATCTGCCATCAGATTTATTTCTGAAATAAATAACAAAAGATGTGCTTATAGCAGTGTCCCACTCCATGACTTGAGGGAATGCAACATGCTGTGTCCCCCTCTTTTGTCTTATTAGAAATGTTGTCGTCTTGCAGTTATGCAAATGAAAATTACAATGTCCCCTTTACTTTCCATTTAACTTTTATTCTCTAGGCCCTACACAAAGTTCATAGTAATATACAAAATGTTATAATAATAATGCCTTTCCACCCCAGATACATCACATATTAGCAGCACCTCCCACATGGAATGTGCTATGTAATCAAAATTCTGTACTTTTAATTCTATCTTGAATATTCTACAATGTACCAAAGATCACTCTGTCTCAAATAAGCAATATAATATCACAGGACTTAGTCTCTGCACTTTGTTATAAGTTTCTCCCCCACCCTGTCCTGTAGAGAATATGCCCTAAATTTCTGCTTTGATGTAGTCACTTCTTAGTTCATAGCTCTGAATACCTTCTCTTCCTTCCAGGGTGAAATCTAAACTCCAAAGACTACTCCTTGTATTAGAGCAGCCAGCCATGTATTCCCTATACTCTACAAATACTTCTTCAATTGTACTTATGCTGAGCTAACCATCAGAAAAATAATAATTTCTGTCCTTTCTTTGGACCTTCTGTTGTTCTTTTGCTATAGTTATAGGAATAAAAGCCAGAGAAGGGGTGGGGTGGGGGTGGTCCCAGGTGAGGGTCTAAAGTAAGTGGGGTCCCAAGGTATTGAACCACGTGGGAGAGCATAGCAGGTGATGGTGACCTAGGCAGAAGGGAATAACAGGCCAGGCAAATAGAGCTTAAATGAGGAGTGTATTTAGAAAGGGGAGTGAGGGAGAAGGGACAAGACATAGAAACTCCAGGAACAAAAGAGGAGAGAGGAGAAGAAAGGGGAGAGAAGAAGAGGGGGTAGCTGGTGGCTAACCAAAAGCAGGAGAGAGGGGGGGAGGGAGGGAGGAAGAAAGGGAGGGAGGGGGAGAGAGGGAGGAAGGAAGGGAGGAAGGGAGAGGGAGGGGTCTGATTTTTAAAGGGGTCCCTTATACCTGTCTGCAGACTAGTACTCATAGAAACCTGGGCTGACCAGAGTACTGCCTGAGTGCATTCTGCCAGGTGACAGGAGCAGGCCAGCATAATGCCTGAATCCTTACTCCTTTCATGTGGAGTCACCTGATCAAAACAAACACACAAATCACTTTTTAAAAAATGTATGTATATATATGAAATATATATATATATATATATATATATATATATATATATTTGCTTCTTATTTTACATATCGATCCCAGTTCCCTCTCCCTCCCATTCCTCCTATGCCCCCTACCCCTTTCCCATCCCATTCATCCCGCCTACACTCCACAGGGAAGGTGATGCCTTCCAGGAGGGATCATCAAAATCTGCCAAACCACCAGAGAAACTAGGATATAACAAGGAACCTAAGAGATTCATACAAGGTCCCTCACAGAAGGGGAAAGGAAAAAGATCTCCTGAGCATATTGGGAGGGGGGCGGGGCAGTGAGTGGAGAGGGAGTTAGGAGGAGACAAATCACTTTTTTTTTCGAAATGAACATTTTGCCCCAACTTCCATTTTCTCTGTCAGTCCAAAAGATTCCAAAAGATTCTAATTTATCCAAGTGCAGTGTTAGGGAGTTTTTAAGAAATGCAGGTCATATCTAGGGAAATAAGTGCCTTCCTATGACTTTCTCTCTAAATTAGTGATACTTTAAGAAGTTCCCACACAATAAACAACATAGAAGTGAGAGGCTCTTCTAAATCTACCTGGGATAAACTAATCCATTTATTCTGATTTTCAGGTTATGGCCACAGGTAACATTTGGATAAAGGTTTGTCTGATGATGGTGGTGGTGCTTTATTTTATTATTTATTTATTTATTTATTTTATTTATTTATTTTTGGGGGGGGTCGGGGATTGTTTGTTGGTTGGTTTTTCTTTCTTTTTGTTTTTGGAGGAGATATATTTGGTTTGGAGTTTTTTGTTTTGTTTTGTAGACCAGTCATGTTTGGTTTTACTCTACTTCTTTAAGCTACCCCATGTCTGGTTCTTCATTGCCCAAGCAGTGTCATGTATGTGTGTCTTCTTCTAGAGTAAGCATTATTTCAAATCAGACACTGGTTGACTACCCCCACAAGTCTTGTGCCACCATTTCCCTAGAATATTTTGCACACAAGACAGATTGTAGGTCAAAGTTTTGTGGCTGGATTGGTAGTTTGCTAAGTACCTTCCAGCAACAAAGATATTAGAATGTAGGAATGTAGTCTCCAGGAAGATACCAATTTTACTGTTCCATGTTCAGTGAATTATGTGGGTGTTGTCCTTGGAAAAAGGGCCCTGCTGTCACTTTTTTAGAAGCAGTCTTCTGCCTTAGCATCAGCCTAGATTGTTTGGGAAGTTGCATGGGCTCCCCTTAGCCAACATCTCAGTTGAATGCAGCTGAGACTTGTGACCGGAACTTTGCCTGGCTACAAAGATGGCCAGTTGAGACTAATTTCTCATACAGGACACTACCATTCTATAAAATGTTGCTAATTTTCAACTCATAAAACAGTCTTGTTTAATATATATCACAGGTTTAGGAGGAGAGAGATATACTATTGTGAATGTACACAAAGAATCTCCATATGTTTTAGCAGAAGCACAAAAGCACCTACATCCACAGAGGCTATGAGAAGAAAAGAAAACTGCCACTTTTGTGTGATAGCCAACATCAATATACTTCTTGTTAAGTTGCCTGGCATTCCTTGGCAATGGGATGTTCATGAAAACTTGGGGCTAGCACTCTGCTTTAGAAGACTGAAAACAGCATCTGTAGTCATTTTTGTAAGTGAAGTCCATGTTTCTGAATTCATACAAAACTTCCATCCACCTGAAGCCAAAGCCACTCTTTGTAGGATCCTGTTGGACAATGAAAGAAGGGCCTGGGAAAAGATACTGGTGTCCATAGGACAGGTTATCACATCCTCTTGACTCATAACTTCACAATCTCCTGAGGTCACTCATTGCTAGGCACTCACATAAGCACACATGTTCAAATAGCTTCGTTCCCTTGCCTTATTTTCTTTGTCACCAATTTTCCAGACATATTTTTGCAAGTCTCTGACCATTCAGCCAAATGATTGACCAGAGTTAATTAATAGGAATAAATATTACATCATGCTATCCTTTCTAGAGAATGAATCATGCAAGTAAAATGCCTAAGTTTCTGCCTCCTGAGATTTCTTCACCACTGTACTTTAAAGATGTCACAAAATGGAACTGTAGACATATAGCTATCTCTTTTATACACTGCTATATTGTATAGATGCATACATAAACCAGGCCTAGATTTTGTCTTCATTGTCCAACTGAAAATAGAAAATTCTCACTAACAGTGAAATTGTGAGCTGGAAAGCAAAATGATATAACAAGAGTAAGAACCATGGCTTCTGACCTACTTCTCATTTAACTTGTTTATAGTTCTAGGAATCTGCTTAAGCTGTGTCTCACATATAACAGTTTCATTAGTTAAAGGAGAGCCATTGCATGCACCAGATGCTGTAACTTGATGAGGCAGACACATGCAATGCATAATGAGCATCTAGAGTCACATACTACCTTGATAGGTGAGCAGGTGTTATAAGATAAAATCATTGCAACAGTTGGATCTTCTTAAGCTTTCACTCTGTAGGACTACCTTCTTCTGCAGGACACTAAGGCAATTAATCAATCTTTCATTTTCTTTCTCAATCTTCCCCCAAAGGGGATATAATGGGAAGTGCTAGCATCAAATCAGTACTCATAAATTTAGTGCAATTATTAGATATAGGTATGGCAGGGATCAGAAGCTAGTGCCACCTCCAAAGAATTGTGTATGTAGATACCATATTATAGACCAAAGTAAAAAAGTAATCAACATTGTGTGACTCAATTCCTATGGTGCTGGCTACTTGAAAATGTACCCTGTAAAGAAAAAGATGTATAATCAATTTAGCCTCCTTATGTGGTAGTATTGGTATGCTGAACAGAGCATCACCTGAATCACATTCCATGTTCATATACTTTAGTTCCTTGAGTTATGGGGAGACAGCATCTACTTGAGGAAGGACACTTAAATATTGACCAAAGGAGCATGGAGACCAGGAAGAGCCAAGATGACTCATACTGAATATTTTTGAAGTACAAAATGGCCCATATGAATTTCTAGTTTTGTATTTTTTCTGTTTCATTAATACTGTTACTCATATGAAAATAACTAACTGCAAGGATTCTTGGAAACTAATATACTAGAAATCCATGAAATGGCTCTGAATTGTTTTATGACAGTAGAAAGCAGGTAGGAATAATGGTTTATTCACACTGACTTTGTCAAGAATACTTTATTAACTGAAAAGGTAAGATAGAGTTGAAAGTGAATGCAAAGGGATGATGATACCCATAGGATTTAAGCTGTATATGGAAGGAGAAAGATGATCTCAGCTGGTCAGTTCATGCTACCTCACAGGCTAATGTCACAAAACACACCTTGGTGAAGCTGAGGACAATACTCTAACACATAAACAAGTTTCTCCTCAACTCCAGAACAGTATCTTCTATTGCCAATCCCCCCATCTTCCCTAATACATTTGAGTCTTTCTTAAAACCTTCAACAACTCTAACTTCATTCTCAACATATGACGTTACTTTCTATTTGTGAATAGACAGTATTAGAGGAGAATAGCCACAGCGATACCTTCCTGACTGGGGTGGGAGAAATCAACTGACTACCTCTGGTGCCAGGCAGTCGGGCACCATTATGCTGACTGATAATGAAGTGGGGAAATGGGACCGAGAGAAAGGTACAGAATGAGTCATGTGCTGAGAAGAGAGGCAGATCTGAAGAGGTGAAGGCCAGTGAGGAGTGAGCTGATACAGATGGCCCTTGCCATCCAGGGCCATGGAGATGTTCTGGTCTGGGCTGCTGCCAAGGGCCATATCTGCATCCATGGCATTGCCCTAGCTGTAGTCTGTGTCTATGTTGCGGCTCTTGTTGCCAGTGAAAGAAGTCAGAATAGAGCTTCAGAGTTGACCCCAGCCCTCACTGACTGCAGCACTTGGGAGAATGGAACCTGTGTCTCCCCAGGGCAGCAGAGTAGAGCTGTCCCTGTTGGCAGGGAGATGGTCCTGGAGACTGGAGAGTGGAAGAGATAGCCACAGTCTGTCACACAGCGGTATGAGTGGTAACCCCTCCCCACCCACCCCTCAAAACTTGTCACCTGCTGTAAGAGGGGAAAGCTAGTCCCAGGGTCACAAGAGAAGGAGAGGTGGCCCTGCCCCTCACTGGTTACAGCACCCACGAGATCAGGTCTTTCACCTCACCCCAGCAACAAAGTAGAACTGACCCTGTTGACTGAAACGTAGGTAATCTGGTCCCATGAACGTGCTTAGAAGATATGGCCACACCTCTAATCTGCCATATGGTGGAGTGGGTGAGGGAGAGATGACCTTCCCCCTACCCTTTCTCTTGGCCCCTGTGGTGGGTGGCAGTGTTGGCCCTGGGGTCATAAGAGTAGGAGAACTGGTATCACTCCTCACATGCAGCAACACTTGGGAGAGTGGGCCCTTCACCTCAGCCAGACAGCATAGAGCTGAGCCTGTTGGCAGGGGCACAAGTGAGCCAGCATAGAGGGTGTGAAAGCAGGATGGATCCTCCTCCCACTCGGCTCATCTGCCATGTGGTGGTGTAGATGAGAGAAAGATGCCCTCACTCCTTTCCTTCTGATGCAAGCAGGAGAGGCAGACTCAGGGTCATGAGAATGGAAGAGCTAGTCCTGCCCCTCTCCAAGCAATTTGGAGAGCAGGCCCTGCACTTTGCCTGGACAAAACAGTAAAGGTGGTCCTGGTGGTGAGTGCAGGCAACCAGATACCAGGGCATGAGAACAGAACTGGCCCCACTCCTTGCTGCCTGTTACACTTGTTGAGCTAGTGGAGCAGTGCTGGAGAGCTTGCCTGTGTGATAATGATGCATGAAAGCTAGAGAGTTGACAACTCAGCTACCACTCAGGCCCAGAACCAGGGCTATGAGTTAACCCACCCCAACATCTACCTCATCTATGAACACTAGAACATGTGAAGGGTCTGGACATGCAGATCCAAAGCTATGGTATCTCCATGTCACAAGGCAACAACAGGATATCCAAGAGGAGTCCCAGTGAGGGACTGTATTGATCGGTAGCAGAAGCCAGAGTCTTCAAACAAGACCAATGACTCATTGAAATGAACACTTAAAGTAATGATGTATCCACTAAAGGGTAGACAGCATGACTCACTGGGCCACACTACAGCTTCCACACAGATTTGTTTTGTTGGTTTGTGTTTTCATTTTGTTTTTTTCTTTTGGTTTTTACTTTTAAATTTTGTTTTGTTTTGGGGGAGAAGATTACAATGATACAGGGTGGAAGAGAGGGAACTGGGAGATGAGTGGGATCAGATTAAAGATATGGAATCCACAAAGAATCAATAGCGATTAAAAAAAAAAAGAACAGTCTGAAGACTTGTAGGCACTCAAGTGAACAACACAACCATTTTACTTTGTCTGCAAATGTTCTATAATTTCAGCACATTAATTACAAAAATTGCAAATGTTTCATCCTTTAAATAAAAGAAGAAGAAACTAGAGCATTTCCAATACTATCACTGGCATATCCCACCATATCCTTTCTTTTGGATTCTCTTAATACATCTGTCCTCTTATCTCCATAAATGACCTTTAATTGTCTTTTAAGAAATTTTATTATGTTTATTTGTTGACTAGTTGAGTGATGGACTGACTCTGTATGTGTATGGGTGTGCATGTGCTACAGTGCATACGTGTTAGAGAGAGGACAACTTGCATGAGTTGATTCTTTTTCTTCCACCATTGGGTACTAGGGACTGATCTTAGGTCACCAGGTTTGGTGGAACCACCTTTACCCACAAAGCCATCTCACTAGACCCTTCTTAGTCTTATCAAACCCTAATTTTCTACTTGTTCTCAAGTTGTACTGTTGTCACTCATGGTCATGTCTCCAGCAATTCTGCTATCCCTCATCCATACACATCCCATGCCAGGGAATAACCACAGCCATAAAAGCATGGTAACATTGCTTCTGTATTAAGTTTCTCCATATCTGTCAGTTCCCTACCGAGTTTTTCAGCAACTGTTTCAGAAAACCAACCTGAAAGAGATCTCAAAATTGCTCTTCTAATCATTTTCCCCCTTTCATGAAATTCCTATTTTAGTAGAACCTTCATCTCATCCATCAGAACATCCAAATTGCTCATGTCAAAGACCCCCAAGTGGCCTTCACCCTGGTGGTCAGTACATAACATCATAACTTCCTCTCTCTTGTACATTTTATACCAGCTTCTACAGTACTATATTAGTTTTCTAGACTTTTCTTCACTCACTGTTTCCTCGTTCTCAGTCTCCTTTTCTTGTTTTCATCCTCACTCCACCCTATTTGTTTTAGAATGTAAAATAATTTAGTAGTTGGTCTTTCCTTATTTTTTTCCTAAATTTTCTCTAAGATACTTTTTCTAAGTAACCCTTGACTTAAAGTCATTTGAGTAATCTTAATGTGTCAATTTATTTTCATTGGTGCAGTCAGAAGTCTCTTGGCTCTAGTTTTAAAATAGCTGAATAATCTGCCTCTTACTTTCTCACCTGAAACTGCCGTTGTCCAGGCCATCATTATTTCTTGCCTGGATCACTGTCAGAGACTCCTAACTTGACACCCTTCTTTTACACCTTTCCCTAGAGTGAACTCTCCCCAGTAGCCCAGGGGATCCTATTAGAGAAGAAGTCAGCTAAGGCTTTTTCGTTGCTTAAAACTTCACTATGACTCATGTGACTCATGGCTTCATAATGTGGGAAGGGGGAAAAAAACATTGATGCAATGATCTCAAACACTATTAAAGGTCTACACTCATCTGTTACTAACTTTTCATTTTACCCCACAACTTCTTAGTTTTGCTCAGCCACACAAAGTGTGCTCTTACAGGCAGACACTTGAATAGGCTTTTCTGTGAACCTGAGTAAAGTTTCTCCAGGTATCTGAATTGCTATTTTTCTCACACTCTTCAAATCTTAGTTCACATTTATCTTTCTCACTGGGACGCTCTCTGATCTCTTTACTTAAATCACATTCTAACTACTCTCTGCTCCCAATCCCTGCCTGTGTTTCTGACCTTCCTTGCTTTTCATTACACTTTTCTTCCCATAGCACTAACTACATCTTTTTCTTATATATCACTTTGTTTTATTTATATTCTGTCTTCCCCACTGGAGTTTAAATCCTGTCTTCCTCATTGGATTTTAAATTCTTTGAGGCCAGAAATCTTAATCTGTTTTGTCTACTGTCAGATCCTTAGTACCAGAAAATATCCCTGTTTGCACAAATTATCTTAAATATATATTGGCCAATTATAAAATGAATGAGACATTAAGAAAGAGCTTTCTAGATTTCTTCTTCTCTTCCATCAAACCACTCCCTTCTTTAGACAATTTTTCAATTCACAGATGTTCCACTGACATATTTTATTTAGTTTAATCTTCCTTCCACACTGTAAGTACCACAGAACAAAATCTACATCCCAATTCTCGACACCCCAGCAGAGTTTGATACTGAGACTGTTTTGATCTCTGCTTTTACTATTGTATACTAATAGCTCAGAGTTAAGAGGTTTTTATACAACATTTACTACACATATATAATGTGATTTAGTCATATTTTATCCCTCTATTATTCTTCCCTATCTCTATATTGCTTCCTCCATTTCTACACCCTTAGCAACTCTGTGAGATCTATGTCATTCAGTCAAACTATATTTTATAGAAAAAAATTTATTAGTAATTTTAAAGAACTCAATATAAGTTATAAAACTCAGAAAAACGAAGAATAAAAACTCCATATCCCCACCATCAGAAACACCTAATGTTAATTCATATCCTTCATACTGTTTTCCACTGTGTTTGGAGTTGCTTGTAAGAAAGACTTTAGATTTAGTTGAACTACTGTTTATACCAAGCTCTATATCTTGCTTTTATTCTAATTGTAAGCATAAATGTGGACATTTAATATCTTTTATAACATTTTATTGCATCCTTTTTTCACTGTGTGTCTCTGTTTGGCACAGCACATGTGCATGCCAGGGGACAATCGGTAAGAGTTATTCCATCGCATCCAAAGAGTACATCCCAAGGATCAAATTCAGTAGCTAGTACCTCTTCAAGCTGAGGTATCCTGCCAGCCCCATCCTAACATTATTATTAATCATTTGCTTCTAATGAAACAGAATGCTTGTTCAGTCTATTACAATTGGATATTTTGTTTTGTACTTTTTGAAAAGAATGTTTTTTAAAGGGTAGTGCTCAAGTAATTCCATGGAGACAAGAAATCTAGACTATGATGCACTAACCCAGGGAGTTGCCAAATTTTCCAGTTAATTTAGTAGATGGCATGATCCCCAGTCTCACAGCATCAGAATATGGATTCAATTTTATATCAAATGAACCAAAGAAGAAGGTGCCCCCTTCTCGCAAACAAATATAACTTCTAGTTTAAAGCTATGGAAACTATTTTTCAGATGTTCATGTTTCTTTTAGTAATTTCTGTCACCTATCGAAAAAGAGCTCAAATATTTACAAGGGCAGAGATTGCTTTGCATGTTAAGAATATACACTTCTTTCTTGGGCCATTTTAATTCCTGTGCCAGGACTTTCTATGCCAGGAGGAATATGACTTGTAACCTTTACTTCTTGACACATGGGTCAGATGTGTAACAGATCCAGACTCCTGGGGTAGCTGTGAACTGAAGTTCTTGTGGAATACTGCTGACACACATCAGTGCCTGAGGCTGCTGCATCCACAGGCTTGGGCCAAGATTGAGCTCATGGCATTTCTATTTTCTTCTCTTTTAAGTTCTGTCTGACTGACTGGAACACTAAGTTCAAACTGAAGTGCAGATTTGGAATTTTGCTGAGGTCCATTTATACCTGTAGAAATATGCAAAAACTGAGTACTCAATTTCACTTCAATCTGCTTATGAAAATTTTAGAATGAAAACGTGCTTACTGGATTTTCTACTAAACTACAAGGTTGTTTTTGCATATTAAACATAGGGAAATTTATTTCCTACCAATGAGGCATATATGATCATTCATCCTCACCACTGAATAACAGTAAAAGGTGATTGTCTTACTTATGTCTAGAATTTCAGCAAAGTAAATGACAATTTCAGACACGACATAATATTCAAAATAGAACAAAGCACTGAGTGGTAGGTAAGAAAGACAAGGCTCTGATTTTAACTGACTTTTGATCATTTTCCATTTTATGAATAGCATAATCCCCTGAAAATGCAAGCCACTCTAGTTAAATGTTTTTTTTTTGTTTGTTTGTTTGTTTGTTTGTTTCGTTGTATGAGTTGCCATGGTCATGGTGTCTTTTCACAGCAATAGAAACTCTAAGACAGCAAGCTTTCAGTTATAGTCGGATCTTTCCCTGGAGTCCTGCCATTGTGGCACAATATAGAGAAAACATGTAGTCTACAGTGGAATCCACAAACTTTTAGTGGGCTGGTACTTCAATGTATGTCCCTCATAACTCTTCTTAAGAGTATAGCTTTCTTTTACCACTGTATGATAACACAAGAAGGCCAGAGGGGATTGAAGGAAAAGTAGTGTCTGTGAACAAGGTATGATTATGCTCCAGCAAAGTTTTTCTGTGGAACTAAGTCTTTGTTGTGGAAAACAGCATGGGTTTATTTTGTGGTCCTTGTTCTCTAGCCCATCTCCTGTCAAAACATGGAAGAGCTAATTCTCAAACCTTTATTGTAACCTTATCATGTAGGCTCTGAGGGTAGATTCTGTGAATGTGCTTCCTGGTTCTGTGTCTCACAAGTATTGCCCTCACAATTGTACCTGTTTCACCTCAGCAACTCATCAGAATTACCATTTACAAGTTTGCAATAGCTTTGTGCCACTGGTAAGCAGATATCAGGTACAACTTTTTTTTTTTTTAAACAGACTTAATTCACTTTATTTTTCTTGTATAAAACCCCTTATGTGGTGGCAACAGCTGGAGCCTGGGTCCTCTGAACAGAGACTCTGATATGGGCTTTCACAAGATGGTCAGTGAATTCCTGATAAGGAGACTTGGTGAACACAGTCTCTTTCCAGAGGTCAGGGGTCAGGTAGCTATAGGTCTTAGAGATGGCATCAAAGGTGGCCTTGGCAAAGTTGCCCAGGGTGGCAGTGCAGGCCCTGGCCGATGTGTAGCAGTCATCAATACCAGCCATCATCACTAGCTTCTTGGGCAGAGGAGCAGAGACGATGCCAGTGCCTCTGGGGGCAGGGATGAGACGCACCAACACAGAGCTACAGCGGCCTGTCACTTTGCATGGAACAGTGTGGGGCTTGCCAATCTTGTTCCCCCAGTAGCCTCTCCTCACAGGGACAATGGAAAGCTTGGCCAAGATGATGGCCCCTCGGATAGCTGTGGCTACCTCCTTGGAGTATTTAACACCAAAACCAACATGACCGTTGTAGTCCCCAATAGCGACAAAAGCCTTGAACCTGGTCCGCTGGCCAGCCCTTGTCTGTTTCTGTACTGGCATGATCTTTAGAACCTCATCCTTAAGAGATGCCCCCAAGAAAAAGTCAATAATCTCGGATTCCTTAATGGGCAGAGAGAAAAGGTAAATCTCCTCCAGGGACTTGATCTTCATGTCCTTAACCAGGCGGCCCAGCTTGGTGACAGGGACCCACTCCTTGTCTTCGGCTTTACCTCCACGAGCCCACGGCCTCGACCACGGCCACAGCCTCAACCACAACGGCGGCCCCTGAGACCTCTGCTGAAGCCTCCGCGGAAGCAGCCACGGCCTCCTAATCCTGGGCCCCGGGTCTTCCGGGCCCTCCTGCTGGACTGGCGTCATCCGCCATTTGGTGTTTTCCAGAAGTAGAAGAAGCTCAGGTGCAACTTTGACTTCATTTCTTCCTTAGGTGATGCAACGTACAAACCCAAGTTGCTAATAAGTTAAAAAAATATATCAGTTTTTCAATTTGTCCACATTTTTTTTTTTTCTGGAGAAGGATGAGAGCAATTGCTTCCAGGTGCCTTAAATACCAGAACTAAAATAATCTCTACCCTAATTTTTAAAGGCACATTTTAAAATGACTGATTCACAGGAACTTGTACTGACTACTAAAATGCTGCATTTCAATTTTGCTATATTCGGCTATTTTTGAGTTTCTGAAAATACTCCTATATGTATCACAAGGGGCCAGGGAGATGACTCCCTGGGTAATAACACCTATTTCCAAGTCTGATTTCCTTAGTTCAATCCCCAGAACACCTATTATGGAAGGAGAAAACCCACTTCTGCATGACCTCTATATATAGTATTGTGGTATGTGCACACCCCTCCAGGTACACAATAAGTAATTATAAATGCTTAATGTAATATATCACAAATATACTAAATCTCCAAGAAGGGTATCATCTAAATACCAGAAATCTTATTGCCATTAGCAAAGGCAGATTTCTTTGCCTTTATAAAACCATACAAATGAACCATTAGTTTCCATTAAATATTGATCATTTTATAGATCTGTGTTCTTTTCCTGATAGATGAGCTCATTCATTGCATTAGATACTATACTGCTATTTCTTTTTAAGTGATCCTCAATGTGCTATGGTCCAATGAAACCTTCCTACCAATAACACTTCTATGGAATGTCCATTAATTATTCTTCATTGCTGATGAAAATTAGCCAACTAGAAATCAGATTACCTGGAACTATTCTAATTTTACTAATATACAGTTTCCACTCAGAACATAAGTCATGATTGATATGGTAGTTCATGGCAGCAACTCCTGGAGGCAGCAGGAGGTCAAGTTCATTTTTGGATGTAGAGCAGGTTAAAAACCAGCATATAGGTAAGTGACCTACTTTATCTGATGCAGTATTCTGCATGGGGATTGGTGGCATAATATATTTGAAAGGTATTAGTGACAACTTGAAAAAAGACACAAATATTCATGGTCTTCAAAGCTACATTATCTTAAGCTGCTGTTGCAATATATATTGTGTGTCTTATTTTAAAAAAAGCATTATTGAAATGGGCACCACATCTCAACATAGGCCCAGTAAAATTGCTGCTAAATTATGGGGTAGTACATAGGCATTCCTGCTTGTTGTACAGTGTCATAACCTAGTTTACAATTGTACAGTACTAAACAATTGCTTACTATTTAATCTTTTACTCTTTTCTAAATATGGAACAAGTTTATAAATATTTTATAGACAGTTATTTTCAAGTTCAATGTGCCTACCCATTTAAGTATCATGTTACTCCACCATCTCTAGTGACTAAGGTCTGTAGCTTGTATCATGTCTTAAAGAATTTAAATATTACAACACTCTGTCACCTGTTTCTGACTGTGTCCAAATCTAAATAATGACAAATGTGTTGTGTCACCACATCTGATGCTGAAGAATGACAACATAACAATGAAAAATTAGGGACTGTCCAAAATACCTTGGAAAACACAGAATTCTGGCTTTTCCCCTGCACTCAAGCTGAACAAACACCTCTAAAATTAAGATCTAACAAAAAAAAAATGTTGTCAGCACTTCTATTCAAAAGATGTTAGTGCCAGATGGGCTTCCCTTAAAGATTAATCCCCATCCCAAATGTATTTGCTAGCAATGGCCTTGATAAAGGTCACTGAAAGAATGATCATGTAGGGTCTATTTCTACTTCACAAGAAAACATTTGCAGAAAACAAAAAGCCACAAGTGAGGATGGCTTTTTCTTCTTGATCATTGTTATAATGTTTGGAGAATGGAGTTTCCAATACAAATTGGAAAGGAATTCAAACATTAATATTAAAAGTATAGATCAATAAATCCATTAGTTCTTTCATTTTCAAATGGCACCATTGAGTCCCTCTGGGATATTATTTTAATATTTTATATAGTGCTAAATTATTAGCAAATGTTCTTCCTAGTTTATGATACTGGTGGCAGTTTTTTTCTCTTAGCTCTGCTATATTATTTCAGTCCACTAATTAGCCCATGTTATTCTTATAACCTCTCCTATAAATATTATTAAAAGCAAAACAATAATGCACCTAATTTAACTGGCAATGCAATGTACAAGCCTAACAAAGAGAGAAATGAATCTTCAGTTAGAACTCATACAATAAAATGAATATGGAGAGCCTAAGATAGATTAGTCACTACGAAAATATAATGGACATAGTCTCCCCTCTAAAGCAAAAAAAAAAAAGTATTAATTTCATCTTCGGGCTGTTCTGTCTACTTGTATCAATATTACACCATTTTTCTCTCTTGCAAACTGCTAAGCTGAAATCATTTCTGATAATTCTTTCAGTCCCTCCTATAGGTTTAATTGGGGTCTTAACATATTTGTTCTACCTTGACAATTTTTAAATTATAATAGTTCTATATTATTCTTATTCCACTAGTCTTCCATTACATGTCATTAAAATAGTACTCAAGATCTTCCGATGTGCATGTTGATGTCTTTCTTGGGAAAAAGTAAAAGTGTTTTTCCTGAGACCCATTGAAGGTTTCACAAAGCAAAATAATTTAACATAAAATACCACATCACCCACAAGAATTTTGACACTAGCATGTTAAAAAAAAAAAAAAAAAAAAAAAAAAAAAAAAAAAGGATGATTTTATACTGCAAAGGCTTGTCTGGTAACACAAACTTAAAATGTGTTTGAACTCACACTGATTAACCCTTATATTTCCTTCCCATGCTGGTATGAATGTTGTCTTTAACAAGCAATTTAAGGCTTGAATTGCACATTATATATCATTGGTATTCAGGTAACATGACTCAGATTTTAGCTGATAGATGGATTACTCATTCTACCTCTTCTGCATTTATAGAAAAACAAACTAAAAACAAAACAAAACAACAAACAAACAAACAAAAACAGAAAGAAAAATCACCTGTTTGTGATGCTTCTCTGCTTGATTGGAAATCAAAACCTGGAGGATTGGGGAGAGCTATTGAGGTCTAAATAAATAAGATCTAGTTATTTTCTATAACTTAGGGTCAGTAGCAATAACATTTCTACTTTTGAAGAAAGAGCACATATTGTGCCTGAAGATCTTGAATTTGTAACATAATTTAATTTATCAGGGCAATGGTAAGTGTCAAACCTGAAAACCAAGGGAAGAATCAATTATGCATTTGAGGGAATAAAAATTTTTTTTAAAAAAGTTACTCAGATAATTCTCTTGGTTATTTGTTGGTTAAGTAAAACTCAGAGATTTGTCTGAAGAAGACAGTTATGATATTGAGGTCAGACTATCTAATGTAATGGATTTTGATAATCAATGTATAAGAAAACCCAAAGTCTCCCACCTTAGAGAATTGTTTCCTCAGATAAAAAAAAGAATTCATCAAAGGTTTCACTTCACCAGTGGGGTTTTGTACAAACTCACCCAAAGCATTGGTTTGGTCTTAATTATTTTTATAATAAAACAAAATAAAAAGTCCCTGCTGTGCCCAAAGGCATAGATCAGATCCAAAGAATTGAGATTTCAATGAAGGAGCAGGCAAAACAGGCCCCTATGATAGAAATTTAAACAGAACTGGAGTTGGGCCCATTCACTGATAAGCTTTTAACATTTATATTTCATTCTTCCTCAGAAGAAAGTGATGGTCCTGTGCTTACAAGGCTATAAAAACCTCTGTGAGAATAAAGCAATCTCCAGGCCTGCTGATTAACACATGTGAGGTTCAATGAGAAAACTCTGTGACATCTGCAATCTTGGCTTAGCTGTATGCATTCTATTGTATGGGCTGTTCTCAGAATGTAGTAAAGATGCTGTAAACTAGCATACAGAAGGCTCTGGGAAGCACCAGTACTATGTAATTGAATTCCATGGACAAGGTAGAAATGACTGAATCACATGTTTACTTTTAATTTTACAAGACTAACTGTAAGTGGGAAAAAATAGTTAACATCCCAGGCTTCCTTGAAGGATGTAACTAACCATCAGCTTTTGATGGGTGGCTGATTATTGCAATGATGCTCTAATCATCAATATTTTGTTTTTACCTTGTGTGATTGAGATGTATAATTGTGGTCAGATACAAAAGGATCTTTTCATATTTTTATTGGCAAAATTTTTCCCTACCTTCTCTTATCTTCCTAATCCATACAAGTTCCCATGAACAGTGTCATGATTTTGGTTTGTTTGATTTTTGGTTTTTCTTTGCTTGTTTGTTTTTATTTTTTATGACCAACTTAATTTAAGCATGGTCATCTGTGTGAGCATTAGATTGAATTGTCCACTGAAGCTTTCTGAGGTCACCAAGGTCACATGTCACACAACTAAAGGCAATGATTCCCTGACTCACTGAGTATACCAGTAACAAATAGTTCAGTAGTAAGGTACTACAAACCAAATCTCTTATATAGATATATTATCTTATTATTCTCCTCTTCAATATTAAAAAAAAAGTTTAGTCTTCCAGTGAATTCAAGGTCTACTATGTAATTCTCTGGACCCAATACATATACAATATAATCAATGGCATAAACAATAAAAAAATTTATAATGTTTCATTTCAAATCTAGTGGTGACATTAAACTGAATCCTTTACTCTTCATTAGATATGAATTTAAATAAGGTACAGAGTAGAACCTGAAGGTTTTATTCCATTCTTACTAAACTTTATAAAACAAGGAGAGAGTAGAGCATAAATGTTAAATATTTACTATCTTCTAGTTTGAAGAAAATGATATGCATGAAAAATCAAGAAAACCGAGTAAAAAAAGGGGTAGGGGTTTACAGTTGAACCACTACAATCCTTAAATATACAAAACAATTAACATTTTATATTGCCAGTCATGTTAAATTTAAGCTAGAAAAAAATGAGAAGTCAGAGGTCAGATATTGTATATCTCTCTGAAAAAAGAGACATACTCTCAATAGTGGTGTATGTCAAAGAGGCTAGAGGCTTAAGAAACACAATGCCAATGGGACAATCTTTGTATCATATCTACCTATTCTTGTTCACGATTCACTGGGATTTCTTTGGTGAAAACTGCTTTCATCTTTGAAATTTACATGGAGCTAACTTTACTCAGATGCTGCCTTCCAATCAGATTTTGCTGTTGTTGCTTATCAAAACCAGGACTACACTTATAATAAACATTCTCTTTGCTTTTGAATTACATCTCCGCCCACTCTATCAAGTTTTGTAAGAACGGAATTCATTAATATACTATGTATGTGCCCTTTTTTTTCCTCACTTCTGTGGTGAGAAAGAAGTCCTAACCTCTAGAATCCTGGACAGGAAAAAAGATGTATTTTATTGATGCTATTATGGATTCATGGCAATCAGTATTTATCATTACACTACACCAAAGCCATGATTGATCCAAAAATTGGATGGTAAAACAGCTACCTACCAGCAAATCGCTGGCATTTTTCAATGTAATTATTGTGTGTGTGTGTGTGTGTGTGTGTGTGTGTGTGTGTGCACGCGCGCACGTGCACGCGCACGCACATGTGGAAGTCAGGAATTGGCCTCCATTGTCATTTTTCAGGTACCATCTTTCTGTCTTCAAATACTTTTAAATTAAAATATAATAGCATCATTTCCCTCCATTCCCTTTCTTTCTTTCAATTTTTGATATGATGATACCTTCCATTTTCTCTGAAACTCCTGGGGTCTCCTCCTCCTTAATTGTAGATAGATAGATAGATAGATAGATAGATAGATAGATAGGTGATATAGATAGAGTATGGCGCTGCAATGTGAACCAAAGAACTTCCACTTAAAACTTAAGAAAAGCTTAAAAAGGGTTTTAGAAACAAAAGAATAAAGACAAGCAAGGCTTCTTGCTAACAGCATTTTTTGGGGTTGGACTCTGTTTTGTGAGAAACAAGCAAAGATTTGTGCGGCTTCTTTAAGAGAGGTTTCCTGACTCAGCATAAGCAGCAAAAATTTATAAGACTTTTAAAGAGCTCTGCTAACAATTCATTGGTGTGTACAAGAGCTGGCAATGGCAATGACCTCATCTTCAAGCTGGCAACATGCTGCTGGATGGCAGCGTAGACCAAGGCAGTGAGCACAGCTCTCAGTTCTAGCAGTAAAAGTACCCGCCACCATCTTGGTTAGACCGAGGCTAACACAGCTGTGGCTTTCATTTTAGCAATGTTGTTTACCAGATAAAAAAAAGACTCCTGGCCAGAAAAGGATAAAGATTTACAGTAAAGACAGATTGAGATGAAGAAAACCTCTAAATGTTTACAGTATGTTTTAAAATATACATAGGCTTAGGAGAGAAAAAGAATAAAATGATTTTAAAAAGACAGAGAGGAGCTGGGTGTGGTGGCACACACCTTTAATCCCAGTACTCCTGGGACAGAGGCAAGCAGATCTCTGTGATTTCAAAGTAAACATGGTTTCAGAGTAAATTCCAGGACAGATAAAAGTTACACAGAGAAACCCTTTCTCAAAAAATGAAAAAATAAAAAGTAAAAGAAACAAAGTAATAAAAAAGCCATGTAAAGATGGAAAGCACAGAAAAACTGTGAATACTATATGCTGTTCTGTGGTCTTTAAATTGTTTGGCTGCTGAGGAAATAACAACTGATAAAAGAAATGCTGCTGGATTAATTCAATTTATATTTTTTAAAACTGCTTTGACTCCAGAATTTAAGTTCAAGGACGGTTTACAGGGGAAAAGGATTTCTACTTTTGTTTCCACAGAAAATGAAAAGCTGTGGATTCCTTCCAGACTAACATGGTTTGATCAAGCCAGGTCCCCTGAAACAGAGTTCCTGGTGATCCAACATTCAAAACAGCTTGAATAAGTCAGCCTTGCAGACTACAGCCAGGATTTCTGCGTCTTCTTAGGATCTCCAATGACAACGCCCCTTACCAGCAGGAAGTAGTTTGGAAAGAACGATGCCCAAATTCCCAAATATTGTTTATAAATGTTTGTTTTCATTTAAATGGACTGGGTTATACATAGTTAATGATCACAACCATTATTCTTTTTAGACAGCTACTGGTTAGTACCAAGATATGAGTATCACTAGTGTGCCCTTAAGAATATCTTACCATGAAGGTCATTATAGTGGTTCATAGACTTTATAGGTTGTTAGTGCTATTGTTTGCTTCCCTCCCTTAGAAGAACTTTCCACTTCTACCAAGGCTAGTCTTCAGAAAGAGACTTTTAGGTTAGAGTAGCTTGAATCCTCTGTCCAAAGTCCATGGAGTTTTCAGCAAAAAGAACTTACCTTCAATCTCAGGGTGGAAACTAAAGGCAATGTCAATAGTCTGTATTGTTTTAGAAAAAATTGGGTTTCTCCTGATCAACAACTTAAAAGGGGGTTTCCTATGTCTAGTACAGACACTTTTATTAGATAGTCTATGAATCTTGAGGGAATCATTGTCAGCCCAAGATGCTTAACTCCATTTAGGTATGTATATATACATATATACATGCACACACACACACACACACACACATATAATTGTTGCTCTTCTCCTTCGTTTCTTGAGGCAAAATCACTCACTGGTTTGGAGCTCACCAGTAGAGAATACTGACTACACAGAGAGTCCCAGGTAAACACCCATCTAAACTTCCACAGTTCTGGGATTATAAGCATGTTATAAGCATGGTCTGAAATTTTTTTTTATGTAACTTCTGTGGCTAGAACTCAGATACTCATACTTGTATGATAAGTATTTTATTGTGCTATTTTCAGAGTCCACCTTCATGTTTATAGAAGGAAAGCTGACATAGTACTAACAGTGTTATTTATAGTTAACATGGTATGTGAGTGTTGATCAATACATCATGACAAGGAAAAATGAGAAAGAGGGGTGTTATTTGGGAAGGAAAAAACAAAACTTTAATTTCCCTTGGACCATAATTTGTCACCATAAATATCTCCAAACACAAATTATTAATCATAATCACTCCATGTTAATAAAATTGATAAATATAAATTCAGTGCACACAATATTTAAAATGTGTGATCTTGGAATACCATTTACAAAAGCAGCAGAAAAATCCATAACATTTCTTATATAGCTAAATATATTTAAGAGATATAGAAGGATACATACATACACATATACATACATACATACATACATAATCAGTGGTGAATTGGTTCCAGAAAACTGTAGGACAGCAAAATCTATTGATGTTCAAATGCCCTCTTTAAAGTGAAACATTGTTTATCTATATGTTACTTATGATAACAAATAAAATGTAAATGCTTGCTGTACTTCACTGTTTAGGGCACAGTCCAAGGACAAAAGTAGGTACCTATTCATACTTTTTCTGAGTATTTTTAATTATGCAATTTTATTTATGTCTATGTTAGTGTGTTTATGTTATTATGAGTTGTGTAAGCAAGTGTGTGAAAGTGGATGTGAATGTATGAATGTGTAAATGTGAGTGGATATGTAAGTGAGAGTGTGTATGTGTTTGTTTGCTTTTGTGTGTGTGTCACATGTGTGCAGGTGCCCCTGAAAGCCAAAAGAGGGCAATAGATAATCATATACCCTGGATTTATAGGTATTAATGAGCTGCTGAGTGTAGATGCTTGGAACTGAACCCTGGTTTTCTAGAAGAATAGAAAGCCTCTTAGTCACTAAACAATCAACACAATGCACTTTTCCTGAATATGTTTATCCCCAGTCATTTTTCTCCAAATACATAGAACTCACAGCTAACAGTGAACAACTATATCTACATCTATATGTGTAGTCATAACGCATCCAGGGAAGTTATCTAAATGAAAGGCATTAAATACGACATAGATAATTAAACACACATGTACATTTAACTAAAGGAGTCAGAGGAGGAATAAACAGGAGAAGAGAGAGAGAAAGAGAGAGAGAGAGAGAGAGATACCAGAAAAGAGTGAGCCATTATAGGTTTGAAGAGAAAACTGAACCTAGAGAAATTTCCAGAGACCTACAAGACTGACCCCAACTAACAATTCGAGCAACAGTGAAAAGGCTACCATAAATGCCCTTCCCTGATAATGAGATTGATGACTAACGTATCCACCATCATAAAGCCCTCATCTAGTAGCTGATGGAAACAGAAGCAGACACCCACAGCTAAACACTGAGCCAAATTGGAATCCAGATGGAGAGAGGGAGGACAAGACCAGGCTATAGAAACCCACAGAGACAGCTGACCTGAACAAGGAGGAGCTAATGGGACCCCAGACTGAAAACTGGGAACCCAGTATGGGACTGACTCAGACCTCCTGAACATGGGTCTCAGTTAGAAGGCCTGGGCAGTCTAAGTGACCTCTGACAGTGGAACCAGGATGTATCCCTGGTGCACAAAAGGACTTTGGGAGAACATTCCCCATGGAGGGATACTCTCTTAACCTAGAGGCAGGAGGGAGGGCCTAGTCCCTACTCCAAATGACTTGACAGATTTTGTTGACTCCCTCCTGTAAGGCATCATGCTCCCTGTGGAGTGGGGAAGGATGGGATAGGAGGGTGGTCAGGGGATAGGAGGGAGGGAGAGAGGAAAGAAGGAAGGGAGAGAGAGAAAGAAGGGGAATGTAGAGAGGGAGGGAAAGGGAGAGAGGAAGTGGGAGGGAGAGAGGAACAGAGGGAGGGAGGGGAAGAGAACTGGGATAGATATGTAAAATAAGAAAATAAATAAATAAATAAATAAATGAATGAATGAATGAATAAATAAATAAATAAAGCATTGTCACAAAGACTCTTTGATTCTTGGCTAATTACTCTCCAAAAATACTTTGAAGGAATTCCTCACAGAAACGATGCTAGGTTGTAAAGTTTTTAGAAGTTAGTAAATTATCAATTATAGTTGAAAATTCTGAGGCCATTTCAGTGAAGAAAGCTTGCTTTTGCCACCAGAAGTTGTTATGGAGTTCAGATGTTTGCTTTAGGAAGCATGAAGACCCAAGTTCAGTTCCTAGCATCCACATAACATCCAGACACCATGGCACATATCTGTAATCACAGTGCAGCAGAGTGGGAGACAGGATGATCTTCAGCTTGGTGGCTAGTCATTGCAAATAAAATAATGAACTCGTAATTCAGCTACACACACAGACACACACTCACTTCTTTGCTCCCTATAACACATTAGAGTGAAAAATGAATCTTGCATAAAATAAATTAATTTAAAATAAAATTTAAAATTTAGAAGACTATTTAAGCTGAGAATAGAAAAAGAAATTCTTTAACAAATAAATGTTAGAATTTGCACTAAAAAATAATTCATAAATTGGTTTTTTTTAATTCTTTGAAAAGATATTATAATACCATTAAAACCAAGCCAAAGATAAGTTTACAGTATGAATAAGAAAATGGTCTCAGGAATATATTGAAAATTATATAAAATTTCTATAAAAATAAAGATAGATAAGGATGTAAGTAGATATGTATTACTAAAAAACAAAAGAAAAAGAAAGCCGAAATTGGCAAGCTATCCAATGGTGTCCCCTCTAATACATGAAACAGGAAAAATAAAAAGTATTTAAAACCCTCATAAGTTCTTATTACAATGACAGAAGTAAATGTCTGATTACAAAAGTGGTAGAGGATGACTGATGGGGGATATCCTTCTGTATGCTGTGAATATATCTTTCTCTTATTTGTTGATGAATAAAGCTATTTTGGCCAATGGACAGGAAGAATTTAGCTATGTAGGAATTCTAAGCAAAAAGGAAGAAAAAAAAAAAAAAAAAAAAAAAAAAGACAAAGTTGAGACACTGTGCAGCTACCAGGGAGGCAGGACAGTCAGGCATTCTCTGGTTATACAAGGCTATGTGGAGATACACTTTACTAGAAATGAGTTAATAATTAAGAGAGAGCTAGTCAATAAGAAGCCTAAGCCACTGGCTACACAATTTATTAAGTCTCAGAGTGGTTGTTTCATAAGTAGCTATAGTAGTCTGTGAGTTGGCATCATCTCAGTTGTTTTGGACATTGAATCAGCTGGGACATTGCTTCAGGGAGTTTAATCAACCATAGCCTGGAAGAAATCTATAGGTTCCCATTGTCTGTGGAAACAAAAGCAGAACCTCATTTCCAATAGGAGAAAATCTCCTTCTATGGACGGCTGTGGTAGAGGACATCTGTAATCTTAGTACTTGGAAAACTGAGGCAAGTCTTACTGTATCTTGTAATGCCAAGCTTGGTTAACATCACCAGTAGGCCTGCTCTTTACTGAAGGGAAACCAAGGAGCAGTGAATCTGGGTAAAAGGAAAGGTGGAGGGGTGGTTGTGAGGAGAGGGGAGGGAAGGATGTGGTTGGGATGTATTGTATGAGAGAAGAATAAATAAGTAAAATAAATTTTAAAAAAGGATTCTGAGATCAGGAAGATCAGGGAGTTTGCTGTAAGACCATTTCATTGAGAAATGTTAAGCTATTCCCATAATGTCTCACCAACATGACTATCTAAACCTAAGCTGAACAAAGACTGCAATAGACATGCCAAAGTAGATGGGGAGAACCATGAGTCCTACAAAAGAACTAGAGGCAACTAAGGGAATGGGAAAAATTCTTTCCAAAGAAGAGGACAGCAATTAGTTATCCAAGACCAAATGGCCTGCTCTGAAAATATATACACACGTAACATTATACAGACTGAACAGGTTTTGTTTAAGAATACATATTCTCCAGATCTTAGAATCTTTTTAAATTTTATTTTATACATATGTATATACACGTGTGTGTGTGTGTGTATATATGCACACATGCATGTGCATACATGTGCATGTAACAATAATTAATGAAAAAAGGGGCCATGAATTTGAAAGAAAGCTAGGAGGAACACATGGGAGAGTTTGGATGGAAGAAATGGAAGGATGAAATAATGTAATTATATTGGAGTGTTAAAAATGAAAGAAATAGAAAGGAGAAAAGATAGATGGAAAAACAAAAAAAATGCATTCACACATATTTAGAAAGAATAAGTAATGAAATGATTACAGGGTTCTTGTAACTATAAAAAAGTGAAATGATCATCTGCAGTAAGATTTATTTATTTATTCAGTGACATCAATGCTGAAAAATAAATGAGCTATATTTTTATGAATAACCATACATAATCTTTAAACATATAACATACATTACAAAACTCCACTTCAAAAGGAGTTTGAAAAAGATATTGTCTATACTATTTAAATCTACAACTATATGATATGTTTTCATGGACACCTTTTGTATCAGACATTCTAATGAATCTAAGAAAGATTTTTACATAACCATTCTATAACTTTTCTGTGGTTGAGGCAGAAAGAAAGAAAATATGGGGGGGGGGAATGGCCAGAAACAATAAAGAGGAACCACAAAAGGAAATAACAAGTAACTTACAGATTTTGCAAGTGAGACAAAATTTAACTTAGGAAAAACAACCACAGTAATCAGAGTGAGCAATGTGTAGCAGAGGAGCAGGGGTTGATTGCCAGTTGATCCTGGAGATGCCTTCAAACCTAGCTCCTGCCCCATCTCATTGTCTATTCCTCAGCAACCAACACCCATGCAATTAAAAAGTTTAACACTCCCTGATTGCAGGCTCCTTTCTTCCAAAACTTGAAATGACATAGTGGCCAACGCAGCAAAATTACTTAAGTTTTAAATAGAACAGAAGTTTGGGCTTTGTTTTGTTTATTGTTCGAATTTAGAGCTTTCTCACAGAATGGGTTCTTTGGAATCAGATGGTAAAAATGTGTGATGTGTAGAATATGTAAAAGAGGTTGACACCTGGAGAGGCAAAGGAGTGGGAGCTGGGCTGAAAAAACGAGAAACAGTGCTGTGACACAGTGTCAGTCAAGGGTACAGGAGTCACTAGCTTACCAATGGCCACTTAAGTCTATAGAAAGTGCTTTGCCTGGTCTCTACCATCCTGCCGACAGGTTATACCTATCTACTCACTGGATATAGAACACCTGGCAAAGACTTGAGAACAAAGTTTTGGAAAAAGTACTTGGGAAACCTTCATGGAGCTGACAGAGACTCTCTGCTCACCTTATCCCAGCAAACAGGGAAATACATCCCTTCTTGAAGAAGTGCTGGAGGGCATATGTCAGGCTGCACAACCATCTGAGCTCTACTAATGAAAACTTGAGATTCCCATCTAAAAATGCTTAATATCCCATGTGCATGATCTGGTACCTTGGAGCCCATTATCTATGGTGGGATGCCTTACCCAGCTTGATTGAGAAGTAAGTGAGGGGCACTGATCCTGCCTCAACTTAGTATCTCTGATTTTGGTGACTCCCCAAGGGAGGACTTATCCCCTCTGAGGAGTGGATGGGATAGGTGAAATGATGGTAGGTGGGGAGGCTGGAGAAGGGGAAGAATGGAGAACTGGATTTGGGATGTAAAATGGAAACAAACAAACAAACAAACAAAAAAGGATTCTAAGAGATTCATACAAGGAAAGGGACAAGATCTCCTAAGCATTTGGGGGGGGGGGGGTGCAGTGAGTGGAGAGGGAGCTAGTAGAAAGAGAAGGGGAGGAAAGGAAAGCACATGGGACTAGGAAGATTGACTCAGGGGAGGAATAGACAAGAGAAGAGAGAGAGAGAGAGAGAGAGAGAGAGAGAGAGAGAGAGAGAGAGAGAGGCAGACAGAGACAGAGAAACCATAAAAGAGCAAGCCATTATAGATTTAATGAGAAAACTGAGCCTAGAGAAATGTCCAGAGACCTAAAAGACTGACCCCAACTAATAATTTGAGCAACAGTAGAAAGGCTACCTTAAATGTCCTTCCCTAATAGTGAGATCGATGACTAATTTATCCACCATCATAGAGCCCTCATCTAGTAGCTGATGGAAACAGAAGCAGACACCCACAGCTAAACGCTTAGCTGAACTGGAATCCAGATGGAGAGAGGGAGGACAAAACCAGGCTACAGAAACCCACAGAGACAGCTGCCCTGAACATGGAAGAGCTAATGGACCCCCAGGCTGATAGCTTGGAAACCAGCATTGGACTGACTCAGACCCCCTGAACATGGGTCTTGGTTAGAAGGCCTGGGCAGTCTAAGGGACCTTATACAGTGGAACCAGGATGCATCACTGGTGCACAAAAGGAGTTTGGGAGAACATTCCCCATGGGGGGATACTCCCTTAACCTAGAGACAGAGAGGAGGGAGGGCCTAGACCCTACTCCAAATGACTTGACAGATTTTGTTGATCCCTCCTGGAAGGCATCACCCTCCCTGTGGATTGGGGGGACACATGGGTGGTCGGGACACATGGGAGTGTGGGAGAGGGGGGGGAGAGGGAACTGGGATCAATATGTAAAATAAAAAAAATTTTTAAAAAAGGCATCAGAAAAAAGAAAAATGATTAATAATATGTTCTTCCTCTTGGTTACCTTGCTGTTGTACTGTGTTGTGGAATCCTGAAGTTTTGAATCTCAGGTCTGGTCCCTTCATATGCTCTAGGAGATCACAGATGGGGTAGACATTGGGGTGGCTCAACTCATATCCCTGGTTCTGGGCCAGAGTAGTTGCAGGATTGATCAGCCATCTGCTCTCCCTTGTCCTTACCACCATGGTGAGCTCTCCTGCATTGCCCTGGCAGAGTTCCCCACTTGCCACCATGGGCAGGGAGTAGTGCCAGCTCTCCTGCCCTCATGTCCTCAGGGTCAGGTCAACCATACCTACAATGTCAATCAAGGCCAGCTCTTCTGTGTCATCCAGGCATGGTCAGGGGCCACTCTTTCAAGGGCTCATCTCTGTCCTGCCCATGCTGCCACATTCCAATGTGGGCAACCATCCATAGTGTAACAGAAACCAGAGGCCTTGAACCAAGCCAATAACTCTTAGTAATAAACACTTGCAAGTAGAGATATATGGAAAAAAGAAATTACTGCATGACTCATGTCACTTTACAGCTTCCATGATGAGATTTTTTTTTCCTTTTTTTCTTTTCTTTATTCTCTTAAATTTCATGTTGCTGGGGTGGGGGGAGACTGAAAGGGATGAAAAATGAATGGGATCTGGGTGCATAAGATACAAAGAATAAATAGAAAGTTAAAATAATATTGTGTACCTCAGCTACTTCATTTATTAAATGAGTCATCTAGGCTAGAAAAATTGGGTTTATCAGCCTTCAAATAGATTTATTCCCTTCTTTTGCCCACTACCATTTCCAAAAAGAAATTATCCTAGATTTGGGTTTCTATGGGAATTCACCATTTCTCACTTGTAAAGTTAAGAGGTTGGGAAATCATCTACAGGCTATGAATAAACATAGTGACTGGCACTTGTTGAGCTTTTCCTATACCAGGGCACTGTGATAAACTAATTACACTACCTTATTTCATCCTTAAAGTCTTGCTATACTATCGCATTGTCATTTCACAGACAGCAGTGTGAAATTTAGAGTGCTAAGACAATAGGAAAAAGTCATCATATGTCAAATACATTAAAGAGCCATAACTTGAACATAGGCACTCCTGATTCCACAACATGTACTTGGGAGTCAGCTACACCTACTGAAGGCTTTTTCTTTCTAATTAGTAGGATATTTTCAGGAAGATGTCTAAGTTATTTTTAAAACCAGGTTTAACATATCCTGAAACTGCTGGTACCAAAAATGTCTCAAGATGATTCATAATTTAGCTTTGTTTTTGTTGTTGTTGTTGTTTGAATGTTTTGTTTGTCTGCTTTTCCATTTTACTCCTTTAAGCATTCTTTCAAATGCCAATCACCATGCTTTATCGATGCACATTCTACCATCAGTTTAGAACTCTCCTCTCCCTAGTTTTTTTTTTTTTTTCTGTACCAACATGAAGTCTTATCCACCACTCTTTTTTTATTGTCTTATATATTACATCCCAAATGAAGTTTCTCCTCTCCTCCAATTCCTCCTACAGTCTCCCCCAACACAATCTATTCCTCCTCTGCTTCCCTTCAGAAAAGGGTAGGCCTCCCAGGGATATCAATTAAACTGTACAAAGCAACCCAGGAGTAAAGTGGTCCTTAATCAGGCAAAAGTGTAAGTGTCAGCCTGCATGTATGATTATGTAGCTTAGCCTTCTTGTGAGACTCACCCACCACTCCTTCCTGAAAAGGTTTTTACCTTTTGTGACAGTCTCTGGAGAAACACACTGTAGGTATAAGAGAGAATGGATTGCACTGATTATCACCAAGACTGCTTCAACTCTTTAATTGTGAGTGAAGGCCAAAGTTTACATGATAAAGACAAGAGGGGAAGGAATGATAGGTCATCCTAAAGAGCCCACTGATGAGGATAGAATACAAACAAGTAATATAAAGACAAGGAAAAACCATAGAAAGGCTTTAGAATAGTAATCCCATGACCTAGCTACTTCAGCATTAATTGTGACCTGATCATAGACTCTCTAAGGATAAAATGGGAGCAATGTCTGACACATAGTAAACATTTAATACATATTATATATTACCATAATGGTGATGTTTATACTGCAATTTGTTTTAAAATCTCATCTCACACAGGGCTGAGGATGAAGTTTAATTCAATGAAGTACAGAACAAATTATGAACCCAACCACCCATGAAAATCAGCGAGTGTGGGAAGTAGGAAACAAAACAGCACTGTGAATGCCAAGAAAATAAGCACTGTTCAAAAACACAGAAGGTTCCATCAGATTAGCAGACTTTCTCAGACTACAAGTACATGAGAGCAAGACACAGGACCAGAAATGATTTACTACTGAAACTGGCACAGCAGGCACTTTTTAATTAGGAGAATTAGGAGGTGCTTAAAGCTGGCTTTGTGAGAAGAGTTTAATTACTGTCTTTGAAGCTACAACCCATAAGTCAGGAAGAGGCAATTCAGCACAAATGAAGCCTTCAGTTTGGGTCTAATCCTTAGTTGTGTTGAGCTAAGTCATTATAATACAAGGCTAATCCTTGGATGAGTTCCAAAATTTTTCATCATCACATGTTCTTGGATGAATCCCAGGAGAATGCACCTCAGGACTGCTGGCTACCTGCATCATCTCACTTGTCAGCTGATCATTCTTCCCTCCATGTCCTCAGAGAACAGAACAAGAGAGCACACTGACAGCCAAGTACCAGGATCCAGCCTTTGGCAGCTCTTTCTGGAACCACTTTAAAATGATCCAAGCGTTAGCCAGAACACTTAGCTTAGAGAGAGCTGGCCCATTCACATGGACTTTTGCATTAGAAGGTAATGGTGGTAGTCTAATTCCTATCTCCAATGTACTTTTTACATTTATTCCTTTAGTGTGTGTTTATGTGTATATGTATGTGCATACATACAAGTATGTGTAAAGATAAGAGGACAAATTTTGGAGCTGGCTCTCTCCTTCCACCATTGAGGTCACAAGGATCAAACTTAACTCATCAGGCATGGGTATAGGTTCATTAGCGTGTTTTCTAGACTATGTTTATTCTTTTCTTATTAATAGTTATTTTTCCTCTTTCCCAGATCCTCCCTACCTCCCCAGCCAACTCTTTCTCTCTCTTTCTGCAGAAAACAAATCAACAATCAAACAAAAAAAAGAAAGAAAGAAAGAAAACACAGAATAAAGAAACAAAGCACACAGAAAGAGACAAACAAAACTCATAAAAACAGTAAATTGAAAATCATAATATACAAGCAAAAGACCAACAAGGCAAAATAAATAAATAAACAAACAATTAAATAAATAAATAAATAAATAGCCCAAGCAACATAATATGAGACAAAACATCTAAGAAAATATCTTTAGGTTGATTTCGTGTTTGACATCTATTCTTACTTTGAGGAGTCTATTGGTTTTCTATTATTTTCTCTGTAAAAACAACAATGTTCTAGCTATAAAATAATATATAAGTGGTGATATATTATTTATAGTTTATTAAAGCTTTCCTGAGGATTCAGAAAGCAAAGTCAGGCACAAGCTATAGAGGTCAGGCAATGTTGATACACACCTTTAATCCCAGCAGCCATACTATCTAGCCAGGCAGTGGTGGTGGTACACACCTTTAATCCCAGGATTCAGCAAGAAGTGATGAGTAAAGAGCTCAAAACCAGGCTGGAGAAACACACAGAATCAGAAGACCTGAACAAGGGAGAGCTCATGCTCTGCAGTCTGATATCTGGGAAACCAGCAAAGGACTGACCCAACCCCCCCAGAATGTGGGTGTTAGGTGGGAGGACTGGGCAGTCTTTGAGTCTCTAGTAATGAATCAGTATTTATCTCTAGTATACAAATGGACTTTGGGAGCCCATCTCATATAGAGGAATACTCTCTCAGCCTAGACACATGGGGGAGGGCCTAGGCCCTGTCCCAAATGATATGACAGACTTTGAAGACTCCCCATGAAAGGCCTCATCCTCCATGGGGAGCATAAAGAGGATAGGCTGGGGTTTGGTGGGGTGATATGAGAGGATGGGAGGGTGAGGGAACAGGGATTGACATGTAAAACAATCTTGTTTCAAATTTAAATTTAAAAAAAATCTCAGGACTCAGGAGACAAAAGCAGATGAATCTCTCTGAGTTCAAGGCTACATGAGGTTGAATCAGTGTAAAAAAGGAACAAAAGCCCATGCCTTTAAACCAAGTACTAGAGAGGCATAAAAGATAGGAGCAGGGTCTTCAACAATAAGTATCAGACATGTATTCTCTCCAGCCACACTGAGGAGAGGCGGCAGTCTGAGGCTTGGTGGAGGCTGCCTGGAGATGGAATCAACCCTTTCAGCCCAAGGTAAAGGTAAGAGCTAGTGGCTTGGCTGCTTTGCTTTTCTGATCTCAGCTTGAAGTTTGAATCCCAATATCAGTCTGTGGGATTTTAATTATCATGTTACAGCACAGGTGGCAAAAGATCTACTTAGTAATTAGAGACTGGTCCAATAATCTATTTTTGAGAGCTCCCAGATAATTCTAATATCCAGAAAGAGTTCTCACTATAGATGAGGTATCTTGCATATGACTGTCTTGGTCGCAAGAACAGAAGTTCTTTCTAACACATAGCAGTAAGAGTCTCAAAATGGTGTACATGTGGCATTATTAAAAGATATATATATTTGCAAAAGTTTAGAAAGTAAAGATTTGTGTAAAGAATTAAAAAGGTTCCTCTGTGGGTAAATACCCTTGCCACCAAGCCTTATCTAACATAATGAGCACAGTTTCCCCATCCCCCTCTCCTCTCCTCCCTCACCCTACCTCCAATCAACCCCTCCCTCTTATCTTCTTCTTTGCCTCTATTCAAAAAGGGACTGGTCTCCTATGGGCTTGAACAAAGCATGGCACACCAAATTGAGGCAGGACCAAGTTCCTCTCATCAAGCTGGGCAAGGTAACCCAGGATGAGGTATAGGTTCCCAAAAGCCAACTCAAGGCAGTGACAGGTCCTTATTCCACTACTGGGAACCTGACAAATAGACCCAAACATACCAAGCTATACAGCTGTTATACATGTGCAAAGGGCCTAGGTCAGTCCCTTGCAGCCTCCTCAGCTGTGAGGAGGTCCATAGTCTGTGAGCTATCAGAAGCTCAGGTCAGCAGTCTCTGTGGGTTATCGTCATCCACTTAATTTTTAAAAAACAGCTAAAATGTTTGTATTATGTAAATATTCTGATATTTTAACAAATTCCCAGTTTCAAAGGGACTTGTTAGGCTTTTTGGGGTCATGTAATCTATCCATGATCAGATGTGACATTATTAGTGCAATACGACATAATAAATTCCTCCTTTTTCTGGACAAGCTTGTATTCATTTATATTTTGTTTATTTGTTTCTTTGTTTGTTTGGTGAATCTGTGAGTTTGTGACTTTGTGCTCATGCTGCAGCACATATATGGAGATCACAGAAAAACTTGCAGGAGCCAGCTCTGTACACAGTGGGATCTCAAACATAGAACACAGGTCATCAGGCCTGGTGACAGGTGCATTTCCCTGAGGAGCTATCTCTCCAGCTATGAGGCAACCAACTCATCCAAAAGCATCCATTTTAAAAAGTCAGAAAAGCAGAGTTGAAAATTGCTGTGGTGAATTTCATAAACCTGAAAAAAATTTTCTTTTTTTCCTTTTATATATATATTTATTATTTTTTCTTATTTTACATATCCATCCCAGTTCTCTCCTTCTCCCTCCCTCTCCCCCATGCTCCCTCAACCCCCCTTTCAGCCCAGTCCCCCACACAAACTCCACAGGGAGGGTGATGTCTTCCTGGAGGGATCATCAAAATCTGTCAAGTCATTTGAGGTAGGGACTAGGCCCTCCCTCCTGCCTCTAGGCTAAGGGATTATCCCTCCATGACGAATATGGTCCCAAAATCCTTTCGTGCACCAGGGATACATCCTGGTTCCACTGTTTTGGTAATTGAAATTAATATTAACTCATTACTTCTTTCCACATACTGTAGTCTTTACTCTTAGACTGTGACTTTTCATCCACTGGGGCAATCAAGCCATGATTGTGAAAAGGACACTTCAAAATAGATCTGATGACCACTTATGCCCCAGCTGCCCTGACATTCTATCACTATAACTATTCTATCAGGTAGAACTTTTAATATCTATGACCACTACTTTTTTTAAAAATGAACATCTTCCAAAGCCATGTGTGGATAACTTTTCCATTCAGGAAACTTATAGGAGAGAGAATTATAAGTAAAGGACTTCCAAGAATGTGTTCTGACATATACATAACAGGAATCCCATTTCATCACGTACTAATATTTTCTTAATATTACTTTTAAATTGCGGTAATTTCCTACATCAACAAAAATTGTGAATCATCCCTTTAAAATCAACAAAAATTGTGAATCATCCCTTTAATGGGGAATTTATATTACTATACCAGGCCTTTCCACTGGCTGCACTTGAAGTGGAAAAATATCATCCCTGACCAGTGTGCCAGCTACAAGGTCAGAATAGAATTGTGTTTTTCTGTAAATAAAAAGATGACCAAAAGCTCTCTAATAAAAAGAAAGATCCCCAGAGTCTACACAGAGATTACACAGACTGCAAAGGTTCCAGAGAGAAAATATATCCTGCCAAGGAAATCTAGAGCTCAGAGGATAAAATCATAATTAAACTTGTAGTAGTTCTAATGACTTGATGCTTCCAAGCATTATCTTATTTAATCTTTTCTCTGACTCTTGAAAGGGAGCATTATCTTCCCATTTTGAACATCAGTAAATGAAGCATAGAGAGACCCTAATGTGAGGGCAGTTTAGAGCAAAGACTCAAGTCTCATCTAGTTACTAACTAATCAGGATTTTTTTTTCTTACAGGGAACATCTTTTGTAGGCATTGAATTAAATAGGTCATGTTGGCATGTATAAAACAATTAAGTCAATAAATGTAAACTTGAAATTTTTCTGGTGCTTAAATCAGTCATCTTGGCCTTCGTCACCTGGTTTTAGATCTTATCAGAATAATTTTGCTACATGCAAATACACCACTTGTTTCTTTGGCTCCATCTGAGCATCTTTAACCCATACAGTAAACCAGACATGTGGCTCTTTAGAGGGGATTTATTGTTTCTATTTACTTATTAGATTTTCATGAATGTCTTGGTCTCTGACCTGCAAATTGCCTGATCTCATCAAGAACATAATACCAAGCTGTATCAAATGCCTCCCAACATCTAATGCTGCATGACACAATTACCTAACACTGAAAAAATATGCCTTGTGAAAAGGATATACAGTTGTACTATGCTGGGACAAACTTGCTGGCTTGAGTTTCTGGCCTGTGGCTTAACAGCTTGAGCCTATCTTATAAGACTATTTCTGTTCTACTTGAGTGTGTGTGTGTGTGTGTGTGTGTGTGTGTGTAGATTCTAATAACCAAGAAGGAAAAATTTCACTGAAGACCAACTAAGACCTAAGACCTAAGCTTACAACTGTTATATTATCACTTTGATTGCATTCCATTAATCAAAAAAGTCACACAAAAAGTTAAGGCACTGTTTTGGTGTTAGAAAAATACATTCTCCAGTCTGATGAGAGAAGATGTAAGTATTATTGAAAAAGACATTACAATGGTGAAGTATCAAGTTTTATCCACAAAGAAATACATTACACCAATACATCATTATTGAAGTTATATGTTCAGGAGTCAGGGATTATTAACAAATAGAAAGAGAACGCTCTTTTTCAAACTGCTAGAAAGCATTCAAATTACTTTCTATTATTAGTATATGTCTTTGTCACTGTTCAGTTGTTATGAAGAGACACCATGACTATAGTGACTTACAAAAAGAAAGTATTTGAGGATTGCTTTATAGTGTCAGAAGTTTAATCTATCATGTCTAGCATATCAGTGGGAAGAATGGTAGCAAACAGACTGACATAGTGGTAGGAAAAAAACCCTGATTGGCAGGAGAGAGAGAGAGAGAGAGAGAGAGAGAGAGAGAGAGAGAGAGAGAGAGAGAGATTGGGCCTGGCTTAAGCTTTTGAAACATCAAAGCCGACCCCCAGTGACACATTTCTCCAACATGATCATAGCTGCTCCAACAAGGCCACACTTCCTATTCCTTCTCAAATGGTGCCAGTCATTGTTGACTAAGCATTCAAATATATGAGCCTATGGGACCATTATTATTCAAATCATCACAGTATATAATCATCATGTTTGGTACTGATTTGGTAAGAATATTTTAATACAAGTCTAAATGTACTATGAGTATATTCTTTCCATACCTTCTTACAAAGCCCCCAACTTCTATTAACTCCCTTCTTTTACTATACCAGATAATTTCACTTAATATCATGTCACATACATAATTCAATTTTATGTGTAAATTTTAAAAATCTAGGGTTCTAAATTTTAAAAAGCTTATAATATTTGTCCTTCTGTGACTGACTTATTTGCTTAATATGATGTATAACTTTCTATCTTGTGGTTTTCTCTAGTTTGGGTATATGCATTACCTAAACATCTGGTTTACTTGTAGGTCAAAGCACCTACAAAATCATTAATTTCTTTTAGATTTTCCAGTTTATTAGAATATAAGTGCATAAAGAAAAACCGTAATTTTCAAAATTCCTTTGGAATCCATTTTAATTTTTAATCTTATTAATTTGGGTCTTTCTTATGATTAATTTGGCTTGAGTATTTTGTTCTTGTTTATCTTTTCAAAGAACCAAATCCTTCTTTTATTGATTTTATGCTGTTCTTTTTTAATTAATAAATTTCTGCCCTGATCTACTTATCTTACTTAATGTTTGCCTTCTTGTATTCTTTTCTATATCCTAGCTTTTATCATTGTACTGTTTATATCAAAATCTCCTTGATATTTTAATGTGGACATTTGTAATTCTATAAATTTGAAATTTCTAGGAATCATATTCTTGTATATACAGATTCAAATATACTATGCTTTTAATTTTCATTTTATTGTAGGAATTTTTTTTCTTAATTCTTTTGATCCACTCACCCTTCAAAGTGGGTTGTTGCACCTCCATGAGTTCACATATGTTCTACCATTTCTATTGTTGTAGATTCCTGTTATTATTCTAGAATGGTTAGATGGACTAGAAGAGATTGTGCCTGTTTTTCTGTATTTGTTTAACTTGCATTATGCTCTTTTTTTCTCTTAAAGATTTTACTTCAAATTATGTATGCATGTGTGCACCTGTGTACATTGCCCATTGAAGCCATAAGAGGGCATTGTATCTCCTGGAACTGGAGTCATAGGCCTTTGTGAGATGTGTGAAATATATGTTGGAAACCAAATCTGGGTCCTTTGTGAGAACAGCACACACTCTTAACCACTAAGCTGTATCTCTAGCACTTTGTTTTAAATTCAGGGTATCACTATGTAGCCCAAGGCTGCCATTGAATTTACAAATATGCCCTTGTCTAATCAAAATAATATTTTCATTCATGAATTCCAAGACATTTACAATGGCTTTTTCATTTGTCTATCTCTGGAGTAATTATTATACCTAAATAAATATGAAGGTACACTTAAACTCCTACTTAATGCTGAGGACCAATATCATGGTAATGATTAGCCTTAATAGGGAGTAGAAAAATGGGAAGATGTCACAATTCATATGGTGGTTATTTATATCCCATCAGTGTCTTGAATATATTTTAAGTGGAAGTATCAGCTTTTCCCCTAACTTTTCCATATCCTTCTTATTTAATGACTTAGTCCCCTGATCTAGAAGTAACAAGACTATCTGTGATCTCTTAGAATATCTGGTACAGATTTATTATTTTAAGATTCCTTAAGGTCGGATATCAACCTTATAGTAGTTTATTTAATAGAAATAAGCATGTTATATATCCAACCATACCTTCAAGTTATAAAAATTTAATGCCATAGCATTTTGAGACTGTAACAGGGCCTCCAAACAAAACCCTTCAATATCCTGCATAAATCATACAAGCTCTGGTATAAATCTGGCCTTACATTTCAGGAGGAAATGGTAATTTGTGTAGATTTTTGGAACCATTATTTGCTAATAGTTTATCTTTTCATTCATATGTTTTTAATCACATAAATTATTACTATCGTTCATTATGACATTTGTTTACTATTATTTTTTGAGAAAGGGTCACAAGTAGCCCAGGATAGCTGAAAATCAAAGATGATCTTGAACTTCTGATTTCCATACCTACGTCTCCAGAGTTGTAGGATTACAAGCATAAGCAACCATGCCTTGCTATATGGAGTAATGGAGATCAAATCAATGGTTTTTGTATGCTGCTCAAGTCCTCTACTACACTGAGCTATATCTCATGCCACAGTGTGATATTTCAATATATACTGTTCACTAATCCAATCTAGTCTTCTGTACATAGACTAGTAGAAAGTTCAATTCTAATTAGCAAATATTAGCAATACAACATGAACAACATGAAAATGCTTAAGATAGTATGAGATATGACAGTCTTTCTCAATAATGCAAAAGTTCTGTAGACTTTAATCTTCCTACAATTTGTCATATTTCTTCTATCTCTGGCAACACCAGTTCATTGTCTAACCATTTTTTTCATTTGGACACACAGAAGTCCCTTACTCTTCTTCATGTTTCAGATCTAGACTCATTATTATTCTTCATACATATTACTGCTCAGTTGACAACAGGAAACACAAATATGAATAAGCTTCTTCAATGTGTATAAAATCACAATGCCTCTTATTACCTCAAGGTCAGCATGAAGCTTCTCTTCATGATGTAACAATGTTTCCATGAACTTCAATATTTCCAGCCCAACTAGTAGTTCAGCTGCATGTTATACAATGTGGTTTTCTCTACTGAGAACTTCTTGCCCTTTCATGAACACATGACCATTTTTTATGTTGTCCCTTCTTCCTGCAATCACCTTCCTCACATCTCTATCAACTATAAAACATCTCCTTTTACTTACATGGACTCTTCTATCAAGCTTCTTCCTAGCAGTATCATTCACTAGTTCTTACAATATGTGTGAGTTTCTTTTTCCTCTACTACAGCATTTACCTCTGTCTGATTGTTCTCATGTCCTACTCAAATATATGTATAGCTTCATTTCTTGAACTTTGAACTACTTGGTATAAAGTATGTGTACAAAGATAGATTTTTAATTGACAGATAAGTAAATGATCTAATGTATTCAGGAACCTTGAGATGTATATGAATAGTAACCTAAACCTTCTTTACATTCAAGTGCAAAATAAGCCATTTCTCTAGGAGGAGATGGAAGGATTCTATGAAAGAAAAGTGACTCTGCATTATATTCATAAAGGATACAAGACATTAGGTTTTAAAGAAGCAATTAGACATCCACATATGTAGAGAAAAAAAAAAGAAGATAGACAAGAAAGAGAAAGAGTAACAGATATGGTGGAAACATAAAAATGGATAAAGTGTTCTGAGACTAGAGATGCTGGTATTCTCCCTTAGGGGCTTCCTGCAGGATTGTAGCAACATGAGGAGCTAAATTGGAGCCAGGTTTTTGGTTTAGGATTTTTGAAAATTAGAAATAATACAGATATTTGCTTGAATAAGCCATCATAATGCTCTATTTTAATTTTAATTTAATTTTTCTGCTTTGTCCCTTCTTTTATGTTAATTTTCACACTGGCTTTGCATAAAAACCAAAAAGGGATCTAAATTACAGCCTTTAGTGTTTAATGCGAACAGAAGAAATTGATAACATTATTCCTTTCTCATTAATATCCTTTACTTCTAAGCAATTGGTGTGGAGGTGAGCCATTTGGTATTCCCCTCAGATTGTTAGCCACCAAATGAGATATCAGCCTGCTAATGGCTTTTACACTCTCACTCAGATAGCCTCTACATTTCTGACCTTTCAAAGTTTGGTAGCATAATTGGTTGGCAGTGTTTTCTCTTTCCCCTAGGGCTAGTGAAACTCTCAAAGACATGTAAGGGGAAGAAAAAGTTAAATATTTGCCAAAAAGAGAGAAGGCAATCACAAAATATCATGGATGGATCAAAAGTCATACCAGCACAGGAAAAGCAAGTATTTTTGCCTGATTGCAAGGCCATTTTATGAGTTGCAAAGCCTTGGATTTGTGAACCATGTTCCACTTGAATGCCATGCATTAATAAATGGGAAGCTTCAGTAAAATACAAATACCAGGACTTAGAAGATGTTATATTTGGAAGAAGAAATTTGCTCTGAATTTTGTTTCCTTTAGAGGAATCACAACACCCTTTCTTTTCGGTCACTTGCAAGTTTTATATGCTCACTAGAATGTAAAGTACACAACTAACTCCTATGTTGGATAATTCTATTTTCCTAATACCTAAGAGAAATAAATCAAATAATTTTGGTTGTTTACTCAGGGTTTTATTCTTCTGCTGTGGAGTAATGTTCTAAAGAATAAATTATCTTTTCTGTGGTTATGTTCAGAAGTTAAACCTTACTTTGATTCTATGAAAAGGAAAATTTTGGTTAAAATTACAAAATATGACTGAATCTATGGAATCATTTATAATAAAATGCACATAAGTTTTGGGGTGGATGACATATTTTATTCTTTGAGATTAATCTTCACAAGAAGAAAGGAAGAAGGGAACTCGATGAGGTTATGATGTTCATTAAACTAAATATCCAGCCCAGAATGAGTCCTGTGAAAGCATGGCTGTGATGAATAGCAGCACCCTAGAGTCTTTGTTCATAGGAAATACAAACATTTCTACTGGAGGTGAAGTAATAATCACTAATGTCCAAATGGAAATACTTAACATTTGCCTTTATTTAAAAATTATCTTAAACACAAAAATATGGGTTCCTGCCCTCTTTCCCAGAATTGTATGTTTGGTAAAGTTAATTGCCTCCTTCTAATAAGACTTTTCTACGAAATGTGTCTTGGTTACAGAATCTCAGGTGCTAAAGATAGCATCACGGGCTTAAAAACTTTTGATTCACATGTCCTTATGAAATGTTAAAAATTAGGATAAAGAAGGTTATGGTATCAAATTGCACATATGCCTGTGAGAGGATGTATTTCTTAAAGATGGGTCTCATAGCATTGCTCATCTATGGAATTCTGTTCTCATTCTTCCTTATAGAATCACAATCTATATTTTCTCATCTTGAGCCTCAGCAAAGGTTTGATAAAATGTACAATAGATATGAAGTTATGTGACAAAGAATAGGATAAAATATCATATCTTGGGACATTCCTCTTATGATATTTTTCTATAGAAAGCATGCTTTCATGCAGTAAATTATCCCTAACTAACTTACCTGCATGCTGAGATTATATGAAGGCTTACCTTTAAATAAATGGCTTAATAAGAACTTTCTCAGCCAACATCACTGATAATTACAAATCATAGTCTTGAGTTCTCTTCATTCATGAAATAAAAACCACCTTTCATCATGCCATCCTATGCAGTTGCTGACCCACAGAAGCTGTAAGTTTAGAGGATTCTCTTCTTGATGCAGCAATTGAAAACCAAAACAACTTTAAACCTTAATCATTACCTTTTCATTCAACCTTCCTTATTTTGTATTATGTTTTCATACACTGAAACTGCCAAATAATGGGGCATACAGAGCCCCAACTAGATACCTCCTTTCCACAAGTGAAACCTCCAATGCTGGGAATAGATTACTTCTAATTCAGGTGTTGACCAAAGAGGTCATAGAGGAACTTGCAAACAACCCAGATTACTACAAAGGCCATTGGTTGTTCTCCAATACAACTCACTGAACACTGAGAAGTTTAGCTGGTGCTTACCTAGAACTTTCACAATTATGAGCTAGTGTTTGTTGTACTAGAAGGTAGTCTTCACCTGTATCAAAAGAGAAAGGTGAGCCAACTACAAACCCTTCTAGATACAATGGTTACCTGCCTGCAAGATACACTAGTGGAACAGTGGCACAAATCTTGTAGGGGTAACCAACCAATATTTAATTATATTAAAGCCCTATTCCATGATATAGAACCTATATCTGAGATGGTTTAGGTGGCCAAAAACCTGAGACTAGAAAGGCAATTGACCAGGGGTTAAAAACTAAATACTACTGTTCTAAAGAAATGTAGCAGTAAAATTACTTCTGATGACAGCCAGCTACACTCATAGATAAATTTCTTGAATAACCATCATCAGATGGTTTCATCTTGCAGATGGAAACAAATAGAGAGAAACACAATTCAGAGAGTGAATGATATTATAACACTCAGTCCTAAATGAGTTATCTCCTTCAAATTCCTCCTCTTAGTGCTCGGTGAGCTTTGCAGAAGAAGAGGCAGAAATATTTTAAGAACCAGAGGGGACAGGAAACAAAACCTTCTAAACACACCAGGGTCAATGCACATATGAACTCAAAGAGAGTGTGAAAGCATGCATAGGGACTGCACAGGTTTACACATCATAGTGTTATAGACTTACAGAAGTGGACACAAGTTCTCATTCCTAACTAAGAAGTTAGATCCAATTGCTAACCACTCACAATGAAAAGCTCAGTTTTGTTTGTTTGTTTGTTTTCCCAACAGTGTCTCACTGAGGATACAAACTACTCCTAAAGGCAGACCCCATGCCCAGCAGTAGATGACCAACACAAAATTAACTGAAAGTCATCCTTGGAGGTGATATGCCTCACAATGTTTTGTCAGAGCATTTTTCCTTTATCCATTATAACTGCTTTGTGTATATATTATGGCTTCTGATTATGTGTTTTATGTGATTTCTGTGTCTATGAACATGTGTGTCTTTGCATGTATATATGTTTCTTGTGCTTTTCTTTGGCTCTTTTTCTCCTGTTTGTTTTCATTCTATTCTGACTTTTTTGTTTTGATAAAATAAAAATCTCATTTAAATTAATTTAATCATTATTATTATTTACATGCCTATTAATTTTCTAAATAGAAATGGGAAAGATATGGATCCTAAGTGAAGGAGAGTTGGGAACAATCTTGGAACTTGTGGGAGAGAAAACTATATTCAGAATATATTATGTGAAAAATCTATTTTCAATAAAATAAAACAGAAAAAATATATCCTGGATTAATGAGCCAGGTATTATCCTAGGCACTTGGGATGGAGGAGATAAAATAGAGGTATGATCCATTCTTTTCTCAAAATTATTTGCTAACTTCAAGACAAGATACACCAAGTGGATAATAGGTTTAAATAAGTACAATAAAGTAAATAAGCAAATTTAATTGTTACTTCATAGTAGAAGGGTCCTTAGAGGAATGGAGGAAGTAATGTTTCATTTGAGGCTTTGAATTTGTCACTGCATCTCCCACCTGTTAAATCCCAGCCTGCTGATTCTCATGTTATAATACTCTGCTTGCTTGGTCTCTGCTATTGAGAGGTACAGTAACATGCTAAGATACATTGATCTTTCCATTCAATAAAATATAGAAGCATGAAGTGCATTCAAATTATTTTTTGTGATAAATTTCTATGCTGTTGGGAAGAACAGTAATGATGATGCCTAATATTTATTGAATAATAGCTTTCCCAGAATTGCTGGGATTAACCCTGCTGGGCTCTGGGCACATACAGGAGAGGAAAAAGAAAGGTGAGGGAGATGGTACAGCTTGTGTCAGTGATACAAAGTAACTGTGCCAAGTCTTGGGGTTGAAAGTTAGTCATAAGTTCAACATAAACACAAGGTAATAGAAATGCTAGTTATGTGAACTGCCATTGGGAGATAAAGGAGACATGCTACAAATAATTCTCAGGCCTCAAGTGATGTTTGCCATCACTTCTTTCTGGTGCTTGAAAAATAGAATGACCCATCCTTCTATCATTGCTGTTGGGTAAAAGTCCCCAGGTAACAGGCATGTATCAGAATGTGGCTATAGTAATGACCTACTTATGTTAAATAACACAGGAAGAAAATTAATAAAAGATCTATCAAATCAGTATTTTCAAAATACCACACCCACTACACTATAAAATTCTTAGAAATGCAAAGAAGACAGAAAAATTAGAATTCTTCCTTCTTGCTTCCACAGCTTTCATTAATGATTTTGCCATAAAGTGTTATATGAAACATTAACATAGCTTTTCTGTTTTGTGTCCTAACAACATAAGTAAAAAGCATACAATGGTTGCTGTTCTCATCACTATGACAAGATAACTAATGAGCAATTTTAGAGGAGGAAGGATTTATGTTAGGGTATGGCTTGAAGGTACAATCTACAACAAGAGAATGTCATGTCAGGTCTGGAAGGTCACTGGTCAAGTCATATTAGCAGAGAGAGATGATGAGTTTAATCATTGGCTTTCTTATTTGTTCCTTGTTATTCAACCTGGAACCTGAGTTCATGGAATACTCCACATTTATACATTTATGATGGCTTTCCATTTCTTACTTCAAACTGGCAGGAAATAGCCTCACAGGCATTCCCAGGGGTGTGTCTTCTATATGATTCCAAATCCAGTCATATTAATAAGGAAGACTAATCATTGCAAACTACAAATTTGAAGATACAGAAAGTAGATTATACATTCAGCTTTACAAAATTTGGGATAAGCCAAAGATGATTAAGTTATTTATCACATTAAGTTAAAGTGTCTCAGATAGGAATGAAACCTTGTTAAGTCATTTCTTACTTTTGAGAGCAAAACTTTAAGAATCATTACTTCCTTTAGCACCATGCATAAAGCCAGCAAAAATCAGGTAGGTGGAGGCAAAATGAACGTGGCATTTATATTTTATATATTTTATACCAAGTTTTCTATAACCAAACAAACAAGAGGACCTGTTCATTAAATGGAGTCAGAAAAAAAATGATATTTAGGCTTAGTAATTTTTTTAGCAGGAACTTTGCCACCTAAGATAAACAAGGATAAGATATTATTACAAAAGGTAAATAAATGAGTAAAACTCTGAAAAGATAGCAAATGAAATCCTAGTAAAGTTTCATATTGGATTTTGCAAGAAGCCAGACACATCCTGTAAGCACTGTGCCTGGTCTTTGATTGGTCTGGTACAAAAGAATCATGGTTTCCTGGGAAGTTGAAGAGATGCTGTGCTTGGTAGTGAAAACGAACTGAAGTCAACAAGTGAACTCCAGAGGATTTCTGTGCAGTTGCTTAAATGTACTGAGTCACCCAGCTTCTCTGGATATAGAGAATGCTGTCTCTGATCCACTACAGCTGTTGCTGTTCTGTGTACCTCAGCACAGCTTCAGATCAGCATCGTGCTACAGCACACTTCCAGAAATCCACATCTAAGCTGTCAGTTTTGAAGGGAACTCACACAGAGTTCTAAGCACTCCTGTTGGTCTAGGTGACTTCTGGACAATTCTGTATCAATTTTGGAATAAGATAAGAAACTGTGTTCCTGATACTTTCAATTTATTTCAGAATTATTAAACTTTAAAAGTTGCCAAATTTTTGAAACCTTAATAAGCACTCATTTTTTCAATGCATATGAAACCATCACATTTTTCATCAGGTTAGGATAGGCACTTTTGTTTTAATTGTTGAGTAATCATAACAATCTTCTCTGCTTACATCAACCCCTTAAATTTTAAGCTTTCCTTTGGTAGCTATATTAAGGAGAAAGAATATTTGAAAATAGGTCTCTGTTCCATAGCCTGTTTAACTCAAACATCACCTTAATAGAGTCAGGTTGAATTGACTCTATATGCTTTAGGCTCCTGAAGCACGGTTTACTCTCTATTTCATGGATCTTATGTGCATAGGAACATTAGGTAGAAGGTAAACATAAAAGGACTGGTTGGTGGGGTCAATGTGTGAAATTGTTAATTGCATTGAAGAAAATAATGATTTTTACATTGTCAAGTTAAAATATATGTTTTTTTATCCCCAGTATACGAATGGACTTTGGGAGCCCATTCCACATAGAGGGACACTCCCTCAGACTAGACACATGGGGGAGGGCCTAGGCCCTGCTCCAAATGGTATGATAGACTTTGAAGACTCCCCATGGAAGGCCTTCCATGGGGAGCAGAAAAGGTATGGGATGGGGGTTGTAGAGGGAACAGGGAGGACAGGAAGGTGAGGGAACTGGGAATGACATGTAAAATAAGCTTATTTCAAATTTAATTAAAATTATATAAAAAAAGAAAAATTATAGCAACACAGCTAAGCAAACAAAGCATAAATTCCCAGCCCCATTTTTAGGGAGGCTTGGGAATTGTAACTGATGGTAAGTAATCCAGCACTGCAGGTTTTATAAGAAATCTTCTCTGTTGTGTAACACATTGGGTGTTTAGAAATAACCAGCTTGCTGCACAGTGAATGTTATCAAATCTTATTTCTTCTTCCAAAGAGGAGATGTTTTACCTGAAGCAATCAGAACTCATAAATCACTCTGCTTTGGCTAGCAAAAGCAAGTGTCATTAAGAAAACATTACTGATTCTGAGAGGGGTTAGGCGAATAACACAGTGCAGTTATAGGGTAATGTGTTACCTCTTAATTACTTTACAAGTAGCTCAAAGGTACCAGCGGCACATCTTGGGGAATGGCTAAACAGACTCATCCTTGTTAAGACCCAAGTCAACTGAATACCCTACATACAAGTAATAGTTCAAAAGCAGAATTTCTGGAACATGAATCCCAGCTTTCTAATTTATGAATCATATTGAGGAAATGCATATCTTAACATCCATATGCATGCTTCCACCTAATTAACTAGAAGATAAAGTGTGTTACTCTAGTACAGCACAGTTCAGAAATTGAATGGTCTTCACACATGTAAAGTATTCAAGACAGTAACTGATGTGGAACAACTGCCTAATAAATCTATAATCTATCTATCACCTGCCATTTACCCATTATTTATCTATCATCTGTCTATCTGTCATCTATCAGACCTTAATCCTCATCCTCATCATTTTTGTCATTTTTTCATGTAAATAATTTTCATAGCGATAAATAAGCCACATCAGTACATTCCATGTATCTCTCACATCCCAAGAACCAATTTTAAAATATACACAACTGCTTTGGCCAGTTTTCTGAACATCTATATTTCTCTCCCCAAAGTAACATTTCATCCAAATCCATTCTTTAGTTATAAGTCAGCCTCATTGCAGAAGGCAGGGACATGTTTTCTCTCCCATTTAATAGAACTGTATTTCAAAGGTTCTTCCTCTGATAAATGTGGTGTGTTAGTTCATAAGACTTCTTTCCAGTAACTTTGAGTCATGAAAAGAAATACATAAAGACCCAAATCAATAAAGTAGAAAACAATAATGAATTATATTTGTTAACATTGGAAATTATACATAGTGAATTAAAAAATAATTTGTGCTACCTATACTTTGAAATACACCTTTATATGTGTCTGTTCTAATCCTGTAACACTGCCATAAGAAAGTATTCCAAACTGGTGGCATATACCGTGGAGATGGCATCTTAGGACAGTATCAATTCAAGGCCATACAATCAGCAGAATTGATTCCTCTAAGCGGGATATCTTTTGTCCCTTTCCTAGACTATAGTGATGTCTGGTAACTTGGCATTCCTTGGCTCAAAGATTAAATACCTCAACTACAGCCAGCCTATCCTGGGTACTTCTTGTGTCTCTTCCCATGGGGCTCTTTTCCAAGAGCATATTAGATGAAAAGCCTCCATTCCTCCAGCATGAATTCTGTTAATTTAAGTAACTTTCTACAGGGACACTGATTCCAAATAGTCGTTCGAAGATCCTGGGGACTTTGACTTCCATGGGTGATTTTTGAAAAGAAATACTCCCCCTTATTCTTTCTTGTGATCTTTTCCATACCTGCTACAGTGGTCCATGTTTATTCTGTGCACTTTTTGTCAGAACACAGTCCAGGAATGGAATCATGTGAGGAGAGGTCTGTGTGCTAGTGAGAACTTCAAGTTTAAGAGTCTTGTGACCTCAGTTTCTTCAAAACATGGAATTGTTCTTGGGATGTGTCTCTGTGCTCCTCCCAGTGCAGCATGATGTTTAAATTTATTTTGAATTACTCATTACTGCTTGCTGTTGTTATCCAATTAAATGTTTAAACTGTTTATTCTGTGCCTCTATGGGAAAAAATTTTAAAAAATAAACCTTTTTTGTTTTGCTACATGCAGCTGTCCTTGTGCTTGTATACACCCTGAACTCATGAGAACTTTACTCAAGTGGCCTTTTTTCACCCTCAAAGTATAAATTGTCTGAGTCTCTGAATAAAGTCAGCTATTGCATAAGACTTTAGTCTGCCTCATTTATTAGCTCAATTCTCCCAGCTCCCACTAGCTCTAGAGAAGTGACAATACTTAACTTCCTTCTAATATTTTATTTTTGTCATTAAGTTCCTCACCATTCATTTCTGTGGCTAGTTTAAAAAAACTTCAAACCGCAACATTACATTGCTATCAACCTAGCTACAGCAAAATTGTTTTATTGATAATTTAGATTATAATGTAAAGTGGATATAACTCTATTATTTAGAATTAGTTCTCCTAAAGATACATATGTATGCAAAATAAAAACAGCAACAGTTTTCATATGTTAAATTGAGAAAATAAGATGACTAGGCTCTTGAGAGAGTAGTCTTCTCAAAGATTGTTGATGGACCCTTGAATCACTACAACCATTCTAGAAGATGATGTTAACATTCTTCATTTTCACAAACTCCTCTTTGAATTTATCTCATGGTAACTCCTGGAACATACACACCAATATTTGTAAAAACATCCTTTGGAACTTTTTAAGTATAGGTGAACTGCCAAAAACTGTAAAATATTCTCACGTGTTTCAAGATAAATATTAGATAGATTTGTATTTAACCTTGTGGAAAACATGTTACTTCCTAAAATAAGGAGTTGAAGAATGCTGTATAGAAATATTTTCTATTATTTTAAGTTTTAAAATTATGTAAACATATGAACCCTGGATACAGATATATAGATTATACATATATGTTTATCACTGGATTTATACTCTGAAAACCAAACTGTTATAGCACTTTCCTAAGAGAACAAACCTAATTAAATGAAACCGCAGGGAACCATTCATCTTTCAGCATTATATACTTCCACTATTTTTGTTTTGTTACAAAGGACTTGCACTACCTTGGCATAAAAAATAAATTAGGTAGTTCAGTGGCTCCTATACTTGTCTAATGTAAAAAGACTTTTAAAAAGAAATTCTCACTGGCTACCTTTCCAGTCTTGGGTTATACAAAATTTATTTGCCATTTGGTAAGAAATATACCTAAGTGCAGCATACAGCTAGTAAGTAATTCATTTAGAGACAGAAATGAACTTGTGGGTAACTGATCATCAGGAGTGGCTTAACAGCAGGTGGTAAACTTTAGCCAGATCAACTTAACAAGGAGCTGCAGGACAGCTGTGGGGAGTACAGTCAGCAGCAGGCTCCAGATGTCACCTTCAAGATCTTCCACAGCTGCAGTCTTCAGAGCCCAAATAATGCCTTCTTTAGAACAGTCAACATCTGGCCAGTAGAAGAGGGGCACTACTTCACCTCCATACAGGGCAGTTCTGACAGTCAGCACGTGGCTGCCACCATAGCATGGACAGTATTGGCTGACATAAAATTTCATATTCTGACCAGCCTCACCCTCTCCCAGTTCCCTTCACAGACAATGATTTCAAACCCCCAGCTATGCTTCCAGGACACTTACCCTTGAACACACCAGAAAATACTGCTTATGCTTCTGTGTTTATTATGTCCTTTAACAAAACATGGCAGCATGGTGAGCATCAAGATTGTATTTGCTCATCTGCCCCTGGAATTGCTATAAAATTGGTGGCTAGTTAAGAATAAGACTTTGTTTCCCTTTCTATTGCTCAATAACCCAAGCAGCTGCACAATAATTCAAAGCTTCAACAGCTCATCTCCCCATTAGGCAGAAAAGAAAATATTTAATCAACTATTTTACCAGAAAAGATCTAGGACAAATGAAAACTGTGCAAAGCATAAACAATGTGGGTGCAATATTGCACTAAACAAGCAGTTATTTCATTGAGGCATTGTACCAACCACCAATTATTTCATAAAGTGCTGCATAGAACATAGACAATAATTTAGAAACACACCTCACTGAATAATTATTCAAGACTGTTCAATAAAATTTTACTCAAAACTAGCAATTATTTCTTTAACAATAAGGACTTATTCAGAAGTAGTTTGCAAAACCTGCCCTGAATAGATACACTGAAAGAAACCCACGCATGTACCAGAGTCTGTGTTTGAAAGGATTTTAAGAGGGCAAACATCACAGACAGAAATTCTCTTATTATTGAACAAGCCTTTTCCTCTATATTTATTTATTTCTTCATTTGTGCATCAAATATCTATATATCTAAAATAGGAAATAGTTTGGTGTATGTGTGTGTGGGGATGTATACATGAAGCTTGTGGGAACCCACAGAATTGACTCTGTTCCATTTTGACTTAAGATGAAATGGCTTTTACCTGCCCTTGCTCCTCTGAAGTGAAACAATAATGATGCCTGGCTTAAGATGTAAATGCAACAGGATATTTGGCCCAAGGTGTGGTCGTTGAATGTCCTGCCTAAACAACAGAATATTTAACTCAGGATATAGTTCCTCGATGTTTAGAGTTTTGAAGAGGTAATTAATCTGTTTCTTCCTTGTATCATAGTAAAGTAAGTCTTTTTCCTTCTCCCCCTCTTCTAATGGGGCTATAAAAACTTTGAACATTAAAATTAGGGCTGGTTCAGTATTTACTCAATATCCTCCCAACTCTGTCTCTTGTTTTTTGTTTGCGTCTTTCCTCAATTTTTGCTCCCTTTCTCAGGCATAATCCCGGATTAGCTGGCTGGCCCAGATAGAGGTTACACATGTTAATATATACATATTCATATGGAGGCCAGAAGCCAATATTGAGTGCCTTCTGTTGCTCTCCACTTTACTGTTTTCTCAAAAATATTTATTTGTTATTGGTATTACAAGTGTATGACTTTTTGTCTGCATGTATATAGGTACACCATGTACCTATCCAAGAGCATGGAAGATCTTTCCATTTTCTGGTATCTTCTTTAAAGATGCAAAGTTCTTGCTACATAGGTCTTTCACTTGTTTGGTTAGTATTACCCCAAGATATTTTATTTTGTTTGTGGCTATTGTAAAGGGTGACTGCTCCTTAATAGGTGTTGAATAACCATTGAACAAACAAGCTAATGTGCAAGACAAGGCTAAATAAAGGAGCCTTCAAGTTGACCTTAAAGAATAGCAGGAAATATTTTGGTTGATGGCAGTCAACTATGTTTACAAATCCAAAGAGTCCATCACTTTTTCTACTCAGATACCTAACTCTCAACTTTTCAGCCAATGACCCATTTATTCAGAAGACATTTTCAAAGTATTTCTATGTTCTAGGAACTCTTCTAGTTGTCACAGTTCTCAGTAGAACCTGAAAATAACCCGGACTCTGTTACTGTACTACACACAGTCAAAATAAACAACCCAACTAGTATAAACTGTGAATGAACCAGGAAACAATAATTTCATTATACATGTGGTAAGTGGTAAGGAGTGAAGTATCTAGATAGTAAGAAAAGACTGCTATGGGTAGTCAACACCTATGATGAGACCCGGGTGTTAAAAAGTAAACCCTGGAGCATTGGTTCTCAATATCCCTAAAGCTAAAATGGTTTGATACAATTTGCTATGCTGTGGTGACCCCTAACCATAAAATTATCTCATTGCTACTTCATAACAGTAATTTTGCTCCTGTTATGAATAATAATGGAAATATCTGTGCTGTCCAATGGTCTTAGGCAACTCCTATGAAAGGTTCCTTTGGCCCCTACAAAGGGGTTGTGACCCACATCTTGAGAACTATTGCCCTAAATAGAGGCTTAAGGGAGAAGGAGATTCAGAGACAACTAAAAATTCAGTTGTACTGAGGCATGAAATGTGTATGTGGCACAATTAGAGTTGCTAGCACAGATATAGATAATTTTGCATACATATACTATAAGCTAAATTGATACAACATGCTGAACAGAGCTATGTCAACAATGACCTTGAATTTTGAGGTTAATGCTATATAAAACTGGGCCAGTCGTGGAAGCCAGGAACAGCAGACTAAAATGAATTCTGAGCCTTGTATGAAATATTAGTCACTTTTCAAGTAATAAAAGTATAGTTTTTGTTTTTTATATTATTTTATTTAAATACTAGGGAAAATATCAGTAAAAGAAAGTTGAGATTATCATAGATTATACTTTTCAGCCATAAGTACCATTAAGAAATTGATTCTCCCACTTGAAGTGTTTGGTTTTTTTCCTATGAATACATGTACATATGATTTTCAAAAGAACTGAGTACAAGAGTTCTTGTGCTTTATATGAATCCCTCTAAAAGAAAAGCAAAAACAAAAATTATGGGAAACATATAAGCAAATCTCCTATTTCTGGAAACACACATAAATAAAATTTAGAATATGATTTTAATTACCATACTCATGGCTAAAATGTAGAAAGTAAAATCACAAGCTTTCTCCTCATTTCCACAAAATCAGTCTTGTGTTAGGAACGTTTTGATTTGACTTAAAAACAAGGGAAAAGAATTTTTCTTCCTTCCTAATATATGGTCAGACAGTTATTTGAATATTATGAAGTCTTCCTATAAATAATTAAGTGCACCTGCCAACGCCCCTGGTAAAATACATGAACTAAATATATTTATGGGATGCAGAACCTAAGCCGATTACCATGTGCTTATTCCTTTACCTAATCAGGACTCGTTTGTAATTCAAAACAAATGTCATACTCCTTAAAGCAAAAGAAAATTAACGAGAGTGAATAGTCTATAATTCTCTTTTAAGGAAACCAGACCAACTGTTCTCAAACAAGCCATAGTTCCTTATACTGGCCACTTTGAAGATTAAAACAAAAGTATCTTGATAAAATTTTTGTGCTGTGTTCCACACAAGTATTCAAAGTCTAAAAAGATCGTGTATCATCAAAAACCTTTTCTTTATTCTGTTGGTCCAAGATAGAGAACTAACGACTGCCAGTTTCATTCATCCACACCACATAATTTACAGTGCTCTACTCAGCACAGTAGACGTACTACACCACCTTTTGAATTTAGTTCAGTCACTTCAGTGAGCAAATGTGAAGCCAGCAGAAGGTTGGAAAAGTGCTTACATATTTCAGTTCATTCTGTTGTCTCTCCCTGATTGCACAAACACATGCTTGAGCTAGCTTGCTGGAGCACAGCTGAATAGTTCCAGTCATCCCAGCCAAGACTATCTGAGATCAGCCAAAAGCCAGATGACACCCAGGTGGGCAAGTAAGCCTAGCCTAGACTCAAAGAATTGCCAGTATCAACATCCAATTCCAGCTTTCATAGCCAACCTGAAGACATGTGACCAAAATAAATAGTTAATTTGTTTTAATCCACCAAGTTTGGATGAAATTAGCTACACAGTATTGCAAAGACAAACACATAAAAATCATATCCTGAAAGAGCAGATATTTTCTAAGGTAGCACTGTTTTCTTACTTTGCAAAGTTAAAACATATTAGAAAAAATTCTGAGTGGAACTGCCAGTCTCTGCTGCTAATCCCTCAAAAACATTACAAAATCAGTACAGTAATTATTTCCCTTTGTTTCTAAATACATTTCCCAAAAAGCAATATCTGTTCTACAAATTATAATCAAACAATGCTTTAAGAATTTTATTATTCATAGTATTTTGATACCGCAAACTTCTATTTGGAAGAAATATACAGACTTACAAAATTATTTTGCTAGATGCTGCTTTGATGTTGGTTTTCTTTAAAATCAAAGCTAACCATTATCACTTGAAAGAAAGTTGAATTTGTTCATCTATAGGTCATACAAGATGTTTATAATACATCCAACATATTCAACACATACTGTAAAGAACATGACACCAACTTTGACCCGCTACAGTCTACTGGACAACACAAGCAGAGGCATCACTATGTAGAATGTAAGTTCATGGGAATAAATGCCACCATTTGTCTTTTGACTCTTTAACTACCTGTACTTACATGTAATAACGCACCAGTGACTTGACATTCCATTATATAGAATACCACAAAAGAATAAAGGAGTTAATGCAATTAAATCAAAATAAATAAATAAATAAATACATAGATTCCAGCTTTGTCTGAGAAAAGCAAAGTGCTAATTAATATTGTCTTTAATGATGCTAAAATCCATGATATAGTGTATTAGAAATAAGTAAAATATTTAAATCAAAGGAGTAAAGATGAAAATATAGAATTAAAAATATATGAATATGTATAATGTGAGTGTAAGCAAAAATATTACAGTGGATTAAACAAACCAAAAAAAACTACTAACACAAAAACATTAAAAATCTAACTACAATTGTAACTGTTACATATAATAGTTGCATAAGTAGTCAAATTAAAAAGCTGAACTCTCATTTTGTAGGTTTAGACATATTTTATAAAGATACAGGGAGGTAAGAAAAAAATCTACAAGCCTCAGGGACTGTCATAGAAAACAGGGTAGAAAGCCTATAAGAACTGAGAAGGATCCAATTGAAACAGTGTCATTCCATTAAATTACACCCATTAAATTACAGCAGCTCTGGTCACCTGTACAAAACATGCACAAGACCAACCCAGAAAACATTCCAGCACAGAGGAAGGAGAGACCCATGATTCCAACCACTAGCTGATGAACTATTGATGGCCGATGTTGTCCATTTTCTTTAAAGAGATGGATTTTGTAAGCAAATGATAATGGCCCACACCCATGAATATATGGATGTCCCAAATTGAAGTTGGGAGGTTATTTTTAAAAAGAAAAGAGAAAAATAAATTTAGTAGGGATGGGAATGAAGGATATGGAGGATGAATTATTTGGAAGGAATTAGAGTAGAAAGAGAAATAAATCTGGGGTGAAAATTATCAAATTAGTATATATATGCATATATATGTGTGTGTGTGTATGAAAGCCTCAAAAATTAATAATAAATATTGTATGTGTTGTGTGTGTGTGTGTGCTGTGTGTATGCTATGCATGTGTGTGTGAGTGTGTATGTATGTAACATGTACCAGACATCTGAGACTAAAAGGTACCTTATGTGGCAAGACTTACAACAAAAATATAGGTTTTAAGGTAAAGATAACTCTTAGAATGTGAAGGTCAAGAAACACTATTTAAAGAAAAGAATTATTCTACCACAGAGACATATTTTATACTAAACATTGTGTATAACAACTACTAGAACAGGCTTAAACAAATAAGGAAAAATTACAGAATTTTTTCCTTTTTTTATTTAAATTTGAAACAAGGTTGTTTTACATGTCAACTCCAGTTCCCTCACCCTGCACTCCTCCCCTGTCCCCTCACCAAACCCTAGCCATTTGTGATCCCCAAGTAGAGTGAGGCTTCAAAGTCTGTCTTATCATTTGGGGCTGCGCTTAGGCCCTCTGCCATGTGTCTAGGCTGAGAAAGTTTCCCTAAGTGTACAAGCTAACAACACAATTTAAAAACAAGATTCATTAGTATTTCCTCATTTGTGTGACCAAAAGTTTAACCAGAAGTAACTTACCAGATTCAGGATTTATTTTGTTCATAGTTTGGAGAAATATGTCCATCTCCATCATAGCATGAGAGGGCATGGTAGAAGGCATAGTATATAGGTCTCTGGTGTGGCAATAGGATCATGAAGCCACTGGTTGTATCTCAATTGTATCAGAAAGATGAGGGACTGGTTTGTGAAACAGATTTTGAAAAGTGTGGAGCTGTAAGATGGAGAAACCTTAAATATTGTAAACAGAGCTTAATGAGCCACCTGATAGGTGTTGTAAACCAGATCATCAACAGAATGATCACCATGGAACACTGTTATTATGGGGTTTCAGAGAGAAGCAAGGACTCTACTAGGAAGTAGGCTAGGGACCTTTTTATGATATTATGTCAATCTAGATGCAATCTGACTATATCCTACAATCTTGAGTAAGCCTGAATTCAGAAGTAATGGCATAAATAGTTATGCAGAGGAACTTCCAAAGCATCATGACATTGAGTCTGTGACATGGCTACTGTTAACTGATTTTATTGAGATCTACAATGAGACTTCAAAGCAGAAAATTGTGAAAATAAGCAACTTGATGAGAAAAGGAACATGACAGTGCTCATGGTGACAGCTTTTTGTGGCTAAGATATCTCACATCTCAACAGATCAGAATACAGAAATAGAAATGCTAGTATTCGCCTGAAGCTCAGCTGTCATGTAGCACAACCATCCATATTCAAGGAGAGCTTTCTCTCCACTTCTCTTGAAACTCACTCAAAGATGGACCTAAAAGCATGTCTCCTAGGTAACTCAAAATGCAGTCTGTTTGATGATGAAGATAATTCACTGCGGGTTATGTTTGAAATAAAGAATGCTATCAACTATCATTCAATATAAAAATTAATGGAAATGATAAACTACCAAAAGAGTAATGAAGAAAAATAAAAAGCACGGCTTTCTCAAATCAGAAGTGGAAGGGTTATAGCTCTATCAGACCCACACTTTAAGGTCTAAGACAATCTAATTCAAAGTGTGACCCAGTAGCATGTTGTGTATTTTAAGATAAATGACTTTGAGGAAGCACTAGAGAAAAGGAAGACCACATTGACTTGTTTTGTTCTCCTCCCTCAAAAGGATCATGTAGAAATGATTTTTTGACCTCCTATGAAATGGGATATAAAACCACTATGTTAGCCTGCTGTCTTATCCATAAAAGAGGGGAAAGTTTTATATCTGATAATGAAGATTGAAAGACAAATGTGTGGGCAATCTGTTCTAGCTACATTTCTTATTAGAACCACTAGATCTCATTCTATAACCCATCACCCTGACTCATCACTGTATTACTCAGTAAAGCATAAATCATATATCTTAACTATTTCTACATGAATTTATTTTCTTACAAGTTTCCATGTTTTATAAAACTTGAAGAATTGTAGATGTTCTTACTTAAACTATCTTTTGTTACAAGAGTAACTCATCATAATCCACAATGATTAAAAGGAAAGACATTTTCCTCTCCTATACAAACTAGAAAGAAAATAAAAATATATTTCACATATTTCTGAAATATATTATGATTTATATATTTGCCTGTGTATATTATGCTTCAACAAGAACCACATTGTCCATAAGTATCAGGTCCCATAAAAATACCTTCATGTCATCTTGACTTAGGGTCAGAGAGTTTGAAAATATCCTTACTCTTCCAAGGTTAAAGTCATAAAACCTAAAGGTCTAAGGTACAGCCACTGAAGGATGTTAGGTCTAAGTCATGGATGTCTTATCTTAATAAAAAGAAACAGTCTAAAGTATTGTTACTCTTAACCCTCAAGGTCAGAAAGTGAGAGATTTAGTTTACTGAATATTTGGAAAATTAAAGAAGTAAGTCTATTTGTTCCCTGTATCATAGTAAAGAAGTCTGTTACCTTTTCCTGCTTTGGGGTTTGGATATATTACAATGCTGAAGAATAAACTTGGGGCATCAAGTATTCACAAAAATGTCCTGTCCACTCTATCCTCTGTCTCTATCTTTTCTTTAGTATCTTTACCTGCAATTTTCTGTCCATATTCCCCCCCCTCAGGTACAAACTAGGCAAGTAAGTTGGATCCTACTGAAGCCCCCCAAAGTTGCGTACCTACACATATGCAAGAAAATATCTAAATGATATGGTATTCAAGTAGGCCATTTCTTTGCTACTAAATTTTTAAGTTCTTGAAGGTGGGAATACCATGCTAATTGTATGCTGCTGAGTGCAACAATGCAAGAAAAATACATCCCTGTAAAATCTTTGACATATCAACTAGCCTTCTCTTTTCTCAATTAATGGAGTATGAATAGAGACATTCTAGTTCTATACACTTATTGAAAACTTTTTCCCATATTAAAGTGTATAAGCCACATAGTTGCATCAGGAAGCAATTACTTGACAGTGTTCTAACCAAATGAAACTAAACTGAAAAGAATAGAGAGAATCCTAAGACAGACAATGCTGCAAAAATACTCATTTCATGAAGGACCATAAAACAGGTCCTCAACTGTGCCTTCCTTATTATCATAAGCTCCACAAGGGCTCAGTTTCCAACCTAGTACCTGCAGCCTAACAGCCAATGATACTACATTAGACTTTTGCAGGTATTTATCCTATAAAAGATGTCTTGCTTCACTACTCTATATTTTTGTTGCCAATTTCTAACATTGAATGGCTTTATGTTGATAGTATTATATACTTAATGATTAAATCATATTTATAATTTAAGATTATACTATTTAATATTGGAATATATTATTATCTACTTACTGTTAAATCTATTTTTATCATTTGCAAAGGGAATTTCTGTTCATCTAAGGTAGCTTCAGAAATCCCTGCACCTGTTCAATGATTAAATTATCTAGAAAAGAACTTAGATCATATTCTGGGACTAAGTCCAAGTTCAAGGTTGAGCTGTTTTGTCAATACAGCCACAGAAATACATAGCACTGATGCAGGTAGTAAGAGTTCCAAGCAAAACTGAAAATCAATTGGAAAAACTTATTTTCAATAATATTTCAAAGATTATATGACTAATGTACACTTTACTGAAACAATTTACCATCATTGTTGTCAGTAGTACAGTGGTTAAATTATTTTGAAAGGAATGCATAACCCTTGATGCTTGCACCCTCAAAGAAAAATTATAGGAAGACTTTTTCTAAGGGCAAACTATATTAGATTCAGCATAGACAATGCATATTTGTCATGTACACTGATATGAAAGTATTTTGTCTTAAGCAAAGTCAGAGTGTGAAAAGAGTGTAAAAATGAGCTAACATGAGTTTATTTAAGTAAAACGGAATCAAAGTTCATTTACATCTGACTATTACTTAAGTTTTCCAGAAATGTCTCTTGTATTAATAGTCTTATATGTGTGTGTGTATGTGTGTGCATGCACACACACAGGAGCAAAAGAGAGCCAGAGAGTGTTACTTCTTGAGCAGCACATGTGCCTTAGTCTTTGAAGAACTTTTCACATCCATTGCACCCAGTAGAACTTTAAAAATTACTGGTCATATTTGAAAGCCATATATCTAGTAAATGGTTAATATGTGAAATTTATTAGAAATCCATACAACTCAATAATAAAATTCATATTTAAATAGACTGGGCCATACTTTATTGGCCACACTTTTAGTGAGCCCTGGGTTTAATCTACAGCATGAAAAATGACGAATTCCCTGAATGGACGTTTTCCCAAAAGACATATGGAAATAGCTATCATGTACTTGTAATATTATTCATCATCACTAATTATTGTATAAATGCAAGTCACAGTTACAATGAGATACCTCTTCATGACTGTTAGAGTGGCCATTATCAAAGAGGCAAGAGATAGAAGTGTCATTGAGGGTACAGAGAAAAGGAAAGCCTGGTGTGGCTTTGGTGAGATGATCAATTAGCACAGCCAGTGTGGATAACAATGTGTGGGCTCTTCAAACCCTGAGAGCTACATGTGACCAGTTACCCCATTAACACATGCTCCAACGAAAATGAAATCAGTATTTTCAAGTAACATCTGTGTTCCCATATCCATTTACATCATTATTCACAACAATGGAGGTATGAGAACAACATAACTGACTAGACAGACAGACAGATGATAAATAGATGATAGATAGACAGACAGACAGACAGACAGATAAGGTGTAGCCATACATGCTGGAATGTTATTCAGCCTTTGAAAATAGGAATTGCCCTTAGTAACAACGAGAATGAGCTTAAAGGACATTCACTGTGCTGAGGTAATCCAGATACAAAAAGCAAAGACGTGTGTCATCTCAGTTGTATGCAGAATACATAAAGGAAAAGAGAGCAGAATAAAGCAGTAGTTCCCATGGATCTTGAGGTGGGCGTCAGAAAAGAAATGACCATTGATAAAGGTGTACAAACTTGGAGTGGTATAGGCTGCCCAAAGCCAGAAACTAATTTATAGCCTAAACCTTACTGTTATTCATTTTATATTCCTTATAGAAAATTTCCTAAGAATGTAGATCTTAGATGCCTTTACCACTTACACACAAAAGGGTAACTATGGGAGGTGATAGGTAAGTTAATTTGCCTAAATGAATTAATGATGTCACTATAAACATATACAGAACAATAGTTATGTTGTACAACTTAAATGCATCCAATAAATAAGAAAGTGAAGAAAGGTACCTGTCTGAATCAGTGAATTGTGTGTCTCTAAGAGCAGCCTGGCAGCTCGGCTGTGAGGAAATGCTTTCAAATCTGTGACCATGCTTTCCTTTTTCTGTACTAGCTGCTATTTAGTAGAGACAGCTGTTGCCTCGGGAAGAATCCAGCCTGGTATAAGAGAGAAGCAAAATGTCACTATTCGCTATTTGACTTCCAAAATAGTCACTTACAGCCTGTTTCAAAGACAATGTTCTTGAAAGGCAGAGCACTTTAGTGAGAACTGAAATGTTAAAGAGGTTAGAACAGTTGAATAGGATTTCCAGTCCTAAAGAAACAGAGCATAAAATTCATTCACGAGGAACAGATCAGAAGAAACACAGATGAAAAGCTGAAAAAAAAAAATGACACACACAAAAAAAGAAAAAAAAGAAAAAAAAAACAGGAGGGGACAAAAAGAGAAAGAGAGGGCATTGGGCAGAGGCCACAGGAACCAGGAAGGATGGAATGCTGGGGGCGGGGAGGTGAATAGGAAAATTCCTCTCCTGAGCTGATCAGCAGGAAGAAAACAAGACTCAGGCTTGTTCTTCCACTTAGGCCACACTCTGTCCTCTCAGGGAGCACCCAGCTGGTCTGGTCACAAGACTTCTGGTTACCCTTCCTGTTGCCAAGTCAGAGAGCATCTGGTCCACTGTTGCCTACATTACATATCAATAACTTTGAAGAAGTGTGTTAGTAAGTTGCCAGATTTCACTCAGCCAATAGAAAATATCCTGTATTCACAATACCCTCTCCCAAGAGCCAGGCTGTTTGGAGATCCCACAAGAATGTAGGTGCTCAATTTTCTGAGGGAGCCTTTAAGAAAGAAAATACTCACCACTTACAGCTAGTTGAAACTGACCAGTCAGTGTGCCCTTTTCACACTAAACCAGGGTAAGAACTTCCATACCACACTGTGTTGTGGACATGGACAGTTCCTGTCCAGCAACCAATAATTCCTAGAGGTCTATAACTGAAGCATTGAAGCATGGCTTGCATAAGACTGTGATATAAATGCAGTGACTTTCCCCTTCTTTTGCTATCAACACTGGTAAAGAATCAAAGCAATATTACTCATCAGGATGGGGAAATTCTCAATAATAAAGACTGAAAATGAAGACAGCTCTGGAGCTTATTGAAAATCATTTCACAAACCACTTTGCTAAACAAATTGAGAAGCTAAAGTTTGGACAGATCAAACTATCTGAGATCAAACCCAGAAGCCATACTCTCTGTTGCTTATTTAAAAAAAGAAAGAAAGAAAGAAAAGAAAAAGGAAGAAAAGAAAAAGAAAACCTAGATTTAGAAATTCCTGTATTTTTTTTTTTGTTATCTTGTTTCACTGTCAACTATATAAATAGCTCAATTATAGTATTTGCATACTTGGTTAGTTCTAACTTGCCTCGTTAAAGATAATACCTAATACAAACAAACCCTTTTGAATGTACTTGGTGAAACTTTGTATTTGCAGAATAATCTTTACCTGTATACTCTTTGGGGTGGGAGGGTAGATGTCCTCTGGTTTCCTGTAAGTAGTCTTCTTGTTATGATGGTCTCATGTAGGCCAATCCATTACCTGTTCAGTCACTAACTGTTGGAAGCTATCATTTTGCTGACCCCACTCCCTAATAATGGGCAGGACACGCATGCTTGCCATGGCCCACATCATGACTAAGTCAGGAGTTACAGGGTTTGTAAAGGCTTGCCCCCTTTATGCAAGCACTTCTCTATCCCTTCTCTCTTGTGAGCATGCCTGCTCTCATGCTGTCCTTTCCCCTCTCCTCCCCTCCCCTTCCCTCTTCTCTCTTTCTCTCTGTCTCTCTGTCTGTCTGTCTCTCTCTCTCTCTCTCTCTCTCTCTCTCTCTTTCCTTTTCTGTTCCAGGTGTCTCTATATCTCTTTACCTTCCCCCCTTACTCTCCTTTCTAAATAAAACTCTCACTCAAACTCTGTCTGCCTGGCATGTTATTCCCTTAGCCTGGGTCACCCTTGCCTACCATGGAACCCGCTATACTCACATTGTTCTTTACCTTGGGAAACCAACCACCACCACCCTTTACTGCTTCCAGCCTTATCTTAAAACCATAACAAAAGAACAACACTAACTTCACAGTTGTTTCTCTACACACTGTTCACAATGATTTTACCTCTTTAATTTGTACCAGTGTCATATTAGTATTTATTTATATATTTTAAGCACAATCCATATAGGGTATCATATATAAATAGCTATATGCCATTTTGCAAAGTATAAGGTAATTTTCTATATATATTTTCTTTATAAATACAAAGATATAAACTTTTGTTATCTGAAATATATATATATATATATATATATATATATATATATATATATATATAAAACCTCTAGAGGTCATGAACATAAGGATCTGTTGGACATAAAGCTGTGGAACAGGGACTCCCACCCAAGTTTGTGATGCATTTTTTCATGTTAATCCTTCTAAGTAAATGTTCCTTCAAATCAATAGCTGGGCTTGGAGAGTTAGGATTCCTAGAAGCTAAATTGAGTCATCTATAAACTTCTGATTTGCTATAGTGAGCAACCTAATCATAATACTGACTAGTGAATTACGTACAACTGCAGTTGGTGGTATCTGGTAGTCAGCATTAAGTAGCCTCTCAGTATTTACAAAGACAGAAGGGTAGGCAAGCCCTAAAACCTCATGGAAGTTGGATGAGAAAAGAACTACATGCACACAGACAACATACTCTATAGGGAGACAATAGCAGAAAGGAGCTACAAGGCCAACACTCCCTGACCATTGAAGGCTTATAGAAGAGAACTGACACAGGCCATTCCACATTCCACACCTGAGGATTGCTCTGAAGAGAGATGCTGCCCCTTGGTGCCTCTTTTTTTTTTTTTTTTTTTTTTTTTTTTTTTTTTGTCGCTGGATAGGCCTGAAGTGGGTTTAAGAAAGGGAACCATCTATTATCAAATCTAAAGAAATGGTATTTTCAAGCTGATGCCACTGGCCAGTAACTTTAAGCAAATGAATATTTTGTGGAAGTAAAATCGGGAAGTACAAGAAGAGGGATTACTCGTGGCAATATCCTCCTTGGTGATGCAAAATTTATCAATTTATCTACTTAAAATCACCTCACACTGAGTTGAACTCCCAAAGAGTCAAAGGACTCCACCATTCTCTTAGACTCCATTCTGGAATCTGAACTGTACTATGTGATTTTACCTAAAGGAAGCACAGAGGGTTCCCGCGTCATTCTAGAACTGTAAAATCATACTGACATTGTTTTAAATTCTCAACCTAGGGCTGATAAATAAACAAATCAATAGGAGGAAACAAGATTTCCTTTTCTCTCAAAGTTTTGAAGAACTTTATAACAATAATCTTAGAAAACATTTTGAATTAGTAACTGGGCTCCCCCAACTGGGATTTTCAGGTATTGCGATTAATCCTTGCCATCTGTCATTTAACCCAATGCTTGCAAATAAAACATTTGATTGATTTTTTTAAATCTGCATTAGAAAATGAGCCTCATTAGGAGACTTTTAGGATCCCCACTTTTCCATTCTTCTTACTTGCTTTACTGATTGTATCATTGAATCATTTATTCTCCCATAAGTGTTTCCTTGCCAATTCTTTGCCCTGGTTTTAAGGTTACATTCAGTTGGAGCACATACAAGAGATTTGGAAAGTTTGAGTTTTTATTTATGAACAAGTTTGATAAATAGAGGGTGTTTCAAGGAGGGACTCTGGGGACTACACCTTGAGAACAACAGTTGAACTAAATACATAATCGATTTACAAATATTTAGTTCAAAGAAGTAAAAACTATGAGCCTGGAAGTGTCTTCGCATCTCATAAGGCCTCTCAATCATCAGAGAGCTGGGAATTAAATACATTACTCTAAAGAAGGGACTTTCAACTTAGGTACTGTTAACCAGAAAGGGCAGACATTTCTTGTCACATACAACTATCCCGTGCTTTGTAGAATACTTATAGCATTCCTGTCTTGTACCTACAGTGTGCTAGTAGGATCTAGCACTATCTATGGACATTGTCAAATATCCCATAGGGCAGCATATTCCTACTGAAAGCCACTATTATGAGATCTCTAACAGTGGTTTCTGAATGAATTTCTAAAGGAGGTTTCAGTTGACCTCTTCCATAGTGTCTTACTGCCTCTATTTTTTTCCTAGTGGAAGATTTTCTTTTTTAGAATTTCATGAGTGTATTCAGAAAATTTCTATACACTACTTATTTACCATGTCCAGCTCTCCCCATATCCCACAATGGTCCTCTTCCCAACTTCATGTCCTTTTACAGTTGCCCATATGTGTGTGGATATGGGACCATCTTCTGGAACCTTAAAAACATACCAATGGGCACATCCTTAAACACAAGTGATTGCCCATATAGCTTGAGAGGAGGAGCAGCCCTACCAATAGCCCCTCAATAAGAGGTGGAGCTTGAAGATCAACAACTTTATACATGATGGAATGGTGGCTGCCTTGATTTTAAACAGGTACCTAGAGGTACTATGAATTCATGTGTGTGCTAGCTATGTCATCATGTACAGAGACAGCCTTTCACAGCATTCTTCCACATCTACCAGCTGTTATAATTCTTCTGCCTCCTTTCCAGAATCGTTCCCTGAGATCGTCTTAGAGATGGTGACAATAATATAGATACTCCCTGTAGGAGTTGGCATGCCGCCGTCTCTTATTCTCAGGACTTTGATGAGTTCTGACTCGCTGTTGACTAATGCCAACTTCATAAAGAAGCCTTGGAGATTTGTCAGTGCTAGGAGCTGAGCAGATGGTGGAAGTTTGGGCAGGTTCTCTTCTTTTTTATCTTTATGTGAGATGAGAAATGCTCTTCACATGTCACATTCAGATCGTTTTAATGAAAATATTGTGCTCCATGGTCAACATATGAGCACAAGTGCCATTGTGAGGAACTGATTTAACAAGACACCCTTCCTAAAGAACCTGACATCAGCAGGAAAATCTATGAAAAATAATACTGTAACATGAGAAGATGCTGAGAGGTGTTATTTTTAAGGTTTCTATAATTGTAATTTCTTAGAATAATTATATATGATTTTGTAACCCAAACAGAAAGAACCTAGCCACCTAGAATATCATTAATTAATTAGCTACAAATTTGATCAGTTTTCCTCTTGAGGAATTTTGAAACATGTATAAGGCCATAATTAAAATTGTACTATTTATTTTTGTACTGATCATCCAAGATGCCTAATCCTTTTTAGAATCTATGATTAAAATCCATCTGCCTTCTTTTCATTTATCCAAAAAACAGCTGAGACTCTTTTCTCTATATCAGAATGTATGCTGGAATTACAGGGGAAAAGATTCGGCTCCATGATTACTAGATAAGGATTTGGGTGGCCATCCATGTGAGCATGTCATGGATAGATTGAGATACCTACATATCTTTTGTTATTCACTGTAAAATTATTTCAGAACATTGTTATTTCTGTTCACATATCTTCTAATTGAAAAGTGTTTTATTGATTTGCCAATGCCTTTGGTTTTTATACATGAAATACAACTGTTTTGCCTATTTTTAATTTTATTCATTTATTTCATTATGGTGTGAGTGTGCTCCTGTACACACTCTTTATTTTGTGTTAGTGTTTGTATGTGTAAGTGTACATGTGGAGGCCTGCAGTCAACTTAATGTGTCTTCCCCAATAACTTTCTCAACTCCCTTTCTGAGCATCACTCAGCTAAGCCATGACACACAAATTTGGAGTCTTCCTGTTTTCTACCTTCCATCAGCCATGGGCATGACTTTTTTTTTTTTTTTTTTTTTTTTTTTGTGTGGTTGCTGGCATCCAAACCCTGGTCAGTGTACCAAGCATTTTACTGTTTGAGCTATCTCCCGAGCCATCATTTTTTAATTTTTCAGTTATCCTAATCCTGATGCTACTTCTAAGAAATGCAAGGAATGAGAAGCCTCCCAGAATTTCTTCAATACCACCCAACTCAGAAAGGTCAAGGACAACAAAGGGATAGGGACATCACTGAGAAAGGTATTCTTTGGATCATAAACACAGTTGAGTGGGCTTTTGAGAGCTTTCCAGAATTGTTCAGAAATAAACAATTTTTAAACTGATTTTTAGAAGATTTTCTGCGGGCTAGTATTTTATTAATTTTAAGCCCCAGGGAGTTTTTTGAATGGTTGAGTAGACCTATTAGTGAGCTTTCTAATGTCTTGGTTATTAGATTTTTTTTTTTAATTTAAAGATACAGTAGAGAAGTCCACTGACCAGATGTGTATTAATCATCCAATCTAGGGCACAAACATTCCTAGATTATTTTGCTTTGTTCCAGTAAAACGTGACTATCCCTAGAAAATATGGATGATGTTTGTATGGCAACTTTGAGGCCTATTTCCTTGTCCTAAATGACATGATATCTGTTTAGACATTGCCAAAAGTGTTTAATCCATTGGTTCATTTAATAAGGCTTCAGATAGTATCAAGATACTCAACACAGTAGGAGAACTCAAAAAGAAACCTAAAAACTCACAAAGTGGTTTTTGACTATCACACACATACACACACATACACACACACTAGAGTAGTTATCTTTGTTGGGTTAGAATTTTCTTTATGGTACCTTCTATAAGGCTGAATGTTAAGAAGAACTGACTGCCACAAGTGGACTTCTCCTTCTAAGCTACATGCCAATTATCTAAGACTTGTCTTCCCCTACCAAAAGGTTCTCAACCCAACTTGCCCGAGTTCAGTCAGACCAGTGATGTGCAAATCCAAAGGATGTGAGAGGTACAATTGTAGTCAGGGTTTATATAGAGCTTAGAAGCACAAATTTAGGTGTTCACACTCATGTCAAGAAGACAATTTTGTACTGGGGCCAGGAGATAAGGAACTCTTTACACCACAACATTTCAATACAAAAATTTTGAAAAATCCAATAATATTCAGATTAAATCTGACATTCCAGAAAAATGGGGAGTTACACAAATAAAGAGACAAGGATGGATGTTTTACATAAACATGTGAGCATGATTTATAACTTTTAAAGACTTTTATCTTTTACACCTACATTTATTTTCTTGCTGTGGGTCCTAGCACAAGCCTAGGCTATGTCTCATTTCTCCTACTTGAGGTTAATATGCTGTAAGCCCATTAAAGAATGAGGTTGACTTTAGCCATTGAACTTCTTGAGAGGCTCCACAGAGGATTCTCATCAAAAGTCAGACAATGGTGACTTCCTACAATCTCCTTGCTCAGCTGTAACTGAGAGTAAATGGGGAAATCACCTAGTATTGTGTAATAATTGTCATTTACATGGTGTTTTGGTATTTGCTTCACTGGAAACAGCTGTTTTATTGATTGGCTTCAATGTTCATTAACTTGACACATACAATTATGGTATGCTGTCTACATGAAGCCAGAAAAACTAGATAATTTAATCAAACTCATTTCAATAAACAGACAATTTACTTTAAAAGAGAAGTCACTCTGTTTTACATCTCTGGCTTCTTTCATTACGTATATTTTCAAACATCATTTCTACTTACCCAGAAAATCAGTTATCCCTGCCCCGCATTCTCTGAACTTCAGCCAAGGTAAATCATGTAACATTTGCTTTTAAAGATATAAATTGAAGCAATTAGTCAATATTGGTTCCAATGCCTTTCCCCATAAAAATCTAAGTGGATATTCTATATCAGGAAGTCATCATCATGGGGATGTGGCATAGCACAGGTCTGAATGCCAAAGCCATGGATTCCACAACATCTGTCAGAATAGAAGCATTCTCTGAGAAGGATATGGATTCACCAGGGCAAGTTACATTCAGACTGAAATTTCCTCTCATTCTAGCCTTTCAAGAACACTTCTACAAACGCCTAGCATTCCTCCAGTGCTGGAACATAAGAGATTATTAAGGATGATTTACAATGATCATCTGCACTGTCCTTTTTAGCCTGGGAATCATCTACCTCACACCTTTTCCTTCATGGAGGAAATTGGGGGTAGAATGTCACATAGCAGAAGACAGATACACAGGCTCTGAGACTGGGACTTTGATATTATACTGGAGTCCCTTCTCTCCAACCACACTGTAGTGCGTTATTAAACTGGCCATCGAATTGAAACCTGTGTGAGAATACACTGGATTCATTTTCCCTGGTGGTTACTAGAAGCACAGAGCAATAGGAAGTCATTAAACAGGTACCCTGTGCTACCATAGCAGTCAGTGCCACTAATTTGAAAAAGGTTTCTTTAAGAAATAAAGTGTCTTCACTTAGATGTGGAAACTCTAAGTTTCTCCTTCTCTGACCAGAGAGACAGAGTACTCCCAATTTAGTTCACAAATCACTTGGGGAATCACATAGGTTTGGAAAGTAAGAAACAAGGAGTACATTGCACTGAGCATGTTCTTTCCTAAGCAGCATCACTTCCCAGTCTGCTTTGTTAAAGCACAGTAGATCACAGCTTGTGGTAGGTAAGGCCGCAGCCCAAGCTAAATGATTTCATTAGGCACATGCTGACTTAGCCCAGATTGTTCCCTTCAGGTCCTGGATCCTACATGGAATTGAATCATCTTCTATCATAATTACCGGAAGCAATAGAAGCAGCTGTTGCTTCCTCCCATGTTGCTCACACTGGACAGCAGACAGCCAGAGGCTCCCATCATCTGATAATGCTATGCTTCATTTCAGTGTGCATGTATGTGCATTCCTCTTTGGGAGCCAGGAGCCATCACCTGCCTATTTGCTGCTGAATGTGGTAGTAAATTTCTGTCTACAGCAGAGCATTTCAAAGTACACCCTCCAAATACAGGTTTATAGACACTAATCTTCACTGGGATATAAGTGATAGACTACTGGGACTATTAGCTATCAGTTATTTGTTCTCACCATGAGTTAGGCACTGGTAAGCACTCTGTAAACATAAATTCACTTAATCTCTCTAAAGCAGTTCCAAGGTTTCACAATCTCATCACTACCCCTCCCCCCCTGAGGTGGGGCACAAAAGTAAAAGATAAAACAAAACTTGTTTTCCCTTTTTTTTGTTTGTTTGTTTTTTTTTAATTCTGTGTGTATGAATGTTCTGACTCCTTGCATGTCTGTGTATGCCTCTCATACCTGTTGCCTATGGAGTCAACAAGAGGCCATTGGAACACTTGAGACTGGAGTTATGCAGGACTAAGTGCTACCATGTGAGTTATGGAAATTTAGCCTGGGTCCTCTGGAACAGCAGCTTCTTGACCACTTAGTCAGTGACCCATATCTCCAGCCCCAAACCATTTCTTTATGCAAAGTCTACAGAAATAAGAAGAAGGAGCACACATGGTTGCTCTGACCCAGACATTCAACATAGACAGTAGATTATTTTAGGTGATGGCTAGACATCTATAAATAGATGCAGTGTGGGAGACCTGTACTAGATGCTGGGGGTGAAATGGCAATCATGGATAATAATGGCATCATATTCTGGGAGACGTTCATTCCATGTTGAACACTGAAAACACTGAAGAGGTAAAAGGTTGAGCTTTGCAGGGCCCCCAATGGACAAAAATCAGCCCTGACAAGGTGTAGAAGAAGAGTGAACTGACAAGAAAGGTAGGAAAACATATTCCACACAAAGGTGTGCTTCCCTAAATACACACTGGAGCAAAAGCAAGAACCTTTAGTTAATCAAAGGCTTATGCCTACATGACAGCTGTAGGGTGCCATGCACACTGCCCTAGGTGATGGTGAATATTTTGGAGGGCAAATAAGGTGAGAATATGGTAAACAAAACATCAATTCATAATGAAAAATACATATAGAAATACATACACACTCTTAAATTTTTCTGATGTCCAGTCATATTCTAAGAATGACAGACCATCAGAAGCTATGAAGGAAACTAGGAAAGTGAGTGGCTCCAATAGTCTTGATATGGGTGGTGAGGGAAGGGAAGGGGACACTCTAGTTACACAGAGTAGATGATTCAATAAGGGTCAGCACCTTACAGAAATAAGAGACTCAAATATTACCTATGGACCAAAGAGGAGAAAAACAAAAAAACCTCAGAACATCCTACAATATCTGCAGGCTCTAGAGTTTTCAGCAATGTTCATTGACAAAGAAAGCTCTGTGTGCCCCAAATCATGATGAGTCAGTTCAGAAGCAAAGACATATGATGAGTTCTCATTTAGAAACAACTGGGAAAAGGATCAACTGAAATTTCCTTTATTGTACTCCCCCAGGTATTCTGGAGGGAACATAGGAAAACTTAAAGAAACTGGAATTTCAGACTCTCAGAAAGCAACACTATGGGCTGTGTAAACTGCAGCCCTATCCTTGACTTCCCACTAGAAAGGCTTGTTGGCAGCAACAACAAAGAAATTTAGTCCTACAAAGACAGGAATGAGATCTTCAACCCAACTTACCTACCTAAAGCTACCTAGCTGGAAAATGTGAGTGGAGGCAATGACAGGTCTTTGTATCTCTAGAACTTATTTCAAAGCTACTTTACCCCATTGTCTCCTAGGTAAAGAGAACTCCAAACAGGTGAAACATTACATTGAAAAGACGAGCAAGAACCTTACTTAGAAAGGATATACTCTTCTCTGTCCTCCAATCTTCTAAGGAATAGATGTGCCTGGGGTACTATCCTGGTTCCAACAACATTCCTCTAAATTGCTGCCCAGCTACCCCACAGTCATACAAATCATGCTTGCATCCTACCTCCCCATGTTATTTCATTTGACTTCACTGTTCTTTTTTTTTTCTTATTTTTTACTTTTCATTTAAAATAGGTTCATTTTGTCAAACAACATACCCTGATTCCTCTCGCTCCACTTATCCCAAATCATCCGGCCTCTCCTCCCCTCCAGATACACTCCATTTTTCCATTTCTGTCTCTCATTAGAAAAGAATGGACATCCAAGAGATAGCAACAAAACATGAAAAATAAAATATAATAAAATGGAGCAAAAGCTATTATAACAAAGTTGAACATGGCAATCCAACAGGAGGAAAAGAGTCCCAAGGCAGTCAAGGATAAGAGACCCACTCATTCTTAGTCAGAAGTCCCATAAAATACAAAGCTAGTAGCTACAATATATACACAGTGGATGTGGTGTAGACTCATGTAGGCCCTGTGCTTATTGCTTGAGTCTCTGTGAATTCATGTGTACTTTGCCTAGTTGATTCAGAGGGTCATGTTCTCCTAATGTCTTTGCCACCACCCCCTACCCCCAGCTCTTAAGCTTTTTCCACTTCCTCTTCCTTGGGATTTCCCGAACTCTGATAAGAGGAATTTGATGGAGACATACCATTTAGACACTCTCTCTGCATGTTATCTTGCTGTGAATCTTTCTATTTGTTCTGATCTGCTACTGGAGGAAGCCTCTCTGCTGATGATTGGAAAAGGCACTCATCTATTAGTATAACAGAACATCATTAGTAGCCATTTTATGTGTGTCTTTCTCTTTAGAATAGTAGTATTTGGTTTACTCTAGGTCTCTGGGGTGTCTTCTCTCTGGTTCTTGGTTACCCAAGTAATATGGGATATGAGTTCCTTCTCACAGACTGGGCCTCAAGTCAAATCAGACTTTGTTGGCTACTCCCACAAGCTCTGTGCCATCATTATCCTCTCATATTTTGCAGGCAGTACAAATTGTGGGTCAAAGGTTTTGTGGCTGAGCTGGTATGCAAATTTTTCTTTCAGTGTACTGCAGAGTACCTTCCCTCACCAAACAAACTAGATGTAGAAGCAAAGACTCTGTGTAGGCACTAGCTTGACTGAGCTACAATTCAATGAGTTGTGTAAATGTTGTCCTCAGCAATAGGGCTCCACTATCAGTTTGGGGAAACAATCCTTTGTCTTAGCAACATTCTGGGTTGTCTGAGGATTTCCATGGGGTTCTCTTGATCAATAACTCAACTGAATGTAACCCAGTCCTGCCAGTGGAAACCTTGCCTGTCAACAGAAATGGCCTTGTAAGTTTACATATCCCCCTTTACTAGGTGTCCACATTAGTATACCCTTCATAGATTATAGGAAGTTTTCACTGCAGTAGGTTTCTGAACCTCATCCTCATGGGCCCCCAATTCTAGCTGCTGTCACTGCCTGCACTCCATCCCTTCACTCCATTACCCTATCTGATCCCTCAGGTGCCATCCCTAACTTTCCCTAGTTCACCTGTAAAATCTGTATTATTTCTTCTTCTCAGAGAGCTCCATGTGTCATCCCACCCAGGTCCTTCCTCTTTATCTAACTTCTCTGGATCAAGGGGTTTCAGCTTTGCTATCATTTCCTAAACAGTTAATGTTCACTTATAAGTAAATATATACCATACATATCTTTCCATGTTTGGGTTAACTCACTAAGTACAATTTTTTTTCTAGTACCATCCATTAACTTGCAAATTCCATAATTTTCTAACAGCTGAGTAAGGCTCCATTATGTAAATAAACAACACTTTTTTAATACATTCTTTCCTTGAGGGATATATAGGTTGTTTTCGGTTTCTGTCTATTATGAATAAAACCACAAGGAACACAGTTGAGCAAGTGTTCCTGTGATATGATGGATATATGCCCAAGAGTGGTATAGTTGGGTCTTGAGGTAGATGGATCTCTAATTTTCTGAGGAACCACCATGTTGATTTCCATAATGGCTGTACAAGTTTTCACTCCCACCAGAACTGTAGCATGAGCTGTCAGTTGTGTTATTGATCCATTCTGACAGGCATAAAATGGAATCTCAAAGTAATTTTGAGATTTCCCTGATTGCAAAGGATGTTGCACATTTCTCTGTTTCTCAGCCATTTGAGATTCCTCTACTGAGAATTCTCAGTTTTAATCTGTACCTCATTTTTAGTTGGATTATTTGGGGATTTTGCTATCTGGTTTTTGAGTTCTTCATATATTTAGATATTAATTTATATGTGAAATTGATGAAAATCTTTTCCCATTCTGTTGACTATCAAATTGTCTTACTGACAGTGATCTTTGCATTGCAGAAGCTTTTTGGTTTCATGAGGTACTTTATTAATCATTGATCATAGGGCCTGTGCTATATGGGTTTTGTTCAGGAAGTTGTCTCCTGTGTTAATGTGTTCAAGGTTACTCCACATCTTTCTTTCTTTTGCGTTCAGTATATCTGGTTTGATATTTAGGCCTTTGACTTTGTATAAAGTTACAAGTATGGATCTATTTTCATTATTTTACATGCAGACATCCACTTTGACCAGCATGATTTGTTGAAGATACTGCCTTTTTTTTTTTTTTTTTTTTTTTTTGCAGTGTGTATTTGGATTTTTTAATAACAACAACAAAAATCTCATGTCTATAAGTATATGGATTTTTGTGGGGGGATCATCAGATTGATTGCATTGACCAACATATCTACATTTTCTGCCAGTGCCATGTGATTTTTATTACTAGAGTTCTGTAGTACAACTTGAAATCAGGAATGGTGAGATTTCCAGAAGTCTTTAATTGTTCAAGATTGTTTTAACTCTCCTGGGTTTTTTTTTCCATATAGAGTTGGGAATTCTCCTTTCACAGTCTGTAAAGAGTTGTGTTTGGAATTTTGATAGGGATTGCATTGAATCTGTAGATTGCTTTTGGTAGGATGGACATTTTTACTATGTTGATCCTACCAATCCAGGAGCATGGGAGATCTTTCCATCTTCTGATATCTTCTTCAATTTCTTTCTTCAAAGACTTGAAGTTTTTATTATAAAAGTCTTTAGCTTGTTTGATTAGAGACAGTTTATGTTATCTGAGGCTGTTGTGAAAAATGCTATTTCCCTAATTTCTTTATCAGTCTTCTGTCATTTGTATACAAGAAGGACACTGATTCTTTGATTTAATCTGGTATCCATCTGCTATGCAGAAAGTATTATTTTTTAGGGTCACTTATATATGCTTTCATATCATAAGGGTACTTTGTTATTTTCCTTTCTAATTGGTATGACCTCTTGATATTTAACAGTTTGTCTGACTGTTCAAGCCAAAATTTCAATACTATATTAAATAGGTGGAGAGTAGACAACCACATATTATTCATGAGTTACTGGAACTGCTTTGAGTTTCTCTAAATTTAGTTTGATGTTGGCTGTAAGGTTACTGAATATGCCTTTATTATATTTAGATATGTACCTTGTATCCCTTATCTCTAAGACTTTTATGAAGGGGTATTGGGCTTTATCAAAGACCGATTCGATTACATTAATGAGATCTAATCTCATTAAAGTGTAATGAGATGATTATGTGTGTTGTTTTTTTTTTCCTTTAAGTTTGTTTATATGGTGGATTACATTTAGTGATTTTCATATATTGAGCCATCCTTGCATAGCTGGGTTGAAGCCAACTTGATCATCGTGGATGATCTTTTTGATGTATTAATAGATTGGGTTTGCAAGTATTTTATTGAGTATTTTTGCATATATGTTCACAAACAAAATTTGTTTGTAACACATTTTCTTTGCTGATTCTTTATATTATTTAGGTATAAGAGCAACTGAGGCCTCATAAAGTGAACTGAATGATATTCCTTATGTTTCTATTCTGTGGAATAATTTGAAAAGAATTGGTATTAGCTCCTCCTGGAAAATCCTGTGAAATTCTGTGCTAAAACAATCTGTCCCTAGCCAAACCCCTTTTTGAGATAGTTTTAATGATTGCTTCTATTTCCTAATGGGTTATAGGTCTACTTAAATTATTTACATGGTCTTATTTTAACTTTGGTAGGAAGTACCTCATTGCATAGGAAATAAGATTCTGGGACACAATGTAGGGGTTGATTGATGTTTATTTGGGGGAGAAATCACTTCAGAAACAAATGACTGCTGTGGGTTCCTACTCCCAGCATGCCCCTCCATGTTCTCTGCAACCTGACCAAGAAGTAAAAGAGTGAGCTTGGGTCCAGGACCCCAGACCTAGACCCCACCTGTCAGGTCCACACCTGTTCCCATGACCCAATGGGTGTGGTCAGTGCAACTGGTGCAGGCAGTGTGGCTATCTCACTACAATTAACCTTTTTAGAAGATTTAGGCTTGATATAAAACTATATACAAAGACAGTAAATATCAAGTATGCTCTAGGAGAAGGAAAAATAAGAACATACACACTCAAGACCTATTGACAGTGAGGTAACAAGACCAAATGGCAAGAACTACAGTACCTATCAAGAATATTATCCATTTCTGTTAGATTTGGGTGGAATACAGATTTTTAAACTATGTCCTTATGAGTCTCTAGACTTCATTGGTGTCTGTTGTTATACTCTCTTTTTGTTTCTGTTTTTGTTGATATGTATGTTCTATCTCTGTCTTTAAGTTTGGACAAAAAAAAGTTGTCTATCATATTTATATCTTCCCAAGGAACCATCTCTGTTTCAATGATTCTTTGTGTTGTCTCTTTGTTTTTATTTTATTGATTTTATTGATTTCAGCCCTCATTTTGATTATTTCTTGCCATCTAATTCTCTTTTGTGTGCTTACTTCTTTTTGTTTTACAGATTTCAGGTGTGCTGTTAAGTTGCTAGTATGAAATCTCTCCAATTATTTTATGTAGGCATTTGGTGTTATGAACTTTTCTCTTAGCACCATTTTCATTGTGTTCCATAACTTTGGGTATTCTGTGAATTCATTTTCATTGAATTTTAGACAGTCTTTTATTTCTCTCTTGACTCAATTTTTTCCAGTAGAGAGTTGCTCAACTTCCATGAATGTGTAAGATTTCTGTTGTTTCTCGCACTGTCTAACTTTAATCTGCTGTGATATGAGAAGATGCAGGGAGTTATTTCAGTTTTCTTGTTGAGATTTTCTTTGTGTCTTAGTATGTCATCAGTTTTGGAGAAAAGTCCCATGAGGTGAAGTATTTCGTTGTTATGTACATTTGCTTTATAATATCTTTGAGCTCCAGTTTTTTTTTTTTTTTGGTATGTGTGTGTGTGTGTGTGTGTTTTGTTTTGTTTTGTTTTGATTAGTTTTTGTTTGGATGACCTGCCGATTGGGGAGAGTGGAGTACTGAAGTTTCTCACTATCAGTGTGTGAGGGTCAATATATGGTTTCAGTTGTAGTAGTGCTGCTTTTACAATATCTGGTGAGGCATAGATGTTAAGAATTGGAGCAATATCTTGGTGGATTTTTCCTTTGATAAGCATGTAGTGTGCTTCCCTATATCTTTTGATTAGTTTTGGTTAAACGTCTACTTTGTCAGATATCCAAATGGCTAAACCAGCTTGCTTGTTAGATCAATTTGTTTGGAGTACCTTTTCCCAATCCTTTGCACTGAGGTAATCTCTATCCTTGATGTTGAAGTGTGTTTTTGTATGCAGCAGGATTGATCCTGTTTACAGGAATAGAATACATTGATATTGAGAAATATCAAAGATAAATGATTGTTAATTCATGTTATATTGTTGTTGATGGTGATGTGTGTGTGTGTGTGTGTGTGTGTGTGTGTGTGTGTTTCCAGTCTTTTGATTTTTCAGGTGTGACATTATTTCTTGGGTTTTCACAGGTATAGTTAACCTCCTCAGGTTGTAATTTTTCTTCTAGCACCTTCTATGTAGCTGGGTTTGTAGATTATACTGTTTAAATTTGACTTTATAATAGAATATCTTATTTTCTCCACCTATGTGATTAAAAGTTTTGCAAGGTATAGTAGTCTATACTGAAACCTGTGGTATCTTAGAGTCTGTAGCATATCTGTCCAGGTCCTGGCTTTTAGAATGCCCATTGAGAAATCAGGTGCAATTCTAATAGCTCTACCTTTATATGTTACTTGGTCTTTTCCCCTGGCAGTTTTTAATATTCTTTCTTTGTTCTGTAGGTTCAGTGTTTTCATTAGTATGTCACAAGAAAAATGTTTACAATATAACCTATTTGGTGTTCTGTATGTTTCTTGTACATAGATGAACATCTGATTCTTACGTTAGGAAACGTCCATGATTTTGTTGAAAATATTTTCTGGGCCTTTGAGAAAGGATTCTTCTCCTTTCTCTATTCCTATTTTTCTTTAGTTTGGTCTTTTCATAGTGTTCCAGATTTCCTGTTTTGTGTCAGTAGTGCTTTAAATTTAATGTTTTCCTTGACTGATATATCATATCTTCATTGCCTGGAATTCTCTCTTCCATCTCCAGTATTCTGTTGGTGAAACTTTTCTCTGTAGCTCCCATTTAATTTCCTAAATTTTTCATTTCCAGAATTGCCATAGTTTGTGTTGTTTTATTGATTCTATTTCTGTTTAAATCTTGAATAGTTTTATTCTTTTCCTTCACATGTTTGCATGTGTTTTTATTTGTTTGTTTTAATTCTTTAAGGGATTTGTTTACTTTTTCCCTAGTTTTCATTAAGGGATTAATTAATTTCCTCTTTGGGACCTCTACCATCTTCATATGGTTGGTTTTAAGGTATTTTTCTTGTGCTTTATCTATGTTGGAATATTCATGACCTGCTTCGGTAGGATAACTGAACTCTACTGGGGACATATTTCCCTGGATGTTATTGATTCTGTTTTTATGATGACATCTAGACATATGGTTTTGGGATAATTACAGGTCTAAGTGATGATTTCTAAAGTTTTTTTTTGTTGGGAGGGTGTTTTGTTTCTTGGTTTCTTTTTCCTTTCTGGATTTTCAGAGAATGTGTTGGCTATGTTTTGCTGAATGACTAGCGTAGTATGTTCACAGAGAATGCCTGCTGATGTTGGAGGATGATATAGGATAAGTTGAAGTAGATAAGGCTGAAGGAGATCTTTTGGGGATGGAGTCAGGAAAAAAAAAGAAACAACAAGACCACAGCAGGTTACCTGCTACAAAGCTGAGGATGATGCTGGTGGGATTGGATCTCAGCAGAAGTAGAAGAGGTATGGGTGTCCCTTTAACTTCTTTGTTGCCCTGAGAGGAGCAACCCTTTAGTTTACAGGAGGTGCATACTGGGATTTGTTTCTGGAACAAAGCAACAAATGGGGGAACGAGGGTTAGAAGGGTAAGACCTGTGTGATCCATAGATGATGAGAGCAACGCAACAGAGAGATGTTAAGGGTATTCTGCTCCAGAGCTGTGGATGAGACTTGGGGATAGAATCTGGTTCAACAGAGACAGAAGAGAAGGTCTGAAAGCAGCCTACTGGCAAACATGGCCAATGGGCTAGCAGCAGGTACATTTTGAAGTTGAGGATACAGTGACTGAGTGAGGGAAGAGATGTTGGGGGTGGGTGGTGTATAGCATCCACAGGCAATGTGCACAGATTGCAACTGGTGCTCTGTTTCAGCACTAGAGATGACACTGAGGAACTGAATTTGCAGAGTTGGAGGGAGTAATAAGGGTCTTCAGTTACCTTACCTATTTCCCTGTTCTGCTTAGCTAGAGTTCCTCCAGTAAATGCCTGTTGTTGTTCTAGGCTAGAATAATGGGAAGGGGGGGGAAGGAAGGTTGGGGAAGAATATCTTTGTGCTGTAATGGATGAGTCAGAGATGGGAAGAAGACTGCCTTTTTTTCTTTATAAGAAATGCTTAAATTTAATGCAGAAATTTAGTTACTGTTTGGATTTATTTATTCATTAACACAATGCATGGTGTATACTATCCAGTAATATGTACATAATAAAATTACCATATCTGGCCAGAGGTGAGTATTTCCATGTTCAAGCTAGACATAAATTAAGCTGACTTAAGCCTAAACGCTGCACGTTACCACCTCTAGCATGTTGTCTTAATTCATCATACATTGTTATCAGTGGTGATAACAAACATGGAGGCTGCAGAAGTGACTGGAGACAGCATCAGGGATGCCCTTGCTGAGGCTTGTCAGTTCTGTGAAATGGAATGATGGTTGCCTTGTCCAGAATTTGATAAGAAAGACCCTTAGAGAAGCCAATGATGCATGTACAAAGTCAATTATTTTGTTAAAAAAAACAAAAACAAAAATCAGGTTGGCATATTCATATTATCATGTATTATATCAAAACAAAGAAAATAAATATAGCTTCGACCATGTTGCTTTAATATTTCTTCCAGGCCTTGTGCACCTAACATTTTTTAAAGTTCTTTTTATCATATAACACAATTGTGCATGATATGACCTAATGCTATCAAACTCAATAATACTTTGAGTTATTAAGAGTGAGAAATTAGCTACTAGACTTATTGATATGGGACAGAGACATCACCAAGAGCCATATATATATATGGAAACAATGCTAGAAGAGTGGTTAAAGAACACATTTTAGAATCAGATACACCCAAGTTAGCATATATATTCTACCACTGACTTGCTATATAATTTTGAGAAAGTAACTTACAATAACTTTTCCCTTGCAAACTAGGGATAATATCTTCCATGGATGGAGTAAGGATTAAAGACAGGCAAGAGATAAGCCTCCAGTCCTCAAGAGAAAACTGAAAGCCATTATAGAAAGGAAACAAATTTGATGTCCAAGTAATAAGCCAGAAATATAAACCAAAGACAAAATGAAAGTAAATAGAAGAGTCATAAAACAAGCAGAGTCTTCACGAAGGAAGAAACAAAGGGGTTGTCTTTGTACTACTCACAGGTGAAGCATCTTAAAAGAGGCCGATTGCCTCCTGCATCTCTATGACTTGATATTAATCAAAGAAAACTCTAGTTATTCTATTGGTAAGCAACACCATTAACCCAGGAGCTAGTAGCATGTGCTTTCTCCTCTTGAAAGCAGACACTTTATTGCCCTGATATTCCAAAGAGCAAATGCACAGTTTCCCTGCTAAACTTCAGAAGCTTTAAACAGGATTTTAAGTAAAATCTCTTGCACATTGATTAATTTCAAAATCATCCCTGGACAAAAATTTTGTTATGTTGTATCTGTATATCATAGCTAGTTCTTTTAAATATGACAAAAGTAGCTTTTGTTTTTGTTTATGTCTTGTAGGAAATATAACCGTATGATACCTCCTGAGACATGATAAACTTGAATTACACATCTAGCTACCCACATAACTGGATATTCCCTAAAGGCTGAAGAAATATTGTTTTCCTGGTATATAGTCAATCTTCTAAGATAAAATAGGCATGTAATAATGTGATTATTACTACATGAATGGAATTTGTGGACCAACACATGGCAATTTTTTTCTTTCCAGTTAAATATCTAAAGATAATTTTAGGAAAAAAAATACACTCTAAAAATATTAGTATGAAAATATTACCACTTTTAGCACTACTATCAACTCAAGCTCAGAAAGCTAAGGCTCTCCTTAAAAGAGATAAAATGGTAATTTCTAGAAGCAGGGTTTGCAGCATGCTTACATTAAGACCATCCATGTAAAGTGTCTGAACAACCTAGAATGCATTTATAAATTTCTCAGAAGTTATGTTATTTGTCCTACTGGTGAGTAACAACTCAAGCCCCAACTAACATTGTCTAAAGTCAACCTGCCAAAAGCCTCACACTAATCCTTCAACAAAACAAATTGCTTATGGGTAAACTAATAAAATATATTATTTATTACATAAACTCTACATCTATATCTATGGATATACTTAACATGGATGATCACCTTAGTCCTCAAGTCAACCCTTTCCCAAAGCAGTACTGATATCACAATTTTTGGAGGAAGACACTGAACAACAAAGACACCTTATCACATCCAATGGGCAAAACTATGCAGATGGTCCAGTCCAATGCTTTCACTCTAAATAGGACAGAGAAGATTGTGACCACCTTCATTTCTATGATTTGGTTCATTTCATCATTAATACCTGTTTTGAGATTTAAAATAACATCATAAAAACATTCTCAGCTAGAAGAAATGAAATGGCAGACTTCAATAAAAAAGCAGTCATGCATCATTGACTATTGCATGTATCTATGAACACCACAAGGGATATACTTTTTAAACTTCAAAAAAGCCTAAAAGACACATATACCACAGAGGAGGCAAAGCACATAAATCCCAGGCCTTGCAATAGTATTAGTACTTATCCTTCATGGCTTGGGAATGCAGAAACCACAGAAACTGAAAAAAATGTCAGATACACATACAAAAAAAGCTTGGAGCCAGTAAGTTGTAAAGGTGGAAAAGTGGTATAGAACATTAAACATTAAATGACCCTTAAATTCTGTCCCTAATTTCAAAGCTTGAGTATGACTTAACCTGATTCATAGTAAAATCACATGTAAAATTATCTACTCATTTTTAGATAAGTACTCATAATATATTGCCTGTTAGTACCCCCCTTTCTTCTCTCTGACCCGTACAGACATTACTCCCCACCTTCCCGGTGCCCATTCCATCCTTTTATGATTGCTTGGGTATCATTTGCTTTCTTTGATCTCTTGTCTACTGACAAGGAAAAGATATGACAATATTAAAACCTTGAATGAGCAAGAAAATGTGATTTAGAGATCCAGCGTCAAATTCAGCCCAGGAGGCAGCTGAGAAGCTGTGTGATGTTCAAGTCATTAGTTGGATATCAAAAGGCCAAATGTCGAAAGTTATGTGGAGTACATGAAGGGTAGACAGGCTAACAGAGCATAGAAGTCACACCAAAAAATTTGACAGATGGTTTTTAAATTAATGATAATAACTGATAATAGCACAACAACAAATATCATTTGTTATGTGCTTATTAGATGTCAGTGATAACTAACCATTTCATATACTTAGGTGATTTAGTCTCTTTCTTAACTCTATGAAAAAGGAATTTCTGTAACAATGAAACTCAGAGGTTCAAAGAAACTTGTCCAAAGTCATTCCACTCTCTAATGAGAAATTAATTCCAGTCCTGTCAAACTTGAAAGGCAACTATTGTTAATACCCTACAAAACCTTTTGCCTACATTCTTCTGTCCTTGTCATCAACAATGAGTATTTCTTTGTGAATAACATCTATGGGATCCTACCCACCAAAGTGCTACTGCCTATTTTAAGGACTAAAAATCCCTCACCTTAGATAGATTGTTTAACCTAGTCACATTGACAACTGCATGGTTGTTGTTGGCGTTATTAGTTTGTTTTCACTTTCAGTCATTTGTTCAATGGCTACACCGCAATCCATTTCCACACTAACAAATGGCACTTTCTCAGTACAATAGGTTGTTCCCACTTCCTACTTGCTTCCTCCTTTAGAGCTCTTTTCAGAATGTTATTTCTGGACCAGTTGTTCACTGTGACAGTCCATAAAGACTCAGAGTGTCCACCAGCTGCCTGCCAGATGGCTTAACTCCAGTAAATGGCCAGTGACCTTTGGGCTACTACAGAATAGCTGAATTATTCTGCTTAATTCAGAAACTCCCACAAAATCTGTACAATCAAGAGTTCAGCTCTTCTGTAGGAAAAGCTGAATCTTAATACTAAAAATAACATGCAGCATTCTCAAGTGCTTCTGAATTCTTGTTATAAGCACTTTGGGGGACCATCACCTATATTCTTCCCAGCAGCCCAGTGAAATCTGTATTACATTAAAGAGAAGGAACTAAATCATAGAAAATTAAGTGCCTCAATCCTGTACAACCAGAAAACAGTCTAGAGATTTAAACTCTGAGAATGCCATTTCAGGGTTTTGCTACCTTCAACATGCTCTGGTAGCAGAAGTTTAGATTTTATTTTTTTTACTTTTTCTTTGTACCCCAAAAGAAAGCCAAGAAGTAAATCATTAAAAGCAAATTATCCTCTGCAGAAGCTCTATCAATAATTCTTTGTTGATTCAAACTGAGCATGTTGGTGAGGCTGTACTCTTCCTGATCACTTCATAGAGCCTGTGCATTCTTCTAAACATGCCTTGTTTGCATGGTGGGGCTAGAGGTGAGTATTTCCCTTCTTCCTGGTCAATAATCATACCCCATTGGGTTAAATTCTGGCAAGACATCTTCTCTGGAGGGTGGGCTGGTAAGGAAGAAAATACTGTCACAGAGTCCACTATGGTTCTTTTGTACCTGTGTCTTTGCAGATGCACATGGCTATTTCCCTCTGACAGTTATGCTTAAATGCTGACACATCTCATACTGCCAAGACCCATAATTGTAAGGTACCCATTTGAGTTTACCCATTCACGCCTGCATGAATTAGAGTTTAGTGTTTCTACCCCAAAATGAAATCCTTAGATGATTTCTAATCCATAAGCCATGGTGGTGTGTACTGGCCTATCTCCCTTATGAGTCAAATGTCTTTCCCTGGAGTTTCTCTGGCAGATCCTAAAATGATTGTTGATTTTTCAGTTTCTGTTTTTCCTTATTGAAGGGAAGGAATGACAACTACCTCCCAAGTCAATCTGGAGACCAGATGTCCAGGACTAGAAACCAAAATTTATCTTTTCAATAAATGTTACTCACATTTCTGCTTTTTTGCAAGAAACTTCATAGCTAGATTTAGCTTCCAGTTGGCTTATTTAAAGACCCAAAGGAAAGTGGAATGTAAGAAATAGTGGCAACTCCAGAGGGGGAGATTTCTCATGTGCAGAATGAATCATAGAGCTTTTCTGTGAACTTTACATGGTTTCTAGAAAAATCATCTGGCTCAGGACAAAAAGTGAATAATGATACTCAAAGCAACCTTTCCTGGAAGGGATTTAGTCTGGGTTATTGAAGAGACAAAAACATCACAGTGATTGAAAACCTAAGGTCACACAACTTCTTGAAGCTTAAATAAAGAAGTCACAAAGGTCTTGTGGGGCTTCTGATTTCCTTTCTCTTTTCTCAAGATCTTTGGAAGCACTTAGTAAAGATCTTTCTGCTTCATTTTTTAATTTTTAATCTATTTCAATTAAAATATAATTATATTACTCCCCCTTCCTTTCGTTCCCTCCCACTTCCCCATACCCCTCCCCGGCTACTCAAATTGATGGCCTTTCATCTTCAGAAGGAACCCCTAGATACTGCAAACTGACCAATATTTCGGTTTCGCACAATTAAATTCTTCATTCTCACTGGGATTTAAGAGTTCCAAATACTAGCTACTAGAGCACCAGGGAGTTGCTTGCTATGGCTGTAAAAGCTTCATCTTGTACCATCAGCACTGCTACTTCCCCATAGACTGCTTCTTCAATCTTGATTAAAAGGAGGGGGAAAGCAGTGTAGTGTGTGCTAATTTTTGTTTGGTTCGTTTCCATTCTACTCCCTTAGTATTATAATTATCCCTATTATTTATAGTTTCACTGAAGAATTCTCCACAAGAGAAGCAGGCTGTCATAAAAACATTCTTTTGAAATTCAAAATAATAAAAAAGCAACCAGTGACGGAGACACAGGTCTCAGCCAGCCCAGGAAACAGCTTACTCAATACAACCCACTTTTCTCTCAAGTTTGTGCAAAGTCTACTTCAGCTGACAAATATCTTCATTCAAGGCAAAGAACATTTGTTTCAGGTAATGTTCTTATTCCTGGAGGAGAAAGAAAGGTAAATTCCGCAGTGAAGTATATCCCCGGGAAATAGCTCTGCAAATGATATGACATTTTTCTGTTCCTGTTTAATATCATACAGGAATAAATATGGGTGAAAAGAAACCAAGTAAAAGATTCTTAGAATAATATAGAATGGAAATCAGAATAGTTCCTTAGAGATCAGCTGGTCCAACTTCCTTATTTTCCTGATGAGATTTGAGACCCCAGAAGTGAGTTTCATTGCCTGAAGTAACTTAAATGCTTTATAGCAGAACCAAAGCTGAAACTAAAATTTTAACATCTCTGTCCACTGCCCTTCATAATCAATGTCGTAAGACTAGGTGAATGTTCTACCTAAGTCTATTTCTACCTGACCATGTTTATTATTTTTAGTTTTAGTTTTGGTTTTTGAAACCAGGTATTGCTGTCTGACCACAGTTTGCACAGTACTTGCTGTTTACTCTAGGCTGGACTTTTTTTTTTTAAGACAGAGTCTCAATAAGCTATACAGAGTGGTCTATAATATACTCTGCAACTCAGACTGGCCTGGAAATCCTGATCCTTCAGCCTCACTCTCAGAAGTAGTAAAGACTTAAAGGAAACCTCCACCTCCAAATTCAGCTCAGATTCAATATTTGATGCTACCTACTTTTTTTTCTTCAGAATTGTTCATTGAGTAAATATGTGTCCACAACAGAGATAAGTATAAGATGAGCTTTAGTGAAAAAAGAGTCTTATAAATCATCACAAACGTGTAACTGAAATAGGGTATCCACTCAATTACAAAAGCATGCCACAGTCATTCTATAAGTTCCTATAACTTTGTTACTGTGATATCATTTGTTTCTGTAATAACCTCAACTTTTGTCCACTTTGAGACATTTATCTCTATCATTATCTTGGAATTCATTATATGTGCATCCAGATAATGATGCTTGACATCTTCATTTTGAAAAATATATACATTTTAGGGCTCAGTGTTTAAAAGCAATTGCTGCTCTTCTAAAGGACCTAGGTTTGATTCCCAGCACCCACACAGTGGCTAACAGCTGTCTGAAACACTGGCTCCAAAGGATCCAATGAAGGCAAAGCACACAACACACACACACACACACACAAACACACGTATGTATATGTGTATATGTATATATATATTTCATTAATATATTTTTAGTAATTATTCTAATTGTTTGTAATTTACTCTATAGCAGGCCTTCATGAGCAATTACATGGACAATCTCTCCCAGACACTAACAGCATTCCTGGATCTATTTTTATCTCTGATACAAAAGTAGCCTAATTTTCTCTGGAACAGGAGTGAATTCACCACGGGGGAATTGTCAGAGATGTGATCCCTTGAGGCAAGTTTCTGTGAGGAACTAAGATTTCTGTTTAAAAAGCCACCAGATTCAGCAACAAAACTTGAATTTCAGGTTCAAGCTAAGGATAATGGATACAAATCAAGACTGTTACTATTATTCTAAGTAACCTATTCACATTCACAACTGTCTAGGATAGTAAGTGGAATGCTTAGAGCCCTGAGCTGCCTAACCAACTGAATGATCTGTGGTTTTTATTCCTCAAACATCTGTTCAGTGAAGACAAGTTAAACATTGGCCCACTCCAGTATGCGGTATAAAATGGTTTTCTGGTAATACTCTGTGAGCATTGGCATCCCAGGGCTGGTAAACAGCCTCATAAGAGCTAATGTTCCCGGGCATCCAATCACCCACAAACTCAGAGCCAAAAGGTTTGCCATCCCAATTCCACCTGGAGGTTATGTCCCTTTTCTTTGACCTCTACCACATACAATTCCACTCATCAAGGAAGACAGAAAAATATGCTAGCTTGAATTTGTCTGTAAGTGGTCAAATACAAAATATTCTGAAGTTTTAGAAAATGTTTACTGAGAGACAGTTGTGTGGATGCAGTGTTTCACTTCTTGGGCACTTTAGTCATAGTGACATAACAAACTGAACAAAGAATTTGGGTGTTCTCAGTTATGAAAACATTTATGCATGGTGGCACACACCTTTAATCCCAGCATTCAGGAGGCAGAGACAGGCAGATCTCTGTGAGTTTGAGGCCATACTGATCTATAGACAGAGTTCCATGACACCCAGGGCCATTACACAGAAAAACCCTGTCTTGAAAAACTAAAACATTAATACATTTATGCATACTGGCACAGAGCAAAGGATGAGCTGGAAGTAGACCACTGCATATCATAGAATTGGAATTGAACTCTTCAGTGTATCAGTAAGTTTGTTCAGGGTTGGAGAAAAATAGTTTAAGGTTTGGAGGATAACTAGGTGGACAAGGATGCTTGCTGCACAAGCATGAAGACCAGAGTTTGGATCCTAAATACCCATGTACAACCTGGATGTGGTCTCATGTGTAACCCCATAACCCCATACCAAGGAAGTAGAGGCAAGAAAATTTCTTAGACTTGTTGGTGAATGAGCCTAGCTGAAAACTGGAATGTCCCCATCAGTTCAGTCTGTGGGCAATCTCTGACTTCCCTAGGTGGTGGGCTTATAAACTATAGGGTAAAATAAGCCCTTTCCTTCACAAGTTGATTTTCATCATGTTTTCTCCCAGTAATACAGACCCTGACCAAGACAATAGTTTAATGTGTTAAAATACCTTAATATTCTTAGGAGCTCTGATGATCTAAAGGGCTAGTGTCAGTATTTTTTATTCAGATAACTTTCTGAATGAAGGACTTCATCTATATAAATCTACTGCATTCACAGTGAAGCCCCAGCTACATTGTAATCACAATCTTCATATGTAATGTATAATTAAGGAAGCATAAATAATAGCAACTACTTTGTTGGGAGATGTCATTCTGTATATATGTTTCTCATACTGGTTAATGAATAAAGCACTGTTGGCCAATAGGAAAGCAAGAGAGGAGGGACTAGGAGACAAGGAGAAAGGAAGAGGTAGTAAGGAGGAGTCAGCATGGAGAGACTAGGGAGACCAAAAGCCTGACCCACTCCCCGGTAAGGAGAACACGTGAAAATACATAGATCAACAGAAATGGGTTAATACTTAAGACAGAGCTAGCCCATAAGAAACTAGTACCTGGCCAACAGCATTATATCAAATACAGAGTCTCTGTGTGTTAATTGGGGCTGGTGCAGCGGCAGGACAAGACCAGCAGTGGTGGGAGAAAAAAACCTTACTCCTTACACTACTTAGCAAAGATTATAGTATTATACTTTTCAATTTTCCTTTGAAGACTCCATAGTACTATTTTTAAGAACAAATGCAAATATTTTTACTATATTCCTATTATATCAAACAATTCACACATACCTAAGTCTTTATGTACGAGGCCATACAAAATGTCATGATTTATGACCCCATTTCCAAGATGAGAAAATTGAAGCTGAGAGTAACTAAATGTATATTCCCATTAACTACAGAGCTAAACTTGAAACACATTGTGCCTGAACATAGTAGCTGATTTAATTATTCTCCAGCATGAGAGAGAATGCCTTCAACACATTTCCTCAGATTTTTTTCCTGTCTTGTTTTCTTATTTTCTTTTTGACCAAACTGGGTTGTAGATTACAATAAAGACCAAACTGGCCTTCAACTGTAACTTGCAAGGATCCTTCCATGAAAATGTTTAAATTACAGCAATTTGCCATCATACCTGGCTCATTTGCTCAGTTTACCTAAGGAGAGACCAGCTCCATACTCTGAAATTCTTAGAACAAGCCTAATTTCTACATAAAAATGTGAAATGAGCTATCTAATAGTCACAGTTGATTTACCTCTGTGTCTTTAATAAATGTGCTGAATCCATCAAATAGCTTGAGTATGCTAGAGTTAGTATTTTTGTCACTGGAACCACCAGGAGGCAATAACCTACATCTAATGTCTACTATTACTTCAGGTGGACAAATTCAGGGTAGGTTTCAAAAAGCTAATTTTAATTTGACTTCCCACCTAAGATATATAACCCCACCACAACAAAAAAAGTTCTTAAAATCAGCATAGGAGTTTAGTTTTTTTTTTTTTGTTTGTTTGTTTTTGTTTTTGTTTTTCTGTCTTACTTTTAAGTTGATTCAGAAATCAATCTGAAAAGTACATGCTAATTTAATCTATTACTGTGTAAAAACTAAACTCAGAATTTGCCACCTTAAAAAAAAAAACAAATGAAATAAAACTTACCCCAAATATTGAAAGTATAAACAAACTAGTAGTCGCTGTTTCATTATCTATAAACAAGCAAAATAAATGGGTAGTCTAATAATTGACATGAAATTAAATACCACTTAAAACTTCTTTATCCCAGGCAAGTATGAAATGCCATTAAAAAGCTATGCCACATTCTGAAAGAAAGTATTAGTAACATAAATGGACACATTAATAAGGAGGTTAATATTGAGCTGTATAAATAACACCAATAAACCAGACAAAGCAATTTTGCTAGAAGAAAGGCAAAAGATATACATATGCATTTTTCATATGAAAAAATATGCATGAGCAAAAATATATAAAGAGTATGTGTGTGGTTTATATTGTCAGGTTGCCAGAGTCTAGAGGCATCTGGGAGACACATATCTGAGCATGTCTGTGAAGAATTTTTCTGTATGTTATTAATTAAAATTGGAAAATCCACACTAAATGAAGAGGGCTGGGTTCCCAGACTGAATAAAAAGAGGAAAGTGAGATGAACACAAGCATCCACAGCTCTCTGGTAGCGAGGCAGTGTGGCTTCTTCCTCAAAATCAGACACTATGACTTCCCTGCCATGAAGGGTCTTCCCTTGAACTTCAAGTTTAAATAAGCTTTTCCTTCCTTGAATTTTTTTTTTCTTGCAGTGTTTTGGTCACAACAATGAGAGGAGTGGTTAAAATAGCATGTAACCACAACAGAAAATAGAAACCAAAACCAATGTAAAATAATTACATCTCTCTAGATTGAAAAACATTTAAGAGCAAATAATATCAATACTAGTAAAAAGTGTGGGGATTTCACACATACCTACAAAAATCTCAAACTATTATAAACACAAGGCAAAAAATTTATTAAACAACACACATAAAATGTTCACCTTTGACTTCTCCATGTTTAATTTTCTTAATCTGTAAAATGAAGCTGATGGTATTTAGTTCTCAAGAAGATTAATTGCAAACATCAAAGAGAGTTAATAAATATTATTCGTTGTAATTTTGACGCACATAAGCTCTCCAATAATATGTCAGTGATTTTGTTATTAATATCGTAGTGTAGGTATGTCTTTAGTCAATATAGGTAAAATAAAACAAACCCATGAAACATACAACCATAACTAGAGGAAAGGAGAAATTCACTGCTTTGGAGACTGGAGAAGTGGAGCAGAAAAAGACAAGAGGTGGGAAAATGTTCTAGTCACACAAAGACGGAGCTTTCTACCAATGAAAAGTGAATTTAGGGAAGGGGTGTATGCCAACCAATGAGAAAGGACCAAATGAAACTTTCTATTTGTTAGGTATATGCAAAATAATAAACAGCAAAGAAAGCCAATAACTAACAAACATAACAACTAAAAAAGGAAGAAGGAAACTAAGCAAAAAGGCAGCAGAAAACAAGCAAGCAAAACTCAGAGACTAATTGCTCACTAAAGGCAATAAAACATTTAAATGTACTGATATTCTGCCTCCAGTGAGAGGTAGAATCCAGGCTGAATTTCAGATGCTGAGAACAGGTGAGTACTAAAGTGATGTCCTGATAGCCCTGAACTTATTCTTGGAACATCTGCAGGTTTCTCTCTTTTTCCTCCTCCTGATATCTTGACAGGACATGAAAAAAAAATTCTTTGCTATTGTGCTGGAGACAGAGACCACCTGATAGGAGTAAAGAAATCATGAGGTCCAGCTCTGCTGAGCCTCCAAGGGACCTACCCATAGTTGTTCTGTGAGTGAAATACCATGTGTGCTCCATGAGAACAAAAATCATGACAGATTAAACTATTGTTTAAACTGAGTCTAGAGTAGAGTCCACTGCACTTGAGTGGAGAAGTAGAGCCAGGATATAATGAAGAGGAAGAGGGCATTCTAGGAAGAGGAGACAAAGAACAAAACTGCAGTCTAGTAGTCCCCAAAGATAGCACTGATATCATCCTGCAGCTTTTAGAGGTTTTTATTTCCATCTGTCAGATTCTAAAAGATACTCTGAGTAAATTTCCTTCATCTCACAAAATAGAAAGAGGACCAGTCCAAACAACTTTTATAAGAGATGATGATGATGATCAACCACGAGTCTCTTTCTCCTTTCTCCTGACCCGCATTAAAAGCAAAGCCAGATTTTTTTTCTACATTATGTCTCCCCAATAAAATTCTATTGTGTTCCCACAAATATTCTCATTAAAGTCTCAGGATTCAATTTACATAATTGAGGCTGTCCAGCTAATTTTAGGAAAATTACTATGTTTTGAAAAATAACTGTTATACAGTAATTATGGCAGCGATGTTCTGCTTTGTGTAGAGCACAATGAAATCAGTAGGTTTAAAAATTTAGAACAAGTGACTCTACACACTCAATGTCATTTTTAAAATGAGAGAGAGAGAGAGAGAGCTGTTAAGAAATAGCTTTGCATGTTAATAGGGGAGCTGGAAAACATTCTGTGTTAAGATATATGATTTTTAACCTTCTTAAAAGAAATATTGAAAGAGGGAAATTGATTTTTTTCCCAGAAAATTTGCCTGTCACACTCTAAGTTAAGTTACTGTTATGTGTATCCATTAAATAAGTATATTATATGAAAAGTCACACTCTAGGAAATAAAGTTCAGTTAGCATTGACCTTAGTTAGGATTTATACAATCTCTTGGTTCATAAAATAAGGATCAACTGAATGGCCTCTCCTCAATGTACAATTAAACTAATTGTGAAGTATATTTCACATAAGCTATAGCTGCTTTTGGGAAATTGTGTTGATTGCCTCAGAAAGAGATTCTTAGAAATCATATATTCATAAAGAATTGAAGATGTAGCAATATTGTGTGTATTCAACATTGGGTCAATTAACACAGTATTTGGTAAATGAAACCAGAAAATGACAGTGTTTTAAGTGAGAAGAAACTTTCATCTAAATGTATTCATATGTTTCCGAAGGACCATGTTGCAAGGAGATGCTAGAATGGTGGGGGTAGGGCTGAGCCACTGGGTTTACTCTATATTCCACCATCAGCTGAATTTGCATGCTCCAGCCCCATTAACCATGGCATATGTTTTCTTTTCTGAAAAAAAATCATAAAATTCTGCTCAAAACATTATAATCTAGTCATTACATAAAAAATACCTTAGGTCAGTTTTTGTCAGAAGCCAACCTAGAAGTAATTCCATAAAATCAATGAGCAAGGGAGAGCTAAAGGAAGAATGCAAAGAGTCAAAAACAAAGGTAAGAAAAGGAAAGAAACAGGTGATACTTGGACAATTGACAGTTTTGTTTTGGAGCTCTGTGACATGAACACATCACCAAATGAGCAATTTACTTCACAAGGGTGATGAAGTTGTCATATTTGTTCACAAATTTCTTTCGTTGCTTAATAAGGACTATTCCCATACTAGTTGCCTCCTCGCCAATTTTAGGCTGAGGCATCAAATGGTCAAGGTTTCATTTTCTTCTTCTTCCCTTTGTCACCTGCAAATAAGTACCCACACACATAGACACATTAAAAGAAGATATTCATTACCCAAGATACATTACAACCCCCCAAAAAGGACTGAAAGAGTTAAATGGCTCCAGCCATTTTTCATAGAACCCTTTTAAAGAATAAAATGATAGGGAGCTGGGGTGGGGCTCAGTGGTTGTGCAGAAGACCTGACTTACATTTCTAGCACTGATCTCAAGCAGCTCACAACTGTAGCCCCATCTTTATGAGCTCAGATTCCTTTGGTCTCTGTAAGCCCTTGACCTCATGTGAACCTGCTGCCCACTGATAATTGAGATGAATACAAATCTTTTAAAAGGATAAAAAGTCGATGGGGAGAAGGAAAAACACATTTAGTAATGCTGAAATTTCAATATATTTTGGAAATATATTTTGAGAAAGGCATCAAAAACACACACTGGAAAAAAAAGATATCCTCCATAATAACAGTGGGGGTGGTTCTAGAACAATAAAACTACATTCATATCTCTCATCCTGGATAAAAATCAACTCAAAATTAATCTTACTCTAAGACATAGGACTTTGAAATTGCTAGAAGAAAATGTAATAAAGGCATAGGCATAGACTGAGATTTCTGCACAGGCCTCTAATAGTGCAAGCAATAATTCCAAGACAAATGGAATTATGTGAAATTTAAAAATTTCTGCATGGCAAAGGAAACTATCCCCAGTGAATTTGCAGTCTATAGAATGGGAAAATCTACAACAGAGCTGGGCTTATTCAAAATTTCCAGAGAACACCATAGCCCCACTTCCTGTTTGGGAATGGTAAACTGTGGTTTACATCCAATTCTGTCATTCCGTGACTGAATTTGATCATGTTATTTGGCTGGCATGACCTTGAGCTGCATTTCATATGATGCGTACACAAGAAGTGCTTTTCAGCAGGGTTTGGTGAGGATCACATTTGATAAAATATATAGCACAGTGGGAATAGTGTCTGCTACATAATAAATTCCCAACAGTAGTGTTTGTGCCACTCTATTCTCCGTTACTTTAAAGTGTCCTTTGAATCAGCCAGCCCAGTTCCTCCGAATCCTTTCTATCTTTCTTCTTATTAGCTTCTAAGTTTGAAGCCTGGTAGGAAAAATTGTAGTGGAATGTTAGTTTCAGCAAAACCAGATGAGAATTTTTTGGTAGTTATTTTGTTCTGAGACAGAATCTCACTTGTGGCTGAGCCTCGAATGTGTGATCTTCCTACATCAGCCTCTCCTGGTGAGATGGCATGTGCATACCACCATGCCAAGTAAGAATTTCATTTCAGTGGGAAAAAAATATTTGTTTATATTGTCTTTAAGAATTTGCATTTTTTTAAAAAGAAGAATTTGCATTTTTATATGGTTACTTCATCCTAATACTAATTATGTGATCACGAGACCAGTGTAAAGCGTCATACCCTTGGCCATAGAACCCTTCCCTGGAATGCCCAAGGAAAGGAGGTAGCCTCTGAATTGATTCATGGAAGATCAGGTGTTACTCACATACATGGACCCCCTTTAACTTTGACCTGGGACCACAGTCAACATCCATGCCTACCGTCAACTTGGAATATTATAGCCATTTTCTCACTGGAAAAATACAAGATTTAAAAAAAAAAAAAAAGCAGGTGATTTGCCCTCTCCAATTCATCTGCAAATTGAGATCCCTGTGGGTTTTATAATTCCAACTGCATACATTTTAATCTTTCATAATGAATCTTTATCTCTTCTTCATGATTCAAATACATTTCTAGTACTGGAACAAAAACTGAAAATTCATAATTTTTCCCTCTCTAGAGTTAGTGTATATTTGTTATAGAAATATTCCTCACCTATCAATTCAATTAATAATGTACAAATTCTATGTGAATTATAAAGCTTTTCCTAAAAATGCACTAGTAGCAGATTATCAGCTTCTTTGTATAAAATCCTTATTTTTAGTGTGTTCTTAGTACAGCTAATCCTTCTCAATTCATGGGATACAAATTGGTAAAAAAAACTTCCTAACATGTAAGTTCAGGCTTTTCACATAGCTCACCTTTTGATGATGCTTTTTGAATTTAGCTAGAACCAGGAGATAAGGAGTAGAAGGAGGAAATAGGGATTGCTAAGAACTCATTCTGGATGAAGTATTATCACACTAAAGTGCCCTTGTTGGATACAAATCCTCATGTTTACCCCTCTAGCGCTGAGCTGTTTGATTTTCTGTCTATCCAGCGCTGATTAGTGTTAGAAGACTTATTCAGGGATAATTCAATAGCCTGCTTCAAATGCCTGAGTTATCTATACCAGTAGTGCTCTTGGACTGCTGCCCACATTGGAGAAAAGAGCTTTATCCTCTTCCTCCGGCTAGAAGTGTTCCAGAAGTGCTTAGAACAAGAAAGCTCAGAGTGACACTTTTCAGGATGTTTCCTATCTTTCAAAGGGAAATTGTGAGACCGTGAAAATACATATCTACTGTGTGCCATTTTTTAATGAATAGAATATATTGAGGTTGATTTTCAAATTACAGGCTCATGCCTATAGTGAACTGGTATTTTTGAGGTACTATTACAAAGAAAGAAAGGCATCGTTTATTGTAACAAACACAAGTTTTTGTGTTGTGGAACACACTTAACCAGATATAGAAAGGACACTCAAGGCTCTCTGAGTCAATGCAGCACACTGATGTCTTTTAAAGTTTAAAGAGTTGCCAGTACTTTACAAGGTATAGCAAAAAAGGAAGAGTAAAGTCAGCAGGTCTGCTTTCAAGTATTCTACAATTGATATCAAACTGCAAACAAACACCTTGTGGCAGATGAGGCATCTTTAAGTGAGTGCTATAACTGCCTGCCAAGCTTTCAAGCATCAACATTCTCCACTGTCATTTGCTTCATACATTGTAGCACCAGAGCCTATGTAAACTCTTTACACTGCCCAAACTCTTTACACACGTACCCCATACACACCTCTGGCACACTGCAGTGATTTGCTTCAAAATCTAAAGAGTTGGTTGTGTCTTTGGATCAATGAATATGTTTCACTGCTCCCCTCATGTCTTGTCCAACACTATTGAAGGCTCCTGTCCCTTTCCTGCATGGCTGAGCATAGGCCTGCGTGCTTTTCTATCATCCCAATACATGGGTTGTATCTCTTCCTTCTGTCATCTCATGCACACTGTGAGCACAACAACAGACACTAAAACATCTTCACCTCCATCTCTTCCTTAGTTACAAGAAAATATAACACATGAAACTCAAGAGGAGATAAAGGCGCATTGTGTCATAATGTCATTAGAATAATGATATGAAGAGAAATAATAAACCTCAGATGAAAATGATGGATTTTGCATATTCAGAAGTAAAGGGGTATGTTCCTGTGGACTTCAAGAGTGAGAAGAGGGTAAAACGGAGAATGAATTGGATATTGGGTAAGTTGTATTATTTCCTACTTTAAAATGAAATTTGTTATAGTTTTATAATGTTCAATATTTTATGTACCCCTACAATGTGACCTATTACACTGCAGGATGTTATAGTTATATTCTTTTTAAAATATAACTAAATGTAATTTGCATCATTTTTTCCTTACCACCCTTTCTTCAGCACCACAACGAATAGAATTCTTTGTTTGGTGTATTGGCTACACTTCTATAAGTAAGTCAGGGAAGAAAGGGCTTATTTGGGGACAGTTCCAGAGTGGATACATTCCATCATGGTGGGGAAAGGATGGCAGCATGAGCATGAGGCCAACCAATCACATTTCATCTGTACACAGGAAGCAGAGCAGGGAGAACAAGTGGGTCAGACTATAAAATTGCAAAGTCCTCCTGAAGTGACATATTTCCTCCAGCAAGTTTCTACCTCCTAAAGTCTCACTTCCCAAACAGTACCAACATAAGGAGAGCAAATGTGCATATGGAGGATATTTCCTCTTGAAATCACAGCATTCTTCCTCAGACCCCAGAAGGCTCTAGGCTATCTTACATTTTAAAAAAAGATTGTTATTCAACTTCAAAAGTTCCCATTGTCCTTAACAGTCCCAACACTGTTCAAAACCTCAAAGTTCAAAGAAAATTATATTTAACTGATAAGTGGCTTTCAAAGAAGGTGATATTTTAACTGATAAGTAGCTTTTCTATGGAAACAGGAGGTGTTTAATAGTTTGGATGGTTCCTGTGAGAATATGTGAAGTAGAGATTGCTAAACTAACCTTTAAAGAAAGCAAATTACTAAGTATAGTGGTGGCTGTAGTCACAATATGAATGCATGGAATTGAAAACATAGCCTTGTATCCATCATGGGAGGAGATAATGGGAAGAAACAGGCACACCCACCAGCAAGCATCACCAGACACTATAGTAAGGAGTTCGGCATTTTGAAATGTATGTTATACATCTACTCACTCTTCAAGAGTACACTTGAACATTTGTCCACTTCCAAACCCTTAGATTTCTTCACTATCCTATTATGTATATCTTTAGTTTCACTGAAAAGTAAGGTGCTATTTACCTTCCCATGCCTTTATTTCACAAAGGGCAATGTTTCTGAGGTTCACTCATGTTGTTCAAAATGACAAATTTACTTCTCTGAAAGACCAAATAGTATATGATTTTGTGCATTTGCATACTTTATTGATCTGTTTATTCAGATGACTGAAGTTGATCCAATATCATAGTTACTGTGGACAGTTCTGCAATGGGCCTGGAAGTGAAGGCACCTCAACATATTGATTTCATTTCCTGTTCAACTTATTCCACAACAAATATACCACCAGTTGAAATACTTTAACTTTCCAATACAGTTCATGCCTAAGCTATATTTCATCATAATTTATCAATTTAGATACAATATTTGCCCACTTGATCATTTGAATAACTGAGCATTATAATAACTGACAGTAGTGCACAGGTTGGAAAAAAGTCAAAATTCAAACTAAAATATGTTTTCTACTGAATGTGTATCACTTTTGCACCATTATAAATTCCAACCTTATGTCATCTATAGACAGATTTTTCTTTGGGTGGCCAGCTCACAAAAAAAAATGACATAGAGACTTATTGTTAATTATGATTGTTAATTATAAATGCTTGGCCTTAGCTTAGGTTTACTTCTAACTAGCTCTTATAACTTAACCCATTTCTATTAATCTACATGCTGTCACATGGCTTGTGGCTTTTACCTCTCCTCATGTGTGTCCTACTTCTTCTGCATCTGGCTGATGACCCATCTTCTTCCCTGAGACTTCTCTGTCTTCAAAAGTCCCACTTACGTTCTTCCTGGCTAGCTACTGGTCACAGGGACACATCTTCACACAGGAATATTCTGTAACATCATATATTATACATAGATAATGAAATTATAGCATACTTGGGAAAAGGAAAGAAATTATTGGGAAAGGGGAACAAGTGACAAATGGTAGGTAAAGAATGTTGAAAGTACATCGTGTAATTGAGTGAAACTGTCTTTGTAAAACTCACCACTAAATACTCTGTAATAATTACAAACTGATAAATTGTAAGTCAAAGCATTGTGAGTTAAGGACCATCATTATACCAAGTCACGGTATTTCTAGAGCATATACTAACTTTTAGTTCTAGGGGTAGATTTAATAAACTTTTCAATATTATCTGTATTAATTTAGAATTAATTGCCATAGACAGAACAGCTGTGGTCATCACAGAGCACTGGAAAAGAGAGTAATGGGAGAAAGAGACACAAGACTCTGGGTTTACTTGAAGAATGAACAATTTTTATTTTTCTCACTGCTCTTTATATATTGTTGAGCTAACTACTAGAGATAGCATTGCAAGCAGAGCTTGAGTGAACAGTATCTTTGGCCCCTTTCTCTGGTTTTTCCTTATGTATTTCTCTGACCTTGTGGCCCTATTTTGTCCCCCAGAGAAGGTTCCTCCTAAGCCATATCTCATGCCAGTAGTTTTCTGAAGTCACAGGGACACAGCTGGCTTAGAACAGGCTGGAAAAAAAAACTGCAGACCATTTGGTCCCCAGTACCTTCCTACTCCAGTACCTTCTGATTTTGCAGCGTCATGGATCATGGTGACACATAAGCACCCCCCCCCACACACACACACACATTTTCTTTTTTCAGATTTTTTGGATTCAGGGTCTGCTTATTAAAAATGCTATCACACCAAAAAAAAAAATAAAATAAGGGAAAAATGAAAGGAAAATTAACAAAAATAATAATAGAAATTAATATAAAATATATCAGGCTTTTAGTAACTTGATAATGTAAACTATTTATATTTAGGTTAATTACAAGGTAAAGCAGAGTAACAAATATGACGACACTAGCAATGAATGGTCATTTGACATATAATAGCTTGTACTTGTTATATAATCCAATCAATGTGATTTTTAAGGCCATTAAGTCTATTTGAAAATTCATATCTATTTTGGATAATGGGGAGATCTTTCTATTTTTGAAACCTGTTTAACTAAATTACTGGGGAAGCAACCTGTCTGTTCACAATCTCTGAGAACAAATGCTCCTACCATATCTGCAGCTACAATTCCAATAAATATTAGAATGCCAGAAACCAACAATCCTATAAAACTTAGTTCCAGTTTTTAGTACTATTAATAATTTTCCCAAATACAGCATTTATATTTTCTCAAAACCATCTCCTTTTAGTTTTACAGAAACCAATTTGAGAATTGTTTTAATACCACAAAAGTAGAGTTTAAGGTATTATGACTACAATGAGTAATATGACAAAAAAGCCTCCACAAATATGGTACAACGTGTCAGTAAAATACATGTCTCTGTTCCCCAACTAGTTAGACATGGAGTAGGATTACACAGTCCAGGAATAGAGATATAGAAACAGTAAAATTGGAAGTGTTAATGGTAATAATTCTCTTATGAAGATGAATAATACCAGAACTTGCAAGGAGAGGCTGGAAAGAGGTATGTATGGTACATGTAATTTGTAACATCAATGCAAAAACAATGGGTTGATGGCTAAATATAACACTTTTTGTGTTTTGTTGGATTCCATTTCCTCCATCTCTCCATTCTGTTTTTTCCAATTGTACTTTTAGTTGCTTGTGGTCTTGTTTTATGACTCCCAACAATCCACAGTGTAGAGAGCCCTATTGTCTCTACATCCTGGCTGGAGTTCATTACCACCTGTCTTTCTGATAACAGCTGCCCTACCAAGTACAGGTGAAATTGCACTGTGCTTTTAATTTGTACTCCTTCAATAGTTGCCAGTGCTGAATACTTTCATGCATTTTGTGTATTTATGTATCTTTAAATGTTTTTATATTTATTTTTTTCTTTCAGTATTACTGATTTTTTTATTCTTTTTTTCATAATTTTTTTATTTTATATAACCAAGTCCATTTAAATGAAAACAAACATTTATAGACAATATTTGGGAATTTGGGCATCGTTCTTTCCAAACTACTTCCTGCTGGTAAGGGGCGCTGTCATGGGGGATTCTAAGAAGATGCAGAAATCCTGGCTGTGGTCTGTAAGGCTGCTTTGTCCAGCTGTTTTGAATGTAGGATCACCTGGTACTCTGTTTCAGGCAGTCTTGCTTGATCAAACCACATTAGTCTGAAAGGAATCCACATCTTTTCATTTTCTGTGGAAACAAAAATAGAAATCCTTTTCCCCAGTAACTTGTCCTTGAACTTAAATTTTGGAGTCAAAGCATGTTTTTTTTAATTTAATTTATTATTTTACATGTCGATCCCAGTTCCCTCTCCCTCCCTCCTTCTATTCCTCTCTCCCTCCCTTTTACCTTCTCTGCCCTCTCACATGCCCCCTAACCACCCTCTCCTCCCATTCCCCCCACCCCAATTCCATTTGTAGGGGAATGTGATCCAGTTGGGGTCATGTAGATCTGACAGGTCATGTGAAGTAGGGACTAGTGCTTCTCTCCTGTCTCTAGGTTAAGGCAGTTATCCCTCCATGGGGGATGTTTTCGCAAGGTCCTTTTGTGCACCAGGGCATGTTTTTATATTTATTTACTCTGTGTGTGTGAGTGTGTGTATGCACACATGCACGTATCCTATGGCATATATGTAAACTCCAGAGGACAAATTGCAGGAGGTAGATCTTTTTCTTCTACCACGGAAGTTCCAAGAACTGAACTCAAGTCCATCATATTTGGCTTTTTCCTTCTGAGTCATCTTACAAGTTCCTTTCCCTGTGTATCCTTTGTTTGTCTGTTTGGCATAGATCTATTAAGTCCTGGTTATGTTTTGTCAACTTGACACAAGCTGGAGTTATTTCAGTAAAAGAATCACAACTTATAAAGTTCTCCATCAGATTGCCTGTAGGCAAGTTTCTAGATCATTAATGATTGATATGGAAGGGTCTAGGCCACTGTGGGCAATACCACCCTTGGGGATATAGTCCTAAATGGTATAAGAAAGCAGAAAGAACAAACCAATAACTTCCTCCATAGTTTCTGCCTCCAGGTTCCTGACTTGAGTTCCTGCCTTGACTCTCCTTCATGGTAGAAGGTAAAATGAAATAAACCCTACTTCCCAAGTTGTGGTTATAGAGTTTTTATCAGATCAGACACTTTATTTTTAAATTGGGTTATGAATATGAAATTGGTTGGTCTTGTAAAATATATTTTATATATTAAAAATGCATAATTTAAAAATCCTCATTGAACAGGCTGTCTCTTAGCCTTTGTGTGCCTGTGGCCATGTGGGACAGTTTTCTTTGCTTTTGATGTGACTTTTCTTCTGTTTTTACTCCTGCTGCCTGAGGCTTTAGACAGCATGTCAACATTCGCTTACAGCACTATGTAATGTGCTTTGAGATGAGCTAGAGTGGTACTTTGAGTTTCATTCGTATGACTCAAGGTTGCCTTGGCTGCTCCTGATTGTTGCTGACACCATATGAATTTTGGGATTGTGTTTTCTATTTCTGCAGAATAATAATCATTGACACTATTTAGGTAGCACAGACATCTAAACAAATGAGTTCTGTTAATGCATGAAGATGGAACATCTTTCATTAATTTGTGTTATCTCCAGTTTCTCTAAAAATGTCTTATGGCTTCACTGTGCTGGCCTTATTTTCATTTAATTTATTTCTGTGAATTTTTTCAGTTATTGCAAATGGTGTTCTTTTTTAAAATTTCTGTTTCAAATAACTTGTTTTATGTGTTCAGAAACACTGCTAGATTTCATACATAAATTTTACATCTTTACTTCATGTATTTATCATCTGTGAAAATCCTCAAGAGTATATGTATATGTATGTGTGTGTGTGTGTGTGTGTGTGTGTGTGTGTGTGTGTGTGTGTGTGTGTGTTAGTTCTGGCTAGGAATTTTAGAGCTACATTGAATAGAATTGACAAAATCTACAAGTCTCTCCCATTTCAGATCTTAAAGCAGCTTTTATATTTTACTGTGCACCAACCATTTGTCATTCATGGCCTTGAATGGGATGAAGCTTGCTCCTTCCATAATAAATATATTGAGAGCTTTTATCAAGAAAGGAGATTACATTTTTATCAAATATTATTTCTGCATCTACTAAGGCAGCCATATTTTTCACTTCATTCTATTAATGTGCTACTGTAGTCCTGTGGATGCTAAATCATCCTTGAATCCCTAAGGGACATTCTACTTGATTGAAGTGCATGATCCTTTTAATGTGCTGTTGAATTCAGCTTGCTAGTATTTTGTTAAGTACTCACTCACCCATGTTTATTAGGGATATTGGCTTGTAATTTTATTTTCTTGTAATGTCTTTCCCCAAATATAATATTAGAGAAATTCTGGCTTTCTGAATTGAGTTTGAAAATGTACTCTCTTCTTCAGTATTTAGGAAGGCTTTGAGTGTTGCTGCTAATTCTTTAAATGCGTGGGAAAATTCAGCAGTTGAGACCACTAGATGCTAGTATTTTCTTTGATGGAAACCTTCGTTATAGATTCAATCTTCTTCCTCATAATGATTCTGTTAAGATTTCAAATTTTCATAATTCAGTTTCTGCCGGTTGTTTATGTCTGGGAATTTATTCACTTCCTCTAGGTTATCTAATCTGTTTTCATACTATTTTTCATAGTGATCTCTTATAATCCTTTGTGATTCTTTGTTACTGGCTCTAATATTTCTTCTCCCATTTCTGCTTTTATTGATTTGACCTTTTTCTCTTCTGTCTTTATTTAGCTAAAGGTTTGTCAAGTTCCTAGCCCCATATAAAGAAAAGAAAGTATATCTTTGTTGTTCTTTTAAACTGGTATTGTACTCTTTATGCCATTTATCCCATTCTTATGTTTACTATTGCTTCCTTGTGTTCAATTGGGGTCCAAATTTGTCTCTTTTTTCACACTAGATTTTTCTGGAAAGGGACAGGCTGGCTTGCTTCTAAAGTCAACTGGTAGACAAGCATGGAAAATGCATAAGAAAGCACATGTCTTGAACCTGGGACCCTTGGATGGGCTTGGAACCTGGAGCCTGTCTGCCTGGGGCCTTTCTAAATCAAGGATCCATGGGAGCAGGTCTCACACTTGCATTTCCCAGGACTGTTTGTGGGGTATTTTCCTCTAAACTGAAATGTTCCCTCCAAATTGCTCAAGGAAGGGTGTGTGTGTGTGTGTGTGTGTGTGTGTGTGTGTGTGTGGTGTGTGTGTGTGTGTTTGTGTTGTGTATCCCCAGGAAAAGTCTACTGTCACAGAATAGGGACAGATCTAAATCTAGAGTCCTCAGGAACAAGCCAGCAGCCAGTTTCTCCCAGAATAATTCTGTCTTTATCATTGATCAATGGAACCTCATGTACAGCCTGTATCAGCTGATAGAAATCTGGATGCTTGTGCACAGATTCTGGCTTAAGGCTATATTCACAAAGATTGGCCTGTTTTCAGGAGCATTAGAAGATACCCTGAAATCCCAATACCTAAGGGCAATCTTGGACCCTAAACCACAAAGACCAGTCCAGCCATAGAGTTTAATGGAACAACACTGGATTCTGGGTCTACTGGTATGTGGCACCTTAGAAACCAATTTGGAATTAAATAAATCAGTAGTTTTTGTGGATGTCACCCAGTACTGGAGATAAAGGATTCTGTGTTGATCAGAGAAGTAAGCCTAGTGGCTGGGCCCTCAAAAGAGAATTCTGTGACCTCTAAATCTTAGAAATTGAGCTAACGGGGTGATGGTGAATGAAGATATGACAGACACAACTACAGAAAGACTACAATCAGGTACAGTCTATACTTATTATATACATCATGGGCAAGAAGTTAAGGTAGTTAATCTAGGCAAGAAGCATCTGTAGAGAAGTCATGGGTTGCAGTCATCTGGAGGAGGAAGTTGCTGTTGATGCTTCCTGTATTCCCTGGTTTTAGCTAAAGCTTGGCCATTTGTCAACACCCATACCTAGGCCAGGGAAAGGCTCTGTCATTCCTCTGAGTCTGACTCCAGGAAGGCTTTGCCATTCCTAAGGGTCTAAGCCATGGGGCTCCTTAACATAGAAGTGCTCATAGGAACAATGTACATTCACTAAGGCCTTCTTCTGCTCACTACAAAGGAGCCTGGTAGCTTATACCTACAGCTGAAAACCTCCCATGTCCTAATTTGTTGATTGGGTCTGTAAGAATTGACTTGGTGTTGTGGAAAACCACCTAGTACTTAGAATATGCCAAAATGTAAAACTAATAGGGTGGGTCTGGTACCAAGGGAAATCTGGAGCCTGGGCCATTGAATTAAAGCTAGAGTTTAAATGATTTTATGGTCTAGAGCTAATAGCTATAGATCCAACCTAGAGAATGGCAGCCCAGAGGCTGGGTACACAGGTACCAGCTTAAAGGATGGAACTATGAGTGTCTTGCTGGTACGTTCAATATGCAGGGAAGAATAGTTGAAGTGTCCAATGCCAAATCAAGACTCACTTATATTTCCTTTTAAAAGCCTGGGCTAGAAGGTGTCACATGGGCAGTGCTAAATTGTCTTTATATATCTCCTTGTTTCAATGCTACACCATGTACTGTAACCTCTCACATCTTTTTTCTAGCCCTTATGAAGAGTTTCACATATGCTCTTTGCATTGACATCTCTGTGAAAGGACAAGTGCTGCAGAGTCCTATTCTGCCACCTTAACCCCCATTCTTCATCAAAGCTCCTGTTCGATTGCTGGGTTTTCATTTTTGTGATTATGAATAGCATTTTATTTTCTCATTGTTGTAACATTGCACATTGAACTGCCCTACATAAAGTCTCTGCTCCTGTCTATGGTTTGTTTTTGTAGCAAAAAAGGTAATTCTTGTTCAACATAAAAGCCTTGAAAAGAACAGAAAATCCTATTGAAATAAAGGCTTCAAAGGTCAGTTGTAACTCCGTCTTCTAAAGATAATTGTATGATGAGGTTTTGTTCTATGTCTATTTAGTATTTGCTTCTTTCTCTTGTAGATTTATGCATAGTTATAAAAACAGTACCAATCTGCACACACAATTTAGCCTTGTGATAGGACATACCAACTTGACTAACGGCAGAGAATGTCGCATCAATTCTCTGAATTTGCCTGTGAGGAGGATTCCATAAAAGATGCACTGAGGAGGTAAGACTCTCCCCAAATGCGGAATTATCTCACAGACTGGGGCCCTGAATACAGAATTCCAGCATTCCCTTTTCTCAGCTTTCTGGCCCCCTTAGATGTGAAGGATTCTGCTTCACCATGTCCCATCCTCACTGATGTACTGCAGTGGTAGAAATTTTAATCCAAATTCAATATTTTCTTAGTTTGGTCTTTTCTATCTGATATTCTGTCTCAGCAACACAAACATAACTAATACAAACCTTTATCTTACCATCATGTTCTGTATGTGTTAATTGCTGCTCCTCAAATTTGTTTCTATATCTGCTACAGTGAACATATATTTAAGGTTTCTCATTTCTATTGGTCCCTATGTCTCTAGATTGATTCTCCTATCCAGCCCCAGATATTGTAACAGTAAGTCAACACCTGCTATTTAACTGGCCTTTTTGGCTCTGATTCTCACACAGCACACTGACTCCCACTTCTCTTCCCTAAGAACAGTCAGGAATACAATGCAGAAGTGCGTGAGATTAACTCTCCCTGAGAGTAATCATTCTATTCTAACTAGGGCAGACTAGTTGGAGCTTAAGAGACAAATTCTTTCACAAGTCTTCCCTTAGAGGCCATGATCCAAGCCCCAGCCTTTCTGGAACATGGAGCCTGAGGGGAAACAGTAGCTAGTACAGCAACAGCATTGCATTTTCGCATCATCTTCCTTTGTCTGGTTCCTCTTTAGTATTGCAGTGGCTTCCCTGGAAATGTGCCTTGCCACAGGGATTAACACTGAATCCTTTTCTCAGTGTCCTTCTCATAAACCCTGTTTTACACACCTGAGTGGTACCATAACATAAAAATATTGAGGCTTGGTAATTAATCACCCATTGAGAAGCAGTTAGTTGTTTTTAGATACTAATTATTACAAACTGTTCTAGTATAATAATTCTTAACTAAAAATATTTACACTCACCTCTAATAATATTCTTGTGATGAACTCATGGCATAGAATTTCTATAAGGTGCCATAGACATTTTTAAGAGCAAAGAGATATTAGAACAAATCACACTGAAGTTCTTTAATTCTGTACTATTTGCATCAGCAGATAAATTAGTTGTGACTTACTGAATGTAAAATTTGATGGGAATACCTTGCAGTTTAAGATTGTAAACTTTTATAAAGTATGCAGATTTTGTAGACAGATCTCTAGATCCTTGTTAAGCAAGCAAAATAAATTGAAACATACACAAAAATCTTTAATATATTTTGTGAGTTTTCTTCACTTTACAGATAGTCTATTCCTATTTGTTACAAAAGTAATTTCTTCTCCCCTAAGAAGTTATTTTGTTTGCTTATTTTTAAGTACACAGTTTGTGCTTATGTAGTCATTTCATTTATATCTCTGAATCCTCCTGGAATGTTTTCATAAACCTGTGACATAAAAGAAAGTTTCACTTCTCAATGCTCAGCAAAATACTGCCCAAACTCAGACCTAGTACATGGGACTCCTTCTGTGACATTTCCATTCCTATCTTTGCCATAGGTCCAGGTTTATTGTAAGAATCTAATAATTTACACTTGCTCCAAGAACTATCCCCAATAGAATCAATAAGTACCATACATGTGCAATTTGGCTCTATTCCATTTTGTATCTTCTCAGGTGAGGGTTAATAAATATATGTCTGTGATGAGAGAGTATATGAAGTTTGGGGATGTAAATGTGAGCTTTGCATTCCTAAAAACAAAAAGAAACTATTCAGATTTTACCTCTGAATGCAATCTTCATAAAATTCAAACCCTACCTTTGGCCAGCTATGTGCATGGTGCAACAATTGTAAGGATTTTTTTAAATATTTGATCTGGATATCTGTTTTCTTTCACTCAAAACTGAAAAAAAAATCTTCCTCAAAAACTAAGTCACTGCATATCTATTCTACAATCCTGATATTTTGCATCAAAAAGTAATTTAACATATATGAAACTGAAAAAAGAACTTACACTGAGCGAATTAACCCAAAAACAGGCAGGTAAATGCTGCAAGGCCTCCCCCGTATGTGAGTTCTAGTTTTGAGTCTCTAACTCTGTGTTCAAGTTAAAATACCTGCAAAACACAGAGGACTACAAAGAGACTGTCTCAGGAGCAGACATTTTCAGGGAGAGTAAAATGTAGGTAATATGAAAATTGATAGAGGAATAATTCAGGTTTAGTAACTTAAGCAGGAAGGGCAATGGGAGAATGGAGAAGGTGAGTAGATCCTCATAGGGGAATGATAAAAACAAAGGGCCATACAGAACGCTACCACTTTGTAAGCCAGATGACAGGCACTCACTAAGAGTTGTTGGATGGGAATGTCCCAAAGGCCTCCAAAATAATATAGACTATATAGACTTTTGCCTTTTTTTTTTTTTTTTTTTTTTTTTTTTGGTTGCCCTTGTTGCTGAAGATACCCCAACTTTTGTTGCAAGATATAGAGAACTCAATCTGAAACTGTTCTAGAAGCTTCCTTCCTTCTTCCTACTAGCTTCTTTTTGTGATGCCAGAAGGTGCTATACATGCTACTGAAAGAGAAAATACATCACTGATCTTCTACATATCTGAACTCTATGAACTGTAATACAAACTTGGCAGGCAAGATCTAACCACTGATGCAGTAGTGGCACAACTGATATGGAGCTACAGCCACTCTCTGTTTGGATTTGAGGCCTGCTCCACAAAAGGGAATTTATGTTTGGTACCATAAAACCAATCACAGCCACATGTCTAAAAAGGTGTTAGACTATAAGAGGTAATTTACTGTTGTTGATTAGCTGAGTTTACATGGCATAAAACGTGTGTGTGTGTGTGTGTGTGTGTGTGTGTGTGTGTGTGTGTGTCATTCTAACCACACAAATACTGCTCTCAGCCTTAATTAGAGAAGCTTTTCTTTGCAATGGATGGCAATGAATGCAGTGACTCATGACGAGTCAAGCTACTGAGAATAAGTACAAGTTGAGTGCTCTACCTTAAACAAAACAGTCTGTACTACCCCCTCTTGTGTCCAAGGAACATGGAGGAAATTAATTGGAAAGAGTATAAGGTCCCCAAAATAGGAATAAAGACAAAATACTAACATTGGGATATAACATAGCCATTACAAGCATGACCTCAAGACAGAGCTTGTCAAAAGTCAACCATAGATTAAGAAAGTGCCCATATGACCCTACCTCCCTACTATGCTATGCCTACTGATGGATTATTGAAAGAAATAGCCATTGTTTTCTATTGAATACCCACTGAAGAGCCCACCAGATAGATAGCCTTGATTAAGCTCACAAAGTCACAAAACAAAACAAAAGCAGCACATGAATGTGGGACAAGGATTTGTAGAGAAGGGTGGGTGATAAGTTATCAGAATGCAATATATACATAGGAAATTATTAGAGAATAAATTTAATGAAAGTTATCAAATAAATAGATATTTATATCATTCAAACACCTTGACAGAAGCACCACTACCTGGAAACTATACTGGTCAAAATATAAATAACTGCCTTCAAAGAAAAAGTGTTAACATTTAATGAGTTAACTTAGGTTCTACACTCAAAACCATTGTATTTAGGCTTTTGAATTACCACCATGTGTTTTGACAAACTTCATAGTGGTCTCTTTTCTTTCTGAACTCTAGTTCTATGAAATCAGGATAATATTTATATAGTTCAGTGGTTCTCAACTTTCCTAATGCTTAAACACTTTAATACTGATATGCGACCCCTGTTAAAGGGTTGTTTGACTCCCAAAGGGATCAAGACCCACAGGTTAAGAATGGTTGACATAGATTATTATGATAATTGAAGTAGTTGATATATATATGTGTGTGAGTGTGTGGGTGTGTACATATACATAAATTATATACATGTGTAATTTGAATAGTTGTTTGCAGATATTAAAAATATAGGAAACTTATTAATGCAATGAACATAGAAATAATTTTAATCAACTCATGTATTACTATAAACTCAATGTTATATTGAGCATATGATAACATCTTACACTATTTGACTTTGTATTTCTATCCTTATGTAGTTATTTATTTACTTTTCATGTGGAGTGTTATGTGTGTGCATGCAGAGGTGAACAGTTGGTGTTGGAGGTATTTCTTAATAGTTCTCCACATTCCTTTTCAGATCTTACTGATTTTGTTAGGCTGGCTAGCCAGGAAATTCACAGAATCCACATTTCTGTTTCCTCAGTAACAGGATTAGAGGAACACATTGCTGCACCCAGAATTTTATGTGGGGGTCTAAATCCAGGTCCTCATGCTTATGTGATAATCATGTTGCCTAGTAAAGTCATTTCTCCAGCTCTGATTTTGTATTTCTTTCCAGATTTCAAATGACTTCCAGGTTGATAAAAACAGTAAAAAAGGATTAACACTAATTCAGTACCTAATGTATTCCAAAACCCTACTATTATGCAGACTCTTCCTAAGTGTATTAATTCTGGAAGCTCCCCATGATATCATAATTATCAAAATGTAGCCACATTCCACATTCTATAATTTTGGCATTTAAAAGATTGAAATGACTTTTATAATTATAGTCTTAAAATTACTCTCAATTTCAATATTCCAGTGTTTCAATTTAGAACGTGCAAAGAAAACATTATCTTATGCTTCCAGCATCTGAAATGACCCTTGAAAGTCTTACAGACTATAGGCATTCCACAATTAATGGATGATGTCTTCTCTGTTCACATGTTGTAACTTTATCATAAGAAAATTTCTCTTCTGTTGATGTGGAAACTGAGGCTCAGGTAACTTATGAAATTTTGCCATGTTCGTACAGTAAGAGAGTCAAACCCAGTCAGACCTGGCCATATTCAGAAATATCTTTGTCTATATTGTTTCTCATCTTAGAATGGGCAGGAAACTATGGCTGGCCCCTTGAATCACAAACATAGACTGTCATGTTCTTCCTCCCCATACTGCAGTATTGAATACGAAGTCTGTAGTCTTAAATCTTTTTGGCAGGAAGCCCAGATTTCTAGAACTTCATTTGCTCCCTTGTCTGACTGCCCATCAAGAACTAAAGCCCTACACCTTAGTGTGGATGGAGCCCTGAGCTCTTAACATTTCATTTTATCTTTACTTTAAACAGCTTTCTGTTTCTGTTCTTAACAGTTCGGTGTGTGTTTTATGTTCTGCCCTTTAAGTTTGAAATCTCTTTGCCTTTTTGGTGTCTTTTCCAGCTACTGGTCAGCCTGACTGTGAGGAATGGCTATCTCCTCTGACCTGTCTGAAATAAATCCTAAGCCAAGTCCACAGCCTGGAAATTGAGAAAGTAAAAGTTATCTGTCGTCAGAAGCAAAATGCATGTGTCACTTACATTTTGTGTGGATTTTGCTCCATTTGTTTCATTTACAATTTTTAAAAATGAATCAAACATCTGTATTTCATGAACTATTTAATCTGAAAAGAATATTTGATTTATATGGAGAAACTATAAAGTAATTCATAAATCTACAAATAAGGCCTGATCACAATCTTTAGAGACACCAGATCATCAAGGCATGTAATAATAGCTGTTTATAGTTACTGAGTAACTTAAAGTATCAAATATAATTCAAACATAATTCACTTTATATGAACCCCCCCACACAAACACACACAGACATAAATATCCCTCACATGTTAAAGAAGAAATCAAGGCATAGAAGGATTGAAAAAGTAAAGAAGTGATAAATGGGAATTTCTATCCAGGAAGCCTAACACCATCTTTTCCAGTGTAGTCACAATAGCACCTACTGTATTCATGAGAAGTGAAAGAAACTGATAAGAGCAGAAGCAGGAAAACAGAAGATTTCATCGTCTGCCCTTAAGTTTGTAGATTCACATCTGATACAACAGCACAAACGGTATGAATATTTACCTAAGAGGTCAGTGTGACTCTAGGGATAAACTCCACTTGATGTCATAGGAGAAGATAAAGAAAGATACATTCTCCCATAATTAGGGCAAGCAAGAGAGCCTGTGGTTGCCAGTACACTAGACTCAGAAGTGTTTTTGGAATGGTGGTATTTTCACAGCTGGCACCATCTCCAGTGGCTGCACTAGGTGTGCCCAAGTGACTTGATGCATAGAATGTATTAAATTATGGCAGTTAGAGAAAAAGTGAACATACTATGCTGCCTATAGAGTAAGAGAAGTAAACATGATATGCTGCCAGAGCTACTGGGTTCTAAATACAAGGTGAAGGGTGACCTCAAAAGAAAATATCTCATGGGCTGTTGTGGGCTTCAGAAATTAAAATTGAGATTATTATTCCCAAGATGGATTCAATTGCATATCAAAACTAGAAATAATGGTATTAATAGAAAACATACAACTCTGGAAAAACAAGTAAAATTAAAACCAACATTTAAAATTAAGAATGGCATATTATTTTGTTGCTTTTCTTCATTTTTTATTGTTTTCTCTCTCTCTCTCTCTCTCTCTCTCTCTCTCTCTCTCTCTCTCTCTCTCTCTCTCTCTCTCTCTCTCTCTCGTCATCAGAGAGGACTCCTTAAAAAATATTGAAGACTTAATATGTAGTAGGACCAAAGAGATGAGTCAGCAGTTAAGAGCATGGGCTCTTCTTCCACAAGATGGCATTCAATACCCAGCATCACATGGCAATCCACAATCATCTGCAACTCCAGCTTTCAGGGAATCTGATGCCTTCTTCTGGCCACTGGCTTCAGGCATGCAAGTGTTGCTCAATCCGAGAGATTAGGATCTTACATCAGTTAGTAAAGTGCTTGCTTTTCCTGTGTTTGAGCCCTTGGAACTCATGCAAAAATATTCAGACATGGTGGTGCACACTTGTCACACCTGTGCTGCAGGGACAGCCTAGCCTACTTGATGTGTTCCAGGCCAACAAGAGATACTGTCTCAAAATGACAAAGTGGACAGCACCTGAGGAAAAAGAACAGTTTCATCTCTGACCCTTCATGTGTCTCCTCAAATATACTTCTTCAAAGTCATCTCTAATGACCCAGCTCCCAGGGAAACAAATACACGTCTGTATATGATTATCAATAACTTTACATAGACATAAATTGCCTTTTTTGTGCCTCAGAATCTTGGGCAAACAATATGTAAATAATAGTAAGTAATAAAATGAATTAGGATGGGCCAAACACTGTATTTGATTCTTATAACAACTGAATTTCTGTTCTGCAGCCCAGACCTTTCTTTTTCAGGATTTGAACATATCTGAGTGAGTCACTTTACCTTGGACATCTGCACCAGCATCTCATAAAAGAGCCTTTCAACCAATGACCTTGCAGAGCTTGCCCTGAAAAAAAAAATCTCAAAGAATGGGAATTGGTTCTACTTGAACAGTTTTAAAAGGTTACACTAATGGTCAGGAGATCTTGTCCTTTCTCCAGGAGACCATGTATATCTCTCTTGGGTCCTCCTTGTTTCTAGCTTCTCTGGAGGTGTGAATTGTAGGTTGGTAATCCTTTGTTCTATGTCTAATATCCATATATGAGTGCTCTATGTCTAATATCCATATATGAATGAGTACATGCCATATTTGTCTTTTTGTGACTGAGTTTCCTCACCCAGGATATTTTCTTCTAGTTCCATCCATTTGCCTGCAAATTTCAAGATTCCATTCCACCCCCCCCCCGAGTAATGCTCCATTGTATAAGTGTACCACATTTTCTCCATCCATTTTTCCATTGAGGGGCATCTAGGTTTCTTCCAGGTTCTGGATATTACAAATAATACTGCTATGAACATAGTTGAACACGGAATGGACAAGGCCCTGCCCCAAATGATATGACAGACTTTGATGATCCCACATAGAAGGCCTCACCATTTCTATGGAGGAAAGAGGGAATGGGATAGGGGTTGGTGGGGGCATGGGAGAATGGGAGGGAGAGGGAACTAGGATTGATGCATAAAATAAGATTGGTTCTAATTTAAATAAAAAAGGTTACAGGAATGGGTCTGTGAGTTACTAATTTCTATATTTGTTATGTTAAGAAATATTACTTATTCCTTCCCTCAATTTATTTAATGGTCAAATCATCTCATCTCTTCATCATGGATTCCTGACCTATTTCATTATGAGGCAGTCATATTGCTTGCTTTGTGACTTTATTCCCTTTAGGCTCTACGGAACCAGTGTTCCAACGAAACTAAAGGAACAGGAAGAGCACAAACAATATCTGCAATCTTATCCTCTCTGTCTCCCTGTCTCTCTCCCTCTCTCTTTCTCCTTCTTCCTACCCTCCCCCTCTTGCCCATGTCTCTAAATGGTCAAAGTTCTCCCCTTGTTTCCAGGATGTGTTAACTGACTATTCTGAGCTGAGTCTGGAAAATCCAACTCTCAAATCCAACCTTTTGTGTTTACCTAAGACTAATGTGACCAAAAAACACGATCCCCTCAGTGGATCTGCCCAGTTTGTCTGAGGCTCCAGGGTGTAAGAAGAAAAGGCAATTAATAATATTAGAAGTCTAAGTAGCACAGCAGTGGCAGTCAGAATCTATGACTAACAGTAGTCCAGAGTGATAGGGACAAACACAGAGCCTGAGAAAATGTGCAGACAAAAATAGTCTTGACTCTTATTCCTGATACTTTCTCACCTAACAAAGGACTAGCATGTGAGCATCTTTGTTTCATTAAGGTAATAGATTCCTCATAAAAGTTACAATACCAACTGAAAAACCCAGTTGAAAAACTGTAAATAGCTAATTCAAAAATAAAATCCATTGTTAGCTAAACTCCTTTTAAACATTTCTTTTGATGCCCATTCATTTGTCTGTCATTAAAAAACAAAACACAACAGTCACAAAAGCTGCTGGAAAGCTCTTCTCAAAATGTATATATCCTCTATAACATGACTACTATTTATGCATGTGGACATATATAAATGCAAAATCTCCAGTGCAAATGCATTACTTCCCAGTGCAGGATAACAGTTATCACAGACTAAATAGAGGACATTTCATGCACAGCTAGAATTGGCCACGAGTGTCAAAAAATGGTAAAGAATCTGTCAGGGACTCAGAAAGCTCTCCATTATATCAACCTTTCTAGCCAGAAGCTAAGATGCCCTTAATGACAGTGGGTTTTTACAGTAGCTCTACCCAGGTGGCAGAGACAGATGCAGAAAGGCACAATAAGTCAGTGCAATTCATTCAGCTGCCACTGTTGTCCACATTATGTGCTTCTCTGTGGACAGGTACTACGAATTGAGAGGCACCTGGGGCTCTCTGTTTAGACTCCTGACTTAAAAATAGAAGAAAAAGTCCTGAGCCCCAGATCTCCTCTCTGTCATTCAGCAGGGCAGTGATTAGCTGTGCTTTCTAAGTCTTAGCTTTGTCAGGTCCTTATTGGCCATTTTCCATACTTACGTCTGGAGCCTAGCTACAAGACAACATCTGTATGCCATATGGGAGCTTTTGTGAGGTCTGGGGTCTTAGCAAGCTCATGCCTGTAGAGAGCATTATATGATTTTAGCCCAGTGAGACAACTAGTGGGATGCTCAACAGCAAAAGTTGTTAGCAATTTAGGTTTGGGTTATTTTACTTCAACTTTGAGACCTCATTTACACAAGATGTGCTCTAATGACACAAAGAAAAAGAGATGTTGATTGATCCATGACAAGGTTGGGCTGAGAGAGCACAAATATAGGTCCATGAAATCTTTTCTTTCCTAACAATAGTAATGTACAACTCAGCTTTCCCCATAAAATCAGACAGAAATCACTGTTTCAGGGTGTTGGAGAAATGTATTAGAAAAAATTTGGCTGAGTTACTCAAAGTCTTCATAATGTATTTTCTACATCTGTAAAATGTGCATAATAATTTCTTTTTGTGTGACACATGCATTTGAAAGTAGATATGTATTTGTATAATGTGGAGTGTATTTCTGTGTGTGATATGTGTATGTTTGTGAAGCTATGCACACCAAGGCAAGAGGGATGTGTCAGATGTCCTGTTCTATCACTTCCTATTTCATCCCTTTGAGAAAGGGTCTTTCACCCAACCCAGAGCTAGGTCAGTGGCCCTCAAACCCATGGGATTATATTGACTCTAACACCCACAGCACTGGGTTTATGAGTATGTGGGACCATGCCAGGTTTTTCTTTAATTGTTTTTTAAAATTTTCAAAGATGTATACAAAATATCTTAATTATATTCACCTCCTACTTTCTCCCAACTACTTCCCTAGTAACTTTCTCAATATATCTCCTTACAGCTTTATGTCTTCTTTTCTTGTTTGTTTTTATAACCTACTGAGTCTAATTAGTGTTGTCCATATGTGCATGGGAGTAGGTTCATCTGCAGAGGGATGGGCAGCCTGCCAGTGACCACCTCCTAAAGAAAAGTGATTCCCCTCTCAGCAGCCATCAGTTGCCAATAGCTACTCAGCTAAGGGTAAAGAAAGACCCAGGAGCCCCTCCCTCCACCAAGCTAGAATTCTGACTTCCTCGATCTCCTGCAAGCCTTTTAAAAATAGCCACCATTGTTGTGAGTTCTTGTATGCAACCATCATGACATGTCCAGATGACAACTCCTCCCCACTCCCAAATCAGGCATTCTCTCTACACTTTCTTTCAAAAATAGATATATAGAGATATAATGTTTAAGTAGATATGTAGATATATGAACATTGGGTGGGTGGTCAGGTGTGCATGTGTGTACAGTTATGAATATCAAGGCCAAATGACTTGTTCGATGATCATCAGAGGAGGAGCCAATATAGGTGGTCCATATACCTCTGATTATTCACATTTATTCAGCATTTTAAACAGTTGAAAGCGCCTACATTAATTACTATCCACTTCATTAGAATCTTCCATGATCTAAGCTGAGAGCATGACAAACCCATGGATGTAAATGTAAATGTTTAGGCAACATGGCCAGCTTTTTATGTGGGTGCTGAGATCCAAAATTGGTTGCTTTTTCTGGAATAGCAAGACATGCCTACAGGTCATAATAAGTTCTACTTGTTAAGTTTATCATTAAGGCAAATTACTCATAAGGTGCTTTCATATAAAAAGTGTTGTATAATGACTTAATTAAAATATGACTAAACAAGTAATAAAATGTTCCCTGTGCCTCTTTCCCTTTTTCCTTGGAGAAAATAAGTACTTCCAAACCTCATGCAATCTCTTAGTTCTCATCACATACACCAATAAAGAACTTCCAACCCCATCAATGAGCAATTCATCTTTGTTTGGGGGTAATAGTTCATTTATATCATGCTCTGAGTATGTAGTGATCTGTTCTCATTGAGCCTATATGATTTTGTTCTATAGGTTCACCCACATTTATTTTATTTTATGTGTTTGAGCATGTGTACCACATTCATAACCACTGCTTGTGGAAGTCAGAAGATGGTATTTAGATCTGGAACTGGAGTTTCAGAGAGTTTTGAACTTTTTTTTTTTTTTTTGTTTTGTTTCGTTTTTTGTTTTTTGTTTTTTGTTTTTTTGTTTTTTTTAGGCCAAATAGAGAAATAACTCATAACATAGACAGATGAACACCAGCAGGTTCCTGGTCCCAAGGGTGCCTCTGGAAGTGCTCCTGTCCCTGTGCTGAAGCAAGAGAGCTCTCTAAGCCACCTCCTCAGCCTTAGTTCCCCCAGGTCACATCCGGCCCTGTCTCCACCCCCCCATGGGCGTGATCTATGCCACAGGTGTGGACAAGGTGAATATCTCACTACAATTCCCCTTTTAGTCTAAAGAAAAGATTTGGGCTAGATACACAAACTATAATAGTGAATAACGAGTACACTCCAAGAAAAGGAAAATCGAGAACATACAAACTTAGACCTAACTATCTAGTCCTAGGGTGAAGTCGAAATGGGGGTTTACAAAAGAGTTGTCCTAAGCTGGAAAGCTTAAATCTAGTACCTAATATGTCTAACTAGGAAGAGAGAATAATAATTGTGATAATTTAATCTTCAACCTCATCAAAGACCTGAGAAGGAAAATAAAAATACTAGGGTAGGCAGTGGGCAACTTCCAAAAGGTAAAGCAAGGACAGAAACAGCAGGCTACCTGAACAGTCACCCAAGGTCTCATAGCAACATTGGTACAGTCAGTTTTGGCTAAGGCCTAGAGTACCTGACAGACCACAACAAAAGCAGGGACGTAGAAGGGCTGGCTGTCTTACCCTGACTTGGCAAGGTTCAGCAGTCTTCTATGTTTGTCTCCTGCAAGTACATAGGACCACACATCCAAATCAGTGGTCAAGGCAGTTCTTTTCCAAGAGGCCATTAGCCGAAGCAAGGATGAACTCTAGAAAGAGCAACAACAGTGTCCAACATATTTTAGGGAAAGTGCAGGGTGCTGTCAGGAGCAATAGTGTCTCACGTCAATGGAGTACTAATATTAAAACATTTAAATGCCATGTTCTGCATGTCTATGAAGTGATTGAATATTAAACATCTATGTCTGACTAATTTCATAGTTAAAGAAATAATACTATTATCTCACTCTTACTAAATAATTCATGAGAAGATAGGCTAATCTATCTATATCCCATCTAGACCATACCTTTCCCAACCATATCCTATTCCTGTCTAAAAGATAAACCCGAGTCTAAGCATCACCTTCCATACCCACCCCTAAGTAACTAAAACCAACCCAAAGAAGATGAATATTATCCCCAAATTCCAAGAGTAGGGAAAGGGGGCGTCGTTATCTTAAGATTACTTCCTGCTGAAATGGGATGATGATTGCTCCATGGGATCCTATAGGAAGAAAACTTTTAGCAACCAAATTTCTCAACAGAATTGGCTGTAACATATGTAGCTAGACACTGTGTGGCAGAAAATGCTTGCAAGAAATCAAGAATCAAGAAATCAAGAAGAATTGTGAACTTCTATGTGGGTTCTGGGAACTGATTCAGAGTCCTTTTTTGAAGAACAAGTGTTTTATAGCTGAACCAACTTTCCAGCTCCCACAATGATTCTCTTAAGGTAGGCATGTAGATAGTCTTAATTTCATGTTGTTGTCATTTATTTTTAAGACACAGTCTTATTGTATAGCATAAACTGGACTTGAACACATGGCCATCTTCCTGCCTCAACCTCCTAAAGTCTAAGATTGTCAGCATGTACCACCTTGCCCATCTTATATAGTCATGATTTCAAAGTAAACTACAAATTAATGTAAAATTCTCACTTAAGTGACAAACCAATGAGGAAAATCTTGTTATTGTATTTCTCAATTGAAGTAATGGGGATTTTGATATTTTGGATTCTGATGCTTACCATAGCCAAGTTAAAAACCACAAACCATCTCCTCACTGTCTCCAATCATCACCATCCACCCTCAATCCCATATAAGTTTTCTCTGATTTGTATGTATCAGAGTTGAATCGACACTAATGTCTCTTCAAAGTGAGGTCAGTAGACCTAGCCACCAGGCTTTATATCTCAAAACTTACACTGCCAAAAGGCTACCACGAATGCCATTATTTGAGCTGGATGTTTTGATAACTGGGGGAAGACACTTTTACATAAAAGAGAAAATGTGGACAGACAGTTCTGTAGCTTATTGTGAGAGTCCCTTCTCAGATGAGGTAAAATGAACAACTCCCTCTTTCTGTTCTCCACAGCACTTTTTTACACATTTGTCACAACATTTAAATCTCCAGGAACTGTGATTGTGTCTTATTCCATGTCGTAGTCAATGCATCTAACACATTGCTTCACACTCAAATACTTGCCTGATGCATAGTTGTATCACTAGAGAAAAATCACCTAACACATTTTTTAAAACTATTTTTTTCTGTCTTTAGATTTGATATTTTGCCAGAAACAATAAATATCTGATCCCCTAGGCTTATAATCTGTGTTCATTTTGCTTAACTGTGACAGTGTATTAATTTAAGAACTCTATTCTCTGGCCAAGCTCACAAGAAATCATTTTCTGGACAAACAGCAGAGGTGGGGTTAGAAGTGAAAAATATCACTATTCCTTCATTCTGCGCACTTGAGGAATTAGTCTATTCTTCTACTTTGTCTTTAATACAGAAATGAAGATGATAACTCTTACCCAAGTTTGTCACACACGCTGCAAATTATAAATACTGGCTTCTAACACTGTATTTATTAGTAATAGTATTATTTTTACAAGTTTTGAAATAATTGAATACTTTCAAAAGTATGAATTGGGGACTAAGGAGAACTGAATTGAGGATTATTGAGGACCAGTGTACATTCATTCACACACTCTTTTCTGCCTTGTAAGGCACTGCAGCTGTAGAGATGAATCCTAACACAACAGACGAGAAACTAAAACCTAATCAACATGCAGAAGACCCTGACTGAACTAATAATTACGATCAAAATAGCACAAGCAACTAATTTTGATGATCAGATAAGGAATTTACTTCCAGCCCACAGTGTGAGCAGATAATCTTCTCTGTACCCTAATCTACTGACACCCAGACTCCAGGATGAAATAAGCACTTAATAACGGATAATCCTTCTATGGATATAATTTCACAGAACAGAAATTAAAGAATTAGAAAGCATTTTGGGAGGCACTGGTTTCTCTTTTCCCTACTTTTTCATCCTTCAGAAGTTTTTTTTTTTCCTTTAAATACGATTTTGATTTTTAGGACTACCTTAAGTATCTAAGAGGCTATGTATACAGGTGAGGAAAGATTATTCAATACTGTCACAAAGAAAAAGGTTGAGCAGAGGTACTAGAGCTTAAGTACACACAGAAAGCTAGCTTTAATTGTCATTAATAACCCTCAAGAGAAACAATCTACTAGTTCTGAATGCAACTTCCAGAGATGTAACTTCCAAATTCTCTCTCTCTCCCTCCCCCCTCTCTCTGTGAGCGTGTGTGTGTGTGTGTCTGTCTCTTACACACACACACACACACACACACACACACAGCATCATAGCATTTTTTAAATCACAGGAATTGAGGCATTGATAAGATTGATGAGCTAGCTAATGACTGAATTTTCCATTATGGATGTGGAGTAAAAGCACAGCTTTTTTCAGACATACTTGGTGATATAGGCCTAAAATCACATCCCCTTAGGAAGCTAAGCAAGGAGAATTACAGGTTCCTGCCTGTAATAAAGAATGAGTTCAATAACAGCCTGGCAAAATTTTGTGATACCTTGTCTCAAGATAAAAACAAAAAGCAAAATAAGGGCTGGAAATAGTTCAGTTGTAAAGTACTTGCCTAGACTTTGTGAGGCACTAGCTTCAATACCTTGTGCTGAAGAAATGGACAGAGGTAGCAATGATCTTCTAGAATTAGTAAAGGATGCCTCAGATACACTGGACAGATAACTCAAAAAATCTGGGGTAAAATCTAAGTTTATAGCTTATGATGGAGCTCATGAGCTAACTGACCTACTATTTTGCTTACATTATATATGTTAATGGCCAAGAACAATCCAATGAAAGAAAGAATCAACCTTGGGGATTGAAATCCAATTATAATTGGAACAAAGTTAAGTGAAGAAATTAAAAGGAGAAAAGATTGAAGATGTGTGAGGTTATGTGCTCCATCTTCAAGGGCTTTATGTGTCTGAATAATTTGCAGAAGAGGAAATATTTTTAAAAAGAGAAAAAGGAAAAGAAGGAAGAAAAGAAAGTGATCTTTTCAATTATCTATGTCGGAAGCAGAGGACTGAGAAAGGAAACAGGATCATACTGTGATTTAGACATGTCCCTACATACTACAGACACCTAGACTTTAAAAACAAAATAATAAAAAAAAAAGATTAAACACACCCATGCATGCTTACATCTCTGTTTTGTGGAGTTATTTAATTATTTAATCATCTCATGAATGAACCCAACTTGGGAAAAACAAATTTCCTCCACATATAGAAGCAGTTGCAAGCAACTGCTTTCCACTAAATTCTAACAGTGGCCTGTCCTGTTATGCTGAACCAAAGAATCTGAGTGAGATACAGTAGTTTTAGCCCAGGATAAAGACCTAAGTTTAAAGAGGAGAGCCTACTATTGCCACCTACCTACACTACTATTCCTAACTTCATTCTGAATACTCACCTTTGTTCATACTGATTTTTGCAGTATTACAGAAAGTCATAGCTAGTCAAAAGATGAGAAAAACAGACCAAGTGTTACCCAACCTCAGTTGATACATCTATAACACAAACCTTGCACTCAGGGCTCAGGGAACATTTTAGAAGAGGAGGAAGAAAGGATGTAGGAGAGAATGGGACGTCTCCCATGAGATTATGCCTTCTAGATACAACAAGGATGGTACACCCGTGAAATCTCAAGAACATGATTGCCAAAACCTAAACAAGACCTGAGCAATTCCAAAAAGCTGACATGCCAATGTAGATGGAAAAAGCCTAATAGGGCTCCACCCCTAGATCAAGAGCTATGCATAATTAACAACCGATAAAAGAGGGAGAATTAGTCTTCCCCCATTGATGAGTTCCTTACTTATTATCACTACCAAATGGTTAGCCTTATAAATACATAAATATGCTAGCAATGTTGAATGGGCTTAACAGGTTGTATTTGGTGTTTGTTTGTTTAGTTGGTTGGTTGGCTTGATTTATATTATATATGTGTAACAACAGGAGTTAAATAATGGAAAGCCATGAATTTTGAAAGGATCAAGGTAGACAAGGGGGATAGGAGATAAAAGATGGTAGGGAAGAAATGATATAATTATATTTTAATTAAATTTGAAACAACTATGTTGTTCCAAGTAGACATCTCATAATCAGAAAGCATAACAAAGCTGGAGAGAAGATAAAATCAACATCAAGTAAACAGAAGCAGAAGCCTATGGGCAGGAACGACAGAGGCTATAAAGGACATATGTAAGCATGTCTTAACATGATTTTAATGATGTCAAAGGTCGGGTAATAGCTCAAGCTTTAAAATGCTTGTCATACAAACATGAGGTCCTGAGCTTGATCTCCAAAAGAAATATTATTTAAAAAAAAAAAAAAAAAAAGGTGGGTGAGGTTGTGTGCCAGTACTGGGAAGGCCTAGCTTAATCCACAAATCCACAAGGTTTAGGTCAAGTAATGGATCCTGTCTTAGAAAAAAAGGTATACAGCATCTGAAACCAACCTCTCACTTTCACACACATATGCATATGTAAGTTTGTATGTGCATACTCACATACACACACGCCACACTAAGTCAAATTGTCAAATGCTCTCTACCTTGGTTTTCCAAAACTTATCTTCCAAGTTCTCTTTCTTTTTCTTCTTCCTGAATCTTTTCACTCTTAGAAAATGGATGTATATATACAATGTATCTTGATCATACCCACTCCACTCCATTTCCCCAACTCCCCCAAAGCCCTCAAAAATATTTCTTCTACCTCTAAAATTCCTGTCCTTTTGTTGTTTAAATTTTGTACATATATTTTACTGACTCCAATTAGCACTGCTCATGCACATGGGTGTGGGGTCACCTTATGGGTCATGGGAAAACTACTAATAGTTACTTAAAGAAAAGTGACTCTCCCTCCTCCAGCAACCATTAAATACCAATGGTCACTCAGCTAAGGGTGAAGCTTTAGGAGCACCTGACTTAACTTGCACAGGTCTTCTGCAGATAACTGCAGCTGTTGCCATCTTGCTGTTTCCAGAATTGCTTAGGTTGGGGGGGGAGGCTAGAAATCAGAAAATGCATGGCATCTTCTTTTCATGTTCATAGGGAAACACAGGAGACCTGAAGCTTCAAGAAGCCAAGTGCAAGGCATAGGAATGAAGTTTAGCAGCACAGTGGGGAAGACCTGGATGAAAGGAAACCTGGAGTCTGGCTGCCAGCAGCCAATCAGACTGACAGCTTTCCCATATCAACTAGCATTAACGTCAATCAGTGTGGAAAACCATCGGCCCAGCATGGTATTTTAGCTTTATTCCCTAGTGCCTTTTCTGTGCTTCTGTGAAGAAAATAGAGAAAAATATGGTTAACTCATAGTGCTTTTTCATTTGGAGTTTGAGGGATTTTTCAAGTTATGAAAAAAGCCTGGCTACCTGGAGCAAAGATGTTTACTCAGTGAGCAGAGGAGAAATATGTGTGTGTGTGTGTGTGTGTGTGTGTGTGTGTGTGTGTGTGTGTGTGCGCGCGCGCGCGTGTGTGCGTGTGTGTGTGTGTGTGTATGTATGTATGATCTCAGAGAAAAATGAATTGAGAGTTTGCTGAGATCATTCTACTGAAGTCTTACTGTGATGACAATTTCACTGTTAGAAAACCCAAGCCCATATGAGAAAGACCCAGAGAAGCTAAAGACCCCATGGTTCTACTAGCAAGACATGGCCATGGCCATTTGAGAATTGGGGGAACTACTCTCCAAGTCTGAAAAGTTCCTTTCTTCAATCACATGCCGTCTAGGTGTCACAAGATGAATTTAGTGCCCCACAATAAATTAGTAAATAAGTAAATAAATATGAAGCTCTTAAATCCCCTAGTACCAAAGAATGTTATCATACCTGAAAACAAAATAATTATAAATGTAAATTCTGAAATTTCTACTTTTAGTCATTTCAAAGCAATTTTGAACAAGAATTATGAAATAATACATAGTCAACAAATGAATATGCTGGTACATAAATGTACTATTTAATGACAACAAGATATTCTGAGAAATGATTCTCACTGAGTTCATCTTTGTTTTAATCCAATAGTATATGCTTACACAAATGTGCAATGGTAAAAGCTTAATCACATGACAAGTTCAAGAAACAAGGTACACTAGAGACACCTAAGGATCTAGCTGGTACAACATGCTGTGCAGAGTTACTCTCAACTTTGATTTACATTTCTGTTTAAAGAAGGGGTCTCACAACACAACCCAGGCTGCTCCCAAATTTGCCATCTTTTACCTGGCAATTCTAGCCTAGAGAAAGAGTAGGTTTTGACACTTTGGGCTCAAGAATTTGTACACTTCATTTTTCTCCTTCAGGGTTTGTGTTGGTCTGAGCTTGTGCCCTATACTAATCCAGATGTGAATGAATCGCCACCTTGCTGAAGCCCTCCAGCTTGTCTCCACCAAGAAATGTTGTAAATTACCTGACAACTGTGAGCACAGAGCAAAAGACAGGAAGAAAGTTCAAATGCAGCCCTTCCAGGAAGACATCTTCCCGCTGGGCTGCCAACTCACATGATTAGGAAGGATATTTTACAGCAGAGATAAAAGGGAACCTTTGGATTCAAGATGTCTTTAGTGTTCAATTCTCGGAATTCTTTTAAATTTTTCAAACTGTAGAGCTCCTCGGGAGTCTATGGTTGACCACTGTGTCCTTTGACTTTCTCTTCCCAAACAGGAGTTTTTTGGAGTTGTGACCCAGAAGGCAAGTGCAATCTGAAAGGCCGAATTCTAGTGGCCAAATTTAGCAGCAAATTAGAACAAATAAATAAACAAATGATGTTTTAGGATTTCCACCCCTCTTCAATGTGTTTTTTAACTTCATGATTCCAATAAGCAAGTAAATTTGGTAACTTCAGGTAGACATCATTCTAGGAAATGTTATGATAGAGAAGGTAAAAGAAAAACCATGATTTTTTTCTTCTCTACTGCAAATATCACAATCAAGCTCTCTTTGTTCTGCCTTCTTAAAAGTTTGTATGTGATTTCCCAAAGAGTTAATAAAAGCTGAGTAATTTTCAAACTGTGTTTCCCTGCTGTGAAGATTATCCTAAGAAATTTGTATAAAAAGATCCATCACTTACACAAAAGGAAATTACTTGTAAAGTAATCACAGTGAGGTCTTTGAACACTTGATAAGTCTTGATGCCTGGATTTCCCTCACTACACAGTCACAAGTCCCCAAATCTAAGACTAACTGAAAGTTGTACTAGGAATTTCATTTTTTGTAAGAAAACCATTTTCATAATCAATTCCTGTGACCATGTTATGTGACAGTTACTTCAACTCTGAAAACTTAACATAATTTTATAAAATTTACAAAAAAATTAAATTAAATAATATAGATCCTCTTTTACTTGCCTGCATTAGAAAGCTTTTAAAATATCAATTTTTTCATAATCATGTTGGCTTGGCAAAGTACATCCTTATTGCAATACTGTCATGAATATTATAGGAGTAATCAACAGCTTTCTAATTGGATTTTATATCCCAAAGGAAAAAGTTTATGCCTGGAACTGTAACTGACCAAGAATATGTAACTATGGAGGCCATAGCCTCTACTATATGTCTACTACTATTGCTTCTCTAAATGTACATTATGTCAAACAGTCTTCTAAGGTCTTATAATATAGACTAGGGCAGCTCTATCCATAATCAGAAAAACCTTTTCACACAGCAAGTGGCAGTTAATACAGATACACATAACTAGTCAAATTTGCAAAGAACAAATGACTGTAGAGTGTTCAGCCCTAAACATACATACATACATACATATAACTTCAAACCAAAATTAATCAACAGAGATGAAGAGGGTAATTTCGTATTCATTGCAGGAGAAATCCTTCAACACAAAGTCTCAGTTCTGAACATCTATGTACCTAATACAAAGGCACCCACATTCGCAAAAGAAACACTACTAAAACTCAAAGCTCGTATAAAACCTCACACACTTATAGTGGGAGACTTCAATACACCACTCTCAACAATAGAGAGGATCACAAATCAGAAACTCAACCAAGAAACGAAAGAACTAGCAGAAGTTACGTCTCAACTTGGATTAATAGACATCTATAGAACATTCCATCCAAACACAAAAGAATATACCTTCTTCTCTGCTCCACATGGAACCTTCTCTAAAATCGACCACATACTAGGTGGCATAACAAACATCAACAGATACAAGAGAATAGAAATAGTCCCCTGTATCTTATCGGACCACCATGCTTTAAAATTGGAATTTTAAAACAACACAAATAGCAGAAAACCTGCAAACTCATGGAAACTGAACAATGTGCAATTGCACCACTCCTGGGTCAAAGAAGAAATAAAGAAAGAAATTAAGGACTTTCTACAATTCAACGAGAATGAGGACACAACATACACAAACTTATGGGACACCTCGAAAGCAGTGCTATGAGGGAAGTTCATTGCACTAAGTGCCCATATGAAGAGACAGAAGATAGTCACATAAGAGAATTAACAGCGCAACTGAACGCCTTAGAACAGAGAGAAGTGAATTCACCCTGTAGGAGTAGATGCCAAGAAATAATCAATTTGAGGGCTGAAATCAACAAAACAGAAACCAGGAAAACAATACAAAAAAATCAATGCAATGAAGAGTAGGTTTTTTGAGAAAATCAACAAGATAGACAAGCCTTTATCCAAATTAACGCAAAAGCAGAGAGAGAACATGCAAATTAACAAAATCAGAAACGAAAAGGAGAACATAACAACGGGCACAGAAGAAATCCAGACAATTTTCAGGTCATACTCTGAAAATCTGTATTCCACAAAATTTGAAAATTCAAAGGAAATGGACAAATTTCTGGATAACTATCACTTACCAAAATTAAATCAAGAACAGACAAACAACTTAAATAGACCTATAACCCGCATTGAAATAGAAGCAGTCATCAAAAGCCTTCCAACCAAAAATGTCCAGGGCCAGATGGATTCAGCACAGAATTCTACCAGACATTCAAGGAAGAACTAATACCACTACTCCTCAACTGTTCCATGAAATAGAAACAGAAGGTTCATTGCCAAACTCTTTTCATGAGGCCACAATAACCTTGGTACCCAAGCCTCACAAAGACACAACTAAGAAAGAAAACTACAGACCAATATCCCTGATGAATATCAATGCAAAAATACTCAATAAAAATACTGGCAAACCAAATTCAAGAATACATCAGAGAAATCATCCACCATGACCAAGTAGGCTTCATCCCTGGAATGCAGGGATGGTTTAACATACGAGAATCTATCAACGTGATCCACCATATAAACAAACTGAAAAAGAGAAACCATATGATCATCTCCCTAGATGCTGAAAAATCCTTCAACAAAATTCAACACCCTTTCATGATAAAGGTCTTGGAGAAATCAGGGATAACAGGAACATACCTAAACATAATAAGAGCAATATACAGCAAACCAACTGCCAACATCATACTGAATGGAGAGAAACTTAATCCAATTCCTCTAAAATTAGGAACAAGAAAAGGCTGCCCTTTCTCTCCATATCTCTTCAGTATCATACTGGAAATTCTAGCTAAAGCTGTAAGACAACAAAAGGAGATCTAGGGGATCCAAATTGGAAAGGCAGAAGTCAAACACACACACACACACACACACACACACACACACACACACACACTGTCCCCCCCCCCCCACTGCTCAGGGAAGATTATGGGAGAGGGAAGGGAACAGAAATACTGTATAAGCCAAAATTAAGGGATGATTTCTGCAAAATAGTGTCTTCTGGATTCACAGTGGCTAGAATTGCTGACAGAAGACTTGCACAAATCAAGCTAGTCAACATTCCAATGAAAGGGAGTGAGTTCATAGGGACCTTCCTCAGCAGGAGAGCCATTAGCAATTGGTGGCTGTTGTGAGAGAATCATTTCTCTACATTGGCGTGGCCCATGCTTCAGCAGATGTTATCTTGTACCTATGTGTATCCTACAAAGCACTAATTGGATCAATGAGAAAAGGGGAAGAGAAATTGACAGAGGAATGTGAGGAAGAGCCTCCAGGAAGACTTGGAGGTGGGAAGCAGAGTATAAATATGATATAAATATGTAGTTTACCTGTGTGAAATTTCTAAGTAGTATTCTTTTGAAAGATGAAGCTTTGGGGGGAGTGGCAAAAGCATGAGCAAGGAGCCTTTATGAATGCAATTAGTAGTAAGGAAATCTCATCATTTCAAATAAAATAAATAGGCATGTTTTTAAAAAGTGGAGAAAGGGCTGGAGAGATGGCCTAGCTGTTAAAGGCTGGGCTTGCAACCAAAAGTGGAGATAATGTGGGACACATGTCATATGAATACAGGGCAAGAAGATGACATCTCTATGAAAGAGAGCTTTCACCAGACCCTAGACCTAGAGGCTTAATTTTGGATTTTCCAGCTTCCAAATGCTACAAAACAGGTTTCAATTTTTTATAGGGCATCATCTTGTAGTGATGTGAAGAAACCAAAGTAACTAACCATTTTGATTAACCAGTTATTTAAAAAAATAAATTTTAACCTCCATGTTAATGTCACCATAAGATCTTTTGTTTGGTACTGGGAATTAAATTGTCTCCACTCTCCACTGGTCCACCATGTTTTGGATTCATAACCATATTGTGCTACTATTTGAAGTGAGTCTCTCTGGAGCTGAGTTGGGGTGAAATCACATGGTATGATCTTCATGAAGAGATTCGTGTTCTGTGCTGCCATGTCTGACCTCTCCATCTCTGTCCATTTTTCCTTCTTCCAACTAAAATCACAGTGGTGGTGTGTCTGCCCCTGGTTTATTTCACTAAAAGGTTATAGGTCAATTACAGTGGCATGCTGACCACTGTAACTTAATATATTATACAACATAAAATTGCTTTTTCAGAAAAAAAGATTTATTTTATACTTTTGTGAAAATTGAGTTGATTATATAACAACTATATTAATTATCTTCATTTAAATTTTCTAAAATGCACACAAGGACTAAGATATCACATTATATACTTATATGAACACAATGGTTACTATTTCTCAATTTAAAACTAAATATCTTTCTCTTTTTTATTTAAATTTGAAACAAGCCTATCTTACGTGACAATCACAGTTCCCTATCCTTCTCTTCCTGCCCTGTCCCTCTTAACCCATCCCATCCCCTTTCTGCTAGACTGAGTTATATTGCTTTTATCTGAATACTTAGCTATTTCAAACAATAAGAAATATTACATGAGTATAGAACATGGCCTCCTAAAATAAAACTATTTGTTAAACAGCAATTATTGAATGCCTGCACTGTACTATGAAGTCACATTATCTTAATCTTTAATTTCAGTTTTATGCTTGTGATCCTCTGTCTCAATGCTTAAGTCAGCTGTCTAGAAAGGTTCAGTGGATGCATAAACCCAGGGACATTTGAATTCAAAGCCTGAATTCTCTTACTACATTTGCTTTTCTGCAAAACAAAGCATGCACAGTAGATTTTAACAGATGTTGTAGGCAGCCTTTACTATAATCCAAGAGAAAGAAGCCCTGGCATACAAAGGACTCTACTCAGCCCAAGATATCTCTTTTACCCACACCTGAAATTCTACCTTCATAAATTCAGTCATTTGCATTAAAAACTGGTTGTTCCTTACATCTCTTTTAACTTGTGAAAACTCATGTAGAGATAATAAATGAACTTTCAAGTACATCAGCTCCCAAGTGTTTGTTCTACAGCTAACAAAACGTTAAACACCTGTTGGGTGCAAGGGACTTAAACCATCCAGGAAGACAAAGATACCAATGATACTCTGCCTAATGCCCCTCCCATTGGAGAGTTATCAATTGCTAAGGGAGGGAAGGGCCACTGTGTTTAAAAGTAAAAGGCACTTTCAAGTCAATTATACTGAAAATACCTGGTATTGACAATGGTAAAGAAAATGTCCCATCTATTAGCTCCCAATACAAATGTGAACACATACAAGTTAGTCATTGTTTAATTTTGTTGTATATATTCTACTTTCTAAAAAAAATGGAGAGAATAAAGAAAATTGGATCTGAATCAGAATTGAATCTAATATCTACCTGCATCTGATACTACTGACTTCGATATAAAATCTTTCTAAATTCCATTTTACTTTGACCAGTATCTACCAAAAAGATGGCTCTTGAACTCTCCTACTTATCCTGAATTTATTTGCTATTTCCACATTCTATATATCTCCAAGAGTATTTGATAGGAATAAGGCCTGGCCAGTACTAAGCATACCAATGATTTAGTTAAAAAATAACAGCAGATTTACAATGTGGCATGAGCTAACTCAATAGAAGGAAGGATCCAATCTAATCAGAATGTGGCAGGGCTATTCTTCCTGGTTAGCTACCATGGAATCCAGACTCAGGCTGATATCTGGGTGATCCCACCCACAGCCTTCAGCACTCAACTACAGTAAGTGACACAGCCTAAGTACTATCCAGAATTCATGTATCATCCAACACCTCTGGCTCTCATCTTGAAATCATCTAGGGGAAAGGAGCATAGATATGCAGTGGACTAAATAACTCAGGATGACAATGAAAGAGTTGTCCTGGGCATAGTGTTAATATCCCCTGTGGGAACTGAAGGAGGCAGAAATGGTTATGGGTTGCTGACAGCAGGGAAAGACGTTTTCCCATTATAAGCAGTGTAGGCAGGTTTACTGAGACATCTGCTTCCTTAGCAAGAGCAGTCCTGCAAAGGTTGAGTTTTCATTTCTCCCTGGTACTATCGTACTATCCTCCTGACACTTATTATAAGTCAAATAGCAATATAACATTGTCCTTAGGGAGAATCCGCTCTCATTTTGACTGTCATGTGAGAGTGAAGGCAGAGAAAGAACTCAGTTCTTGCTGGGAGTTTCTTCTCACCTTCTCCAACTCAGAGAAGAGCAAAGCCATGAGTTTGCAAGTGGACATAGCTGCTAAAAGGATTCCCTGTTTACTGCCCAAGGATCCATGTCCCTAGCAATTATTTTATAAATCTGCCATTTCATCATTAGACTAAAAGGACACTGAAACTGAACACCACTGCACCATTTACATACTTAACTGGATGAGATTTGTGACTTTCAGATCCTGGCAATTAGCTTGTCTCCATGACCTGTTCTCAATACTTAAACAATTGTCTCTCATATCTGGTGCCTCTGCTTACTTCCTGATATTTTATGTTGTAAAACTAATTGTCCTCTTTGAGAATCATTATATGAGCTCTACAGAAAACAAATTTGCCTCTTGCTGTCCTAAATAATAATGACTTCATGAAGAAGCTGTGTAAGGTTCTAGTTAATAAGATATATGTGGATAGGTACAAACACCCTGGTTTCCTTTTATATATGAAATAAATTAAGTGAAATCAAATGAACCTATTCCCTTTCCATTCATGCAAGGTCAATAGAGAAGGCATTCTACCAACTGTAAATAATCTGTGCTAGGTTGTTGGTTAATTAAACAGAACATCATACAGTTTGATTTGTTACTGAATACTGCCCCAAAATAGCTAAATGTTAAATTTAGGTTTCTTTTTTACTTTGTGTGTATGTGGAGTGGTGTTATTGTGTGTACATGTGTGTATGTATGTGTGTACTCATATGTGCAGGTGGAGGTCAGGGATAAATGTCAAGTCTCTTCCCCAATCATTTTCCACCTTATATTATGTTCAGGGAAATACCCTGAACATGAAACTTACACTTACGTGTGTGTGTGTGTGTGTGTGTGTGTGTGTGTGTGTGTGTGTGTGTGTGTGTGTGTGTGCGTGTAATGGATATTTTTCAATCAATGCTATGGCCACAATACCTGGCAGTAAAAAGTCTTCATGGAGAAAATATTTATTTTGATTGATAGTTTAACAAGATTGTAATGTCAGTGTGGACTGGAGCAATCCAGGTCATAGCAGGTCTGAAAGAAGATAGACTTCAAAGACTTCTATGTCCACCACTGGCTATCTTCTTTCTATTCAGGTTACAATTCATGGAATGGTGTCATCCACATTTAGGGTTTATCTTTCACTTGCTCATGTCTGGAAGCCACTCCCCAGAGACTCACACTCAGTTCCCAAAAATGCTTCTTAATCCAATCAGGTTTTCCATCACATTTAACTACCACATCTGGGGAGATGAGTCAGCATGCAAAATGCTCACTACATGATCGTGAAGAGCTGAGTTTGTATCCTCACTACCCATATTAAAGAGAAAGACTTAGGCCATATGTGTCTGTGATATCAAGTTTGGGGAGGCAGGAACAGGGTCCCTTAGACTTGCACCAGCTAGTACAGTTTAACCAGAAAATTCCAGCCTCAGTGAGGGACCTTGTCACATAAGATGAAGTGCAGAGTGATTAAAGACTTCCCGTGTCAGCCTCAGACCTCCTTATGCACACTGATGTACATGTTCACCTGCACATGTACAAATGTATAGACACCTACCTGTGTATACATAATCATACAAACTTGTGTGCAAATGCTTCATTGAGTGTCCACAATGATGACATCAAGTAAACTACAACCTTCCCTGAGTCACAGACTAACCACCAAAATCAAACTAATGATAGTACCTACCATAGAAGGTAAAAAGGGGGATTAAATGAGGAACCCAGATGAGAATTTAGTGCCCAGTCTATAAGGTGCATGCTAATGTTAGTGGTTCCTTTCACAGCTCATTGTTAAGCTATGTATAGTACTAGATTTCAGTCTGATATTACCACAGCCAAAATAGTTTGATCTGAATCTTAATCTACTTAAATCATGAAACAGACCAACCACATTCAAAACTCAATATCCTTTACTATCTCACTCTCACTCATTCTTTTATGACCAAAAAGGTGGAAGTTTGGATATATATACACATACATACATACATACATACATACATACATACATACATATATAAAGCAAGATAGTGAATTTTAGAAGACTTTTGTATTTCTAGAGACTGATACTAGACCCACCTCAGCAAAGAATAAGTCCTAAGGAGACCTTCAACTTTATTCACTTCTCTTAAAAAGAGCTTTTCTTCTGAAGCACTAAACAACCCAACCTCAGTCTAATCAAGCAGAAGAAATTATCTGAATACTTCTAAAACATCTCAAATGCCAACTTTCAGGGGAAATAAAAAACTGTAGCAAATAAAAACAGTGTCAAGGCTTTCAAGGGACATTTAGTGGGCTCCCAACAGGAGGGTTTTTAAAGAAAATTACTTTTCTTATTTAAAGTAATCCATGCTTGCAGTTATTTTTTTTTTCATATAATAAAAAAGGCACAAGAAATAAAGTTGTCAGGCTGGAGAGATGTCTGAGCAGTTAGGAGTACTGGATGCTCTTCCAGAGGTCCTAAGTTCAGGTCCCAGCAACCACATGGTGGCTCACAACCATATATAATTTTGTCTGATACCTTCTTCTGACATGGCATACATGCACAGAAAGAAAAAAAGAAAAAAGAAAGAAAGGAAGGAAGGAAGGAAGGAAGGAAGGAAGGAAAGAGGGAAAGAGGGAAGGAAGTAGGGAGGGAAGGAAGAAACAAAGGGGGGAACAAAGGAAGTGATAATATTTCTGAGAGGGAGGAAGGGAGGAAGGGAGGCAGGAAGGAAATACAGTACTTGTTCTACTCCTCAGAAATTATTGCTGATGTATATATTCTACAGATTTTGCCCATCAAATATATGCTGATACATATGTTCAGAAACTACTTTGCAATCAAATTATTCACTGAAGTAATTGTATGTTTTTTTTGTAATAGTAACTGTGTGTTCAAATGTGTTTTATTGTTTTAAAGGATGTCAATGTTTTCCACTATATTGAAGTTTCATTTCATTAGACCTTTATTCTGTGTATTAGGTGGTTTTCATGGCAGGGAGGGGGTTGCACATGTCTGCAGGTATACTTTTTTGTGTGTGTGCATGTGCATGTGTGTTGTGTGTGTGTGCATCTCTGTGTGTGTGTGTGTGTGTGTGTGTGTGTATGCATGTGGAACAGCATAAGTGCACACAGAAAGACAACAGCTTACTACTCCAGCCTACTGAAGGATTCTTGATCCTTCTAGAGTGTTGTCCATAACGGCTAGAACCCTTCTTAATTTTGTCCTGCTTAAATACAACTTACCTACCTTTCTGGTATCATTAGGTTAGTCTGAGGCTTTCAACCCTCTACAATCCTATCATCTGTATCAGATGCAGACATATTTCTATATGTGCTTATATATGTCCAAGTAGAGAAATTGGGAGGTATTAATTTATGTTATTAAGACTCCTACTCTGCAATTGATAATCTAGACAAGATGGTCCTCACATGTATGCAGTGATTTCCAGGGTTCTAAATGCCTGTGCCCTACAATCCTCTCTCCATCCAGGAACAGGATAGGGAAATGAGTTTTCCTCAGCCCCTGTCTCCTGCTGCACACACTGAATGCCAAGGGCTTGTTCGTCAGCCACAGGTGTCACCACTCCGTTAGATGTTTCTACCGGGGTTTCTTGTCTCTGCTAGGAATAAGAACTTAACAAGCCCTGCTTTCTAACACAACACAAGCTCCTATTAATGAGTTTCAGTGGTGTCTGTAGGTGATATTTGATCGGCACTCACCTCGTGCCTTTTCCTATCACAGCTCACTGGAGTGCTACTGCTACATGTTATCAGTCCAGGCAGCACTGATATGCCTGAAATGCCAAGCAGCTCTGGGCTTTCTGTGTTGTCAAGAATCTGCAGTGAATTCAAAGTTGAGTGCTAAAACTGAAGATCAGCAAGGACAGGAAGAAAAATCTTCTCTGCTACCTTGGATCTCACAGTTGTGTATTACACTGCCTAGTACTTCCAGCAGTTCATCAACTACCAGAAAAGGCAGAGAGACCTTTGAACATAACCCTCAAAACCTAAACACATCTGATATCACAAAACAACAGCTAGATTTAATAAGTGCCAGCTGCATGGTAGGCATTGTTCCAACTATCTTCCATATAATAACTCATAGCATTCCTTAGAGATAATTTTCCCATATGATGAATCTAGTCATCAGTTCAAGAGCCTGGGTCCGGACAGTACTTTTAACTGCTTCAATAGGTACCCTCATTTATATATAGACAACTTTACATATGCCATACATAATCTGTGTCACACTACAAACCAATAGCTCATATACAGAGATCACACAAACCCATTACACACCATCCACCATATAAGCACAGCAACAATATATACATGTCTCACTTTACATACAGATACACACCATATCCACAAATATATCACATATGTATCTACCACACAGCAAACATACACACACACACACACACACACACACACACACACACACACACACACGTATACTTTATCAGTCCTCCAATGAAGTATAGAGAAGAAAAGAAAACACCTAGAGTAAACTTCTGAGTGGAATTTCAAAAAACATCAAGGCCTGTTTTTTTTCCTATGATGCATGGACATTAGCACAGATGCATCCTGGGCTGATTAAGCAAGCATCAATAATGGGCAGGCAAAAATAAGGTGACGTGTTAGAAGTGTTCTAGTACTCAAGAGTCTCTGAAAGCCTTCAGGCTCAACATTGTCTCTCAAATGTCTAACAACTTGCAGCTTATTCATAGAGCACTTTTCCTCACTGAAAACATGGTCTCCATTCTTTCCTGCCATTCTGTTATTCCTCTCTGGGGTTTTTCTATAGTGATGTTCTCTCTAGCCCCCAGCAGCCTCTCCAGCATCTGAACTTCTCCATGTATTGTCTGTAACACCTGCTTGGCATTTTGATACATATGCTACCACACTGTTAGCGATGTCAAAAGATAAAAGTGCTGCATTATATTCTCTACTCATTTATTATTCAGAGGTTGTCATAGCTTTCAAGGGATAACCAAACAGCAATTATGACTTTGAAGTTCAAAATAGGATTGTGAAACTTGGAAATAAATGGAATCTTAAAAACCAGGTGCTTTTGATTTGTTAGATTCTATCTTTCTGAGAAAAGGTTTGCTGAGTTCTAAAATCTTGCCTTCAGCTTTTAAGAATTCATACACAGAGAATATATAAAGTTTATTTGATAAGCACAGTTTTAGAATAAATTCGTAATGACATAAAAGCAAGTTTGCCAACTAAAATATGGTAAATTGCAATGTCTGAAGACAAAAGAAACATCCCAGAGAAGTGCTGGCTTAAACAGCAGGGTGATATCCACAGTCATTTCAGCTATGAACCTGACTCCTAACAGAAAACCTGTAGGTCCTAGGGAGCACACCCTCATTGTGCCTCCTTTTCAAGATACAGGCATAGAGGTACTTAAACGTGGAAGGCAAAGGGACTTTGGCATTGCTGGGAGGGCAGTAACTTGCCATAAGAAGGACCGTGGTCTTATCATGCATTGAGGCATTGGAGGACATGAGGAGTATGTGCTGAGAAATGTTTAGCAGCCAGCTCTCTTGAAAATAAATTCTCTCAGATTTTTAGGTCAACAAAATTGTTCTCCCAAAGATGCCAGTGTCCTGATCTCTAGAACCCATATGAACACTTCTTTACATGGTAAAAGAAATGTTGATTAAATTGAGGACTTCAGTATTATTGATTACCAGATCCAGTGGTATCTCGGAATTCTTATCTGGGGGGGGGGGGGAAGGATAGCAGTCAGAGAAGGCACAGGTAGGCAGGGACAGAGAGTACTGGTGAGAAAAGAAACTAGAGATCAGCAGATAAATTTGAAGATGACACATTGCTGGCTTTGAACAGGGAGAAAGGAAACATATGCCAAAGAATGCAGGTGGTTCCACAGCACCAGGAAAATGGTCATGATTTGACCATGCCCTGCTTAACCATGACTGCAGAAATGTTGATCTCCAAAACCGAAACATAATAAATGTGGGTTGCTTTATGACATCATATTTATGGTAATTTGTTGTATATATTAGATGTTTCCAGCCATAAAAAGCCTCTGGAAGGCTAATGCAAGTACAAGATGAATGGGAAGAGATTTTACCATCAACCAATACAAACTGATCCAGGTTAGTGTCAGCACATGACTGTATGGGTGAATATGTGGAATTTCCTGCATCTCGGGGAGTCCACAGGGAAGTTGAAAGGACTAGCAGTTGGATTGAAACTTTACAATACTTCAGCAAATACTTTTTGAAACCCCAAAGCTTGGAAACAGCCACACAGCTGAAATATAAAACCCAGAAATCATGCATCTAAGCCTCTCCCAGCCTGGGTGGACAGCAGAAGAAAGCCAGACCCAGATGTTCTATGCTGCACCCTATGGCTGTAGACTTTACCAGCTCATCAGAACCCAGGGGAAAAGTCAGGATGAGGGAAACTCATGACAGTTTTATTTTATTCTTGAGATTATAATATGATTACATCATTTTTCCTCATATTTATCCAATTCCATCTATATATCCCTCCTTTCTCTCTTTTAAATTCATGACCTCTATTCTTTAAGTATATACATATATTCCTAAAGGTAACTTGTCCAGTCTATGTACTGTCATTTGTATGTATGTTCTCAGAGCTGACCATTTGGTACTGGTTAACAAGTTCATGTGTTCTTCCCTACAGAAAACTTATTCCACTTTTAATATTCCTTAGTTGCTATAGTTCTTTTTTTTTTTTTTTTTTTTTTTTTTTTTTTGATTTTTTAACAACCAGTCCTTTACTGTGGAATTAGTAATACAGCCCAAATGCCCTTGTGTGCTCCTCATTATTCAAGCAAAATTATTTTTTTTATTTATTTTATATAACCAAGTCCATTTAAATGAAAACAAACATTTATAGACAATATTTGGGAATTTGGGTGTTGTTCTTTCCAAACTACTGCCTGCTGGTAAGGGGCGCTTCCTTGGGGGATTCGAAGAAGATTCAGAAATCCTGGGTGCTTTGTCCAGCTTTTTTGAATGTAGGATCACCTGGTACTCTGTTTTAGGTGGTCTGGCTTGATCAAACCACATTAGTCTGGAAGGAATCCACATCTTTTCATTTTCTGTGGAAACAAAATTAGAAATCCTTGTAGTTCTTGGTGTAGGGTTGAGACATCATGGGCTTCCTCCATCCACTTGGGCATATTCGGGATAACTCTTGTTCAGCTCTTGTTTGTGCAGTCATGTTGGTGAAAATATGGTGATAGCTTCTGATATTCCTAGGAGACAAGCTCTTAGAGCAAACTCCCTAACCCTCTGTCTCTTAAAATCTCTCTGCTCACTGCTCTACAATGTACCATAAGCCTTAGGGGAGGGGGTTGTTTCATAGATGTATCCACTGGAATGGAGCCCCACAACTTTTTATTTTTATTGACTGTGGTTTTCTGTGGTGGTCTCTACCTGTTGTAAGGAAATGTTTTCTTTTTTTTTTTTTTTTTGCATATAGAGTATTTTTTATTTAATTTTATATAACAAAGTCCAATTAAATGAAAACAAACATTTATACACAATATTTGGAAATTTGGGCGTCGTTCTTTCCAAACTAGACTACACTTATCTGTGGACTTAAGGACAATTTAGAATGTAGATAGAGATTATGTAAGTTGAGTAAAGTGTTGGCTATAGTAAGCATAGAGGCTGGATATGGAGCACACAAGGGTGAAAAGACTAGGCCCAGGTACTGGTTATGAAATGGTGGCTAGATGTGGCAGGTTGAGAAGGCAGGGATGGGTAAATCATGTGGACTCAATAGGCTAGACCCTGGAGAAAGAAATGGAACTCTCAATATGGCTGGCTTTAACTCCTAAATTCACCCAATTTAAGTCTTTATTTGACTAAGGAAATGCTGACACAACCAGGTTACCTAGAAATGACTGTTTCATACTGTAAGATAGAATAGGAACAGGCTCAAACAGAATTTAATTTTGGAATCTAATAGAAAAATGTGATACTCATGATTCAAAATATTTCTTGCAAATAATATATACACTGGTCATAAATTTGAGCAGGTCTTCCGCTGGCCCTGTGGTAAAGTACACTGCAGTTCTGAATGAGAGAAAGAACAGAGTCAGCACAATGACTCTTCCATACAGCCCAACACCATGACAAACTTTATATTCAACCCTACAGTCTATTTTCATTCATCTCCATTGTAGGGTGGAGAGTAGACATTTCTTTAATTCTCTGGATAACATTTCAATGTATTTTTTTTTTAATTTATTTTATATAACCAAGTCCATTTAAATGAAAACAAACATTTATAGACAATATTTGGGAATTTGGGCATTGGGCGTTGTTCTTTCCAAACTACTTCCTGCTGGTAAGGGGCGCTGTCTTGGGGGATTCGAAGAAGATTCAGAAATCTTGGCTGTAGTCTGTAAGGCTGCTTTGTCCAGCTGTTTTGAATGTAGGATCACCTGGTACTCTATTTCAGGTGATCTGGCTTGATCAAAACCACATTAGTCTGGAAGGAATCCACATCTTTTCATTTTCTGTGGAAACAAAAATAGAAATCCTTTTCCCCAGTAACTTGTCCTTGAACTTAAATTTTGGAGTCAAAGCATGTTTTTTTAATTTAATTTATTATTTTACATGTCGATCCCAGTTCCCTCTCCTTCCCTCCCTCCCTCCCTCTCTTCCTCCTTTCCTCCCTTTTACCCTCTCTGCCCTCTCACATACATTCTAACCACCCTCCCCTCCCATCCCCCCACCCCAATTCCATATGTAGGGGAATGCCATCCAGTTGGGGTCATGTAGATCTGACAGGTCATGTGAAGTAGGGACTAGGGCTTCTCTCCTGTCTCTAGATTAAGGCAGTTATCCCTCCATGGGGGATGTGTTTGCAAAGTGCAAAGTCCTTTTATGCACCAAGGATACATCCTGGCTCCACTGTCTGAGGTCCCTTAGACTGCTCAGTCCTTCTGGCTGAGACCTATATTCGTGGGGGGGGGGGCCTGAGTTAGTCCCATGCTGGCTTCCCAGCTATCAGTCTGGTGGCCCATTAGCTCCTCCTTGTTCAGGTAAGTATGTGTTTTTGCCACCTGGTCTTGTCCTCTCCATCTTCATCTGAGTTCTACTTCGACTCAGTGTTTATGTATGGATGTTTGCTCCTGTTTCAACAAAAAAACAAAAAAGTAGCTTTCCTAGTAAAATAAGAAAAGTAAATAAATAAAAATATAAAAACAAGAAAGAAAAATAAGGTGAATATATGAAGGAATGATATGCCAGGTTAACACACACACACACACACACACACACACACACAGACACAGGGAGCCACATACATGCACATACCATTTAAAAGTAAAATTTTAAAATGAACTGAAAAATAAGAAACTAGAAAACAAAAATGTATAAGAAAAAAATGTATTTAGTCAGAGATTGTTCACATCAAGGAAAGACTTGATTTTCTTGGCTTTTCCCATAATAGTCTTGGAAAAGATGAAATAAAACCCAATAAATATGCATATGTAAACTGGACTGTGAGATAAGCAAATGAGGTAAGGTCCTCTTGCTGGCAGCCTGCTTTGGCTTCTCTCTGGTCTAGCATGAGAAGCTTCAGTTTCAACAACCTGAAAACTCAAAGGTGGGGGCACTCCTGCTTTAGTGTCCTCTCTCCAGCCAGGACTTCTGCTTTCTGACTCCTAAGAAAGGGAGTGATTCTCAAAGTCACCACCCAGAAACCTAGTAAACCTAGCGCTTCTTTGACATCCAGTTCAACTTTGCTCTTTTTTTTTTTTTTTTTTTTTTTGTGGGGGTTCTTTGTTTTTTTAATAAAAGACTTTTGTTTTAATACAAAAAAAAAAAGACTTCAATGTATAGAAAATTGAAATCTACCACTATACCTCTCCCTCTGGGGAGTTTTGGAATTAATTTAGCCAGAGCTTAGGTGTTGGCTCCATGTACCTCCAGTGTGATCTTGACTTGTCATCTCTGGATCTTAGATGAGTGACTGTCATCTCTCTGCCTCATCTTCCTGACCTGTGCATAAACTAATGACTAATGCATGAATGGGGGTATGAAAGTGTTCTATGCACACAGTCTACATCTTTGGTTGCTAACAGCTAGTAGCTATAGCTTTAGGATATATAAGAGGCTGCCATATCGTTTTCTAGTCACACAGTAACTCTGCAGAACATACTTCCCATGCACCCAGGATGAAAATACTAAAAGCACAAATCTATCTTCTTTTATAATTACCTTACTTGGAAAACAAAACATCCAAATGTAAATCTACAGCTTGCTAACATCTCAAAAGAAAAAGCACCTACTACATAGAAAACCTCGTTAAAGAGCCCTCAAGTTTATTCTCCTTATGGACTGAATGAGGATTTTTTTCCATGGTAGAAGTGATAATATATTCTTTGGTTTCAGAATATCAAACATCTGAGAGCACTTAGGGACTTCCCAAATATATATTTCAAAGATAAAAATCTTTCATGTTCAAAGAATCCACTTAGTATTCAACAAAGGTGATCAGAGAATATGACAAATGGAATTATTCTGTCTCAAAGATGCTGTGTAAAACTGCACATGTGTACATACCAAACTAGTATAGAAAACTTAGAAGATTTAATAACTGAAAAATGACACCCCACAAAAGGTAAAGATAAAGACAGTATAGAGGGTACCTGCTACTCTTCTCATTAATAAAAGAAACAGAATGTAGCTGGTGAGGGATTAATTACACATGTCTATAAATAAGAATGTAATCTTTAAAAGCAAAGATTATAGACTTAAATCCTCTAAAGTCTAACTTAATGTCTATCCCTCACTTAACCTCTGTGGTGTGCCTTGATCACCTTATGGATGAGATCAAGATAATGACAGTGTTTTTCCCACATGGCTGTTGGGAAAATCAAAAAGCTATGAGAAAGGTAATATTTTGCATTATACATTATTAATAAAGACTAGCTACTATCCTTATTTAAATATTCATAAAGAATAAACTAGAGTTATGCTACCTGATTAAGTATCTGATAGGTATATTAAACCTATTTACATTCAGACTAATAAGAGTAAGTTCAATTATATATTTTTCTCCCTTTGGTTGCAGTGGTCATGTGCCAATATAATGCAAAGACTATTTCTATCATTACATATATCCTGGTCTCCACTCTGAATGGCAGACATCTGACTCTGGGGACCTCTATTATTTGACCTAAGGTGATAAATGTTTCTCCCCAACAGCTTTGTTTCTTCCACTACAGGGTAAAGAAATGTATAAAATAGTAATATCACTATCACTCTCCAAGAAACATTAAAATGCACTACCCCACAAATTCTATATGTTCTATAAATGGATGTTGGGCTGCTTCCAGCTCAGCATGGTTTGCAGAGAGTCCAACCAGTGGCTTCCACTGGACCTAGAAGATAAAGACACTTAATACATGCTACACTGTAGCCAGAATCCCCACCTCATCTGCTGTACTCTTCTGCTAAGTCAATCCTTACCAGTTGTTCTAAATTTCTAACTCACTCATTCTGGTTTTATGGATTCAGGGAAGTCAGTCAGATAACCAAATGTTACATAAGACTCAGGTTTTAATACCTGTACATCAATATTTAATGCTCCACAATTTACAATAGTTGATTTATGGAATCGGACTAGTTATTTATCAGTAGAAAAATGGATAAAGATATCTAGTATAGGTCCTCTGCATATACCTTATGGTTGTACAACTTGGTGCTCTTGTGGGACTCCCAGCAAGGAGACTAGGTGTGTCTCTGACTCTTTAACCTGCACTTGGAACCCTTTTCCTCCTACTGGGTTGCTATGTCCAACTGTGATATGAGGGATTGTTCTTAATCTTACCATAACTTATTAGGACATGTTCGGTAGATAGCTGTGGGAGACATGCTCTTTTTTTTTGTTGTTTTTGTTTTTGTTTGTTTGTTTGTTTTAAGGGAAACAGGAAAAGTTGATATGTGGGAGAGGGAGGAAGGGGGAGGGACTGGGAGAAGTGGAGGGAGAAGAAGCTATTGTTGGACATAATGTATGAGAGAGAAAAAAGTTTTAAAAATGAAAAAAAAATAAATGACATAATGTATGAGAGAAGAATAAAAGTTTTAAAAATGAAAAAAAAATAAACAAATGTACTAAGTGCACACAATGGAGGTTCTTCAGCCCTACCCTAAGGAATGCAATTGCATCATTTGTAGGAGAAGGTATGCAACTGCAGATAATATTAAGTGCATCAAGTCAATCTTAGACAAATAGTATATGTTTTCTCTTGATTGCAACTCCTATATTTTATAAAAATGCATAAAATAATGTGTTTGACAGGAGAGAGAAGTATAGGGATGAAAAGGAGGAGGGAAGGAGAGTATATAGAGCATATACACAAAGCACACTAGTCTATGAAAACTTTAAGTGACCAAGTACCATATGCAATGAATGCTCTCAAAACAATAAAATGGGGGAGTAAAAAAGAGTTAAAGTCAACAAAGGACTATTTCTGCCCTTCTTAAGAATGTCACTACACAAGCCTCTTGCTTACCCCCACCTGAATTCTACAGAGCTATATCTTCAATCTATAGAAAGGCTTTATGTAAAAAGCAGAAAGATATAGGGATGTATGAAGAGACTCTTTAGAAAAGTGTATGAGAAATAGAAAAAAAATTATAGAAGCAGAACAAAGAAATATCTCCAAGTAGCAAAGTTGTGAGGTGTGCAAATATATGCAGATGGAAATTCCATTTATTCATGAGCAGCATTCTTTCATTCTGAAGCGCCAAGAATTCACTTTCTATATTGACTTTGGTGTACTTAATCATGGTTGTTTTGTGATGTGTAACCAAATATACTTTGGAACTATGGATATATTTGCCAGGTCCAGGAAAAGAGATGAATTTCCCTGATTGACATTCTCCCGTGAAGTTAAAGGATGGGTTTCTTGCCAACTTGCTTTATCTATTGGAGTGTCTGAGGAATAAATTAATGCTGGCCACAGTCTGTTGTAATTATTTTGCACCATTCACTATGCATGCTATAGCTCAAAGAACTGTGATTACTTTATAGTAATAATATAGGGCCAGCAAGGATGTTTAGCCAGTAAATGGACTTGCTCTACAATCCTGGCTATCTGAATTTGATCCTGAAACCAGAACCAGTGGTAAAAGGAAAACAACTCCTAAAAGTTGTTCCTTGACTTCTATGTGAATTGATGCCCACACACACACCACCACCACCACCATAATCATTATCATCAATCAGTTAATATAGCCCATGGCTATCCATACAAAGCTTTTCAGGAAAGAACTAGAGGATTGTCTTGACTAAAATATGTACTGTACTACTTAATATCAAATGAGAATTTTTATCAAATATAAAAATTGGTCCAGTGCCTAAATTTTCTCACTTATAAAATGAAACTATAATAAACCTTACCTTGTAGAAGCATTTTATATAATGACCTTAAGAAACAAAGTTTACCTTCAAAAAGTGTAAGCTCTGGTGATTTTAGCCAATTTCTTGGTTGTGCAAACATCAAAATTTATTTTAGACTCTGGTCAGCAAATTCAAGAAAAACCCTGTCATTAGCAAACAACCTTGCTTTCCATTTATGTCTGTTTGTAATTGCCAATCATCGCCTTACATATAAAAGAAATTATAAGAAAATCATGCACTATGTGCCTATGATGATGGTCTTCTCCATATCATTATTTTCAAGGTTCATATGTCCTTTCAGTAATACTTTATTATTTGTTATTGACAAATAATATTCTATTACAAGCATGTGCATATCCATTTTAATGAATTATGAGATAAAAGACATTTAAGTTGTTTCTATATTTTGAATATCATAAATATTGCTGTAATGAACATTTTTAAATAAGTTTTGTGCAGAGATATAATTTCATTTCTCTTAAGTTGTGAGACATACAGATTCAATTTACATTTCCTAAAGGCTATAGAATTGTATATTTTCTGTTGTACTTATTAATTATTAACAAATGTTCTTTAGAGAAATGGCTATTAAAATCACTTACCTGCTTCTAGTTAGATTGTTCATCCTTTAACTGTTGAAATATAGTATTCTAAAAGTATTTTTGAATATAACTCCACATCTGATATTTTGTTATAGAAATATGTTCCTTCATTCTGTGGGTTGGCTGTGGGTTTTTCTGAAGCAAAACTTTTCGTGTTTAAGCAGAACATTTTATTTACAGTTTTCTTTTGCTGCTTGTTTTTTTTGTATGTATCTTTATTGTGTGTCTCATCTGAGAAACCACTGTACAGCCAAGGTTAGAAATATTGACATTTATCTTTATGTTTTCCCCTCAGGGTTTTGTAGGTCACACCCTTACAGTTATTACATATGATTTAAAATAGGACCCAAATTTTCATATGTAGACATATAATTATGCTATAATAAATTATCATAAAAGAAAATTCCCATTGGATTTCTTGGAACTCTTTTTTTCCCAGTACTGCAGCAGTTTCTTGTCAATGTAAAGAATTGGTTCTTAAATATTTCAATTCTATTTACTGCTATCAATGTCCATCATTATGCAAATACTTCTTTGTCTTAATTACAGTAGCTTAGTATTGAGATTTGAGATCATAAAATGTGGGCTGTCTACTTTTGTAATTTTTCAATGTTGTTTTGGACATTCTGAGTCCTTCCCACGTCCAAATTCATTGTAAGATTACCAATAGTGGTGAATTTGTTTGTAAAAGTCTGTTGAAGAGTGGGAATTACATCAGAAAAGAGCACTGTGTAAGAACTTTAAAAAAAAAAAAAAGTGACGTCTTTCTCAATGTAAATAGAACAAAAGAACATTCCTTACATTTTTATGACTTATTTTTTGTCATGCAGAATGTGGAAGTCAGAATTCATTGATTCTTTTACATTCAAGATCTGATTTATATAAATATTGCAGGCCTGAGGTAAAAAATCTGAATCATTATAGAAACACCTTAGAATATTAAAACATTCATCTACTGTAATGTATGAATATTCATGGGCACCTGACAAACATAATAGCTATTAATCAAGATATTAGTTTGGCAGAATTCTTTCTTCCACTAGATTAAATGAAAATCCTATTCTGACCCAACAATTTATTAAAACTCTGGTTATTAACTGGCTCTTATGATATTGGCATGAACATTTGTTTTTATTTTATATAGAGTCAATTAAAATGAAAACTGCTAAAACGATAAATGTAACTGTATTCCCATTCTAAGGTGGATTCATAATAATGTAAAGAAAAAATAACCTCTTATTATTTTTGTTTTGTTTTGTTCTGTTTCATTTTGTTATTCTTTATTACACTCCAAATAAACTCTCTAGCTCTAGCTTACTATGTCAGATGTTAAAATTGAAATTTTCAAAGGATCTGCCAACCTTGTACCATGTTTTGGCATGAAAGAATCAAATAACATTATAGATAATCTTTATTTCCTAAAAAGTCACCATCTAATACGCTGAAAAGATTAATATAAACTGTGCCATATGACAATGGCAATGACAGGAGAATAAAAACTAAAGGAGGTAAAGCAGAAATAGGAGTTATTAGCCTACTCAGGAAGGCAACCAAGAGGTGGGGAATAATAATAAATGAGGCAAGACTTCAGAGCTGAACATAACCGTACTGGTGTGGGACCCTAGAAAACACAGAGTTAATAAGTAAGATGTTCTATGATGATGAAACTTTAAACAAGTTATTTTCATTCAGAAAATGTTTTCATGATGCCAATGGAAGAGAATTACAGATTTAAAAAGAAAAAAAAAAAAACCCAAACTGAATATTACCTCCTCTATAACTTCACGCTGTAAATGAGATTCTAAGTTACAAATTTGACTTTTATTTTTACCTTCTCCAAACCACTGAAGCTTCATAAGACCTCTAGATAGTCTACATTATTGACCCAAATGCTAACAGGAATTGAATTACAGACAAAGTTACTTATTCCTAATGATACAACGGGTATCCTGCAATATAACATGTCTTTTCTCCAGTCATGAATTTTTGACAGTATAAAAGTAAAAATGATACTGCATTTTACATAACATCAAAACAATTATCACTTAGAAAGTATGTAAGCTGACATGGCATATGGCTGTATTATATAGGATAGATTTTAAAAACAAACAAAAAATGTTCTTAGTGACAAGGAACGAAATTGAATAATTATAAAAAAAGGCAATTTTGTCAGAATATTATGATACATATATGCACCAAATTACAGAGATACAAAGTTCATGAAACATAAGGTTACAGAATTTAAGAGAGTTCAAATCCCACTGTCAGAGACAATGAGACAGAAAATCATCAGGACAAAGCAAGACCCTGTGACCTTTTGTGTTTTGGAAACTATTTTAAGTAGGAATAGTGTCATTAAGACCACTGTATTGCCACTGTGATTTCCTCTCTGTTGTGATTTCTGTCTCACAGTCGACATTTTGAACTTAAGTTACATCTTATTTCAGGGCTTTAGAGTTATTGCTAGTTTTCCCAGGCTACAATGGCTTTGAGGATTCCTCTCACAGCACTCAGTACCAACTTTCCCAGTGTCATAAACACAAAGCAACAGAGGTTACTCAATGTGAATCTGACCTACAGCATCTGGCAGTAGAATTATGTAGGTCATTGGGGAGTAACCATTTTTGAAATGGCAAAGCCAGTACAAGAACTGTAAAAGTCTACACACAGAAAGAGAAATTCTTTCCTTTCAAGAAAGTGTGTAATAATGTGGCATTTGCAATTATAAAAACACCTGGCTATGTTTTCCTTTATTGGTAGGAAACAAAGAGACTAAATTTATAAGAATTCCTTCAGCATTAAAATAGAGATCTACAGTACTTCTAAAGATGGTAAGATTATAAAAAAATTTCAAAAAAAAAGATGGTAAGATGACATCTATGAGGCAAGTACATACATTTTAAGTCGAAAACTACTCATTGTGAAATCACATTGGCTAAATATTATGAAAAGCATACATTGTATAAGAAAATATGTTCAATATGTGCAACAAAATTAATGTGCAAAATAGCATTAGGAAGCTGGATAGTGTTCATGGACTACCCTAACAAATGCCAAAGGCTAGATGGCCCAAACCACAATTTATATCTCACAATTCTAGAGTCCATGAAGTCTAGAATCATGGGTCTAGCAATGTAGGTTTCGTTCTAGTGGCCTCTTTTCTTGTCTTACAAACGTTGACAATTTGAATTTTTAAGTGACCTAATCTTGATGGGATTACAGGAAGGAGAGATAGAGAGAACTCTCTCTTCTCTTAAAAGTGTTAATCCCATTGTAGCCATATTCTTATGACCTTATATGTTCCTAATTACCTCCCCAAAGCCCTTCCCCAAATACCATCATAGTAAGTGATAAGGCATCAAATTTATGTATTTGCAAGAGAGGAGAGGAGACTGAAGTGTCCTGCTCATAACATATATGTATGTAGTGAATAATTTAAAACATTATTATATATTTAATCATATTTGACAACTCTTTAACACTGACTAAAAGCATATTATAGTGCACATATAAACCAGGAAGTCATTTTCTATTATCAAATAGTATCATATATGATTTTATGTGCTGTATTGCTATTAGATTTTCAGCACAGACACATGAATAATGTATTATGCCAAGACATTTCAACAACTGTAATGTCTATAAGCAATAGGAATTTTTAGCTCCTTTGTAATTATGTACATATGATTATATATTCACTGAGACTAGATAAATTCAATATATACAACCTTCTCTGGCAAAGATTTACACAAGTTTGAGTTATAGTCATGATATTATACCCAGTCCCACTGTGTTTTCCCTCCTTGAGATATCATGTCAGAGATCAGTCTGTCTTCATTCAGGGTTGATTCTTTCTGATGGCCCCCCAACCTACCATGTTAGTTTGGATTCCTCCAGGTAGCATTCTATCAGCTAGCCATGCCATTCTAAACCTGTATTTGAGGTATTCAATTACTTTCCATGAAAGCTCCTAGTTCCAGCATGAATAAGTCAGAAGTGATAAATCTTTGAGGGTGTGGCTCAGTAAAAATAAGAAATAGATTCACCCTCCCAAGATACAAACCGAAGCACACACACACAGACAGCACAGCTCATCTGGACTTCACAGGGGCTTGCTGTTATCTGTGGCAAGATCTGCCATATAAATACAGAATATGAAGCTTTCTTCTCTCCCTGAGATGCTGAGGAAGAATGATTTCTTAACAAATACCCCTGATGTGGCGTACAAATGATATTGATCTCTGTAGCTGACACTGAAAGTTCGAGCTGGTATATTGCATTTTTTAAACCTTCATTTCTAAAACCCAAGCTGACAGTTTCATGTCAAATAGAGCCTGTTCTATTGATAGCTTACCTAACAGATGAAACATACAAACCCTGATTTACAGGAATCCAGGTAGTCACAGTTCTCAGTGCTCTGGAATATTTTGTTTGCTATACTTTTAGGGGCACAATCAACATGAAATACCAAGACATAAACGAAAAGCGAAAGTACAAAAATTTAGTATGGATGTAGAAATCAGGATGCTTGGCCAGTAAGATGAATTGGAGTTTATTTGAAAATAACTTAAACAAGAAACAAGTGACTATCTTGTCACTCCAGCTCCGAGGATGCAGGCCCTGCCAACTTGATGCTCTCTGCGACCCGAAAGGCACGTGGGCCAATTCAATTCTTTTAACTGGTCATGGGCATAGTCAATGCTACAGGTGTAGGGCTAGGGGTGGGGGTAAATATCTGGCTACAATTTAGTCCTTTCAAGAGAGAGAGAGAGGTACCTTAAGGTCATTGATTGCCTATCTAATACCCCACACTTTTTGTAGTCCCATAATGGTCTATAATTTTTTACTATCAAACTCATCATGTTTTTAACAAAATTCTACTGCTTATGACAAGAAAAGAAATATAAAAATTCTAAAAATAAATTCATCAAGGGCTGAAGTAAAAACGGTTATTTCCCTTAGTCCCCACTGGACCAGGTAATCTAATTGTGACTTCATTTCCTAACTTTTAGACTAATAAAGCTTATTGGATAAGAAACAAATGTTGAAGGTAAGAGCTATTTTTTTATTTGGGTGACTATACACTTGAGTCATTTGTTTAATCAATGTGTAGTGTCCTCTAAAAGTCCTGCTCCAAAGTCTTCTTTTTAATATTTATGTATTTACCTACATACTTTCTTATTCACTGTAGAGGGGTGCCATGATTCAGGTGGCAGTCATAGGACAACCTGTAGAAATTGGGTTTCTCCTTCTTTCACTTTTAATCCCCAAGATTAAATTCTGGTTACCAGTCTTGATGGCACACATCCATCTTGCAGACCCTGAGGTCTTGTTCTTTCCTGTACTTTATCTGTATTGATGCCACTGATAATAGCATTGAGTCTGTACCGTGTACTCTTCATCACCTCACATGGTACCCTTTGATGATGTCTCGTACTGATTTTTATATATTAAGCTATTTAAGTTTATACATTTATATCCTCCATCTTTAAGTGAAGTTCAAGGAACTTGAGAAGAATTAAAGGTATATTACTAATTTGTAATCCAACTGTATTTCAGATGGTGCTTTGGATAGAATATGTTCCCACAGCAGCTTCATTCAAGTATACAGAAATATGTTGCTCATTGTTTTGAACAATGTAAATCAAGATCATCCAATACAGGTCTAGGAGCATTTTAACATGTAGTGAGCAGAGCAATAGAACAGAAAGTACAAATGCCATGTCATTTGAAAAACCATTTTCAATTCTCATTTTACTGAGAAGTTTCAAAACCATAAATGAAATATAAGTTGTCCATTGCTGCACATTAAGTATGTTCTAGAAAAGACAAAACTACATCCATATCATATTTCTCTACCCTGAAAGAATGTTTCTTATAAGAAAAGAAATTGGCATCTTCTGAGCCCTCTGACAAATCATTTGGTTACTATGCTTTGGGGGAAAACAGGAAAATGAACCATTGCTAGCTCCACAGGTGGCCGAGGAATGGAGTTGCTATTGTATGTTTTACTGTTCCCCAGCTTACTTGCTTAATTGCTTGCATGCTACAGAACTGCCCAGGCTTTATAGATCTCTGTGCTTTTGGATACTTCTACAAGTTCATGTTCCCTGGAATTCCCAGGTCCTTTCTTCTCAGCCTTCACTGAGACAGTTTTCTGAACCACCTACGGAGCACATCCTCTTCCAAGAACTACACAATAACCTGGCTACTCTAGATCTGAAAGCAGATGTACCAGAGTAAGAGGCTCCCAGAGAGAACATAAGCCTAGTGGCAGGGTTTCTCTTTTGCTGTAAATATTGTAAGTACTAGACTTTATCCAAAATGAAGAAATTTCTCCCACATTGCATGATATATACTATGAAGATTTGTTAAGGGTGATAGTGCCAGTGATTTCCTGTGGAATCTGTGGCCAGGTACTAAAAAGACTATTTTATTAAGATAATTTATCTCCATTTGTTTAAAATTGGTGATACTGGATATAGATAGGATTCAAAAGTCAGGGAATTAAACTGTTCATATGTCTGTCTTCTTGAACACCTCAACTTATTAACAACCATTAGGCTAGGCTTAAGTATAGACAATGCTTCTCACAGTGTGCCAGATGCTGTAACTGTCTTGTTATGTTTGGAATGCTACTGGAACTCAGAAAAAGAATAAATGATAAAACCAATGAGTTCAGAAGTTCTTTAGTGAATTGGGATTCGAAGCCTAATTAAGGAGGAAGGAAGACTTTGTAACAGCAGGAACAGCCTAGGGCAATGTACAGAGGTGTGAAAATATTTGTTTTGTACAAGGACAGATAGTAAGTAGCACCTACTTCAGCTGGACCAATAAAAACCTAAGAGATAAGCACTAAAATTGTTAACTGACAAAAAGGTGTAAACTGTCTTACATTCCTTTATTTCACACATTGTATACATTTTTATAATTTTATCACATTATGTGCAGTCTGTTGTAATGATAAGAAACTGCTGGAATGCTATAATGGCCCCATCAATGAGATCATCCAGGAATCCCAGATCCCAGTGCACATAACAGAACTTCAAGAAGGTCTAAGTACTCCTGATGCAATGACATAACTCTTATTGCTGCCCTTTTTAGGTCATAACTATTTCTGCATGCTAGTGCTATGACAAATAAGATATTCCCTTGGGGTGGCTTATGGAATGGTCATGGTAGATAAAACCTCATAGACCCATCCAAATCATTACCAATGATTTCCAAGTCACTGTATATGATATAAACCTGCACAATACCACAGTGATCCCATCATGCCTACGATGACACATAACTGCACCGAAATTAATCCCAAAGATGGGAACCTATATTGCAATATTACTCCTGCTCTTGGCTTCTTTACATTAAATCAGATCACTTCCTAATAACCAACATCAAATTCATGTATTCTTAACCATCCAGATGAAATAACAGTAATGGCTACAAAACTAAAGCTCTTTTAAAAACTTAACTCATTAGTTACTTTCCTCACTGCTGTGATCAATATCTGACACAAATGACAGAAGGACTTAATGAATTTACCATATAAAGGTATAGTCCATCACAGTTAGAAAGTTATAGCAGCAGGCCTGAGGCATGCTATGGCATGGGGCAGTTTGTCACAGCATTTATAATGAGGAAGCAGAAGCCTATGAATGCTCACACTTGATCACTTTCTCCTGTCCAGTCTAGCCTCAACCCATGTGATGATACCACATCTAGGCTGGCTCTCTACCTCAATTGACCTAGTCTAAAAAATCCTCAGACATGCGTAGAGGTTTGTTTCCATGGTGATTCTAGTCCTCACCAAGTTGACAATCACTATCGGCATTTTACATATATAATTTTTCTTTTCAAAGGAAATAAAGGGTAAGAGATTTATAGTATGCTCAGGGCTTATAGTCATGCTTTTTCATCTGTAATTAGGACCTTAGATTTTTTTTCTGGATATACTAGCATGATATAGTTATGGGAAATTTTAAGTAAAGATGAATTTCACTTTTTTGTAGAAGAAATAATGCCTGAATTATTTTAGTATTACATAGATAGATGGATAAATAGCTAGCTGGATGATAAATAACTCCCAGAACCCATGATTATGATAACCTTAACAATAAAGGAATTTTTAATATTATGCACTCCTGAATGGACTCTATGAGTTCTTAAAATTAAGAGAATTTTCATGACTCTGGTCTGTCAGATATAGAAAAATAGGATAATGGAAAAGGACCAGAGAGGTTTCACACTAATGGATTAGAGGATAAATTAACTGGGCCATAAACTAAGGCATATGCTATAGAAATTGGAAATTACAAAAAAATTATTTTCCTCAAGAGCCTCCAGAAATAATTGCTTTTATTTGAACTCAATGAAATGAGAGTAGTATTAGAATTCTGGTACATAAAACTATGAGTTAATAGACTTGTGTTTTATTAAGCCACTAAATGTGGTATACTAATAACAAAAACATATTTTTACATAGATTTTACCTTGATAAATTATAAATAAAATTACCTTAATAGATGTGTTGTCCTCAAATAAACATTAAATTTTGCTTAATTTATTCACAATTAAATACACTTGGTTAAAAAAATAAGATAGTGTTTTGGGGATATAAGTCATTGGGAGAGCACGTACCTGGCATAGAATTTAAGAAAGGTCAAAAGAACAAGAGGGCTGGCAAGTAAAATAAGTAGTCTCGTATCTAATATCTGTGCCCCACTCTCTCAGTGTACTTGCTAGAGTGGCCATTTCTACTGTGTCTGTTTCTTGTTCTCAGCAATAAGCTGCCACTGCTTAATCATTTTCTCTGTCTATTTCTTGGTTTAATGTAGGGCACTGTTGACTGGCTAACATATTAGTAGTCACCTCACTCATTGCCTATTTTCCATGTTTCTTGATGCTTCTTTCTCTATATAATAGCTTTGCATTTTTCCCAATGGACTGCACATCCCCATTGTCACCAGTCACCAGCACCCTTTGTCATTGATATTCCATAAAGTAGCCCTGTCCTCATCAGTCTCCACAGCCAAGTAGTTCCCATACTTCTGATACCAAGCTTCTGTCATCCAAGATGCTATTATCACATTTGGAATTAAATGTGTCTTTCCTGAAAGAAAATTGAAGTCCCTAGATTTGGATAATGATAAATCTAAATGGGTTTCTATATTGTGACTCTATAATGACTGCTCATGGTGAAGCCATAAAGCATTTTCTTATTAGATTTCCTTTATCATGCTGCATAGATTTGCTTATCTAGACTTTCCTATTGGTCTTCATTTTTTCCTTGTACTGCTTGGTTCTATAAAATGTCCTCTGGCATAATACCAAAGCTCTGAAATCTGTAGCCGTCTGTCTTGCTCATGCATGGTAGTCAGGCTGAATTCCCATTTTACTTTCCTGGATTTGAAGCTTTCCTTAAAGATCTTCAATTCCCTTGATTTTTGGTTTACTCCCTGAATTTTCTTAAAAATGATTTGTTATTTTTGCAAAAGACTCTGATAAAAGTTAAGGTCTTTCTAACATGCTACCATAATGTGTTAAAGCAGCAATTCTCAACCTGTGGGTCATGATCTCTTTAGGGATTGAATGACCCTTCACAGGGGTCACCTAAGACCATCAGAAAATGGGGATATTTTAATTATGATTAATAATAGTAGCAAGATTACAGTTACAAAGTAGCAATGAAAATAGTTTTATGTTTTGGAGGTCACCACAACATGAGGAGCTGTACTAAAGGTCACAGTATTATGAAGGTTGAGAATCACTGTATTAAAGGCTTCACTTCCAACTTTCTGATGCTGTTGAGGGATGGAAGAACCTGTTAGGACTTGGGGGATTATTGATAAGGTATGTCAGTGGGCATAAACTCTAAAAGAAAATACAAGGTTATTTGCCCCTTTTCTGTCTTTGCAAGCCTATCTACCCCTTCAACACACTGTTTAACCCATCTATTCCATGTTAAAGTGCTAAGGAAATGGAATAAAATAAAGACTAGCAGACTCACAGGAACCAAGGAGATATCTGTAGCCACATAATTCCTAGTAGAACATCATAGTGATAGAACTTGAATGTCTGATAAGTTTCCTGTCACCAAGTCAACCCGTCTCCCATCACGCACAGCTTTAGAAGATGCCCTACAGCTTCTTGTGGTATATGGTGTTGTACTCCTTCCCCAATATTTAAGCATGAGCATTTAGAAGTTTCTGACCATTTTTCATTTCTTAATACTCACTTAATTTATACTTGAGGTTGTGATTTTAAGGCCTGAAGACATTAAGTTTAAAAACAAAACAAAACAAAATCACTGTCACAAGGCATCATTGAATTACTTGGGAAATGGGGGCTTCTAAATGAAGTTGGTCAATTAGGACCTGATTGCACTGAGTAAGAATCACCTGTCACATTGAGGCAAGAAGGAAAAGGATGGGAACTTCCTAGTCTCCTGAACAGATCATTAGACAAAAGAGCTTTAAGACAAGCACAATGTGGATGTATATACAGTGTGTGATTTTACTGTGTCTTAGAACCATTTCACTCATGGGCAAAAATGGAGAATAGCACTTTACAGTCTAATCCTAATGTTAGCTTATTTCTATAGAATAAACATGACTGCAGAGACTCTGAGATCTAACAAAAAAATGTGAAAAATCAATGGTCTGGAGAGTTCACTTTGTAGTCATAATTTCTGTCCTTATAGTACTCCACAAATACATAAAACACTCTCAGGAGAGTTGTATCGTTTACTTCTAAAGTTCATCTGTAAGGAAAGCAATTGTGTGATTGCTCCAGAGTAGAGTAAGAGAAGCTTTTGGCCAGTGCATGGAAAGTTTTCTGGCTTGGTTTCTATTGCTGTGATAAACACCACAACCAAAAGCATTGAAGAGAAACAGATAAATTTGGCTTGCAGGTTACAGTTGAAGGAGGGATGCCAAGGCAGGAAGGAACTCAAAGCAGGAGCTTGAAGCAAAATCCATAGAACAAAACATTGCTTACTGGCTTTCTCCCAGGCTCCTGCTCACATACAGCCCAGATCTACCTGCCCAAGGGTGGCACCACCAATTAACACTTAAGAAAATGCTCTATACCATGAATATAGGCCAATCTGATTAAAGCAATTTCTCAGTTGAGATGCCCCCCTTCTCTGATGACCCTAGGTTTGTGTCACACTGACAGCTGAAGCATACCTTGGCAGAGGGGTAAAACTCATGCCAAGTTTCTGGTTCCCCTTTCTTTCTCCTAAGTAATGCTATCTTTCTATTAACAGAGAAGAAAACAGCATCTGTGACTGTGATGTTAATTGTGCTTACAAAGGCCTTGATGTTGTTTATAAAATATACTTGTTTCCTACTTCTTTTTCTGTATTCAATATTTAAATATAAATAAAATGGCAGACAAGAGAGATGGTTATTTCATGCCATGTTTTTCCTCAACTGGTATATAAAGAACAGATGTATTCCCTGACAAACAAATGAAGGTAACAGACAGAAATGCTGTCCAAAATCTGCTTAGTAGGGAGACAACAATAGAGCCAGCAAAAAAATTAAGGTGGAAAGGTGATCAGGAAACATGGAGAGGTCTTAAACTTACCAAAGTCCTGGGTGGACTAGTTTTAGGTGTTATTTAAGCACAGACTGAATTAAATATATTGAGCAATTTGAGTATTTCCTGTCATAGAGGCCATTGTTAAAATTTAAACCCTGCAGGGAGCAGTAGATTCTTTAACATGACAAGGCAATGTACATGAAATATTTTCCTTTTGAAAATTCCATTGCATCCCCACAGCTAGTTTGTAGTTCAGCGCAATCGTTCGTGTAACCTCTGCAGGAACTAATGTTCCTTCTAGCTCACCTCACATACTGAACAGTTCCCCTGTGCCAAAAATCTTTCCAAGAGATAATGAAATCATTGCAAATAATTTAATGCCCTTCACTTGTCACCAACATACACACACACACACACACACACCACCACCACCACCACCACCATCAACCCATAAACACACTCTCACACCACACACAACAACAAAAACAAGGACATCAAATGAGCTTTTGCTTAATGAACACTTGTCAGGTGGGACAAGTAGCAATAAAAAAGGAATGCGCCGAAATACAAGTATTGATCTTCAGTTAAATAAAAGAAAACTGGATGCAGGATAGCTGCGCATACCATTTTAAAAGACTGACTTCTCTCTCAGGGTTTATCCACATAAATTGTCAAGCTTGTTGGACATAATCAACTTTCCAATTTCAATAAAAATAAGCACTGGCTGATTCTGCCATGACAACTTATCAATAAGTAATGCTCTTATAAAATTTCTGCACTTGGTAAAACAAATATAAGGCTTCAGGCTTCTGAAATATTTTGTCCCTTCTTAATCTTTCTGTCACTCTTTTTTTAACCACTGTGACAGGAGAGACCATATCGATCTCATTCAAACTGTAATCTCCCTGTCTAAAACTATGTAAATATTCACAAGGAAGAAATAAGAGGGGAAAAAGAAGGAAAGAGAAAAAATACATAGATAACACAGGGCCATGTTCAGACAAAGTAATTGCTAGGTCCAACGTGGGCCCCCCAAAATGATAGTGCCACTGACACTGTGGCAAATGACAATCTGAGCTCAGCATAGGCTGGTATCCTACCTGGGAAAGCAGAAAGATTTTTAGCAGATAAGCAAAGCCTAAAAGCAGAATTCCTATCCTAAGAAACTTGTGAAGCTGGCTTCTGTTTATCAGGAACAACCATTACTTCCCTATCTGTCCCCTCCAGCAATGAGTCATCTAATTCCCTATTAACACACACCTCTAACACACATCAAAGTTGCTATGCAAACCTCTAATTTCCAGGCTTCTCCCACTGCCCACACAAACTCCCTTAAAACTGACAATGATTTCTCAGTCTTTTACTATCCTCCATGTTCCCCAAGAGACAGCCTTGGCAGCTTTGAATTTCAGAGTGATCTAGTTTGGTAGTTTCGCTGTGTCCTCACTTAGAATCATTATGAGTTTATCTGGTTAATGTTATCAAAGCTTATACTAGATTCCTATGTTATAGTTTAATCACAGCTCTGTTTTCAAGTAGCAATAATGAAGAAGACAATGCCCATAAGGAAGGTGTATGGAGTATGTGCCTGTGTGTGTGTGTGTGTGTGTGTGTGTGTGTGTTTGTGTGTGTGATGTGTGTGATGTGTGTGATGTGTGTGATGTGTGTGATGTGTGTGATGTGAGTGTGTGTGTGTGTTGAATGTAATAGATTTTGACTCTTTCCTTATCTGTTGCTGTTTTTAATCTCTCCATATGCTTTTTATAATCAATCAACCATAGAACCCAATCAGCAACATAGCATCTCATTCACTATTTACCAAAATATAAATCAATAAAACATGTTGATTATGTGTCAAATCATTGGTGATTTTTCTTCCTAATGCCTAAGGTTTATTCCAGCCATTTATTATTCATTTCTTTTGTTTTCATTCTCTTTCATCAACAAACTCTAACATCATAGTAAATGAAAAATGCCAATTTTTTATTTTATTTTTTTTATTTTTATTTTACATATTGATCCCTGTTCCCTCTTCCTTCCTCCCTCCATCCCTCCCTCCATCCATCACTCCCTTCCTCCATCTTTCCATCTTTCTCCCACTCACATGTACCCTAACACCACTCCCCTCCCCCCACCACTCCACATGTAGGGTGATGCCATCCAGGAAGGGTCATCTAAATCTGTCAAGTCATTTGGAGTAGGGACTAGGACTTCTCTCCTGTCTCTACGTTAAGGAGGTATACCTCCATGGGGGGCTGTGCCCCCAAAGTCCCTTTGTGCACAAGGAATACATCCTGGTTCCACTGTATGAGGATCCTTAGACTGTTCAGGCCTTCTAGCTGAGACACATGTTCAAGGGGGTCTGATTCAGTCCCATGCTGGATTCCCAACTATTAGTCTGGGGGGCCCATTAGCTCCCCTTTGTTCAGGTCAGCTGTCTCTGTGTGTTTCTGCAGCATGGTCTTGTCCTCCCTCTCTACATCTGGATTCTAGTTTGGCTCAGTGTTTAGTTGTGGGTGTTTGCTTCTTTCCAACTGGTACTAAATGAGGGTACTTCCATGATGGTGGATAAGTTACTTGTTGATATCACTATCAGGGAAGGGCATTTATGGTAGCCTCTCCACGGTTGCTCAAATTGTTTGTTGGAGTCAATCTTGTACGTCTCTGGACATTATTTTAGGGTCAGTTTTCCCTTCAATCCTATAGTGGCTCCCTCTTTTATATTCTCTCTCTCTCTCTCTCTCTCTCTCTCTCTCTCTCTCTCTCTCTCTCTCTCTCTCCCTCTCTCCCTGTCTTCTATTCCTACCTTGACTAAATCTGCCTACTCCAACTGCTTTCCTCTTCCCCCCCCTTTACCTTAGTTCCCTCTCTACTCACTGCTTCCCCCCCACTCCCCATGTGCTCTGGGGAACTTGTTCCTTCCTCCTTCTGTGAGGGACCTTGTATCCTAGTTCCTCCTAGGCTGGTGATGCTTTGCTCTAGGTCTAAAATTTATATATGAGCAAGTACATACATTGTTCCTTTTTTTGTGACTGGGTTACCTCATTCAGGATGGTTTCTTCAAGTTCCATCCACTTCCCTGTGAATTTCAAGATTCCATTGTTTTTTTTTTTTTGTTTTTTTTTTTTTCTGCAGAGTAGTATTCCATGGTGTGGATGTGCCACATCTATATCCATTCTTCAGCTGAGGAGCATCTAGGTTGCTTCCAGGTTCTTGCTATTACAAATAATGCTGCTATGAACATAGTTGAGTACATATCTTTGTTGCATGGATGTAGATCATTTGGGTATATGCCTAAGAGGGGGATTGCTGGGTCCTATGGTAGATTGATTCCCATTTTCCTGAGGAACCACCATATTGATCTCCAAAATACCTGTACAAGTTTACACTCCCATTAGCAGTGGAGGAGTATGCCCCTTTCTCCATTTCCTCTCCAGCATAAGTTATCATTGATGTTTCTAATTTTAGCCATTCTGGCCAGAGTAAGATGGTATCTCAAAGTTGTTTTGATTTGCATTTCCCTGATAGCTAAGGATGTTGAGCACTTTCTTAAGTATCTTTCAGCCTTTTTGATTTCCTGTATTGAGAATTCTCTCTTCAGTTCAGTACCCTATTTTTTAATAGGGTTATTTGGTGTCTTGTTGATTAGTTTCATGAGTTATTTGTATATTTTGGATATCAGTCCTTTGTCAGATGTAAGATTGATGAAAATTTTTTCCCCATCTGTGGGCTGCAGTTTGGATTTGTCAAGTGTGTCCTTTGTCTTACAGTAGCTTCTAAGTTTGAGGAGGTCCCATTTATTAATGGTTGACCTCAGTGTCTGTGCTACTGGAGTTATGTTCAGGAAGCAGTCTCTTATACCAATTTGTTCAAGGGTACCACCCACTTTCTCTTCTAAGAGTTTTAGTGTGGCTGGATTTATGTTTTGTGCGTGGCGATAGACATGGGTCTATCTGCAGTCTACACACCATCATCCAATTGTGCCAGCACCATTTGTTGAAGATGCTTTCCTCCCCACCTTGTATACTTTTTACCTGTTTTTGTCAAAAATCAGGTGTTTGTAGGTGTGTGGGTTAATATCAGGATTTTTGATTCTATTCTATTTTCATGCCAATACCAGGCTGTTTTCAGGACTATAGCTCTGTAGTAGAGCTTAAAGTCGGGATGGTGATACCTCTTGGATAGGTAGGATAAACATAGTAAAAACGGCAATCTTGCCAAAAGCAAAATCTATAGATTCAATGCAATCCCCATTAAAATCCCAGCACAATTCTTCACTGACCTTGAAGGGATAATAATCAGCCTTATATGGAAAAATAAAAGACCCAGGATAGCCAAAATAACCCTGTACAATGAAAAATGCAACTTTTACCCAGTCAAACCTCCCCAGTCTTCTTCACTCCTTTGTTCCCTATTTTACTGAGAATTGGATCCAGAAGTGCAAAGTCTCTACAGCCATCCTTCTTCTTCTTTTTGTTCTTCACTCTCTATCTTCCTCTTCCCTTCTCTTCTCCTTCCCTCTTCTTCTCCCTCACTTCTTTATAGATATATTTAAATTCTAATTTGCTGAGTTCTTATGTTATAAGACTCTACAGATTCATGTTGGTTTTAGTACTTTAATATCAGAAGACATGACCATAATGACTCTAGCTCAAGTTCCAGGGAAAACCTCAATTGCCTGAAGGAATGTGATTCTTCCCGTCCTCTACAACCTGATTTTTTTGGGGGGGAGGTTCATCCCAAAAATAATAAACCTAGTAAGGCAATGTATGTCATTGGTGGAGGCTAAAATAAAAGCAATTTAAAAAGAAAGAAAAAGGCTACAGCACAAATCCCAGTAGCCACCAGGATGTCTGAAAAATAGCTTTCTCCAACCATAAACCATTCTTTGCTTCAAAAGTGTTGCATTTTTTGAATAATGGTCCTTGTCTTGTAGCTGGAACTTCTTAGCTAAACAACACTGACATCACTGCTTGTGCACCAGTCAATGCCCCTTTGTCCTATAAAAACTGACTTGTAAATACATACATTGAAATTTCTATATTAAAAGCAACCAGTGAAGCATTCTGTTTTTCTCCCTACACTATGTCTTCCCAATGTACAGCATAACTTTTCACTCCCTTCTTGAAAAAGTTTCCCCTTAGAGTTTCCATGACCCCTCAATAACCTCCTTCTATAGCTCAGTTCTAATTTCTCATCTCCTTATGGTAGGCATTTCCAAGCTCCACTTTCATCTTTCCTCCCTCTACTCTCTCTTGGTGTCAGCAATGCATCCATTTATATCCTTCAATTCTTCTTCTGAATGGCTCTAAATGTCAACACAACACTGCCCAGAAATCCTGCCCACTGCACAACTCCATCGAGCTTAGCCTCTAATCCAGCTTGCATCTGACACTCCACGCAAAGCACCATTGCATTAGAATTGGCTTGGCTTATATTTCAACATCAAGAACCCCTGGCTTTCTCTTACTGTCAGGTATACTTCCACTTTCAGAGGCCTCTTTTCTTTGTCTTGTGTCATTTCTTTTTGCTCTCATTGACAACACAAAGTAGAGCTCCTTATCACCAAGAAACAGTCTTTAGTGGTTTGTTCCACTCTGAAAATATTGCACTTCCATCCTTCTCAGTTTCGACTTGAGCACATCAATCTACTATTCTCAGGCTTTCTATGGAATGTGCTTAGTAACGATTCATATTCCTCTTTTGGGTAGGACTAATCTTTCAAAGATTGTTATGGCTTGAATTTCTTTTCTTCATCCCTGGCTACTACCTAATATACAGCAACAATTAAGAACAGAACTTTTGTTTTATAAATATAAACTTCCTCTTAGTTGCCTTATTCTTAATCAAAGACCACAGAATTTATAAGGGTACAGAATGGAAGCCCTTCTAATCTGTTTTAGACACAAATCTGTTGTCGTTTTTAGAGATTGACTCATTAGAAAAATGAGAGAGATGGAGAGAATATGCATTGCATCTTTTCCTTTAATTTAAATAAGTAAGGCAAAAAGAAAGCCTTTTTCAGCGCACAATAGACCTGCCTATCCACACAAGACCACTCTTAATTTCCACCTGCCTGTTCTCTAACCCCACGGCAAGTCCTCTACTGGAGTTCTGGGCCCCTCCCAGAGACCTGCCTATCTCCACGAGGCCCTGCAGGCTGGATCCTTGACACCTCATGCCCCCACCACCATACCCCCCCAGTCACAGGGCCTCTGCCAAAGAGCCTCAGCTGGAGAGTACCAGGCCCAAGCTAGATCTGTCTATCAGCTTAAGAAACATCCCAAGTCCCAGCCTTCAAGATATTTGACTCCCATGGCCAATCTTCAGCTGGAGCCTGATCATTGTCCCCCATCGCCAGGCCCCTGCCTGTGGAGAGACCTCCTAGAAAGCTTGGACCAACCAGAGCTACAGTCATCAAACCTCTGACCCACCTAAGCCCACTAGGGAAGTACCATAGAGAGAGGGAGAGACCCAACCAACACCTACTGGAAGAAGCTATGGGAAGAAGGCAATACAAGAAAACACCTAACAACAGAAAGACAAGCATGACACAACCAGAATCTAGGGAATCTACACAAACTAGACTGGAACACAACAAAGCAGATGAATCAGAAGAGAACAACTTAAAAGTTATAGTCATAAAAATGATAGAGACCCTCAAAGAAGATGTGAGAAAATCCCTTAAAGAAATGGAAGAAAAAACAAACAAAAAATTGGAAGAAAGGACCAAATTTCTTAAAGAAAGTACAGAAAGCCAAGAAAAAAACAATTAATCAGGTGAAGGAAATGGTTCAAGACTTGAAAACTGAAATAGAGAAAATAAAGACAACACAAATAGAAGGAATGCCAGAAATATAAAAACTGGACAAATGATCAGGAACTACAAATATATGCATAACCAACAGAATTCAAAAGATGGAAGAGAGAATCTCAGGCACAGAAGACAAACTAGAGGAAATAGATTCATCGACCAAAGAAAATCATAAATCCAACAAATCCTTAACAGAAAACATCCAGGAAATGTGGGACACTGTGAAAAGGCCAAACCTAAGAATAAAAGGCATAGAGGCAGGTGAGGAAGCCCAGCTCAAAGGTGCAGAAAATATATTCAATGTAATCATTGAGGAAAACTTTCCCAATCTGAAGAAGGACATGCCCATGAAAGTACAAGAAGCATACCAAACACCAAATAGACTGGACCAAAGAAAAAAGACCCCTCGACATATAATAATCAAAACACCTAACATAAAGAATAAAGAAAGAATATTAAGAGCAGTGAAGGAAAAAGGACAAGTAACATATAAAGGCAGACCTATCAAAATTATACCTCACTTCTCCATTGAAGCCTCAAGGCCAGAAGATCCTGAATAGATGTTCTACAAGTAGTGAGAGTTCACGGGTGCCAGCCTGGGATACTATACCCAGCAAAAATCTCAATCACTATAGATGGAGAAAACAAGATATTTAAAGACAAAGCCAGATTTTCACAATATGTATCTACAACAAATCCAGCCCTACTGAAAGTCTTAGAAGGAAAACTCCAACCCAGGGAAGTTAACTATGATCACAAAGACGTATGCAACAGTCCCACTTCACCAGACACCAAGAGTAAAGCAAGACAAATATATTCACAATACCACTGCCAACAACAAATCTAAAACAAGCATTAACAATCAATCATCCTTACTCCCCCTCAACATTAGTGGTCGTAACTCGCCTATAAAAAGATACAGGCTAACAGAATGGATACAAAGACAGAATCCATCCTTCTGCTGCATACAAGAAACACATCTACGCTTCAAAAATAGACATTACCCAGGGTAAAGTGTTGGGAAAGATCTTCCGATCAAATGGACCCAAGAAGCAAGCAGGCATGGCTATTCTAATATCTAACAAGTTAGACTTCAAACCAAAATTAATCAAAAGAGATGATGACAGTCATTTCACATTCATCCCAGGAGAAATTCATCGGCACAAAGTCTCAGTTCTGAACATCTATGCCCCTAATACAAAGGCACCCACATTCATAAAAGAAACACTACTAAAACTCAACCCTCACATAAAACCTCACACACTTATAGTGGGAGACTTCAACACACCACTCTCACCATTAGACAGGACCATCAATCAGAAACTCAACAAAGAAACAAAAGAACTAACAGAAGTTATGTCCCAACTGGGGTTAACAGACATCTATAGAACATTCCATCAAAAGACAAAAGAATATACCTTCTTCTCTGCTCCACTTGGAACCTTCTCTAAAATTGACCACATACTAGGTGGCATAACAAACATCAACAGATACAAGAGAATAGGAATAGTCCCCTGTATCTTATCGGACCACCATGCTTTAAAATTGGAATTCTACAACAACACAAATCACAGAAAACCTACAAACTCATGGAAACTGAACAATGTGCAATTGCACCACACCTGGGTCAAAGAAGAAATAAAGAAAGAAATTAAGGACTTTCTACAATTCAACAAGAATGAGGACACAACATACACAAACTTATGGGACACCTTGAAAGCAGTGCTACAAGGGAAGTTCATTGCACTAAGTGCCCTTATGAAGAAAACAGAGGATAGTCACATAAGAGAATTAACAGCACAACTGAAAGCCTTAGAACAAAAAGAAGCAAACTCACCTCAGAGAAGTAGACCCCAGGAAATAATCAATTTGAGGGCTGAAATCAACAAAATAGAAACCAGGAAAACAACACAAAAAAGCAATGCAACGAAGAGTAGGTTTTTTGAGAAAATGAACAAGATAGACAAACCTTTATCCAAACTAATGAAAAAGCAAAGAGGGAACATGCAAATTAACAAAATCAGAAATGAATAGGGGGACATAACAACGGACACAGAGGAAATACAGACAATTTTCAGGTCATACTTTGAAAACCTATACTCCAGAAAATTTGAAAATTCAAAGGAAATGAACAAATTTCTGGATAACTACCACTTAGCAAAATTAAATCAAGAACAGACAAACAACTTAAATAGACCTATAACCTGTAATGAAATAGAAGCAGTCATCGAAAGCCTTCCAACCAAAAAAAGCCCAGGGCCAGGTGGCTTTAGTGAATTCAGTGAATTCTATCAGATACTCAAGGAAGACCTAACACCAATACCCCTCAAATTGTTCCACACAATAGAAACAGAAGGTTCATTACCAAACTCTTTCTATGAGGACACAATAACCTTGGTACCAAGCCTCACAAAGACACAACTAAGAAAGAAAACTACAAACCAATATTCTTGATGAACATCGATACAAAAATACTCAATAAAATACTGGCAAACCGAATCCAAGAATACATCAGAGAAATCATCCACCATGACCAAGTAGGCTACATCCCTGGGATGTAGGGATGGTTTAACATACAAATATCTATCAACATAATCCACCATATAAACAAACTGAAAAAGAGAAACCATATGATCATCTTCCTAGATGCTAAAAAAGCCTTCGACAAAATTCAACACCTTTTTATGATAAAAGTCTTGGAGAGATCAGGGATAACAGGAACATACCTAAACATAATAAGAGCAATATACAGGAAACCAACTGCCAACATCAAACTGAATGGAGAGAAGCTTAAAGCAATTCCTCTAAAATCAGGAACAAGACAAGGTTGCCCTCTATCCCCATAACTTTTCAATACTGTACTTGAAGTTCTAGCTAAAGCTATAAGAAAAAAAAAGTAGGAGATCAAGGGGATCCAAATTGTACAGGAAGAAATCAAACTGTCTCTATTTGCAGATGATATGATAGTTTACATAAGCGACCCAATAAACGCTATTAGGGAACTCCTACAGCTGATAAACACCTTCAGCAAACTAGCATGATACAAGATAAACTCAAAAAAAAAAAATCAGTAGCCCTACTTTATTCAGACGACAAAGAGTCTGAGAAAGAAATCAGAGAAACATCACCCTTTACAAAATCCACAAACATAAAATATCTTGGGGTAATGCTTACCAAACAAGTGAAAGACCTATATAATAAGAACTTTGTGGCTTTAAAGAAAGAAATTAAAGAAGATACCAGGAAATGGGAATATCTCCCATTTTCTTGGATAGGTAGGGTAAATATAGTAAAAATGGCAATATTGCCAAAAGCAATCTACAGGTTCAATGCAATCCCCATTAAAATCCCAGCACAATTCTTCACTGATCTTTAAAGGATAATAATCAACTGTATATGGAAAAGCAAAAGACCCAGGATAGCCAAAACAACCATGTACAATAACAGAACTTCAGGAGTCACCATACCTGACTTTAAACTCTACTACAGAGCTATAGTTCTGAAAGCAGCCTGGTAGTGGCGCAAAAATAGACAGGTAGACCAATGGAATTGAATCAAAAATCCTGATATTAACCCACACACCTATGAACACCTGATTTTTGACAAAACAGCTAAAAGAATACAATGAGGGTAGGAAAGAATCTTCAACAAATGGTGCTGGCACAATTGGATGATGGTATGTAGAAGACTGCAGATAGACCCATGTCTTTCCCCATGCACAAAACTCAAGTCCAAATGGATCAAAGACCTCAACATAAATCCAGACACACTGAAACTCTTAGAAGAGAAAGTAGGAGGTACCCTTGAACAAATTGTTATAGGAGACTGCATCCTAAACATAACTCTAGTAGCACAGACACTGAGGTCAACAATTAATAAATGGGACCTCTTCAAAGTTAGAAGCTTCTGTAAGGCAAAGGACACACTTGACAAGTCCAAACAGCAGCCCATAGACTGGGAAAAGATTTTCACCAATCCTACATCTGACAAAGGGCTGATCTCCAAAATATACGAAGAACTCATGAAACTAATCAACAAAACAGCAAATAACCCTATTAAAATGGGGTACAGTGTAGTGAGATAGTCCTTCTGTGGCACTGACCACGCCCATTGGGGGGTAGAGCCATGGGTGGAGTGACCTGTGGAAGGAGGTAGGAGAGAGAGCCTGGAAAAGCTCTCTTGATGGGAGAGGTCATTCTGTATGTTTCTCATACTGGTTAATAATAAAGTACTGTTGGCCAATAGGAAAGGAAGATAGGAGGGACTAGGAGACAAGGAGGAAATAGGAAGTAGTAAGGAGGAGTCAAGATGGAGAGTCTAAAGAAAGCAGTGTGCCGCCGGCTCCCCGGTAAGAGAAATACATAGATCAGCAAAAATGGGTTAATAATTAAGGCAGAGCTAGCCGATAAGAAACAAGTAACCGGGCCAACAGTATTGTACCAAATACAGAGTCTCTGTGTGTCATTTGGGGCTGGCGCGGCGGCGGGACAAGACCGGGCGGCGGCAGGCGGAAAAACAGTACGCCTTACACTCTCTTGCTGGCAGGACTCGGACAGGAAAGCATCGGGTGAAATTTCCTGGTGTTCATCTGTCTAGGTTGTAAGTTATTTCCCCCTGAATAAACATTTATTCAGCCTATTTGTTTATCCTGATCCTTATTTAACCGCGATAGTACAGCACTGAAGAAAGAATTCTCAATAGAGGAAATCAAAAAGGCTGAAAGACACTTAAGAAAGTGCAAATCAAAACAACTTTGAGATACCACCTTACTCTTGCCAAAATGGCGAAAATTAGAAACACCATGACAATTTATGCTGGAGAGGATATGGAGAAAAGGGAACACACCTCCACTGCTGGTGGGAGTGCAAACACGTACAGCCATTTTGGAGATCAGTATGGAGGTTCCTCAGGAAAATGGGAATTAGTTTACCACAGGACCTGGCAATCCCCCACTTAGGCATATACCCAAATGATCCACTTCCATGCAACAAAGACATCTGTTCAACTATGTTCGTAGCAGCATTATTTGTAATAGCAAGAAACTGGAAACAACCTAGATGCCCCTCAACTGAAGAATGGCTAAAGAAGATGTGGCACATCTACACAATGCAATACTACTCTGCAGAAAAAAATAATGGAATCATGAAATTTGCAGGCAAGTGGATGGAACTTGAAGAAACCATCCTTAATGAGGTAACCCAGTCACAAAAAAAAGGAACAATGTATGTACTCACTCATATATGGATTTTAGACTTAGAGCAAAGTATCATCAGCCCTTATTTCACACCACCAGAGGAATTAGGATTCATTGTGTATTCTGAGAGATTCATATAGGGTTCCTCACAGAAGAGGGAAGGAACAAGTCCCCCAGAGAACATGGGAGGTGGGGGGGCAGTGAAAGGAGAGAGAAGTGGGAGAAAGAGAAGTGGAGGAGAGGAAAGCACATGCAACTAGAAGATTGAGTCAGGGTAAGAATAGAAGAAAAGAGAGAGAGAGAGAAAGAGAAGGAGAGAACAAACATAAAAGAGGGAGCCATTATTAGTTTGAAAAGAAAACTGAACCTAAAGGAAGGTCTAGAGACCTACAAGACTACCACCAACTAACAATTTGAGCAACCATAGAAAGGCGACCATAAATGCACTTCCTGGATAGTGATATCAACAACTAACTTATCCACCATAATGGAGCCCTCATCTAGTACCTGTTGGAAACAGAAGAAAACACCCACAACTAAACACTGAGCCGAACTAGAATCCAGATGCAGATGGAGAGGACAAGACCAGGTTGCAGAAACACATAGAGACAGCTGACCTGAACAAGGAGGAGCTAATGGGCCCCCTGAATGATAGCTTGGAATCCAGCATGGGACTGACTCAGACCCCTGAATATAGGTCTCAGCTAGAAGGCCTGAGCAGTCTAAGGGACCTCAGACAGTGGAACCAGGATGTATTCCTGGCGCACAAAAGGACCTTGCAGACACATACCCCTTGGAGGGATACCCCCTTAACCTAGAGACAGAAGAGAAGTCATAGTCCCTACTTCAAATGACTTGACAGACTTACATGACCCCTCCTGCATGGCATTTTCCCTTCATGTGGAATTGGTGTGGGGGGAATGGGAGGGGAGGTTCGTCAAGGTGCATGTGAGGAGGGAGAGAGGGTAAAACGGAGGGAGGGAGAGAGAGTGGGAGAGGGAACTGGGATCGACGTGTAAAATAAAAAAATTAAAAATTAAAAAAAGAACATTTTTCATAACTGAGGATTTGAGTTTGCAATTTAAAAGGATGCAGTCCAGGCAGCACAATGGATAATCAGCTACATCATGTGACCTCAGCATTGAGGTTCAGAGAGTGCCAGGGACTTTATAGTCTTCTGGGGATTTAAAAACATCACCAATACAATATTGTATTACAATGCAATATTGTAAATATAAATACCAATATATCTGGCATATATCAGAATTTCTTCATAATTTGTCATGGCAGTCTTGGTAAAAAGAATAATAAAGAAAAATTTGTTCAAAAAAAAAAACCTTTTGCAATTTCCTCCTCCTGAAAATGACAATATAGCATATTCAGATTCTCCTAATTTTTGCACAATGGTATCTGTAGATCAATACCAAAATTAAACAATATAGTAGCTTCTCTTAAGTAGAGGGAGCACAGTTATTCCTTCCTAGGTACACAATTCTATAACTAGACCTTCAGTTCTATAATTAATCTATGGATGGGAATGGGGAGATAACTCATTTGAAAAAGTGCTTGCCTTCCAAACATGGGAACTGAGATTTGACAAGAACCTATTTTTAAAAGGCCAGGTGTAGTGGTATCCACTTGAAACACCAGAATGTAAGAGGCAGAGGCAAGCAGGTCCCCGAGTCTCATTGGCCTGGCCTGCCAGCATAGTGGAATTGGTGAACCAGGCTGGTGTGAGTCCTCTCTCATAAAACATAATACATATGTTTTCACACACACACACACACACACACACACACACACACACACACACACACCCCTCTTAACCTAAGAAAGAGTTAATATTACATGATTCAACTCCAACCCTTTTATGAGTTTACTTACTTTCCTACCTTCATCAGGCTGATCAGAGGCTAAATGGTCACTGGGACTAAGATTTCTACTTGTAGTTCAATCCCACCTTCATAGCATCTTCCCTGCCAGGTTGTGGTAACTCTTACTTAAAATTGTGTGTCTTCTGGGAAGGAATCAACCAACCAGAGTGAACACAGCTACATTAGATACAGTAGGAGTTGAAGGCGCATGAGAAAAATAAATTCATCTGACTATAAGAATTCTACTTTCAAATTACGCTTTTGAGTGAATGAGAAAAAAAAATAAGAATTATTTTCTGAAATAATTATTTATTTTTTCAGCCTAACCTGCCATACAAAATAAATCATAATATCACAAAGATTATTTTTAAATTATTGAAAATTTTAGCTCAAAATTAAATTGCATATATTGGGTTTATACTAATATTGTAAACCAAATAAAGCTTAAATGTACATAAATAATATTTTTCTTATGTTAATTAGCATTTGGTAATTGACTGACCATCAAACATAGAATCCATAATCTTTGAATGGATAAACACAAATAGATAAGTCCATTATATCAGGAAGAAATATTCGTTATAAAATGACTTTTTGTCAAAATTTTAATCAAACTAAAAATTAGACTATTACTAGGCTGGCATTTGTTTCCATGGTAACTGGATGAAGGGTGGTCCCTAAAAGCTTTTCTATTAAATGTGATTCAGCTTATGTTCAGATTCAGTCAGGTGTGAGAAGCAGATAACAGCTGGCTGAGAACAAAAGAGCGGTAATAGAATTGATATTCTAAAGACATGTACAAAGTTAGAAATTGAAAGGGATGGTGTCATTGAATAGTTTTAGGCACAACTAAGAGATGATATGAGCTGACCTACAATTGCAGATATACCATGTGGACTCATCAACTCGAGGTTTTGTATGTTCACATCATTTTACAATTTAAATTTCCAAAGCCTCACTTGTCCTCAAAAATAAAGGGGGGGGGAGTATTAATTGGCCAGGGGTATGACAGTGGATAAAGTTCATGTCATGTAATCTTAAGAGCCAGGGTTCACATAGCCAGAAGTCACATAAAAAAAGAAAGGAAGGAAGGAAGAAGAAAGGAAGAAAAAAAAAGAAGGAAGGAAGGAAGAAAGGAAGGAAGGAAGGAAGGAAGGAAGGAAGGAAGGAAGGAAGGAAGGAAAGAAGGAAGAAAAAGACCACACGTGTGATGCCAACCTGTAATCCCAATGCTTAAGAGGCAGAGATAGGGAACCCCTCAGGACAAGCTGGCTAGGAGGTAGTATAGCCAGAATCTGCAAACTCTGGATTCATCTAGAAACCCTATCTCTGTAAATAAAAGAAAGAATGACCAAGAAAGCTATCCAATGCCAAGTTTTAGCTTCCATATGTGCACCACATATATACTAACATGTCTACACACATGCATGCACATCACACATATGTTGGCAGCACAAAGGGTGTTAAAATAGTGCCTGCCTCAAAGATCTACTGAGTGAAATGATACATTACATGGCATGCCCTTAATCAAGGTTGCTGACTGCTATTCCATGATAGAGCAAAACATTGTTTTACTATAGACAATGATATGACAAGTTCAAATTGGTGTGTTTGGTTATTTTTAAGTCTGCCTTTTCTGCTGTTCTCTCAGTGGGAGTTTATAGGCATAAGGATAGACAAGGAATGTCACTCTGCTGTTAACTAGCCAAGTGCCCCAAGCATTAATTTCCTGAACCATCCTGGGATCACTGACAATTGACTATAAAAGTTGAGCCTAAATGAGCTTATAAAATCATAAAATGCTCACACTGAAAGTGAACTATGACTTCTAATGAAAACTCATGTTTAAATGTAGGGGTCTCAGACATGCAGGGACAAAAAAAAATAAAACACTGATTTCTGTAATAGAAAATTCCTACTACAACATCTAGAACACACACCAATAGCATGATTAGCATGTTAGTGTACATCAGTTTTTTTCCTTCTTCTTTCTTCTCTCATACAACACATCCTGACATCAGTCTCCCTTCCTCCCAGTTCTTCCCACCCCAAGCTCACTTCTTCCCCAGATCCACTCATCTCTGCTTCCCTTCAGAAAATAGCATGCCTTCCAGTGACACCAGACAGATAGAACATAACAAGATTCAGTAAGACTAGGCATAAATCCCCATATCAAGGTTGGACCAGGCAATACACATGCAGTCAAAAGTGTCAGAGAAACTTTTAAAATATAAACAAATAATCTGTCTGAAGTTATATGACTAGAAATTTGTACACAAGGAAAAGTAAGTGTGTGTTTTTCTACAAATTATGCATCAAACATAGGATGGGTTCCATAAGAAATTTGATAGAAGCTAACAGTTATTAAGCATTTGATATTGACAAGTGACCCAGTAGTTTCTATTGTACTAAGCCAATAAACTCAGTTCTACAGAAACTAGTCCCCAACTATCAGAATAGATATAAAAGCATGTGATTTATGATCTTTCCAGCCATACTTCCTGGTATTAACTGAAAACTCATTAGATACATGTGATGGCTTAGTAAATATGTCAATTTGCCTGGGCAATAATACCCAGGTACTTGATCAATTTTGAGTATGTTTATGAAAGTAGTTAGCTAAAGCTGACATGTGAATTGATAAGCTGACTAAAGTATGTCGCCTTTCATAACTTAAAAGACCCCTTTCTGGGGTCTTGGGGAGAGCAGATATGCCAATTTTGTAGGGAATAAGATTTGACTAACAACATGAACTCTTTCTGGGTCTCAAGCCTACCTACCTGTGCTCAAATGAAATAGCACAAGCACAATGGGCTCACCTGGACTCCCTGCTTCCTGACTATAGGACTTGGGACTTGCAGGTCTCTATAATTCTGTTTCTCTGGGAACCATGACTAAGGTAGAATAATATAGGAGAGTTAACTAAGAAACTATTAATAAACTCAAACTAAAGCACAAGATGGGAAAAACACAAAGAAGCAAAAACAACAGAGAATTCTCTTAAGAATTCTCCAAAAAAAGCACAACTAAAATTACAGTCTCCCAATGTATATCATCCATAAAAACAGAAATACCTATTTCGTGTGATTGTAACATCACTATCATCATTTATTGTGCTTCCAATTGACAGATGTAACACAGCCACAACATGACATTTTGAAAGTCACAAATATTAACCACTTTGTAATGGTGATGAATTCTATATTTTCAATTTTCTTGGCTTCAGACTCTTCTACTCTATTTCCAACTTGTGTACTTTGATTTAATAATGTCTCTTTAAATAGCTAAGGTGTTTACTTAACACTTTAGAGATCAGTTTTACTTTCTTACAGTACCACCATCAATAAATTTACTTTCTGTTCCCTTAACTTGTGGTTTCTATTTATACTGTAATTTCTATCACATTTTATTGCTATAGTAATCTTTACTCACAATTTTCTATTTCTTCTATTGATGTCACAATGATTCATTATTTTGTGAAATAACTTTTTAAATCTTCCTTTAAATATTGAATGAAGTGTGAAATAAATTAATAATTTTAATCTTTTCCTTAAAAAAGACGATATGAATATTGTCCTTTCTGAAGTACTAAAAAGAAAATTACTAACTGCTAAGACTGAAACTCTATACTCAGTGAAACTGTCCTTCAAAAGTTAAAAAATTATGAAGACAGTACTAACTTTCTTTTCTATAACTGAGATTAAAAACCATGACTAAAAGTAACTTGAAGAGAAAAAGGTTAATTTGGTTCAGATATTGATCAATCAAAGTCTACAGTCTGTCACTGAGAAAAGCCAAGACAGGAACTCAAGCAAAGCAGAAACCTGGAGGGAGGAATTCAAGCAGAACCATGGAGGAACACTGCCTACTGCCTTGTTCTTCTTGCCTGCCTGCTTAGGGATGCCATTATCCACCAATGGGCTATGCTAACACACACCAACCATTTATCAAGAAAATGCTTTATAGGCCTGCTTGTCTATAGACCCATATTGTGGGCATCTCCTCAACTTCCTAGGTGGCTCTAGCTTGTGTTGAATTGGGAAAAATCTAACCAGCACAAGGACATAAGACAAGAGAACTCACTGAAACAAACATCCATTGCAACATGAATAATAGAAACCCAGAGATTGATATTGGGGTTCAAGCTTTAAGCTGAAGATCAGAAAAGCAAAGCAGCTGGCCACTAGCTCTTATCTCTACCTCAAGCTGAAAGAGCTGTCTTCTCCTCAGCATGGCTGGAGAATAAATCTCCACATGAGGCCCTTTATCACTTCCTTTTATACCTCCCAAATGCTGGGATTAAAGGCATCTGATCCCAAGTGCTGAGATCACCTTTGTGAGAGCTGTTTCTCTTTAGAACTGGATCAATGTCATGTAGCTCAGTATAACCTTGAATTAACAGAGATACATCTGCTTGTCTACTGAGTGGAATTAAAGTTATGTGTCACCACCACCTGGCTCTATGGCTAACTGATAAAGCTGCTGAGATTAAAGGTGCATATCACCATTGCCTGGCTCTGTAGCTTATAACTACCTTTGCTTTCTGTACCCTCAGGCAAGCTTTAATAAATAATATATCACTACAGTCTGTTGTAGACAACACTAAATGTAGAATAGTCAAATGAAGAAAGAACATATAACAATCCAGAAAATCAATAGCACCAGGAAAGAGCTTAAGGAACTACGAACAGACTGTTAACTACGGAAACAACCATAAAAATAACTTACAGAGTTGATCACTTATATAGAAGCAAAATTCATGACAAAAGTAATAAACAAAAGTGAAAAGTTTAAAATATGTTTAAATCATAGTCATTGCAAATGATATCAGATAAATATGTCTCCTAAAATTAAATTCTATAATTTCCTTATTTAAACATTTTATGTCTAACATTTTTATTATTGACCATCAATTTTGTTACCAATGCCTTGTTTTTCTTCTATTACCTTTCTAAAGTGCAATAAAAGTGAATAAATTATACTTCTCCTGGGGAAAAGCATGACCACCATAGATTTATGTTTTAGATTTCAAGGTTTTATTCCCTCCTTCCCAGATTAAGCCATATTTATTTACTAAATGACATATTGACACGCACTAAAGAAAGAGAAAAATGAAGTCAGTGAATAATAAAATGGTTCACAGCACATTTCTATTTTTTCTCAGGATTAATTTTCTCAGGAATTGTCTCATTTTTATCTCACTAACAATGTAAATTACATATATCATCAGGTAATCTTTGCTTTGCTAAAAAAAATGCAGTTGAATTTGCATTTCTTGTCTAGACAATTCTTTTCTAAATGTGTAGTATATTCAATTTATGAAGTGCATTTACCTTTGATTATGCCTAAGACTTCCCCATGCCAATTTCTCTTCACTAATATTTCATTTACATACACATGTATAATTCTCCTAGTAACTTGGATGCTATGTATTCCCACTAAACACTTTCTAGAACAAGAAATGAAATAAATATCTAACTAGGCACATATATAGGTATTTGTATGAGCATATATATATATATATATGAGCATATATATATATATATATATGACTTGCTCTTACAGCTTTTGCATAGATATAGGTATAGATATAGAATGAATATATATATATATATATATATGTGTGTGTGTGTATATATATATATATAAAATACATATGCATGCCCATTCATTCTGGTTTTCTTTTCAAACATTTTTTCATGAAATCCTCACAAACCAAAACGGAAATATTGTATACATTTTATATGGGGTTAAATAATGACTAGGCACAAATCAGATAATAAATAACAAAACCAAAATTATTCCTCATGCTTTGAAACCTCTCTATCTCTCATGTGCCTATCATAGCCTTCATTTACCAATTCGGTGAATGTATATTTATTGGCTCTATTTTATGTGCCAGTCTGAAAAAATTGTTTAAAGTGCCACTTGAAGTCTCTGTTCTATTGTAACCCAGTGTGGAATAGTGAACTAGGTAAATCATCAGGAAGACACTGCCCTGAACAGCTTTGTATCACTTTTTACTCATCCATGTGGTCATGGGTGTCCCCAAAGTTGAAACTTTTGGTCTCATTGCATCCCCACACACAAATTTTGTAGTAAATGAACCCACACAATAAAGGACATTTTAACCACAATAAGGTTTCCTAAAAATTTCCCAAGTGATTAGGATAATAGATGTTGTGAAACAACATTGGATTTAGTTCTACATAGTGAGAGAAATAAACCATCGACCACAGCACAAATCCAACAAAATTATCTCCAATTATACTAAACTAAAGGTAACTTTAGAACCAATTGTCAATATATAAAGCTATCAGTTTGCCATGCTTTTGAGAACCCAGATCCGTTTCATCACTCAATGTCCTTCAGTGACTCCCTCAGAAGGCTGAGTGAATATGGCCTGAATAATAGCTGAATATGGGTTGGAGTAGCTAATGGGATGCTGTCAGCAAAGAGAAATGGTCTCGTTTCAGCCCATTATTCAAACTGCACAGCAACCCTTGTTTGTGGATGTACCTAGGGATAACCTAATAAAAAGGGCCTCTTGAGGTTATGTGAGAAGGGAAACTGGGGATTCTCTCTGGGAACAAGAACAAAAGCTGCAAATCTCAGCTCCAAACCCCATTTTGACTCCTATACCACTCAGCACATAAGTCTCTCTAGACTGTTTATTTTGTAGGGATCTTGTCATTGTCCTTTGAGATCCTACAGGAAATCACTTCCTGGACAGAAGGTAAGGTCTTTGTGCATTCCCTTCTTTATTCCTTATAACATAAAGAAAGAAAGGGGAGTCAAGGAAGGAAGGGGACAATAGAAGTGGAAAGAGAGTTAAGGAGCACAGAGAAGGCAGACAGAATGGCATTTTACAGAAGGAGCAACAGTTTTTGTATCACTTTTGTGTCAGGATCCTTGGATTGAACCCCAAACCTACTCCATCCTCACTAAGCACAAAGCAACCAGCCTCTGGATTCCATACCTGTATTTCAATGACGCTTATAAAACTTTCTACCCAGGGTCATTGTGAAGATCACATAGATTCTTATTTATAGAAATCCAATATATAGTGTTTAAAAACAATTTAAAGGAAGCAGACACCCACAGCTAAACACTGAGCTGAACTCCTGGAATCCAGATGCAGAGAGAGAGAGGAGTTATGAGCATAAGTGTCAAGACCAGGCTGGAGAAACCCACAGAAACAGCTGACTTGAACAAGGGGGAGCTCTTGGACCCTAGTCTAATAGCTGGGAAACCAGCACAGCACCAATCCAGATCCCATGAATGTGGGTGTCAGATAGGAGGACTGGGCAGTCTATGGGGCCTCTGGTAATGGATCAGTATTTATCCTCAGTATATGAATGGACTTTGGGAGACCATTCCATCTACAGGGATACTCTTTAGTGTAGACACATAGGGGAGGGTCTAGGTTGCTCCAAATGATATGACAGACTTTGAAGATCCCCATGGAATGTTTCACCCACCCTTAGGAGAAGAAAGGGAATGGAATAGGAGTTTGAGGGAAAGGGGAAGAGGGGAGGGTGAGGGAACTGAGATTGACAAGCTTGTTTCTAATTTAAATTAAAAAAAACAATTTGAGGGGCCTTCTTTTCTAATTATTAATGAGGAGATGTAGAAATGGACTTATGTCACATAAAAGAGGTCTCTTGAAATAGATATTTTGGCTAATAAAATATTAAAGTGATATGAGAAAATTATGTTTGTAGTCATATCTTAAAATACAAGGCTGTGGATAGAATAACACAGGGTAAAGGGTAGAATAAAATGTACAGTTCTGTGTAATAAATGTAGAAGTGAGATTGTCATTACAGTTCCATAATGAATGTAGTAATGCAATTGTCACTTCTGACACAGTCTGAGAAAGATGGTAACATCCTTTTTTTTGGAGGGTTTTCTGGACACATACAAAAACAAACAAACAAACAAACAAAAAACCAAAAACAAACCATAACTTTTTTGATTCCTCAGGAATTTCACATCATGCACCCCAATCCCATTCATTCCCCAATCCCTCCACACCCACCCTCACCTTTGTAGTACCCTTTCCAAGAAAACTTGAAAAGTAATAATAAAAATAAAACAAAAAATAAATTTAAAATATAAAGAATATTAATTTAAAAACAAACAACTAACAAAAAGGCAAGTAAATAAACACACTTGGCTCCTCCATCTTTCCCACCCCTCCATCACTTCTCTCCACACCTCTCAGTGGCACTGGGAGCTGCTGTGTATCATGCTGTATAACCATTGGTCCAAAGAGCTTTTCTGGCAAATATTCATTGTGTAGTGTGTTACTGGTCACTTTGAAGGCCTCAGGTTTCTGGCACACCATCAGCACTGAACACTCACAGCCACTCTCAGGCAAGGGCTGGAGCCAGCTCTCTCACACCCGCAGTGAGGAGTGGGGACTGGCCACATACTTTGAAAATGAACATTCAACCAAATTGTGATGCACTATCTACATCATTTCATGTTTTTACTCACAGCCATTTATGGAAGCAAGTATTTACCTTCCCATTCATGAAGGAAGAAATGAGGCCTGGTGGGACAGAATGATGCTCTGCTGTTCTGCAACCACTACATGGCAGAGTCTGAGTGCAGCCTTCTCTGAGGTTCTGTTGTCACTGGGTATCCTAAGGCAACATCCCAGGTACAGGTGGGATGACGACTTAGATGTTAATAGTGAATGTTTTGGAGAGTTTCAAATAAAGCATTGGCCCGAAGGAAAATGTTGCATAATGAGTACAGTCATTAATGGGATCAATACCTGAGAAAATATCTAGGGTCCCCATGAGGAAGATTGGAGTATAGCTATAATCAGAAATAGAGTGGAAATCTGCCTGAATTTTCAGTTATCAGCAGAATTCTGATCATAGAGATAACTGGCCACCACCAGGTCACTGTTAATGCAGAAGCCCGCACTTCCTTCTCAGTAGATGACCCAGGGAGACAAGGAGTTCATTCAGATCATTGCCTGTTGCCAGGCTTTATCTCACCCAGGCCTGGCTAAAGAGGATGCCAGGCACCTCTAATTCCTATACCATATATTGTGGCAGTTTGAAGTCCATGTTCAAGAGTCTAACCAAGGAAAAATTAAAGAGGAAACACAAACAATTCGGGGAAATCCCAGAAGCTGATGCGCAGAAATGAATGACTGAAATCACAAACAATGTACTTGCACCAAGTGACTGTTGAAAGAATTCAGCTCACTGTGAAGCCTCTTAGGAATGAAAAACAATAAATATTCTCAAAACATTTTTTTTTAATTTTGCTATCCAGGTTATCTGAAGTGATTTCACCCTCCCCTTGCAATTTCCTTTCCTCCCAGCCCCATTTTCTTTCTTTGCAATGGGCAAGTCAGCATCTCAGGCCCCAGCTGCAGGATGATTGTGGCTTTGCTTCCAAGTTCTGCAGACAGGATGACATAGTGAACATGAGATGGAGAGGTTGGGGGAAGCTCTATTGTTCTGCACAAGAACAAACCAGTGCTTAATCTAATGCAAACATAATTACTTTTAGTTAAACAAAAGGGGGAAAACAAACAAGAGGAAAAAAAATACTCTCCCTGTTTACAGCGTAGGCTGTCTGCTCCAAAATGAATAATTATGTGGGCATCCGATAGGCATCACATTCCTCCTCTCTGCTGCTGTACTTGGAAAACAAGTCTCAGAAGCATTTGCAGAGATGCCTAGAAAAGGGGACACTGGGTCCTAAAGGGTCTCTTGTCTTTGTGATTTCCCGTTTTAGTTTCACATCATGGCTCTCCCCCATAGTCTGAATATTAATGGTGGCCTGGCACTTCACAAATAATACTAAGGCCAGGAGTCAAAAACTGGAATATTTAAAGACTTTTCTCATTGACCTTGACCTGAGGTTGATCCCTTTGATGTCCTCAAGCAGATATTAAGCCATAAGAAATATTCATGGATCCATTAAGCAAATATTTATTGCCAAACTACTCTGTGACAAAATGGAGTGAGCAACATAGGAAGTAGTTACTTTCTTCTAGAACAGATAGTATACTGGATATGAGGTAGGGAATATAGAAACACCAATTCAAATGAAAGAAGAAGAGAAATTTCACTTAGAATATACAAAAGTACTATGTTCAAATGTACATAAAAGTTGGCATGAGACAATATAGCCAAGAAGCCTACATTGCTAGCTGTGCAATGAAGAAGAGCTGTTGGCAATAGTATTTCTACAGCTTTCAATTAAGCCAAGACTTTAAGTCTGAACAGGAATCAAAGCCAGACAAATAAATTATAAGAAAAGGAAAGAGAGCTACAGGAGCAGACATGAACTCCATCACCTCTTTGAGATCTTAACAAGTTGTAATATTGCCTGGGATTTTCTTAGTTATTGTACCAGGGAAGCTTCCATTAGTACTCAGTGAGGAGTGATTAAAATAACTGAAATTCTCTCTCCTCTCTGAAAGGATAAAGTTGTCAGCTAAAGTGTCCAGGGCTACACAGTTTTAGAGAATTGAAGGACAGACTCTTTCCTAGTGTGTTACAGCTTCAAACTGGCCCAGGTGTCCACGGCTTGTGGTTTGTGTTACTATGTTTATATGGTCTCCTCTCTCTCTGCCTTCTTTTTCTGTGTCTTCTCTATGTCTTCTCATTAAAATTCGGGTGCACCTGGCTAATCCAAAGCAACCTGAATTTGAGCTCTTTAATTATTCTGTAAAGACCCTTTTTCCAAACAAGAAAGAAGTAACAAGGATGTGGTCCTATTTTGGAGACCACATTACAACATGCCATAGTCATCATCTCTGGAAAGCAGCAAGTGTTGCTATGAGAAGGGCAATTGTGAAGAGGAAGTGGAGATGCAGGTGGTGCCTTCAAAGCCTTGCATAATGTACTGGTTTTTATTGCTGCATTAAGACATTCAGACAACTTAGCAACTCAGATAACCTCAACCTCAAGGAAGCAGAACCATCTACATGTCCCTGTTTTGTTCTCTGAATTAGAAATGGTGACAACCTCTATCTCACCTTGCCTTTTTTATGTTTTTATTTTATTTCTTATTTAACATGCTGTGTTCCTCTTAGTGTCCTTGTTTTTTATGGTCCTTTTGCCAATGCATCTCTTACGACTCAACACACTCCAGTTCCATTCCCCACAAACTGCATTATAGGCTGGGCTGCAGATTCTGAACTGAAAACAAATTCTGATCATCACTGGCCACCATTGGGTATATCCTTAAAGCCTTTCTCTGCAGATCATAATCCTCCCCTTCTCTGGTATAAATAGTTGGAAAGGGGAGCTAGAGAGAGGTTCAGTGATTAGGAGCACTGACTATTCTTCCAGAGTTCCTAATTTCAATTTGCTCACAACCATCTATAATGAGATCTGGTGGCCACTTCGGGCATACAGGCAAATGTGCAGACAAAGCACTGTGAAGATAATAAATAAATAAATCTTATAAAAAATAAATAAATGTGCCAAAGGTTAAAAGGAAGAAGTAAACTGACTCTTTCTATAGATCATATAGTGCAATCTGAAAGAAGGCAAGAAGCCTGAAACTTCAAGAAAGTTCCTGCAAAATAATCTGAGCAGCTAAGCTTAGATACAACAGTCAATTCAAAATAGGATTGATTATTTCCCTGTCTGAAATAGAAACTTGTAAAACATTTTTTCCTCATTACAAAACTCAAAAGAATGGAAAGATAGCCCGCTCCTGACTTGTCTTCAATAACACGGACCAGTGGAGTGCTCTCCTGGCTCACACCAATGTGCAATTACTCTCTATAAGCCTGGGAATGTGGCTATCAATTCCAGACATTGATTCTCTGTGGGTTAAAATGCAGGCCAACCTGCAGAAGACTGGGTTGAAAACAGCATGGACTGATTAATTGTCACTGTACAAATTCAGCCAGGGATTATCTTGTTTGGATGAAACTGGATTTGACTACTTCTCCCCCATAGAACAAAAGCAAGCTCTCCACTAGCCATATGCACGTCACTGATATAAATTCATAGATCTGCATGTGCACTTGGTAACTAAGGAAAAAAAAAAAGATCCTTGACACAGAGTCATCAACTAAAAGACAGCTTTCTGCTAAGCTACTTCCATATCGGGTACCACCTATTTAAGATCCAATATAAAAACATTTCTCTTTCAGAGGACCCTGGGTCTCATTTTACTTTGGCCAATTTCAGTAGAGTGAATTTATCAACCGTGTGTCTACTCTTGCTTTCTTTACAGTCCTATTTCTCCAAAGAATACACTCATACTGGAAGAGTGGTTTTCAACCTTCCTAATGATGTGACTCTTTACTACAGTTCCTCTCGTGGTGGGCACCAACCATAAAAAAAAAAAAAAAAAAAAAAAACCTTTGTTGCACTTTGCACTTTGTAACTGCAATTTTGCTACTGTTATGAAGCATAATGCAAATACCTGTCTTTTTAGATGGGCGTAAGCAACCTATATCAAAGTATTGTTCAACCCTTAGAGTAGAATCCACTCTCTTCTCTTAAGATCCTTGTGAATTCACATGAATGGTTTCTGAGTTTCTAAGCAAATGAATTTAAACTAAGTGCCATTCTATTCCAGAAGACCTTGATCTTCTGGAACCATTTTATTTCTGCTGGACCCTTCAAAGTAGAAAAATTACTAGAAGTAGACACTGGGATCAGCAACTCCCTCTGCTGGGGCCTTCAATACAGGAACAAATCTGGTTCAGGGAAAAAATTACAGATTCAGTGCAGCCATCACCATTATGTATGATTCACGCAAGGCAGGGAGATTAAATTAGAAAAAATAATCCAGATATACAGGATCTGACCATGACTTTGAAAGCATTAGACATAGGGTTTACCTTAACTTGTAATTTGAACAACCGAGGAGGAGATGATGGGGCTTGGAGTCTGTGGTCAACAAAAGAAGAAGGCTAAAGAGAAAGTATACTGCAATGTTAAAAATTATTACACGTCCTACAAAAAATAAAGACTAGAAAACAGAAAAGTAGAACAAGAGGACACATAGTTCTTTTATTTATGTCTTATAAATATGAAAAATACTTTGTTTATAAATACCCTGTGTCTGAGTAGGAGCAATGCCCCCACAGGATCCTGTGTCTTATAGCTATGTTGTTTCTTCTCTCTTGATATATACATGATTCTCCATTAAAGATCTTTTATTTTGTGCATAACTTATGCTCCAATCAACACTATTTTAAAATACATTTAACTCATAAGGGACAGTTCACTGGGCTTACAAGAAAACCAACTTATTTAAAATGGAACAAATCTCCCTGCTGGTTATTGTGGGAGTTTTTCTGTTCAGACATTATAAACAACTCCAAATGGGCCTTCAAATTATCTTTGTAAAATTTCAAAATGTTTTCAGTGTGTAGGGTTATTTTAAGTATTGTAAGATAGTTCCCAAATATCTCACACTCACTTCTCTATATTATTAACATCTAATATAAGTATATAAGTGCATTTTCTATGGTTGGTAAATATCAATACATCTGTTGTATAAATTCTCCTAGGGAGACATGAAAAAAAGTGTCTATTTATCCCAATAGAGCACTGATGACAGACAGACCAAAGAAGAAAGACTTGATTAAGACTATCTTGGTGAACCAGTGGGTTCATTGTGCTAACTTACTGGGCACAGGAGGCTGCTTCACTGAATAGCCACTCAAGTGTAGGGGATGACTCACAAGTTTTATTCCTGGGACTTCCTGGCCCATCTGCAGGCAGCTCTGCTGAAGAATCTCTCTCTGCAACTATGGTTGGCTGCATGTATAACCCTGGCAAGGGGCCCATGACTCTGACTCTTACTAATTCCTGAGCCATGCAAACTTTCTTGGCTTCTCGATTCTCATAATGTTGTTTCCTCCCTCTGCAATGGCTTGTTTTGGCTCAGAGAAACAGAGTAAACAACTACATCAGTACTAAAAGAAGGACAGTACTTCAGTGTTCAGAATAGTTTTTCCTCCATAACTTTCTTTTTCTCTTCCACCATCACGTAAGAAAACACTTTACACTCACTTATCATGTCTCCTTAGACTCATCTTGATTATGGCAACTTCTCAGATATTTATTATCTTTTTATGATCTTGACAGTATTTCAGAATATTGGTCAGATATTTTATAGACTACCTTTCAACTAAGAATTGTCAGTACTTTTTCTCAGAACTAGAGTAAGCTAAAGAGTTTTGAAAACAGGACTACTTCAGAGAGCTCCCCAAAGTACTTCATAGACAAGAAGCTAGATATGAAGTAACCAGGAAAGACTTGATGAGTGGTTGAGATAGTTAGATCGCTGTGGCATGAAAAACTATAAGTGATCAGGTAAATGTGAAAACAAAGAGAAGTAGTCAAATTAATAGTCAGTAAGACCCTTGCATTAATTCATACAACAAGGACATTTGATCTACTATGTTCATAGCAGCATTATTTGTAATAGCCAGAATGTGTAAGCAACCTAAATGCCCCTCAGCTGAAGAATGGATGGAGTACTACTCAGCAGAAAAAAATTAATGGAATCTTGAAATTCGCAGGCAAATGGATGGAACTAGAAGAAACCATACTGAGTGAGGTATCCCAGTCACAAAAAGACAACCATGGTATATACTCACTCATATATGAATTTTAGACAGAGGAAAGGATTAGGAGCCTACAATTCACACCACCAGAAAAGCTAGGAAAGAAGAAGGAGGACCCTAAGAGAGTCATACATGGTCTCCTGAAGAAGGGGAAATGGACAAGATCTCCTAAGAAAATTGGAAGCGGTGGAGGGGGTGATTTGGGAGAAAGAGAAAGGGAAAAGAGGAGGGGAGAGGAGAGCATGAGGGAGAAGGAAAATTGAGTCAGGAAAAGAATAAAGGAAAGCAAGAAAAGATCCATAATAGAGGAAGCCATTATAGGTATAAAGAGAATTTGGCACTAGGGAAATGTCCAGAGTTCTACAAGGATGACCCCATCTAACAATCTAAGCAATAGTGGAGAGGCTACCTTAAATGGCCTTCCCAGATAATGAGATTGATGACTACCTTATATGCCATCCTAGAGCTTTCATCCAGTAGTTGATAGAAACAGACTCCAGCCAAACTCCTGGAATCTAGTTGCAGAGAGGGAGGAGTGATGAGCAAAGGGGTCAAAACCAGGCTGGAGAAACCCACAGAAACAGCTGACCTGAACAAGGGGGAGCTCATGGACCCCAATCTGATAGCTGGGAAACCAGCATAGAACTGACCCAGCCCCCTGAACATGGGTGTTGGTTAGGAGGACTGGGCAGTCTACAGGGCCTCTGGTAGATCAGAATTTATCCCTACTATAAGAATGGATTTTGGGAGCCCATTCCACATAGAGGGATACTCTCTCAGCCTAGACACATGTAGGAGAGAAGGACCTAGGCCCTGTTCCAAATTATATGACAGACTTTGATGAATCCCCATGGAAGGCCTCACCCTCCCTGGTGAGCAGAAAGGGGATGGGATGAGGGTTGGGGGAAGCAGGGAAGTAGGGGAGGGTGAGGGATCTAGGATTGACATATGAAACAATCTTGTTGCAAATTTAAATAAAAAGATATTATTCAAAAGAAAAGAAGACCCTTGCATTATTGACAATGAAATACTAGGGAGGCTTAGCAGCTTCCAGAAAGTCAAAGTCAGCAGCTAACAAAATCCAAGTCAGAGATGGAGAGAGTTGGGTTTCAACCATCCCTAAATGAATGAACAGCACATGATCATTTTCCTGGTTGGGCTGAAGAGCCATGAATATAACATGTGGGCTGGGCTGTCCATTTGCTCAGCCCATGAGCTCTCAGAGAACCATGGAATTTCATAGTATTGACTTCTGCCTTTGTTAGTTTCTGGTGTAGTCCTGTAAAACCCCTAAATGGGGAAGTTCAATGGTTGTTCATCTCTTGGGAACCTCTCCTACCTTTGGAAGCATCTCTGACTTATCCTAAATCTCTTACTTTTTTGTATATCTGGTCTTAAAATCCTGCTCCTGCTTTGCTTAGTCCCATGGATTCTTGCATCTTCGATGTTCATTGATGGAAAACAAGAAATTTATGAGCCAATGTCCCAAGTCAATTTGGTATTCATGAATGCCTAGCACCTTTAGGTCCTTGGGTGAAGAATAACTGAATTGAGAAAGGTCTCATCACATTCAAAACATCTGCATCACTAAAAAGCTACTAGGTGTAACTCATATTTAAGTTGGGGGGGTGTAAAAATGTTCCATATCTTTAACACTAGAGTGCTTCCATAAAATGTTTGGAATTAATTTACAAAGAAAATAAAAGAGCAATCATGGGTATATATTTTATATTTTGAGTAACAGTTCAATGATATTTTATTTTCTTGATCAGTGTTCTAGCTGATCATTGAGCATCTTTTCAGTTGGATTCTATGCCTCCTTGACATGTTCACATCATTGTAGGATTGCTTGTTTACTTTCCGTCTTTCTTCTTCTTCTTCCTCATTTTCTCCCTCTCTTTTTAATGTCTTTACTTTCTACCATTACAAATAATCTCAGGCTCATGTTACTATTTTCTGCCAAGTTCTAGAATCAAGTACTTCTTCAAAAAGCTATAGTTCTTTTTACTAGAGGACTGTGATCTAAATTGGGAAGGAAGTATCGCTAAAGATGAAGATCATAATGAACACAAAAATTAACAGTTTAAAACAAAGTAGAGATACCTATGAAACAAAATATTTTGTGTTTTCAAAATGCTTTGGATTGTAGGCTGGTGATCCTTTGCTTTATGTCTAAAATCCATATATGAGTGAGTACATACCTTGTTCCTCTTTTTGTGACTAGGTTACCTCACTCAGGATGGGTTCTTCGAGTTTCATCCATTTGCCTGCGAATCTCAAGATTCCATTGGTTTTTTTTTTCTGCTGAGTAGTATTCCATTGTGTTTATATCACATCTTCTTTATCCATTCTTCAGTTGAGGGGCATCCAGGTTACTTCCAAGTTCTTGCTATTACAAATAATTTTTCTATGAACATAGTTGAACACATAACTTTATTGCATGGATGTGGATCATTTGGGTATATGTCTAAGAGTGCAATTGTTGGGTACCGTGGTAGACTGATGTCCATTTTCTTAAGGAATAGCCATACTGATCTCCAAAATGTCTGTACAAGTTTGCACTCCCACCAGTAGTGGAGGAGTGTTCCCCTTTCTTCACATCCTCTCCAGAAAAAGTTGTCATTGGTGTTTCTAATTTTAGCCATTCTGAAAGGAGTAAGATGGTATCTCATAGGTGCTTTGATTTGCATTTCCCTGGTGGCTAAGGATATTGAGAAGAAGGGGGAGCACATGGTCCTCCAGACTGATAGCTAGAAAACCAGCATTGGATCAACTCAGACCCCCCTGAACATGGGTCTCAATTAGAAGGCCTGGGCAGTCTTTGGGATCTATGACAGTGAAAGCAGGATGTATCCTTGGTGCTTAAAAGGATTTTGGGAGCACATTCCCCATGGAAGGATACTCCTTTAGCCTAGAGACAGGAGGGACAGAACTTGATGATCCCTTCAGGAAGCCCTCACCCTTCCTGTGGAGTGAGACAGTAGGGGTTGTTGGTGGAGCATGGGAGGGAGGGAAAGGGAATTGGGATCAATATATAAAATAAGAAAAATAATAATGATAATAAATAAAAAATGCTTTGGGATTTTCAAGTACACATGAACTCATTTGACCTATGCTTCCCTCGTGGCTGAGCACTATTAAAGCACAGTTTCACTTTGCTAAGGAAGTATCTAAGATCTTGATTCTTCTGTGACTACCAATGTCAGAGAGTACATGACCAGGAAATGAAGAATAAATGTCTTCGAAGGACCCATACTAAAGTTTATCCCTCAGCTTGCAACATTAGGAAGTAAGGACTAGTATGATTTAGGTCATCGGTGGTGTGCCTCTAAAAAGAATGTGATCTTCTATTCTTGCTCTCTTTAGTTCCTGGATGCTGTGAGGTAGCCACCTAGAAAATTTGCAAGTCTCAAAGGGCTGTAGTCAACACTTCCTATTTTCCTATTTCTAGAATTTCCATTTTTTTTTTTAGACTTTGACCAGAAAATTGTGTCACTCCCTCCTGGTGTTTCCTGAATTTTCCTTTATAGGTACAATGTAGGAAATTTACAGTAACTATACTTGTATATTTGCATGCAAGTTCCTGTCTCCAGATCATAAATTTTGTGAAATCTACATGATATGAGCATTCTAAATACTTACAGAATTAACAGTGATTCTCCTCCACTGCCACCCCCAAGTTGCCATAACCTCAAAGTCTTCTCTAACTACTCCAACCCGAATTAATGTACTCTTCTCAACAACCACAGAAGTTAAGGTGAAAGTTCCATTTGACATTCATTATATAACACACTTTATTTTATGTACCATATTTCCTCATTGAATTGCAAATTTCTTGAGGTCCAAACTGTCACATAAAGGCTCCTTAGTTGAAAATAAAGATGATCATAATTGGCAAGGCTATCTTGAAAAAAATGTGGGCTAAGCCATGCTTTTTAGAAACAGACATTGAAAATATAGATGTTAGATTTTATTTCTACTCCATTTTTAGCATTTTTCACTGCCCTCAGTTCCCAGTGTACTTGGTAACTGCCTGAAAGGTGCTAACAGTGCTGAATGTTAAAAGTTAGTGTGGGCCAATGGTTGAAGGTAAAGAATAGGGATGACTAACTTAGAGAAGGAGGTATATTCTTTAAACTGGATTTTGGAAGTACATTGAATAGTTTGTGCTATTGCCATTACAGAATACATTTCATTATAAATTGCTAAGATAGACTAGAAATATGGTGTCTTAGAGGGCACCAGGAAATGAGAAATACTTTCAAGAACAGATGTTATTTGGAAAACATTGGAATTCCACCAACCAGAAGTGGAAATGCTGCTTCCAGAACAAAAACAGAGTTGTTAAATGGATACTGGTTTTTATTTGACAAACAATGAAGGCAAGAGACCCTCTCAGAACCATCCATTGACAAATAAGCAATAATGTACTGCTATTATATTCTGCACTATATAGCACATCTGAGCTAACCTCTTCTTTCCCCCATCATAAACCCCTAGGGGTAAACCTCTCTTGTCCAGTGACATTTTGAAGAACCATTCTATTACTAAAGTACTAGATCTGAATGGGCATTAGACTCCTATAACAATAACCAAAGAATAACAATTAACTTAATTCCCTCAGTAGGTTACTACTTTGATTTTCCTAAAGCTATTATATGGTAAATATGAATTGGTAAAGGTATTCTCATAAATATGCAAATGAAATTCTAGAAACCCATACTTTGCTTGTAAATTTTCTTTCAAACTTATTGAAGAAACCGTTGGTAAGGTTTAAGATAAGAGAGGCTGAAGTTTGTTAAATTAATGCAAAGGTAAACTGATCAACAGATGAGAAATTGTGAAAAGAAACAGTGGTACCAGGGGGAGAAAAGCTAAAATGAAAATGAACACACAATCTGTGAGATGTATTTAAATCTCAGAACCAAGCTAGCTGTCCAGGGGAAGCTGCTTTTCATCTTCCGAGTTGACACAAGCCTTTTGAAACCTCTGTGGCTTTGACCTTTCATTATTGCTGAACACAGCCACCTGCCTTCACCCCTCACCCAGCCTCTCAGCTAAGGCATGAAGAAGATGCCCTTGGCCCCTCTGCAATAGCGTGAGGCTTTTGCTGTTTCTACTTCAAAACTGGCCAGATTGTGAAATCTGAGTCTTTCAAGAAAAGATATTTTTCCTCTCTCAGAGCCAGCTTTTTTTTTTTCCTTTTGAAAGATGTAATACATCAAAGCAGAGAAGAGATGCAATCATGCAGGGAATGATTTCAAAAACTTTAATGAAGCGTTTAAAATAAACTCATTTGAAGGTAATTTAACAACACCACTTTTACAATTAAAAATACTATTTTAGCATGCAAATGTAGAACATTACTCCCATGTCAGGATGGAAAATGAAGTGAAACCGAGGGACTTCTGAAACATGAATGCTGTCTCGGTAACTCCTCATCACTCTGTGGCACTCTTAGGTAGCCTACTGAAAGAATGAATTGATTTAAGCAACATTTTGTTGCAGTGATGGGGTTTGAGGAATTAAATTAGCTTGATGGCTGGTTATGAGAGCCAGGCTTAGAATTGGCATTATATTGTTACTAAAATTAATTTTTATCCTCTCATAAGCTTTATTTTGGTGGCTTTTTTCTCTCGCTCTCTTCAATCCTGAAATGCCAACCAAGGATTCCAACAATTAACAGAATACTTCAACAGGCCTCTTCAATGTATTAACAGTTGTTTGAAGACATATATGTGAAGTCAAAATTATACTCTCAGGGAAAACAAATTGGACTCCAACTGCTGCCTCCAGGAATTGCAGTGCAGCTGAGGCTTCCTAGGAAGGATAATAGGAACAGCAAGTGGGCCCACAGACTATGCCAAGACAGCAATTCTCAGTGTTCCTCTTCATCACAAAACAGTAGACAAATAGTATTCATACAGCATATCCATGTCTGAAACAGGCTGCAGATATATTTTAGCATTGCTAATTCAGGATGAAGATAGTGGGTGAGTTCGGAATAGCTGAAATGTGAAAGTGTCTTTCCACTTAATAAAATGTATCAGAATGCTAATAAGTGAGAGTGACATTGCCATAAAGTCAACCTTATGTAAGTTTGAATATTTAAGTAGGTCAAAAATTTTGTACCTTAATTTACATAAAAATAAGTTTTAAAAACATGTTTTAAAATAAGAAAAGTAACATAATGCCAATATGAGCATTACTATTCCTATTGAAGATCTTTCACCAGCAGAATCAATCAACTGTGAATCAAAGATATTTGGAAAAAGAGTGATTTTTTTTCACTGAAATCTTAATTGTTTTCTTGTTATTTCCTAAGTAATTTGTTGCCATAACTATTTCCATAATTTTTACATTTTTGGCATTACAAGTCATTTAGAGGTTTAGAGGTGATTTAATACATTTAGTTAGGAGGACTGGGCAGTCTATGGGGCCTCTAGTAATGGATCAGTATTTATCCCTAGTATAGGAATGGAATTTGGGAGCCCATCCCACATAGAGGGATACTTTCTCAGCTTAGACACATAGGGGAGGGGCTAGGCCCTGCCCCAAATGATATGACAGAATATGATGACTCCCCATGTAAGACCTCACCCTCCCCGGGGAGCAGAAAGTGGATGGGATAGGGTTTGGTGGGAATGATAGGGAAGGATGGGAGGGTGAGGGAACTGGGATTGACATGTAAAACAACTTTCTTTCACATTTAAATTAAAAAGGAAAAACAAAGAAGACATGCAAAGTTTATATGCAAATGCTATGTGACTTTATAAAAGTGACTTGAGTATTAAGGAATCTGGAAAAACGTAATATACAAATGAGCTGATTCTGTTGACTTGAATACTTTCTGCTATAAATTCTTGCTATTTTATGAATTTACTTTTTAGTATTTAAAAAAGTTTCATACAATGTATTTTGCTCACATTTTCCTCTCCCCCAGTTCCTCCCAGACCCTTCCCACCTCCCTACCTACCCAACTTCATCAGTTTCATTCTCTCTCTCTCTCTCCCTCCCTCCCTCCCTCCCTCCCTCCCTCCCCCCCCTCTCTCTCGTGTGTATCTGGGGCTCATCTCTCATATGTGCATTTGTCCTGTCATGTCTGGCAGATGCTGTTTCCTTGGAGTCATCCACCACCTCTGGTTCTTATATTCTTTCTGCTTCTTCACAAAGATCCCTGAGTATTGAAGGGAGGGATTAATAAAGACATCTCATTTCGTACTAAGCACTCCAAAGTCTCTCACTCTCCAGCTGATTAACATTTGTGGTGCTTGGAGATACTCTGCACACTCCAAGAGGAGAAAAGTAATCATCAATTACACCCAGCTATGAAGAAACCTATAATTACAACAACGACCTGCCTGCAAGATACATTGGAGTACAGTGGCACAAATATTATGGGAGTAACCACCTACATTTTATTGAATATAAGACACACTCCAAGAGATAGAACCAAAATGTAACACTGCTAAATAGCCAAGAACCTGAAATTAGTGTAAGAATTGCAGTAGGATGGAAAGGTATCCTGGCAGTTGGGAGGCTAGGAATATCACTAAGTGTCTAGAAACATAGCAGCTTATAGCACTGCGCCAGGGAAAAGTTTCCCCAATCAAGTATAACAGCTCTGCTCTATTGGGGTAAGTTTCCCCAGGAAAAGTGTTACAGTTGTGATCTACTAAAGTGAAGTGTTACAGCCAGAGGAAGTGTTACAGCTGGGCTCCACTCCAGTGAAAATGTGAAAATGTCACACAACAAACCTCACTTAAGAGATTTATTGGGAAGGAAGAATCCAGCAGGGTGACTTCCTCTAGGTTGAGAGGAAGCAGCAAACTGAACAGGGCATTGAGCTTATGTAAGGAGTAGGTTTTTCTCCCTGCTGGTCTGGACCCACTGCAGCGCCAGCTCCAATTAACACACAGAGACTCTGTATTAGATATAAAGCTGTTGGCCAGGTACTAGTTTCTTATCGGCTAGCTCTGCCTTAATTATTAACCCATTTCTATTAATCTAAGTATTTCCACGTGGTCTCATCTTACCGGAGAGTGGGCCTGAACTTCTGTTCTCTTGGGTCTCTACATACTGAGTCCTCCCTACTACTTCCTCGAATCCTCCTTGTCTCCTAGTCCCACCTATCTTGCATTCCTATTGGCCAACAGTGCTTTATTCATTAACCAGTATGAGAAACATATTTACAGAATGACATCTCCCATCAAGCTTATATAGGGTTTCTTGGTTGGGGGTGAGGAGGGATGCATAGCATTCCAATGCAGCTTAGGATTGGTGGGGTTGTGTGGGCTGATTCTGGGGCAAATATTGGTGGAATTTTGTGCTCCGAGACCTCAGGGAATTGTGATATTCTGTAGCCTGACTTTGCATTAAGGTCAGGGATTGGTGGAGTTTCAAGCCCTAGTCCTGGGGTCAAGTTAGGATCAGGCTGTTTTTCCTTGGCCCAGGTCTTAGGTCTAGTCAGAGGTAGGGTGTATTTTTCTTGGCCCTTTTCACCCTACCTTTAGACCATGGGCTCAGGAGAAACCTACCACTATTATTCTGCAAAAGAAAAATAGCAATAAGGTAAGCCCTTGTGAAATACTGCTATGCTCATATATCAGTACAGCGCTCAACCCTAATCAGAGAAGTTTCTTGCAGTAGCTAGAAATTAACACCAAAATTAAAATGTGAATACTAAACTAAGCCATAGTTCTACCCTAACACACTGCGACAACAAAACCATGAGTGTTAACAGTTTTTACCGTATCTTGTAGTTTGACTATAAAATCTCTCCCATAGGCAGCAATGTTTGAACACTTGTTCCTCAGATGGTTGCACTGTTGGAGAAAGTTGTAGAATCTTTAAGAAGCAAAGCCTCACTAGAGAAAGTGGGTCACTAAGGGTGAGCTTGGAGGCTATCCACCCTGGCCCCAGTTCCTGTTCATTATATCTGCTCTCTGAGTCCAGATGCAATGTGACAAGCCACCCTCCTGTTCCTGACATCCTGCCTTTTTCAACACTGCCATGCTTCCTGAATTATGATTAATTTTATCTCCAAGAAACCATAGGCCAATAAATAAATAAATATTCCTTTTAAGTTTCATAGTATTTTATCACAGCAACAGAAAAATCACTCAGGTATCATATTGGAGCAATGTTGAGTAACATGTGCCAGGCACACATTCTCCATTCTCTCTCTTAAATCCCTGGTGAATTCTGCAAGATGTTGTCACTGTATTCAGTCCATTTTGAAGACAAAAGCAGCCCAGCCGGTATACAGCAGAACTAAATCCCCCACCTATGGAATCAGTTACTTTTGCTAATGTCTATGTTCCAGAAAAGGAAAATTTTGTGATGTGACTACCATGTTCTGACTTGTTTTCTCTCACACAAGACCTCATACACCATGCTAAGCACTAGTCCCTTTCGAAGTAAAGCTGCTTGAATGCCACCAGGACACACTTAAACCCTCCCAGGACACCTTTAAACCCTAAATACATGTATCATGGAACATGTGTCCCATTTCCTCCTAATAGTTGATCATTGTACAAATGTAATTTTAAAATGTTGTCTCCAATTTGGTCAGCCATCCAATCTCTGTAGAAAATTTTTAAAGAGTAACAACATTTTTTTCAACAAAAGAAACATTTTTAAAACAAATGCATAACATTTTGAAGAGACTATTTTGAAGGGCACAACAGATGTTCAAAATTTTAAATTCTAATATATTTATTTTTTTATAGCTTTTAGTTTGAGAACAGTTTTAGGCTTACAGAAATCATGAGCAGAAGGTTCAGAAAACTGAGCAGAAGGTATAGAAAATTCTCAAAGAGTACTACCTTCACCCAACACCGTGTTTCCTGTGAATACCTGCATTTGTACATATGTTATAAATCATGATCCTATATTGTCACATTATTGTCAACTGAAATCCACAGTTTTATGCTAGGGCCCATTCTCTGTATGTTCAATAGATTTTGACCAATGCTAATATTATATGTACACTCTGAGAATGGTGTATGGGACACTATAAGAACATCTAAAATGCCCTGCACTGTGTTTATCCTCAATCAAATGCAGTCACTGGTCACTATACTTCATTATCTTTATGATTTTGCCTTTCCCAGAATATCCTTTACTTAGATTCATACGGTGTGGCCACTTCTGTCTTGTTTCTTTCATTTAGCTGCACATTTGAGTTTCCTGGCTTTCTTATATCCACTTGTAATTTAGCAACATGTTAAAAGAAGCACAGAAATGTCTCTCCTCCATCTCATGATCTATGTTTCAAAAGTGTGCATATGGTAAAAGACCAAATGGATCTTGTGCCAAATGCATCACAACAGTAAAGATTATAGTATGGCATTTCTTTTTTCTGATTTCTAGCTTTTAAATTTTTTTCTTTTCTTTTTCTTTTATTTTTAAAATGATCTTATTTTACATACTAATCCCAGTTCCTTCTCCCTTCCATCCTCCAGCTCCCCCTCCCTTCTCCCCACCCCATCTCCCAACCGCTTTTCAGAGAGGGTGAGAACTCCCATGGGGAATCATCAGACTCCATCACATCCAAGGCTTTTGAATTTTAATTGAAATATTCTTCAATTATTATGAACAGGCAATTAAAAAGCAAATCCTTGATTTTGTGTTTTATCCCTATTCCCTACTGTAGTGAAATGATTTTTCTGTTTCCTCTCAGTTTCCCCATGTCTATTCTCTTTAACTTGAGTTTTTAAAAAAATTATGTCTTTTAGCTCAAAGACAAAGAAATATAAGAAGGAGAAAAAGAAACTGGCAAGTGGGAAAAAAAAACAGGTTGATGAGTGAGTAATGTCCATGATACACCCTTGAGTAGATGAATTCCCTTGTGTATTTATAATAAGGTATAGCCAAAGAATAAATTTCATGGTGATGAATTAAATGAATTCTGTTCTTGATGCCTCTGTCACCCAAGTCAAGCACAGTATAATTTTCATAATAGCAATGATGTGGTGAGACTGTTCTTCATTAAAAGACCTGCATTCACATTCTACATACAGAAGACAATTTAATAGTTGAGGAAATAGGCATGGAGGGGCTGAAGGAGCAGGAAAATGGGATCATAATTCATAATTGGATCAACACTTAATGTTCACTAAGGATTAACAGTACTTACAATGTATAAAATTTCGCCTTTCGACAATTTTATTTCTTATTTAAACACATGAAAATGAGCAGAAAGAATGTTTAGGCCAAAAATCACATGGAGTTGGCCTGGAGGCTTGCTTTGCTAAAATAAGTTAAGCGATGGAAATATGTTACAAAGCCATTGAGATGTTCCCTATAGCCAAGGCTCCTATTGGTATAGCAGAGGCTATGGTTTTCTACCCCTTTGTGACTATTCTTACCTAATTAATTCATTTTCAACTTAGGGATCAAATAAAGGGATTGTTGAACACAAATTCTAGTCAAACATTGGTTGCCCAACAAAATAGGGAGCTTTATGGAAAATAGAGATATGTCTATCTTTTATATATAGAAGACTATGAAATTTATTCCTGTTTCACTTCTTTATAAAGCACAATTTAATAATTGTATATGTACATAATGTGTAATGATAAGGAGAGGCACTTGACATTTTTACCTCATTAAATGTTTTTCAATTTTTTGATTAACATCTAATAATTACATATATCTGGTTTTCATAAGACTGTTGCTACAAGGATTGGTGCATGATGGGAAGGAGCAGAGAGTTAATGACAGAGTGAAACTTCCTAAAGGCTATTTCCATAATAAAAGTGAATGGGATTTCATTAAAATTGTGTTATTGTAGCAAAATCAGGATTGTTGCAGAGAATACTCGGGTAGGTTAGACTGACAGTCAAGGTCAGAATTAAAAGGAGACTGTGTAAATCAGTCAGATATATTCAGAATGTCTTTGCTCAAAAACAGAGTTTAAAGGTGATAGTTCCGTGAAAATAGGCACAGACTTCAACATCCTAGCTTATCACTTAGGTCTTTGAATTCCTGAGAAATGGTTTGAAATGTTCTGAACTCTGATGATCTACAAAACAGGAATAGGCCAACAATGCTGGAGGTGTGAGGATTAAATTGAGTGCTATCACATAGGAATTACTCAATGTCACATAATGAAAGTTTCTTAATTACTTGCCTATGTGCAGTAATAATTTTTTAAGATTTTTTAAATATCATTTTGCATTCCAACCACTATTCTCCCTCCCACCCCTCCTTCTGTCCCTCCTCACCTCTCCCTGCAGCCACCCCCCTTCCACTCCTCCCACAGGGTAAGGGCTCCCATGGGGGTTGACAAAGGCTGGCACATTGAGCCAGGACCAAGCCATCCCCACTGCAGTAAGGTTGAGCACTGCATCCCATTACAGGGAATGGGCTCCAACAAGCTAGCTCATGCACCAGGGATGCAGGAACAATTTCACAGAAAGAAAAGACAATACCCTTTGTCTACTTAGCATCCTCATAAGTAAAAATTAAGTCCCCACATTCTATTTTCTGATCATGTCCTCTGTACCAAGTCAGAAAATCAGAGATAACCCCAAATAACACACTTAAGAAAGGCACAATAGTGATGATAGAGAATGGCTCAGCTCTTAAGAGCATGTACTTCTTGAATGGAGGATTGAGTTCAGTTCCCAACACTCTCATCAGGAAGCTTATGACACCAGTAACTCAGCTCCAGAAATGACACGTTTGTGGTCTCCATTTGCACCAGAACTCACATGTACATATGCACATACTTAAAAATATCTTAAAGAATGTCACTTTCTCACTTATTTTGATGCAATAAGATCATGTATAATATACTATACCAATCTTCTCTGAGCTTGTATTTTCTAAGTGGGATATGAACTCCCTGAGTAGTTATCTCTCCCACATAATATGTACCAGAGGGACCCAGATTCATGAACGCACTGAACTTTGCCTTTCACAAATGGAACCAACCAGTACTCTGTGCAACAACTTTTTCCACATCAGTAAAAAAAAAATCTCATCATATTTCATATATTTATGTGTCCTAGTGTAACAATCTGATACATATATAAGGACAAATAAAGAACCATCTCCACTCTGGTTCTACTAAACTGACATATTCTCACTGAACCTTGTTTTTCAACTCTTACTTAAAACTGAAACTGACAATAAATGCTCATGGCCTGTTAGATTCATCAGGAGGTGACTTCTCCTCCCAGACAGTTTGGACTTCTACTTGGGTGATCTGGGCCTCACTAATCGAGTCTAACCGAAAACCCCAACTCACAGAAAGGTAAGCTTGGCTCTTCCCCAGGTTTGTCTCAGGCCTTTATTTTTCCCACAGTTCAGATTTTATCACCTCAAAATTGTATCAGAGCACCTTGATTTAAGACAGGTTTTCCCTACCTAGCCTATTCACTGTTCACCATCTTTCCTCCCTACAAATAACACCCCAGAAAAAAGGTCACTGGACTAACTTCAATTCCTCGAAATGACTTTAGTAAATAACCCAACCTCATGCTCATTAGACTGGTCACTATCAGAGAAACAAGAAACAAAAAAATAACACATGTTTTTGAGATTGAAAAAAAAAAAAGGAAAACCTATTGATGGGAATATAAGATTACATAGCCAGTAACCAAAGGGAATGTGTTGATTATTTAAAAGCATTAAAAATATAATTATCATGAGTCAGCAACTCCATTTAAAGCACGTCTCCAAGAGGTGTTTATACATAGACATCAATAACATCATTACTCACAATAGCAAAAATGTAGAAGTAGTTCAAGTGCACATCTATCGCAGTTAAATAAGAATCAGGATAAACAAATAGGCTGAATAGATGTTTATTCAGGGGGAAATAACTTACAACCTAGACAGATGAACACCAGAAAATTCCACCGATGCTCTCCTGTCTGAGTCCAGCCAGCAAAAGAGCTTTTCCCGGCTCTCTCTCAGACCTCCTTCCACAGGTCACTTCCGCCCATGGCTCCACCCCCACAATGGGCGTGGTCAGTGCCACAGAAGGACTATCTCACTACACACATCCATTGATAAACTAATGATGAAATGAACATTGTTACAATTACATATATTTAAAGTATCTACAGTATTCCAAAAGCAGAGTAGGTGGGAAAATAGTGTTTTCCATGGACCATAGACAAGGGTATTGAAATTAATGATCACAAAGTTTCATTTTTGCAATGGGAAGAGTTTTAGAGTCTAACTATACAACAATGTGAATTCTAAAGACATTGATTGTGGTAAATTGTATATACTTAAAGGGTTAAAATGAACCAATTTTATGCTCTACACAATTTACCACAATCAATGTCTTTAGAATTTCTGAGTGATTCTATTCTCCATCTGATCGTTTCTCCTGGCTGATCAGAAGTGTGGTTGTCCCATTGCAGTGTAACCTTATCTGTTTTTGAATTATGGGCATTGATATCATGCCATGTAGTTTTTTTTTTTTTTATTTGTTTATATATTTGACTTCGATTTTTGTTTTTGACAGCATTCATATATTTTTTCATACAATATATTCTGGTAGCCAATTACCCTCCCACAACTTTGCCCACACATACCTCCCCTCCCAACCAGATCCAAACCCTTTCTGTCTCCCCTTAGAAAACAAACAGGCATCTTGCCCCTCAACTGATGAATAGATGGAGAAAATGTGGTACATTTACACAATGGAATACTACTCTTAGAAAAACAAGCAAACAAACAATGGGATCTTGAAATTCACAGGCAAATGGATGGAACTAGAGAAATCATTCTGAGTGAGGTATCCCAGTCGCAAAAAGATAAACATGGTATGTACTTACTCATATATAGATTTTAGGCATAGAACAAAGGATTACCAATCTACACTCCACAACACAAGAAAAGCTAGGAAACAAGAAGGACTCTAAGAGAGACATGCATGGTCCCCCTGAGAAGGGGAAAGGGACAAGATCTCCTGAGCAAATTGGAAGCATGGGGGGAGGGGAGAAGAAAAGAAGGAGAGGAGGGGAGAGGAGGACATGAGAGAGCAGGGGAAGAATCGAGAAGAGCAAGAAAAGAGATACTATAATAGAGGGAGCCACATTATAGTTTTAAAGAGAAATTTGGCACTAAGGAAATGTCCAGAGATCTACAAGGATGACCTCCAACTAACAATCTAAGCAATAGTGGAGAGGCTACTTTAAATGTCCTTCCCTGATAATGATATTGATGACTACCTTATATGTAGTGAGATATTCACTTTGTCCTCACCTGTAGTACTGGCCACACCCATTTGTGGGTAGGGACAGGGGTGGACATTACCTAGGGGAACTAGGTCTGGGAAAGGGCCCCCAGGGGCTGTCTTGCTTGCAGCACAGTGACACAGTGAAAGACGAGCATCCATCCAGAGGCATCCCTGGGACCAGGGACCTAGTGATGTTCATCTGTGTCTGTTGTAAGTTATTTCTCCCTGAATAAACATCTATTCAGACTATTTGTTTTTCCTGATCCTTATTAAACTACAATACTTATATGTCATCCTAGAGCCTTCATTCAGTAGCTGATGGAAGCAGATGCAGATACCCACAGCTAAACACTGAGCCAAACTCCTGGAACTCCATTTGCAGAGAGAGAGGAGTGATGAGCAAAAGGGCTAAGACCAGGCTGAAGAAACACACAAAAACAGCTGACCTGAACAAGGGAGAGCTCATGGCCCCTAGTCTGATAGCTGAGAAACCAACATAGGATCGACCCAGACCCCGTGAACATGGGTCTTAGTTAAGAGAACTGGGCAGTCTATGGGGCCCATGGTAGTGAATCCCTAGTATATCAATGGACTTTGGGAACCCATTCCATTCTCTCAGCCTAAACACGTGGGGAAGAGCCCCCCATGGAAGGCCTCACCCTCCCTGAGGAGGAGATAGGGGATGGGATGGGGTTTGGAGGGGAGGACAGAGGAGGAGGGGAGTTTGAGGGAACTTCAATTGACAGATAAAATAAGCTTATTTCAAATTTAAATAAAAAAAGAGAAAAAAACAAATAGGCATCTAATAGTAATAATAATAAACAATACAAAATAAGGAAAAACAAAAATAAGAATATGAATAAACAACTAATCAAATAAACAAACAAAATGAACCAAAGAATAAAAGCACAATAAACACGTAGTAATGTAGAAATTACATGTTTGCACACACAGGAATACCATTTAAAAAAATCTCGTAAGCAAAAGAACCCAAATATGTCATTGAGTTTGTTTTGTGTTGGCCATCTACTGCTGGGTACAACATCTATCCCTAAGAGTGATTTGTGAGACTTGCTTGAAGAATACTATTTTTTTATTTGTAAGTGACTATCAATTGTAGATTCCTTTTGGGTTAAAAATGGGAACATGTGTCCTCTTCTCCTTTTAGTTCTTAGTCCCCATCTGATACAGACAGACCTGTGTATGCTGCCACATTCCCTGTAAACTCATGTGTGACAGCCCTGATGTATCTAGAAGGCTTGATTCCTTGGTGTCCTCCATCCCCTCTGGCTCTTACACTCTTTCTGCCCCCTCTTCTGAAGAGTCCCCTGAGCTCTAAAAGGAAATTTGATGGAGATATCCCTGAGTGTTCCAAGGTCTCTCATTCTCTCATATTGTCTGGCCATGTCTCTGTATTTGTTCCCATATGCTTTAGAAGGAAGCTTCTCAAATGATGGCTGATAAAAGTACAGACCTATGAGTATAGCAGAATGCTCCTTTAGCAGAACCATAGTGTTTGTCTTATGTTGAAGTCTTTGATCATTTTGGAGTTGAATTTTGTGCAGGGTGATAAGTATTTATCTATTTGGATTCTTATAATAAAGCCATCCAATTTGACCAGCACCATTTCATAAAGATTCTGTCGTTATCCCTGTGTGTATTTCTGGCTTCTTTACCAAATATAATGTACACATAGGCATTTGGACTTATTTCTGGAATCTTCAATTTGAGTCCACTGATCAATGTGTGTGTGTGTGTGTGTGTGTGTGTGTGTGTGTGTGTGTGTGTGTGTTTTGTGGCAATACTATGCTGGTTTTACTACTATAGCTCTGTAGAATAGTCTGAGATTGGGGATGGAGATACAAAGAACTTAGCCAATTTAACTAAAAGACAGAAATAAAACCCAAATTTACAGTACTTCATCACTCAGGAGTGTTTTTAGCAATCTTGTGTGTTTTGTGTAATATATGAAGCTAAAAATTATCCTTCTAAGTTCTGTGAAGAATTATGTTGTAATTTTTGTGATGATTGCATTGAATCTATAGATTACTTTTGGTAAGATGGTCATTTTACTGTATTAATAATAATGATCCATGGAAGAGCTCCACATCTTCTGATATATTCTCCAGTTTCTTTCTTCAATATCTTAAGAGTTATCCCATGATATTTTCTGTCATTTGAGGCTATTGTGAATTGTTTTCCCAATTTCTTTCTCAGTCTGTTTATCATTTGTATATAGGAAGGTTACTGATTTTTGTGAGCTAATTTGTTTTATCTGGCTACTTTGCTGAATGTATTCATTGGCTATATGAGTTTTCTGGTGGCATGTTTAGGGTCACTTGTGAATACTATCATATCATCTGCAAAAAGATATACTTTGATTTCTTCCATTCCTATTTGTATCCCCTTGATCTTTATGGGTTGTCTTAGTTTTCTAGCTAAGACTTCAAGTACTATGTTGAGTAGATATGGAGAAAGTAGACAATCTTGTCATGTTCCTGATTTTAGTGGAAATGCTTTGAGTTTCTCTCTGTTGATTTTGGCTATGAACTTGCTGTAAATTGCCAATATTATGTTTAGGTATGTCCACTGTATTCTTAATCTTTCCAGGACTTTTAACATGAAGGAATTTTGAATTTTGTCAAAGGTCTTTTATGTATAGAATGTGATGATCATGTGTCTTGTTTATATGGTGGATTATATTTATTGACACATGTATGTTGAATGATCCTTTCGTCTTTGGAATGAAGCCCATTTGGTCATGATAGGTAATCTTTTGTATGTGTTCTTGGATTCTGTTCACAAGTATTTTAGTGAGAATTTTTTCATCCATATGCATAATACAAATTGATCTGCAGTTCTCTGTTTTTGTTGGGTCTTTGTGCAGTTTAGGTTTCAGAATAACTGTACAAATAATTGGGCAATGTTTCTTCTGTCTGTTTGTTTAATAAATTTGAGTACTGTTAGAATTAACTTTTCTTTGAAAGTCTGGTAGAATTCTGTGCTAAAAACCACCTAGCCCTGGGTTATTTTGATTGATAAACTTTTAATGACTGCTCCTATTTCACTCAGGGTCTTAGGTCTGTCTAAGTTGCTTATCTAATCTTGGTTTCACTTTTGTAGTTGGGTTATGTGGAAAAAAATCTATTTCTTTTAGATTTTCCAATTTGATGGAGTATAGGTTTTTAAAGTATGTCTTTATGGTCTTCAGATTTTCTCCACATGTGCTATTATGATCCCATTTTTTGTTTTTAATTTTGTCAATTTGGGTTTTATTTCTGTCTTTTAGTTAAATTGGCTAAGAATTTGTCAATATTACTAATTTTCTCAAAAAAAAAACTCTTTATTTGATTGTTTTATTTGCAGGTTTCTATTTTATGTATTTCAGCACTGACTTCAATTATTTTTAGCCATCTACTCCATTGTAGTGTTATTTTTCCTTTTTGTTCTAGAGATTTCAGGTGTGCCATTAAATTACTAATATTAAATATCTCTCTCTCTCTCTGTGTCTCTCTCATTCCCTCCCTCTTTAATGTAGGCTAGTAGTGCTATGATGCTATGAACTTGCTCCTTAGATCCACCTTCCTTCTGCCAGTAACTTGGGTATGTCTTATTTTCATTTTCACTGCATTCTAGAAGGTTTTCTAATTCTTTCCTAATTTCTACCATTATACATGTTTCATTCATTGGTGAGTTGTTCAGTTTCCACAATTTTGTAGGTTGTCTATTGTTTTTGTTTTCGATGATATCCAGCTTTTATCTGTGGTTGTCAGATAGGATGAAAGATGATATTTCAGTTTTCTTGTATCTGAAGAGATTTCCTTTGTATCTAAGTATGTGGTCAGTTTTGGAGACACTTCCATAAGCTGTGAGGAAAAGTGTATTCTGGATATTTGGGCAAAATACCCTGTAAATATCTGATAGATCCATTTGGTTTATAACATCAGTTGGATTCAGCATTTCTCTGTTTAGTTTTTGGTTTGTTAAGATGACATGTCTAGTAGTGAGAGTAGGTTACTGAGGACTCCCACTACCACTGTCACTATATGAGGGTGAGTATGTAATTTAAACTGTAGCAGTATTTCTCATATGAACCTGGGTGCCTCTTATTTGCTGCAAAATGTTAAGATTTGCAATATAATCTTGGTGGATTTTTTTCTGTGTTGAGTATGTAGTAACCACCTCTACTTCTTCTAATTAGTTTTTTCTTGAAGTCTATTTTGTCAGATATTAAAATGACTATACCTGCTTGCATAGCATTTATCTTTTTTCCATCATTTTACCCTTAGGTGATATCTACCCATCTATCCTCAATGTTAAAGTGTGTTTCTTGGATACAACAGAAGGATGGATCCTGTTTAATAATCCATTCTGTTAGTCTATTTATTGTTTTACTGGGGAATTGCAAACATTGATGTTGAAAGTTATCAAAGAACAGTATTTGTTGACTCTTGTTATTTATTGCTGATGTATGGATTATTATTTACTTGTTTTTTTTTTCCTTTTTTTTTTTTTTTTTTTTTTTTTTGATTTGCTGATCTACTCTCAGCTTTTAACATTCTTTGATTCCACAACATACAATTTACAATTTGTTTTCTAAAAATTTTGTTCCATTTTCAACAGTAATTAATGTTTCCTGCAAGTGAGCCCAAATGGGTAGGGGTGAAGAGAAGAAGATTTTTTTTAAATTAAAAGAAAATATAAGCCAGCATCCACAAAAGAAATTAAGAGACTAAAGAGTAACTTGAAGATGAGCTTACTATTGAATGAGATGGCCAGCTAAGTAACATGCTCCTGAAATACTGACCTAATTCCACAAAGATATCATAGCCCAGAAAAGTAAGAAGACACTTTTGCTCAAGTCAGAAATAATGGAGCCTGTGAGGAATTATTAACACCCATAAAAGGAATGACAGGAGGCTGGGACAAATACACACCAACAGGATCCAATAACATAATTACAGACAATGTGTTGAATTATCTCATAGGATTTCCCTTCTGCAATGCTATATAGACACTGTCTGAAAAATCAGAGGGACTGAAATGTAGAGTATACAAAACAAAGTATAAAGGACCTTGAAACTATATACTTCTAAATCTGATGATTATAATACAAACAAAATATATTCCTATTAAGGTCTTTATTAAGACAAAAATTACCCTAAGGCTCAGAATGTAAAGGAGGGGGGAGCTTGTTTTCAGTCATATTGATAAGTATTCATTCACCATTGAAATCTCTATTGAATGCCTGCTTATTTGTAACAACTGAACAGCAAGTTACTTTCTAAATTAAGCATCCTAAATGTTATTATCTCCTTTTCATATGTATGAAGTTTAATATGAATATTACTAAGTTGTGGTGAGTGGTGGAGAGACTCAGTACTAAAAGCCTTAGTCCTTAATGATAATTTGATCATTGCATTTACAGTTCATAGCTTATCCATATCTCTTCCTTGAAACCTCTCTTCCCAATTGCTACACTTGCTTCTTGAATCTCTTTCACTATAAAATCACTACTCTTCTGGAATGTGGCTGAATATACACACAGTTCAATGGTATCTGAAAGCATAGGTTCAAATCCCAGTACCTCCAGTTACTAGCTGTGTAACTTGAAGCAAGTCCACTGAGTTAGTACATCTGTTTCCTCAGCATGAGCATGTAAGAATGAGATCTATCTTTGAGAACTACTGTTGGGACTAAAATCAAATTAAATAAAATAGTGCATATAAGTAGCTCAGGTATTCTCTAACAGGTATACATAAAAGGATAGTTCCTGTTGTTGCCCCATAACTATTTCTTCTGTACTGATACATTCCTTCTCAGAGGTATGAGGGAGACTCATAAAAGTAAGAAAGCTTATAAAACTTACAAAACTCAAGAAACCACAAAACCTGCATGATGGCAGGCTTCTTCCCAAAGTTATATAAACAGTAAATAGTTGTTGAGCAGAGAATACTCTTTGGTAAAGTTCTCTATAGAATTCCAGGGATACAACTTCTGTGAGTCATTTCTTATGCTGCAGTTAAGAGTTTTCATTACTCAACTGACTGAGAGATAACTTCACTGTAGACAATTCATTGGCTCAATGAATTAGACTTGAATGAAATCATTTCTTGATCTGCTGTCAGTGACCCACTTATGGTGAACATATGTTTATTCACTCCCCAGAAAAGCCACACTAAGCAACCAATGTCTGAACAAGGACTAGCAGAACTAATGAGGAGTTTGAGAGAAGCAGTGGCATGGCCCCTGCAATGGATGGTAAGATGTGCAACCAAGGCTGAAACATTTTAATGTGAAAAAATATCTATGGGAGCACTCCAATGTGGTTACCTTCCACTGCCTTATTCAGAATGGTGGGCCTTCTTGCTTTAGTGGTGGTTGTGTGTCCTCTGCTGTGGTTGACAAGTTGTACAACCAAATTTTGAGAGGAGAGAAAGGAATTCCAGATGGCTCTCTTCCTGTTTATGAATTAAAGTGGCATGCTTCCTTGATTAAGTGGATCTACCATCTAGCTGATAGACTAAAAAGTATACTTCAAGCTCTGAACATAACAATATGGGAAAAGATAGCAAACAGACTCTGGTGACAGTTAAATTGCCCCTACTGTAGGTGATAAGACAACAACTAAGGCTTAGTTGTCTGACCAAAGACTTTGCTGATACAAAGAGGAACCACAACAGCAAAAAGATATGTAGAAGACATCCTCTTGCACTAGCCTTTGATTAAACAGGAAAAGTGGGGAAGAAAATAGAAGTCAAAATTAGAGATCCAGTGAGTAGGGGACAGAAGGAGGAAGGGTGTATCAATTTAAACTATCAGAGGACACTTCCTGTCTGCAAAACATGGAACATATGAGAAGGTAGAAGATAACACTACTTTAATGAAGGAAACCAATGGAGCCACGTTACAATTTAGTAACAAACAGAATCAGTGTGCTACATTCACAAAACAGAATGAAGCTGCTATACTGTTGGGTCCAGCTGCTCACCACTGCCATTCCTGTTGCTGAAGCCTCCTATTCCCAACCAGGCCACAAGTGGCTCGCCGCCAGTTTGTCCACCTTCCACAAGAGCATGTAACCCACAGATAGTGCTCCTTACTTGGGTCATGTACTCCTCAGTGCAACTGTGCCCCTTGGGCGAAACTTTCCCTCACAACTTGCCAGCGAAGCAGTGACAGAATTCTTGCAATACTACCTTACAAACTAAAACACGTGGTATCTCATGCTATGTGTTTAATTGTCCAAGGGGTCTGAAATGACATCAAAGTTTCTAGTTTGGCTAACTAAGTGGGTGATAAAAACATGGGAGGGAAAATGTAGTCAGAGAATGCACAGGGCTAGCTTTATGAATGAACAATTGCACTTAATTCATTAATAGAAAAAATGCAAAGAAAATACAACAATTGCAAAGGTTATTTACATTAAACACCTTTGACTCTCTAATAACCTGAAAGTCAACACCCTCCAATGTTCTAGACACTTCTTCAACTGAAGATTGACAGTACAGCATCAAGACACTGCCCACACACATCAGAGAGCAATAAATTTTAATGAGCTTTGAAAAATAAATAGCTCTTCATCCCTCTCAATAGCTTGAGTGTTTCTTCATAGCATTGCTAAGTATGAATAGTATATTTCTATAAATAAGTCCAGGGAAACTGAGCTAGGAAGATATTGTGTGACTCATACTGGTGAAGATTCCCCTGAAGCCACATGACATTTACAATAAGCAATACCAGAGATACCTCGTCATGTCATAGAACAAGAGTCTCTATAAAGTGAACCTCATGTGTCTACAGTATGGTATCCCTAGAGCTACAAAAGTGACCAGAATATCTACACACCTTTCCATAAGATAGATCCGAGGTAGGGTTTCAAGATAGTTTGACAAACCATCCAAGTTTCCTACAAAACCTTTCTCTTACCTGACATCTTGCCTGTTTCCTTAAGCAAAAATAAAACAAAAAATAAAAAGAATAGTGAGAAGTCATTTATTGACTCAAATGTGTACTAAATACTTTACATGTTCTATCTCAGTTCTCATGATTAGCACCCTCTATGACACTGATGAATAATAAATCAAAGCCTGAAGATGAGATATAGTATCTCCAATGCACCATGCTAAATGATACAGCCATTTTTTGAGCAGGAGACTTGCTTCTGGGACCAGCTATGTGAATATGAGCTTAGGCCTATATCCTTTCATTCTCAATTTTTAAAACTTTTCTGGAACAACAATATAATGTGTATCAACTCTGCATAGAAAATGTAACAAATCTACTTCAAGCTTTCTTTTGGATCCAAACACATGACCATTTTATAAAATCCTACCCAGAGACAGCTACCAAGAGAACACATAATGCTAGCCACAGAGTCAGGCTATCATATTTGGACAGGAAAGATAGATAGAATACTATTACCTGGGGTCCTGCAGCTCCAAATACTAAACATTCCTATAGCATTTCCTCAGAGCTTCTCCCAACAGCAATGTATTATTTTTTAGCAATCCTCCATTATTTGCTACTTTGAACTGTTTGAAACATAAAAATATTCTTAGTTGGTCAAAAGTGCAATTTGCTTTCACTGGCAAGGTTTTGCAAGACGACACTAAACAATATATATATGTTGTATTATTTGATGACAATTTTACACTTCTTTCAGCCTCTAGTGGGACAAGACACTTGGGCTTCCCAGTCCAGTGCAACTATTGAGTTTCCCCTGGAAAGTTTAATCACGGCTTAAAACATTAACTTCTTATTCATTTAAGTTTTTATTGCTGAGAGTTTACAGATGACTTTATGGCCCTTGGATGATTAATTTTAAGTGTCCTTCTTTCTTCTTTGATCAACTTTACCCATTTCCAATTTGAACGCAATTGTACCTTTCTAAGAAGCATTTGTCACTTGCTGGTTTGCGTATTCCAGATAATCAGAAGTTGTTGGTGCAGAATGGAAGGCAGGCATTCCTGCAGAGAGTAGCTGAAAGATAGACAGTCACTCTGTACCTTCCATGTGACTCCTGCATCACTAAATCTTACAGCTCTGGGTCTTGTCAGGCAATGAATTCCCTGAGAGGGTTATGGTGCTAAATCTTGTCATTGCCATGCACAAGGTAAGGACTGAGTTGCATCTCTCAAGCTGCTGAACCTCATTAGGCAAAACAAATAGAAGAAACACACATTAAAAATAACTCATTTTCCCCACTCAACCCCCAAAAGAGCAAAGCCAAAATAGAGATTTGTTTACAAATCAAAAGGTTCCGGGCTTTTTATATTCATACAGCAAACAGCCAAGTAAAATGATGTAAATTTAATGACATGGAAAAAAGTTCTTAGAGATTCTGTAACAAAATGAGTTTACAAAGCAGTGAGTATAGAATTAACTCTCTAAGGTATATTCATTCCTGAAATGACTGAGAACTTTGGTAATGATTATCTCGAGAATAATAGAAACAAAGGTTTACTCTCAGATTTTGTTTATCTGCTCTCTCTAAATTTTCTGCATAACTATATATTTTTGTCATTAAGAGTAATTTAAAATGGAAGCTCATTGCATTTAGAATAAAAGTTGAAATTAAATAAATGATGGAATACCATACTCTTGAGGATGTAAAGAAGAAATGAAACACTGGCAATGAACTATTAAGATTGGCTAATATCCTAAGGACACGAATCGAGCATTATATTCTCCATTCTCCAATTGTGTGTTGTTATCCACTTTTACAACAATGCAAACCAGGGCTCCAAAAGTGGACAAACTTGTGCAAATTATCACAATCAAGGGAGATCAATCGTAGACCACAGGACTTCTCCGTGTCTATCACTGTCACTGTGCCAGACTGCTTTAATTGCTGTACATTTCTACAGACAATTGAGCAACCTCAGAGATCCAATCTTTTTACAAAGAAAAGTAATGAGCCCGACCTTAAAACTAAATCAAGTGCATATTTCTAGACCTTTTTATTCTTGCTTTAACATATATACATATATATATGCATGTGTAAAATAATAAATTAATTCTTTCCAACAATTTATGAGCATGCTATACTTTATGATGCATTTTTCTCATCTACTATGCTCCCTAACTATTTGATTTATGTGCCACGCCATCCAATATTATCAGAAATTATATTTAAAATATTTAGCAACCTGTGCAGAAAATAAATTAAAATGTTTCTATTACGTATCTATATACATAAAACTATGTTTATAAAATTGTTTTGGAATGATATATTCATCTAAATAAAATTATTTCTGTCAATATTATGTTACTGGTATTATCTTTAGTTTGTCAGACAACAGTTAACTGCCATTTAACACGGCCTGTAATTGACAAAAAATCATATTTCTTTACATATTATTTTTATGTATTTATTTTATTTTTTATATCCCATTCTCAGTTTCCCCTCCCTCTCTTCCCAGCCCCTCCCCCAGCCTCCTCTCTGCCCTTTCCCTGATCCACTCCTCTTGAGTTTCTTTTCAGAAAAGGACAGGCCTTCCATGGTTATCAACAAAACATGGCATATCAAGTTGCAGTAAGACCGAATACTCCTCTCTTATTAAGGCTGGACAAGGCAACCCAGTAGGAGGAATGGGTCCCAAAAGCCTGTAAAAGAGTCAGAGATAGCCCTTGCTCACACTGTTATGAGTCCCACAAAAACACCAAGCTACACAACTGTAACACATATACAGTGGACCTAGATCAGTCCCATTCAGGCTCCCTGGCTGTCAGTTCAGTCTTGTGTCTTTGTCAGTTGCTATGAGCCCAGGTTAGTTGATCCTGTGCTAATTTTTGTTGTTGTTTTGGTTTGGTTTGTTTTTTGCTTTGTTTTTGTTTTATGGTTATCCTAGGCCCCTCTGTCTCCTGCAATCAATCCTTCCTCCCCTTCTTCTTCAGGATTCCCCTAGTCAGCCCAATGTTTGGTTGTGGATGTTTGCATCTGTTTCCATCAGTTGCTAGATGAAGTCTCTCTGACAATTGGGCAAGGTAACAATCTATGAGTATGGCAGAATATCATTATACATCATTACCTTGATCTCTCTCCTCCCCTCTCTCCCAATCATGTTTAGTTCTAGCCTATGTCTCTGGGCCATTCAGCCTCTGGGTTCTGGTGCTATAGACAGTGACAGGGGTATGTTCACTCTCATGGCATAGGTCTGAGGCTAGACCAGTCATTAATTGACCACTCCCACAATCTCTGTTCCCTCAGAGACCAGCCTCCAGTAGTACAAGGCTGTAAAGGAATCCACAGAGTCCTACCTATGCATGCTATGTCTTTTATTTTTTTTTTCTTTTTTTTTTTTTTTTGGTCTGAGGAAGTAAGGGGAAAAGACATTCACACACTCTCTTGATGATTTTCTTCTTTATTCTTCTTCTGTATTCTATAGTCTTTATTTTCCTGGTAATTGCCTTTTCAAATTCTTGATGTCTTCCTTGTAAGTCTCTCATTCTTGATGTTTTCCTTCTTACTCATTATAACTCCATTTTTAATCTTATATACCCAGCAAAATCTTTCAGGCAATATAAAAATTACAATGTGGTTATATTCTGTTTTTTCAAATGAATGATTACAATGAATACAAGTGAAAAACAGTGTGTTTTCCATATCCCTCACATGGTTAAACATTTTACATATTAGGAGTAAAACATAAATTATCCCAAGAACTCTCATTCATGCCCAAGCAACTTGTTACAGATTAACAGTGTAAGCAAACAAGACACTCTTCTCAATCAGTTCTTTCATTGGCAGACTGCATTTTGTGGCTACAAAGGACCAATCACTTTATTATTTATCTTGAAAGCTAATCTTACAAGGAATCTTAAGGGGAACACAAACATAAACTTTTACACATGAAAAACAATAAGTCAGCTCTACTTTAAATCTTTAGTGTGCATACCCACTAATCAATAGTTCTCCCTCTTCCTCCCATCAATGGTTTTTCATATAAGGAGATTCAGGGTAGAAATGGGTACAAAGAATCAATCCCTGCCTTTGTTTATCAACCAACACTTGAAATGTATGTCAGCTAGTAATAATTGGGCTGCTTTGTTTTTAATCCCTGACCTTAACAAGTTCCTCATTAAACTATATTCCTTTCTTAAACTTTTGACTATTTTCTTTGGATTTTCACCTCTTAGTCTAACTTTAAGTTATTTTCAAAGCAATGTTAAAAGCTGAGTCTCAATTCTAGGCCCAGTTTACGTGCATCCTCCTCGGAGCCATTTCTTTAAACCGCAAGTCAGAGTTAACCATCAATTTTCTAAGTACCATCTCTCAGGCTCAGTTCCAAAATTCTAATGCCTTTTTCTCCCTGTGAGGATAAAAACAGTATGTTTTCACTACTAAACATCTAGGCTGGAAGACAACTTTTGGCAGAGTTTGTTGTCTGTCATTTGTTTTTGTTTTTGTTGTTTCTATTGTTTCTATTGTTATTATTTTCCTGTAATGGATGAGACATTAAATATTTTAAGCTTTGTAGGTCACATTGTGCTGTCGAAACAACCGAATGATGCCAGAACAGTGGGAAAGCAACTGTAAAGAAAATAGTTAATAAGTGGCTGTTGCTATGTTCCAATAAAATTTAGTAGGTCAACCCCAGGTCTGTAGCAGAATGCTCAACACATAGTAAGCATGAGCAGCTACTTAGTGAAGCAGGACTCCTCTGTCTCTTGTTTTAAACAGATGATGGGGTAGTCCACCTTTCACTCATGCTAAAATACAAAGCTGGAAGTTTGATATAGTGGAACTATTTGCCTAAGAGAGACAAGGCCTTCCTTTGGATATCCTTACTCTGAAGTTCAAAGATATTGAAACATAAAAACATGTCAGAGACATTGGGATGACCCCAATAAAAGACAAATGGCAGGCAAAATTGAACAGTTGTCCTAAGACACTAGGACTGAGAGTGTCTTTGTTTGGGGGTTTGTGGACAAGATAACTCCACACTACGTATTCTAATCTTATGGGTGTTTATTCTCATATAAATTGGGGTACTGATGTCATTGGAAAATTCAGCAAAGGAAATGACTCCTCCATGGAATTGGCCTTGGCATCAATGAATATAAGCAGTACTCAAGGCAATTTTTTTTCTTCTAATCCTCTACACAGTCACAAATCATTCTCCCCTCAATCCCTGTCCAATGGGTTTCACAGGGAGTAAACTTTCGATTAAGAATAATGGGTATTACTTTTATACACAGGGAACAGACCTGCAGACATAAAGGAAGATCTATACTGATCATCTGCCTTCAGCGAGCTTCCTGGAGTTTTGAAGTCATTAGGAAGGACATCCTTAGAGGGAAAGACCATAATCCCTGCTATTCTGAGCAAATAAGATGTGCCTACTATACATATTGATATATTTCTTCCAAATGACATTTTTTTTCAGTGCCAGGGTTCAAACCCAAGGCCTTATGCATACTAAGCAAGTACTCTGTCACAGAACTATATTCCTAGTCCCCAAATGATATTTATTTATCTGAACAATAATGCAAGCTCCCCTTGATCACAAACTTATCAGTAAAGTTTTAGTATGAACAACTGAATGAATAATGGATCATGTGAATGGTCCAAGAAACCTACATTTGAAACAGAATTCTAAATTTGGGCTTCAAACGGCTCTAAATCACATACCCACCCCCAGCTTCCTACACAAACCTTGCAAGGCTTTGTGCATGATATATGAAAATCACAGCAACCTGGTTACATGAGAGATGACACCAGCTAACAGCTTTCAGAAATTTCTTTTTCACCCTTGATGAGCACACATTCACAGTCCATGGGCCCCACAACCTAAATATCACCACAGTAATGATTTTGGCATAACATTCAATATCTTTCTCCCAAACTGTCACGACCAAAGCAATGACGCTATTACATTTCATTACAGTGCATCTGTCAGGTATAACCCAATTGTTTTGCTATTAGTGGATGTTAAATCTGTCAGTCATTCTTCACAGGTTTCACTGGGCAACCCTACCCTTTCCTTCCTCCAGCCTTCAACAACAGGGACAGAGCAAGCTCTGTCAAACTCAATCATATAAATATTAAAAAGACTAAAAGGATAATCAGAATAGACATCAGATATTATAGAATTTATAAATCAATTTATGAACTGTGCGATATACTGTATAAGAATCAAGAGGGCATGACAGTTTTATGGAGAAGAGCATAAACCTGTCATATGCTCTGTGCCATGTGCCTAAGGGACTGGTTTTTGTAGGTTCGGTTTTGTTTGTTATTGTTTTTGGCAATGCTGTCACAGACCTCATATAAAACAGCTAATGCTTTTCTAATTTCACTATTAGTGCTGTTTTTTTTTAAATATGTCCCCTCCAAATAATGACCTTGTTTGTTTTGTTTTAATTTTTTCCTGATATATTTAAGATGGTGGTTTACACAGCTGGGTGGAAGCTTTGGGGACTAGCAGAGATCAATACTGACACTTGCAGGAGCCCCAGAGTCCCTGAAATCAGCACTTCCAATTCCTCACCATGTCCTTTTAATCACTAGTCTCTGTGTTCCCATGTGCTAGTTTGAAGCATCTGAACACATCTGTTTTCCCAGCAAGCCATGTGAAATGACCTTCTGTGACAGCAGTGGAAGAACTCTAGAGACTGAAAACATACAGAACAAATGTCTCATTATATGGCAGGTGCTTGAGGTACAATAGAGTCTGCTATATTTGGAGTCATAACTTGTGGACAAAATGCCATCATTTCCAAGCCATCCTCTCCTTCAATACTGGTGTTTTTACAGTCTCTATGTCCATCAGGTAAGTGTGTGCATGAGAGTCAGACATTCACATAAGCTGTTTGCCCCTATGTAATTCCCCAGAGCAAAGAATACAATCAAACACCAGGGACATTGTTATCTATCATTCCACTAAGGGAGTTTGTGTAGTGTCAAATGAGAAAATAGATTTAAATTCATTTAAATTGTACAAAGAAAAAGATAGATAGTAAAGAGGACAAACTCCAGAACCAAAGATGTAGATAGAGGTATAATAGATAGATGATAGATAGATAGATAGATAGATAGATAGATAGATAGATAGATAGATGGGTGGATGGATGGATAGATAGAAGGATTAATTAAAATTTTGAGGTTAGAATTCTGAACCTCCCTTCTATAACAGAGATAAAGTATTTCTTTTCCCTGAGCCTTTCAGAGAAATCTTTCTTTTATATGTGTGTGTATGTTTGTTGGCTATTCCTGGTTGTCAACTTGACTACCTCTGGAATGAACTACAATCCAGAAACTGAGGGTACACGTGTGAGATATTATTTTTGCTTAGTTTGAGGTAGATAAATCCTCTTCTAGTCTAGACTTGTAAAGTAGGAAGACTTGGACCTTTGATCTATATCTTGAGGTGGAAAGACACATCTTTAATCTAGGACACACCTCTCCCTGGAAGCCTATATAAGGACATAGAGGAAGGAAGCTTTTGTGCTTTTCCTGCTTGCCCTTGTCTTGCTAGCACATCCATTCCGTCACTGGCATTGGAGACTACTCCTTTAGGATTCCAGCACACACAGAAGACCATCCCAGACATACAACCTTTTGGACTGAGAAATTATCATATTTTTGGACTTTTTGTTCACATCCAGCCATTGATGGGTTAGCTGAACTGTAGCCTGTAAGTCATTCCAATAAACACATAAGTTCTATTACTCTAGAAACCCCTGAGTGATCCAGTATGTAGGGGCAGGTACGTGTGCATGTGCCATAACTTGCTTGTAGATGCTATAGGACACCTTGCCTGAGCCACTTTTCTCCCTTTACCAAGTAGGTCTCAGGGATCAGGCTCAGCTCATCAGACTTGGCTTCTCCCAGAATTCCAATAAACAAGCATGATATTTGAGAGCTGATACAAAACACAGGAATCTGTTTTAAGTATAGTTTTGAGAGAAAACAGATAAAAATATATATTCAAATCTCCATATTTAACCAAAAATCTCTGAAACTCTTTTTCTAAAATTGACCTCAAGATATTCTATTTGATAGAAATGGGCAGAAAAATCACCCATCATTGAAGTAACTCCATTATCCCCCAACATGCCCTTGTGAAAAATTGTAAAAGCTCCTCCAAGAAAGCCATAACCCCAAGGGCTAAGACCTTAGATATTTGTTCCCAAGGACCTCTGCAAAACCCAACCAAAGTTATCACACACTGGTTCTACATGTCATTTTGGGTAATAGCCTATGACTATCAAAGGATAGCATAAGGGCTTCCAAGAACTACAGGAAAAACAATACACTCCTTGAGGTCTAATTGGGAACCCTTGACTTGGTTCAGTTTGTGAAAACACCACTCCAATATCTGGCAGTCCTTACTACTTCAATGGCAGTCTTCAAAAAAATGGTATTTCACTCTGACCAATTTTCCATTAAAATGTTATCATTGCATCTGACATTCTAAAGATCTTTCAGATTCTCTGGTATGTTTTGTTTGTGAGCACTAACATAAATAATGCTTTATTTTTGTATTTAATATTTTTCTCTTGTTTTATATATCAACCCCAGTCCTTCTTCCTCCCATCCTCCAATGTCCCCCACAAATTCCCCCCATCCCATCCCTCATTAACTCCCCAAGGAGGGTGAGGCCTTCCATGAGGGATCATCAAAGTCTGTCAAGCCTAGGCCCTACCCACCCCCTTGTCTCTAGGCTAAGGGAGTATCGCTCCATAAGGAATGGGCTCCTGAAGTCTGCTCCTGCACTATGGATACATCCTGGTTCCCTTGCCAGAGGTACCATGGACATCCAAGGCCTCCTAACTGAAACCTGTATTCAGGGGATCTGGGTTTCCCTGCTATCAGTCTATAGTGCATAAGCTCCCCCTTGTTCATGTCAGCTGTTTCTGTGGGTTTCTCCAGCCAGCCTGTTCTTGACCCCTTTGTTCATCACTTCTCCCTCTCTGCAAATGGATTCCAGGAGTATGGCTCAGTGTTTAGCTGTGGGTGTCTGCTTCTGCTTCTATCAGCTACTGGATGAAGACTCTAGGATGGCATAAAAGGTAACTAATTATCAATCTATTATCATGGAAGAACATTTAAGGTAGCCTTGCTAATATTTCTTAGATTGTTTGCTTTGTAGGTCTCTGGACATATCCAGTGACAGATTTCTCTTTATACCTATAATGCCTTTCTCTATTATGGCATCTCTTTTCTTGCTCTCTTCTATTCATTCCCTGACTCAATTTTCCTGCTCCTTCATGCCCTCATCTCCCATCCTCTTCTCCTCTTCTCTTTTTCCTAACTCCCTCTCCCCTTGCCTCTGTTCCCAATTTGCTCAGGAGATGTTGTCCCTTTCCCCTTCTGTGAGGGACCATATATGTCTCTCTCAGGGTCCTCCTTGTTTCCTAGCTTTTCTGGAAGTGTGGAATGTAGGCTGGTGATCCTTTGCTCTATGTCTAAAATCTATATATGAGTAAGTACATACCATGTTCCCCTTTATGTGACTAGGTTACCTCACTCAGGATGGTATCTTCTAGTTCTATCCATTTGCCTGCAAATTTTAAGATTCCATTTTTTTCCCGCTGAGTAGTAGTCTATTGTGTAAATGTACCACATTTTCTTCATCCATTCTTCAGTTGAGGGGCATCTAGGTTGCTTTGATATTCTGGCTATTACAAATATTGCTGCTATGAACATAGTTGAACAGATGTCTTTGTTGCATAAATTTTCATCTTTTGGGTATATGTCTAAGAGTGGAATTGCTGAATCTTGTGGTAGACTGATTCCCATTTTCCTGAGGAGCCACCATACTGATTTCCAAAGTGGCTGCACAAGTTTGCACTCTCACCAGCAGTGGAGGAGTGTTCCCCTTTCTTCTTATCTTCTCCAGCATAAACTGTCTTTGGTTATTTTATTTTAGCCATTCTGACAGGCGTAAGATGGTATCTCAGAGTTGTTTTAATTTGCATTTCCCTGATGGCTAAGGATGTTGAGTACTTTCTTAAGTGTCTTTCAGCCATTTCAGATTTCTCTATTGAGAATTCTCTATTTAGTTCTGTACCCCACTTTTTAATTGGATTATTTGATATTTTGGTGACTAGTTTCTTGAGTTCTTTGTAATTTTGGAAATCAGCCCTCTGTCAGATGTGGGGGTTGGTGAATATCTTTTCCCATTCTGTGGGCTGTATTTTGTCTTGTTGACTGTGTCCTTTGCCTTACAGAAGCTTCTCAGTTTCGGGAGGTGCCATTTATTAATTGTCGATCTTAGTGACTATGTTACTGCTGTTATGTTCAGGAGCAGTCTCCTGTACCAATTTGTTCAAAGGTACCTCTCACTTTCTCTTCTAAGAGATTCCATGTGGCTGGATTTATGTTGAGATCCATTTGGACTTAAATTTTGTGCATGGTGATAGATATCTTATACACGCTAGCATCCCTTTGTGCTAGCACCATTTGTTGAAGATGCTTTCTTTTTTTCCATTGTATAATTTTAGCTACTTTGTTAAAAGATATTGACTCATTATTTTCCTGGTAAAAGCACTGGTTTTGACCAAAAGGACCAAAAAGACAAAGAGGCCTAGTTACCAAAGTCCTAGACACATTGAGACAATTATCTTTCTCTTTTGCTTAGCTCAGAAAGATTATTTCATAATTGAGAAAATTGGTTTTTAGGATGGCTTTAAGGATGGCCTTTAAGATATACACAATAAACATGCTATTGATGTTAGTAGTAACAAAAACAACAAATGTCACTTTCTTTGACATAAAGCATGACTGTTTCATAGGAAACTTTATGCCCACTTTTTGTATAATTTTTAATATAAAGAAAACAGAAAAAGTTTCCACCATACTGACAGAGACCGAGACTAGAAAAGGAGTTGTCATTTTTCCATCACCTGGTAACATCATATTTAACCAAAACGTCTATCAATTCTCTAGTTACTTGAACTGTAACAATGCTATATATTCTAAGTCTTTAAAGCTATGCTAGTCTCCTAAAATACCCATTAATATTCCTCTCATAAACAAAATAAAAATGACTGAGTTCATGATTTAAACACATTTATCCCCTGCCTTTAGACATTTGCCCTGGCTTTGTTCTTAATACAACCACAACCACCAAAATAATAGTCAAGTTCAAACCAGTGATCAAGCAAGGGCTCTGTGAACACCTTTGCATGCCCTACCCACAAATCTCACAGCATTCTTCTGGAACAATGAATCTGCCACCAAAGCGATGGGATGCTCTGCTCAGTGAAGCAGGATTGAACCCCAGGATCTGTTTTGAAAGAGACCATAGCCCCATGGCTTCTAGCACAAAAGAACAAACAAGCTGAGTTTTACTGTTTCCTTTGAAGATGTCATATAGACATGAAATGCTACAAACATTATCTAATAAGTGCTCTTCAAAGCTCCCAAAGAGCTAACCATTTTATATTGCCACCAAAAACAGGAAGCATGTCATTAGGGAACATACTATCAACTTGGTGACAAAATAAAATGTGTAATTCATCTTTAGAGTCAATCATGCTGACAGCTATTTTGATTTAACTTCTTTTTTTCTTTTAATCAATTCTACTATCAAACTCATAACGAATTACAATAAGGAGTTCATAACAACCTGACAACACCAGTGTGCCAGTTAATGGCATGGATAACACTTATTCAGCAGCTGGCCTCTGCATATGCTGGAAGGCTACTTAAGCACCACTTAGAGGAAAAGCTATTGTAATTGTTCCCATTTTGCAGATGGACTATTTGGCTGCAAGCCATTAAATCTGGCTACTTGGCTACTTTGATTACAAGTTCTAGCTAAGTTTATCTGATACCTATCCAAGTGACCTCAAAGTCACCTAATCTTTTTCAACATATTTGCTCATCAATTGCACGTGAAGAGATTGCACTAGATAATCTCTAAAGTAAGTTTTAAAACCATTATTTTAATTTTTATGATTCTTTTCCAAGTCATCTGCAAAAAGTGCCAAATATACATCCAAATGCACAAATCTCAGAAACACAATCCATTCCAGCCCTGTCCAATGACAACTTCCTGAAAAGACAGTATGCTCTAGAATCACTACAGCAGCCATATCTACTCATGAAAAATTATACTTAAAATACAGTTAATTAGGTTAAAAAGGTTTAAATTATTATTTAATTTTAAATTCAAATTTACATATCCAAATCTACCTATAAGCTATAGGATTAGATGGCACATGGATCTGTCAAATGACTTATTAAAACAGAAGAAAAAATTGAAATTTGCAATTTGGATATTGTTCACTTTCTTTCTATACAGAAGCCCTGGACTTTGTGGACATACTCTTATTTTCCTCATCTCTGATGTCTTTTTGTTAATATCTAGTAAGGAAATTCCTTATAACAGCCTCCAAGGTGAGAGTTCTAGCCATGTCTTGTCCTTCACTTACAACCCAAATGATCACACTTTGACAGTATAAGATGATATTGTTAGTAGTGATATCACGAAACATAAACCAAGCCCATCTTCGGAAATCCTAGATACAACCATCAAAATTCAAGAGATCCTATAATCGGGGATTCTCTGGCACGTTAGAAAGCAAAGTCAGGATTTATGATGCCAGACTGCACTCTGAAAATCACAGCCCATGGACTTACATAGAATCATATAGAGCAGCTTTCTCAACCTGTGGGTAATGACCCCTTTTAAGGATTGAATACCAGACATCCTGCATGTCAGATAATACAATTCATAATACAAGCAAAATTATTATTATGAAGTACCAACAAAGTAATTTTGTGGTTGGGGGTCACCACATGAGGAGCTATATTAAAGTATTGCAGCATTAGGAAGGGGGAGAAACACTGATCTTGAGTGACATTTAAAATTGCAATTAGACATTTCCCTAGTGCCAGAGATATACAGGGATGACCACTAAGCAATAGTGGAGAGGCTGCCTTAAATGCCCTTCCCCTATAATGAGATCAATAACTAACTTAATACCATCCCAGAGCCTTCATTCAGTAGCCGATGGAAGCAGAAACAGACACCCACAGCGAAACACTGAGCCAAACCCCTGGAATCCAGTTGCAGAGAGGAAGAAGTGCTGAGCAAAGGAGTCAAGACTAGGCTGGAGAAACACACAGAAATTTCTGACCTGAACATGGGGAGCACACAGACCCCAGTGATAAAGCTGGGGAACAAGCACTGAACCAAACCAAGCCCTCTAAATGTGGGTGCCAGTGGATGCCTGGGCAGTATAAGAGACCTCTGACAATGGAACCAGTATTTATCCCTAGGGCAGAAATGGTCTTTGGGAGCCCACTCCCTATGGAGGGCTACATTTTCAGCCCAGATACATGGAGGAGGGCATAGGCCCTTCCCCAAATGATGTGACTGACTTTGATGATCCCCCTGAGGAGTGGATAGGGGGTGGGATGGGGGGCTAGTGGGGTACATGTGAGGATGGGAGGAACAGGAAACTGGGATTGATATGTGAAATAAGATTGTTTCTAAATTAATAAATATTTTAAAGGAAAAAAATAATAATAAAATAAAATTGCCTGGGTTCCATATAGAGGTAATAACCAAAGCATCTTAAGTTTAAACTTCAAATTCTAAAGGACTGAACTAAAATAGAACAATGGTATTTTGCCCTTGTGTTTAGTGAATCCTAACAAAGCACCATCAAGGGATAATGGTATATGGCATCATTTCCATGACATGTGGATAAAGCCATTTGAGGACTGCCTTTGACAAACTATTTGATCATAGTCAGTGTCACAGCAGAGGTTCTGCTAAACAAATGAGGCACAGCAAAGAACAACAAGCAGTGCTCATTGATCCTTAACACTTCCAGAATGTTTTGCTTTCTATTTTGTGAGAATGGTCACTGTAAGGATATTGAAATACCAAAGCTGGCATGTTCTTCCCATTTCTTTCCAGGACTAGTGTAGGAAGGAAAAATAAAGTAGACAAACAAAAAGTAGCTAATTCAAACAGTGATTAGTCTGTGAAAGAAATTCAAACAGCCTAATGAGACCCATGCTGTCAAGAATTGTTGTTTATCTTATGTACTGCTTTCCTGCCTGTAGCATAGCAAACCTCAACAAACAGTCATTTATAGAAAGACATAACTAAAGGGAAAGAAAGAACTAACTTGGATGGAATAAGTAGGCCTGTCTGAGAACAACTTTTTACCAAACTTTTAACATAGCGGCCAGGCAAGAAAGCCATAGAAAGGAAATTTCTTGGTAGAGAACTCAGCAAGTATAAGGTTCCTCCACAGCAACTTTTCTTAAACAATATCAAATCCTGTTGTTCAGTGTGGAAAGGGACAAGAGTCCTGCATGTAGGTAATGGAGACATTCTGAGTGAGGCTTGGGGGAAGCCAATTTTCAAAGCAGGGGACTCATATAATCTAGCCCATACCCCATAGAGAAGAAATGGTAGAAGCAAGAGACTAAAGACATGAATTTGCCTTAGGAAGCCATTATGAAGCCAAGATTTGAGATTTTAGAGACACTGACTAGGGGGTAAGGAAGAGGAGATGAAAGAAGTCAGAAAATCCTAGAGGTAGAGCTACTATGAGTGACTGATGGTATTCGTGCAGGTAATGAAACAGTGATGTTCATGTATGACCTGAACAATAAGTATTTTTCCATGCTGCATTTCACTGAAGTCTGTTTTTTCCCTTAGACAAGTGCTCAGAGCTCATGACTGTATAAGTGTGCAGGGTTAAATGGTCCCCCTTCCAATCTCTCCTCCATGGAAAGTGATAGGCCTATCTCCAAAGTACAGAAAGGTTCATTTTGTTGAAATCACAATGAACCCGGCTAGGGTTGGAAACCTGTAGTCTCTACTGAGACATCCCAGTGGAAAGAAAGAGTTTAAGCAAGAAGATTCAGCAAATGCCATTTGTGGGCATGTTCAAAGACAGCTCAAAGAGATTGGTTAGTGAAGCATGGTTGTTTTATAAGTACCAGAAAGCCCCACCTATGGAGCTGATGTTCATACAATCCCCCAGACAAAGACATGAGATCCAGTGAGCACTGAAATGAAGCAGAGAAGGTGCCAAAGGCATGAACAAGACTGGAAACTAAGAATCTGAAACTAAGGAAATAGACAAAGTAAAGGATTCTGGGATACGATCTTAACCTCTCAGTGGATTTCCCACAAACAGATTAAAAACTTGCTGAGACTTCTCAGCTTTATTTTGACTGAAACCTCAAGGTCATTTGAATTACCTGCTTGATCGTCACCTTGGCAACAAAAAGAATGAGAGGGAGAGTTAAAGTGTTTTTTTATAGTAACGAATTAATTGTAGAAAACTGCCTTGGGTTTTACATTACTTGTCTCATCACATAATAGTGTATAAAGCAACCTTTCTTCCAACATGAACAGGTAAAATTGGATACTGCCAATATGTCACCTTTGTGTATGAAAGGGACTCGGCTGATATTTGAAGGATGTTACTAGTGATTGCCTATTGTCATAGCATGAGATTAGAAGAGAGTGTAAGCCTGGCTTCTGATTGTTACAGCCATGACAAGAAAGGCCTTCCGTCACTTCTTATTAATTTACTGAGGAACAGAATGTCACATTGACATTTCAAATTATCCTGTTGCTTTGTTCAAAGGATTATTCTAAGCTTAAACTCATTGCATCTCTGGCTTGGTTACTTAGATGAACTACAGCTCAAATCGTGTGATTTGACCTGCACACAAGACCAGATTTTACTATTTATAAAAATGATTAACAGTTTTGTCTTGGGAGTCAGACACACTTGGGCTGGGCTACCCCTTGCTCCATTTCTAACTGGTTCTTCTTGGGCAATTGATTTATCCTCTCTGGGCCTTAGCTTCCTCATTTGTACCAAGAAAAATAATATCTACTTGATTTTTCTTAACAAGATCAAGTAAATAACACACAAAAGGCACTTAAAACTAGGCAAAAAATATAACTTGTAAAATATTAGCAATGATAACAAAAATGGTTTTTACCATTGTCTAGTTCAAAGTCTGTCTCTATGTAAATTACATATATTTACTAACTTAATCACTATAGTCATTTCCTCCATTAGACATTACTGTTTGTTCCATTATTAAGATAAAGATACTGAGTACCCACAGATTGACTATTTACCTATACACATCAGACATTCTGGGTTCTAAGATTGAGATTTTGTTTTCTGCTATTTTATATCTAGACATAAATACCTACCTGAGTGTGGACAGCCAACCTAGACCTTGTCCTCTACTTGAAGCCCATACACTCATTAGCTAGCTACTCCCTCATCATTCTCCATCAGCATCCCAAAGACACAAATTTAAGAGGTTCAAGTACAACACAGAGCTCTCTTCATCCTGTCCTTGAAACCTGCTTGAACTAGGCTGTCCCTTCCCCAGAGTATTTTATGTCAATAACATCCTTCCAGAAGTGTCAGCCCTCCCATCACTGCTTCCCCTCAGACCACACTCCTGCTACACCACAAAGCCACTGTTGAAGGCTGGAGAGATAGTTCAAGGGGAAAAGTGCTTATTTTGCAAGCATGTGGATCTACATTTGATCCCCAGAACCCATTTTTTTAAGCCGGGCACAGTCATTCATGCTTATACTCCTAGCCGGGGAGAAACAGAGAAAGGCAGATCCATGGAGCTTGCCTACACCAGTTGATGAATTTCATGCCTTTCTCACAAAAACAAAGAGGTGGTTGGTGCCTGAGGAATGACACTCAAGGTGATCCTATGTCCTCCATACATATAATGCACCCTGCATGCATCTGTGCCAGTGCATACATATACACAAAATAAAAATTAAAATAATAAAAAGAACAGTAAGTAATGTTTGGCTCCACCCAAAGGATTTCTAAGACTCGTCCACTTCTTACCATCCATAACTCTCTGGTCAAATTGCTGTCATCTCTACAAGGATCACAATGACTCCCTGGTACTCCAAACACATCCCTGTCCATTCATTTAAGCTTACCATATCAATATTCTCCAATAATGCCCCTTCTCTCTGAAAAAAAAAAACTCACAGTGCATACAATGTCTACAATGACTGGATAAGGTCCCACTGCTTTCTCTGACTTTGTTCTGTTCCTTTTGCTCTCTCACTCTACACCAGCCACGGTATGCCTGAATTTGTGAAGCGTACATGAGACAGGCAACCTTTTACTATTATTATTAAGTAAATTTGTTCATTTATTTTATATCCCAAGTGCAGTTACTCTCCTTCCTCTCGTCCCATCACCTCACCTCCTCTCAGACCACCCCCACATCCACTCCTTTCCCACCTTACCTCCATTCAGAAAGGGGCAGGCCTCCTGTGTTTATCAACAAAGCATGACACATCAAGTTGAATTAGGACCAAGTTCCTCCCTGTATCAAGGCTAGATGAGGAAATTCAGCATGGGAAATAGTTCCCAAAAGACATATCAAGCACCAGGGACAAGCCCAGGTCCCATTGCTAGAAGCCCCACAAACAGACCAAGCTATACAACTGTCACACACATGCAGAGGTCCTAGGTCTGTCTCATGCAGGCCCCCTAGATGTTAGTCCAGAGTCTATGAGCTCCCACGAGTTCAGTCAGGTCAGCTGTCTCTGAGTTCCCACATCATGACCTTGACTCCCCCAACCCCAGCTCATATAATCTCTCCTCACTCTCTTCAACAGGACTCATGGGGTTTAGCCCAGTACTTGGCTGTGGATCTCCACATCTGCTTCCATCAGTTACTGGATGAAGGCTCTCTGACCAAAATTAGGGTAGGCACCAATCCAATTACAGGAGACAGCCAGTTCAGGAACCCTATTACTCTCCCTTCCATCCCACCACCAACCCATGCAATCCAGATGTCTCACGTTCCCATTTACCACCATACTGCCCCCAGTTTACCCAGGAGATCTCTTCTACTTCCCCTTCCCAGGGAAATCCATGCATACCTCTTTGAGACCTCCTTGTTACCTAGCCTCTCTGGGGCTGTGGATGATAGCCTTGTTATCCTTTACTTGATAGCTAATATCTACTTAAGACTGAATATATACTGTGTTTGTATTTCTAGGTCTGAGTCAACTCACTCAGGATGGCTTCTTTTCTAGTTCCATCCATTTGCTTGCATTGGTTTTAAAAGCTGAGTAAGACTCCATTGTGTAAATGTACCAGATTTTCCTTATTCATTCTTTGGTTGAGGGATATCTAGGTTATTTCCAGGTCAAGCTATTATGAATAATGCTGCTAGGAGCATAGTTGAGCAAGTGTCCTTGTGGTATGATTGAGCTCCCTTTGGGTATATGTCTAAGATTGGTATAGCTGGGTCTTGAGGTAAATTGATTCCCCATTTTCTGAGAAACTGCCATATTGACTTCCTAAGTAGCTATACAAATTTATACTCCCACTAGCAATGAAACTGTATTCCCCTTACTTCACATCCTGTTCAGAATAAGCTATCATCAGTGTTTTTAATCTTAGCCATTCTAACAGGTATAAGACAACATCTCAAAGTCATTTTGATTTGCATTTCCCTGATGGAAAAGAATGTTGAATATTTTTTAAAGTGTATCTCAGCCACTTGAGATCCTTCTGTTGAGAATTCTCTGTTTAGATCTAGATCTATATCTATATCTATTTGGTCTAGTTTCTTGAGTTCTTAATATATTCTGGAGATCAGCCCTCAAGACAGATATTCTTAAGCCAATTGCACATCAGAATCATTTATTGTGTGTTACAGTGTGTGTGTGTGTGTGTGTGTGTGTGTGTGTGTGTGTGTTACTTGCTCTGGGGGACCAAGAAATTGGTGATTTCTCCAAGCGATTATATAGTACCTCAGGAGTTGAGAGCAACAAGGCTAGAGCAGGTCAAATACCTGAAGCTTAAGACCAGGCCCAAGGTCCTGTAACATATGACATTAAGTCACTTAGCCTTTTAGAATAGACTCTTTGGTCAGGAAAATCTGTACTTTTATATCTTAGAATTATTGCAATATTGGAAAAGAAAATTCTGTGAAAATGTTTATAACAAGCTATGCTATTTCTGAATCCAGAGAGAATTTAACCAACACAACTTGAAGAAATACAGTTACTTCCTTAACTAGTGGTTATGATTGATTATACAAGGAAGGAATCCCCACACTGGGTCATATAGAAACAGAACTCTGTACATTGGCTACTCCATAACCATTAATAGTATTGACTTTTAACTAGGAAAATAATCTATATTCACCATATGAAATAGACAATCTGAAAATAACTTTTCATCAGATACCATACAAATGAAATACTAACAATAAATATTTCTTCAAAGACAATTACCCATGGATCATCATTAAACATAATTTCTCAAAATCAATGCATAATAAAACTGTGCAAGACCAAGGTCATACAATAATGTTCTTTCATATCCTTTACCCACTTAGTGCAACACAAGTATCTTTTATATCAATAAATATAATTCTTCACAGTATTATCCTAAGGGCTACACAGGAGTAGCACTAGGACATTCGGGTTGAAAAGATTCGTGCTACTGAAAACAGAAAATGAGTGAAGAGTAGAGCATGATTTTAGCCAGGGAACCCAATCCTGAAAACAACAGAGAAAATTATTCTCCATCTATTGCAATTGACCAGGACAAGTTACACAGGACCACACAGACAGTGCTGTGGAACCCAACACAGCACTCTGCCAGCTAACAAGGCATTCACACTAATGGGCTTTCCATCAAAGTCTGAATCATAAAATGTCTTGCCTGTGGAATATCCCATCAGTCCCAGGACAACTGAACAATCATTTGTGGGGGGAGGGAGGGACTATAGTCATTTCTTTAGCATCAGGAAATATAACTCCTAGTGAAGACAACCCAACAGGACTCAAAGAAGCAAAACAAAAAGGGGACAACATGAAAAATGGAAAACACATTCATTCCAACAGAATTTCAAAACATACATGAGACAACATGATGACATATTCTCAGCTCATAACTACACAATAATAGAGAGTAAAGACACTAAGATCACATAAATGTGAGAGAAAGAACTCAGAGTCCTATTTGTACACAGATAAATGGTATCCTGAATGTTCTCTATCCTTCCTCAAAGAATTTTATGTTTGCTTAAAAGTGGTGTGTGTGTGTGTGTGTGTCGTGCATGTGTGCATGCATGCAGTTTGAATGTAATTATTCTACTAGGGCTGACAATGCTCCTTCCAAAAGCCATAGGGCATCTAACAAAAATACCAACGGCATGCATAGGAAATCTCCTCTCAACTTGTTAGCCAGGGTAGTCCCCCAAAACAATATAGGCTACTGCCATTTCCCTTACTTGCCTCCTAGAAGTTGAAATTAAGATACTACCTATAAAAACACCTCATACTTCAGAGGATTTGCACAAATTGAACTAGAACTTATCTGGAAGTCTTCCCTGAGGACTAGCACTTCACAGTATGTAAGCCAGTAAGAGAGAAGAGCAATCAATAGTTCCACCTGCCTGTGATGCCTACAATCCACAATAATGAGCAACATGGCCAAAGATCCTGAAAGGTGCAATGGTGGCATTTGTATCCTAGGAGTAACCAACAGCACTTAAGACCTACTCAATAGTAAAGAATTAATGTCTGTTAATATAAATCCATGTCACTACTCTATAAACCAACAATGTCACTTCTGTAAACCAGTATTATTTCTAACTGCCTTCTAAATACGTATTCCTACATCTACAGATACATGTAGCTTTCACCTCTCACCAAAGAAGCTTCCCTCTGCAGCAGATGGAGACATTTACAGAAAGCCATAACTGGTTTAAAAAAAAAAAAAAACAATCCAGAGAACAGCATTCCCTAGGCTTGGAGTCCCGGAACAAATAAAAAGGAGAAGCAAGTTGAGTTGATGTATATGTATATGTCAATTGCAGGCAGATTCTTGAGTGTGAATGCAGTGTGACCAGTTGTTTCACACTCCTGCTGCTGTGACTCCCACATTAAGCCAACTCTCTTTCAAGTTGCTTTTGTCAGGATATTTTATCACACTGACAGGAAAGGAAACCAAACAATGTAGAGAAATCAAACAAGTAAATGAGTTTTTAAAAATTCAATTCAGGACCTAGAGAAGAAAGTTATCAAAATTAACACAAAGCTCTAAAAAATTGAAGGATAAATTCAAAAACACAAAGAGTAAAGACAGGAAATAGAAACATCAAAAAAAAAAAAAAAAAAAAGAAAGAAAGAAAAAAGAAACCCTGAAATTCAGAAAATAATCAAATGTTGTCAAAAAGAACAGCAGAACACATGCATACATGTACGTGCATGCACCCTATAATTTTGAAAACATACTACAAAAATATCATAAAGAGACAAGACCAAGCAAAAGAATAAATTTCAGTAGTGGAGGACAAAGCCAAGACAATATACATCCAGATGTATATAAAAATATTATAGTGGACATTGTGAAAACTCCAAAAATTGTTAATAGAGTTAAAATACCAAACATAACAATTCATATAAATAGCTAGCAAAGTTATCTATTAAAAATTGATAGAGAAATAAGAATGTTTCAAGAAAAATAGATACTGAGGTATTTTATGACAAAAGAGTTTTTTTTTTAAATAATTTGTTTAACTTTGTGTTGATGGAAATATATCAGATCCCCTGGAACTGGAGTTACAGACAGTTGTGAACTGCCATGTGGGTGCTGGGAAATGAACTCAGGTCCTCTGGAAGAGGAGCCAGTGCTCTGAACCACTGAGCCATCTCTCCAGCCCCAACAAGAGAGTTCTTAAGGGAATATAATACATGAAGGGAGACCAAATCCTCATCCATAAGAACTCACACAAAAATGGTTGTCTTCCATGATAAAAAAAAAAAAAAAGAAAAAAGAAAAGAAAAGAAAATGTCAACAGAACATATTTTTCTGGAACACAGCCAAAGCAGCCCTGAGGGAAAAGGGGTAATTAAAAATGCTTACATTAAGAAAAAATCAGAAAGATATCACAAAAACAAAACAAAACAAAAAAACAGTGATGTATCTTAAGGCTCTAGGAAAACAAGATACCAAACCCAAACCCACTAGAGAGAAAGAAAATAGTAGACTGGGACAAAATTCAACTAAAAGGACAATTGAATGAAGATCTGAGAGAAGACCCAAGATACATATTAGAAGTAAAAAGGAAGTTTTTATAATAAACTCCAATGAAATCCAGGGAATATTTTGAAAGTTTGTTTTTTAAAAGCTAGCAAATGTAAAAGAATATACATATATATATAAATTCACAAGACCTATGAATATTAAACCCAGAAAGATAAAGATACAAATAATTAAAACAGACCCATGACAATCATTAAGGCTAGAGCAGAAATTAAACTCTCCCAACAAAGACAACTCCAGGGTTGGACAGATTCACTGCTAAATTCTACCATTTTGTTAATTTTATGCATTTTAATTAAAATATTACTTTCCCCTTTCCCTTTCTTCCCTCCAGCCCTACCAAGTCCCCTTCCATGCCCCCCTTACTCCAAACCGATATCCACGTCTTCACCAATTATTATTGTTGCAATACTGTTTTACCATTTTGTGTTAGACAACCAATCAGGAGGCTCATTCCTGGAAGAGGCTATGTCTCCTTCTCTCAGCAGTCATCAGTAATCTGTAGTTCCTTGTCATGGGATTTGACCCTGTGTGATTTTCCCCATCAACATTAGCATTTGTATTCATATTGTCATCGTTAAAGAAGTGCTAACACCAGTATGTCTCAAACTGTATGGTAAACTAGAAAGGGAAACACCACCACTAAACTCACTCTGTGAAGCTAGCACCACCAACACCAGAACAAGATAAAAAGTGTAACAATGAAAATCATAGATCAATGTCCTAATGAATATACATGCTATAATTCTTAAAATATTTTCAGAACTTGGGTGGTCAATTATTAATAGTTTTGTGCTCTAGTTAGTATCTGGTATTGCTGTGAAAAAACACTGGCCAGAAGCAAATTGGGAAGGAAAGAATTTATTTTCATTTTACACTTCTAAGCAACAGTCCATCATAAAAGGAAGCCAAGACAGGAGCCTGGAGATGAGAACTGAAGCAGAGGAATGCTGCCTGCTGAATAGTTTTCTCAGCCTGCTTTCTTACACAATCCAAGACACTAGCTTAGGGGCAGGGGCGCTACCGCCCACAGTGCTGGGCCCTCTTAAGTCAACCATTTAAAGAAAATACCCCCACAGACTTACCCACTGAACAATTGAGGTTCTTTCTTCTCAGGTGTCTCCAGTTTGCATCAAGCTGATGTAATTAACTTACCACATTGTACCATTCTGATTTTTTTTGTTTTGTTTTGTTTTTGTTTTTGTTTTTGTTTTTGTTTTTTTGCTTGCATGTGTATACTACAAGAATGGAATCACACAGCACATATTGTTTCAGATATTTTTGAGCATCAATTTTATAGACAGACATTAATATAATCAGACAACATTCTAGGGCTTGACAAAAATAATAATTATCCAGTTGGGACTTAAACAAAGGATTACAGGCAACTAAGGAATGCTAAGGAATGCTGAGAGTGGGAGAAATAGTCATCCCCAGGAGCAAGGCCACCAGTCAGCCACGAAAATAAAGGTACAAATAGCATTATACAGACTGGGTAGGCTGTACTTACATATTTTGGAATGTAACAACATGTAATAACAATAAAATAAAAAGAGAATTTCAATTAGAGTAAGTAGGCATATTTGAGGGGCTGGGAGAAGAAAAGGAAAGGGAAAAGGGAGAAATTGTGTAGTTATAATCTCAAAAGATAAAATGTGTGTGTGTGTCTGTGTGTGTGTGTGTGTGTCTCTGTGTGTGTGTGTGTGTGTGTGTGTGTGTGTGTGTGTTTGTTAAACCTACAAAGCTACTTAGCTTCCGAAAAGGCACTTTATTTAAAACTCACTGGAGACATGCAGAAATGAGTTTTTGTTTTTTGTTTGTTTGTTTTTAATTTAGGGGTTTTTTGTTTGTTTTGTTTTGTTTTGGGGTTTTTTTGGGGGGAGGGGAGGTTCTGTATATTGCTTTGGAGCCTGTCCTGGAACTCACTCTATAGACCAGGCTGGTCTCAAACTTAGAGAGATCTGCCTGCCTCTGCCTCCCAAGTGCTGGGATTGAAGGCAGGCGCCACCAATGCCTGAACCAGAAATGAGTATTTAGCACCAACCAGAAACATGTAGAGACAATGAAGTCTACACTGAAGACTGAATGTAAAGACAGCAGAAAGAAGCTACTTGGGAGTATAAACAAGGGAATGTGTTCTCTCTGGACTTCTTACCAATCAGCCTCACATCTCAAGATAAGCCAAAGCAACCAAATTCTGCACTGAATACTGTCTTAGACATACAAGTGATAGCAAACAACTGACATGTTACCAAGTGTTTACTTAGTTGTTGATTCTTCTTATTTATAGATACTTGCAGACATATCTTAGAAAATCACTGGACAAAGACCTAGTACACGCTAAACTGCTTCAACCAATTATTTATCCCGAAAGTAGTATTTGCCCTGGGTTTCTTGGAAAGCAACTGCATTACCAATGGCATCCCTAACAGAGGTTAAGGACACCTGTACCATCTTGCAGTTTGTAAAGGTCAAATCTGTTTTTGCTCATTCACTCATAAATTCTCTTGTAGCATCACATATCTCTGACATTTTAGGTTGTTATCTCACTTGAATCTCAATTCAGCTTTACAATGTGGACACTGAGGCATGGTTTAGAAATTATCTAGTATAATGCAATTAATTATTAAAAGATAGACACTCTAATCAAGAAGGCAAATGTTTAAATAAAATAAAAGCCAGTGATGGTACTTCCCTTTCTTGCCTCTTTCTATACTTTTCTTAAAAAACACAGACTAGGCAGTATGGACCACAACCATTTTAAGAGCATATCACAACTATTTCAAAATAAATGACTGTATTTTTTCATATTAGTATTCCCAATGATAAACCAAACCTAAAAGAGAGCTGCTGTTCAATAAATATGTGATATATCATCAAATAGAAGGACAAGAACTCTGCTCTGTCTGCCTCTGTAATCAACAACAACAAAAAAGAAAAGGCCCAGAAGCAAGGTGTGTCAGGTGGACAGTCCCTCCCCATTACCAACAGGTTGAGAACCTCAGGCTAATCTTGCTAGCCCATCAAAAATATATAGAAATACAATCATAAAGATAATGACTCAGTTCTAGCTTGTTAATCCTTTATGAGTCCATGTTCCATATTTTTCAAGGCCTTTAGTGGTCCAGACACAGTAGAAATAATAAGAGATTCAAATTGAAAATTCACGTAACAATTAGAACTATGGATGAATTTAGAAGAAAGGGTGGGAACTGCATGAAAGCCAAAAGTCTGCCACTTTGCAAGCTACAGTCTGTGGTAATGGAGATGGAGATGTCAGAGTGAAAGCTGGCATAGAAATTAGCCTAATAAAGTAAGAGATGAGATTTTATAGTGATTGAATTCAAAGAAATTATTAAGAAAATACTGATGATGATGAATAAGAAAGTTGATGAGAAATAGGTAAATGAAAAATAAACTTAATCACAAAAAGAGATGGTAATAAAATTAGGTGAATCATTAGAACTGAAAAAACTATATAACAGAAAGTGTATTTTGGAATAGTCTTTGTTTGGTGGCTATTTGCAATGCATATTTCAAAAATAAGGCTCCATTCTTATCTCTTTCTGTCTCTTTTCTCTCTTGTGGGCTCAATATAGGTCACCTTAAGGATTTTAATTCAGAGCAACGAGAGGGTGGAGAAATTGGCCACCTAAGTTAGAAAATGACTAAAGATCACTCCTTGCCCAACTGAGAATTTAAATTGTCACCTTGGCAAAGAATCAACACCTTCCAAGGCAGTTAGTTACCTTACAACACCTCCATCTTAGGTAGTCACATTGCAGTGGGTGAAATACATACTGGCTTCCATCTTCCGCCATCTTTATTACTACTCAAACAAAGGAGAGCCTCTCCTCTGCAATGTAGTACCCACTCCACTCCTTGCTCCAGTGAAGACAACACTGAAAAATATACCCATGATTATGTGTAGGCCAGAGCACTGGTGGTTTCCTCTGCTACAGGCTTACTCCACTGATCCAAAGTAAGCCAAGTACATCCCTCCTGCACTGTACGAGTCATTTCTCCAGAATGTTGGCCACACACCTATTAGGTTTTGGTACTAAGCACTATGCAAAAACTTTACCAATGTCTTTGCCTGTTGGGATGCAATCCAGAGGAAAAAACACAATCATTGGAGAGTTAAGGATAAGACACAGAAATAGGTAGGTGTAACTGAATACCCAACAGAAGCAACATAAAGAGGAGAAATTTGTTTGGCTCCTGGCTTCAGGTGTTAAGAGTCCATTGCTGTCGGGAAGGTGTGGTAGCTGGGGCAGCTATCTGTGTCAGCAGGAATGAGTGATGGGGTTTGTTCACACCATGATGTGTCAAGAAGTGCAGATCTCAGACCAGAACAGGTATCATCTATAAATCACACCCTCAGTGACCCACTTCTGGTAAGTAAGCCATAGTACCAAAAGCTACATCATCCAAAACAGCACCATCATCTGTGGACTAAGTCTTTAAACATATGAGGTGTAAAATGGTACCATGTGTGTTTATGTGTTGGTGGCATGGACAGCCACTTCTGGTTCCATCTTCCCTATAATCAGAATAGTACCTCCGAATCTGTCCTATAGCCAAGCCCAGCCTTGAGCCTGCTACCTACCTTTATGTTCCATCCCTGTTTTGAATGTAACCCTCACATTCTGATCTCGTTTAGATCCCAGCCACTACAATATAGGTTTCCTTACTTTCCTGGACTCCTAATAGTCTCCACTTCTTTTGAAAACCAAAACAAATTGGTGGTCTACTGACTTCCTCAATGCTTATCTTAAAATGTCATAACAATCTTTAACCTTTCTCATGAGTGTGTTCTTTCCTACTAGTTATGTTCTAAGTAGCAAGCACCTTGGGCACCTTGGGAAAGATTTTGCATCTTTCACAGTCACAAGAACCTAATAGGTGCTCAACAAAATATCTGAGGTGAATTTATGTTTACTAATTAATCATCTATGAATTTTGAAGAAATGACAAAGGGAGAGAATATTTGATACACACAATTCATCATCTCTTCCATTGTGTTTTGTTGCAAAATTTTAATTAGAATGACTCAGTATTAAATGTGACTGTTCAGAAAATCACACAGGAATTTTAGCTGATAATCTGGTTTGTCTAAGACTGAAAGTAAATGACTATCTTGTGCTAAAGCAACCATATATTGTACCTCAAAAAAAAAACTCTGTTTTTGAACCCTATTCATTAATGCTTAGCACATCTAGCTGGGAAGATGTATCAAAGCAGTACAAATATGACTGTTCATTTTTCACTACCATTTTCTTCATCTACTGAAAAACAAACAGGGATGTGCTCAACTAAGTTTGCTCTCTCAGTGAAACAAGTCTGCAAATAGCAGAATTTATCTAAAAACATGTTTCTTCAAAAGCTGCCCAACATATTACATCCAAAATCCTAGCACCTGGGAAATGGAAAATGAGACAGAAAGTCAGTTTTAATGGCTGAAATTTCAAAGCACTAAAAGGCAGCAAACTAAATCGTGAAAGCAACCCATTAGGGTGGGGTTTTTAGAATCACACATGATGAGTTCAGCTTTACAAAACACTCCACAACTAGATTCTATAGAACACCAAATGCTGTGCCATATTCATGATTCAATACAAGTAACATACATCCCTTTTCATATTACCGAAGCACACATTGAGATGTGTACTGGAGTGAATGTCTTTCACATGATTTTGTTTATGGGGGGGATCAGGTGGGTACTACAACTAATTTTACAGATTAAAATAACATGGAAATCTTATGCTGTTAATTTGGGTGTTCCTGGAGTTGCCTGTTCTGCTCTATTGCCAGTCTAATTCCCAAGATAGGGCATCTTATGCATGAGCCTCCTTAATGAGAGTTTCTTTTGTTTTTCTTTGGTTCTTCAATGATGCATGGTATTTTCTTCTCTTCTACCCAAGCAGAGATTGACACTATCACAATAGGGGATTCATGTTATTTTGTTTAGTAACAAAGTTCACTCTGTTGCTGTAGAGCTGTTATCTGATTCTCTAAAGTTCATAAACCAATTTACATGTTGTGATGAGGAAAGAATGGCAGAGATGTCTGTAAGAATTCTCAGAGGAACAAGTTCTATATCTCCAGAGCACTTCAGTTTTATTTCCAACACAGATGAACACTTACCATTCCAAAGACTGCAAATGTTTCTTAGTGACTGAGAACACACCAGGAGTAATGCAATCTCTCCAGTTGCCAAGCCTCAGTGGTTAGTTTAGTCTACCTGGTATCTAGGTACTGTCTATTGCCCTAACCCTATCCATCAATCAACCCAGGGTCTGGAATTTGAAATACTCTATAAAAGAAGAGAGGTTGAGATCAGAGTATCTATCATTGCTAAAGATAGGAAAGTTGCTCAAAGGATGCCAGGTATTGCACAAACTAGGTGGGTCTGATCCTATATCCAAGCGTGTGATGGCAAATGTAGTATGTGTATAAGTCAGGATTCTCTAAGGGTAAAGAATAATATAAAACATAAGAAAATTGGAAAATACAAGCACATTGGGACCTACTTTACCTAAAGGGACTTTCATATTTTCTGAATGACACTAATATGCTTGCTTTATGTGAGGCTTGTGTGGGATATTTTTAGTTAATACAAAAATAAAACAAATGGGCTTTCTCAGTATGTTCAAGTATGGAACTACAGATACAGCTTATAAAACTGAACACGTCATAAGACAGGGCAGAAAAATTACACAGACTGATGAGTTGGAGAAGAGTTTTTAAAAGGTCTATACAGCTGTACTCTAAGAAAATTATTAAAGCTGCCCCCTTCTCTAGGTTTCCTAAAGACTAAGTCAAAAATAGTTATGAGCATCTGAAAAGAAGAAACTTCACAAATATAAAATTCAGTCACTTTATGTATGACTTTTCCTCTATTAATTCTCACTTTCATTTTGAAAGTTGTGATTTCTTAATTCAGAGATTTAAAGGAAGAAAGTTCTCTTGATCCAGATTTAATAGTGTTGAATGTCCTCCTTGACTTTAAGCTGGAAATCTCTGAGTGCTAAGCTAACATTCAGGCCACCAGGGTGCAATTTAGAAAATTATCCCTTCATAGCTTCCAATAGTACCCCACTGGAACAAAAGATTACACTAAGTCTAGTCTTTATTAAACTGCACCTTGGAGTCATGTGCTATTGAATGGTGCCCTTCAGGTACTGGAGTTTACCTGTTTGTTATTGGTCTCCATAGAACTGAAAACAATTATCTATTAGGACAAGCTTAAAGCCAAACATTTTCTAACCAATCCTGAATGAGGAAAGGTTAAGTCTCTGTGAATAAATACTGTGCTCCTAATTTGCTTCTTGCTGTGTAGTATTCAATGAAGCTGAGTATAATAGATTAATTTTTAAAAGTGAATTAACATTTAATATACATAAAATGATTAATTGGCAAATTGAGATGGATTTTGTTTTGCATTTTAGGTGCCTGGGGCTAATGAGATCAATTTCCTTCCTGGTTCTAGGATTCCACAGTATAACCCTTAAATCTGCATGTGAATACGAACATTCCTAAGGACTAGAGACAGATTTTCACTGCCTCATATGGAGGCTCCAGAAATGTGTATTTCAGATTTAACTATAAAATAATTACAATTAAAAATTACTTAAAACTTAGTTTCTCTGCCACTCTGCTAATGTTTCAAAGACTTAAACACTGCTGGATACCATTTGTACAACATAGGTACTATCATAATAAGGTTCTCTTGACAGCACTGCTGAAGTATGCACCATACTTTAAAAGTAAATATTGGCATATTTAACAATAACAGAAAACTGAATTTTATTTGTTTCTTATCTGTTAAAGACTGGAGAATTTGTTTTAAATGTAAACATTATGTTCAGAATTTTGTGTTTACACTCACTCATTCTGATGTTGTAGATGCCATTCAGTCCCAAATAAACACACAAAGGTTTATATTAATTATAAACTGTTTGGCCAAATGACTCAGGCTTCTTATTGGCTAGCTCTCTTTTAATTATTAAGCCATTTCCATTAATCTGCATATCTCTTTGTGGTCTTGACTACCTGTGATGTTTAGGCCTCTTGCTTCCTCAGCAGCTACATGATATCTCTCCAACTCTGACTACTACCTTTCTCTATTCCTGTTTTGATTTCTCACCTGTCTTAATCCTGCCTGTCTATTGGCCAAAACAACTTTATTCATCAAACATGTATTCATGGCATGCAAAAGGACACTCCCCATCAAGATGTTTTAGAAAATATATCCTAAAAACAAAATGTACAACAACCTCACCTTTGTGCTAAGGTTTTGGAGGTGAGATCAGTCTAGTAGCAGAGATGTCCCAAAAGTAAATGACTACAATCCACTTAAACATCACTGTAAAAACAAATGTGAAGATATATGAACTATTGAAGGGTGGGAGTCAGGGGAATGATGTTCGCATTGAATACCTAGTAGGATTAGGGTTTCCTGAATCCAGTGAGAAAAGGATTGGGGGAGGAAATAGTTTATGTAAAGGATGGAGATAATTATGACTAAGACAACTTGAGGACTTCATCGTTCTTTATGACTTGTATTTCTTTATCACTATGAAAAAAATAAACATGAGAAAACAACTGAGCAGAGGATTTTTTGGGGTTCATATTGTATAAATTTCAGTCCAGAGACACTTTTTTTATTTAGCATGAGGCAGGGGTATCATGACAGGAAGTATGTGGTGTGGTCATAGCAGACAGGAGACAGAAAAAGAGGAGGTGTCTGGAACAAGATACACTCATAAAAGGCACAGGTCAGCAACCCACTTCCTCCTCCTCACCCAATTATCCATTCAGCTATCAATCAATCCATTGATGACATGAGAGACACTCCTGATCCATTCAGCACTGCTTCCAGGGACCAATTCACATTAGCCTGTTTATACCACAAGGGCTCCAAGGAACAGAAGCACAGGGGCAAGGTGTTAAGGGAGAACTGAATAAAATCAGGCCAAACAAGAAGTGATGGTGTGGGTGTCCTAGTTTGTTCTCTGTTACTGTGATAAAATCACTGGCCAAAGGCAACTTAAGGGAGGAAAAGGGTTTTCTGGCTTACAAGTCTAGATCACAGTCCTTCACTTAGGGAAGTCAGGATGGTAGCTCAACCCTGATCCTGGAACCAGGCAGAGAAGAGAGTCTCAGAAGGCATGCTGCTTACTGCCCTCACATTCAGCTACTTTTCTTTCTTTCTTTTTCCATTTTTTTTTAACATTATGTCGTTATTAACTCTTTGGGATTTTCATATCACACACCCTGATCACACTCACTTCCCAGTCCCTCCATGTCTACCTCCCCACCCTTTTGATACCCCTCTCAACAACAGCAACAACAACAATAATAAACAAGCCCAATTTGTGTTATTTGTGCACTCACTAGAGCATGGTCAGGCCCCTTAAATATAACTAAGTCCTTCCTCTCACACACCCTAGCCAGAGCTGTCAATTGTGGAGAGGTCTGACTCACTCACCTGCCTCAGTGATTTTTGTTCTTAAGGTTTATGCACCTGACAAAACATTTAAAATAATTTAAGCAAAGATACATCCTCAGAGGAGAAAAGAATGGACTTTGAGTTCTGAATTTCAACTTCCCTTCTAAAGCTCCACCTAGTTGACATGAAAGTAAGACAATACCTTACAGATTCTTTTGTGTATACACTTATTTCTGCCCCATCTCACCAAGAAGATAAAGAAGCCTCTAAAGTCACTCTGTCTTCCCTTCAGGACTTGACTGCAAGAGCAAAGGTCCACTTGGAATGCTAGAGAAGCATGAGAGGTCGCTAAGCAACAGCCCTGCAGTCAATCTGGAGGGGCAGACTCGAGGAAGGCAGTCAGGCTCTGTGGGGAAAAAAATAGCTACAAAGTAGTCAGAGAGCTGGGGGGGGGGGGGAGGCAGAATGATGGCCAAGAAAGAAGCCTGGTAAGATCAAGATCACAAACAGAAATTATACCTGTCATTAGTAGAGCTAGGTTTTAAGGACCATCACAACAATGCTTTGTTGTTTTTGCTATTGTTTGGGTTTTAGGGGGTTGTTTTTGCTCTGTTTTTCCTTATGTGAAACCACACAGGCAAATATCTTCTAACCTTCGCTGAGTAACTGGCAGCACATTGACAACTTGTCTTAAATGACAGCTTGTCTTTTTCAATAGCTTTTCAATACTGAGTAAGGTTATCCCTTCTGAGATTTCGCTCAGGTTAGAGTTAATTATATTGAACTAGAGCCTAACCTGAAAGACATCTAGCTCTTCCTAGACATCAGGGCATTTTACATCTCTTAGACATCAGGAATCCTGCCACCAATGAGTCCAGTAAACATCCCTCATCAGATGTTAGACCCAAAACACAAACATCAGTTCATTGCATTTCAGCTCCATGGCAACAGGGGATATGGGTACCACTCACAGGTGCAACCTCTAGAACACAAAAATTAAACAAACCTTGTTATTGACTTTTTGACATTGCTCATATAAGGACAACCCTTCCTTTATTGGGTTGTAATAATCCAGCATCTCCATGAGTTTAGAATAATTCATTAACAATCAATTTCAACATTAGTCCGAAGGAGAAGGGTAGAATGCATAATATAGAATTACTATACCTGAACCAAATATAGCCCAAGATAAGAATCTTAGCCAGAGAAACACAGTAACTTCTAGGAGCAAAATAAGTTCTGTTATAGACAAATGAATGATAGTTATTCTAAATGGATATCCACACATGCATACAAAGGTGGTTGAAGATTCTTTGAGGTTGCAAATTTTATTTCATAAATTACTTGGAATTAAATCACTTTGACCCAAGATAGACCTCAAATACCATACAACTTGTTTCTTTGTATTAGAATGAAGTGCTTTTTTATTATCTTCTACACAGTCAATGGTATTGCTGGATATCCTACTGTGTGCCATGTACCAGTAGAGGCAACTGATTCTTGGTGTGAGAGAATGTCTTAAAACAATAGCTCATGGTCTCATGGCTAGAGTGCAGAGAAGGAAGGGAGGAAGCCTGAAACAGTTTCCCAACTTTCTGCTATTGCATTCTCTCCACTTTATCAACCTGCCCTAAACAACTTAGGAAGAAATCACTTCCAAGGAACAGAAGGCCCAGCAAATCTAGGTATGAGAGAACTCAACAAAGTATCATATCTTACTAAAGTTCTTAGAGTAAAAATTATCTCATCAGCTCAACATTCCGGGCTAAGTTAAGTTTTGTTTTTTTCTTTCTTTCATGTTTATTACAGCAGGTCATTCTTTCTAGAGCAGATACAAGAGTCAAGCCGAAGAGCCAGGTGCACAGCTGTCATCAGATGGAGCAGAAGAAGCAGTCCCTCAGCCAGGCTGCACAGCCTCTCACTCACCAACTCAAATTCACCCACTCTGTGGTTGCAATGTTTATGAAATTCCTCAAAGCTATGTATCACCTGTTATCAAAAGGGACTATACACAATGAACACTCCAAGTTTCAAATTGCCTAATTTTGTTTTTCATGGAAAGTCTCAACAGTAGACCTAAAATGTAAGAACAGACTCCTAGCCTATTTCTCTCTCTCTCTTAAATTTCATTCAATAAATATAAAAGATCTTGCTATGAGATCAAGAGAGTTTTAAAGATTTATCACAAGGTAAATGAATTTATTTGTGTTTGTATGTGCAGGTGTGTGTGTGTGTATTTGTGTGTGTGTGTATGTGTGTGTGTGTCTGTCTGTCTGTCTTCCCATATGTGAGGATATATACATATGTGTGTGTGCATATATGTGGAGGTCAGAAATCAATCTGCAAAGTGATTCTTCTGGAGCTGTATAACTTATCTTTGAAATAGTGTTTCTCACTATCCTTGGGTCTCACTGACTTTGCTCTGCTGGTTGGATTTGGGACACCTTCTGACTCCACCTCCCTAGAACTGGGATTACAAGACTGTACACTATTCTGGATTTTACAGTGAATGTTAGGGATTAAACTCAGGTCCTCATGCTTGAACAACATGACTTTACCAACTGAACTACTTTCCAGGAGACTTACATACTAATTCCTATGTGTTTGGTAAGGAAATGCGTTGACAAATATATCTTAAAAACAATGATAAACTTTATGGTAATAACTTATAAAATCACTCATTTGTGTTTTAAAGTTAAAAGAAAACAAGAAATTGCATAAGGAAATGCTATGTTATGTGAATATAGTCAGCCATTTTGCATCCTTAGGTCAAGGAAGGTCTGATTGCCTAAGGAACAGTAGGATTTTAGCCAGATGGCCTCTGCAGCCCATTAGAATCTGATCCAACTGCCACAAAAAGCACTTCTACACCAGCTCTACAGTCTCCCTTGATGACTCTCAGAAATAGGGTCATCCAATAAGGTAGCCAGCCTGTTGCTGGGGTACCCTGTTGTTGCCTAGTGTACTGAGAACACAGAGGATTTCTAGTATGCACGGGCACCTGTGATCAAATGGGACTGCCCCAGGCCAACTCTGCTGAGTCAATCATTATATCATTGCAATGGCTATTGCAGGCCCCAGTTCTACTCATTGCCCCCACCCTTGCTGGGTGGGAGCCCTGTGGTATATCATCAGACCCAATGACTCTAGTGAGTGCCTGGTTCTACAAAACTCCTCCTACATGTTTGTAGCTTTCATTGCTGCTCCTTATACAGCATCTGTTTCCAAACTGAAAATTAAGAATGTAGTTCCTGAGATGCACTTGGCTTGAAACTATCTGACCACCTGCTTCATAGCAGAAAGTCAGATTTAAACAGGCCTCATCCCCTCCTCACAATAGCCACAAGACAGATGTGGCCAGTGCATGTGATTTGTTTTGGCAGTTTGGGCACAAACTTAATTAGGATAAACCTATCCTTTTTTTTTTTTCTTACCCCTCCCTTTTCTGAGTGGATCACACTGATAAAGTGTGATTTAAGTACATTTTTTCAGTAATTCTAATAATTGACCTGGGGAAATTAAAATAATATTTTCCTGTTCTACTTGTCATAACCTGTTGAGATATCTTTCAAAATGTGCTACTGTGGGGAAAAGAGAAATTTTATACACATATTATTGCTGAAATTTCCTGGCTCTTTGCCTCCCAGAAGAGCAATGCATGAAATATTTATTCAGAAGTGGAAATATTAAGAATTAAATGAGTTTAAAACATCCTAATTATCTTATGGGCATTTCTTCACTGCTTAAAGAATATTCAAATTATCTCTAGCTCTACATAGGCTGGGTAGACTAGACTATGTTACTGAACATGGGAACTCTGGAACAGCCAGCTTGAATGATTGAACTCTATTTAAACAGAGTCAGGGTGAAGTGACTGGTTTAGGGTTGAAGAAACAAAGCCAGATGAACTAAGGAATTTTAACTTCCTGAGACCAGAAATCATTCAGTCTTTCACTGAGCAAGCATTAACTGAACATTTAGTATACACTAAGTGTTTTTCTAAGTGCTCTGAGCAAAAGACTCTGCAATGTTTCTACCTTCATGAAACTTCTGTTCTAGCAGGAGTTAATGATTTCCTACTTAAAAGGGATGATAAATAAAGTGAGGAAAACAACGAAAAACAACACATTTTCACTGTCTTTTTTAAACAGTGACAGCTACATGACAGCCTAAATTGGGAGAAGAAAACTATCTCCTCTGACATCATTATCATCTATTCTGTATGCGTTTGTTTGCATTTGTCATAGGGTGTCACTTTGCAGCTATAGCTGACCTGGACTCATTATGTAGCCCAGGATAGCTACAAATCCACAATCTCCCTGTCTCAGCCTTCCTAAGCACTGAGATTACAGACATGACTCTGTTATCATCTATCAGGGATTCTGAACATGTGCCTACCCAGATCTAAGAATGCTCAGCCCCTTGTCCACATTGGCTGCTACTCTGGAACATGAGCCCAGTGATCTGCTCTGACAATTACCCTTTCAGGTGACCCAGTACAAGCAACACTGAGACTGACTTCTCTGACATCCTTGCTCTTCACTCCCTCCTCCATGAAGCCTTCTTGTCTGTGAAGCCTTGAACCGTATCACAGGTAACCACTGAGAGGAGCTTTGACTCCCTTCTGTCTTATGCCCAGGCTGCCCATGCTTCTAGAGATTTGGTTTGTTTCCATTTGGCTCCTTAAAGATAAAAATGTGGCAAGTGCACACTTGTAAAGCCCAGGACACAAAGGAAACCTCTAAAATTAAATCAAGACATGATGCTAAGTTCAATTACTAGCCTCCAAAGACATTGCTAGGGACCCAAGACTTGGAAAGTATAAGTGTTGTCACCCATGATATAACACGTATGATGAAGTTAAAAGTCTTGAGATGGGAGATTTCAGGGTTGTCAGAGACAAACAAACTATAATGCATGTCTTTGGAAGAGAGAGACAGACAAAGAGATTCAGCATACCAACAGAGAAAGCAGTGTGGCCATGGAGACAGAGAGTGACATGCTGGGACAAGCAAGCACAAAAAAAAAAAAAAAAAAAAAAAAAAATTACAAGAAGCAGACTAGATTCTGCACTAGAGCCTCAGGGAAATTTCAGCTCTCCTGAGATGTTGGTTCAGTGTCATGATTCTCACTTCAAATTTCTAGTCTCCAAAACTGTGAAAGTATAAGTATCCATTGTGTAAAGCCACCAGGACTGTTGCAATTTGCCATAACAGATTCAGGAAATGAGGCATGTGATTTGGCAAGCAGGTAAAAAAGAGCTTTTTAAGACGATGCTTCGGCTAGATTGTTAGAGTGACAGTTCCTCAGTCAAACCCAAATCTAGATGGCAGGATGAAGGAGATTGGCAGATGTAATTAAAAGCTCCAAATTAGTTGGATTTTAGCAAAAATAATACCCTGGGTAAATTAGCACACCCAGTTGGAAGGATTTAAAAGCACAAATGAGGATTTTCCAAGAGAAGGGGAGAGATTCTGCCATTGGGTCATCACCAGCCTTTGCCCATGAAATTCTGTGATTGTCCTGGCAACCTCTGAACTATAGCTTCACTTGATTCATATGGGTCCTGGGTCCCTCTAGCTGCCTGTGTGAAATCCTTACTGTAATTGGGTGTGCAGCATTCACTCAGCTGACATCCTCAGTGCCCGGTATTATCTAGTCCTCACAACAACTTTAATAAATAGATATGATTATGATTCCATTTTATATGGAAAAGCACTTACACTTAGAAGGTCAAGTTAACTGTTCAAGGTCACAGAGCAGAAGTATAGCTAGCATTTGATCCCAGGCTGTTTGATCCTAGAGCCTCCCCACTAAACTCAAGCCATGATTCTGTACTAGTTATGGTGGGAGGATAATCGCTGCATTTCTGATCCTCTTACTGGGGAGAAATATAAATCAGTGACTTCATCTACAAGAACCATCAATTTGAGACATCCAAAACAGAGCTGGATGCTTTAGAGAAACCTTGTTGCCTAAAAGTCATCTCTACCCTTCTCCCACAAGTATAGTCACCTGTATGGCACTCCTTATTGCCCTTATTTTCTGAGATAAAAATGAGAACTGGACAGGTGTTTGAGACACAGAACTTTAGAAGACACCCCTAGGCTTCCAAACACATACTACTCCCTCATATTCATGAGAACTAAAACTGTTAGAATTATCCACTGGGAATTCATTACATAATCAAAGTAAAATTTTCACATCTGACATCATAAAGCTGAAGAGAAAATTGGACACTATAAGAGAAAATGTTGTGAGTCACAAAAAAATAAACATGGTATGTACTCACTGATGTATGTATGTATGTATGTATGTATGTATGTATGTATAGCAAAGGATTACCAGCCTACAATCCACACTGCCAGAGAAACTAGGATACAAGGAGGACCCTCAGAGAGACAAACAATGTCCCCCACAGAAAGGGAAAGGGACAAGATCTCCTGAGCAGATTGGGAGCATGAGGGGAGGGGAGAGGGAGTTAGGAAAAAAAATGTGGAGAAGAGGAGGGGAGAGGAGAACATGAGGGAGCAGGAAGGTTGAGTGAGGGGAGGAATAGAGAAGAAGAAGAAAAGAAATACCAAAAAAGAGGGAGCCATTATAGGTTTAAAGAGAAATCTGGCACCAGGGAAATGTCCAGAGATCTACAAGGATGACCCCAACTAACTATCTAAGCAATAGTAGAGAGGCTACCATAAATGTCCTTCCCTGATAATGAGATTGATGACTACCTTATATGCCATCCTAGAGCCTTCATCCAGTAGCTGATGGAAACAAAAGCAGACACAGCTAAACAATGAGCCAAACTCCTGGAATCCAGTTGCAGAGAGGGAGGAGTGACGAGCAAAGAGGTCAAGACCAGGCTGGAAAAGCCCACAGAAACTGCTGATCTGAACAAGGGGGAGCTCATGGACCCCAGTCTGAGCTGGGAAACCAGTATAGGACCCACCCAGAATCCCTGAATGTGGGTGTTAGTTAGGAGGACTGGGAAGTCTATGGGGTCTCTGGTAGCAGATCAATATTTATCCCTAGTATACGAATGGACTTGAGAAGCCCATTCCACATAAAGGGATACTCTCTCAGCCTAGACACATGAGGGAGGACCTAGGCCCTGCTCCAAATGATATAATGATATGACAGACATTACAGATCCCCCCATGGAAGGCCTCACTCTCCCTGGGGAGAAGAAATGGGATGGGATGGTGATTAGAGAGAGAGAGAGGAGGAGGGGAGAGAGAGAGAACTGGGATTGTTTCAAATTTAAATATAAAATAGAAAAAGAAAATGTTTTATCCATTTGAGAAGCTGATAAAAACTCATTTAGCATTCTTCATGCTAGGAAATTCAGCATAGGCTGCTGGGTTCTCAGGTAGTCAAAGGTAAGGATGGAAACTTCCCAAAGTCCTAGTAGAGCCTTGAGTGAGGGAGTTTCTTCTCCAGGCCAATCCTCCCTGTGTGATGGCAAAAAAAACTTGGAGATGGGAATTAATCAGAGCAGGATTATTGGCTCATCTCATTAAACACATGCCTTTGGAAAATTACTTAACTTCTACACAAGAAAAATGGGATGACTGGTTTTGGTTTTACATCATTACATAACACAACTTATTTTATCAATTTAATATAAAGAACCTTAAAAATTTACAAAAATATCTAGGAATCTCACAGTTCTAAGATAACTGACATTAATGATTGCTTGGACAAGTCTGCCAACCTGCTTCCTTCCTAACTAGACTCATCAATAAAATAGATCTGGAAACAAATAGTCTTCCTCAGAAGTTATGGAGCAGACACACAAGATCAGTCAGGCAAAGTATTTAGCACAGGATGTAATTAACAATGCTCCCCACATTAGTATGATTGGCCATTGTTAAGTTTGCTGGGATGCTCTTTGGCAAGAAAAGTCCCACATCCCAGGAAACCCCTTGGATCCCAGGCCAACTGGATTGATTAGTCAATACCTGTGGCATAAATCCACAGGAGGGAGAAGAATGCACTGTCATGTTCACAAGAGAGCAACAATGCAGTACAGGACAGCTGCTTTAACCATGGGTAGTCATTGTGTGAGTTGATTTAATTTCATTTTCATTATCAGACACAGGGCTATTTGATCTAGTTGTACTAAAATGGGGAGAACTCAAAGTCAGCCATCAACTGGGAACGCTGCTGCCCTTGCATAGAACTGTCATCCACCCAGAAGCATTTCTGAGCTTCCTTCAGACTGCACTTTCTGTCTAGTCACCTTCATCTTCAAGCAGAAGAAATGAAGAAACAAGCACCAACTATCTCTCGGACTCCCTGAAGTGCTTACCACTCTCAAGCAGCCAAAGAGAGGTTGAACACTTAGCACAGAACCACCCCCCAAGGGCTACCAGCCCCCTACTGCCTAATCAGGCCAAAGGCATCAATGGCCCCACTTCATTACAGCCTTTGAACTGCCGCCCTCTCTTTGCTGGCACAGCAGGTATACAAGTTCTATCATCATGGTATATGTTCTGCTTTCAAATCTCAGCCTGGTTCTGAGTTTGTCAGGGTTAGAAGCAGCAGAGATTAGAAAAGTATTTCCTTAGCCACCAGGGAGCCTTGCTGGTCTTTGTTGACCTGGTGAGGACTTCCCTCTTGAGAGTCACATGACACTTTTTGAAGCTTCCCTTGAATAGACTACTCAGTTGAGACTTACTGATAAATGTTTGAATGAGATTTCCCTTAGCTTCAATGTACCTTGGGCTTCCTAGTTAAAAGCTCCCGCCTTCTATCATCTAAAAAGGACTAGTCAAATTCTTGTGAGTTATGGTCCATCATCTTCCTTGCTTCCCCCATTATTTTTCACTTGGCTTCTCTCAATTACTCTTCTCTAAGCTCTCCTCAATATCCCTAATTATCTTGCCTCCAGTGTATTCAAACCTTTGGACTAACAAGTGCTTGGAGCTGTGCTGTTTGCTGCCTCCTGGGAGACCAACTGGAAAGTCATACAGACTTTTGGCTCTAGCTATATTTCAAATACACCCCAGAGAAGCTGAGACCAAGTCTAGGTTTCCAAGAGTCTCTAGAGTCCTGATTACATAGCCCTGAATTTAATATACTTATGAACACACACACACACACACACACACACACACACACACACACACACACACATGCACAAGCTAAAGTAGCATTATGTGAATCATAAAAACAATTTATTTGTCCTTGTCCTCATCTGATCATTCTGATCATGTAAAATGTAAGCCTCTGACAAAGACCCCACCACCCCATTATCATTTGTGGGAATCTATCTTTATGAACATGTGCAAAACCAGTAAGGTGCCACATAGCTTCCTAGGCATACTGCTAGCCCACTGTTCCTGATATGTCCTTGACTGATAACAGCCAACATTGATAAATAATTGGTGCTCCACTGGTAGGATAATCCACCCAGCGCTGCCAGGCCCATCTAATATGCCAGATAGAAAGCACTACATGAAAAGTAGTTCCTCTCTCCCAATGTAATTCACCCATGAGTCCATGGAACTGAGCTAGCTAAATACCTGAGGTATTGGCAGCTCATTCTATGCAGAAACATCCCTATGTCTTCACTGCCTAAATGACCAAATACATGTGAACGGGTCAAGATCTTCATGTACAGAAAGATGCCCCTTAAAATGAGTTCTAACCCTAGGTTTTCCTTCAAACAAATAGATCTCCAAAAACCACCTTCATATTCCATTGCCTCACAGCCATTTCACCTACCCCAGTCATGGTCAAATACAAAAATACAATCTGTGCATAGGTTCCACTACATGTCTATACATAATATAAAATGGAGATTTAAAAAAAAATGAATGGGCTACAACAAAACTTAGAGGAATAAATTTTTCTGGATATTTCCCAACAACAAAGGTCCACAAGCTCACAAATTACCAGAAGACATATAAAGCCATACAAGCCCAGGAGCTGAGGAGCACTATGCCACCCTTGCTGGTGTGCTTGCTTTTATGAATTTTCCCAGAGCTTGAATCCTAAGATCCATTGAACCCATGTAAGAAATATATCCTAAGAGTATGAAGAAGTAATACAATAAGAAAATAGGCTCAAACAAATAAATCCTGATACCACACTAATGAGTTTTTCATAGGAGAAAATGAATTGTGGAGAAAATAATGGAAATTAACAGTGGTATAGGAAATTGTTCATCCTGCACATAAATGATGAGTTTGGTAGTCAGTCTTCATTCAGAGATGACCAAGAGTCATCTGAGAATGCTAGGAGATGATGTACAGGTCAAAGAGGAGAAGTTTCAACACACCTCAGCGTTATGAGGACATTTCCCACAGTCTCCTTGGGTCATTTGGCTTGGATTTCAATATCAACAGTCTATATCTTGAAAGGTATTTATTGCTTTAGTAGCATTAAGACTGAATTCCATGTGAATCCTGAACTTTATCTGTTGAGGAAAAAATTAATCCTCTTGACACCATATTGAGCTGTCCCCAAAAACTAATGCCACATTCCTCAGTTATCTCCAGTCCTGCAGCCTTAGCCAAAGCAAGGCTGGACAAGAAAAAAATGAAAGCATACACCCTCTAATGGAGCAACCAAGGGGGTGTGGGGGTATGGGGAAGATGTGATTACCAGACTGTTCATCCTGCCTTGATCTGATCTATGCCTGAAGTGTCAGGTCACCGACTTGAAAGTTTTCATTTAAGGAACTGAAGACAATTAGTACTATAAAATTAAAATTCTCCTTCTCTCCAAGCTTCATCTTCTGCTAGATTTTACTTATCAATGTAGCACTCATCACTGTGTGATATACATAAATCGTCATTTCCACATCTATTTTCTACAATGAAACATCCATAAATCTGGATTTGTATCTGTTTTAATCACCAAGGCATCTTAAGTGCCTACTAGGTGTCTGAGACATAGTACTAATGAAAAAAAAAAATGTTGACTAGACAAACAAATAAAGAAGGGTGAAGAATGGATGACAGTTCTTCAACTGTAGGACCTGAAATGCTGAAAGGGAACTGAAAAAACCTGATGCCCAAGCTCCCTTCCTCCAGTAACTGTACCTTGATGGTCAGAGAATGGCACAGGGAATAGTACACCCATATAAATGGAAAGTTTACTCCTTGGAAGAAAATCTGGATCTTCCTTATGAGGGGGAGGAGAAAAGAGGAACTCATGGGACTACAGGACACAGCCAGCTTCCTAAATTGACCTTCCTGGTGAGCAATCCCTAAATGTTCTCCCTCTCTCTCTCTCTCTCTCTCTCTCTCATACACACACACACGCACGCACACATACACACACACTCACACGTATGCATACACATGTGCACACACACATGATATTACAAAACTAAATGATGTTCTGTGATAAATAAGTTAATTGTCTTAAGTGGTAATTATTTCATAGTGAGTTATCTATATCAAAATATCACATTATATTTTTCAAATACAAAATTTTGTCAGCTGATAAACCTGAAAGGGGAAAAATACTGAAATGGCAAAAATGAGAAAAATTATAAAAGACTCTACCAAAATGTAAAGAAAAACAGAGTCCTTTCCCTCAATGAATACACAGGTGACATAATGAGGAGGGCCCAATCGATACTTGTATCAGGTTTGGCACCACTGACTACCAACTTTATGGCTTTGATTGAAGTTTCACGAACTCTCTGCACTACTATTTTCTAATCAAAAAATGATAATGACAGTAATACTTGCTGCATACATGTCTGGGGACTAAGAAAGTCAATACCCAAAATACACCAGGGATATATACAACCACCAGCACAAGAGAGGATCTCAAGAAATTTGAACTACAGTTATTTAGGTGTATATGTCTTCATGGAAACAGAACTGTGTCAGTGGTGTCAATGAGAAGACATGAGCTAAGCCAAAAAACAAAATGGCATTAGAAAAATCAAAACATGAGACTGCTTGGAGCATTCTAAGAACCATGAACTTGAGGTTTGGCTTTAAGTTTAGAAACCATAGGAGGAAAAGGCTAAAATGGTATGCAAAACCTGATTGACAATGAATCTGTAAGACCCGATAAAGAATTTGGACTTCACTTCAGGGCTATTTCAAGCAAGAAAAAAAAATGTGATCCAATGTTCAATATATATATATATATATATATATACAGTATTTTCTGCAGCAAGCCAGATAACAACATTAAGTTGCATATTAGCTTGTAGGGCATTTGTTAATGAGTGCCAATGGGATCAACTCCTAAATGGACAGATGAGGAAATCAGGCAGCAATGCCTTCTATATAATACCACACACAGTATAATCAGGAACAATTTCAAAGATGTCCCAAATTGGGCTGAAGTCTAGGATATTATACACTGTATCAAACATCCCTAGATGAGAATCACTCTAAGCAAAAGGATCAATTTTAAATGAAGCAACCCAAACATCAGGGCAAAAAGGTCTCAGGGGAAGGTGGATGAAGCAAATCATGTGCATGTCCAGTACATCTTTCCAATTAAACACAGAAAATGACAATAGCACACCCAAAAGCCGGGCAATTGAGCTGAAAAAGTCTTAGACTTGCCAGGAGTAAACATCCAGCTAAAGCAATATGCACATCAGTATAACATACACACACGCCTAAAACAGAATTCCTGGGAGAAAGCTTCATCTTTTTATTTTGACTAGGGCATCCAACAGTTCCCCCCCAGACCCTCCCCAGGTTTTTTGAGTGTTTCCTGTAGAGACTATTTCATCTATTATATGATACTTAACCACACCTCTAAAACAAAGCAGCCCAGCCAGGAAAAAATGAGAAGCTCAGCTAGGGATCTTGAAGGCTCTTCAATATATTCCTTATTTATTTTCTGAGGCGGAAATCTCCACTTATAAAATTCTTACAGCTCAATTTGTCTTGTGTCTGTTTTTCAGTGTTCCCATTTTTTAAGTACACACATACACACGACAAATCATCATTTTCTCTGATTAATGTGTTCAATTAGTGTCAATATTAACTTGTGCTAGCTGATCCATGGTGGTGAATAAACAGGTACCTTCAGCTGAAGTTACCTAAATGTCCCAGTAGTAAATTAGCCTTTCACAGCCATCAAATGGCTTGCATGGATGATGACTTCTTAAAATTTCTATGCTTGTGATATAGAAGCCTCCATGAGGCTGGTTCACTGAAGTTCATAAACTTACCAGAATGATCTAAATCACAAGTGACAGCTCAGAAAAGTGGGGCACAGCACCAGTGTCAGAACTGAAATTCCAGACAAGTATGAACAAGACCAAGGACCTCAGGAATGGACAGTGAAGAGTTGGAAGACTTTGAAGACAAGATTTCCCCTTCATTTCTCCAAGTGAAGGAAAATTAAACTAAGAAACACAGAGTTAATGGCCCAGATAAGCCGTCTATTAGTGGCAGAGATGAAGTACAAGTTTCTTGGCACCCTAGCTGGGAACCCTCCTCTACTCTACCTAAGGAGAGTAATAATGGAGTATCAGGACATTTGCCACAGTTGGAAGCATTCCAAGATACATCTCAGCAGGAAGTTCTCAGAAATGTATGAGTCGTTTTCATTTTTATTTTATGACTCACCACTGAAACATTGACCCTGCTACCATCAACCCTTTTCTAGTCTATGGATTATTTAAGGCCAGAGCATGAGGGCTCATAAAAAGAAGGCTACTTGTGTCAGAGAAGGAGAAATAAATCATTCTTTTCCATTCAAGATCCCAGTAGAATGCATGCCCCTACTCATCCAGACCTTTGAAGCACATACCCTTATCACTTAAAAACTGAAATTAATGTGATTATCTTTCATCACTTCACCCTCTTTATTTATTTTCACTTTCACAGATGGTTTTTCCATACTGATTGTCAGTTCTCATCTCCAAAACAGAAGGTTCAAAAGGACAGAGAAGTGTGTATTCGTTGTTCTGTACTTAGCAAATAGTAAAGCCAAAAAGGAATACATGTTGAGTGCACACATGATAACTAAATGGGCAATCAGATATCATAATAATTATTACTTACTTTGTGTACCTTGTTTCTCTTTCTAACCAAACATTTTCCTGCCCATTCCCATTTCCTCTCCCCACTGTTCCTGGTCCCCCTAATGTTGTAGAAAAAATAAGTTATAAATATTTTTATCTCTACCCATTCTTATATAACTAGTCAAAGACAGAGCTAGACTAAAACACTAATTTTCAGGACTTGTATCTCTCTCCATGGCACCATACTACCTCATATGGCCTTTGAGTAATCTCCTTTGGACATACATGTTCATTTAGATGATACTTCTTTCTACAAATATGTACCCATAATAATTTTCCACAATGTGGAAAGAACACTCTCAAAAGTACATTTGTTTTGTAAGTCATGAAGTCTTACAAGCTGTACTAGGAAAAAAATTTGAAGCCATCAATAAGTTTGAGAAATGCTACCTACTTTGTGATCTGAGTGGACATTTACAGTGTGCTTTAGAACCTTTGGCACATTGTCATGAAACTAATTTCACTTTGCTAGACCCCACTTCACCAAATTTATTTGATCAAGGTAAACTTCTCAAGAACCAAACAAACATCCATTCATATCACTTATAACTAATGTCCCAAGGCATAGTTGAGATAAAGCTAGGACAGAAGCTTTAAAAATGATGTAGCATCTCTAGTCAGGGAGTGACTCACAGAAACCCTGAGGCTCCATGCAAGAGAAACTTCCATCTCCAGAGCAAAGCTACTTCAGCTTTTACATTAATCCAGGCTCCAACCTGAGTACCTGATACAAGGTTCAGAATCATGTAGGAAAGGGACTTTGCTGACAGAAAGGCAAAAAGTCTTAGCCACATTCCTGTTAGGCTGAAGATGATACTTGCCTAGATCCTAGAACTTTTTCTTTCTCCTCCCACTAATCCTGTGGTGATCAGATGATGTCCCCCTAAAACCCCAAACAAGTAGGCTACCATCTAGAAATTTGGACAATGTTCATAATGTGTTTTATATCAAGTGATTTTTTTTAAATCAGAACTTCCTATTTCTAAACCTCTGGTTTCCTTTCCTTGAACTGTAATACAAATGAGTCTTCTATATTCAGAATATATATACTTGATCATCTCAGTCTCCGCTCCTCCTGTTTCCATTACTATATGTGACCTTGGATGGGCTCATTAACTTCTATGTGTTACATCTTCTCATCTGTAACATGGGGTATACACAGACTAATTATTTATTACATGTGAAATGTTCATCCTGAAGTCTGGTGTGTTTATCAATAAAATAGCTATTAAATTTCCAGTCATCAATTATCATCATTGTTATATTTACTATCCCTGGATGACTTAGTTTCCAATTTCTCACTTCAAATATTCTCTTCAAATCGAACAGAATCAGGAGTATCATCCCTGTTCTAAAGACTGGATATCAGAAAACATAGAACAAATTACACACACACAGACCCACACACATATATGTCACTAAGAAATACAATACTAATTAGTAAGAAAGGTGGCAAATGGACAATTGCTTAAAATTATTGTGGAATTGTAATGGTCCTAATTAATAAATGAATTTGCTTACTGTTCTTTTAAATTGCCAATTTCAGACCACAAGTAAACAAGCATTTATTCTGATTATTGGCATAGACATCTAAAAAGAAAATCACAATGGTAGTAAGATAGTTGAGTGTAGTCATATCTTTCTTTGTGCTACTAGCTCACAACAAAAACAATACAGACTTGTTATTATGAATGCTTGGCCTTTAGCTTAGGCTTGTCCTACTAGCTCTTACAACTTAAATTAACCCGTTTATATTAATCTACATTTTGCCTTGTGGCTTTTTACCTCTCTTCTATCTTGCAACTCCTGTTTCCTCTCTGTGTCCTCTGGCATTTCATCTGAGCCTAGATTCATCTCCTCTTCTTTTCTCTCTGCCTGAAAATCCTGCCTAACCTCTTCCTGCCTTGCTATTGACCATTCAGTTCTGCATTAAACCAATCAGAAGGCACCTTGACAAAGACACATCATCACAGTGTACAAAAAGATTATTCTATAACCGTTGAAAGTATAAATTTTCTTTAATCCAGTATGATCTGTCAACATCTCTTCAAAACAGAACAGTAATATCCAAAATTTGACCATTCATCATCCAGTAACAATTATAGCCACCCATAATATTCCTAGGAGTGCTAATCTTCAACAATCATGCTGATCTATGTATCTTGTGTTTGTACTGATCATCACCAACAATAAGCTAACACCAAACTCCAAGGCTCAGAGTGTCCTCAGGGAGAAAGTAAATTAGAACAAGATATTTCATCAGGTGGCATGGAGAGTACATAGGAGTACAGATATCATATTTAAAAACACCTGTTTCTACTTGGTTAATAAGAACCATTGTCTGTCTCTCAGAACCAGAAAAGACAAATACAAAATGTTTGAAAGTTCTAATTATATTAACCTATCCTTAGAACAACGAAAGACTGGTAATACACTTTCTTTATCCAATACTCTCCTGGGGGACAGGGTGATCCCTAGAATCCATGAGACCAGTGTGCACATTCTGTCTTCTGCATTGATGAAGACCTGATAGGGTAATCTGATCTACCACAATAAGTCTCCCAAGGCCCCATCAAATAAGTCCTGGTATGTATTGTTCCGTGTCATGAACTGCAACAGTGATGAAGGCTGCATAGGATGTACTTGCTCAAGGGGAAACAGTGTTAACTTACAGATTTCAAATCCTAAAAGAATAGTGGAATGAGGATATGATGACCTTATTTTCCACACCAAAAATCAGGACACAGAGTCTAACAAAAGATTACTTTTCACTTCTGGGAATTAAGCTGTCTGAAAGATGTAGTTTAAATGCCAAAATATTGGCATTTCTGGGACATTGATAGTATATGGAAACAACAGAATAGTTGAAATCAAGATTGTGCTGGAAAACTCAAGAAATAAATACCTAAGAAAATGTGCACAAATGACTGAACCTTAAGGTTTATGAAGGTTGAAAACAGAGATTGGGGAGTATCAGGATTTCTGAGTTCAAAGAGTGGCCCAATGGAACTTAATCAACATTAGGTATAGAAAGACAAAACCAAAATGTATTTTATAATATAATTAACTGTCCTAGTTTTCTTCCACATATGATTTTGAAAGTGTTATGTACTTCATAATGAAAGAAACAATATACTATGATAATCAATTGTTTAAATGGAAATGAGTAAACATTCATGTTCTCTGTTGGGCTCTTTTAGTCACGTGCACCAAAGAGCCACCAGGGTTAACTAAACATGAAACATTGGCAGATGAATGTTTGAAGGTTGTGAAGACTTTCCTTCCACTTTAATACAAACAGAAACTTATTTAGAGAGTGGCAAAGTCTCAAACTTAAATTCTCAGGAGAATATCTGATCATCCATCTTGTTTTTTCATACTAGTTCACACTGTGGCTTGGTGGTTGGATTGTGATTCTTGTAAACTGTGCTCTACCTAGTTTGGCTAAGATGCGACTATAGAAAACTTAGCACTGTGGCATTATCAGCCAGAATCACTCCTGAGAGAAAGTTATAAATACTTAAATGTCAAGGACAATTTTGCATCTCTTCTAGTACTCTGAATTCACTCAGATATTCCAGGGTTTCACACAAGTCCTTGCTGGAGGCGACAGCCATTGATTTGAAAAGTGGCTGGTTGTATGTCCCTTCATCCTTGGAGTGAATGATGTACTATGTGCTCTGTACTTGCAAAAGAAGGCTATTGTCCCTCCTCTCATATTTCCTTTTAAATTACCAGGAGGTACATCCTGTACTATAAACTGTTCATACCAAGTTAATATTATCTCATCCCTTCTAAGACCATTAGAACAAAATCCCCCACATGTACCTGTATAGATTCTTGCCAGTCACTGCCAAGTGGCATGCCCTGGCTTCAGATCATGTCCATTCCTCTCTAGCCTAGTATAAGATAGGTCAGCAAGAGTTATGCCTACAGAATTAGCTCCCACAAATGATGCATGGGAACTGATGGATAAATATTTTCAGGAATGTGTTCTATATAATCCTACAGAAGGTCCATAGTGATACTAAGTCCCAGTTGACTACAATGACAATATACTCAATACACTCACACACACACACACACACACACACACCAAAACAAACCCAAAAAAATTAATTTGCACTGCATTGTGTGTCAAAAGAATATTTTACTTGCCATTCAAAATTTGCTAACACTCATCTGCTGCAACTGTTCTTACCCTATAGTTTGCTTTGACTGATTCAGAACGTAATCCAGATTCCAAAATGTGTATCAACCCTGTTCCATCACAAATCTGCCAGCAACTGTCTTCTTCCCTCACATCTTGAACTCCCTAACTTTTCTTAGCTCAGTGGCATCTAGAGTGATAGTGGTAAAGAAACATGTATAGAAACATGCAGCTGGGACCCAAATCAGGTTGTGACTCTCTGAACTTCACTTCCCTCATTCATCAAATGACAGCATTAATAGGATTGCTGAAAGTCTTGAATGAAGTCATTTTGTGGTGTTTAAAATAAGTCACATAACAGGCACCCAGTAAATGAAGCATGTGTGACTCCTTGAGTATTTGGCAGAGAAACTGAGATCCGCTCTCCTTATATAAATCAGTTTATATACAGGGCCTAGATGCTTACTCAGCCACTGGAAGAGCCAGTGAGGGTCACAATGAGGGTCATATAGCTTACACACTTGAGAGATGAATGCTGCTTCAACCCTCACCTTTCACAATCTCTCGTGGCTGCACATGACTCTGAAGTATACACACTAGTATTCTTCTGCCCTCCAACTCTTACATGAAGTGTGACTCATGACAAATTACTTCTACTGCAGAACCAGGTAAGGAAAAGAGCCTAGAAATAGCTTCCTTGGATCTTTCATAATGTAGCAGTGACTACAGAAGGCAGGAGAGATGCTAGGTTAGCCTCAGACACATCAGAGTATGTACAGTGAGAACATCATAGAAGCCTCCAGTCCATGCAAAGAAAGGAGGGGAAGTATGAACCATGCCTCCAACTTATAGCTTTCAGCTGATAAACATTTTGTATGTGAATGTGTTTTGCCTCCCTGTATGTATTGTATCACATGCATGCCTAATGCCCACAGTTTTTAGAAAGAAACATTAGATCATTTGGAACTAGAGTTTTGGGCAATTGTGACCCCCATATGAGTGTTGTTAATCAAAACCAGGTACTCTTTAAGGTATTCTTCTATCTCATCAGCCCCAAAATTTTAAAGGATTCAACTAGAAACATCACTCTATTAAGCCATTTTAAGTAGTGTCAAAATACATCTTGGCATTAGATCAGGTATACCAAATATTTTTGTTTACTTATTGTTGGAACAAATCTCAAGAAGTAGGTATTCAGTATAATGATCCTTGACTCTACAATCTTTTGTCTTAACAAATATCCTAGGGGGAAATGACACATTATGTATCATTTTAAAAGAAATACTGAATTTAGATTCTTTTAATTGACATCTCAGCTGCCAGAAAATTTTATTGCCTAGGTTCACTCTCTGTGTTATGGACTTTGCATGTAACAGTTATTGAGCAGTTACCATGGGGCAGGGAGCTAGGTAGTACATTTTATCCTTTAAATTTCTTCTCTGCCAAAGGAATAGGTACTGTTCTAACCATTTTCTGATGAAGATACTGAGGTTCCAAGAGTTAAACTGGCCAACCCAGGAAACTACTCTTCTAAGAAAGAAAGCTAGAATTTAAAACCTCTCTACAGAGTTCAAAGCCCATAATTTTAAGTGCTATAGTATGCAATTTTGATTGTAGTACAAGGAAAAGTCTGTCTATGTGCTCTTATCTCACACACAGAGAGAACTGTTCTTTTTCTGTTGTTTCATTTTTGATCCAATAGTAAGGAAGATCATTCACAAAAACTAAGGTACAATTTCACTCATTCTAGGTTTTCTGTCATTTCCAACTTGACTTTTTATTCCTGTGCTCTTGCCTAAGAGTGCATGTACAATCCTGATGATTGATGGTTGACCGTTACATATTATTAAACAATTCTACAGAAGAATAGGCCCTGTATTTATGTCTCTTAACACTTGTCTATTTGAAATCACCACCACGTAAAACAGGTAGTGAGAAGGAAGAAAGGGTTCTCTTAATTTCCTGGACAATTTAATATTTTGTTTATAAATTATTAATTTCCTGATTTCTATGCAAATGACTCATATGCATATCTAGAGTGTTGCCTCTTCCAAGTGTATTCTGAGAAAAAAATATGCATTGTGATTCGGTAATAAATAATGCACATTGATCATAAGCACCATTCTGGAAACCTATTAGATATATTGATCTGATTTTAAAGGGGAGTTTGCTGCTGATGGGGCAGGGTGATTCACCACTTTCAAGAATAATGAAAACAGATGCAAACTAAACGAGTCCCTGAGCATCCCAAGGACCAATGGAAAAGTCTGAGAAGTGAGTGGTGTCATGAAAGTCAGATTATATTCGCTTATATTACTGAGCTGGTGACTTGTAAATCATTAGATAAACCATTTAGACGGAATTGGTTGGTCTCTAGGACAGCTTGCCTGCCATCAATAGCAAGTATATTTACAGAAACTGTGTTCAAGGAGTGTTTGAAGATATAAGGAGGAGCTACTCAGTGATATTGGAAAAAATTCGTAACTGTTTCATCCAAACACAATTTTTACTGGAGAATCCAGTTTCTTTCTGGTATAGCATTCCTGTATTCTGAACTTGTTTTTCCAACACATTCTACAGTAAACTGTTTTGCCTATATCCTCTGTAACATGGATCCTGAACAAGGACCTGTGTCAACTTCCAAGCTATACTTCACTTTAAATTTACCTTCTTCTGGGTTCCACATTCTAACATAGTCCTTGTTAGTTTTTCTCGAACCCCTGCAATCTCTTCCTGTCAATGCTTGCTTTCTTATTAGTTTATAAACTATTATTGTACTCTCATTTGACATGGCACTTTGGTCCAGCTGGGACTGCTATTTACACCAGCAACCAGGCTAGGCCCTCAAGGTCTACTTCCGCCTGAGAATCTACTCTACTGACAGACCATACACTGTCTCCTTTGGTCATCCATGACCACAACTCCTTGAATATGTCTTCTGGGAGTTTTACTGCTAAAAGCTTCCATTTCATTTTGGATTTGCCTGTGATGGATTCCTCATCATTTTATGCAGATTTTATCATGTTCAGTTTCTAGATGAACACTTAACTTTTTCAACCACGATATAGTTCTCCTGTGAGTTTTTCCACACTGAATAGAAATGTGTCATCACACTAAATGGGAATGTGTCTTTCCTGCTGATTGAAATATCCATCTGTGCCCTGGTCTAATAGGCCATATTAGTCACAGTATATACATTTGAATTGACTAGTCAAACTTGCCAAGGGTTTCAACACATCTCTCTGAGATCTATGAGGACTGCTCAAGTCTGCTTTGGTCCTATAAACTCAGAAGCTGGTTGCATTCTATTCTTTTCACAAGATTCTTAAGAAAATACATATCTTTAACCTGATCCCTGTTAGATATAAATTTACCTAATACTGAGGGTGTTCAAAAAAGCCACATAGAAACAAAGTAGTCTATAAACTTTCACACACAGACACACACACGTGTTTGATTAGAGTTACCCTATTTGGAGAATAATGCTCCCCCCAGAAGCAATAGGTTGCCAGCTAAAAAAAAAAAGTCCAGTGCCAGATGTTGTATACCTCCCCTTTGTTTGTAGGTCAGAGTCCCAAAGACCCCCACAACAATGAAGGCTATTTTTATTTCCCTTGTTTTCCCACCAGAAATTGGTGGTAAGACCTTGTTTCTGAAATATGGTGGTTTGAAAGAAAACTGTCCCCACAGTGAGTGGTACTATTAGAAGGTGTAGCTTTGTTGGAGGAAGTGTGTCACTGTGGGGTGAGCTTTGAAGTCTCTTTTGCTCAAGCTTTCCTCAGTGTGACTTCCAGTTGACTTCCTGTTGCCTGACAGATGTAATACTCTCATGCTCCCCATCATGATGATAGCAGACTAAACCTCTGAAACTAAGCAAGCCACCCTTGATGTATGATGTTCTGTATGCTGCAAATATGCGTTGCTATTACTGGTTGATGAATACAGCTACTTGGTCTATGACAGGGCAAAATATAGCTAGGCAGGAAGTCTAAGCAGATATACAGGGAGAAAGAAAGTGGAGTTGAGGACATGTCATCCAGTTGCCAAAGGAGAAAGATGTCCAAGCATTCCTGGTAAGCCACAGGGCACATGGTAATCCATGTAGCATATGACAATACACATATTAATGAAAATGAGTCAATTTAAATGGAAGAACTAGCCAATAATAGCCTGAGCCATTGGCCAAGCAATTATAATTAATATTAAACCTCTGAAAGATTATTTTATAAGTGGCTGTGGGGCTGGCAGGCAGGAGAGAAACTGGTCCAGCAGGACTGGGCAGGACACAGAAAACTTTTGTTTAGACACCACAATTAAATGTTTTCTTTGTAAGAGTTGTTGTGGTCATGGTGTCTCTTCAGTTATTAAAACCCTAAGATATGAAGATACCACATACTTTTGTCATAAAACCTGGGAACTTCCTCCTGCTGGCCAGTTTTAACCACACTGAAAGGCACTGTGCAGGTTGCTAGGAAATAAATATCATTAACAGTTTTATCCAATTATATACCATACCAGTTACAGTAGTGGCCATTCTAGCAAGATATGCCCATTGATGTAATGGTGGTATGATTGTAATTGGGTAATCAACTGTTTTATGATTAGATCCAAGGCCCACTGCAAAGGAGGAATTAATGCCTACTACTGTAAATCTGTCCAAGGACCTATGACTTGGGAACTCGTAGATCCTAGAGGTAAACATACTGTTATTATTTTCCAAAATTAACATTTTATAAAACTTCCTTCTAAATATGTATTTCTATACTCACATATTAGTGGTGCAACTTTCATTCCTTATCAGAGAAGCATCTTTATTTAGTGGATCATAGAGACACACAACTGATCAAAGTGTGGAATGAATGTCAGAGGTTGTGGAGGACCAAATTAAAACAGTGTCTTCTGGGACTGATAGGACCAAATCACTCATCAAGTCATGACAGCTGTAGCTGCCTGCATAACACCTACACAAGACCAAGACAGTCAATATTCCAGCATGGATGAGAGACAGGTGCATGATCACCCACACCTAGCTAAGAGATGCTGGCAGTCAATGGCTGCTAGGGGAGGGAGAGTCAGTTTTCTTCAGGGTTATGGCCTCTACTAGATTGACTGTGCTCCAGAGAATAGACCCACAGTTTTGAATATATGGAGAGTATTAACTGAACTCAGTGGGTTATTGAGAATTTCAACAGAAAACATGAAACTGAGAGAAGGATAGAAGAAAAGGGTTATCAGGAAGGAGTGTTAGGAGGGAGGGTCAAAACTGTCAAAATACACTGTGTGCATATATGAAATTCTCAAAGAACAAGCTAAAATACTATATTAAAAATTATTTTATGTACTATTTCTAAAATATGAGCATTTTTTTCTGTTTTGCCAAAACTTTAAGTGAGGTAACAGGCCAGTTTTAGTAACTGGAAAGAGAAAATCCCTAATTGTATTAGAAATGTAACAAAAAGATCCCTCCTTTTTGTTAAGGAAGACAATCTAGATTTGCAGTTATTCCTTTCTTCCTCTACTTGGACATGCCATGCTCATTCTTCCATACAGAGCCCACTTGTCTGGCTCCCGGCACTAACCTCATCCTGTTGCAGATTATTTAAGCACCTTCATTCATTTCATTCTTGTGCCAAACCAGTAAGACTTCCCTACTTTTGAGACCTGACCTACCAAAGAAACACATTGTAGATAACACTTCATAGCAGACCCTGCAGCATCTCCTAACTTGTTTTTTTCTGTTAGCATTACATTTAAAAATAGAATACACTTGATGATGGTGCAGGAGCTTGATATGGACACAGGTGTCATGTTGGAGACATGAGAAAATGAATAACTTTTAACAATAGAACAATGAATTGTTGGTTACTTGTGTATGAACTGTCCCTAAAAGCCTAGTAGATCTTCCATGAGTACAATGTAGTTAGGACCATTAAAAGGTGAGAGAGTCTGCAGCTTGTACTCACTATTGTCAGTTGCTTTACTGATACACCTGCTATTACCAGCTGGTGATACTGAAGTACTGTCCATTATCCCTCAGCTAGACAAAGTCAACCCAGTGCTTCCAGAAAATATAGGTTCCCCAAGCATTGTTAGCTTTTAAGCTACAATTTGTTAATGGAGCTATATTTTCATAATCATAATACAATATACTGAACACATCTCTTAAAACAATCTTTAAATAGAGCCACAGTCTTAATGAGTCACATCAGGCCATAAGGCAACAACAATGCCATCTTGTGCATCACTCTGGTGGACGTTTCCATCTTAGGAACACTAAGCATGCATTAACACTATAAAATCTGGCACAGACTCAAAGATTCACTTGAAGGGTACAGATGGAGCTTCAGTGCCAATGGGCCAGTTAATCAGGATATATAATTTCACAATAAAAATGCCAAGTGAAACTTGTTCCAGGAAATGTTCTTTTGTGGGAATCTGTCCACAATGAAACTGAAACTTAGTTCTCCTCTATCTTAGAAAGTTATATTCTCTGGTAGAGAATATGGTATGAGTGAAACACACACAAGGAGGAAAAATGAAGTATCTGTAACGAGTTTGATCATGCATATTAGTCCTCCGGGCTTCAGAAGTGACCTCTGTGAAAATCTTATCACCCTATACACAAAGTCCTATTCAATCAGGTCTCATCTCAATAAATGCTTGGTGAACATTCAAGGTGATACAACAACTGGAAGGGAGGTTTATAAATAGTGATTCTTGGGGGCCCAAAGGTTGCAAAAAACTTACCTGTTGGAATAGACTACAAGATGAAGATTTTAAAGCAGAAAATAAATCTGTTGTGTGTGTTACTAGGGTCTGCATATGGGAGGAAGGAGAGCCAAGTGATATGTGATCACAAAAATAGATTGTCTTACAGAAAGCAAGAAGGTTGTATGAATTCTTAAAGACTTTTCAAACAGGCAAAGAATCCAATTTTTCATTAAAACATGACTAGCCACTGTAAGATTAGGTGGCTCTCTTAAGCTAAGGACAGTTTCCAAACAGGAGGGCACTGAAAGCAGACATCACCAACCCTTTCAGAATCTTGGAGATTAGATGCCTCATCTTAAGAGGCAAACAGGAGCACCAAACAGCACACCACAGTATCCAAAACATCAAATGGTAGTACAGAGAAATTTTCATTCTGGGATTAGGTGAAGGGTTCGGTTGTTTTTTTTTATTACACAACCCAACCTTACAACATTTAGGCAGCTTTGAAACTCTAAAATGAATTGCTGCATTTCCAGTTGGAAAATGTAAGTTTTGTTTAGTCAATGCAATGAACTATTTTTGTTTGATGGAGATTTCTCAAAATACTCCTCTCAAGAAGATGGAAACAGGTTTGTATCAGAGGTGAGATAAACTATGAAGCCAATGCTATATATGGCAGTTTTCCCTTCTCATTGGGGTTTCCCTAAAAAGGCATCCTGCTGCCTAAGGGTGTCTCTGACATAACCTGAAATCACTGATACTTTTATCTGTTCATCTGTAAGAAAAATTTCCCAGGAAAATAAAGTAGTAATGTTTATGAAACAGAGCTGTGACTGTTGCTATGATGAATTTTATTTATTATCACCCCAACCCTCAAAACAACTTAATGAGATATGGATTATTATTGCTGTCATCCACAAGAGGGAACTAATTTATAGAAATTAAAATAATCTGTATAGAGTATATATGACAGAGACCAAGTCCCAAATAATTCTACCCAAAATACATGTATACATAAGTGATTCTGGATATTCTCCATCTGTCCCCATAGACACCCCTCTCCATCCTTCTTCACCTGCTCTGTATTCCCAGTTGGTGACTTCTATGAACTCCATCACCTAAGCTTTATCATTTTCTTGTGTCTAGTTCATCTGACTAACAAACATTATAAGCAAGAAATCAGAGAGCAAGAGGAGTCTAGACATGGAGTATGCTACCTACTTTACTCTGTTCAGGACAACAGCTAGTAATCACATCTTTCCTCTAACAAAGGTTCTTTCTGGGTTCTGATAAGTAGTCCTCCTCTAAACCACTGTGCTATTCTAAGATAATTCTCTAACACTTGCTTAATTCCCTGAAATTTTATTAGACATGTCTAAGTTTCTTGTTGGACCCAGAGCATGGGTCTCAGGGACAGTATCACATGTCATGCACATAAGATACTCAGTTAAGAAATGATGATTACTATTTCTCTCTCATTGATAATAATTATAGATACACAAGAAACAGAGCAAAGCAGGTGAGTAACCAACCCAGAAAATGGTGGTGGCTCAAAAGTGAGACACACCACTCAAAGGACTTAGGTGGAAAGGTGATGTACATGAACAGAGAGATGGGAATGTAGGTAGTGCCCAAACTTCATGCACCTACTCAATAAAAATAAGGAAAAAGAATATCTTTTATGAAAATGATCATTCACTCATTTATGAAAAGCAATTGTTTCTAACAAGCCTCTGGTCTCTTCAGTTTAAAATTGAATTTATTTTTAGATAACTCACCTTTTTTGGATGAGATCTGCCACCTCTTTCCACTTCTGTTTCTACATATAAGACAGTGTGATACAATGTGACATCATGAGATGGGATGGAAAGGATTTGTGCTGTTCTGCTTCAAATGACTTCCATAGGTTCATTATAGTTGCTTCAAGAGAATTGGAATGACTGTGGACATGAGACTCAGGTAATCAGTGTCTACTTGCTTCCTTCTGAGGTTGATGTCAGTGATATGAATACTCAGCTGTAGTCCACTTCACATCCTTGAGGAAGTCTTCCACAATAATAATATGGAACTGTGGGTCAAAATAATTTCTTTATATCCTACAAGCCAGTATAAGTTAAATGGAGCCAAAGAAACTATTTTAGGTCCATTGCCTGATCATCTTCCCTAGCCATCTTTAAACTTAGCTAGCCAGGACACCAGCTAAATGGAGACATTCTCTAAGAATCATTCATTCTTGTCAACTAGGCCAAAGGTCAGGGGGTCAAGAGTATGATTCCTATTCTGGGACTTCACCACTTTTAAAACTCATTTCATCTTTTAAACTCTGTGTTGCAGTTCTATCTTTCCAAGGCTTGGTCCTATGGAAATGGAAGAGAAAACAGTAACATCAAGTCTTACCACTGTCCTTTCCAGGCTGCTTTGACAGACCCTTACTCTCACACATAATTTTCTGTTGCCTTCTCCATAACTGGCAAGTGCCTTTGGCCACTATTGAGTCTTTTCTTTAATTACAGCAGCCATGCTTCCCACCAAAGTCTATGATTTTACCTGCTCAGACTTCAGAACCCTACAGTTACCTTAAAACATTATATTCTTAAGTTTAAATTCATATACTATTCTGACTGGTTTGATAAAATCTAGTGCCCGATCACTATGTTTCACCTGGGACGTGAACCACTATTTTGTCCATTGTATCCACATAATGTAAGTGCTTTAGTCAAGAAGTGACTCTCAGTTAACACATTAGTTACTTCAGTATCTTGGTTGTATTTGGAAACCCTCACATAATAGGTAAGCTATGTCACAAAATCTTTGTGAGTCATCTCATCTCAACATGTAGGCAATGAGTCATCTCTCATTAATGCAAGAAGGACAACAAGGCACTTTAAAAGAAAAAGAACATCCCAGGAACTGTTGTTATGCTACATTTCAATGATTGGCTTAATTATTTTTGTCAATTTCATACCATCTCTACATATTTCATTATTATTTGGGGAAAAACACTGTGTATGAACATTATCAAAGTCTTAACTATATCTCTGATAAATGAGTCAAACTTTTCAACTCCCTGCCATCTTCTCTATGCCAATACACATTATCCTAAATTTGGCTTCACAACCTCAGCACTACTGACATTTTGGACAGGAAAACACTTTGTTGTATACAGGAGTCAGGTTATAGGAAGATAAGATGTTTACAACATCCTTAGTCTGGCCATTTGGTACCATTAGAAATCTTCTCACATATACAAGTAAAAAGGTGTCCAAAAGGAACAAAATATCCTCAGTTCAAAATCATGACCTGGAGTCAATTGGAAAATAGTAGCAAATACAAAGATAATCACCTAAAAAGGAAAGAAAATAAGGAGATAACTGGAGCAAAGGAGGAAGGAAGGAGATAAGGAAAGAACTACTTAGCAAATCTTACCACTGATGATTCAAGTCCTTTGATACAGGCATTTATTGTGCCTTCTGGGTCTCCTAAGAAGATAAAAGCTATGTTTTAGTATTTAATCTACATGTTATCAATTTCCACTTTTGTTGATAAAGTTCACCCAAACAACCTACTGCCATTGTCTAGTCCATGCTATTTGCAAATCAAGGAAAGCTAGATAGGAAAAGATTTTTCCTGAACCTTCTTCCAACTCTCCTAATCCATAAATCTTGATCAGCACTGTGCTCGGAAAGTGATTCCTCAGATGGCCATCTTCCTTTGCTTCTGAGAAATTAAAAAGCAAGCATGAAAAACTGTGATGATTTTCTTATTTATACAACAATTATCCTTTCTTTTTATTTCCACACTGGTTCTATCATTCTTCTTTTTCTGGAGTTTTGTTTTTGTCTTGATTGTGTGTGTGTGTGTTGTTGTTGTTGTTGTTGTTGTTGTTGTTGTTATGAGCAGTTTTTCCTGCCAGTCTGGTCCCAGAGCCATTCCAGCCCCAAATACCACACAGAGACAATGTATAGATATAATGCTATTGGCCAATTACTAGTTTCTTATCATCTAGCTCTGTCTTAAATATTAACCCATTTCTATTAATGTAAGTATTTGCATGTGGTCTTATCTTACCCGAGAGAGGGCCCAGCATTCTTCTCTCCAGGCCCTACATCGTTAATCTCCTCCCTACTAGTTCCCGAATCCTCCTTGTCTCCTAGTCCCACTTATCTTGTTTTCCTATTAGCCAACAGTGCTTTATTCATTAAACAATAAGAGAAACATATTTACAGAATGACATCTCCCATCATCTCCTCTTTTCTGTGTAAAATAAAAAGAAGGGTTTTAACTTTAACATAGTAAAGTATATAACAAAACAGTTATCAAATAAGAACCATAGTTAACAATATTTAGTCTATTAACATTTAGCAAGATTAAAAGAAAATATTCCATCATCTATCCTATTTTCTGAGTCTAAAGTCCTATGTGTAATTTGTCTTTAATCCTAACTACTGAAAACTATAACCTTAACTATCTGTCTTCAACTCCTTAAAAGACCACAGAAATGACAGAGAAAACTCATTTCCTGGTCAGTCACCCAAAGTGAAGTTCTTATGTAATGTTCCATCTTCAGCATAGAGGCCAAAGTGTGTCTGTCAGACTCCTCAGCAAAGCAGGAAACTTTAAACTGCCCCACCTGTGTTGGCACTTTGTCAGTCACTTTTCTCTGTGTCCTGCAGGATATCTGGCAGACTCTCCCATGAAACAGGAACCCTGTAGCATTTTCCATCTTGGATTAGAAGTCATTTTTCTGTGGGTCCTGCATGCCCAATTTATACAGCATAAAGTCAAACAATCCAGACAAGAGCAGTATCTTGCCCAAATGGCTAGTCTTGCCATATTGCAAGTAAACTTCATAACATGTTTCTTCAATGTCCATCTTCCTTTCTAACGCAGGTGGTGTTGCCAGGAGCAGTTATATCTCACTGTTAAGAAAAATCCTAAACCACTTTAAATGCCATATTCTGTATGTCTTTGAAAGGTTTGAAAAATGCCTATACATCTCAAATACATCTCTGTATATCTAGAAATCCTAACTAACTTAACTATTGAAAGGATGGAAAATTACAGCCTAACTCTCCAATGACCCCAGGAAGCTGAATGTTTAGAAATATTATCTAAAAAGTCCTAAAAACCTAAAATTCCAGACCCTGTCCTCTGCCAGTAATTAGGCAAGATCACACTCCTTGCTGTTTATAACAGACAGGCTCTTGAGTACATAATCTTGGCCTAGTACATTAACAGAAAATGAGCTAACTAACCACTTATCTGACTCTGTAAACTGCTTGTGAAACCCCCACCCCAGTGACCTATGTGTGGGCTTTGTTGTAAACCCTATAAAAACTGTCTCAATTCTTCCCTGTGACTGTGGACCCCAGTGCACTTGGAATAAAAATTCTTCATGCTATTTGCATCGAGATGGCTTCTCCTGAGTGATTTGAAGTGTCGCCTTTCCTTCATGGGAGCATGAAGGTACCTGCTCTGCGGGTCTTTCACTATAAATTTTGATTATTATACGCAATTGTCTATAATCTATACTAAATTATACATTACATTTTTAAATGAGCTATATAAACACAATACCTAAACAAGAGGAGAAATATACATATCACAAAATTGACCTTAAATTTATATCAATAAATGAAAATCCATTCCAAAGTATTGGAATCCCTTTTTACCTTTAAAGAAGGTAATTGGTTGTGGTTATTAACCATTTATAACCAACCCAATTTAAATGAAAACAAACATTTATAGACAATATTTGGGAATTTGGTTCTTTCCAAACTGCTTCCTGCTGATAGGAGGTGCTGTCATGGGGATCCTAAGAAGACACAGAAATCCTAGCTGTAGTGGTCTGCAGGGCTGCCTTGTCCCAGCTGTTTTGAATGTTGGATCACCTGGGACATTGTTTCAAGGGGTATTGCTTGATCAAACCATGTTAGTCTGGAAGGAATCCACAGCTTTTTTTTCCCCCTGTGGAAACAAAAATAGAAATCCTTTGCCCAATAATGTGTCCTTGGATTTAAAGCATTTTTGAAATATATAAATTAGATTAATACAGCTGCATGTATTTTAACAGTTGTTCCTATTTCCTTAGCAGTCAAACAATACAAAGATAAAAAGACAGCATATAGTATCCAGCTCTTTTTGTGCTTTCCATATTTACATGGCTTTTTTATTACTCTATTTCTTTTATTTTTATTTTTTCATTTTTTAAAACAGGGTTTCTCTATGTAACTTTTATCTGTCCTGGAATTAACTCTGTATACCAGGTTTACTTTGAAATCACAGAGATCTGATTGCCTCTGTCTCCCGAGTGCTAGATTTAAAGGTGTGTGCCACCACACACAGCTACTCTTTTTATTTTTTAAACCATTTTATCCTGTTTCTTTTTTTTTTTCTTTTAAGCCTACGTATATTTTAAAACACACTGTAAACCTTTAGAGACTTTTCTTAATCTGAATCTGTCTTTACTGTAAACCTTTATCTTTTTCTGGCCATGAGTCTTTTATCTAGTAAACAACATGGCTAAAATGAAAGCCATAGCTGTATTAGCCACTGTCTATCAAAGATGGCGGCCAGAACTGAGAGCTGTGCTCACTGCCTTGGTCTACAATACCATCCACCAGCATGCTGTCAGCTTGGAGATATGGTCAGTGCCATTGCCAGCTCTCGTACACACCAATGAATTGTTAGCAGTGCTTCTTAAAAGCCCTGCCCGGTTTTGCCACTTATGCTGAGTCAGGAAACCTCCCTTAAAGGAGCTGCTCAAATCTCTGCTTGTCTCTAGCAAAACAGAGTCCAACCAAGAAAAATGCTGTTACTAAGAAGCCTTGTTTGTCTCTGTTCTTTTGTTTCTAAACCCCTTACTTAAGTTTTTGTTAAGTTTTAAGTGAATGTTCTTAGTCACGTTGCAGTGCCATTTTGTTATGAGCGGTTTTTCCTGCCAGTCTGGTCCCAGAGCCATTCCAGCCCCAAATACCACACAGAGACAATGTATAGATATAATGCTATTGGCCAATTACTAGTTTCTTATCATCTAGCTCTGTCTTAAATATTAACCCATTTCTATTAATCTAAGTATTTGCACGTGGTCTTATCTTACCCGAGAGAGGGCCCAGCATTCTTCTCTCCAGGCCCTACATCGTTAATCTCCTCCCTACTAGTTCCCGAATCCTCCTTGTCTCCTAGTCCCACTTATCTTGCTTTCCTATTGGCCAACAGTGCTTTATTCATTAAACAATAAGAGAAACATATTTATAGAATGACATCTCCCGTGTGTGTGTGTGTGTGTGTGTGTGTGTGTGTGTGTGTGTGTGTGTGTGTTTGGAGAAGGCTTTTCTCAAAGATTCAAGAACTTTTATCTACAACAAGTAGATCTTTATAATAAAAAGGAAGCTTACTTCTGTGATAAAATAAAGAGACCTGAAAGGCATATTTCTATCTGAAGCATGTTCAAGGGCCTGTGACCAGAAAAAAATATCCTTCATTAGTACTATAACATTCCCATTATTGCTGGTATTAGAAAGTAAACCATTGCAGTTGATGCCTAAAGTTTCCCACATGCTACATATTATTGCCCCAACTTGTTAGCTCTGTTGGCTGGAACACTACCTTCTACTTCTCATACACCAAATGGAAAAGGAAGCAAAGAGGTGGTTTATAAGACACATCAACAGTATGCTCAAACTAGAGTGGCATGAATGAATTTGTAACACTGAGATCATAGAACTCTGGGAGATCTAAAAGGTCTTTTAGAGCTAAAGAGGCTGTGTAAAAGATAGCTCAATGGGGAGATGAGGCAAATCTACATGAATCATGAAGTAGAATGCAGTTCTACTTTTCAAGCCACAAACAAAATGTTGGCTTAAAATGTTGCTTCTCTGTGGATGAGACTGAAAGAACTGAATCCTGAATCTCATTTTGTAAGGACTAAGTCTAACCATCTCTCAAAGAGACAGGTGAAATGTGTTTCCCCTGTGCATCATCACAGACACAGGCCACTCTGAAAACGAGCCAGTAGAGCTAGTCCATGATCACACCTTCAGATGCAATTTTCAGGCATGCCACTTATAATAGAACACTTTATTCTGCTATATCCTAAGATCAGAAATATTATCTAGGCTTCCAGTTTTGTGTGTATTTTAAAGGAAGGTTGAAGAATATTTGGACCAGCCATGTATACATAATATACTCAGAGTATTTCTGGAAGTCATTCTCTATGACACAGAGAAAGGCACTTGCTGGAGAGGCATACCCCTGGAATTGGCCAGCAATGCTCAGGATTATTCTTTTCATATTTAGGCCAATTTTTGCCACTCCGTAAGATGCAATGGTACAATCAAATATCTCAGACTCCAGGACATTCATGGAGTTAGAGGTTATGCTACTGAAGCCATCCCCTATATCCAGTCAAATACTGAAAGAGAGAGGGGGGAGATAGATGATAGATAGACAGATCAAACCCCACAAGTAGATTTGAGAGTCAAATATCACAACTACATAGTCCCATAAGCAAAATTTGGTAAACAGACACAACTAGGTTAGAACAATATTTTGGAGATCTTAAAGGAAATACTGTTAGTAAGGGTGTGCATTTCCCCAATCCCTTGCTGTTACCTGATATTTCTATGGATCCACCTCAACCAAAGGAATATAAGTTTGTAAGTTTGCGTTGTGTCTGATTCTTGGTTGCAAACAGTATAATTCATTGTTTAAGCAGAAAATAACCATGTGTTAAAGGATGAAAAATAGCTCAGCCAATCACTGGAGAACTGAAAAAAATAGAGGAAGAACACTTAGGCAGAAAGTAGTATGATCCCTAGAATGAGGTCTTTCCATTAAAAATGACACTTGTGTTCCCACACAGTAAGTTTTGTCACCCTTCCTCTGACATAACTATTGTAAGAACTTTCAACCCACTATAATTGGATCACTGGTACCATGGAAAGCTAAATAATGTTTAAAACTAAATGAAAAATAATTTGCTTAAATCAACAAAACTTTCTCCAAGTGCTAGAATAATCACTGCATGGTGTAGTCTTAATTTAAAACAGGAAGACACCAAAATTATATAAAACCATGACAAAATAAAATTAAACAAATATTAATTAATAAACACAGAAATGGTTTGGAGATACAACTTTGGCACTAAGAACTTGCAGAAGACTCAGGTTTGATTTGTAGCACCCACCATGGGATGCTTAAAACCACCTATACCTCCAGCTCAAGGGAATCCAAATACTACCCTCTTCTGAACTTTTCAGGTACCTGCATGCACACATATACACTTTTTATGGTTTTTTTGTTAATAATTTATTAAAATTTGAAACAAATTTGTTTTACATGTCAATCCCATCCCTCCTTCCCTGTCTCCTCCACCAGCCCCCATCCCATCCTATTTCTGCTCTCCAAGGAGGATGAGGCCTTCCGTGGGGGATCTTCAAAGTCTGTCACATCATTATATCATTTGGAGCAGGGCCTAGGCCCTCCCCCATATATCTAGGCTGAGAGAGTATCCCTTTATGTGGAATGGGCTCCCGAAGTCCATTTATATATTAGGGATAAATACTGATTCACTGCCAGAGGCCCCATAGACTGCCCAGTCCTCCTAAATAACACCCAGGTTCAGGGGTCTGCATTGGCCCTGTGCTGGTTTCCCAGCTATCAGACTGGGGTTCATGAGCTCCCCCATGTTTAGGTCAGCAGGTTTTTAAAACCCCTTTTTAAAGGGAAAAAAAGATAAGAGCAGTTTAAGCTAAGATTAGTTCTTATCACTGATCTAAAAGAAAACGGTTGTGCTTCACAACAGCCAAGGCAAAATGAGGAAGTCAATATGCTACATGGTTTCCCTTTGCTTATTAGAGGCACTCACTTAGATTTCCAGAAAATAGACCTACTTCCTACTCTTGAAGCTAACAGAATTTAGAACAAAAGTCCATTGAACAACAGCAAACTGGCAGTGTTATTTATAAAGATTCTGCAAAAGCTTAGAAACCAACGCATTTTATTTATGGCCATATCATCTATTAAAGTTTAAGGGATAATTTTCAACTTTAGTCTTGTGAGGGTGTTTTCAACTTCTAGATAATACATTTCAGTAGGTGGCTGGCTTATGGTGTGCTTTGATACTATGATGAAGCCTAAAGGACCTGATAAAATATAAATAGTTCAACTGTCTCTAATACTGAAATGTCAATTCTCTCTGCAGGACTTTTGATGACCAACTCATTACAGTGGGTAAAACTTACATCCTTCCATGCAAGTTGGCCAGGAGATGCTCAATTTTTCAAATGAAGGCAGCATCCCATTGCTGCACTAGGGAAATGGACTACGCTGTGGTCTGACTTGATTGTATGCAGTACACTGTAGAAGAATTTAAAACAGGATAGAGTTTCTTTTTCCCAACACACTCAGTTTTAATTATGTTAATTACTGGATAATGGTTCAATGGACCTGACTGGAATCTTGAATATAAGTCATGTGATAAGGAAGTAAAATTGAAGAAAAATGGGTAATTCTAGTCTCCATCCACTTAGCTAACTTCTGTGACACTGGTGACTTGACCAGTTCACCCAGTCCAAAAGAGAAAAGGAACAAGGCAGTAGCAGACACGTGCATTGTTGTAGTGAGATATCCACCCCACCAGCACCTGTTGCACTGACCATGCTCATTTGTGCATGGTCAAGAGTGTCAACATGACAGGGGAAGCCTAGGTCTGGGGTCCGGGAACCCAGCTTGCTCTCTCTTAGTTCAAGTCAGGTCATGGATCGCAGCCTGGGTGTGGATCCTTGGAGCAGGAACTTGTGGGTCATCAGTTACTTATGTAAGTGACTTCTCCCCAAATAAAATAGTATAACCTTGTCCCATGTATCTTAATCTGCACATCTTTATATTGTCTTCAATCAGATACAGTATGTTATTTATTGCTGTTAACAAATTTCCTCATATCGAAATGACTTCAAATAAGAGCAGTTATCTCAGAGTTCTTTGGCTCAGAAATATGGGCACAATACTAGTTTTGGGTTTCTGACAGGGCTGAAGTATCCCAAGGCTCACAGAAAAACTGATTCACTTCTAAGATCACTTATGCTGCTGACAGGATTTGGGTCTTCGTGGACTTTTTGAGTGGTCATCAAGTGGCACCCTGTGGCTCTGTTATGAGGATTTCTCCTCTGGTAGCCTACAACACAGGAGCTGGGTTAATTTGAGAAAGAAGGGAGAAGTAGGATCATAACAATACTGAGCATCTTGTAGCTTAGAGTTAGAGGTGACATCTTCTTACCTTTGATTTAGCATTCTCCTTGTTAAAAATAAGGAGCTAGGTTCAGTCCACATTCAAAGTGAAAGAGTGTTCAAGAGTGTCATTATCATCATCATGTCTATATCACTAGCCACCGCCTTTGATCCCAGTACTTGGGAGGCAGAGGCAGGCAGATCTTTGTGAGTTTTGAGACCAGCCTGGTCTACAGAGCTAGTTCTAGGACAGGTTCCAAAACAATACAGAGAAACCCTGTCTCGAAAAACCAAAAAAAAAAGTTGTCAAACACAGAAACATAGGCATAGTGTTTACAGTCTGGTAGCTAAACTCAATTGAGTCACTAAGGCCAGAGTTATACTTATGGGCCTCAATAAAATGTAAATGGAAGGAGTATTTTCAAACAAAATATTAACATTAAAAGCAGGGTTATCTTTACTTAACACTGTAACTAAGACACAATGGGTGGTAGACACTTAATCTTACATCCTAAATAAATTGTTCTTATACCCTAACCAATTGCAACATAGGCTTCAAGAAAGGGTTCCTCCCTTTTGACACACAGGAACTGTGGCAAAGACTCCCATCACTGGGTATTTTTCAACTCCATGTTAGAAGAATCCTACAAGTGAAAGACTAGGAATTACTTGGAAACTCACAACCTATTTCCATCCCCTTCCTAACCTTGTGTCAGTTGAGATAGTATGGCTTCACAATGTATTTTTTTATTCTTAAATAATTGATTGAACATCTGAAACTACAATCCTTTTAAAAGTAGCTTGAAAACAAGCCACTAAAGTCAGATGCTTCATGACAATGAAGTCATGTTCTGTTAAGCAAAGAACTATGAAGTTACACATGAGCTGGGTATAGTGGCACATACCTTTAATCCCTATACTTAGGAGGCAGAAGTAGATATAGCTCTCAAGTCTTAGGCTAGCCTGATCTACAGAAAAAGTTCTAGACTAGCCAGTGTAAACTTGACTCAAATCAACAACAAATTAAACATCTTTCCAATGAGAAAGACATGTCAGGTTGGCAGCAGAGTATGTGAAGTTTGGGTTGGATTGTGACACTGGGACAAATCTAGAAATGAAAAGACTAGAAAACCAAAATAGAAGAAAATCTAACAATCTCAGCATGTCTTCAAGGTCTCATATGTTTGGAAGAACGTTCTTGGAGCAATGATCTACAAATGGACACAGGTAAACTTCTTTGAGCAAACCATATGCTTCTCTATAGGTTGGAGATACATGTCAAACAAGTAGAGCACAGATCCTTTCAATTTTTATTATTTTCTACTCCTCTGAATAGTATACATCTAATTTAATGACACTTTTCTCTAAACTCTATTGAAGCTCATGAGACCAGCTCTCAATGCTACAACCAGGGTTTTAAAAAAGGTCCAAGGATAGTGAAACTGAACTTGAAGTTTTTCTATCTGAGGGGTAAAAACTCACATATACAATTTGAGGGTCATTTTCTTTTATTATTGTGTAGCCCTAATCCCCTTGCTCTAATTGTCTCTAATTTTCTTTAGTTCCAATTCTCTGTTTTAATTCTCCTTTGCTTCTTTCACCACCCTCCCATCCCAACCCCCCCCCTCCACACAGGTAGGGTGATGCCTCCCAGGAGACAAGAGGGAGGGAGGACCTAGTCTTTACTCCAAATGACTTGACAGATTTTGATGACCCCTCCTGGAAGGCATCAGTAAAGTTTTTACCTTATGATCCATTCACAGAAACATTCAGTCTAGTTTGAATTTACTCCCAGGTAAAAATGAGCTAATTGTGTGTAGCTTGTCTTAGACTGGGGATAAACTTTTGTTTTCTTGTGTTAATCTAAGTAAATGGAACAAAGCAGGTCTTACCGTTCTCATGGAACAATAGATCTAGTTATGAAGCATATCCTAGTATAATTTCTATATATCAAAATTTTGCAAGTTAGTGAGATGTCATCTTTCAGACCACTCGTGAATATATGTGCCCATAAAGTTGAGATGCAATTATGAGATTACATATACACATCACATGAGATTACACACTACAATGCTGGTATTGGGGAGGCACCATATCTGCCTTTGCACATGTGAAATTACAAACAGGAGCAACAGTTTACAGAGTCAATGGACCCACAGTCCTTGCCTCAATGAGATTCTCCTTCACCAGAGAATTATCCCTCTGGTGGGTTGAAATCAAAACACTAGTTGTCACCTGCTGCAACTCCCACAGTTTCCAACACAACTCATATCATTCTCAGTTTTCAACTGTTCATCTTACCTCTCAGAGAAACCATATATCCTCACCAACACATGGCTCTTGTTTTTAAATAGTCTTTCGAAGTAAGGTGAGAACTCATCATATTTTTATTGCACTTATTGGTAACTAAAGATAGCGGGTATTTCTCATATATGTATTAGTCAATTTTTATTTATCCTTCAAGATCAGTCAATTTAGGTTACTTGCCCAACTATTAACATTTTAAAAATGAAAATTTTTGGTGCCATTTAACTGATGGTTGATGTTCTTCTTCTATCATCCACCTAGAAAAAACGTTTTTCCTCACATGGTCTGTGAATATAAAGAGAAAGAAATCTAGAGATAATAGCTGCTATAAAATGACTGATAAACAGAAGACATTGATAAAACAGGATCTGCCCCCTGGACTACTCAAGGGTGATGTGTTTATGTTTTCCAGGATTTTTTTTTTCTTTTCATTTACAACATCATGTTATAAAATCATGTTTCTGACAAGACTGGGGACATTTTAGTATCTCTTTTTATTCAAACACAGTGCTAAAACTGATAACTTGGAAACTATATAATCTATCTGTGTGAACAATGCATACCCAAAAAATGGTAATTTCATTTCTTTCTAAAGTCTCCCCAATCATCCCTTATAATTAGTAAGCAGAGTGTATGCTGGGTTTCTCCCTCAACAGCAACAAACCCAAAAGGAGACAGCAGATTCCACTTAATCCTCCTGACTAGGGAAAACCACCTTTGAATTTCTCTGCTTACAGGCAACATAGTCATTGCACATATTTTTTTTTATGTAACAATATTGTTGAAATTTCAGGGGTGCAATATCTCTGTCATGTCGAGAAGACACTACTATCAGGAATCCTGGTCCTCTTGCTCTCACAACTTTCTCTTCTCCCATGATTTTCCCTGAGTCTTAAGTATAGGAGTTGTGCTGTTGAAAGATACTATTCCTATATACATTTAACACATTAAAAAACAGAGAATTAAGTATTTTGCCAGGATCACAATAATATGATTATTTACTATCATCTTCAAGATACTCATATACTCAAAAAGCTTGCTGTACACTAAGCAAATGACAGTAGGGTTTGGCTGGGTGGAAAGAACCAAGAAAGAAAATAATGGACAAAGGCCATAGGCAAAAGTTTAAAATGGCATTTTTAGCCTTCTTCTGCCAGCACATTCTTTTTATTCTTACCTAAATAAAACCCATGTTACAATCCTTGGACACCTATCTAGTCATCCTCTTCATAAGTTATGGGCTGAGTAGATACTATTCTCAAAGTCACATCACCTATTATTTCTTTCATTTTACAGTTTCTTATCAGAAAGACATCTAATAGAAAAGTGACTCTACAAATAGCCAAGAGCCAGGAAACTGAATCATTTCACATGAATACATGTATTAAAATGCCATGCTGCTAATTAAATACATATGGATTTTGTCAACTATATAACAATAAAACTTTTATTTAAATACATGTATTGGGAACTGTTACAAGTAGATTTTCCCACCAGCTTTGTCCCACAGCTGCGCCAGCCCCAAATAACACACAGAGACACTGTGCTGTATTAGATACAAAGCTATTGATTAGCATTACTTATTGGCTAGCTCTGTCTTAAATATTAACCCATTTCTATCAATCTAAGTATTTCTATGTGGTCTTACCTTACCAGAGAAAGGGTCTGGACCTCTATTGTCTTGGTCCTACATATTGACCCTCCTCCTCTATCTATCCCCAAATCTTCCTTGTCTCCTAATCCCGCCCATCTTGCTCTTCTATTGGCCAACAGTGCTTTATTCATTAAACGATATGAGAAACATATTTACAGAATGATATCTCTCATCAGGGACCAAAGTCTTATTTACATACACCATGGCATTAAGAAAAGACATCTGACCTCTGTGAACTCTGAGGTTTCCTTATCTATAAAATAAGAACAGTGATTTTTCAAAAAAAAAAAAACATATATATCTGCCAAGGCTCTAAGATATGCAATATGAAGACATCAGCCCTTGAAATAATCAATAACAGTGTCTTCTCAGAGGGTTATTATGAAGATCAAATTAACTCTGTGAAACATTTTCCAGACATACACTAACACTTTATTTTCACTAGAACAAGTTTAGGAGATAAAATTAGTTGGCAACAAAGAGCATGATCCTCTACTGAGGAAGCTTACAGTATGGTCTGAAGATGAATGAATACAGAGGAATTATATTCACTTAGACAATTCTGACTACTAAGAGGACATAGCTAAACTCTACAATGTTTTCTGTGTAGTGGGGACACAGAAATGCTTTGAAGAAGTGAGCCATAAATGGCCTCCCTGAGGAAATGACATTTGAGCAGGACCCTGAATGATCTAAAGGACCTGGCTATGGAAAGGTCTATAAGCATCACATCCCAGAAAAATAAACAGCAACTGCCATTCCAACCAGGTAAAAATCAGATTTCTGGAAACAGGAAGAAAGTCACTGAGGCTGAAGAACAATGAATAGAGGAGAGGGTTAGGGAGAGAGAAACAGAAGAATATATAAAACTGATCCCAAGGGTAGGCTGAGAAAGGCAGAATATTAGATAATGTTTTGTCACTGTGACAAAATACCTGAGAAAAAACAACCTAAAGTAGGAAAGACTTGTTTTGCCTCCTACCCCCAGTTCATGACATGCTAGCAGCACAGTTCTGGGGAGGAGTAAAGGACAAGATGGCAAGAGCCTGTGAGGAACCAAAGTTGGCTCTCTTATAGTGGCCAGGAGGTAGAAAGGAAGAAGAATTAGACCAGACATACCCTCCACAGTGACACCCCCAGCAATTTTCTTCCTCCAAGACCCAACTTTCTGCTTTTCATCATTCTCAATAATGGAAGCAGATTATTAATCAATCAGTGAATGGTGAAGTCAGAACCCTGGTGATCCAATCACCTCTTAATGTTGGAACCTATCAGCTGATAATCAAGGCTTCAACACATGAGCCATTGGGGGAAATACTTTTCACTCAAACCATTAACAATGACTATTTTACCCAACTCTAATGGCTGCTAGTAGAGGCCTTTGAGCAAGTGTCCAACATAAAACACATATATACTTGTGTAGCTTCTGCAGAAATGGAGGAGAATAAGTAGCCAAAAATGCAAATCAAGTTGTAGCCTAGAGACAAAGAGGGGGAGCTAGGCCCTGCCCCAAATGACTTGACAAACTTTGATGATCCCTCATGGAAGGCCTCACCCTCCCTGGGGAGTGGATGGGGGATGGGATGGGGGGGTCTGTTGGGGACATAGGGGGGTGGGAGGGAGAGGAACGGGGATCTATATGTAAAATAAGAATAAAAAAAAATTAAATAAATTTTTTGAAAACACATCCGGCTCCCACATTCCAGTGCTTCCTGTGAGCCCACTCTAACAGTTTGTGATATGCAAGTCTGTTCTTTGTTATTATTCAGTAGCAGCCAGCCTACCCGAAAGTCAAAATCAGGGGAGGCATTTAGGGATCAAAGAAACTCAGACACATGCTTCAAGCATGCCATACTATTTCCAGATGCCTCACCCTCTCTTTACCCACTAAAGGAAGTAGCAAACAGCAGATATGAAAGTGAAGCCGGCACATCAATGCAACAAAGCCATCTGTTCAACTATGTTCATAGCAGCACTATTTGTAATAGCAAGAACCTGGAAGCAACCTAGATGCCCCTCAATTGAAGAATGGTTAATGAAGATGTGGCACATCTACACAATGGAATACTACTCTGCAGAAAAAAATAATGGTATCTTGAAATTTGCAGGCAAGTGGATGGCACTTGAAGAAACCATCCTGAATGAGGTAACCCAGTCACAAAAAGAGGAACACAGTATGTACTCACTCATATATGGATTTTAGAACTAGATCAAATGATCACCAGCCTATAATTCACATCACCAGAGGAACTAGGATACAAGTTGTATTCTAAGAGATTCTCACAGAACTGGGAAGGGACAAGTCCCCCAGACCTCAGGTAAAGTGGGGGAGGACAGCTAATGGAGAGAGAAGTAGGAGAAAATGAGAGGGAGGAGAGGAAGGCATGTGCGACCAGGAGGATTGAGCCTGGTTAGGAATGGAAAATAGGAAAGAGAGAGAGAGACAGAGACAGAGAGAGAGAGAACATAAAAGAGGGAGACAATATTGGTTTGAAGATAAAGTTGAACACAAAGAAAGGTCGAGGGAACTACAAGACTGCTCCCAACTAACAATCTCAGCTCCCGTGGAAAGGCTATCATAAATGCCCTTCCCGGAGAGTGAGATCAACAACTAACTTCTCCATGGAGTCCTCAACTAATGCCTGTTGAAAACAGGAGCAAACACCCATGCATAAACACTGAGTCAAACTAGAACCCAGAAGCAGATGGAGAGGACAAGACCATGTGGTAGAAGTACATAGAGACAGCTTACCTGAACAAGGAGGAGCTAAGGGCCACTAGACTGATAGCTGGGAAGCCAACAGGGGACTGACTCGGACCCCCCCTGAATATGGGTCTCAGCCAGAAGGTCTGAGCAGTCTAAGAGACCTCAGACAGTGGAGCCAGGATGTATCCCTGGTGCACAAAAGGACTTTGCAAACATATCCCCCATGGAGGGATAACTGCCTTATTCTAGAGATAGGAGAGAAGCCCTAGTCCCTACTTCATAGGACCTGTCAGATCTACATGACCCCAACTGAATGGCATTCCCCTACATATGGTATTGTGGTGGGGGGTTGGGAGGGGAGGGTGTTTAGAGTGCATGTGAGAGGGCAGAGAGGGCAAAAGGGAGGGAAGGAGGGAGGAAGGGCTGGAGGGGAGGGAGGGAGGGAGGGAGGGAAAGGGAACTGGGATCGACATGTAAAATAATAAATTAAAAAAAAAAAAAAAAAAAAAAAAAAAAACGCTTTGACTCCAAAATTTAAGTTGAAGAACAAGTTACTGGGGAAAAGTATTTCTATTTTTGTTTCCACAGAAAATGAAAAGATGTGGATTCCTTCCAGACTAATGTGGTTTGATCACGCCAGACCGCCTGAAACAGAGTACAGGCTGATCCTACATTCCAAACGGCTGGACAAGGCGGCCCTGCAGACTGCAGCTAGGATATCTGAATCTTCTTCGAATCCCCCAAGACAGCGCCCCTTACCAGCAGGAAGTAGTTTGGAAAGAGCGATGCCCAAATTCCCAAATGTTGTGTATAAATGTTTGTTTTCATTTAATTGGACTTTGTTATATAAAATTAAATAAAAATAAATAAATAAAAGAAAAAAAAAAAAAAAAAGAAAGTGAAGCCGGTGATAGAAGAATGGATGAATTTGTCTTTTCCCACTTGTTTGAAGGATGAAAACTGAATGTGATTTTTTTTTTGTTTTGTTTTTGTTTTTGTTTTTTTGTAAATTGGTGCTTAATCAGGACTGGAGGGAATAGAAATCTGCCCAGACTATATATTTTTTAAAGAGCTCTATGAAGAATATCTCATAACCTTACCCCGTGAATTAAAATATAAATTGTAATGTCTTTCCCAATAATCATGGGATTAAAAGTCTTCAGAGGAGAGATGCTGCCAAATAAGACACCTCCATCCAAGTAATTGTTAAGTAACAGTTTTCCATTTCCAAGACATACACATTTTTTTTGCTCTGCACACATTGTACCACGAATCTTGTTTCTTGCAAAACAACAACTCTGAAATTGATCTTTTTAAGATTTGTTTTCTTTTATTCCTTTGCATATATGATATATCAATCATATTACAATATTGCCTTTGGACAGTACCTGATCTTCTATTTCATTTATTCATTTATTTATTACTTAGAGATAATCCACCAACATATTCTATATAAGGAGAGTGTTTTATTACATTCACATAAGCTCCTAAATAACATATGGTTTAATTATTTCACTTGTAAAGATTATGAATAATTTGCTACATTATATACTACCTTGGGGAATTTAAGGTTAACTCATAATAGGGTTGCCAATTTTCATTTAAGTTGTTGTATACTGCTATAGTGCAATAATTTTTAAAACCTTGTAAGATCTTTTACAAATAAACTTCTATTTTTTTCTCAGTAGTCATTAAGTTTCTTCCAATTGTAATAATTACCATACCTGTTACTAAGTTACTTCTAAGTCATGTCTTCTACAGGACTTTGTTTTTTAATGTATATTTCATTTTACATGCCAACCCCAGTTCCCCTGCTTCTGCTCCCGCTTCCCCTCACTGTCTTATTTCCAACCCCCTATCCATTCCTCAAAGGGGATAAGGCCTTCCTTGGGGAGTCGACTAAGTCTGGAATACCAAGTTGAGGCAGGACCAAGCCCTTCCCTTCTGTATGAAGGCTGAACAAGGTATCCAACCATAGGGAATGGGCTCCAGAAAGCCAGATCATGCCCCTGCGGTAGGTTCTGGTACCACTGCCTGACTCCCACCCCCATCCCACAACAGATCAAGTCACATAACTGTCACCCACATTCAGAGGATCTAGTTCAGTCCCATACAGGTTCCCCAGCTGTCGGTCCATAGTCCATGAGCTCCCACTAGCTCAGGTCAGCTATCTTTGTGGCTTTTCATCATGGTCTTGACCCCCCTTTGTTAATCCCTCCACCCTATCTTCATCCAAACTCCAGTAACTCAACCCAGTGTTTGGCTGTGGATCACTGCATCTTTTTATTTTATTTATTTTATTATTATTATTATTATTATTTTATTTTTACATGTCGATCCCAGTTCCCTCTCCCTCCCTCTTACCCTCTCTTCCCCCTCACATGCACCCTGACCACCCTCCCCTCCCATCCCCTAACCCCAATTCCACATGTAGGGCAATGCCATCCAGGTCGGGTCATGTAAATCTGTCAAATCATCTGAAGTAGGGACTAGGACTTCTCTCCTGTCTCTAGGTAAAGGGACTATCCCTCCATGGGGGATATGTCCACAAGGTCCTTTTGTGCACCTGAATACATGCTGGTTCCACTGTCTGAGGTCCCCTAGACTACTCAGTCCTTCTAGCTGAGACCCATATTCAGGGGGTCTGAGTCAGCCCCATGCTGGATTCCCAGCTATCAGTCTGGGGGCCCATTAGCTCCTCCTTGTTCAGGTCAGCTGTCTCTATATGTTTCTGCAACCTGGTCTTGTCCTTTCCCTCTGCATCTGGATTCTAGTTCAACTCAGTGTTTACTTGTGGGTGTTTGCTTCTGTTTTTAGCAGGTACTAGATGAGGGCTCCATGATGGTGGATAAGTTAGTGTTGATATCACTATCCGGGAAGGGCCTTAAGTATCTACTTGATTTATATGATTATCATTTTTTCAGTTAGTTTTAACCAAATTAACACATGAATATAAGGAGTTGATTAATCAAATACTCATGAGAACAATGCAGTGTTATCGCCACTCTTAATATCTAACAGTCTTGCCCAAAAACACCAGTCACAAAGGACAATGACCAGTACAGAGCCAAGAGATGAGAGAGGCATGTGAAGCAGAAAGAGTCTGTAGCTCAAGTACTGAAGAAGAAATTAAAAGAATGGGCTCCTGCTTGGGATTTGTGTCCAGATAACACCTTGTTAACTTACCCAGAGACAGTGGGGGCCATGAATCTTATCTGCAGTCTGATCGGTATTTAGACCTCAACTCCATAAACATATTTACACTGAGTGGCTATTGAAAGCCCCCAGCTGTGGAATCCAGAAGCCCCAAGCTGTATTCATGTGGAGGGCTACTAATCCCTGATTCAAGCTCTTCTCAAGTCTGTAGAAACATTTTGTCTCTGTAGAGGAGTCCTTGTAAATCTCCCCTTGTAGAAGGATTTAGTTCACTGATTGTCAGCCATGAGCTACTTCATAAAACAACTCACAGAGGAACAGAGTCTTCTGCTCCGCCTTTGGCGGGGAGCTTGTTACACTAGATAACCTTTTAATGACTGCATTCCATTTTAACTCGGCTCCAGAGAGAGAAACTAGAAAGAAATGAAAGATCCTTCCTTAATGCTACACTTTTCATATTGTATCTACTGCAGCTAATTAGAAAAGACGGATGGAGGTCGCCTTGTACCCTGGAATCCCAGGGCCACATGACTTAAAAATGAGTTGGTTACTCACAGAAAAGATGACATTTCAGGGCTAAAAAACCACTGAAATATGAAAAGACAAGGTTTCTAAACTATAAGCAGCAGCAAATCCTCCTCAACCTTGTTTTTATCACATATCATCATCCAAGATGAAATCTTTTATATTTGTTGTTGTATTTGGCAATGACCGTCCCTTACTTTAATAAATGGAAATTACTATTCAGCAAAGGAATGCTGGATTAAGGGGGCAGAAAAAGCAAACAACTGAGTATATTTTTAAGACATTAGTGAAGATTTTATGCTGTTCCTCCTGGAATCAAGAAATTAGAGGGGAATATTCTCTCTTGGAAAGCAGAGAGGATGACAGCAATTATTGACTGATTACAAACTGTAAGGTTACAATAGCATACTTCATTTTGCTATTTAGTTGGAAGACAGGAGTGAATATGAAAATAAAAGCAGAGTTCTGAGAACTCTGGCAAGAAAGAACGTTTTGTTTTGTTCTGTTTTGGCAGTTTTGCATTTTCATTAAATGTGCATCTGAGCTTTCTATTCATTTTCTTCCTGTGCAGCCCAGCACTAGAATTGGTGATGCTTCTGTTCAGCTGGGATGTTCATTCCAGGGTGACTTTCTGGTTCTTGGATTTGCAAGTATTATGGGAAGCATGGGGGGGGGGGTGTACTCAGCACAGTAAAATCTGGGGCTCAGTGACTAGCAGCACAATCCTACTTCTTGACCTCAGGGACCAAGAATCTGTATGGCAGCTACCTTTCATACCAGTGTTGGTCAGATGTAGCCTTTATCAGGTGTTTGTGGTGCACGTCTTTAATCCCAGCACTTGCGAGGCAGAGGCAGGCATATCTCTGTGAGTTTAAGCCCAGCCTGGTCTAGTTCCAGGACAGGCTCCAGAGCAATACAAAGAGAGAAACCCTGTCTCGAAAAACCAAAAAAAAAAAAAAAAAGATATGGCCTTTGAATCCTTTCCACATTTCCACACACCCTGTTGTTGGTATCTCTGGGTTTCTTCCAGTCACACTACACTTTGACATAACAGTCTACCTGGTGCCAGTAAAAACTAATGGTTCCTGTTTGAATACTATTACTTATCCCAAGGATTCTGAGGCCATGATGCTGAGTGGGAGACAGCTACCGCTTCAGTAGGCAAAAGTCATTCTTAAAATCCTATCACATGAAATCAAATTTAAAAAATGAAAGATATGACATGACAACTTAAAAAAAAGGAATCTAGTTCTATCCATTTTCTTTATCCATTCTTTAATTGAGGGACATCTATCTAGGCTGTTTCCAGTTTCTGGCTATTATGAATAAAACTTCTATGAATGTAGTGTAGTTGAGCAAGTGTCCTTGTAGTAGGATGAAGCATCCCCTGGGTATATATTCAACCTTAATGCAAGGAGAAATGCCTAGTCTTATTGGAACTCGATATGCCATGTTTGGTTGGTTTCCATGGGAGATCTGTCCTTTTCTGAAGAGAAACAGAGGAGGAGTGTATTTGGGGGCAGAGGGGAGGTTGGAAGAGGGACTGGGAGGAGAGGAGGGAAAGTATGTAAATAATAATAATAAAATGAATCTAATAAAATTATGGCATTGTATGTTTAATTTTAAATATTATAACCAACAACCAACCTGTAGTTAGCTGGTTCAGGACATTAAGTAAATTTCTCCATTCCTCCATATGACAGACAAACAGACTCACTGATCTAATTAGGACAGTGTACACTTCTTCCTATACCATCAGAGATGTCTCCTTCCCAGGAGGTCTCTGTGTTCACCTCCAAACTGCACCATGTCAGCTTATGGCCATTAGCATCATTGTATAATTTAATTAATGATGATGTCCTTCAATGGGGGGGTAGGAAAAATGGAAACTTTTGAACTCACATATTAAGATGGAATCACCAAATTATCCATAAGGGGTGTATTAAAAGGTGGCCACAAGCCTTCCCTTGGTGTTCTCTCCATGTATACACACTCCAAGAAAAATACATGAAGGAAATAAACAAAATCTATGCACTCAATTTGCTTCTCAAATATCTCAAGCAGGGGTCAGCAAGTGTTTTCTCTAAATGACTAAGGAGCAAATGCTGTAATTTTCACAGGCCTCTGGTCTTCAGGCTAAGTGACCAAGGTCACTCAACTCCGGTGCTATGAGCAGACTGAGATGATGTATAAATGATTATGCATGGTTGTGTTTCACTGACATTTATTTGTGGATGCTAGAATTTGAATTTCATATATGCTTTACTTGTCACAAAATACTATTCTTTAAATTTTTTCAGTGTTTAAAAGATGTTCTTAAAAATCGTTTTTAGCTTAAGGCTGCTTGAAAACAGATGGTGAGCCACATTTGGCTTGGGCTACAGTATGTGACGCCCTTATCTTGAGTCTTTGCTCTACTAGGAAAAGTGAAAACTTGGGAGTCTTAGAGAATGCATTTGGGTTATGGCTAGTGTAGAGAAAGATGAAGAATTGGATTCACTTGGTGAAAACCAACTCAATGAAAATATACTGAAGGCATGTCTAACTATTAATGTGCAACTATATATTTTAAGTTAAAATCAAAAGCCAAGGTACCAATACTCATATTTTGAGTTTTATATCCCATCACAGTGAATAAGATATAAAATTCTTTGTTTGATATCTCAGATCAGGCAGGCAGTTGTTCACTGTTGTATTCATTGCACTGCTACACTTAAGAGTTACTCCAGCCTATAATTCACATCACCAGAGGAACTAGGATACAAGGTGTATTCTAAGAGATTCATATAAAGTCCCTCACAGAACTGGGAAGGAACAAGTCCCCCAGAGCTCAGGTGAAGTGGGGGGGGGCAGCGAATGGAGAGAGAAGTAGGAGAAAATGAGGGGGAGGAAAGGAAAACATGTGCAACCAAGAAGATTGAGCCTGGTTAGGAATAGAAGATAGGAAAGAGAGAGAGAGAGACAGAGACAGAGAGAGAGAACATAAAAGAGGGAGCCAGTATTGGTTTGAAGATAAAATTGAACACAAAGAAAGGTCTAGAGAACTACAAGACTGCTCCCAACTAACAATCTCAGCTTCCGTGGAAAGGCTATCATAAATGCCCTTCCCGGAGAGTGAGATCAACAACTAACTCCTCCATGGAGTCCTCAACTAATGCCTGTTGAAAACAGGAGCAAACACCCATACATAAACACTGAGTAGAACTAGAACCCAGATGCAGATGGAGAGGACAAGATCATGCGGCAGAAACACATAGAGACAGCTTACCCGAACAAGGAGGAGCTAACAGCCACTAGACTGATAGCTGGGAAGCCAGCATGGGACTGACTCAGGTCCCCCTGAATATGGGTCTCAGCCAGAAGGTCTGAGCAGTCTAAGGGACCTCAGACAGTGGAGCCAGGATGTATCCCTGGTGCACAAAAGGACCTTGCTAACACATCCCCCATGGAGGGATAACTGCCTTAACCTAGAGATAGGAGAGAAGCCCTAGTCCCTACTTCACATGACCTGTCAGATCTACATGACCCCAACTGGATGGCATTCCCCTACATATGGAATTGGGGTGGGGGGATGGGAGGGGAGGGTGGTTAGAGTGCAGGTGAGAGCTCAAAGAGGGTAAAAGGGAGGAAAGGAGGAAGGGAGAGAGGGAGGGAGGGAAGGAGAGGGAACTGGGATCGACATGTAAAATAATAAATTAAATTAAAAAAAATGCTTTGACTTCAAAATTTAAGTTGAAGGACAAGTTACTGGGGAAAAGGATTTCTATTTTTGTTTCCACAGAAAATGAAAAGATCTGGATTCCTTCCAGACTAATGTGGTTTGATCAAGCCAGACCACCTGAAACAGAGTACCAGGTGATCCTACATTCAAAACAGCTGAACAAAGTAGACTTACAGACTACAGCCAGGATTTCTGAATCTTCTTCTAATCCCCCATGACAGCGCCCCTTACCAGCACAGGAAGTAGTTTGGAACGAACAACGCCCAAATTCCCAAATATTGTGTATAAATGTTTGTTTTCATTTAATTGGACTTTGTTATATAAAATAAAATAATAATAAAAAAAGAGTTACTCAATAAGCATTTTTAGGAACAATTACTAAGTGATACATGTGATACTTTCTCCTTACTGCATATATACAAGACAGACACAGTCTCTGCTTTTATGAGCTAATATTTAACTGGATAAACATACAACTAAACAGATGGTTCTTTAAAAACTAAATGATCAAATTAATTATTGTGCAAGCCAGTAGTTTACAAAATTAACAGCTTACTGGGAGATACTCCCTCCCCCAAAATACCAGCCAACAACTAATAAAGTTCCCTTTCTGTCACCTATTACCTCAACACAACCAAACATCAAAGCATTCAGTTGTTCCTTTACCCCTCTCTAATGCCATTAGTCAATACTCTGAAAGAAAATGAAACTATGGCTATCCTAATATCACTGTTAAGAAAGACTGGTGCGCTGAATGAAATATCCCACTCTCCATGAGTAGCTGGTGCTTACTACTCCTATTTCCCATCATACTATTAATCTAACCTCTGGAACCTATGCATGTAGGTAAGATGCATGTAGGACACTGTAGAAACTCCACCTGCCACTGCTTGTGTCATTGCTAGCTTTGAAGATGATCAGGATCACCACCCAAGCCATGAAAGGAGTGTCACCATCAAGGATTAAAGGACCTTGATCCTGCAACAGGAAAGAATTGTACCAGTAACTGAAGTGATCAAGAAAATGCATTATCTCATAAGATGTATAAGAAAAAAAATATAGGTCTACTTATACATTGATTATGGTCATTGGTGGTCTCTTGATAAAGACAAAAGTCAGCACACCCTGAACTACAGAAAGTGTGACAAATATGTCTTTGTTAAGCTGGTAAATTTTTGTTCATTTGTTACAGTGGTAACTTCAAACTAATACAGGCTGAGAATGCCTTTGAAAACCACTGCCCCATCTGTGGAGAGAGATATTTATGCCAAGAAAATTGAGTCCTCTGTGCCAGGTAATTCATTTAGCAATCTCTCTAATGATAGTATTTTTAAAAGAAACTTGTAATGCTAATTACCACCTAATTATTTCAAACAGGGTGTAATCATGGGCAATATTTCTAGAACATGCAATACAATTAAAGTTACAAAGTCACTTGGATTATGTGAGCAAAGCAATCAGATGATAAATATCATCTTGCTAAATCAAAATTCTCACTTAGACTAATAATGGATTAATCTGTATGTAAATCACATCACCACATTACAACTTCTACTTGACATTCTGCCTGCTTCCAGGAGTTGAGGAAAGAAAGGCAGACATTTTCCTAACAGTAAAATTTGTATTATGCAATTGAAGAAGCATTTACTTTAATTCCCCATGTTGCTAATTATGTCTTACAATATGCATGACTCTCCATTCATTGTTGAGCATGCTTGTCAACTTAATGTCATCTCAAGATGTCCAAAAAGCACCATTTTGCTCAGCAGAGTAAGTAAACGGTGTGTGTTTACTTGGGATTTTTTTTAGACGTTAGCAGGTTTCCCACGACTACTGGACTTCTTGGTGGTAATGGTGATGGTGATGTTTCTTATTCTTATTTTTCACTATCACATTGGAGACCCAGGGATAACACAAAGTCATTACTCAAAATGTCAAGAGTTTCTTGAGGAGCTAGCAGCAGAGGTGACCAGCAAGCCTGTTTGAGTGAAGTGGAAGATAAGTTTACACAGGATGTTGTAGGTGAAAGAACCTAATATAAAAAGAAGAAAACAAGAAAGGACACTTTGAAGTCTGAAGCCAGTTCTAAAACTCTAGAGAGGATGCAGAAACTACATGTGGAAAAGACTAGTTTGTATTCTTGTCTATTTGTTGGTGGGTTGGAGGCTTTGGAAGAGATTGACCTGAGTAGGCTTTGATCTTCCCTATAAAATTTTGGAAGCAGTTGGGCCTCTGGGCTCGCTCTCTCTCTCTCTCTCTCTCTCTCTCTCTCTCTCTCTCTCTCTCTCTCTCTCTCTCTCCCCCTCCCTCCCTCCCTCCCTCCCTCCCTTCTCTCTCCCTCTCTCTCAAAAACTCTTTAGTGTGAAGTATGCTGACGCCAGCTCACAGGATCACATTGGCATCATCTTTTCCCAAATGCCCATTCACAGCTGTCACATTGGTAGTTTGAAAGTATTTATAGCTTTGGAAATATGCAGCCCCTTCCAATCAGTATACTTATTCTTGGAAGTCTGGTAATTATAGATTTTTGTAAGTGACAATATTATCCCAGGAATCTTAGTTTGGATCATTCTTACTTTATCTAGTTGTCATAGCACTAGTTCTCTGACTATCCTACCTAAAGAAAAATGTACACAGTGCTTCTCAGCACATCTCTAGTTTCAGATGTTCCCTCCATTATATTAGAAATATTGAGGAAGTCATAAAATTTACTAATGCTCCTATCTTAGCAAATCACATAAGAAACTGGAGATCTCTGAATACATAGAGGATTGTTTGAGTCCACAGAAGGTGTTAATATGAAGCTAAAATTCAGAATCATTTTCCATCCTCTTTCCTACCTTGTTCTTCACACTGATTACCATTATATGACATAAAGAATGTTACTTTCCTGCTACGGTGTAGGCTAGCTGAATGCATGGGATTGTGTGATTGTTTAAAGTGGATCACGTAAACCTAGTATTAAGCTAACACACAGCATCAGTAGAAAAGTATATGTGGAATCAAGAAAAGGCCAAATGAAGAAGGGGGAGAAGAGGAAGGCAGTGACAAAAGGAGGAAGAGAGAAGAAGAGTTGAAAGAAACAAAGAAGGTGGTATCAATTTTGAATAGCTTGCATCTCTGAGATGATGTTATTAACCATTTCACTATTTCTTCAAAACCCTGAAGGAAAAGAGGGGATTCTGACCAAGTAGCAATACTTGCCATAGAGGCCATCTGGGGGCCTTGGAGATGCATTACCATTTGGGATATACAACAAGTAAAAAACTTAGATTCAGTATACAAAATGATAGCTGTCAAATAACGTTTAACTTTTCTTCTGCCATCACATAAACCAACTTTGTAGTTGGATTCTTTGAGGATCAGTAAGAAGGACTCTTATTATTTGGATGAAGCAATACAGGAAGAACTGTCATGCTGTTCAACTTCACAGCATACCATTCACATCATAAATGACATGCAAAGCATCCTCTGGGATTGAGCAGTGCACAGATTTCATGACCATCCTACTCATCTTTAAATAAGAAAGCAACCTGGAATGTGCATTATGAACTGAAGTAACCAGAGAACAGCTCAAGAAAAGTGACCAAAGATAGCAACACTAAGTGGCAGGGAAGGTATGACTTTCTGGAATCCTCAGGAACAGTTGCAAAATGCTTAGACTTCTCAGTCAAGTAACCTGAGTGTAAGGGGCTTTTACTAAGATGATAAAAGAAAGGGTAAGATGAGAAAGATAAAATCTCATGTTAGAAATGGTTGTTGAAAGCAAAGCCAGAAACACACACAAGTTGACCAAGATGGTATATAGACTGGTGTGTCTTCAGCATGATTAATTTACAAAGGTCTGCAATGGAATAAATGGGAATGGGGGCTTTCTGAAATAATTGTGTGAATTCCAGAAGTCAGACAATAGCGTCAGCATATGCTTTTGTATATTTCCTTAAATATTCACTACTGAATACTATGTAGTTTTGATGATCTTCAGATTCTCAGCGTATTTGTTTATATATTCCAAGAGCCAGAGACTCAGCAGAGTCTTCGGGGGCCTGAATGGTAGCAGATGGGTGGCTTGGCGTAAAGAACCAAACCATGTATCAAGAGTTGTTCTCAGTACAGAACATTTTTGTGAGACTTTTCCATATTCACATTCTCACAAAGAAATTGTGGGAGACCCAAAGGAGTATTAGGTGAGAGGAAAGCCAGATTATCCACTAGGAAGAGGCAAAGGAAGGCTGGGAGCTTTAGAATACAGGACTCCAGGTGTTTGTGAAGGAGTGGCTATAGTAAACAAGCTTCCACACAGCCAAAGTATCAAGAAATCTTCATGAATAACAGAATCATATTAGGGTTTGGATCTCTTGAGCCTCAGTTTTGTTTGCTTGCACCTGTGCTCTTAATGGCATCTGAATTTTCTTTCGTTGTCCTGGATAATCCTTAAAGGAACAGCAATTTCATTTTGTATTTGAATTAACCAATGAGAGAATAGTTGGGTCCCTCCCTTGGATCCTCCCTAAGAAAATGGGGTGGAAAAGCTGTAGGAGCCAGAGAGGTCAAGTACACCAGAAAAATATGCCTCACAAAATCAACTAAGCAGGGCTCATGGGGGCTCACAGAGACTGACGCTGCAATCACAGAGCCTGTATGGGTCTATGTTAGGGCCTATGCATATGTATTATGGTGTGTAGCTTGGTGTTTTGTGGGACTCATAACAGTGGAAGTGAGGATATCTCTGACTCACCTGCTCCTGGGAGCCCTTCCTCCTATTGGGTTGCATTCAGCCTTGATATGAGGGTTAATGCCTAGCTTTATTGTGTCTTGTTTATGCTGTGTCCAATTGATATCTCTGGTAGAGCTCCTCTTTTCTGAAGAGAAACAGAGGAAGAGTAGATCTGGAGGGCAGGATTTGTGAGGGGAACTGGGAGAAATCAAGGGTAGTGAAACTTTAGTTGAAATGTATTGTACCAAAAGAGAATAAATGTTTAAAAAAAGAGAAAAGTTTTTCCATGCCATATGCCTGAGAAAACTAGGCATCCTGCAGTGACACGAACAACAAGAAGGACTCGCAGCTAAAATTAAAAGATATTAGAGAACACCAGTTTACAGGGTACCTTGAGTTGTGCCCTGATGTCACCATGGGGGTGGGGCTCTAGTAGAAAGCTTAGAGAGGATGCTGGATTCCCAAAGATTATAAAACGGCCCATAGATGGACTAAGAAATGCATTCTCCTAGATAGATAGATAGATAGATAGATAGATAGATAGATAGATAGATAAAAAGCCGAAGACTGAGGTCCTCAGAATGAGACCCTGAAACAACCATAATTAACTGTCTTGTCAAAGAATTAGCAGTCACTTCAAGGTGGTCATAGTTCACATAGACCCTTACTTACTCACTCTTCTCTCAGCACCTCGAACTTAGAAGAGTCAGCAACTAGCTAGGAAGATAGGGAAAAGGAGGAATGGAATGGTACAGAGCAGAAACACAGAACTACACCAATAGCCCCCATCCCCACCAACTGACCACCAGCCTAAAAGGAAGTCCTCACTACAGACAAGGACAGAGTGTGACAATAAATCTTCATTCTCTGATAATTTAGATTTGACTTTCTAAATGTCTATGCTCAAGCCTTGTAGCTCAGGTCTTTTTGTGACCTGAAAACTTTCTACTACCTAAAACAGGAATCAGAAATATCTTAAGAACAAACAAGCTGAAAATCTTTTCCTACCAAGGAGCTTTCAAAAGGAATATTGGAGACAAATGTTTGATTATATGTAAGGCACACTCAACAAGATTGAATCCATACCTGACACTGCTTGGGTAACAAAGAACAAGAGACTAGATAGCTCAGGGGCCTATGGTAAAACTAAACACTACAGGTCTAAAAGAATTATCAATAAAATGAGTCCTGATAATATTCTGCTATACTCATATACCAGCACTTTATCCAGACATCAAAGAAATTTCATTCTGCACCTATAGAAACAGATGCAGAGACCCTAAGTCAGCTATTACACAGAGTTACCTAAGAACGTGCAGTTCTAAACAGGATGTCTCCATGAAATCCCTCCCCTTGACTCAGGAAACCCGTCAGAAGAGGAGGCAGAAACAGTGTAAGGGGCAGAGGGGATGGAGGACACCAGGAGAACAAGGTCCTCAGAATCAACTAAGCAATAAAGACTCCAGCAACAAACACAGGGCCTATACAAGTCTGCACCAGATTATATATATATATGTGTGTGTGTGTGTGTGTGTGTGTGTGTGTGTGTGTGTGTGTGTGTGTGTGTGTATGTATATATATATATATATATATATATATATATATATATATATATATTCTTTCAGGTTCATCTTAGTACTTTTATGGGATTCTTAAGTGTGTAAAATAGTGGGTCTGTGTTCTTTGCACTGACCTTGAGGCTCCTTTCCTTATGTTGGTTTGCCTTATCCAGCCTCAATAAGATGGTTTTAGCTTTATCTTATTATATTTTGTTTTGTTGTGTGTGATTGTTATCTCTTACAGGCTTGTTCTTTTTTAATGAGAGACAGAAAGGGGAGGGGAAGTGGGGAGTAACTGGGAAGAATAAAGGGAGGGGATACTGTAATCAGGATATTTTGTGTGACAAAGAAACTTATGTTCAGTAAAGGACAAATGAAATAAGTCATTTTAAAATACAGTTGTGCTACATTATCTTTAACCTTGTTTGACTAGTATGCTAAATTTGGGGGGCACCTGATCTCTCTTTACAGTTGTTTTTCCTGCAAAACAGGACAGAGGTAGAATCTAATGAAACAGTAATTTTCCTACTAACAGCAAGAACTGTGTTATTGGGAAAAGCTTATTCCTGTACACTGTGACAAGGCCAGAATCATCCTGCAGTGATCTTGGAAAGCCAACTCTACAGAATCTATTGGGAGGATGATAGATTCAGAGAGGAATTCACCAGAAGAAGCAGGTGGCCCTTTAGAATCGCTAAGATTTATGTGTGTGGAAGAAGTAGTTAAATGAAAATTGAAATAAAGCATTATTCCCCTGTTATGTCACACTAAGGAAATTAGCAAGAATTAATTGCTAAAGAGTGGGAGGATATAACAAATATATACACAATGAGAATAAGCCCCAGTTTTATTAGGATGAGGTTTGCAAAGATGATTAAAACCTATGATCAAAACTAGAACAAGAAAACCTCCCTCTAGGCAGGGATCAGTGGGACATTTTTTCAAAATAATATATAGAAAACTCTCAATGGAAGAGTAAAGCTACAAGCTTAAAAGCAAAAATCTATATTCCCCTGCTGCAATATGCTTAGTAAAGTTAAGAACCAGAGACAAAAATGGTAGAACTTGAGCTCATATAGAGGAAATCAAAGAGGCTTGTATGGGCAGTGTGAGACCAGAAAATGGGGAGTTTAAAAATTCAAAGCCTTTGCCTACAGTGTCTTAAACCAGTGGGATCAAGGACACAGAGGGGAGAGAGGGCCTGCAGAAAAAAGACAGTTGGACAGCAAGAGGATGGAACTCCAGTCAAGTTTTGAAAATGAGGAAAGGTGCACTCCTAACAAGTTGAAGTGGCACAGAAGTAAGTCCCGCCAGCTGTTCCAGAGTCAAGGTGTTTTTAATCTGAGGTAGAGACACATGTATAATTACTTTTGGTGAAAATGAGAGTCAGCTTATACAAGAACACAAGTCCTGGGAGGAAACCTTAAATTGTAAATGGATTGAGGTTTAAAAGAATTTGAATATAGGTGTGGGGCTGAGAAGTTTGTTAAAAAACACTTGCCACTCTTATAGAGGACCTGGATTCAGTTCCCAGTACCCATATGATAGCTCACAATCATCTATAACTCCAGTTCCAGGAGATTCAATGCTCTCTGCTAACATCTGATAAAAGGTACCAGGCAAGAATATAGGGTACATGAAGGCAAAACATTCATACACGTAAGAATTTAAAGCAGGATACAAGATTAACTCAAAAAATCAGTAGCCCTTTTCAGACGACAAGGAGACAGAGAAAGAAATCAGAGAAACATCACCCTTTACAATAGCCACAAGCAACATAAATTAAAGTACCTTGGTGTAACACTTGCCAAACAAGTAAAAGACCTATATAATAAGAACTATGTGGCTCTAAAGAAAGAAATTAAAGAAGATACCAGAAAATAGAAATATCTCCCACACTCTTGGATAGGTAGGATAAACACAGTAAAAAATGGCAATCTACAGATTCAATGCAATCCCCATTAAAATCCCACCACAATTCTTCACTTTGAAAGGATAATTATCAACTTTATATGGAAAAACAGAAGACACAGGATAGTCAAAACAACCCTGTACAATAAAAGGACTTCAGGAGGCATCACCATTCCTGACTTTAAGCTCTACTACAGAGCTATAGTTCTGAAAACAGCCTGGTATTGGCACAAAAATAGACAGGTAGACCAACGGAATCCTGATATTAACCCACACGCCTATGAACACCTGATTTTCGACAAAACAGCTAAAATTATACAATGGAGCTAGGACAGATCTTCAACAAGTTGGTGCTGGCACAATTGGATGAGGGTGTGTAGAAGACGGCAGATAGACCCATGCCTGTTGCCATGCACAAAACTCAAGTCCAAATGGATCAAAGACCTCAACATCAATCCAGCCACATTGAACCTCTTAGAAGAGAAAATAGGAGGTACCCTTGAACAAATTTGTATAGCAGACCGCTTCCTGAACATAACACCAGGGGCACAGACACTGAAAGAAACAATTAATAAATGGGACCTCTTCAAACTTAGAAGCTTCTGTAAGGCAAAGGACACAGTGGACAAGACCAAACGGCAGCCCACTGACTGGGAAAAGATTTTCACCAATCCTATATCCGACAAAGGGCTGATCTCCAAAATATACAAAGAACTCAAGAAACTAGTCAACAAAACACCAAATAACCCTATTAAAAAATGGGGTACAGAACTGAAGAAAGAATTCTCAATAGAGGAAATCAAAAAGGCTGAAACACACTTAAGAAAATGCTCAACATCCTTAGCTATCAGGGAAATGCAAATCAAAACAACTTTGAGATACCATCTTACCCCTGCCAGAATGGCTAAAATTAGAAATACCAATGATGACTCATGTTGGAGAGGATGTGGAGAAAGAGTAGGAGTGCAAACTTGTACAGCCATTTTGGAGATCAGTATGGCAGTTCCTCAGGAAAGTGGGAATTAGTTTACCACAGGACCCAGCAATCCCTCTCTTAGGCATATACCCAAATGATCCACATCCATGCAACAAAGACATCTGCTCAACTATGTTCATAGCAGCACTATTTGTAATAGAAAGAACCTGGAAGCAATCTAGATGCCCCTCAATTGAAGAATGGTTAATGAAGATGTGGCACATCTACACAATGGAATACTACTCTGCGGGAAAAAAAAATGGCATCTTGAAATTCGCAGGCAAGAATAAACCATCCTGAATGAGGTAACCCAGTCACAAAAAGAGGTACACAGTATGTACTCACTCATATATGGATTTTAGACCTAGAGCAAAGGCTCACCAGCCTATAATTCACACCACCAGAAGAACTAGGATACAAGGTTATTGTAAGAGATTCATATAAAGTCCCTCACAGAAGGGACAAGTCCCCCAGAGCACAGGGGAAGCAGAGGGGGGCAGTGACTGGAGAGAGAAGTAGGAGAAAGAGAGGGGGAGGAGAGGAAAACAAGAACGACTAGGAAGATTGAGTCCAGGTAGGAATAGAAGACAGGAGAGAGAGAGAGAGAGAGAGAGAGAGAGAGAGAGAGAGAGAGAGAGAGAGAGAGAGAGAGAGAGAGAGAGAGAGAGAGAGAGGGAGAGAGAGAGAGAGAGAGAGAGAGAGAGGAACATAAAAGAGGGAGCCAATATTGGTTTGAAGATAAAATTGAACCCAAAGAAAGGTCTAGAGAACTAAAAGCCTGCTGCCAACTAACAATTTGAGCTTCCATGGAAAGGCTACCATAAATGCCCTTCCCAGATAGTGAGATCAACAACTAACTTATCCATGGAACCCTCATCTAATACCTGTTGGAAACAGGAGCAAACACCCATACATAAACACTGAGTCGAACTAGAACCCAGATGGAGAGGACAAGACCAGGTGGCAGAAACACATAGAGAGAGCTGACCTGAACAAGGAGGAGCTAACGGCCACTAGACTGATAGCTGGGAAGCCAGCATGGGACTGACTCAGGCCCCCCTAAATATGGGTCTCAGCCAGAAGGACTGAGCAGTCTAAGGGACCTCTGACAGTGGAGCCAGGATGTATCCCTGGTGCACAAAAGGACTTTGTGAACATATCCCCCATGGAGGGATAACTGCCTTAATCTAGAGGCAGGAGAGAAGCCCTAGTCCCTACTTCAAATGACCTGTCAGATCTACATGACCCCAACTGGATGGAATTGTGGTTGGGGATTGGAGGGGAGGGTGGTTAGTGTGCATGTGAGAGGGTGAGAGGGCAGAGAGGGTAAAAGTGAGGCAGAAAGGGAGAGAGGGGGAACTGGGATCAACATGTAAAATAATAAATTAAATTTAAAAAAGAAAATTAAATTAAAAAAGGAGCATGATGCTAACTCTTGACTATCAACTTAATAGAATTTAGAATCACCATGGAAACAAGTATCTAGTCATGTCTGTGGAGGAGTTTCCAAATTAGGTTAATTTAGGTGGGAAGACACCCTCTAAATATACATGGCACCAGTCGATAAGTTGGTGTCCCTGAGTAAATAAAGAGAAGAAAGCTAGTTCACCTAGGACAAATTCAGTTCGATAATTTTAGTTAAATCCTAATGAAAATGGTCAATGGAACTCTTTTGGGGGGATTGTGCAGGCCTTTTTAGGGAAGATACTTGGCCATACTATTAAATTAATGAAAGGAAATAAAAGACACAGTGAGAAGGAAAGCATATTGTTTGTGGTTTGTGGTATTGCCTACTCTTTCAGTTGTGGATTTCTCCTTCAGTAAGGTCTATGGGAAACATCAATGGTGCAGAATATTTCCCTGTTTGATTGATGTTGGGTTTGGCTAGTGGGTTTGGCTAGGTGAAATTAGAGCATCTAGTTGCACAGAGCTTTCAGAAGCAACAGATTTGTTAGCCATCTCTCAAACTCAAGCACCTGATGTAGATCCTAAGAATATGCCAGGTGCTTCATTCAGTAATAATATGGAAATGTATGTGGCAGACACAAACCCTACCTGAAGCTAGCCAACTAGCAGCCTGAAGTAGAAATGCCCTAGCCAACCTACTAGCCATAAGTAAATGTATTTATAACATAAATCCTAATGTCTATAGACACAGGGAAGAGGGCTTTGGTCCTGCCTCAATGTGATATGACAGACTTTTTGACTCCCCATGGGAGGCTGCACCTTCTCTGATGGGGGTAGGGTAAGGAGATGGTGGGGGAGCCACAAAACAGGAGGTAGCAGAAAATGGGATTAGCATATAAAATTAAAAAAAATAAAAAGATTGTTTTACAAAAAATACAAATAAATGCAATTTACAGCAAGCTTACAGCCCCCCAAAAAAGTCTTATTGTCAGAATTCACAGAGTTTTAGGGTACTCATTGCACAAAATTCCACAGAAAAAGTTAGCTAATACCCATCCTAAGCTATGCATACATATATTAGTCAGTATATTTCCCCAAACAGCTTACAGAAATAACAGGAACCAGCATCATGGCAAAGGATAAATATGACATCTGTCAATTTTTATATCTACAGAAAATGTTAGTTTCTTATACAGTAAAGCCTATTGCAACTCCAAAGGCTAAAGACTTTACAGCCCAATTTCTGCTCCTTCCAAGAATCTCAGTCTAATCTGCAAGTTTCTCAGTAAAGCTGAAATCCCTTCAGTAAATGAAGACTGGGCCATTTTCCATTGGAAAGGAAACTTTATAAGAATCACTGAAGTTAACTTTAACCAACCTTAAGCTCTCATAAACTCACATTATAAAGGCAAATACATCCTACTTCATGGCATAGTCACAAAACAATGGTCCTACCACAGTATTTGAAGAGAGACTTGGAGATATCCAAGGAGAAAAAATGATACACATTTCTTTTGGAGGCTGGGATTTTAAATTCATTACACATGAGTCTACACTCAGGCAAAGAGCATAGCATCCTCCCACTCATACCTTGTGGTGGTTACAGAATTGTTTATACTGTTCATGCCTTCTTGAAAAGTGGAATAATTTCCAATTGTGCTAGTCATAGTCACCACCTTATTATAATTGATGTTGGTTTTCTATCTTTTTTAGTGGATTTAAATCTTCTTGGCTTTTATTTTCTCCTTAATCCCTGTGTCTGGGTTTTTCACTGCTAGACTGACAATGAAGTCTAGCAATTGAGTTAGCAAACATTTTCAGCTTTGGAGATAAGACTTCAAACTTACTTAAGTGTATAAAATCTCTTCCTCATCCTCACATGATGTTTATCTGGAGAAATATTGCCAACATATTCCCGACCTACACTTGTTTTATATGTCTAGAAGACTATGGCCCAAAGAGTACAGTGAGAGCAAACCTCTGCCACTACACATCTCAAAAGTAGAAAGGTTGCATAGTTTTTAATACCCAAGAACTGAATAACCATTTTAATAGCAGCAGAAATACTTTCAGATGTCATAACTTTCCTCACAGTATCAACTGTGCTTATGGTGTAATGTTGTCTCCTTTATTTGCTTATACCTTTAAGAAAAATCCAACTGTGCTTTTAACAGTTTGTCTTGTTTCCTAAGCTGTGGTCTTTCCTCTCTATCAAGTACAGTGCAGCCCCTCTTTCCAAAGAGAAACAGCATTCTAATTGCACCTAATCCTTTTCAACTGCTTTGTGAGTATTAAAACTCCTCTACATTTATTTTTGCCTTGTTGTACATGAATTTAAATCATTAAGATACTTAAATCATTTGGGTACTTGATAATGCATAATTCATACGGAAACAGCCAACACAAAGGTTGAGAAGATGAGAGGAAAATTGAAAAGCAAAAAGAAAGTGATAGAAACTACAAATTTTTGAGGCATTGATATGCTATGCATGTGGAGTGTTTTTGGCTTTGGGGTGAGACTAGAATATTTAACAAGTCTATATATTTAAATAAAACATTTGAGAATCAAATATGACAGTGCTTTGGAAAGGATAAAGTATTATATTAAACTAAGAAACTCATATAAGTAGCCATCACTATTCAACAAGATGTCACTGACAACTATATTTAGGGAAAGATGCGATCAGAACTGCCAGCCAACATTGCAGAAAGCTTTGGGTGAGTGGGGTTAGCATGTGCTTCCAGGCCAGGCTACTGAGAGTAAACTGGCAATAATTTCAATGTCTAAGACTTTGGCAAACAAATACTTTGTCAAAGATAAGACAAGGTTTTCCAGCCTCGAAAGGGAAATGCCACCTGGTCCCTGCCTCTGGCCTAAATTTAGTCAATAGAGAGCTGCCTCATGGGTCCAGGGTAGAGAAGAATAATAGTGGAGATCAAAGCTGTCAGAGCTCAGCGCCAAATTGCATTCACCAGCTGCATCTACACAAGGACCTCCCTCTTATGGCCAAAAATAAATCAGGCCCTCTAACTCTGAGGCTTCCAGGACACGTGGGTAGAGCTGGAGGTAGAGATGACCTCGGGATAATGGGGACATTCATCACCGTGCCTTTGCGTACTATCATCTCTAGGATTGGATCGCCCTCGCTAATCTGTTACTCCAAGCTACTGTGTGAACCCTGGCAAATACTTCCCAGAGACTCGGTTAGAGCAGATCCTCAGGGTTTTCCACGCACCCTGAATTCTTTGATGGATGAAGGGAACATTTGCCAGGTGAAGGTACATCCAGAAAGAATATCCGCCAACCCTCGAGCACTCGGAAAGAGTCCAGGGAGAATAAGTGTCCATCTCCAAAGCCACAGAATGAGAGTCTGATGGGAAGGCATGCTTTGCCTCCAGCCCCTGGTATGAGGAAAGCATGAAGTATATCACAACATAAAAAAAAAAAAATGACCTACTTTGGAGTCAGTAGAACTGCGGTGGAGAAATCAGCTGTTCTGCAATTCAGTAAACTTGTTTCTCCTTGTGATTGAAAAAAAAAAAAAAAAAACTGGTCAGGCCAGGCTGGCATGAGACCCTGCCATTCTTCCACTGCCTGTGCTGCCAGGCAAGGACACCACTTCTGTTGGGGAGAATCAGCAAGGACTCTGTGCATCAATACTGTGTTTTCCTTGTGCACTGCCTCATCAGGAAGTTTAACTGTCACACGGCATTCTTCCACCCGGCCAGTATGACTCATCCTCCAAAGCACTCTGTCTCAAAGAGGTACATAAGAATGTTCAAATGCATTGGGAAACACCAGAGATCATTCCAGTCCTCATTAAGAAGTCATGGCAGAGAACTGATCCACATTCTCACATCTGCTTCAGGCTTGGTCAATAAAGACATATAGATTATCTTATTGATACAATGTCAGTATACAATGCTATAATAGAGAAATTGAGATTTCAATCTTGAATGTGGTATTTAGAAAATAGGAAAGCCTAACTAAATATTTTAATTCTCTAAGCCCTTGAAAAAGTTAAAATTATAACAATTACCCTGTCTACTTCCTTTCTAGCAGGCTGATATAAATATCAAATGGAAATTCCAGGGTAAAGGGTTTTTTTTTTTTTTTTGACTCAGAGACACACCTAAGATATTAGTGAATATCAGAACAATTATATTATTTCTTAAACCACAACAAATTATACCTAAAGATGATAATAAAAATAGAAAAAAGAAGTAATATGAAACCTTCCCCCAAAACTCGTGACTGTGAAGGTAGTTGCAATCAGAGCCCATGACATTTACTGTTTGAAGGTCCATTTGAAGTATAGTGTCTTTCAATTCTGCTGTTTCTCTGTTTAGTTTTTGTCCAGATAACATCTGTGTTGAAGAAAGAAATTGCACACTATTGCTGAGTTAGAGTTAATTTGTACTTTTATTCCCAGTGGTATACTCTTTTTTAGTACATACAAGTTTAGGATAGCAAAGTCTTCTTGGTTAATTTTTCCCTTGGTTAGAATGACGTTGCCTTCTTTATCTTTATCTGCTTTGTTTTAGTTTAAAGTCTAGATTTTTTTTAAGATATTGAGATATTGGCACCTGTTTGGATCCTGATTCTGTTTGCTTTGAATACTTTTCTCTATTCTTTCACTTTAAGATTGTTCCTGTCATTGAAGGTAGGATGAATTTCTTATAGATGACAAAATGATGAATTTTGTTTCTTAATCCATTCAGCTAACCTGTGTTGTTTTACTAGAAAGATGAGGTTATTAATATTTAAAGTTAATATTGCATAGAGTTTGGATTGCTGTCATTTTTGTTCTTGCCTTTGTTTGCAAGATGAGAAACTCTTTAGTTGAAACATTATAATAATGGCAGTGTGAACTCAGAAGTAAGACTGAGTTTGCACCTGTCTCTACTTCTTACCACAGTTGAGAGAATTACTTAATTTTGCTCATCTTGCCTTTTGACTCTAAAATGTTAACAATTCTGCCTGCTTGAAGAGGTGATTTTAGAGATGGACCAAGGTAATTTGTGCAAACTAGTAGAATTAACAGTAAGTACTAGCCAAATGAGGAATACTATTGCTTTATGGATCCAGCTGTTTTTGTCCAGTAAAAGAAAGTGACTTAAACAAACAATAATTTGAATTCTTTCTCTGAAAGACCAAATAAAATATTATTTATGGATTATAATATTGAATATCATTCTAGATACTTCTGGTATATCACAGGGACTGTTCATAATTTATCCTTTATAGTTGAAGTCTAATGATAGAAAAAATTAACCTAAGTTGCACAAAAAAATTCAGGCCAAGGCAGCCAGATGAAGAGTGCCTCAGTACACTTAACACTACAGACCTTCTTTGCCATCGAAGAGGCTATTTTCTGATGCCAATTTTATACCAATTTTAAGCAACATGCAATGAATGTCAACAACATCTTTTGTTGAATTTGATCTGTCACAGAAGTGTCTCAAGAGATTAATTACTGGTTCTTATTCAAGTCTTCACACTGCCCTGGTCAGCTCAGGGACAGGACTGAAGAAACATCCATATGCACTCCAAGGAGAATTCTTCTTTTCTCTCCTGGCATCACCAGGCTATTCTACCCAGAATGTCACTCTGTTCTGCCTTGTGGCAGATGTGACACGACATAAAGATTCTTCTCATTCACAAGAACTACTTATGAAGTAAACAGAAGAAGAAAGGCCCTTTTCTTTGTGGAGCCAGAGCTCAGCCAAAAAGCTGAATAAAGATCTGATCTCAGTGTCAATATTAATATTCTTCTCCATTTGCCAAAAGGACTTTCTCTGTTCTGATGAAAAGAAGCCATTTTCTCACCACAATATTCAACAGTCTGCAATTCAAAGCCAACCTTCTCTCACACCTTTGAGGTCTTAAAGCATCGACCTCCTGAGGAGCCAATGGTCCACGTTGGATGCTGACCAAAGGCTCACTTTGTTTCTATAAGCTTGTTTACCTATAGTGTGTGCTTTGGTACAGATGCCTAAAGAAGGGCACACTCAGGTTCAAGTTAACACCCTCCTCTTTCATGAGAATAGTTCCATCTCGTGATTCACAGCACTTGATGTCTACACAATATGCATGCAAAATTACTAGTTTCCAATGAATTCATTCTCTTGCTATCTCCACCTGTCACTTAAACTGTCTCATGTTTATCTTACTCCATCAAGTCCATACATTTAAAATTCCTTGAAAGTAAATTATGTGATATTGTTCTCTGTATTTAAAGTTATTGGTAGAGTTTCTTTATCATTCATTAATATAAATGATTACAACACACACACACACACCAGAACAAATATCAAAGTAAAAAGCAAAGCAATATAAAATATGCATGGCCCTTACCTCCAGTAAGTTCCCTACAGGATAGAAGATGTTGGCATGGATGAAAACTGCAACAGAATCACAGAGAAGTTACTGTCACCAGGACCAACACTTACTGCCTATGCCACCTTAATCACCTGAAGAGTGACAAGGAAGAGTAAGTCTAATAAAGCTGAGTGATTATGTTAATTACTTAATAATCATGACACAGGAAGGGATAATAATGGTCAAATCTGGCAAGAAAGATCTGTAAGGCTAGTGTAGTGAGGTCTTTTCATCAGTTGGGCTTTGTCAGCCAGCTGATATGAAATTAGGTTAATTCCTTTTTGTTCACCACTAGACTTCAACTACAAAGGGAATTTGTGATTACTCTCCCATGATACATCAGAAATATCCAGAAATTCAGTCCATATTATTATTCCTAATGTAATCTATCATAAACTTCTCTTTCTCCTGCAACTTCTTCCAGTCTTGGCCCTTCTGTTCACCAAGACAACATTTGTAAGGAGGAAAAAAGAGAGGACCCCTGCTTGTACTACCTAAAAATCTATTTCATCATGAAGTCTACAGCATCTGAAAAGTGTTTACAGTAGTCCTTAGACAGACATCTTAGCAACCAATCTGCTTTGAAGGACAAAATTTGCCTAAATTTTATCCTACCTATTAGCAAACTCACAGAAACACCTAAGGATATGAAAATGCAGAAAATGGGAAAGCAAATAGTTGTTGATCAAAGGGAAAAAAGATTACCAAATATATGATGTATCACCGGCATTTTGTTTTGACAATGACAACATCAGATCCTTCTCTGAGAACTCTGCTTGAAATGAAAAGCTTCACACAGTTAATACTGAACCTGTGGGTGATTGAGGCTGTTGATGCATTTCAGTGCTTTTAACTTTGTCTCTCTCAGACCCTTGGGTAGTTGCTACTTAAAGAGTTGTATTGAGGATTCTCACAAAATGGTCACATTCAAGGTGATAGGACTACGATATATTACCAAGGTTGGCTTTGACAAAGCAAAGAAAGATCAGCTTGGATGTCAGAAGTTTGGTAGTCCTAAAACTTCCCTGTAGTGAGGTAGTCCTTCTGTAGCACTGACCACGCCCATTGGGGGGTGGAGCGATGGGCGGAGGTGACCTGAGGAAGGAGGTCGGAGGGGGCCAGGAAGGCGCGCTCTTTCTGGCGTGACTCGGACAGGAGAGGATCGGGTTGAATTTCCTGGTGTTCATCTGTCTAGGTTGTAAGTTATTTCTCCCTGAATAAACATCTATTCGGCCTATTTGTTTATCCTGACCCTTATTTACCGCAATATCTGGTGTCAGAAGCGGAATTTACCTGGGTTTTGCCCCCAGGCGGCAAAAGCCGCCCCCCTCCCCCACCTTCCCCAACGGGCAGGGTTTAACCAGGTGGACTCACCACAGCTTTGGGACATTTGCCTCTTCCTTACTGCAAAGGAGATCTTTGCCGCTAAAGCAGACCTGAGAAGGCACTTACCGCTTAACATTTTTTGCCCATTTCCGCACGGGACTTTGCATTCGCGCAGAGCCTCTCGGCGGCACCCGCCCGGGCGGCACCCGCCCGGCGGCACCCACCCGGCGGCACCCGCCCGGCGGCACCCGCCCGGCTTGCACGCGTTTCGTCTTGTGTTACAAGTAACTCCAAAAGTCCCCTTTTAACAAAATTCTGCTTGCCATAGTTTGTTAAGAACTTTTTACAGGAACCGGGATCAGACGAGCCTGGGCGGCTAGGCGCTATTTGATGACACACCTCCAGGCGTAGCTACCACAAGCGGAGATATACAACTAAAAGCATCAAAGTTCCAGGACAGCAGAATTACACCTAAGGTAATTGTAACATCTTTTGCAATTTAAGCTGATATAAAATCTGAGATAAATTGTTCTATAACTATGGCAGATAATTTTACTATGCAGAACTTTAGGAATTATTTTACTTCATATGTAGAAGGGATTTTAGCAGAAGAAACTTATGACTGGACCAATATATACTTTTATTTTGTAATAGCAATGGGTTTCATCATTAACATGATATTCTTAAAGAAATGGTTTGAGATTACAGCAAACAATAAGGAACTTGTACAAACTATGGGAGACTTAGTAACAAAGATTCGAAACATTGAAAATGATAGAATTCAAAGCATAGAGACAAAGATTCGAAACATTGAAAATGATAGAATTCAAAGCATAGAGACAAGGATTCAAAACATTGAAAATGATGGAATTCAAAGCATAGAGACTAAGATTCGAAACATTGAAAATGATAGAATTCAAAGCATAAAAAATATAGAAAGAAAGATTCAGAATATTGAAGATGGCGTTGGCGAGCTGAAAGGTATAATTTGTTTAATGTCAGATACTTCAATAACCAGAACAGAAACAATGCAATGCATTAACAAACTAGCAGAAACAGCCCACTCCTGGTCGGAGGAAGCTACTAATAAGTTTAAAAAACTGGAACATCAGATAGAAAGACTAGATGACAGAATCTCTTCCATGTCTGAGGATAATGACAAGCTAGCAGATAAAACATTGTTTCTGGAAGGCAGTTTACACGCCATTCAGATAATATCTAAAGATGATAAGATTAAAAACATGGAATCATTTGTAGTTGGAGAAAGTAAGAAACTGACTGATACAATGAAGTCTCTAGAAAGTTATTTGATTCAAGAAGTTCAGACACTCAAAGAAACAATGGTAAATAGATTTCAGGCTTTAGAAGACCTTCAGTCTGATACATCAGAAGAAGAACTACAGGTAATAGGGCATAAAAAAGATTTAAAATTTTCCACACCATTTAGGGTCAGGGGAGCTTTCCCTGTATCTATTCATGAAAAGCCAGCAACGAAGAAACATCCAAAAGGTGTCGTTGCATATCAGTGGAAACCAATACGTATGAAAGATTTAAAAGGTATAAAGGAAGCAGTAGTCTCTTATGGCATACATTCACCTTATGTGAAGCAATTAGTAGAATCATGGGCATGGAATAACAAGGTAACCCCTAAGGATTGGGATCAATTAATATCAGCTGTCCTTGAAAGCGCCTCTCAAATAAAATGGAGGGCTTTATGGAGAGAGGAAGCAAAAGCTCTTGAACTTCAGGGCTTAAAGAAAGGGTATAAAGCTCCCCAAGATAAAATTCTTGGTGAGGGTCTCTATGCTGACCCAGAAACCCAAGCTGCCTATGATGAACACATCTTGTCTCTATGCAGTACAGCAGCTTTGAATGCTTGGGATAAGGTTCATAAATTAGGAGAGAGGATAGAACCTTATACCAAGATAAAGCAAGGACCTAGAGAACGTTTTAGTATCTTTTTAGAAAGATTATCTAGGGCAGTACAATTAGAGATAACAGACATAGATGCTAGGCGAATACTCATAGAATCTTTAGCTTATACGAATGCAAATCCTCAATGCAAACAGGTGCTTTGGCCTTTAAAAATGCGATCAGCACCCTTGGATGAATGGGTCCTATATACAGGCAACATTGAGTATAATGACAATAAGACTAAAGCATGGATAGGAGAAGCCATATCTAAAGGTCAGAGAAGATATCAAGATAACAGAGTTCCTTACTATGGTGACTTAGAAGCTTGGGTAGGAGAAGCCATCCCCAAAGGTTTGAAAAGATATCATAATGTCAGATGTTATAACTGTGGTAAGATAGGACATCTAAAAAGAAATTGTAGGCAAAGCTTCCCTAGAAGTAACACCCCCAGGAATGAATCAAACAGAAGGCCTCAGCCTTCTGGGTTATGTAGAAGGTGTGGCAAAGGCAGACACTGGACAAATGAGTGTAGATCGACCAGAGACAAGCAAGGAAACCCTTTACCATCGGGAAACTCCTTGGGGGGCCTCTCGAAGGCCCCCACATCACAGGTGGTTCGAACATTCCCAGTCACAGTGGAAGACAATCTCCCACAGGACAATTAGAAAATTCTGTGCCTATTATAAAAACTCATACTACTCTGGATGACGAACTAGTGACGGAAGTTGAATCAAACATGACAGAAGGAAATGAAAAACGTATATTTTGACAAACTGCTATAAATAGTCATAGGCCTAGATTGATAGTTAAGATGAATAATAGACTGTTTGAGGGTCTGGTGGACACTGGAGCTGATGTAACTATCATATCTAATAAATCTTGGCCTCAAAGATGGCCCCTGCATGAGGTAAATGTTCAATTCTTAGGGATTGGAACCCTGGCTCAGGTAAAACAAAGCACGAGATGGATTGACTGTATAGGACCAGAAGGACAGAGAGGGAGGTTGAGACCATATGTGGCTGATGTAGTGATAAATTTATGGGGTCGTGATCTATTACAGCAATGGAATACACAGATTAACATTCCTCCTGTATTAGATAACCATAGACGACCTCATGATTGTGGAAAGAATACTGTTAAGTACTATACAAGACAGAGACCAAATATCCAGGCAGTACAAAAACAAAATACAAATGCTGAACAAACAGAGGAACCAAAAGCCCTACCTTTAAAATGGCTAACAGAGGAACCTGTCTGGGTAGGACAATGGCCTATGACCTCTGAGAAGTTAGAAGCTTTAGAAAGCCTGGTTCAGGAACAGCTAAATGCTGGACATATTGAGGAATCAACCAGCCCTTGGAATTCTCCTGTATTTGTGATCAAAAAGAAATCTGGTAAATGGAGAATGCTTACAGACCTGAGAGCCATCAATAAAGTTATCCAGCCAATGGGCTCTCTACAGCCTGGAATGCCCTTGCCTTCTTTGATACCCAAAGAATGGCCTATTATAGTTATTGATTTAAAGGATTGCTTCTTCACTATACCTTTACAAGAACAAGACAAAGAAAAATTTGCCTTCACGGTACCTAATTATAACAATTCTCAACCGGTGAAGAGATATCAATGGAAGGTTTTGCCACAGGGAATGCTAAATAGCCCCACCCTGTGCCAATATTTCGTACAAAAGCCGTTAGAAATAATTCGTAAACAGTTTCCACAATCCATAATCTATCATTACATGGATGATATATTGTTAGCTGACTCTAAAGGAGAAATATTAAAAAAAATGTTTGAGAAAGTAAAGGAAGTTTTACCTCGCTGGGGATTACAAATTGCACCTGAAAAAATACAAAAAGGAGAGTCTATCAACTACTTAGGATATAAAATAGGTCTACAAAAAATTAGACCACAAAAAGTACAGATCAGAAGAGATCACTACCAGACTCTTAATGATCTTCAAAAATTACTAGGAGAGATTTCTCAACTACAAACCATAATTGGAGTAGAAGGGCATGATTTAAAAAACTTGAAAATGGCCCTAAAAGGAGATAAGGACTTGAATAGTCCACAAATACTATCAGCTGAAGCTGAAAAGAAATTAAAATGGGTAAAAAAGAGGATACTAAAAGCACATGTGGACCGTGTGGATCCAAACCTAGACTGTATTCTGGTTATATTACCATCTAGAGAATATCCTTCAGGGATTTTGATACAGAGAGAAGATATCATATTAAAATGGATATTCCTACCACATAAACAAAATAAAAAACTAAAAACATATATAAAAAAGATCTCTGACTTAATTATAAAAGGTAAATTAAGACTTCGTCAGCTAATAGAAAGGGACCCAACAAAAATTATAGTACCTTTAACTAATGAGAAAATTTCTTCCTTATAAAAAGATAACGAATATTGACAGAGAGCTTACAGTAACTTTTTGGGAACAATTAGCAACAACTATCCCAAAACTGAGAGAATCAAATTCATAAAAAAAACGATTTGGATTCTTCCACACATTGTAAGAAAAACACCTATTTCTGGAGTTCATACATTCTACACTGATGCAAATAAATCAGGTAAGGCAGGATATAAATCAAAAAATATTAATAAAATGGTTCAAAGCCCTTACAATTCTGTACAAAAGGCAGAATTGTATGCCATTCTCATGGTACTTATGGATTTTAAAGAACCCCTCAATATAGTTACTGACTCTCAATACGCAGAGAGAGTCGTTTTACACATTGAGACTGCAGAATTTATTCCTGACAATACAGAATTAACTTCATTGTTTATACAGTTACAAGATACTATCAGAAAGAGGACTCATCCTATATATATAACACACATCAGATCCCATACGGGTCTGCCAGGTCCTCTAGCACAAGGCAATGATGAAATTGATCGTTTATTGATAGGAAGTGTGCTAGAAGCCTCAGAGTTTCATAAGAAACACCACGTGAACAGCAAAGGTTTAAAAAAGGATTTTTCTATCACTTGGGAACAAGCCAAGGAAATAGTAAGGAAATGTCCTACTTGCTCATTCTATAACCAAACTCCTTTACCACCAGGCAGTAACCCTAAAGGTATAAATAGGAATGAAATATGGCAAATGGATGTGTTTCATTTTGCAGAATTTGGAAAATTAAAATATGTACATCACACTATAGATACATTTTCAGGGTTTCAGTGGGCTACTGCTCTGAGCTCTGAAAAGGCTGATTCTGTTATAACACACCTTTTAGAGGTAATGGCCATTATGGGCATACCTGCACAAATAAAAACTGACAATGCTCCAGCATATGTCTCCAGCAAATTGAAACAGTTTTTTGAGTATTACAAGATAAAGCACATAACTGGTATACCACACAATCCTACAGGACAAGCAGTGGTTGAGAGATCCAATCGTACTTTAAAAGAAATGCTCCATAAACAGGCAGGAGGAACCAAAACACCCAAACACAAATTACATAATGCTTTATTAACATTAAACTTTCTTAATGCTGATGAAAAAAGAAAAACAGCTACAGAAAGACACTGAACAATAGAAAAAACTTCTGAACTAAATCAGCCAGTGTATTTCAAGGATGTACTGACCTCAGAATGGAAAGCAGGATATGTGTTACGTTGGGGTAGGAGTTTTGCATTTGTATCTACAGGAGAAGAAAAACTATGGATACCATCTAAGTTAATCAAGATCCGAGTTGAACAAGAGAAGCATCTTAATGAAGAGAAATGACAAGTCATCCAACAAACTAGGTCCTATGAGGTGTGCGGAGGCCTCTCAAAGGTAGGGGAAGTGTTCTGTTCTTGTTTTTACAGGAAAACAGAGAAAACCTATCATCAAACAGCCAAAAGACACTGAACATGTAGGTGCCTACAGAAGAGAAGACAGCTTTTCAGAAACAATCACTTAAGGAAGCAGAATCTGATATATGGTAAAAAAAAAAAAAAAAAAAAAAAAAATTTAATTGTAGTAAACTATTTCTATATAGAAATCTATTTCTCTCTATTATCTAGTATTCCTGAAGTCCCAAATTTTGTAAACCAATGCTGGCTTTGGAGTTGGATTTGGCTTTCCTTCTCTAAATTCAAGCATGTTGTTAAGATTAAATTCATGGTTTCTGCCTTAAATCAAGAAGCCAATTGGTGTAAGGCAGAAGAAACAAAATCTGGGGACTCATATCTTATGCAATTTTCTCTCTGAAATCCTAATTTTCTCACATACTTTTAATGCTTATTGTTGTCTTTCCCTAATGCATACCTTAAAACTTGAAAATTTTACTTTAATATTGATGTGTAACTTTTCCACAAGGAATAATAACGATTCCTAACAGCAGTCTTTGAACTTTCCGGAAAGAAGATGGGGCCCCACATCATCATTTCCACTTGACTCAACCTGATGCATCGGAACTACAAACATCACCCTAAAACCGGTTTGAGACTGTTTTGCTCGAGACAACTCATGACTAGCTAGCTGTAATGGTGCACCTTTTTATTACACCCTGGCCAGTTTCAAATAGAACTACAGTCAAGAATTTTCTGCCACACAGTGACTAACTACATATGTCACAGCCAGTTCTGTTGAGAAATTTGGTTGCTAAAAATTTTCTTCCTACAGGATCCATTGGAGCAATCATCGTCCCATTTCAGCAGGAAGTAATCTTAATATGACTACGCCCCCTTTCCCTACCCTTGGAAATTTGGGATAATAGTCATCGTCTTTGGGTTGGTTTTAGTTATTTGGGATTGGGTGATGCTTACACTCGGGTTTATCTTTTAGACAGGAATAGGAAATGGTGGGTAAAGGTATGGTTTAGATGGGATATAAGTAGATTAGCCTATTTCCTTGAGAATTTGAGTATGAATGAGATAGTATTTTACAGCTTACATTGTTATGTATTCCTATGTGGTAAGCTATGTAAAATTAAGTTTATATTTTGTTATATTGTGTTAAATGTTTCCACTTATAATATTTATGCACATTATTTTTTACCATATTCTATGTATGTATACTTTTCTTGTGTTCAAGACATTTTGTATATTGATACAATTTGGGATATTTATCTTGCTGCCCTTTATAGTTCTACCTCTTGTCTTGACACTTATACTCTACCTCTATTTTAGGGATTTACATGTAGGTATATGTAAATAGTTATATTGTTTAAGTATTTGTTCCTGCTTTACTCAAGAAAGTTTTAATCAGTCTTTTTAGCTAAGTTCCCGAGTATTATAGATTATCTTCACTCACATTTCCTGTACCTATGAGATTAGTCAGATATAGATGCTTAATCTTCAATCCTTCATAGACATGCAGAACATGGCATTTAAATGTTTTAATATTAGTACTCCTTTGACATGAGACACTGTTGCTCCTGACAGCACCGTGCATTTTCCCGAAAATATGTTGGACACTGTTGTTGCTCCTGCTGGAGTTCAATCTCGCCTCAGCTAATGGCCTGTTGGGCATAGAATTGCCCCCACCTTGACCACTGATTTGGACATGCAGTCCTATGTGCTTACAGGAGACAAATATAGAAGACTGCTTGACCTTGCCAAGTCAGGGTAAGACAGCCATTCTATTTCCCTGCTGTTGTTGTGGTCTGTCAAGTTCTCTTGGCCTTAGCCAAATCTGGGTGTACCAACGTCGCTGTGAGACCTAGGGTGACTGTTCAGGTGGCTTGCTGTTTCTGTCCTTGCTACACCGTTTTGGAAGTTGTCCATCCGCATTTCCTGTCTACTCTAGTATTGTTATTTTCCTTCTCAGGTCTTGATGAGGTTGAAGATTAAACTATCACAACTATTATTCTCTCTTCCTAGTTAGATATATTAGGTACTAGACTTACGTTTTCCAGCTTAGGACAACTCTATTGTAAACTCCATTATGCCCTCACCCTAGGACTAGATATGTAGGTCATTTTGTTCTCGATTTTCCTTTTCTTAGAGCACACTTGTTATTCACTGTTTTGTATATAGTTTTGTATTAAGCCTAAATCTTTTCTTTAGACTAAAAGGGGAATTGTAGTGAGGTAGTCCTTCTGTAGCACTGACCACGCCCATTGGGGGGTGGAGCGATGGGCGGAGGTGACCTGAGGAAGGAGGTCGGAGGGGGCCAGGAAGGCGCGCTCTTTCTGGCGTGACTCGGACAGGAGAGGATCGGGTTGAATTTCCTGGTGTTCATCTGTCTAGGTTGTAAGTTATTTCTCCCTGAATAAACATCTATTCGGCCTATTTGTTTATCCTGACCCTTATTTACCGCAATACTTCCCAAGTGCATAGTGTAGATATAATGCCAGAAAAAGCCTGATGTGTGTATGTGTAAAGGTAACCATACACAATCTGGCTTATAAGATGGCAAAATTTCAGTGTGATCCAAGAAGCAATCAGGAGATCACTATGGAACCCCAACAGCAGAAGCATGGGGTCAAAGAAATTGGAAGCCTTGGTGTCCTTAAGAAATAATGCATGAGGGCAGAGGAGCTGCCCAAGAATAAACACCAGGGGGCAGTTCTCCAGATATCATAAGGAATTTGAGTGCTATGCAATGTCTCTGTACTGAGAAGACAGAGACAAAGGACACACTAGAGTTCTTTGGTCATCCAGTCTAGCCAACCAATGAGCTTCAGATTTAGTGAGAGCCCTTGTTTCCAAAATATAAGATGAAGGGGGTAGAGAGATGCTCAGCAGTTAAGAGCACTGACTGCCCTGCCAAAGAACTTGGGTTTGTTTCCCAGCACCCATATGGTGGTTAACAACTGTCTCTTACTCCAGTTCCAAGGAAACCAGCATCATTTTCTGGCCTCCACAATAATGTCATGCACGTTATACATGGACATACAGGCAGGCAAAACACCCATACACATAAGATAAATTAAGTGTTTTTAAAACAAAATGGAGAGCAACCAAAGAAGATACCAGACATAGACCTCTAGCCTACACAGAGAAAACTGTACAATCACACAAACACACATGCATACAATAGATGGTTCTAACTCATGATCCAGGACAATGATATACAATACAAACATATGTAAGCCACATCTGTCACATCAAAGTTTCAGTTTTCCAGCTTTTAAAACAGGTAAAATTTTTCTAATTAATTCCCTTTTTAAAAAAATATTCCATGGTGGACAAATCATTAGAGGGTTCAGAGCAATATTCAAAGGGCTTTAGATTAATGAAAGTGATGCAGCAGCTGAATTATGTCAGGCTATGTGGTGAATACAAGGGGAATTATAAACTATGTGATAACAACAACATCACAAAGTGGAAAAGGAACAAAAGACTATACCCAGTGCTGTAGTTCTGATCAAACATGCCAATAACAGAGAAAGATAACAAAGCTATGCAGAGGGTACCAATGCCACAAGCTTGCTAATAAGACCCATTTACAACTGCCTATTTATTCCCTTCTTATTTGTAGAAAAATGCATGCAATTCATTTTTTTCTGAGAGAATCTGAGTTGTTCCTTGCAGGATAATAATGATGGGAAGGTTTTACAGTGTTCAGCCAGATTAAATCTTTATTATCTTTTTGAGTACTCACCTTTTTTTAAGAGGTAGAACTTTTCATATTACATCAGGGACCTTTATACAATGAGGATTGTTATTCTTTCCTAGTACTTTCCCCACATCCTTTCCCCTTCCTGCCATCTCCGCCATACAAAAATACACCAGACCTGAATGATAACCGTGGAGATGTCTGATGAGAATGCCTGGGTGTTAAAATGCTGCAAACAAATAGCACAACACTGGGCTGAGAATAATCTTCCAACTTAGTCCTTAATCCAACTGAATCTGAACCCCACATCTGTGAATTATGAACTGGAGAGAAGGGCAGTTTTCTGAGCCTCACTTAATCCCTGTCTCATGATGTGTGTGGGAGAATGCCATCAAGATGAAATGAGAATATGTATGTGAAGATCACACACAAAACAAAACAAAAAGTACTTGATAAAGAGGGGCATTCTTATAAACAATAAATAGTTATAAGATACATAATATATGCCAATCAATGTTTTATAGGCTACTTCAACAGAAAATAAATTTTTCTCTCGAATGTCAGCAATAAGAACTTACATTTATTTATATCAAAAAGATAACCTTGCCTTATCCAATGCCTGACCTACAAATGAGATACAACTTCTGAGGCTTCCTGCTTTCACCTGAAGTCTCTCCAGTCCTGCATCTTTTTTCCCCTTATGAGAAAATTTAGCTCCAGGAAATAAAATTGTACTAAAGTCTGGGACACAAAGATGAGTGAGACCAAGTGTGATCTTCCACTAGCTGCCTCTCTAGTGGAGGATATAGACACATAAAAAGATGCCAGCAGGACTTTCACTGAAGGTGGCCATCACTTATGATTAAATTCGAACGTGTACACAAAGTGCTCAATTCAGAGATTTCCCTCCCAACTGCATGAGTCTACTGCTGAACTATTTCTCCAAGTACATCTGTGGGAGTTTTGTGCCGTTTCAAATCCCTTGATTCTATATTAAGGGCTTCAGACATACTATCCATCTTGGAGAAACCAAGTTGACTGTACACCTACACCACAAGCAGGAGAAAGGCCATGCAAAGATTCAAATTGAATGACAAAGTCTCCCTGGGTCATCAGAGACTCATTCACATTTATCTGTAAAAGAAATGCCAATTGGTAAACAGACTCAAGGATACAATGGGCTAAGGAGTGGGAAGTTCATTCTGGTTAATTGACTATCAAAGAAAACTACTTATTATTTCAATTCTTAATTCTTTCCCAAATGCTTTTTTTCTCTTTTTAACTTATCAGGAATATACTTGAGAATTTCTTATCAGTTCATCATAACAAATAGGAATTAGTTTTACTCTGCAGTAGATTCATTCCTTCCTTCGATGTTTCTTTCTCTTTCATTTGTTCTTTGAGGACCCCCCCCCACAATTTGCTGTGGGATTCAGCAGGACACACATTTTTATGATCTCCAGTCTGGGCTCAGAAGCAAATGTCGAGGAGAGGTGGGTAAGGGTAAACAGTCTTGGTGGGACAGACAACGGGACACTGGTATTGAGCCCTTGGGAATATGATGCAAGTCTTCCAAGGAAATTTTCGAAGTTATGTAGAGGCTTGTTGCTGAGAACTATGGCTCAGCTGAGAAGGCAGATGCATCTTCAATTGTCCACTCCAAGGTGGTCTTTAATAGGGACAGACAGAGACAGAAACAGTGATGGCTAGCTGTCTCCTTTCCTCATGGCCCAGAAACACAGGCAGTACTGCCCATGCCATTCCCAGGTTGGCAGCTCCTAGTGAGGTACTTGCACTCCAGTTCTTACCCTATGCAACAGTTCTGTGTTTTCTAAGATCAAGAGACCATGATGCAAGCTTTCTAAAGGGTCCTTGGAGCCCTCTACTCTGCCATTCTCTGGTGAAGAGGGACACACACAGCCCTGACAACTCAGCACAGTTTTTATGTGAGGTACAAGCAGGAGGTTGGCCTTGATGTGAAACCTGCTCTCAGTCTCTCAGCACATCCTGTGCTTACAGCCTGACACATCACTGTAGGACTCTAAATGTGATAAATGTGATCTTGTACTTTCCAGAGAATTCAAAACTCTCCAACAGCATTAGGAACTCTAATAGCATCTTCCCCATCGTTTATCCTGACTAAAACAGAATAAATAACCAATATTCTTCATGAGTGATCGAAGAGGTGATTCAGGCACATAAATGCTTTAGCCAGATTCTCAGTAATGACAAAGAACTTGTGATTTTCATTTCCTGAATGTCTCTGTCTAACTTCCTCTCTGTGTCGTGGTTCTTGCTTGTCTCCTCTTGAACGCAACTCATTGCCTCTGTACCTTGCTAATTGATCATAATTTCCCTGACAGTGCTTCAACACACAACACCCCATTTAGCTGGAATCCATACTTGTCTGGAGAGAAGCAAAAGCATTGTCCAAGCTCTGGTGTATTTATCCAAATATAAAGTTAAAGGTTATTTGTGTTGTGAAATAAGTGAGATCTTGTGAATGTCTCCATGTTTAACATGTAAAACACTCATCAGAAAGTATATCTTATAAATTTGAAGTAAGCCTTGTTTAAAATAATTTTAAACCTAATTATGCTGTGTATTTCACTATTAATACATTCAAGTTTGAAGGGAAAAAGCTTTCCCTGCCTAACCTATAATTCGGGGGGGGTGCTATTTTGTTTTGAGGTTTTTGGGGGGTTGGTTTTTGGTTTTTTGCAATTTTGTAAAACATATTTCACCATTAAAGTACCTATAGAACTTTTAAAAAACAATAAACACCTTTTAGTAGAAGCAAGTCTTATGCCAAAATAACTACTACTCTAAACATTCAGTTTTGGCTGAATTTTCAACTCGTAAATCTGGCAATCCTGTTTCCTGGAACTTGCAATCTGACCATCCATGGCAGCTTTCAAATACATTAAGTTTTTAATGACATTAACAGACTGGCATAATAATACACTGGTGATTGATCCTCACTTGATTCTGAACTCAGGAAATTAATAGCTTGTTCTTTCTGATCTCCCCAAGGAAGAGAAAGTGGTGTAAATCCAGATTGACAAAGATGAGAACACTGTACTGTAAAACATCATTTTTTGCTGTAATTTTATCTCTAGGATTCCCAGAAAGCTCTGTAAAATATGTGCTGTCAGTGAAAACATCTTTGGCTTCAAGTAATGGGAAATACAAACTGAAAGGAAATGCAGAAATGCCTATAACCCAAAACTCACATAGTTACTAGCAGACAAGCCTGAGTCTAGTCTGTCATTGTCTTCTGCTCCTCCTCATTGCCAGACGCTTCATGGCTGCCAATGACAGATAGAATGAATACTGCCCTGCCCACATTCAGTAGAAGGGAAAGGATAGTTGCCCATCGATCTAACAGAGCCCTCTTCAGTCAGAACACTCCTCCACTTATGGATGAAAAGCTGTCATCAAGAGAATGCAATGTAATTATCAGCTTAGAAATTAGTCTCTCCTGGAGCCATGGATGAAATAGACATCAAAACAAAATGAAACTCAAAAGAAGTTATGGAGGAAAGAAGCTGAATCCATTAAAATTATTGTTAGTTTTTCAATTATTCTATCCCAGATGGATCGCTTTAATCAGATATCTGCTATTTATGTGTCTTTGAGAGGGTGGATTTTGGGTATTGAGATGAGGTATCAGTACAAAGACCAGGCTGCCCATTCTTAGTTGACAGTGTAAGAATAATAAACTGGTTGGAGGAAAGAAGATGAGAGGGTGAGGGCTCTGCTTCTTCAAGGTTATCTTGTGACACAGAGAAGGGATCTGCTTTCTGTGGCAGGTCAGAAGCATTTGTCTCTGAGGCCAAAATGATCTCACTGGCAGAGTGAAAACCTCAACAAATCTCATCATAATGTGTTATGGAAGAATTCATGCAGCCACCAAAACCAAAAGCAAAAAAACTCAGCCAAAACACAAAGAAATGTGAGCTGGTTCTCAGTTGCACTCAAAAGAGTTTTTTGGCCAGGTGGTGGTGGCACAACCTCTAATCCCAGCACTCAGGAGGCAGAGGCAGGTGGTCCCTGTGAGTTCAAGGCCAGCCTCGTCTTCAAAGAGAGTTCCAGAACAGTCTCCAAACCTACAGAGAAACCCTGTCTCAAATAAATAAATAAATAGTGTCCATTGTCCCTCAATGTTCAGCAAGGCACTTCCACATTAAATGACATAGTCACAATAATAGGCACTAATCAAGTCTGGGACTTTGTAGACTATCATCTACATGAAGATGTTTCAAGTTGCCCTCATGTGAGCCTGCCTCATCCAGTCCATTTTTTTTTTAACAACTGGAGATTTACCTTGCATGGTAAATTGCTATCTCCATCCCTCACCTTTTCTTTCTTCCAATGTATAAGGAATGAAGAAACCATGCCTTCATTCTCTGAGGCTACAGTATCTAGATTAGATACTAGACCAAGAGGAGCAAATAAAATTCTCAAACATACACTACTTACCATAGTATGAAAAGAACCATATGGTATAGATGTGACAGAAGGCAAGTGAGTTTCTGCAAAGAAAACAACTAATATTGGGAGCTTTTTAATAAGACATAAATAAAATTGATGTAATGGAAATATGGCAATTTTCCCACAGTTGATTTCAAAATTCAGTGTTGGCTGCATCAACATCTAAATATTAGCAAAATTTTTAGGGTATTCCCCATCTAATGCTTTAATTTGCAAGGAAAATTGAGGCTCAATATAGCCAAAGACAACAATTAAAAAGGGAAAAAAAAAACAAAGAGAGAAGAGACAGAAGACTCATCACATTGAGTGGAGAGGGATTAATGGTGGCTTATCGTAGCAAGGACAGAAAAGTTAAATAAGTGGTGCTGACTCTATGAAACAACAATAAATTTATAACAAAGTTAGTACCATGGTGCACTAAGAAGAGTGTGTAGTCATTTTAATTCAGAAGTCTAAGTCAGCTGTGTACCTATAAAAAGAGAGCTAGAGAATCTATGTGTAGCTCAGCATAAGTGTTTTCCTAACATGGAAAATGCACTTGGTTCAATCCTCAGCACCACAAATTAGGCATAAAGCATAACACATTATTTGCAAAAAATCAATCACATAGCTGTCATTGAAACTCATGGAGTAGAGCTTTTGTGAGCACAAGGCCCAGAACTGACTCCCCAACTCCAAGCTTTGTTTTAAAAATCAATTTCAGGCATGTTGCAAATGAAGATACAAAATAAGGAAGCACCTCTTGGGAGGAAAATAGAGCCTAGAGCCTCTGCAAACTAAGGGAAGCATACGACTCTTAAACAGAACAAGACATAAGGGGGAGAATAAGAAATTGGATGTCATTAAAATTTTCAAATTCTGCTCATCCAAATGTATTCAAGTCCCACAGTGGGAAAATACGTAAAATGTATATATCCTACAAAAGACTCATATTAACAGTATGTAATAATGCAACAGAGACAAATACATGAATACAAAAATGATCAAAATAAGTAAAAATATGCATCAGTGAAGAGTGTATCCATATGGCCAATATACACATGAAGACATCTTCAGTTTCATTTAACCAAAAATGAAAATTAGAAACACAACATTGCTAAAATGCTATATGCAGAAAACGTCGTGTTGGTGAACATAAGGATATACCGAATTCTCACAGAATTAGTAAGAGAATGTATTAAGTTAACATACTTGAAGAATCTGACTGTATCTCCTACATATTCACACATAGCTATCATCTGACTCAGGAACTCGATCCCTAGATAGGTATGAAAAAAACAAATGAATACAAATGTTCAATGAATGACATGAATACAGGGCTGAGAAGATAGCTTAGTCAGTAAAGTGTTCACCCTGTAGGATCTGATTTCAGCCCTGAGAATCCAAGCATAAAAGGTAAAGGCAAAAAAAGAGAGAAACAATGCCCAAGGTTAATTTCCTGGCTTCTGTACATACATAATATGCACTACATACACATGTGAACACACACAGAGAGACAAATAAAAGACATGAACAGGAACAATCATAGAGAAATCATTCATAACTGTCAAAACAAACAAAATCTCAAGTACCTATTAATAGCAGATTAATACAGTAGGAAAAATGACCAAGATATCATGAGGATGGCTATTATGTTTGTAGGGACAGCAATGACAGGGGGCATATGGTGGAGGTTTCCAGAAGCCTTGTAAACAATGTTATGCTTCTCAGCTGGATGCCGCTTATAATTGTGTGTTCACTTGTTCAATATTCATGATCTATGCATTTCTTCTGCATATATTTTACACTTAATAAAGAATGTTTACATACCATAAATAAAATAGAGAAAGTATGAAAATGGAGAAGCATTTGCAAACAGCCAACAAAACAAATTAATTGAAACAAATCCAGTGCTGTTCACTTTTTGCCAGTTGAACATGATTTCATGTGACTTGCCAAGCAGAGAGCAGACCCATCCTGAGGCAGTTCAACCAATGGAACCAAACTAGGCTGCTGCCCACAGAGGCAACATCCTCACTCTCACTCAAATCGGAGGGCATTAATAAGGAAAGGTGTTTCCACTCTGGAAAAGAAGGCAATGCTAATAACATACTGGTTTACACTAAGGACACCTGTCTACACACATGGCATTGATCTGGTCTCAGCATTCTTGTGACAATTACATGCTGCTGACTCTGCACATATAAACCAGCCCAGAATTCTCCTCTGATCTCCAAATTTATATGAATTGATTCATCAAATTTGACATTTTTGAAAATAAAAGAAATAAATGATTTTAACCAACCCAACCTGTAGCCACCTGGTTAATAGTTCTAAAAAGCTTCTAGAATAAAACTTCCCCCAAATCAAAATTGCCCCTAACAGGTTCCCATCTTCATACATAGTATCCCCATGTTTCTCTTGCTCTGATCAAAACTTTAGCACCACATTTCACCCATAACTATACTTAAAACCCTATACTAAATCTGTCAACAAATAAACTCTCTCAGACCTACCAGAAATAGACAACTATACATGTCCTTCATATTGCTGCTTTAGGGTAAATAGCCATTGTGGGTTGGATGACTTCCCTCTTGCTCCTTGCCTCCTGCAGTGTGTTTCTTAACAATGTGGCTTTGTGTTACTTCCCATCTGCCTTTCTCTTCGCCAGGTAAAAACAGGCTCAAGTGCTTCAGTTGAATGCATTTTAACTATAATCTAAAACAGTGAAGAATTGCCCCAAAGGCATGTTACTGACTGGATAATAATTCCACAAGTTTGTCTGAAATCAGTAACTCTGTATAACCTATATATGAGGAAAGGTCCACTCTGACTTTTGCTAAATTTGGCATCTGTTCCTCCACTCTGTAGTTTGGAGTATATATGTCTCCTAATATCCTTAAAGACATTACATTACACTTTCTGTTTTTCATTCTCATTTTCTTAAACCTAAGCATCGAGGCTAGAAATGCTTCTCTAGTCTATGATTTCAAGACTAGAGGGAAATGACAATTTTTTAGCACTGTTTTTTGTTTTGTTTTGTTTTTAAGACTTAAAGATAAAATAGTTTTGAAGCTGCACATGTAAATATGAAAGACTTTCTCTGATTTATAAGAAAAGCAAGCATCACATAAAAAATCTGGGAACTGTGATATCCTCAGGGGCATAACTTGCTTCTTTGGGAATAAGAAAATGGCACTTACAGAACTGTTGAGGATACAGAAACACTGGCTAATAATGACTGGATAATCACAAAGTATAGTGCAATTAGAAGTTGAAAAGGCAGGGAAGTGTTCACTGTAGATGAGGGTTTTGTGGTCAGTTAGGATATTGTGAGAATGAGTGACCTGAGGCATTGGGATGTCCTGGTAACTAAGGAAGAGGTCTGTCTGTTAACATTGAAAAAGTTCAGGTTTATCTTCTCGTATTATATTTCAGGACAGGTGGGATAAATAAGGACTAGATTCAAGTCCCCGTGTAGATAAGTAGCCATTGTCTTCTGAGGTCTCTTTGGAGTCTGGATGTTCAGATATCATCTCCTAAAATTCACAAACACTCAGCTCCATGCTTGTCACTCAGTTCAAGGTATTTGGCATAAGTACACCAATTAGTTAAAACACTTGTCCAAAAACAGACAGCAGGAAAGAGAGTGTTCTGTAGATAAGCCCTACTCACAAACAAACCTTCCACATTATAGACATTTAGTGCTGAACTCATATTTCCACAAGGAAATGGAAACTATAAGAGGAAACAAGTAATACCAAATTTTCTTCCTCTCTGAACACTGCCTGTTCTTTTACCCTGCAGACTGTGTAGCCCTCCAGCATATGACCAAATCGGACCCCCTGAATGAGGATCTCAGTTAGGAGGCCTGGGCAGTGGAACCAAGATGTATCCCTGGTGCACACAAGGACTTTGGGAGCCCCTTCCTCATGGAGGGATACTCCCTTAGCCTAGAGACACATGGGAGGGCCTAGGCCCTACCCCAAATGACAGAGTTTGATGATCCCTCCTGGAAGTGCCCACCCTCCCTGGGGAGTGGATAAGGAATGGAATGGGGTGGGGGTCGGTGGGTGGCATGGGAGGATGGGATGAAGAGAGAACTGGGATCGATATGCAAAATAAGAAAAAAATATTAAAAACAAAAAAAAAGAAAAATGACTTAGTACTATGCAAAAAAAGACTAGGCTCAAACCCTTATATCAAGGATGGATAAGGCAACCCAGTAGAAGGAAAAGGGCCCCAAGAGCAGATAAAAAAGTCAGGTAGAGGCATCCTTACTCTTACATTTAGGGGTTATACAAAACACCAACCTTATAAGCATAGCATATTTGCAGAAGACTTAACTGAAAATCCATGCAGACTCCATGATTTCTGCTTCAATCTCTGTGAGTTCCTATGAGCACTGCTTAATTGATTCTGTGGCCCTGTTCTCCTGGGATTCTTGACCTCTCTGGCTCCTTCATTTCCTCCCTGTCTTCTACAGGGTTCCCTGATCTCCAAGGGCTATCTTCAGTTTATAATGTTTGGCTGTCTATCTCTGCATCTGCTCCCATCAGTTGTCCTCAGTAACCTCTTTGATGATGATTGGAGTAAGTATATACTATGAGTATATAAGGACACTACTATGAACCATCATGTTGACTTTTTTCTAGCATAAGTCTCTGGACTATCCCTCCAATTACTGATCATCTTGGCAGTGTTGGCATGGACTCCCTCTTAAGGTATGAGCTTCAAGTCAGACCAGTCACTGACTGGTCACTCCCACAAGTTCTTTGTGTCCATTGTTCCAGTACATCTTGCAGGTAGGATAGATTATAGATTGAAGGTTTTGTGACTGGTTGTTGTCCCAGTCCCACCTCTGAAGGCCTTGCCTGGTTACAGAGGATGACCGGTTTAGGCTCCAAATCCCCCATTACTAAGAGTCATCTCTAGGGTCACCCTTGTAGAATCCTGAGATTTTTCTACTGGACTAGGTTTCCACATCAAAACACACACCACACACACACCCTCAATTCCAGTCATCTCTCACAATATTATCTCCCCCCATCCCTCCCCCAATCCCTCCTGTTCCCATCCCTATCTGTCCCTACTACACATTCAGGATCTATTTCATTTCTCTTTCCCAGGGATAGCTATTCATCCACCCTTAGAGCCCTCTTTGTTACTTAGCCTCTCTGTGTATCCTTTTATTTTATAGCTAAAACCAACTTACAAGTGAGTATATACCATGTTTGTCTTTCTTGGTCTGGGTTGCCTCTATCCATTTGATTGCAAATTTCATGATCATATTTTTAAAAGCCGGGTAATGCTCCATTGTGTAAATGTACCACATTTTCTTTATCCATTCTTCAGTTGAGGGATATCTAGATTGTTTCCAGTTTCTAGCTATTATGAATAAAGCCACTATGAACATAGTTGAGCAAGTGTCTTTGTAGTAGAATGGGGCATCCTTATGGTATATGCCCAAAAGTGATATAGCTGGGTCTTGATGTAGATTGATGCCAGTTTTCAAAAGAACCACCACATTGATTTCCAAAGGCTGAAGAACTTTGCAGTCCCACCAGCAATGGAGGATTATTTCCCTTGTTTCACATCCTCACCTGCATGATCTCTCACTTGTGTTTTTTATCTTAGCCATTCTGACAGATATAAGATGGAAACACTGAGTTGTTTTGATTTGCATTTTCCTAATGGCTAAAATTGTTGATAATTTCTTTAAGTATTTTGCAGCCACTTTAGTGTCCTCCACTGAGAAATCTCTGTTTAGATCTGTACCCAAATTTTTAATTGGATTATTTGTTTTTGAAATAGCTAGTCTCTTGAATTCTTTATATATTTTGGACATTAACCCTCTATCTGATCTGGAGTAGGAGAAAATCTTTTTTCCATTCTGTAGGCTGCCAGTTTGTCCTATTAACAGTGTCCTTTGCATTACAGACTTTTTTTCAGTTTCATGATGTGCTATTTATTGATTGTTGATCTTAGAATCTGCTGTGCTATCAAGGTTCTGTTCATAATGTTATCTCCTGTGCCAGTGTGTTCTAGGCTATTCCTCACTTTCTCTTCTATCAGGTTCAGTGTGTCTTCTTTTATGTTGAAGTCTTTGATCCACTTGGAGTTGATTTTATGCAGGCTGATAAATATGGGTATATTTCCATTGTTCTGCAAGCAGATATTCAGTTAGACCAGCAGCATTTATTTAAGATGCTTTCTTTTTTTCCAATGTACATATCTGGCTCCTTTACAAAAAAAATTGGGTGTCCATAGGTCTGTGGATTTATGTATAGATCTTCAGTTTTATTCCATTGATCAATGTGTCTGTTTTTATGCCAGTACCATGAAGCTTTTATTATTATAGTAAAAGACTATTTTGTTTTGTTTTGGTTTTTGGTTTTTTGTTTGTTTGTTTGTTTGTTTGTTTTGAGGCAGAGTTTCTCTGTAAGCTCCAGCTGCTGCCCTGAAACTAGCTTTACAGATTGAGCTGGCCTCAAACTTACAGGGACCTGTCTGCCTCTGCCTCTGCCTCTGCCTCACAAGTGTTGGATCAAAGGTGTACACCACCACCACCCATTGAGCATGAATTTTATGTTAGCAGAAAAGCAACCTCCTACCTGGTAGAACAGTGTTCAAAATTCTCTCCACTCAAACCTTTCTATGCTGTTCTGGCTTTATTGGTTTCTTTGGCCTTCACTAGCTGAAAGGCCTTTCAAGGGAAGCCTTAGCTGAAGCTTCAGAATACAAAGCCTTTCAAAAGAGTTTCTGTTCACAACAGAGACAGGGACCCCAGCTTTGCATGACCAGCTTCCTCTTTGCACTGTCATCCTGATCCAACCATGTACTCATCCATCTGGAAAACCCCAGTAACTAGCTCACCTCAGATTGTCTTGGATTGTCCAGATTGTAACACTCGGTATGTAGCCTAAATACTGAGAAATCTCTTCATTTCACACAACCTGGCATGAGTGGCTACCCAACTCTAAAAACCCTTCCAAAGCAGTTTGGAAATCACCGATTCAGAAACAATGTATTACCACTGGCAAACAAACAAACAAAAAGCCAGTGCTTCTACAGAGAATACTTCAAGCCACTATTAGTATGAATTGGTTTATCAGCAGTTTTCATGTGGAATCAGATGCGGGAAGCCACCTGGTAGCATGGCTTGTTGGAGTCCTCAATAGTCAAATTCATTTACAAGGTTCTCCTGCCCAGTCCCCTTCAGAAATCTACTGTCACTCAAACAGGGCCTTTATCCATGGAATAAAGAATACACGTGAAACCTGAGACCTCCCCACTGCCAACACCATTGCTTTTCTTCATAGCCAAGTAGTTCATTTTCTTTCCATATTTTAGAAGCATAATCCAGGCTGCAGGGCAGACTGGGGTCCACATGGATGGAGCTCAAGCCTGAGACCTCAAGTTCATTAGAATAATGCTGTAACCTAACTAAGCAGCCACGGAAAAGCCTGAACAATTGAGTTGAAAATAATGCTTTCAGGCACAGGAGTCCATCACAACAGCTGGAGCGAACATCCAAACCAGAGAATGAGAGCCCAGCAGAGAAAGGGACTGTTCAAAGATGCCCAGATGATCCCTTTGTTGGCAAAGCTGTCCAGATGCTCATGAAGCTTTAATTAAGCCCAGTTCTAATTAATCTGTGACCTTATTCAAACCAACTGTTTCCCATGCCTCAAATGCCTCTCCAGCTTTAGATGCCCTTTCTCTTCAACTGGAATCTGGAGATCTGTTTTTTTATTAAGTTTAATTGAGTGATGACTGAACCATGATCTCTCATAAGTAGGGAATTCTCCACCAGTAGAATTTGTACAACAGACGGATTACAGCAAGGTGTCAAAGATTCTATGATTTATACTGATAAAAGGTTGAGTCCAGCCTGGACTGCATCCAAAACAGGACATCAGACATTACAAACTTGATTGATTGAGCGAGAGCTGAAACTTTTATTTAGAATGAGTAGGCTCAAATAGCAGCAAGGAGGCCACTGGGAAATAAAGGGAAACTATATAAGGAGATGTAAGAGAGAATCAGAACCAAAAAAATGCCAACCATCCCCTGTTCTTTAACTTACAGCACCTGGGTACACTGAGCTGCAAGTGGCTTGTGGGTGCTTCCAAATGCTGAGCCCCTCAACAATGACTGGAGCATGGAGGCTGCAGGTCATTTGCTTGGACTATGATCAGTCTCCCTCTTTTACCCAAACCATGAGGCTATATATAACTATTGTGTTCTACGTTGAATGGTTTATAAATATCCAAGTGATGGCTAAGTATTCCATTTGAAGCACTGATATAAACTTCTTATGCTATCTGTCTCTGAATATTTTATATCAGTACAAATACTCTTGTAAGGAGTAAGGTTCTGCCTTCTCCAGACTCTCCATCTTGACTCCTCCTTCCTACTTCCTCTTTCCTCTTTGTCTCCTAGTCCCTCCTATCTTCCTTTCCTATTGTCCAACAGTGCTTTATTCATTAACCAGTATGAGAAACATGTACAGAATGACATCTCCCATCATCCTCTCACAAACCATAACTATCAGTATGGTGTAGAAAATATGGACTGCTCTTTGTATCTCTACCTATAAGATGTTTCAAATGGACTTCTAATCAAAATACTTAAAAGTTTCCAATAACTTTTAGTGTAAAATCAAAGTCCTTATGGAAGGTGACAATTTCTTCCAAATCATGATTTCTTATGGAAACAAGTCCTGGTTTCTGGTGACAGAGCAGACTCTTACTGGACAAGGCAGGAAAAAAATTTACTAAAGGGTAACTAAAGAGTAGCTGAAAGAAATTCTATGACCGACTGATGAGGAAGCTGTGTATTCAAGACAATATAGGCAGCCTCATGTTAGTCTCCTCATGAAGACTTCCTAGCATCTCTTTTCACATGGACTCAACTGTTCAATCAAAACCTCCATCACTATTGTGCTCGAGGGTCAATAGTCCTGCCAGCATGCTCTCTGGAAGCATGTTCTCTGGGAATTATATTCTGCCTCACTTGGCTCTCTTCTGGCAAGAAGTCTCCCTGAGGGTGGGAGTTTCTGATTAACTGAGTTTACATAATGTCCATGTCCTGGTTATAAATAAAGATAGTAAAGTAGGCATTCTAATGTCAAGCTTTGAAATTTTCTAAAAATTAGTAGTAACACTTAGAAACCTGAACAATTCAAATTTGCTTTGCTATGCGAACTGCAACTTTACCAGTTGCAGGCATCTTATATCTTTAGCAGCTTTCATTTGTTCAAAAACTCATGACACCACTTATGACTGACAGAGCCCTGCACCCCAAGAGCAGCCCCTTCTAATCTCTGCCATCTTAAAATATATTGCCTTACATGTCAAAATGAACTTGGTAGATGGAATTAAGAACATTGAACTGTACCAACTATTCTGAATTGTCCCTGTGGACCATGAAAGTCATGGAGAAGCAGGAGGGTCAGTAGAAAGAAGGAAATCATAAGGGTGTGGTAACAGAAGCAGATTGCAGTAGCACAAGAGAGAAGCTGTGAGTCTCATAGTTAGGGTAACCTTTAGGAGTGGCAGATTCATCAATCAGCCTTCAGAAGTAGCACAGCCTCCCCTTCGTTTTACTGCTGTGAGACACATTTCAGATTTCTTAACTCCAGAAATATTTGCATTGTTTTAAGCCATTCATTCTGTAGTCATCTCTTACAAGGTATGATCTAAATGACAATTGTTCCCCTATAGACTCCATTATTTGATTGCTTGAACCTCCTTTGTTGGTTGCACTTGTTGGTTGGAGATGTTACAGGGAGGTGCAGGCTTACTGGAAGAATCACATCTCTTAGGGGAAGACTTTAAGAGTTTAAATTCACCCTATTTCCATTTAGCTCTTTGTTTCATGTTTGCTGTTTAGGACATAAATCTCTTACTTCCTGCTTCAGCCTCTGTTCCTGCTTGCTGCCACAAATCCCTAACATGATGGATTCTTAAGGACAAATAAACTATTCCGTCTATAAGTTGCATTGGTCATGGAATTTTATCACAACAGAAGAGTAACAAATACAAAAAGCCACAGGAAACTACTAACTTGTGCATGTGTGCATGCTCTTCCCAACTGCCTGGAGTAACTGCCCTTAGTGCTCATTCATGCCTTCAGCTCATCCATGCCTTTTAATAGAAACTACCTCTAAGTTCCCACATTCAGTCAAGTTCCCTTCTATCCTTTCTTTACAGATCTGAACCTCTTCTTCATAGCGCTTATTTCAACTATAATTTTGTGTGGGGGTGAATTAACTCTTCCTAAGTTCTGGTTTGCTCATAATTGTGTCTTCCCTGAAACAGTACCTGCCATACAACAGATGCTCAAGGGGTGGGGTTGGGGGTTGTTGGAAGGATAAATGGATCACAGAGAGAGGAGGGCAGAGAGAGAGAGAGAGAGAGAGAGAGAAGAGTCAGAAAAGCAACAAAGCATCTCATTTGTCTCTAAGAATTTGTTTATGAAAAACTTCAGATGCCAATTATAAAAGAAATCAATTGAAAAGTAAATACTTGATATTCACTGGGTTTCCATTGTCTAGAAGCATAGACATGAAGTGATGACTCTGGAAACCTTAAAAGAATGAGTGGTATGCCTCATCATAATTTGCATATTCAGAAAACCTACTAGAGAATATAGTTACAGGAATAATATTTTGATTTATCATTGCCCAGAAAGAATAGGTGTTTCCTGTAAGCCCAAATCCCGATGTGCTGAGTGACGCTCACACATAACTGTCACCCATCCCATCCTTTGTTGAGTTCATCAGAAGACCTTTCCTGGGCATCTGCTGAGTGAGAGACATTTCAAAGTCACCAAAAGGCAACAGAAGATTAAAGGTCTCCTAGCTATTGAAACCTCGAGACACTCTTCTAAAACGTGTCCTGTTCATTTCATTCAGTTCTCACACACACACTGTAAAAATAGCTCATTTTCTCTCTGTCAACCATGTTGCCAGACCATCTGTGTGGGAATCCAGTTCTGGGCTCTGTTCAAGATACATGGAGGAGGGAGGGCATGGTGCATAGGACACTGTCTACTGGCATTTGTCAGAAAACATTCTGACAGGACATGGCATTGGAAGCCTCTTTGTGAAGAAACAGTGACCTTTGCAAATGAAAGAACTGTCGTGTCCTATAATGACCATATGAAGAGGAGCTTCATTCTTTCAGATAAGTGTTTTTTGTGCCTTTCTCCCTTCTGGTGCCTGTCTTTGTCTCTTCCCATTCTTAGACACCAGTCTCCATCCTAGTCTTGACAGGCTATGTGCTCAGGGAAGTCACCAGGGTTTGACACTAACACTTTCAGCATTATTTAAGTGTTATGAGAGTCTCCAAGTATTATTATCATTCTAAACTAAAGCAATCAAATGGTCAAGGAAGAAAATTTGAGCATAAGATCTGAGAAGAATTTTGATCTGGACCACAGACGAATTCCAAAATCAGACCACTCATTCCATGCATGCTGTCACACAGTCCATTTGGGGGACAGAGAAACATAGCTGAGTTCAGTTGTTCAGAGAAAAGAGGCTCAGAGATAGCTGAATTATCCAATAGTTATTTACAAAAGACAAGTTTCAGTGACAAACACTGATGATCGTTTACAAAAGGAGGCATATGTAAGCAAAGGATGAACACTCCAGAGTCATCTCTGGCATGAACACCTAAGGCCCTAAGCTTCATGTGTAGAAGACACAGTTTGACTGTGGGGTTCATGCTCTAAAGCTCTTGAATATTTTAGGTTTAGGGGGCTTTTATATCTCTACATTGAATGTGGAGTGTGAAAATGGACTGCTGTCATCATACAGCCCTTTTAAAACCAGAAAGAGCAGCTCCATCAATCAACAAATCATTCTCATTAATCTCTTGCTAGCCTATAGACTCCACATTACCACAGGCTGCCAGCCGAGATGTAGGATCACAAATAGTAACGAATTACTACAGATACAGACTGTGACCATGATAGTCACAACTAAGATTCACATGCAAGCATGTACATACATGTCACCACCTTTTCTACATTCAAGAATATTGTCATAGAAGCTTGCTTACTCACCCCAACCCAGAAACCCAAACTACAGGTTAGTACAGTGGAAACTCCTTTAACACCTAAGTCATGAGAGAAACACAGAAGAAATCAACTGAATATGCTAAACCAGATATTGAATGACCAGTGATGAAATAAGGTTCAGGAGTCAAGCAGAACTGGATCCAAACTGGGCATCTCCATTGACTAGCTGTGTGATCTTGGATGAGTAACTTATCTGGGCTCACACGTGTGTGTGTGTGTGTGTGTGTGTGTGTGTGTGTAGTTGTACCTATGTGTGCTAGTGAATTTGCACATGTGCATGTCAAGTACCACATTCACCATTTACATTTACTTAAACAGGTCCTTGCCCAGTAAGCTAGACTGGCTGGCCAGAAAACCCCACAAATCCACCTGTCTCCACATCCCCGATTCAATGGTGTGTGTGTGTGTGTGTGTGTGTGTGTGTGTGTGTGTGTGTGTGTGTAGTTCCTATAAGTATTGTAGACTCAAACTGAAGCCCTAGTATTCGGCAGTCAAATACTGGGCGACATCTACAGCCTCAGGCTCTTGCTTTCATTATCTTATCACCAGACTAGGACTAATATTTATTTAATATTTATTTTGCCTGATGGTACTGAAGATTACAGAAAATGCTTTTAAAATGTGTGTCCTGGAACTTGTCTCTTAACAAATGGCAGTTACTGTTAATGAGTAATGAAGAACATACCTGTGCTCGCTCCTTCCTCTGCTGTAACCACTGTAGCCCCTATTGCCACCTTTTCCTCTGGGTTCCCATGTGCCCAGTTGGTCTCTCAAAAGGAATTTATCAACTCAGACCAGACGCTGAGAGCAATAAACTAGGTCATGTTCAAGGTCCCATTATTACTGCTGTCAGCAATAACTGATTTCAGCTTTCTGACATAAATTTGGCTGTTTTGTGTCTGGCCACCATCAGGGAGCAATCTTACAACAGGGATCTTCCCTCCCTAATGGGCACATTTAGGGGAAAAGGGTGGGGAGTGCTGTGCAGTGGGCGCGGACAGCACAGCTCCAAGTATCCTCCCTAATTGACAGCTTCCCCTGTTATGACAGGTTTGAGACTAGCTGTGATGGCAGGGTGGAGCACCCAGGGGCAGAACAGCAGGCAGCATTTTCTCAAATGGAAACTTCCAGATGTAGCCTCTGCCCTTAACCTGGAGGTCTGTAGTATTTCCTGGGGACTCCCAGGAACATAGATCATTATCAGCTTGGCTGCTGAGTCCTGCTCTATACAAGCACCTGGAAAACAGAAAGTCAGCAAGAGTCTAGCAATCAAGGGGAATAGACAGCAGGGCTGGGGGTTGTGGAGCCGAGGTCTGGCTTCTGTCCTAACATTGTGTGGACTTTGGCAAGAGCTATTGTATTGCGGGGCTCTGCTCCTATCAGCACAAAGGCTGTCCTGAGTTCCTGTCCTTCCCACTGAGGAATGCTGGCAATGAATGCTGGCTTGACTTGTCATATTTTCAACTTTGTCTACATTATAGACATGTCATTTGTAAAAATGTGTCTCTATGAGAGGAAGAAAAGTAACTACAATATAAAGCCAGTATTAAATGGGTGTTTCCCACATACATGTCAAATATTGTGCTAAAGATTTCCCTTCATTACCTCATGTAAAGGAGCCCAGTGGGCACATGCCTGCTATGTGTCATCTTGTATTCATTTCCCTCTTGCCTAAATGTCTCCTGAGGGGACACTTTTCTTTTTGTTTGTCCTCACTGACCAGCCTCTGCTCCAAGAGGGTCTTGATTGGCTTAAACACAAAGTAGACTCTTCCCTGAGCACAGTAACAGTTTCAAGGGCAGCGCAGACCTCTGCAGTTGTCAATGAAATCTCTAGAACTCATCAGAAACACAGAGGTACAGCCTCTTCCCAGGGAGCAAGTGCCCCACCATGTGCTGGCAGGCACTGGGGACACATAGAGACTATATTTTCAATATGAGCACCAATGCTAAAGACTTGGAGCCTAGAAGTAAACAGTAAGAAAACAAGGATCTTAAGAAGTTATATCGAATACTACCTAAAATTACCACTGCTTTGATTTGGATGTTTTTGTTGTTGTTGTTGATTTGTTTTTTCAAGATAGAGATTTTCTGTATATCCTGGAACTAGATCTGTAAACCAGGCTGGCCTGGAACTCAAAGAGATGCACCTGCCTCTGCCTCCCTGAGTGCTGGGACTAAAGATGTGCATTGCCACCACCAGGCTTGATTTGAATTTTTTCTGTTTCATACAACCAAAATTATTCTCATAGATAAAGATGAACATTGCTAATCTCACTGGATGTATTAAGAAACTAAAGCCCAGTGAAGCAAAATAATTTGCCTCAAGCCATACATCAAGTCCCCACCACAAACATCATCTCAACTGAGGTCCATTTCAGAACAGTATATTTTTTTCTTGCTTGCTACAATGAAACCTGCAAAGTAATTGACAATGGGAAAGTTTTTATGAATTAAGACATCTTGTTTCAAGAACCGATTTGGAATTGTTACCTCAAACCCAATCAGAACAGTTTTCATTGGCACCTTCATCATAAGAGTTTTACGATTCTAATGTCACATGAATAATCAATGTCGCTCATTAGCCAATGGACAGCTCCCACTTTCCAGTCCTGGTGATTGCTCCTAACAAGTGACATCCTTAGCAAGTCTTGCCTGTCACTCTCATCATGTTCTTAGCTTCTTGCTCACTAAAAATCCTGAAAAGTTTTAAATTAGTCAGTGGTTAGCCTCATGTATTAAGTAAAACTAAAATTTCTGATGTCATCAGCCTTTATTTATAAATAATGGAAATATTGTAAGCAAAAGAGAGGCTCGAATGTCACATGAAATTCCAAAATTAGTCTTCAAACATGGCTGAATCCAAGAGATCCAACAATATTAACAGGACTCTTACAGACTCCTTGAAGCTCACAGCTCTATTGGTCTTCCCACATAGAGAATCTAATGGTGGGGGGTGGTGCCAGCCAATGGCAACCAGACCCACTTCCTTCCAGCTCATCTGCTGCACAGACAGGAAGATGTCCTCCACTCAGTGAGGAACTGTCAATCTAAGAGAAGACTCCATGGGTCCTTCTCCAGTCACACTTCAATGAACAGTCATCTGATGGAAGGTGACAGGACATCATTAGAGACAGTGCTATCAGAGTCTCAAGGACTTGGAGAAGTACTCTATGTGTCATAAAAAGAAAATTTGAATAGTATGTTTAAAAAACATAAGCATAATTGTAAGTACTTCCATCTTCCCCACCAGTCCAGCCACCGTATGGCTAACCCTCGAGAATTGCATTCCAAAAGTAATGAACTTCATCGTGGTTATTTTCATCTACCTGATTTTAGATGCACTGCCCTACTTCTGGGAACACAGAAGGCATTCTGTGTTCTCTTCTGTCTCCTTAGCTAGAAATACCCAGCTCCCCTGACTGTCCTCATGCCCACATCTGACTCCAAAGAAAAACAGGCATCTCATCTCCCTTTAGAACTCACTCTGCATCTTTCACATGCTTCCCTTGTTATGGTGCTATGCCATAATCTGTAGTATTGTGCTTACATGATTATTCCCTAGAACTGAACTGATTGAAAATGAAAACTGTGCTATTCATCTTATCCCCAACACTAAACAAAATTATCTACACTGAGGAGGTAATTCATTGCTGAATGGATGGTTAATTACATGAATAATACTTCTCAAAGAAAAAAGATCAACAGAGTTGAAGAAACACAGACTCTTGCTCTTTACTATGAGACCTTGAACATGTATCCTGACACATTGATTTCTGACCTTATTGTTTCTCGTGTTTAGGAACTAATTGATGGATGGTGGTGCAATTGACAAAATAGAATTTCCATGAGATGTTCTGAATATGTGGTCTGCTGATTACTGTTCCCCGGCTATGCCCATATTCACATTCTTGGAACGTATAAATGTCACACCTACAAATGTCAAAAGAAATTCTGCTGAAGTAATTGGGGATCTTTGGAGATATATTTCCCCTGGTTCTGGATGGTCCTAGTGTGATCACAGGAGTCTCAGAGGAGTCCATTGCAAGAAAAGAAGGCAGAAAAAAGAAATCAGGATTTGGAATGATGCTAGAATATGGAGGATGGGAGTATAAGCCAAGAGCCCTCAAGAATCTGGGAAAGGTGAAATAACAAGTCCTCCTCAGTGTTTCCAGAAGAAACAACCTTCATTTTAGCCCAGGGCAACTGTAGACCACTAAGCTCCAGAAGAATTAAATAATTATTGTCCATCCAAGTCAGTGTCTTTGTGGTCATTTCGTGTGACAATCATAAAATACTAACATATAAGTCTAGGAGAGAAGATGAGGTTAAAAAAAATAACTACTTTTGATTGAGTCAGTAAAGGAAACAAAGCTGAGATTTTCAACTACATAAAGTGTGAAGAGGGGTGGCAAATCAATAGTTCTTTTCATGGTAAAAGGGCATAAAGAATTGAGCCAAATAAATCCAGAGAAATCTAGATTAGAAATATTAACAAAGTTAGTAAAATCTAAATGTGAGTGAGTGTTATAGCACACAACTTTAGTTCCAACACTCAGGGGGTCAGTGGCTACTGAATCTCAGTTTGAGGCCAGTCCGGGCTATATAGAAAGTTCTTGTATCAAAACTAGACAAACAAAAAAGCAATAACTAGAATGAATTTCCACAGACTAAAACAGAAAAAAAAGTTCATTGATGGGCTTCCTGAAGACTGAAAATCTAGTTAGATGTGCTGTAAAGCAGGTTGATGATAACTTGACAGGTCCTTCAATATACAATGAAGTAAAGGAAGGCACAAGTGCTGGACTTCTTTCTAGGAAGCCAAGGAAGCATCTCTGTGGTTGGAGCAAGAAATTTTCTAGCACCAGTTCAAATGGTAGAGGTTCACTCTGAGTTAGAAAACTGAGCTCTGAACTTCTCTTTGTAGGCTAAAAAAGATGAATCATCTGCCTGGATGAAAGAGGTTGTAGCATGCTTGAAGGAAATCCACAATTTTCTCAGATTTCAGAATCTGAGTGAATCACAGACTCATTAAATATGAAGTGGTTCAGTGTGAGCCCAAGTGGTCCAGTAATGTCATCATATGATGGTCCAGTATATGGGCCATTAAACTCAGAGTTCCGAGTTTAAATTTCTTTTTATTAAATTTTATTTTGTTTTGTTTTTTTATTTTATTTTACATATCGATCCCAGTTCCCTCTCCATCCATCCCTCTTTCCCTCTCTCCCCCCTAACATGCACCCCGACCACCCTCCACTTCCATCCCCCCCACACTCCATATGTAGGGTGATACCCTCCAGGAGAGGTCATCTAAATCTATCAAGTTATTTGAAGTAGGGACTAGAACTTCTCTTCTGTCTCTAGGTTAAGGCAGTGTCCCTCCATGGGGGATGTGCCCGCAAGGTCCTTTGTGCTCCAGGAATACATCCTGGTTCCACTGTCTGAGGTCCCTTAGACTGCTTAGGCCTTCTAGCTGAGACACATGTTTGGGGGGGGGGTCCAGTCCCATGCTGGATTCCCAGCTATCAGTCTGAGGGACCCGTTAGCTCCTCCTTGTCCAGGTCCACTGTCTCTATGTGTTTCTGCAGAGTGGTCTTGTCGTCCCTCTCTGCATCTGTATTCTAGTTCAGCTCAGTGTTTAGTTGTGAGTGTTTGCTTCTGTTTCCAACAGATACTAGATGAGGGCTCCATGATGGTGGATAAGTTAGTTGTTGATCTCATTATCAGGAAAGGACATTTATGATAGCCTTTCCACAGTTGCTCAAATTGTTAGTTGGAGTCAGTCTTGTAGGTCTCTGGACATTTCTTTAGGTTCAGTTTTCTCTTCAATCCTATAATGGCTCCCTCTTCTATGTTCTCTCTCTCTCTCTCTCTCTCTCTCTCTCTCTCTCTCTCTCTCTCTCTCTCTCTCTCTTGTCTTCTATTCCTCCCCTGACTCAATCTTCCTAGTCCCACGTCCTTTCCTCTCCTCCCCTTCTCTTTTTCCTACTTCCCTCTCCACTCATGCCCCCCCACTCCCCATGTACTCTGGAGAACTTGTCCCTTCCCCCTTCTGTGAGGGACCTTTTATGAATCTCTTAGAATTCACCTTGTATCCTAGTTCCTCTGGTGGTGTGAATTATAGGCTGGTGATCCTTTACTCTAGGTCTAAAATCCATATATGAGCGAGTACATACCATGTTCCTCTTTTTGTGACTGGGTTACCTCATTCAGGATGGTTTCTTCAAGTGCCATCCACTTGCCTGCGAATTTCAAGATTCCATTGTTTCTTTCTGCAGAGTAGTATTCCATTGTGTAGATGTGCCACATCTTCATTATCCATTCTTCAGTTAAGGGGCATCTAGGTTGCTTCCAGGTTCTTGCTATTACAAATAATGCTGCTATGAAGATAGTTGAGCAGATGTCTTTGTTGCATGGATGTGGATCCTTTGGTTATATACCTAAGAAGAGGATTGCCAGGTCCTGTGGTAAACTAATTCCCATTTTCCTGAGGAACCACCATACTGATCTCCAAAATGGCTGTACGAGTTTGCACTCCCACCAGCAGTGGAGGAGTGTTCCCCTTTCTCCACATCCTCTCCAGCATAAGTTGTCATTGGTGTTTCTAATTTTAGCCATTCTGGCAGGAGTAAGATGGTATCTCAATTTCAACTCTGTCACTTATTCACTTAAGCAACTTATCTTATAAATAATTCAGTTTCTTTATTTGCAAATAAGAACTCTTTATACCATTTAACTCTTGTGGTGATTAAATGAGATATACTTAGCCCTCAGTATTCACAAAAGTCTGGTTTCAGATTGCCCACAGACACCAAACCCTGCAGGTGCTCAAATCCCTTATAATATTTGCATACATTGTATGTCCATACAGCCCCTATCCTCCAATATATTCTAAATCATATTTAAATGGTTCATCCGCCTACCACAACATAAATGTAATATCAATAGTTTTTTATTGTATTGTTCAAAGAAGACAAGGGAAAGGAGCTGTGCATGCTCAGTACAAATATTTCCAAGTGTTTTCAGTCAATCATTAGGTGACCCCACAGATGGAAGTCCCACAGACATCAAAGGCCAACTGAATTGCATACAAAATACAATGTCTAGAATAGAGTAAGAATTTTTTTAAAAGGTAGCCCTTTTTTCCAGTGTTATCAGGCTAGCTGTGAGTTGAAGAAAAGCCATCAGTTTTGACTATAAGGAGTGTAACTTGATGGTCCAGAGAGAACCAGGGGCCCACAGAACAAAGGAAGCCTGCAACTGACCAGTGAAAATTAATCACAGTGTCAGTATCAAAAGTACCAGGCATGGGTGGACACTGGCAACTAGGGTTCTCTGGAGTACCACCTTCAGCTACTGGATCAGCCATCCACCATAGGAGAATACCATGGATAAAGAAACAACTTTCTAGAAATTGAGGCAGTTCCATATGCTGTTCTTGGAGGCACCCTGTGGATTCACACCCTGCAAATAAAAATGCCATTCACTTGACTCCTATGCCATCATCTCCTTTCCTCCAATGTACAATCCATATATATATATATATATATATATATATATTCATCCTAAGTATAGCAGTAAATACAACAGACATAAGCCAGTCCATCTTAAAACTTTATAATCTAGTCCTCATAGCAGATATTACACTAATCAATTAATGATGTGCTCCCACAAGGTCCTGCAGCCCAGCCCCATCAATTCCTTCTCTGTGTAGCCAGTTTCTCCAAAGAGCTACCATCAATCCATTAGAATTGCCATACCAGATGAAAACTCACTGTCATTCTTGCTAGGAGCTTCTGCAGCTGCTGAATGAATGTGCACTGATCCCTTCATAGGCATATGTCACAGCTATCTATCAAGCCATTGCAAACAGTAAAACGACACCCCAAAAGCAATAATCACCAGTGTAGTATTTAGACTCTGATGACATTATGTTTTGACTACTTTCCCTGAGAGGGTCTTGAGTATCACTCAAGTTATTACCCTGATCCCAACTGCTCATCTGATGATTAATTGAAGGAGTATTTATAAACCATAATCTCAAGTTCATTTATGATATTTGTGATTTTCCAGACCCAACCTTCACTTACCATTGCTCTCTCACTCACACACACACACACGGACATGCTTATATACTAACAGACACACACACACTTAGAGAAGCCCACTTAGGATATATAGAATAGATGTTCCCATGAATAACTGGTAACCACATGATATGATGGAATATAAATCACATGGAACCCACTGCCCAGCCTAGGTCGCCCACAGATCCCTATTTGGTCTTTTGGACCCATTTTTCTCATCTGTAAAACATGACTTACAATATTTATATCATAATATATGCACAATAATATGTATTTATTAATAGTACATAATAACATTTGTGTACTAATAGTACATACATAGTTTGGGACTGTGATATATTATAAATCAAGACTTTTTTAATTTTTTAAAATTTATTTTATATAACAAAGTCCATTTAAATGAAAACAAACATTTATAGACAATATTTGGAAATTTGGGCGTTGTTCTTTCCAAACTACTTCCTGCTGGTAAGGGGTGCTGTCATGGGGGATTCGAAGATTCAGAATCAAGACTTCTAATGACCCTAGACATTATTGTCACTGAGACACAAGATGGCAGTATGTCACTTCCTTTCTCACCAAGGCCTCTGGGGACCAAGAGCACAGTCAGTCACCACCTAGTGGCAGCAGAAAGCCCATGAAAGTCTGTTTAACCCTTGATAGGAGAGAAAGTCCTGAACTAGACAAAAAGCAGTTAGCACTGCCTCTCAAACTCTGAACAGGAAAGTAGACTATTAAACCATGGAAAAGTGAAAAAAACAATATAGCCCATGGATAGAGGGTAGACACAGAACGGAAATCTGTGACTCTAGGACATCACTGAGTAGAGGAGATGTTTCTCCGTCTCAGCCCCTCTCATCAAAGGCACATTTCATCCTCCTGGCTATTCTGAATTTTGAAAATCTGTTACTAAGATGACAAACAGGTGATTCATGAAGTCCCATAGTTGGTAGAGAGTTTAGCCCCAGGAACAGTCTCCTGATTTGTTCAAACTCCACACAAGCTTGCCTCTTAACTCATTCCTCCCTCCTGCCTTCTTCTCAGACACAGTATGAAACATGTGGGTGATTTTCCCAATGTTAAATGAAAAGTCAAAGGGGGAAAACAAAATTTGTAGTGATCACAGGCTAGTAGTGACTACTATTAGATTAAGTACATTAATTTGAATCAAATTAAATATTTACTTTCTCCCTTGTACTAGCTCAATAGCTATTCAGGTGTAACCATCAAAGAATGGTGCTTGCCAATATATCATTCAACCTTTTTACAATGTTTATTAAGTAATTGAAAAATCAAAACAAAACAAGAGGACTATTTTATGGAAAATACATTAAAATTTAAGAGATATGACTAATTAAAATACTAGGGTGATGTATTAATGTATTTTATAAGTTGGTTTGAATAGGCAAGATACAATTAAAACTCAGTGTAAAGGAATTGAAATAACAAAATATATAAAATTGAATTGGTTTTCAACGTATATCAATACTTTTTAAGTTATAAAAGGGAAACCAATAAATTATAGAAAGTGTTTATTAAATAATGGCTGTTTTACAAAACAGTGCAATTATGGGAACTTTTGAAAAAGCCTAAGTAAAGCCAGTTCCAAGGACTGAGTCTGTGGGGACTGCAACATCTCAACTTTCTGATGCCGAACTTGGCTTCCACATTTGGGCTGTACCCTTGAGAACCTGATTCCTGCTTTTGGGTTGTACACTTGAGAACTGGCTCCTGTATTTGGGGTGTGCCCTTGAGAATCTGGCTCCTGGGTTTGGGGTGTGCCCTTGAGAACCTGGCTCCTGCATTTGGGGTGTGCCCTTGAGAACCTGCTTAGTTCTGGGAAGCTGCATAACAGGGCATCAGGGAAGAAGCCAAAAAGTACATGGTCCCCAATGTGTACAAGACCACCTGAACCAAACAATTTGCCTCATGCTACTTTATTCCTTGGTAGACTTGCCAGAAGAAAGCCAGAGCCAGACTGCAGCAAGCAATTTCATCTGTTTTTATCTCCTGAATTTCTCTGTAATAAATGGTATCTTGTCTTTGATGCTCCAGATTTCTAGATGTCTTCCCAGGCCTTCTGACTTAAGCATCTGGGGAAAGAAACCTGGGATTCTACAATTATTTTTGGTTCACTTGACCACATTTGTTGCTAGGATTGAGAACTACTGTAAACGCACACATTATGAATGCAGTACAAACTTCCAAGCAGCTCCAAACTCATTCATCTTTTAGCTCTCCTCATTTACCTTAATGATTTTCAGCTTAGAGTCATGACACTTTTTCCTTTTCCATTTTCGTGTGTGTGTGTGTGTGTGTGTGTGTGTGTGTGTGTGTGTGGTGTATGAGTTGTGTGGGTGTGTTATCACTGTGTGTGCATGAGTGTATGTATGTATGTTCACATGTGTGTGGGCACATGTGTGCTTATGTGTCCAAGAGAGAGCCTGGAATCATTATTGTTCTTCCACCTTAGTCCATGAGACATTGTATCCTGATTAAACCCAGAGCTCCCTGATATGACTAACCTCACCAGCCAGTTTGCTCTGGGGATCCTCCTTCCCAGGCTGGGATTACAGGTGGTCCACAATACCAAGCTGGTATTTTTATGTTGGATCTTTGAATCCAAACTCCAGTTTTCTCACTCACATGGCAAGGACTTAACATCTCTCCTGGACTGTCATTTTTACTCTTATCAATGACTGACTCCACAAGATGTTTGCTTTGAGTTTTGTTTTGTTTTATTCTGAGAGAGTCTAGCCATGAAACCCAAGCTAGCCTTAAACTCTTTAATTCTTCTGCCTCAGGATCTTGAATGCTGGGATTACAGGTATGTTTCACCATGTTTATGAGGGACATATCTATTTAGGGTCATGATATTAGCAGCTCAAACAGAGAAACTTTAAAATGTTTAATAAACCCTTTATCATTAATATGAGGTTTATGGAGAACAGCTAATTTTCAGAATCAAAAATGAAAGTGGAAGAGTAGAATCATCCCTCATATTTATAAAGCTATTCACTGTGTAGTTTAATGATAGACATCTGGAATCTCATATCTGCTCACATTTTTAATCCATTACTGTCACATATTACAGTGCTTCTAAAGAAACCCAGTCAAATTCAGAAGAAAATGAGGACAAAAAAGAAAAGTGATGGCTTTGTATGACAGGGAAATAGTTTCCAATTTACAGAGACTCTCTAGGAAGAATCTATCAGAATCCAACAACGAACCCAGCCACAGTTTGAGAGCTGCACTATTTCTTCTTTCAAAACTCATTTCTCTTTCGGTGTTACATATTTTCATGGCTTTTTATTGTAGCGAATGTTTAGTGCATTTCCCTAATCTTGTATACAAGAGTGAAAATCAGTAGCCTTAATGAACAGAAGTCCTGTAGCTCTTTGTATAGGCTTGAGGCCTCCTGGGCCTTTCCCTTCCACTTTGGCATGTCTATTGGTGTTGTCCTTGTTCAGCTCATGCTCTGACAGTCCAATTGATGAGAATTTGTGGGCATAGCTTCTGACATTAGTAGGAGACGCCTATCACAGCAAACTCCTTGATTTTCTGGCTCTTAAAGTCTTTTCACCCTCTCTTCTGCAATGTTCCCTGAGGCATAAATATGGGAGTGTCTTGCAGATGTATCCATTAGAACAGGGCTCCACAAGTCTGCACTTTGATTGATTGTGGTTTCCTGTAGTCATCTCCATCTGTGAAGTTTCCTTAATGAGTGGAGAATGCTGCACTTATCTGTGGGTATAAGGACAAATGCTGAGGTTGTTGTTAGTAATTATGCTGGGCAACTAAGGAAGCTGAGGGCAGGAGAAATAGTCTCACCCAGAGAAGAGCACAACAATCAGTTATCCAATATCAAATACCTAGTGGTCACCCCTGAAAATATGCTTCATAATAGAGACTGAGCAGACTCCATACATATATAGGAATAAATGCATGTACCCATATTCATACAATACCAATTAATGAAAAAGAAGTCAAGAACTTGAAAAAGAGAAGAGAGGGATATATGTGAGGCTTTGGAAGGTGAAAGGAGATTATAATTGCAATTATAATCTCAAAAGTAAAAATAAATATACAGAAATACTCTGAAGTATCTCAAATGAAAGAAGATTATGATAAATATATAAATGGAACTGACAAAATTCCACTGGGGTAATGGTACCCACTATTTCTTCTCAGGCTCCACAGCTCTGCCCAGAGCTATTCTTCATGTTATACACCATGATCCCATGCAAGGCTCTTTCCCCAAGCAAGGCTTTGTGTTACAGAATGGCCATCTCACCTGAATGACCTTGAAGTTCCATGCCAACAACTTCCCCTTAAGGCTGTGATTTCAGATTTCTAAATCCAGAGTGACTTGAAAGTGTGTCTAGGGTGGGTGGTCTCTGGATCCTTGGAAATAGACTAAGCAGGAGTATTCTTTTGTTTTTGTAGTCCTTTCAAGATGGACTGTTTGTTTGTTTGTTTGTTTTACAGTCGGGCTGCAATTTCCCTTCCTCTCTTCCCAGTCTCTCCCCTTCAACCTCTCCTTTGTCTCCCCCTCACCTATCCACTCTTCCTCCATTTCTTTGTAAGAAGGTACAGATTCCCCATGAATATCAACAATATCAAGTTGCAGTAAGATTAAGCACCTCCTCATGTATTGAGGTTGGGCAAGGCAATCCAGTAAGAGGAGTAGGGTTCCAAAAGCCAGAAAAGGGGTCAGAGACAGTCCCTGTTCCCACTGTTAGAAGTCCCACAGGATGACCAAGCTACAATTGTCACATATATGCAGAGGGCCTACCTAGGACAGTCCCATGCAGGCGCCCTGGTTGTCAGTTGAGTCTCTGTGAGCTCCTATAAACCCAGGTTAGTTGATTCTGTAGGTTTTCTTGTGATGTCCTTGACCCATTGGCTCCTACAATTGTCCCTCCCTCTCTTCAGCAGAATTTCTTCAGCAGAAATCCCTGAGCTCAGCTTATTGTTTGACTGTAGGTTTCTACATCTGTTTCCACCAGTTGCTGGATAAATCCTCTGATGACAATTGGGTTAGACACCAATCTATTATTCATATTTGGTTCTTTCCTAGGCCTCTGGGTGATCCAACATCTGGGTCCTGGTGCTCAGGCAGTGTCAAGGGTGGGCTCATTCTGGTGGCATGTATCTCAGGCTGTACCAGTCATTGGTTGGCCACTCTCACAATTTGTGTTACCCTTACCCCAAAAGAGCCAAACAATCTGTAGGTAAACAGTTATGTGGCCAGATTGGTGTCCCAATTCCTTCACTGGTAGTCATGCCTTATTGTGGTTTAGTAAGGATCAGGAAAAATAAATAGGCTGAACAGATATTTATTCAGGAAGAAATAACTTAAAAACAGACACAGATGAACACCAGCAGGTTACTGGTCCCATGGATGCCTCTGGATGCTCTTCTGTCCCTGTGCTGCAAACAAGAGAGCTCCAGGCCCCCTTCCCCAGACCTAGTTCCCCAAGGTAATATCCGCTCCTGTCCCCACCCCCAATGGACATGGTCAGTGCCACAGGTGCAGACAAAGTGAATATCTCACTACATTGTCCTAGTCACAGAAGGTGGCCAGTTCAGGCTATGAATCCCTTTTTGCTAGAAGTCTTAGCTGGAGTCATCCTTGCAGACTCCTGGGAGTTTCATTTGGACCAGGTTTCTCCCTGACCCAGAATGACTCCCTTTCCAGCCAGCTTTCAGTACACTCATCCTTCACCCCATTCCCATATGATCCCTATGTTCCCATACCAACCCTTCCTCAGTCCACCCACAAAATCTCTTCTTTTTCCAAGGAAATGCCTCTCTTGTGCCCTCTTTGTTACCTAACCTCTCTGGGTCTGTGGATTGTTACCTTTATTTTTACAGCTAATATGCACTTACAAATGAGTACATACCTTATTTGTCTTTATGGGTCTGGATTACCTCACTCAGGATGATGTTTTTCCTAGTTACATCCATTTATCTTCAAATTTCATGATGTCATTGTTTTCATCAGATGAGTAATACTCTACTGTGTAAATGTACCATTCTTTGGGTGAGAGTCATCTATGTTGTTTCTAGAGTCTTGCTATTATAAATAAAGCTGCTATGAACATAACTGAGCAAGTGTTCATATGGCATTATTAGGCATCCTTTGGTTATATGCCCAAGAGTGGTATAGCTGGGTCTTGAGGTAGATCAATTCCCAGTTTTCTGAGGAACCTTCATATTAATTTCCAAAGGGATTGTACAAGTTTGCATTCCTACCAGCAATGTTCCCTTTACTCCACACCCTCTCCAGCAAGACCTGTCACTTATGTTTTTGATCTTAGCCACTCTGACAGCTGTAAGATGGTATTTCAGAGTCATTTTGATTTGCATTTCCTTGATGGCTAAGGATGTTGAACAATTCTTAAAGTGTATCTCAGCCATTTGAGATTCTTCTGTTGAGAATTCTCTGTTTAGATCTGTACCCCATCCATAAATGTGATTATTTGGGGTTTTTGTTGTCTAGTTTCTTGACTTCTTTATGTATTTTGGAAATCAGCCCTCTGTCAGATGTGGGGATGGTGAAGATCTTTTCCCATTCTGTGGATTTCCCTTTTGCTCTATTGACAGGATCCTTTGCCTTACATACGGTTTTTAGTTTCATTAGGTTCTATTTATTAATTGTCAATCTTAGTGTCTATGCTAATAGTGTTCTATTCAGGAAGTTAGGAGATCGTATTCTAATGCTGGATTTCAAATTGCACCATCTAAATAGAACAATAGGATAAGACTAAGAGTGTGGTGGACTGTGTGCCTTTGACTATAACAGGCTATGGATATGAGGTCATAATGGGAAGATAGCCAACACTTTCTAGTAAAAGTATTAGAAGTGCATATATTTCAAATATTAATAATCACATTTTATTATAAAAATAAGATAGAAAAATTAATTTTGTAACATATTTTAACTCAACATATGCAAATGGTATTGTTTCAACATGTAATCAGTATGAAAGGCATTAATAAGATATTTAACAGCCTTTTGTAATCAGGTGTTCAAACTCAGTGTGGAATTTGTACTCATAGTACACCATAATTGATACACTAAATTTTCATTACAAAGTTTCACTCTGTGTAAAGCTCATGAAATGTATAGATAAACTACTAGAGCCATACAGCCAAGGTATTCCAGCTTATTTAAAACCTCTAAACAACAAAACTGAGTCAGTTTTTCAAGTTCAAATATAATTTAATTAATTTAAAAACCTCATTTCTACAGTTCCACATTTCCAAATCTCAATAACCATATATAATGAGGCCTACACTTCCCCCAGATTAATCTAGGCTGAGAACTGGAAACTGATATCTCCTACTTTTTAGTTTCCAAACCCAAAACCTGAAGAATTTACCCTAGTACAGATGCAAATTTAAAAAAAGAATATATCTGTTAGGAATATGTTAAATTAGAACTGCTCAAATTTAATTGATAATAAATCCTTGAGGATTTTTTCTCTACCAAAAAGGCATCCTTTTAAGTGCATTCAAGGGGGCTTGCTGGTTAAAGGAATTCTAGAATGTTTTAGCACACTCACCATATAAATTACTTTTCCATTATTTTTGAGACAAGAGATTTTAAGTGAAGTACAGATCCATAGAAAACGAGCTGAGGATATTGTATGAATGAGTGTCCCAGGAAGTCACTTTCCACCCTCAGGAAGCTGAAGTAGGGATTTCACTAATGCTTGACAACCTTAAACAAAAGGTCAGAATGGTGTGGTTTCTATTTGTTGAGCTAATATTGGCTTTCCTAAGTATGCTGGTCTGTTGTCTGTTACAAAGTTTGAGAGGAGCTTTGAGAAAAAGGCTGATCAGCGAAGGGGCAGCCTTGAGTGTTTTCTAGCAGGTGATACTATAGTCAAAGGGACTTTATATGGCTTCATAATATTCAAGTTTCTCTAACAATTCTGATCCCTGATGCTTTTACATCTGTAAATTATGTTATAAAGTTGGCTTGCGCATACAGAGGCCATTTTAACTGAATGGTGTTATTTAAAGCCTCACTTTATCCAACTATATAAGTATGTGAATGTTTAACATTAGCCAAACAATCTGCCCATTTGTTTATTCATTCATTTCATTCATTCATATGTGTATCAATCTGTTACCTGTGGAGCAATGGGTTCTGAGCCAGAGAACTAGATACACAAAAAGTATATAATAGAGTACAAAGAGTAAGATAAAGAATTGTGAAAGGTAGATATGATTCCACATCAGGAGGATGGAGCAGAAAATTAGTTAAGAAGTTATTTTTAGTATAAATACTCTGCATGTGAAATACATAAAGCTGGGCAGCAAACCATTGAGACCAAATGAGCTTGACCCAAACACAGCCATCTTGAATTGGTATATATAATTTTTTACATATCAATCCCAGTTCCCACATCCTCCCATCCTCTCTTGCCCTTACCCCACCAACCTCCATCCCATCCCCTTTCTGTTACCTAGGGAGGGTGAGTCCCTGAATGTGGGTGTTAGTTGGGAGGACTGGGAAGTCTATGGGGCTTCTGATAGAGGATCAGTATTTACCCTTAGTATATGAATGGATTTTGGGAGCCCATTCCACATAGAGGGATACTCCCTCAGCCTAGACACATAGGGGAGGGCCTGGGCCCTGCTCCAAATGATGTGACAGAGTTTGAAAACTCTCCATGGAAAACCAACTTGAATTGTAATCACAACAACTGCCCACAAGTAACCCTAACCTGTAGTTTACCAGCATGCTGCATTAAAAGTGGTGTATAGAGCTTTATAAGTAAGGTCTGATATCCTCAGTGACAGCAGTATGCCTAGCATACTTGATGTTGGTATGAGATAAATCAGGTACATTCTGACTTATTTCAAAGTCATTTATGTTCTGGCAAAACCATAAGCCCCTCACTTCTGACAGAAGTCATAGAGATGCACTGACTTAGCTACTTCCCTTAACCTTACTTTTGTCACCCAGTCCCAACAGTAGTATGGATCTTGAATGCCCCCAGAACTATGTGTTGAAGGGTTGATCCCAACCCATGACTGTATTGGAATGTGGTAGAACCTTTAGGAGGTAGACCTCATAGGACAGTGTGGAAAAAGATATGGGGATCCTGGATCCCCCCAGCTACCATAAAGTCAACAGTTCCCTCCTGTCCCAGGATTCCATCACAATGTTCTCCCATACCACAGATCCAAAAGCAATGATGCCATATGACTATATAATGAAAGTTCTGAAACCATGAGCCACATAAACTTTTCCTCATCATAAATTGATTGTCTCAAGTATCTTGTAACAGTGACAAAAAGCCAAACAACATTCTACAGTAAATTGTCCTCTGTGTGATCCTGGATCTGCCTGCCTACCTCTTCAACTCACAGCAGTCTCTACCTGTAGCAATCTGTTACTTCACACCAGATATTTCCAGAACATGGTCACTGGGGAGGTGAAGAGGTGTATTAGGGAATAGAAACTTGTAAAATGATAACCAATGCTTCATAGAAGCCTCCTATCTAGTTTCCCAACCTAACCTCCACTGCCACTGTGTTCTGTTTAACAGTCACATTATGGTCTTGTATCTTTTGAAACTGTCAATCAAATTCTATCACCCTCCAATAGCTAACTTCTATAGTCTCTTAGCACACCTGCCAGTGTCTCTGCCATGGTCTCAAGACCTCCTTCAGTATGTTATAGATTTCATGTGACTACCTCCAGATCTCTACATCTGCCACATAGAAGTCTCTTATGTTCTTCAAACATTCTTGGCAAGTTCCTATCTCAAGATCCTTGCAAATTGCTTATGAATGCCTTACATTTATAACAAAATCCTGTCACATTCTACTCTCTTACTGCCACTGTGAGCTTCGGCTGTCAACTTAACACAAACCTCAAGTAACCGGAGAAAAGGTACATAAAGCAAAGACTTACCCAAATTAGATTGGCCTAAAGCCATTTCAGTGAAGCAGTTCCCTAATTGCTAGTTGATGTAATAAGACCTAGGCCACTGTGGGCAATGATGTCCATATGCTAATGGGCCTGGACTATATGAGAAAGATAGCTGAGTTCGGCAGAGGGAGCAATCCAATAAGCAAAGCTCCTCTATATAGCTTCTGTTTCAGCTCCTGCCTGAGTTCCTGCCCTAACTTCCCTCAGTGATGGACAATGACCAAGTTTCATTTGGTCATGGTGTTCATCACAGCAACAGAAGCTAAACTAGAACTTAACCCTACTTTATTTCTCCACAGAACACTCAAGGCCACGACATGAATGTATTACATGGTTATTTCCCTATAGTAACATGGCCTCCTTGCCAAAATGCGAATAACATCAGAGTGGGGGCTCTGACCTATTTTATTCACTACAATATCACCAGTGCCTGGAGTAGTTCCTGTACAAGATGGGCTCCCTGAAACCATTTGTAGAATAGATAGAGAATTTAACGAGGCTGGGGAAATATGCACATACCATGAGATTGTAAGTATTTATGATAATGTGGCTACTTCATAGAGATGGACAAAGGAAAAGCAGTTAGAAATGAGGATTGACAGGCATTGGGTGATTGATTCCCAAAGAGTCCTGTACTCCTAGCATAGACTCTCAGTTATATTCCAAGGACATTGGGAAACCAGTGAAGTTTCCTATGTAAGGACATGTCACATGTAAATCTGCACATTAAAAGTTGAATCAAGTTGCTATATGACTGCACAGGGACTCCAGGACAAAAAAAAAAGACTCATTAGGATACTTTTGCCATCACCTCCTTTTCCCCATCTGTAAGTAAAAATGACTATCTTCATTGAAGGCAATAGTGCTGGTTGATGTGATAAAACGGGTAAAGATCTTAGCATTGCACCTGGAAACTAGAATGCTATCAATCAATGTCACTTATAGCCATCAATGCAAGGGAAGCTTCAAGGAGTGGGCCTACACTTCTGCCCAAAGACAGCATGGAAAGTGGTGTCTTTGATCCCAATAGGCACTTTAGAAGGTAGAACTCATTTCTGAGATCAGAGAATAAATTCTATTTGGGGAAAAGTGCAGTTTGAAATAGCTGTGCCATAGCCGGTTGAGATCTGTGATACGCAGCTGCTATAATGGTCTAAAACTCAGGAGGGAAGCTTAAAGCAAAAATATAGATTCAGAAGAATCGTTTCGCTTATAATCAATTGTCCAGGTCCCTTGCAAGTAAAGCACTGACCAAAGTAAAAACCTCAAGAAAAAAATCATCTCAGACATCTGAAAAAGCTGAAAAAGCAAGATGCCATTGTAGATACTGGCTGTGAGTCCAGGATTCGTGGCAGGTCTTGACAATGTTCACATAGCTCCCTTTTACAGCACCTCTGGACACTAAGAAGAGTTCCATAGATTTTTAAATTTTTTTTTTACCACACCCTCCTCCATTTCTCATATCCCCCTGCAAAGGAAAGCTATATGTAGCTTTGGCAACATTTATTTTTCCTGAGCTTAGTGAGTTTCAGGCACTGCCTTCTACTCTTAGTCCTGCTTCAAGTACCTCAGGGTGTGTGTGCACGAGCATGTGCATGTGCGTGAGTGTGTGTGTGTGTGTGTGTGTGTGTGTGTGATGTACAGTGGAAAACAATGGTGCACATGCATTTGTTAATTTTCCTGGGACCAAAGGTATAAGAACAGCAAGAGACAGCCAAGGCAGGAAAAAATGGCTAGTTTGGAAAACTGAAGTCCAACAGCTCCAAGGTCATACCACACATAGCATATGCAGACCTCCACTCTAGGATCCACATCCTAAATGTCTCTGTGATACTATTTTTCTACAACAGATTATGAAGGAGAATGGGGGGGTAGATATTTTAAGGGAATCTTTTACCCTGGTGATACAAAAAAGGTGGAGAAAATAATTAGCAAGAAAGGAAAAGGACAGGACCTCTAGCAGAGAAGACTAAGTATGAGAATGAGGTAGCACTCTGGCATGGAACCATGGATTGAGAGAAGGCTGAGTAAGCAGTCTGCAGTAATGTGATGATGACCCATAGAGCCATTGGAGGGTGGCCACTGTAGCAAATTACAGCGCCAGCCCCCAGGAGACCAACAGACCCACACAAGAAGCAGTTTTATGCAAGATTGAAAATCAGTGCTTTCTATAGTGATATGTAAAGCCTGAAGAGGCACAGTCTTTGGGAAACATAATAGATTTTGCAGACAAGTGTTGTATAAGAACTCTGTACCTACTGGCATCATGTTCATTAATGTGGAAGTGATAAGTAGGATTCCTTGATAAGTTTTCATATCTAGATTAGAATCCTGCTTAAATTACCTACTGCTATCTAGGAAACCCCTAAAAACTATAGTAGCACAAAATAATCATTAGCTAAGGGCCTACAACTTTTCAAGTTAGCACTACAATGAGTAAAGAATTGTTTGATAGCTGAAGTCACCCAGGATAGCTGACTGGGATAGTGTATTTAGGGGTATTTATTCTGAATGCCATCAAATCCCTACATGCTGTCTTCCATTGCATCAGTTAGGAATGAAATTTCTATGATAGCTTCTTTATTTAGCCATCTACACCTGGCTAGATGAGTTGGGATAGCCAAAACGTTCTGGATTCCTTTCTCCTTATTCTTACACCCTCTTCACACAGCTAGCTTGGGTTTCCTCAAAGCATGGTGGATTTAGAACAGTCAGACCCATAGCATGGCTTCTGTCTTCGCCTAGATCAGTGTTCCAAGAGAGGAGTTAAATTTTAAGTGAAGCATTACTTCTGCCATATCCTGTTGACCAAACTAATGTCACAGCCAGCAAAGATTCAAGTGGAAGAAACACTCATAACTTTTTTCCAATGTTAAAGGACTTCAAAGAATTTGTGGATAAGTTCTTTCATAACAGAGCCCTTCCTACAATCCAGTTGAGACACTGTGCTCACCTCACCATGACACTTAAACTGAATTATAACATAGAGACATTATTAGAAAATCTTCAATAATTACTTAATAGAAGAATTAGTGAAAAATATTAAGGTGTACATTCCCTTTTATATATCTCCATGAGTTTGAGGAAAACATAAATAAGTGGCCCAGATATATCACCTGAATTGTCACAAACATTTTACTAAGGTATCAGGATATGTGAATGCATTTATAACTTCATAATAGTCATACTATATACATGTAACAGTTGTAATTTTATAGCCCTGTGATAAGTCAGCAATAATTGTATTACATGGATTTTCACAACGTGCTTACTGAGTTTGCCACTCTATCAAGCTCTTTACAAGAACTACCTTTTCACTAAGTTGAGATCTATAAAGCCTGTTAAGGGTTAAATTGTGCTTCTCCAAAATCATAGGGTAAAAACTCAACATACTGTACCCCAGCATGTAACTACATTTGGAGAAAGGACCATTAAGGAGGTCGTTAATTTCAAATAAAAACATCATAGTGAAACCTAACCCTATTTATTTACTTCCTTACATGATGAAGATATCGAGAAAAGATGGGCAAAAATGAGAGTCTATGGAAAGACAAAAGGAGTGAATGTCCATCTATAAATCAAAGAGAAAAAAACTTCATATGGACTCAGCCCAGGCAACACCTTGACCTCATGATATCTAGCCTGAAGAATTATGAGAAAATATACTTATTTAATGCACCTAGTCTATTGTGCTTTGTTATGAAACTTCAACTAACATGGTGCCCTATGGGCAATAATGTCCTCCAACAGCATTGGAAGTTACCTAACTCTGGCTCCTAAGTCTTTAAAATGGAGGGAGAGTTGAGGTTGTTTTCTAGAAGCAAGGGACTGGAAACAGTTCACAGCAGCAACAAAGCCATCTCAATAGATCTACTAGAACATAAGAAAGAAGAAATCAAGAACAGGACCAACCCTGACCCCAAGAAATATCAAGAAAGATACAAAGATACAAAGTTCTGAAAATAAATATAATCAGATATGAAGTTGTTTTATTTGCCTAGGATTAGAGGACTTGAAGGTCCCAGGGTTAAATATGAGACATAAGGGGGTTTTCTTTCCCCAAATGGAAGGAATTTTGCCAATAGTACTTGTTTTTACAAAGGAAACAAATTCCAAGATCTCCCTTAAATCATAAAGTACTAGAAAGTCAACTTTTCCTACCTGTGACTCAGAGATCTCCAGTACCATCCTACTTGCTACCAAAGCCTCACTATAGAGGCAAATGGGGGAGGGGATACATTGATATATCATGCTGCTATAATAACACAGACTTGGTGAGTTCTAGTGACAGAAATTCGTTCCCAGTTTTGGAGACAAAAAATTCAAATTAAGCCCCCAGAATGAACTTCAAGTGTGAGCAGAGACCCTCAGGGAGAACCTTTTCCCATTTAGGGTGGTGACTAGCATTCTAGGACTTGGAACCATGTCACTCCCATCTCTGTCTCTGTGGTTATAGTATCTATTCCTATCCCCATCCCTATATATAATATCTTCTGAGTTTTACTGATGGGGTTTTCAGGGCAGGCCCAAGTATCCAGAAACCAAAACCCCATTTCAAGGTCCTTAACTACCACATCTACAATCTCCTTTTACAGTTATGACATATTTTATAAATATAAAAATAACAAAATGTTAATAAATATTTCATTTGTATTTATAAGACAACATCTGGAGACTCTGGGAATTGAGGCTAATATTTCAGAGGCCATTGTTGAGCCTGCCTCAAGTACCCTCTACCTTTCCCTGGCAAATGCAGTTAGCAATTCTGGTCCTTCATCATAAAGGCCATTTCTGAGGCTCATTAGGAATATCCAACTTTAGCATATACATAACTCTTTCTTTTTTTCCATTGGCTGAATTAGAAAATGCCATGTTGCCTAATGATGTGGCCATAAATGTATTCCATTTATGTCACATCTACATGTATTGCCTTTTAATTGTCTATTACTGACAGACTGTCTCAAGGACATATCTCAGAGTGCACATTTTCCCAACATGAAGAATATACTTAGCTTTGCAGAGTTGTAACCTTCTCAATAATAAAGCCATTGGAATTCTCTCAGAAGTGTACTTGAAATACACAGAAACTCAAGTGGAGCCAATGGCCAGCATTCAGCCCTGAAGCAGCAGGATGAAAAGTGTGCTGAATGTGTGATTCACAGTGCATTAAGATGCATCAACACATGCTATCTGTTTACTGATATGTGAAGGCTTCTCAACATTGATCTGAATCAGAGTTGTCCAAATGCAAAAATTACATCAGTAATTATGAAGTCAGAGTAGTGATAGATACAGTGACAGGTACAGATGTGGCTTCCAGCTGCTTTTTATGACACTGGCTCCATCAAACAAGAGCAACTGTGAGGTAAATATGGGGTAGGCAGCTTTCCCAGACCTTGACAACAGCTGGCTTTGCAGTCCTCTCAGCAGCTATTCAGCACGGGCTGTGGGATATCCTGCTCATGGCAACTTACCGCCAGTGCTGGGCTTTGGGTGACCCTTCAGTGTTCTTACTGTCCTTTTCAGATGTCCAGTTTCTCAGTTCTTACTACCTCACACTATATAGTTTTAGTTTCTATAGTTAAACTCATTATTTCCATAATATCTTAGTTGCTCAGTTGTCTTCCATAAAACGAAACTGATATGTTGAAATAGCTTTTGTTATGTGCAAGACAACTTGTACAGTATTGAACCTGGTAGATTTCCAAAAATTTGGTTTTATACTCCCTTTCACCAGAAAGAAACATCCAATGAGCCTTTTAAATAAAATTTTCTGAGCTTTTAAATCACAAATTAAAAACCCAGTATTTGCCCATAAAACCAAGGTCTCCAGTGCACCTGTGCTACATGAAGCATCATGTTAGGTCCACAAAAAGTACCATTGAACAGCACTGTGGCCACAGGCTCCTTCACACTCTGGGTTAATAAGGCATTACACATTATGTTTTTGTCATTGTACAGAATTGGGAGTTACCAAGCTCGAGCAGAGTTTAAGGTGAATGGGCCATTTAAGGCCTGGGATCTTACAAGTAATTCCCAAAGTAGAAAAAGCTCCCACAATTGTCAATGAAAAAACAAGTTCAGAGCAGAAGTAAGGCTCCAAGATTTGGCAGACATCACCTCAAACTCTCCATTATAATCACTTCCTCAAAAGTGATTCATGACTCATTCTGCCATTTTGCATGTTTCCTGGAAGCTGGACCATCTGATTCATTCCTTCTTTCTTCATTCCACATGGATGAAAGTTTTGATGTTAATAAAGTTAAAACAAAACAGTTCTAGGCTTTACTTCAGACCTCTTCAATTACAATCTCTAGTGATTGAGGCCTAGGATTCTGCATTTTAATAAGCCTGTTATGTGACTCTTGTATACCTACAAGTTAAAACAGATACATAATTGCTAAGATTTAAATACTTTTGTATCATTGAAAACAGGAATTTTATGTATATAATAATATGTTAAAGATTTAAAATATTTCATAATGTATTTTATTATATTTGAAAAGTAAGTTCAAAATATTCAGTCTTCAGTGGGAGCTAAGAGATAGACATGGCCTGATATCATATGACAGTGAAAATTTGTCAATCTATTGATTTTTTGATTAACCATTGGTTACCTGTATGTGCTACAATAACCTAGTGATAAAGATCATTTCTTGCCCCCAGGCCAGTGTGGGAAGTATGATATGACTGTAACAACTCCAACTTTTATATACATCATTTCATCAGCAACAATTCAAGAGAAATATTCTTGAGCTGGAGAGACCACTAATTTGGAAAACTGAGGTTTGAGTTCAAACTCCATATTGTACCTAAAAAAAGCTGGGTGTAGTGGTGCACAGTTGTAATCCAATGCCAGGGAGGCAAAGCTATGCAGATACCTGGGACTGTTGGCCATTTGGATTAACACATTTGATGAGCTTCAGGCAAATGAGAGAGCTTGTTTCAAACAGTTACATAAGTCAGTAATAAATGATAGATGGCATCTAGAGAATATCTGAGCTTGCCTTCTAGAGTCTGCATACATATTAAAACTTGTGTAGATACACATTTACAAAGGAGTAGGCACTCATACTCATTTTCCATGTACTACACACACACACACACACACACACACACACACACATACACACACACACTTATATAGATACACATATATTAAGGAGGGGAGGGGAACTCATACTCATTTTCTAGGTAGGAAATGAGAAATTTAAAGATCATTGAGCCCAACAGCAACTGTAGTCTCCATACACCTAAGCTGATCTGTTCCCTGAAGAATAGTGTAACTTGGTCATATTTTTGCAGATGCTATGAGTATGACAGGCAAACAACAGACCAGAATAATTGAAGCATAAAATATAGATGTAAATTAAGCCATAAAATCATTTGGGACCATATTGAATTCTGGTCCATGTCCCTTCTAGCCATCATTTGGTAGTTACAAGTAGAATTTTTCATTGCCCTAAAATCTTGCAAATAACTGCTTTATTCTTTCTATATATGCAGCCCTGACCATGCCCCGTTATTCCTATTATATGTAAATGATAGACAGTTTGAACTCCCAGAAGTCTAAAACACTTCTTAGCTATGAAAGGTCTGAGCTGGTAGGAGTCTACAAGATATTTTACTTTGATTTGTCATACTATTGACATCCAAAATCTTCCTATTAGTGGACAGGACTCCTCCAGAGCAGATGAGACTTCTACAATCTCTATAATCCTGGCTCAAAAGATTGAAACATCACAATACTCTCCACTCTTCTTGGAATTCTGATAACAATAAAGGGGACAGTTATTAGAAAATGAACTCTGCATTTTTCAGGCCATTCTGGAAATTCCCAGAGACCATAATTGTGATAGAAAAGGCTAGTAGCAAATATGAGATAATCTAGAGGGGGTAAGTGAGATTTACAAACCTGGGATCCAGGTGACCTGCCTATCATAAGTGTCCTACATATCCATATCCCCAGGATCACGATCATTACCAAGACATACAAGCCCTACCTATGTCCATCCTGGCTGCCTATGCTCATCCTGGCTGGCCTTCCATTGCCATAAAAAGTATCTTTGAGACATGATAATATAGGAAGTCTACGTTTCCTGTTACTCTCCCCAGCACAACGTAAGGTTTGTCACATGGTTCTAAGTACACCTTGTATCAGCCTTAAAGCTCAGGCTTGCTCCTACTTAAGTGAAATACCAAAAGACACCTTTCTGTTTCTTATTTATTGATAGTATCTTGCAGTACCACTCACTATACAAGATTCATCTTACCCATATGAAACACAGTCAAAAGCACACCAACTGTGACTTAGAAAACCCAGTGCAACCTGGGAAGGTAGTTCCTATGAGTTCCTAACTTTTCACTTGGAAGATAGACACAGACCAAAAACATGGGTTCACTACTCTTCCAACTAAAGTAGTTAAATCCATTGCTTGGAACCTGAATGAAGTTGCACTAAGCCATCTACCTCATCCTCAGTCTTCCCCTGTCTCTTGCTTCAACCACAGTTTGCCCTCCCTTTCGTGCACACACATAAGAATCTATGACCATCTGCATAAGAACAACAAATTGCAGGAGGCGTGGACCTATCTGAGCCAGCCATTCCCACACACCTCCCTAGGAACAGTGCTAGGAACTGAATTTTCACCAAATCCTCAGTAACATTAGAAGAGAAAGAAAGGAAAGGGAATCTGTGGTCAGTTTCCATAAATCTACTTTTTCCACTTTTGATTAATTTTGGCAACTGTTTTGATTGGATTTTATAACAAGGATCAAATCTCTTAGTGAATAATTACAACAAAACTGTATTGCTTACTGTGTGGGAAACTAAGCTATCACCAGTTATATAGAATCCTGCCTTTCTACACTCAGCTTTTTTGGGGCAAGGACTAGAATTCTGCATATTCTATCCATCTTTGACAACCACTTCCTGCAAGTCCTATGAGTAGCAGGTGCTAGAAGGAGATTGCAAGGGGAGACCAAAGACAGAAGATAAGCTCTTTCATGGGCTTGTTTTGCTTGTTTGGATGCTTTTGAGATGCTGTTATACTCTACCAGTCAAGGTCATCTGGTTATCACTTTACCTATTGGTGCCTGCTGGTTCACCTTCCTTCTCTCCTTCATTCCAAGAATGGGATTCATCAGGATCCCAGAGATACCACTACTACTGGTCAATACCCTATTTTCAGAGGTCTGAAGTATGGCTGCACTTGCTTCCTTGGAAAACACTGGGAATGCTTCAGGCTAACAGGTGGCTATCCACATGTTCATATGGATACAGTGACTCCCCTTAACCTGTGATTCAACCATCACTAGGCCCTGGAGTTCTTATTTGGATGAACAGCATCGGTTTCACAGATGGAAAATTGTAGGAGGGAGTTTAACATGAGAGGTTTTATGAGCCGGGACAACAACAGTGAACTAAGTTCAATTCTGCCCATCCCAATACCACATCTCACTATAGGGATGCTGGCAACTACAGTGTGTCTGGGATTTTTATTGGATACAAGCAATCATTGCCATACAATTCCCTTCCATACTTGAGTGTGAAAATGTCTTTTGAAAAATTAGAAAGATGGTAGCCCATGTCTGTAATCCCAGAATTTAGGAGACTAAGACAGTAGAATGACCAATTCAAGGATAACCTTTGCTAGATGGTGGGATACTGTCCAAAACATACATACATACATATATACATACATACATACCACATACATGACTAAATAAATCATGCTTTATTGGCTAGAAAAAATCTTATTTTTCCCCACAACCTCACTGCTCAGTAGGTGTGTAAAACTCAAAAAGTGGAGACCCAATGACCTACACAAATACAGTTGACCTCAAATGCATTCTTTGCCCTCATAGTAAGTGATGTCCTGGACCTGCTGATGCTCATTTCCATATTATATGCCTTTCATGAAGACTGTGATGCATGAAGTGTCTTTCCTACTATAGAATGGCAGACGTACATAATTGTCCTGCTTCATTCCTGACACCAGGATTGTAGATGTTCTCTAACAAACTAGTAAATTCGAGGTTTCAATGAGCATTAAAATTTGTACAGTATTGTCTAGCTTCTTTGAGCTCCTAGGAGAAAATTTTTATTACATCCTGATTAAAAAATAATTATATCACTTTTCTTCCTCCCTTTTCTCCATCTGGCCCCTCCCAGATACTCCCCTTGAAACCCTGTTTCATGCCTCCCAATTCTCAAGTTGAGAGTCTCTTTCTTATTAGTGTTACATATACGTATGTGTGTATATATGGGTATGCACAAATATGAAATGGGTCCCCTTATTTGCTGTACAGTGAAGAGTTGTCAACCTTGAAGCCATATGCACACAAAAAAGAAATGTTTTCTTTTAAAAACAAAGAGAATTTAGAATATTTGCTAAGACAATTTTGATGTACAGTGTTTTTTCAGCTCTTGTGAAACTTGTTTCCAAGACAGTTGTTTCCACTCATATATTTGTACTTGGCTTTCATTAATCTCTGCAGCCATGAAATACCTTGTGAAAGGGTTCACTTATCATAAATTACTGTGTAATCCATATTAGGTATATTAGGTAGAGGTCACTAAGAAGACACAGGTCATGTGACCTTTAGAGGCAATGTAGCCATAAGAACTGCTGAGGGCACCTTCCTCCTTGCTGCAAAAGGAAAACAAATGCGGTTAGCATTCAGTGCCTACTTCTATAAAGATAATTGAATCAGAAGTTTCCAGGGTGAATAGGCAGAACACTCGTAATTAATGTGAGTAGAACTTTTAAAACTAAAGTCAGGATTGTGGAAGGTAAAGAGGCGCAAATGTGTATAAGTAAACATTTTACACACACACACACACATATATATACATATATACGTATGTATATGTATATGCATATACATATATATATGTATGTATATATATATATATATACATATATATATATATGAAAGCACTTGAAAGTTGTTCCAGCAGGAATTTTTCAAAATAATTAATGTTGTTGTAACTCTCAGAAATCCAGCATGTGCTGGATTGCGATTGGCTATATAGCTAGACTGTCTTTCATTCCAACAGTCTCTTAAACACCAGAACCAACATGGAAAAAAAAAACCTTCCAGCAATTTAAGCTCCTCTATTTGTGTGTGTGTGTGTGTGTGTGTGTGTGTGTGTGTGTGTGTGTGTGTGTCTGTCTGTCTGTCTGACTGACTCAGTCTGTGTGGTATATTCTCATGTGTGTATGCAACTATGTGGGCCTGTGTGGTCACAGGAGTCTGCAGGAGTACATCATTCCATCACTTGTCACCTTATTGCCTTCATTCCTAGTCTCATTGAACCTGGAAATAAGCTGGCAGTGAGCAAGCTCTGCTGACACTTTAGTTTCTACCCATGTCATGAAACCCAAGGTTATGAACGCGTGAGAATTCACACTTGGGCTTCCATATTACTGCTTGCCAGTGACCTCAAGTATTCACATGAGCACAGCAAGTGCTGTTGCCCATTTAGCCACATTGCTAACCCACATTTTTACATCATCTACCGAGTATCTAGATCCAGAAATTCTAGAACCATTCTTGGTAATATCCTGTGTAGTGTTTCTATCTAACATTCTGCATATGATATTTCTTGGCATTTATTAATATTATTCATTTATCCATCTCAAACTTCTTAAACAAAGGAGCCATTTTTTGATTTTGTGATTCTGTAGCTTAGTATGTACCAAATCAAGGAATGTGAGCCCTTCCTCACCCTCTTTGTTTTGGGGCTCCAAGTCCAGCAGTCTTGTTAGTCTATTTTCTCTCCCTAGATTATCCTTATGTCATCCTCACTTGGAAAAATGAAATTTTCTATGTCCTAACTCTAGGATGATATATTTGCAATGGTTCCCTTTGTAACGTGAGTTACCATCTCTAGTTAAGTTTGGGCATGAGAACTACTTTATCAGAAGTAAGCACATCTACTCCAGCTAGATTTGAGCTGTCATTTTGTCATGGACATTTCTGTCTTTTTACTTCCAATTTTGGTGTATTTGCTAGTAAAAAATACCATTCAAAACAACAAATATCACATCCTGTTTTTTATGCACTCAAATGATCGGTGTCTTTTAATTGGAGAATTATCACTATTTACATTTAAAATTATTACTGTTAGTTGTTTTCTAGTCCCTGTAATTTTGTTAGTAGTCTCCTGGTTAGTTCAATCACTCTTTGTTCTTTTCTTCATCTTATACTCACACTAGTGCCTTGCTGATTTCCTGAGATTGACATGACTGATCCTTTTCTAATATTCTCCTTCATTCATCTATTCCTTTCAGGAAATTCTTTCTATCCACTCTCATGTCTCCGGCTTTCTTCTTCCTTTGTGTGTAAGATTCCTTTGTGCCTTCTGCAATATATATTTGGTCGTAGATTAGTTTAGATCATGCTTGTCTTTAGGTTTTTGTTTTTTTATCTCCCCATACGTTTTTAAATGTAGCTCCCTTGAATAGAGTAATCTTGACTGAAAGTTATTTATGTTCAGGGCTTAAAACATATTATTCTATATTTCTCTAGATTTGAAGATTTCTATTGAAAGGTCCATTTTTACTCTAGTATATTTTGGTTTTATGAGTTAGCGTTCTTCTTTTGCATATTTTAATGTTAGACCTTTGTTATATGATTGAAACATTTTAACTACAATATTTCACAGAGAAATTCTTAAGTAGTTGTGCTTAACAAGGGTTTCAAATGCCTCTTCTGTTTAGATGTCCATATCTTGTTCTATATTTGGTAAATTTTCTGCTATAATTTCATTAAATAGATTTTCTACATCTTTAAGTTTTAGTCTCAACTCCTTATCTCATGCCATGGACTATTGTGTTAAGTCTCTTTTGCATACTTTAGAATTCTCAGATGTTGTAGCCATCATTGTTGGGTTTTGGTGTTGGAGCTTGGTTTTGTTTTCAGCCTTTATTGCTGTCCAAATGTAAGATCTACTCAACCCTTGTCTTCTCTCTCTCTGATACTCTCTCTTTTAGTAGATCTAGTTTCTTTTGTGCTTTCAATTATATATATATATATATATATATATATATATATATATATATATATATATCCAAGTCCATTTAAATGAAAACAAACATTTAATGACAATATTTGGAAATTTGGGCGTCATTCTTTCCAAACTACTTCCTGCTAGTAAGGGGCGCTGTCATGGGGGATTCTAAGAAGATGCAGAAATCCTGGCTGTAGTCTGTAAGGCTGCTTGGTCCAGCTGTTTTGAATGTAGAATCACCTGGTACTCTGTTTCAGGCGGTCTAGCTTGATCAAACCACATCAGTCTGCAAGGAATCCACAGCTTTTCATTTGCTGTGGAAACAAAAATAGAAATCCTTTTCCCCAGTAACTTTCCCTTCAACTTAAATTTTGGAGTCAAAGAATTTTTTTTTAATTTAATTTATTATTTTACATGTCGATCCCAGTTCCCTCTCCCTCCCTTCCTCCTTCCCTCCCATTTACCCTCTCTGCCCTCTCACATGCACTCTAATCACCCTCCCCTCCCATCCCCCCACCCCAATTCCATATGTAGTGAAATGCCATCCAACTGGGGTCATGTAGGTCTGACAGGTCATGTGAAGTAGGGACTAGGGCTTCTCTCCTGTCTCTAGATTAAGGCAGTTATCCCTCCATGGGGGATGTGTTCACAAGGACCTTTTGTGCACCAGGGATACATCCTGGCTCCACTGTCTGAGGTCCCTTAGACTGCTCAGTCCTTCTGGCTGAGACCCTTATTCAGGGGGGCCTGAGTCAGTCCCATGATGGCTTCCCAGCTATCAGTCTAGTGGCCCGTTAGCTCCTCCTTGTTCAGGTAAGCTGTCTCTATGTGTTTCTGCCACCTGGCCTTGTCCTCTCCATCTGCATCTGGATTCTACTTCAACTCAGTGTTTATGTATGGGTGTTTGCTCCTGTTTCCAACAGACATTAGTTGAGGGCTCCATGGATAAGTTAGTTGTTGATCTCACTCTCAGGGAAAGGCATTTATGGTAGCCTTTCCACAGAAGCTCAAATTGTTAGTTGGCAGCAGTCTTGTAGTTCTCTAGACCTTTCTTTGTGTTCAATTTTCTCTTCAAACCAATATTGGCTCCCTCTTTTATGCTCTCTGTCCCTCTCTCTCTCTTTCTCTCTCTGTCTCTTTCCCTGTCTGTCTCTCTCTCCATGTTGGAGAGGATGTGGAGAAATGGGAACACTCCTCCACTGCTGGTGGGAGTGCAAATTCAGACAGCCATTTTGGAAATCAGTATGGCGGTTCCTCAGGAAAATGGGAATTAATTTACCACAGGACCCGGCAAGCCCCCTCTTAGGCATATACCCAAAGGATCCACATCCATGCAACAAAGACATCTGTTCAACTATGTTCATAGCAGCATTATTTGTAATAGCAAGAACCTGGAAGCAACCTAGATGCCCCTCAATTGAAGATGGTTAAGGAAGATGTGGCATATCTACACAATGGAATACTACTCTGCAGAAAAAAATAATGGTATCTTGAAATTCGAAGGCAAGTGGATGGCACTTGAACAAACCATCCTGAATGAGGTAACCCAGTCACAAAAAGAGGAACACAGTATGTACTCACTCATATATGGATTTTAGACATAGAGCAAAGGATCACCAGCCTATAATTCACACCACCAGAGGAACTAGGATACAAGATGTGTTCTAACAGATTCATATAAAGTCCCTCACAGAACCAGGAAGGGACAAGTCCCCCCCAGAGCACAGAGGAAGTGGGGGGGCAGTGAATGAAGAGAGAAGTAGGAGAAAATGATGAGGAGGAAAGGAAAACACGTGCAACCAGGAAGATTGAGCCCGATTAGGAATAGAAGACAGGAATGATTGAACTTTTTAACTTCAACATTTGGTTACTTTTTTCCTTCAAGTTCCCAATTCTACTGTTAATTTTCTGATCCATGTTATTGTATTTCTCTTGGGTACTTCTGCCTTTGTTATGGGAATCTTGAAATTATTCCCTTCCTTTATTGATCTTTCTGGTATGTTTCATCTTTGAAATCACTAAATATTTTTAGAAGTAAACTTTTTGATTCTTTGTCTGACATTTCAACCATTTCAGTATCATTGGATTTTGTAATTGAGGAGTTATGATCTCTTAGAAGCACTGTGCTATCTTGCTTTTTGTTTTTTCCATATTATGTATGATTAGTATATCTGTTGTAGTGAATATCTCCTAAGATTTTATTTAACTATCTTCACAGTAAGCATCCTTCCCTTCAGGCACCAATCCCTAAAGGAGAAGAAAATGAGCCACTGGGACAGCAGCAAGAAGACTAAAATGAACAGGTCACACACAAAAAAGCCAAATAAATTGAGTCAACTCACACATCACTAATGACCATAGGACAGAAAATGGCAAATATGTGGGGGGGGGGCTGTGATGCTAAAGTTTTAGGGCAAAAGCAAACATAATAAATGAAGAAAATTAAGGAAGAGTTGGGGAAGAAAAACAAAGAATATACATGCTCAAATTAAGGAAAGAAAAAGAATGGGAAAGAATATTTAAAACTGGGAGAGAAAAGACCAGAAGGTTTTGGGGGGGGGTTGGAAATTGGTTTTTTTTCTTATTTTACATATCAATCCCAGTTCTCTCTCCCTCCCACTGTTCCATGCCCCCATACACACACCTCACCTCCCCCACCCCATCCCATTCCCCATCTATTCCCCCATGGAGGGTGAGGCCTTCCAGGAGTGATCATCAAAATCTGTCAAGTCATTTGGGGTGGGCCTAGGCCCTTCCTCATGTCTCTAGGCTAAGAAAGTATCCCTCCATGGGGAATGTGCTCCGGAAGTCCTTTCATGGACGAGGGATACATCCTGGTTCCACTTTCAGAGGTCCCATAGACTGCTCAGGCTTTCTAACTGAGACCCACATTCATGGGGTCTGGGTCAGTCCTATGCTTGTTTCTCAGCTATCATTCTGGAGTCCATGAGCTCCCCCTTGTTCAGGTCAGCTGTCTCTGTGGGTTTCTGCAGTCTGGTCTTAACCCCTTTGCTCATCACTTCTCCCTCTCTGCAATTGGATTCCAGGAGTTTGGTTCAGTGTTTAGCTGTGGGTGTCTGCTTCTGTTTCCCTCATCTACTGGATGAAGGCTTTAGGATGATATCAAAGGTTGTTATCAATCTCATTATCAAGGAAGGGCATTTAAGGTAGGCTCTCCACTATTGCTTGGATTGTTAGCTGGGGTCATCCTTGTAGGTCTCTGAACATTTCCCTAGTGCCAAATTTCTCTCTAAACCTATAATGACTCCCTCTATTATGGTATCTCTTTTCTTGCTCTCTATTCCTCCACTGACTCAATCTTCTTGCTTCCTCATGTTCTCTCCGTCCTCTTCTCCTCTTCTCTTTCTCCCAACTCCCTCTCCACTCATTGTCCCCCCACTTCCAATATGCCCAGGAGATCTTGTCCCTTTCCCCTCCTGTGGAGGGACCATGTATGTCTCTCTCAGGGTCCTCCTTGTTTCCTAGCATTTCTGGCAGTGTAGTGTGAATTGTAGGCTGGTGATCCTTTGCTCTATGTCTAAAATCCACATATGAATGAGTACATACCATAATAGTCTTTTTGTGACTGGGTTACCCCACTCAGGATGGTTTCTTCTAGTTGCATTCTTTTGCCAAGCAGGAGTGTGGTTTTTTTGTTTGTTTGCTTTTGTTGTTGTTGTTTTGTTTTGTGTTTTTAGTTCTTCTTTCCAAATACAGAAAGCTTAATTTTAAAAGTTAGATAAATATGATAAAAGGAATAAGAAATAAAAATTTATTTTAAAATAACAAGTAAATTTTAAAAAATCAATAGCCATGTGATGAAAATAAAGTTCAAAGAAAAAAAAAAAAAACAGAAGTGTTGCAGTGGCTTTGTTCTGGGGACTCTAAGAATGAACTCTTGTCTTTATATCATGTAGGCAATTGTTGAACCCAGACTCATCAAGTATCTGATGTCTTCTAGAGTTCTCTTGCCTTTAGAAGTTTCCTTCTTCAATGAAAAGATGTGGATTCCTTCCAGACTAATGTGGTTTGATCACGCCAGACCGCTTGAAACAGAGTACAAGCTGATCCTACATACCAAACAGCTGGACAAAACAGCCCTACAGACTACAGCTAGGATATCTGAATCTTCTTCGAATCCCCCAAGACAGCGCCCCTTACCAGCAGGAAGTAGTTTGGAAAGAACGACGCCCAAATTCCCAAATATTGTGTATAAATGTTTGTTTTCATTTAATTGGACTTTATTATATAAAATTAAATAAAAAATTATATATATATACATATAAAAAAAGAAGTTTCCTTCTTCAATAGCCACCTGAGTGAAAAGAAACTATGACACTCTCTTGCTTAACATATTTCTGATTACATACAGAATAAAACCTGTACTTCTTGCCATGCACAAGAGTCTGTACTTGATCTGGGCTCTTCTGAGTTTTAAAACCTCTTTGCTTACTTACACCTTTACTTCCTCACTGAACACTAGCTGAATTGTGGAGAGTGATTTTTTTAAAAAAAAAACAATCTTTTTATTTTACATACTAATCCCAGTTCCCCCACCCTCACCTCCTCTCACTCCCCCACTTTCCCTCCACCCCACCCCCATCCACTCCTCAGAGGGGATGAGGCCTCCCATGGAAGTCAACAAAGATTAAAAAGTCTGTCATATTAAATTGAGGCAGGACCAAGCCCCACCCTCCCACCCCACCCCACCCCACCCCACCCCACCCATACACACACACCTCCCAGCTAGGCTAAGTAAAGTATCCCTCCAAAGGGAACGGGCTCCAAAAAGTCATGCCCTAGGGATAAATCCTAGTTCCACTTCCAGTGGCCCCATAGACTGCCCAAGCCATACAACTATCACCCACGTTCAGAGGGCCTAGTTAAGTCCTATGCAGGTTCCCCAGCTGTCAATCTGGAGTCTATGACCTCTCACTAGTTCCATCAGCTGTCTCTATGGGTTTCCTCATCATGGTCTTGACCTCTTTGCTCATATTATCGCTCCTCCCTGGAGAATGAATGATGATAGTATGGAGCAAGAGTGACCACCTAAACTAACCAGAGGAGTCTAGAAGGTAGGGCTAAAGTCCATCTTAGAGGGTCCATATACAAATAATCAATGAATGTATAAATATGCACGATCATATTAAAAATTTATCTTCAAGATAGAGGCAATTAGATTTTTGTGATGTTATATAAACATATGCACGCATATTTTTGTGAGAGTCAAAATTGAAGAAAGTCATGAACTCTATCTAAAGAGCATATTAACAATTAATTCTAATGAGTGATGGCAGCTCACACATCAGAGTGAACAGTTCTAAAGTAGTTTAAATGAGGGTCTATAGACAACGATCTTGCTCAAGTACAAGTAAGATCACATGTTAGAATAATATATAGACAATAACATGGGAGTTGACAGTGATAGTTCCATTAATAGATATAACTTATAATTGTCATTGTGATGATTAGTGGTGCTACCTTGACAGAATCTAGAAGCATCTGGGAGATGGCCGTTAGACACACCTGTGAGAAAACTATCCTGACTGCATTAACTGAGGTAGGAAGAGTTGCCCACTGCAGGTAGCACTGTTCACTAACTTGCTCCTGGACTGCATATAAAGGAGGAAGTAAACTGAGAACAAGTATTTGTCATTCTCTGCTTCCTTATTGTGGATGCACTATGATCAGCTGCTTTGAGCTTCTGTTTCAAAGTGACTTTCCGTTGTGATGAACTGTACCCTGGACCTGTGCCCCTAATAACCATCCCTCCACAAAAAAAAAAAAAAAAAAAAAAAAAAAAAAGAAGTTTCCTTCTCTGCATACCAAATGTCCCTGCATGCCATATTTAGCCTTGCCATCTATGAAGCAGGCAAGCTCACTGATATGCCTCAGACTCCCTAGTCAGTACCCTTAGGTTGGCTAATGTTCTATACAGGCAGTGTCCCCTGAATACATCAAGATACATGAGGCAAACAGAGCACTGAGGTCTATAGAGGTGCCCCTGCTCCATGTTAAGCACAATTCTATGTAGAAAAGACTGTGGGAGCCAAGTATGTTGCTAAGCCTTCAGTTTCCTGTCCTATCAACCACGAGCTTTGTGACAGTCACATGGCTCCAGACGTGGGGGTACCCAGTGATTCCCCACAACTGTCAACAGACTCCACAGCTGTCCCTCCAAGTCACTAAGCACTGAAGTACTACACACCTTTGTTACTCAAGCAAAGTTTCCTGCAATCTGAATTTTTCAGCACGTCAGCATTTTTCTGTAACCTCTGTCTCTCTGCCTTTCTCTGTGTCTCTGTGTCTTTGTGTCTCTGTGAATCTCTCTCTCTCTCATACTGAGGCTCTCATAGGTCATTCCTGGCATCCTGGCTCCCTAAATTGTGATTATTCCTTGTTATCAATCCCCAGAGTAATTCAGGCTTAAACAACAGATTTCTTCTCAAGATTTTACTCAGACACAGGCCTGGAAATGTGGGGAATGACAACAGATTTCCTTACCACTGATAATCTATCTATCACACAGTAAAAATATTGTAGGAATCCTAACGCCACCACCACACACCCATCTTACTGGACCCCCTGGATTCAAGACTTATTAGAGCTGTGACTGTGAGTGCCTTTCACAGGAATGCTTGGATTCCACTTTAGTGAGGCTGCAGTTGGGTCCACACACCAGGGAGCCATGCACCGGAAACACATCTTGCATGTTCCTCTGCACTACCTTACTGTCACATTGCTCTGCCTTGTCCAGCTCTCTTACCCTCCTGTGACTGCCAATGTTCTTCCAGTCTTTCGTTCTTTGTTACCCTGATTTTTCATTCACTTCCTTACAGGGAGGCAGCATCTAATCCATCATATTGCTTTTTATTTTCTCCTTAACATTATTAAACCCACATTTCCACACAAGTAAAATTAGGGGTGACAATAATAAGTATTGGTATAAATAAAATTAATATGCAAACATTATTCTAAATGGCTCCTGTGTCATTTATTTAATCCTAACGCCCTTCCAAAAAAAACACAGAAATAAGTATCATGACCTTCCTTTAATTAAGAGACATAGGTTCAGTTAGCAAATGATAGCATTGGCATGGAAACATAACCTAATCATTCTGTAGCCAAGTCAAAGAATTTCATAACTATAAAATAAGACCAGATGTCTGAAGCTAGCACAAAGGCTAGAACAGAGTGAGTCCTTAACATGTATTTCTAGCTAATAGGATAATAGCATTATTACCTGGAACAGTAGCAAGCATTCAAATAAACTATAAAATAATCTGCTCATCCACTTATGCCAAGCATCAAATCGGAATTGTCCATTGATCGAGAGCCTCAGAGGTAGAACAAAGGGAACAAATGGGGGCAGAATAAGAATGTAGCATGAGATTACCTTAAAAGGAAAAGGTGCTTTGGAAAATAAGAAGCAGTGTTGTGACGCAAGAAGAGTTTTTGGAAGGGTGCCACATCACTGCATCTTCTTCTCCTACCCAATAGGTGCCAACACCATGTTAGAGAAGCATCACCCAACCCCTCATCCTCCCTCAATCCTAGTTCTGACTGTCCCAGATGGGTACCCTTTTTAAATTCAACTGACTTTTGTATCTCACCATGTCATCACATATGTCAAAAATCCTGGCTGGAACTAGACTGATAGCTGGGAAGCCAGCATGGGACTGACTCAGGTCCCCCTGAATATGGGTCTCAGCCAGAAGGACTGAGCAGTCTAAGGGACCTCAGACAGTGGAGCCAGGATGTATCCCTGGTGCACAAAAGGACTTTGCGAACACATCCCCCATGGAGGGATAACTGCCTTAGAATCTAGAGACAGGAGAGAAGCCCTAGTCCCTACTTCACATGACCTGTCAGACCTACATGACCCCAACTGGATGTCATTCCCCTACATATGGAATTGGGGTGGGGGGATGGGAGGGGAGGGTGTTTAGAGTGTATGTGAGAGCTCAGAGAGGGTAAAAGGGAGGGAAGGAGGGAGGGAGGGAGGGAGAGGGAACTGGGATCGACATGTAAAATAATAAATTAAATAAAAAAAAATGCTTTGACTCCAAAATTTAAGTTGAAGGACAAGTTACTGGGGAAAAGGATTTCTATTTTTGTTTCCACAGAAAATGAAAAGATGTGGATTCCTTCCAGACTAATGTGGTTTGATCAAGCCAGACAGCCTGAAACAGAGTATAGGGTGATCCTACATTCAAAACAGCTGGACCAAGCAGCCTTACAGACTACAGCCAGGATTTCTGAATCTTCTTCGAATCCCCCATGACAGCGCCCCTTACCAGCACAGGAAGTAGTTTGGAAAGAACAACGCCCAAATTCCCAAATATTGTGTATAAATGTTTGTTTTCCTTTAAATGGACTTTGTTATATAAAATAAATAAAAAAAAATCCTGGCTGGATAGAGCTTCTAGCCTACAGAAACTCCAAAACTAACACAGGAACCTTCTGAGCCTTTATATATTCCCAGTACAGCTGAGAAACTGAACTTTTAATCTCACTTCATTTTAATACATTCAAACAACCATACATCGCTAGTGCCTGTCATATGATACTCCATGCCTCTACTAACCACTTAGACTAATAATATCATAATGGCTAATCAGATCTGACCTTGCCCAATGCCAAAAAAAACAACAACAAAAAAAAAAAAACCTTGAATTCAAGGAGGCCAGTCCTGTGAAAAAATAAAGCAGCCCATAATAACTAAAGCACCAAACAAGGTAGTCCAAAAATTTGCTGCTTCTGGAAGAACTGGAAGACTCATACTTAAATTGGCACCAGGCCACTTAATCACTATTCCATTCAAGCCATGAAACAATTACTTCTAACAGTTTTAAGTAAAGATGGGTTGCTGATATTTAAACAGCAGGAAAAATTGGAACTGCCTACTGAGATTGCAGCAAGTAAAGTACTGAAAGGACAAATTAAAAATCAAGTATCACTTAAAGGAAAGCAAAATCATTTGTCTCTATATTCCTTACAGAAACATATTCCAACTTATGCTTTGGGCTAGGAAACAGTGTGACTGACTTTCCTGTGAGATGGATTTGCCGAGGAAAATAGCAAGCTTGCAAAGCAAGGAAAGAGCTAATGGAACTCCAGGCAACTGAGAAATGCTGAGCTCAGAAGAAACAGTTGTCCCAGGGAAGGACACATCAATACCAATGAGTCAGGCCAGAATGCATACATACAATAACATTACAGAAACTGAGCAGGTGGTATTTGTGTATTGTACATACAAATATGTAGGTAACAACAATTGATGAAAAAAGAGGCCACGAATTTTAAAGAGAACAAGGAGGAGTATATGAGGAGGGGCTGGAGGGAAGAAAGGAAAGGGGAAATGATATAATTATATTATAATTTAAAAAGAAAAGACTTTAAAGAGATAATACTATAATTTTACCAGGATATAAGCTTGAGCAAAAGCATATGAGTTTGGATTTTGAGATGCATTGGAAGCTGTTGAACTATTTGGAAACAAAGAGGAGAGGGAACCAATTGGGGGCTTTACAATCATGCTGTTGTTGTCTTTTGAAAAACAGTCTGTGGCAGGGCAAGAAGAGCATGAAAAACAGGGTGTCTTCACCATTACTCTGGTCAGAGCAATGATAGTATCGCAAGATCGGGAAAGTCAGGGAGGATTGTGAAGGCTTAGAAGATACTGTAGTGAAAAACAGACAGTGTTTCCTGGTTAGAATTTTCTTGAGGAGAGTGGAAAGTATTGAGACAGAGGTCGCCAGCTTTAGAAGCTCAACAGGGAGGGGTGCCTTTTCCCATGATGACACCAAGAAGAACCAGATCTGCTGGGATGAGCATCATTTCGGACACTTCTGTTTTAAGTGACTGACAAAAACAGTGAGATTGATAAATAAGGATTTCAAAGGGGTGGATTGGTCTACTCTGCTAATCTTTTATTTAAAAAAAAAAAAAAAAAGCAAGCTACCAGATTGATGAAATTGATGAAATGCCTCACCCTCCAACTCATTAAAAGTTGGTTCTCAAAAGTGTGTTAAGTCAAGCAAGCAGTACTCCCTAAAATGTTAGCTTAAAGAGACAGTGACTTCACCCCATGCAGGGGTCTCAGTTGTTCCATCCCTCTAGATAACATGTCCATGGTAACAATTTGCTCTAGGCCCATTGTGGTACTTGGTGGTCTCCTATACCCCTGCTCAGTGACACCAGCTTTTGCCACACCTGTGCCCTACCACCACTAGTAAGACTAAGAAAGCCTTTTAAAGTTCTGGCACTTGCTGACTATTGAGACCATCTCTTGACCTCCTCTTTAATTTACCTCTCTATAGCCTGGGTCACAAATCCCAGGAGCCATTGGGGCCAGGCTGAGAATGAGCCATCACCAGTCTCCATGCTGTTTTAGTCAGACAGAAATGCCCATAAAGCTTACAAAAGAAGCCAAACACAAGACATTTCAAAATAATGTATAAATTCCCTATTCTTTTTTTCCTTTTCAAATTTAAATTAGGAACAATCTTATTTTATGAATCAATCCCAGTTCCCTCTCCCTCCATTCTCCCATGCTGGCCACTAACCCCTAACCCATCCCTTTTCTGCTCCATAGAAAGGGTGATGCCTTCTATGGGGGAAAGGCTGTCACATCATTTGGAGCAGAGCCTAGGCCCTCCACAATGTGTCTAGGCTGAGAGAGTATCCCTCTGTGGTAATAGGCTCCCAATGTCCATTCGTACACTAGGTATAAATGCTGTTCCACTACCAGGGACCCCATAGTCTGCCCAGGCCTTCTAACTCTCACCCACATTCAAGGGGACTGGTTCCATCCTATGCTAGTTTCCAAGCTGTCGGTCTGGAGTCCCTGAGCTCCCCCTTGTTCAGTTCAGCTGTCTCTGTGGGTTGCCCAACATGATATTGATGCCTTTGCCCATCACTCCTCCCTCTCTGCAACTGGATTCCAGGAATTCTGCTCAGTGCTTAGCTATAGGTCTCTGCTTCTGCTTCCGTCAGCTACTGGATGAAGGCTCTAGGATGGCATATAAGGTAGCCATCAATCTCATTATAAGGGAAGGGCATTTAAGATAGCCTCTTCCCCTGTTGCTTAGCTTCTTAGTTGGGGTCATGATAGTATATCTCTAGATATTTCCCTAGTGCCAGATTTCTCTCTAAACCTATAAGGGCTCCTTCTACTAAGGTATCTCTTTTCTTGCTCTCCTCTATTCTTCCCCCAACTCAATCTTCCTGGTCCCTCATGCCTTTCTACCCCCTCCTATTCTCCCCTCCTCTTTCTCCTAACTCCACCCTCAATGATCCCAATTTGCTCAAGAGATCTTGTCCCTTTCCCCTTCTCCCAGGAACCATGTATGCCTCTGTTAGGATCCTCCTTGTTTCCTAACTTCTATGGATTGTAGGCTGATAATCCTTTGTGCTACGTCTAATATCCATCTATAAGTGAGTACATATCTTGTTTGTCCTTTTGTGACTGGGTTATCTCACTCAGGGTGGTTTCTTCAAATCCCATCCATTTGCCTGCAAATTTCAAGATTCCATTATTTCTTTTTCCACTGAGTAATATTCCATTGTATAAATGTACCACGTTTTCTTTATCCATTCTTCAGTTGAGAGATATCTAGGTTACTTTCAGGTTCTGGCTATCACAAATAGTGCTGCTATAAACATTGTTGAACAAATGTCCTTGTATGAATGTGCATCATTTGGGTATATTCCTAAGAGTGGAATTTCTGGTTCTTAAGGTGTACTGGTTCCCATTTTCCTGAGAAGCCACCATACTGATTTCCAAAGTGGCTGTACAAGTTTGCACTCCCACCAGCAGTTGGGGAGTATTCCTCTCTCCCCACATCCTCTCTAGCATTAACTGTCAATGGTGTTACTGATTTTAGCCATTCAGACAAAAATAAGATGGTGTCTCAGAGTTACCTTGATTTGCATTTCCCTGATGGCTAAGGATGTTGAGCACTTTCTTAAGTGTCTTTCAGCCATTTTGAATTCCTCTATTGACAATTTTCTATTCAGTTCTGTACCCCACTTTTTAATTGGATTATTTGGTGTTTTATGACTAGAGTTCTTGAGTTTCTTGAGTTCTTTTTATATTTTGGAGATCAGCCCTCTGTCAGATGTGGAGTAGGTGAAGATCTTTTCCCATTCTGTGGGCTACTGTTTTGTCTTGTTGACTGTGTCCTTTGTCTTACAGAAGCTTCTCAGTTTCAGGAAGTCCCAAGTATTAATTGTTGATCTCAGTGTCTATGCTACCAGTGTTATCTTCAGGAAGTGGTCTCCTGTACCAGTTTGTTCAAGAGTACCTCTCACTTTCTCTTCTAAGAGGCTAAGTGTAGCTAGATTTATGTTGAGGTCTTTGATCCATTTAGACTTAAGTTTTGTGCATGGTGATAGATATTGATCTATATGATATCTTCTATATGCCAGCATCGTTATGCCAGCACCATTTGTTGAAGATGCTTTCTTTGTTCCATTGTATAATTTTAGCGGCTTTGTCAAAAATCAGGTGTTTGTAGGTGTGTGGATTAATATCAAGGTTTTCAATTCAATTCCATTGGTTTACCTATCTATTTTTGTGCCAATACCAAGCTGTTTTCAGGACTATAGTTCTATAATAGAGCTTGAAGTCAGGGATGGTGATGCCTCTGGAAGTTCCTTTATTATACAGGGCTGCTTTGACTATTTCAGGTCTTTTGTTTTTCCATATGAGGATGGAATTCTCTATTCTTAATTATTTAGCTCCGATATTTTTTGATTACCCAAAACCAAACAAAAACTCCCCCACAGGCCTCATTTGTGCCAGAGGCCACCAATTTCTTTTTCTGGTCTCATGTTCAACAAACACATGCTAGTACATATACAAACATCCATAAATTCGTTCATTAATCATCCTTATTCAATATTTCTTCACTGAAAATCTAGAAACACCCTCAGATGTTCTTATGTAAGCATTTCTCTACAAGATTCTTTCAAAGGATGATATTCAAATATTCTCTCTCTCTCTCTCTCTCTCTCTCTCTCCAGGATTTCTCCTTTGGAGCCTGCCCTGTAACTTAATCATTAGACCAGGCTGTCCTCACATTCACAGATATCTGCCTACCTCTGCCTCCCAAGTACCACCATATTCTTAATTGTATAAGTTGAGACTTACTTGACCACACTGTGTGATAGTCATTGGCACTCACTCCTTCATGAGCACATCAAAAACTGCCCCTCATAAAGTGAAGTGTTTCTCCTTGAAAGGAACTATAATGCTTTGCAGCCTGTGTGGAGATGCTGAGAACTTTACAGTGGCTGTGTCTATTGGCACAGGTACTATGTGAGTCTACAAACTATCTGTATTTCCCTTGCACCTTGCCTTTGGCTGTGACCTTTTAAATGCCACTGCTATTCAATTAAATCCACATCTTCTTCTGTTGGCCTTTACCTCTCCTCTCAACTTCTCCTGGGTCTCAACAGTATTTTCCAAAATACTTTATCCTGATTAAAAGTATCTAGACAGCTTACTTTACATAATTCTCTAATGTGTTGATAACAGATGAAAATGCCTTTACAAACTCTGCCCTGAGACCTCAAGGGCAAGTGGGAGAACTTGCAAGTCCCTGGCCTTCCTGGGAAGTGACTCACTTCATTTTCACCTGAGTGAAGTGGAGAAAGAGCACTCATTCATTCCAATTAGGAAGGGAAAAAAAACTGAAAAACAAAAAACAAGAGGAATCATTTTCCTACCAAAAATTAAAGCTTATCAGGCCTTAAGAGGACATGAAGCTGAATACCCTTAATTTATGCCAAGCAGAGGCATTAGGAAGATGTATTCTTCTAATAGTATACTCACTTAGGGCCCTTGAATGCCAATTATTGGCTTGCTTTTTAGCCAAAATAAAAGATGTTTTCACTGTTGTCTTTATGGATCACCATTAAGAAAAGACCCAGCAGTTACTCCATTACTGAATTTCTTTCCATGGGGGCAACTTCTATGGTGGGTTTATCAGAATACTAAAGCTTTCATGAAAGACCAGGTGGCTTAAATGAAGTTTATGACTTCATGATTCTGAAGAATGGTCACTTGAGACCAGGATGCCATGGAGTTGTATTCTTCTAAGGGCACTCACCTTGGCTTGAATGTGGACATCCTCCCCATGTGTTCACAAAGTCTCACATCCACGTCCCTAATCTCTTCTAAAAATGCAATGCACACTAGATTATCCACCTACTGTGATTGCACTTTAACTTAATTAGGTCTCCAAAAACCTAGACTACAAACGCATTAACATTCCGAGGCCCTAGGAGTCAAGACTTCAACACATGCATTTGAAGGAAGCACTTTAGCAAATAACAGCAATTATATGATATCTTTATGAGAGCAAACTATCAGTTTTACAAAGAAGTAATATATATATGAGAATAATAAAAATAATAATAAAGAGAAAGAAAGCCTCTAAAGCAGGATTACAGTTTTGCCTTTGGAAGGCACAGACACCACCAGGAACTAAAGGAAATATTGATGTTTTCTTTTCTTCTCCATATGCAAATAGGCTCATCCTCCCTCCACAGATATGTCGTGTCTACTCATTCTATATAGGAGGAAATGGTCCCCATTGGACAGTACCTGCCATGTTGCCATAGACCAGCTGGAAAAACTCTAGTGTCAAGTTCAAAGGGACAGAATTCAAATATCCCAGGTGCTCACCCTGGTCTAATCACTTTCTACTATGAAAATGTGGTAACTTACTATAAACAGCAATGTTTCATGTTCCCCTCCAAGATCTAGGGTATTTCACATAGAAAATGGGGTGGGGGCAGGAAAAGTTTTTGATCAATGGCTACTGACTAGGATAAACAGTTTCCAATTCATGAATATATATGTTTATTTTTTTCTACATGGCTCACTTTTCCTTATCAGTCCTCAGTACCTATTTCTCCTGCTAACTAGTAAGACTAGATCTTTTCCCTTGAAGCATAGACAATAGGTAACTATAGCAACTGGTTGTACAAGTAATTGCTAGGAAACACTGCCCAGGGGTTAGAACACCATGGAGACACTGATCCCTACATTCAACTGAGGCATTAGTTCACAACTAAGGTGAGTTTCTTGTCTCTAGAAAAATCAATGTTTTAGCTTTTAAAATAAAGGAAAGTGTGTGCAGCACAAGGCTCTCTGAAAACACTTGCACTGAAGTGGGCCCTGGAGATGCAATTTCAAACAAGGTTCACCTTTTCATCTCCCAGGTGCATGACTTGGTGAGGTCTCAGTTGCCTCTAATTCTCTCTTCTTTCATCTTGGCTTCTGCTACCACCACTGCCAGGAGCAGGCTGATGAGAGCAGGCACAGGTTCACTGACATCACCTTTAGATACAATAAGATACACTTTGGCAAATGCAATCAGTTCATCCCAAAGGCTCAACCATCACATTAAGCATCCCAGAATCCTTCTGTCCCTGATTCTTTCTCTCCCTGTTCATTGTTCTCACCTGCAGTTTATAAGCAATGAAATATCCTTCCCTTTCCATTAAGCAACACATTGTCCTGGAGTGATTTTCTTTAGAATTTAAAAGATAAGGAAATACACACAATTAGAAGATAAGGAAATAAACATAATCCAGGTATCTGTAGGCACATTTCTTCCCTTATTGATGAAGTTTGGGGTACAGGTCAGTGATTAAGCACTGGCTGCTTAGGCTAGAAATCAAGTTCTGCCACTTACCATCTGACTTCATTTTGTTATTAATTTCCTGAGCTTCATTTTCCTCATCGAGTTCTTATGATAATTAAATGAAATTCTGTCTCCCAATGCTTATAGGGATACCATTTGTTGTTATTACTATTACCACTGTCATAAAATATAGACTGCATGAAAAATCTAGGGTTGTTTCTTTCCACTCACCATTTAGGGCCATCTGGCTTTCTCCTATTGAATCATGCTACCACCAAAAGCATTTGGAAGCCTTATGTAAACTCTTCCCACCAGCATCCAAGACAACATGCTCCCAAGATAGCAGCAATCTCCATGTTTTGTGTTCCCTCCTTCTCTTACTGCCATCTCTGTTCTGTCTTCTCACAGTGGAACTAGTATCCAGTCTTCATCACATGTTCTCATTACCATAGAGGTATAAAAAATAATCATAACATTAGTAAATGACCACTTGCAAAGCCAAAGTCTGTCACGATATTGGTTCCCAAGGCAATGCTGCAATTAAGGAAGACTTCCATAACTCAGAAGGCACAATCCCACATAGCCATATTTGCAACCCAAACATGGTATTCCTGGGTCTTACTGCTCACTCCAAACTATCCTATAGTCTGCTAAGCTCTTTCTTCTACCCAAATCTAACAATGTCACTACACATAAGACTTGATGCAACATCCAAAACACACCCTACTGTGCTGTGTTAGGCTGTCGTGTAAGAGTGGTAGCATACCACAGTCCATTTTACTTTAATGACCTGTCTGTCTCCCTGAATGGACTGTGAAATGTGTAGGCTCAAGAGCCCTGTCTTCTCACAGTAGGCTGGTGTTTTTAATAAATATTCTCATTATTATCAATAGGAGCACTAATACATTATATCTTGGGCATTATTTTGTATTTTGACTTTACAAGATAGAAGGAAATTGTAATTTAATACCATTTAATATATTTCCCAATGATGGGACACAACCATACAATCCCATCCATAGAGCCAAGTAAAGGCATTCAATTATGCCTGTCTAGGGGCAAAAACAACTGGCTCATCCATGAAGGCCTTGCTGGGATAAGTGTCACTCATAACTCACTCCTCGCCAAGCCTAGGCCCTTCAGTAAGGTCAGCTTGCAACATAAGATTTAGAAATGAAAGGATTAATCCCCAACTTGCAATTAAATTAAAACCTTACATGTGCCACACACCAGGGTAGAAGTTTCCCTTCCTTCCTTCAATACAGAATAGTTACTGGTGTAAACTTGAACCTAGGAACTTCAGTGGCTAATTATGTCCTCAGCTCATTCCCTTGCTAATCAAGGACAAAAGCTGTAGATACATTAAACAACCCTTAGAGAGGTTTATCATTTAATTACTATAAAACTCCAGGGGTTAATGCATGCTTGATCTCAAAGGGGTGGCAGGAATCCTTGTGTTATTTATATCAACTTCTCAGTTAGAAACAAATGCAGAGAATGCAGACCTAGAAATGTGAGACAACATCTGCTCTAAGGAGACAGAGGACAGTTCCCCAGGCCACTACCATCTCTCCCTCAAAATTTCATCTACCAGTTTTCTATGATCTAAAATTCTAAACGCAGAAAAGTATTCTTTTGATTTTTTTTTCTGTTAAAATGCAAATGTCAGACAGGGTACATCATATATGACACCACAGTCAATTCTGTATGCCTTAGACAGAATAAATTTTTCCATTTTTCCAGGACACTGTTTACAGCAGATCAAGGGGGTTACCTGGAGGCAATGACGGGAGTAGCTGGAACAGGTCCATCGTCAAGGGTGTAAAGCAGGCAGAAGAGGAGGAAAAGGCTGAAAAAGTTAAGAATCCTGAGTTATACACATGAACTTCCTTCACAGCTTTGATAAAAATCATGGATGAGTGCATGAAAAGAAAAGGCTGGAAAGCCAAATATATCTAACATCCTGTTTTGAGCTCCCAAAATCCTCTGCTTCAGATTTTGTTTGCATTACTAGCCCCCTGAGGGTGAGACTTATGAATTCTAATTCACTTTTTTTTCTTCACTCTGTGGGTTTCCGACAAAATCAAATCATAGTATAGGTATGTCAGGAGGGAGTAGTTGAACAGATCACCTTGAATGGTGAAAATTCTTTGAATAAGTGTGTAAATGTGCAATACACAAGCTTGCTAAGATGTACATTCTTGGCATGTGTTCTCTATCTATGTCTTCCAATATTTTGGATTTTATGACTACTGACACAAAATTTTAAAAATTTCTCCTTAGCTTGTCACATTTTTATTTTTATTTATTTTATGTGCATTGGTGTTTTGCCATGGGTGTCCAATCCCCTGGACTGGAATTAGACAGTTGTGAGCTGCCATGTGGGTGCTAGGAATTGAACCTGGTTACTCTGGAAGAGCAATCAGTGATCTTAACTGCTGAGCCATCTCTCCAGCCAGAAGGACTGAGCAGTCTAAGGGACCTCAGACAGTGGAGCCAGGATGTATCCCTGGTGCACAAAAGGACCTTGCGAACACATCCCCCATGGAGGGATAACTGCCTTAATCTAGAGACAGGAGAGAAGCCCTAGTCCCTACTTCACATGACCCCTACTGGATGACATTCCCCTACATATGGAATTGTGGTGGGGGGGATGGGAGGGTGGTTAGAGTGCATGTGAGAGGGCAGAGAGGGTAAAAGAGAGGGAAGGAAGGAGGGAAGAAGGGAGGAGGGAGGTTGGGAGGGAGAGGGAACTGGGATCGACATGTAAAATAATAAATTAAATTAAAAAAAAATGCTTTGACTCCAAAATTTAAGTTGAAGGACAAGTTACTAGGGCAAAGGATTTCTATTTTTGTTTCCACAGAAAATGAAAAGATGTGGATTCCTTCCAAACTGATGTGGTTTGATCAAGCCAGACCACCTGAAACAAGAGTACAAGGTGATCCTACATTCAAAACAGCTGGAATAAGCAGCCTTACAGACTACAGCCAGGATTTCTGCATCTTCTTAGAATCCCCCATGACAGCGCCCCTTATCAGCAGGAAGTAGTTTGGAAAGAACAACGCCCAAATTCCCAAATATTGTCTATAAATGTTTGTTTTCATTTAAATGGACTTGGTTATATAAAATAAAAAAAAAATCTCCTTAGGTGTCAAGTTCTGCTGAACTCCCCTGATAATATATGTGTATGACATTTTCAGGATAATAAGGATCTCTCCAACAAAGTAAATAGTCCTACCAGTGGGTACAGGAAGAAGTGATCAAGTTCTTGGGACTAGAAAATCTTTGGGAATATCTTCAATTTATAAATTAAGAAACTTCTCTTATGCACAGTTCTTATGGAGAGAACAACTGACAAAAAGTTTACTTAAACAAAAAGTCTCCATTTCATTGAAATAGCTTAAAGAAACTCAAGAATAATGATGTATAGCATCAGGTTATATGAGGTTAGACACAGAAGTTGCTTGCAACATGAATTAACAATCAAAGGGCATTGTGAATAGAAAAAGCATACAATGGTAGCTGAGAATATTTTCAACAACAAAAATAATTGGCTTTTTAAAGCATATCTGGGGGCAGAGTGAACCATGCTCCTGAAAAGGAAAGAAAAAAAAAAAAACAGAGAAATAATGCCTACTGACAGACAAACAAACACTGACCAGGTGGGAAACAGAACACAGTATGCACACCCTGGTTCTCTATGGAAATGTAATCAATGATGCTTGCTATGTGGAACTTCACCTTGACTCAAAGGAAAACCCCTGAAAACTGATTTCTTTAGCTCTGAATCTCACTCAGCAAGCCACCAACTGATGATGCAGTACCAGCTAGGAGGGGCACAAGTTCCCTCTCAGGTTACAAACTCACATTGGCATTCCAGTTTTTGCATCAGTTTCTTGTGACTTTAGTTAGTGAGTACCCATCACTTTAAATCAGGTGGGTTTTCAGTGTACCACAGAAACCCACCTTCTGACAGGGATACAATCAGTCCTTTTGTGACTTTATCCTTCCCTGAGCCATTGATTTTTTTCCACACTTTTCACAATTGTTTATGAAGTTCATTTCCTTTTGTGGTATGATTCATAAGCGCTGTCTGCATGCCACTAAAAGAACTAAGTGATCTATCGCACAAGTACAGGGAAAACCCACTTGAGAATGCTTGGAAGGTTAGCCTCACTGTACAAATGCAAGGTCAGACTTGAGGATGCTCTTCAGAAAAATCTAAGGTTAAAATTTTATCAAGACAGTCAGAATCTGGTAAGAGCTGTGGGTTCTTGCCCAAAAAGAAGGAGAAGGAAGAGGAGGAAGAGGAGGAAAAGGAGGAGGAGAAGGTGAACCATTATCCTACAAAAGAATGGAATTTAAGAAGCATGACCTCCTTCAAAGCCCATTTCACAGAAAAGAAAGCTGAGTTCTCTGTGAAATGAGCTGTAGCACAAATAAGAAAGACCCAGAGATAGATGTTGGGGTCAAAGCTGAAGACCAGAGAAGCAAAGCAGTCAACTGCTAGAGAGTTCTTGCCTCTGCCAATGCTCAGACAGAAGCAGCAATCATGTCCTGGTTGCTTCTCCAACTGCACTGCTCCTCAGACTGTTTAGACTGCAATGCTCTCCACCAAAAGCCTCAGACTGCTCTTCACTGAGCTTTGGCCTTATAGTCCTCCCTAGTGCTGGGATTAAAGCGTATCAACCCAGTACTGGGATCAAAGATGTGAGCTCTGTTTCTCAGTGAATCAGTGAGACTGATTCACTCTCATGCAGCCCAGGGTGGCCTTGAACTCACAGAGATCCAACTTCCTCTGTTTCTCGAGTGCTCCTCTATGGCCAACTAGTGTGTGGCTAACTAGTGGCTTAGCTCTTAACTAGGTGTGCTGTTAACTAGTTGCTTGGCTCTGCATTCTGATCTTCAGACAAGCTTTATTTGTTAGATTACAAACAATATATCACTACAATGAGCAACCCAGGTTGTACAAACACTTATGGGAAGAAACGTAATTGGGTCTTTAACATCTTCAAGTCAAGGGTAATATGACCTGGAAGTTAATCAGATGACCTCATGACTTGAACCACAGGCATTCTCTAAGCCAAGCAGTATTTATTCAACTCTCACCACCTTGTCCCTTTAAAAAGTGCTATGGATCCAGGCGGTGGTGGTGCACACCTTTAGTCCCAGCCTTTGGGAGGCAGAGGCAGGCCGATTTCTGTGAGTTCAAAGTCAGCCTGGTCTACAGAGTAAGTTCCAGGACATGCTCCAAAGATGCACAGAGAAACCCTGTCTCAAAAAATAGTGCTATGGGGGACTGGTGGTGAAGCTCAGACACAGAGTAATTGCCTAGCAAGTGGAGGGCTCTATTCTATCCCCCATCCTCACAGAGCCAGGGAGAGGGAGCTACAGAGAAGAGCAGGGTTCACTTTGCCTATCTGGAAAAAGTACAGATGATTCTGTTGAGTTGTGCAGGGCTTCCTTCCATATTCTAGATGTATTATGCAAGCACGGGTTTTTTCCCCACAGTGATTTCAGTCAAATAATAGTGGAAAGATACAAACATCTAGCAGACCCAGGAAGGCTTGTCCTGATGAGTCCTCTGTAATGTTAACTTGTGTAGCAGTAGTGCTTTATATTGTACAAGATGATCTCAGAAAAAGAAAGGGAAGAGAAAGTCTGAATCAAACAACCTTGTATCAAATATTTCACTTCCAAAAATGCTGACATAATGTACTTTAAAAATATATTTTATTCCAGGTACTGGTGGTGCACGCCTTTCATCCCAGCACTCAAGAGGCAGAGGCTGGCAGATCTCTATGAGTTCTAGGCCAGCCTGGTCCACAGAGCTAGTTCCAAGACAGGCTCCAAAACTATACAGAGAAACCTTGCCTTTAAAAAGAGAATGTGTGTGTGTGTGTGTGTGTGTGTGTGTGTGTGTGTTGCCTGCATGTAGGTCTGTGCACCATCTGAGTGCCTGGTACACGTGGATGCCAAAAGAGCATGTCAGATCCCTGGGAAAAAGAGTCACAGATGTTTGTGACTCGCCATGTAAATTCTGGGACTCCAACCTAGGGCCTCCAGAAAAGCAATCAGTGCTCTTTAACTACTGAGCCATCTCTCCAGCCCCAATAACTTTTTTTTCATCTGTGAGGAGTAAGATTGAGGAGTTAAGTCATTTGTAAAAGGCCCCCATGTTAATCACCAGATCCAGGATTGAATCCGACACTGCACACAATCCTACTTTAGATGCTTGGCCTCTTATGTAACCAGCTTCTCATGTATGGCCTGTATTTGGACCCTCATCTTTAGACCCTGGGGCAAGTCCTCACTCACTGAATCAGCATTCCTCTATACTCAGAGCACTTCAATGAGGATCAGCAGCTGCCCCCACTTTGAGGAACGGTGTCCCTATAACCTGGGAACTGGTTAGCAAGGCTCTCTCTCTCTCTCTCTCTCTCTCTCTCTCTCTCTCTCTCTCTCTCTCTCTCTCTCAAGCCATGACTCTGCAGCACAGAATTACAAGCTGGGCCTGGGGCCCAGGGATTTGTTTTATCAAGTCCTCAGAATGATTCCAAAACTCGGTATACTCAGAGAAGTTCTGAGAATAACACACTTCCCCTGGACTTCTTACATGAACCCATCACCTTCATACTTAAGAGTAACTCTAACATCCATTCAGCATTCGAGCTAATCCTGTCACCCCCAGGAAGACACCAATCCCTGCTGCATTTGAGTTAACATCCTTTTTCTTACATGATTGGAAACCAATAGACTGAAGTGGGAGCATGCTGTCGGAGACAGACTCCTAATAGAGAAAAGATCCCAAACAGTATCATTTCCATAAGAACACTTCACAACCCTGAATGAAATATTTGTATACAGAATCTTATACTGGCAAACAGTTTTCTTCAAGAGAATCCACTATTATAACTCATAAGGCCTCATTTGGGAGCCCAGCTTGGCAAAGGGAGGTTGAATGGGATTTTGACAGTTTCCTTATTTGTGGTGGGTGGGTGGGTTTGACAGTAGGTATTCTTCTCAACCAGGTGTTGGCTGGATGAAATAAAACCAATTAGTCTAGTGTTGAGAAAAACCAGATCTGTATGACATGACTTCAGACTGTGTCCATGTTTGTTACTGGAATTACACAAGTGTTCTAACAAGGGTTAGAAATGTATTCTATCATGGAAAAAAAACACAATCAGAGGTACCAAAAATGAGCATAATGTTCACTGGTTAAACCAACAACATCTCCCAATTTATTGGCTAGTAATTGAATTTACCTGGAATCAGGCAGTGAGCAAAGGGCTTGTGTGGAATGATCCAACATTGCCACCATGTGGTTCTCTCCTAAAAATGGTTCAGGCAGAAAATACCATCAAATAGATGCTCCTGTCTGCAAGCCTCTTGTATATACAGACTTCCCATCTTCAGTTTATAAGTCCACCAGCAGAAGAGGAAAGGCTTGCTTACAGATATGCATAATTTAGGTAGCACAGTAGTACCAAGGAAACCAGGTTACCCACATGTTCCCATTTTCATCTCTCCTTCCGTTCATTTTGTTTACATACATACTAACACACACACACACCACAGACACAGGCACACAGGCACACATGCACACACACATTTCCTTTCTGGATGGTAGCTACTATAGAACTCCATGTTAATCACTTTCTCTGTTACTCTTGAGTCCCAAACACCACTCACTTGTGGTTTCCTGCTCTCATTCTGACTCTGAATGTCTTACTCCAATAAAAAATAAAATCAGGTACTAATCCCCATCCTTGTCTTTAAAGAAAGAAAAAAAAAAAAAAAAAAAAAAAAAAACAAGGCCAGGGGGTGGGAAGGAGTGCAATTCAGAAAATTCAACTAATGATCACTCTTGCAGGAGAAATGTTGTTCTTATGCATCTCCTACTTTTTTATTGCCTATACAGCACTGTATAGTATAATTAGTGTGAATATTTATGAGGTTGTAAAAACAAAACAGTGAGTTTTCTAAGTGAGTCAGTTTTATATCAGTAAATATATATATGGGTATATATATATATATATATATATATATATATATATATCTGCATGCCTATATCAGTGTGCTTTCTGGGTTCCAGTTGCCTATCGTAACTCAGTCAACCAGTGAAAGGCTTAAGCATATTCATCAAACATTCTGTTGTACACTTTTGGATATGGGCAATAAATTGTTAAGCTACTCAGGTAGCTACATCAGGAAGATCATAAGTTCAAGGCTTGCCTAGTCAGCTTAGTGTCTCTCTCCCTGCCTTATAAAAAAAGAGGTTTGATGGCATATCTCAGTGATAGAATGTTCGTCAAGTATTGAAAGACAAAAAAGTAAAGTTAAGGACAGACTAATCTGGAAAGCTAACCCAGACCAATATCTGTTCCTTAGAATTTGCTAACTTCCCCCTCACAAGGCCCTGAGATAACAAGATACCAAGAATTCACACTACCCCTCCTTTCTTGTGAGTCAGCAGGTGGTGACTAGGGTCCTTAAGAAACAAAGAGATAATTGTACTTCCGGTTTGCCCAGACAAGATTAATTAGCACCCCCTGAGGCCCTAAGGTCTGTTGACCCTAATAGCGAGACCATCCAGCCTCAAAGGGTCACATACTCAATGGACAGAGGGTCCTACCCCCTCCCTAAGCTTGTGGGTTTGCCTTTAAAAACACCTGTGCCCGGGGGGAGGGGGCTTCTCTCTAGCCTGTGTGCTGGAGGAGCCCGTTTGAGCAAATGTTTCCTGTTCATTAAAGCCTATTGTGTGTTGCAACAACTGGACATTGAGTTCTTGGGGATAGCGACTGAAACTGGGAGACTTCTCATTCTGAGGGTCTTACAGTATGCACAAGACTATAGGTTCAAGTCCTAGTATGGAAAAATATATAATAAGGTACCCATGTCCCTAGAGGTCATTTTGTTCAAAGTCAAGAGGAGAAAACAAATACTTCATTTCTTGTGGTGGGGGGGAGGGAAATACAAGAGAGATCTATGCTGCACAGGAGGATCCTTATGGGAAATGTTTCAGGTTTTTCCTCTCCCTTCCTAAGTGCCACCAGTGTAGCATGGAAAGCATGTATCATGTATCAGGTCTAGTTTTGAATCTCATCCCACTCTCCTGATCCACTGCAGGCTAGGTAAATTCCCTTAATTTTTAGATATTCTGCTCTCTCTTACAAATAAAATCAATCTGAAATCATCTGTTTCACAAAGATATTAAGGGAAATTAATAAGATATATAAGTCCCTGACACAGAGTAACAGATTGCCCCTACACATGTCCTCTCAGCTACATGATTCTAAAGACAAGAGTCACTTGATGGCTCCTCTCACTTCTCCTTGTAGCCAGTGTGTACCTAAACACTGAGGTCTGGACTTAAGGTCCACCCAAGAAAAACCCGGTTGTCCTATCTTTCTAGTCATCTTCATTGTTAGTGGTGTTTTTACATGGAAGGGTTTAGCTAGGTCTGCTGTGTCTACACTATAACAAATTCTCAAAACACACACTTTCAATCATGGGTTGTGGAGTGGCCCACATTTTATACTCCACCCTGATGCAATATTGAATGAGCTCTGGGGGAGCTGAAGTCATTGTCTTTAGTTGAGTGCCCATTTAGGTGCTCATTAGGCTCCAGTGGACATTTCCAAGCCTGTGGTCAGACAGGTGACCCTGGTTAAACTCAGTGGGTCTCAAAACAACAAAACAAAGAAACACAGGAAACAGGAATATAGAAAGGGAATTAAAGAGGGGGGGTTAATAGCATTAGAAAGGAGAATAGAGTGGGTGGGATTTACAGTAATCAGGATGGCCTTTATACATGTATGAAACTGTAAAAGAACAAGTGCAACAAAAGTTATTAACATTTTTAAGTATTATTTAAAGCTGAATAAACACACTGGAACGCTCACTATTTGCTAGGGGTAGCAGCTTTTCTTTCATTTCCATAGTTGTTGAGGACAGCTTTGGTGTTACTCAATTGCAAAGTTCAGGATGGCTTTTCCCCTCAGCTCCAGACACATCTTGGAACATTTAGGTTGACCTTTGGGAAGCAGGGGAGATTTTCTAAGAGATACGATAATATTTGTGCAAAGTCTCTCTCTCTCTCTCTCTCTCTCTCTCTCTCTCTCTCTCTCTCTCTCTCTCTCTCTCTCTCTCTCTGCTCTTTGTGGTCATCCAGAAAGGAATTCCTTTCCCATTTCCCCTCTACTGTGGTTAGACAAGCCTCTGCTAACCTTTGTACAGGCAGATCTAATAGACCTAATATGGAAGTTTCCTGAGAAGCCTAGGAAATATTCATTCCTAAAGAAGTTTAGGAAACAAATATCACACACTGAAACAGAATCAATATTCACTTACATTGTCCTCAGATGTACAAAAACAAATAGCCTTTTTATTCTTCTGTAATTGATCTGGTTTTTTAAACAGGCTTTTACCTAATTGAAACAAAGAAATTTAAAACAAAAAAATGTTTGTTTAACCCAGTTACTCAGTCTTTTTTGGTACCACATCTCTGCTTTGGACTATGTCATAAACTGTCTGTGTGTCAGACTCTTTAAAGTCGGATGTTTCCCCTCCTTCTCCTAAAAATTACACCACAGGATAAGGAAGAGAGGAAAGGTGTAGCAGTGGATCATGTGACTTCAAGGAGGCAGGTGGGAGAAAGCCACTGGAGTCCTTAAAATGTAGCCTGGGATCTGCTGCTGTGACTGGGCTGTCTCCTAAAGACCTGAGGGTTATGACCACGTTCCACAGGCATTCTGCTGCTGGTCAAGTCTGCAGCTTGCATGACTGGGGTCTGTCAACCTAAGCCATCATGAATTCCTGCCAGCAGAACTGAGCCCCAAGCAGGAATCCCTGCCCTGCTGTCCTCTGTAACATGGAGTTCTTTATCCACTGAAGCAAGCCTTGTCTGCCAATCTCCCTAGCCAGCCTTTGCAAAGATTAATAGTAGGTTGGCCTAGAGACTTTAAGATCTCTGTTTGAACTTTTTCAACCACTTGAGAGTTGAGGGGTATTTGGGAAGGCTAACCCAAGGCATTCTTAGGACTGACCATGATACAAGGCCAACCTGTGAACCAAATCCACGGCAGAATCCTAAACATGTACCCCATGTTTCACACACATGTGCATACACATTTCCCATCTACAGAGTGCATGGTGGGAAAATAAAGGAGACCAAAACCAGTCCTCTTTACCTCCTTGTCCCTTGGCTTCTGGGGATAACCCCTTCCTGACCCCCAACACCAAGAGGAGCAGTTAGACTGTCTGCTTCCTCTGTAAATAGTGCTATCCTAGTCACAGTCTTATGACCCACCCATCAAGTATGAGGGAAAGCCCAGATGCTTTGTCAGCCTCCTGACACTGTTAGAGAAACTGGGAGGCTAAAGAGTTTGAAGGGACTTTTCCCTTTCTTGATAAATATCCTTTTGTCTTAACACAGATCCAAAAGGAAAAAATGTCTCACTTTAAATATGCAAACTAGAAAGTAACTTTATCTTTGTGTCCCTCTTATCATCCTCCTACTTCATAGGAAGACACTAGAAGTAAACGGTAAGACTGGACTATGTGTAGGTAAATGCAAAGCAAAATCACGTTTCAAGAGTGTCATTAACGACAAAATCAGAGCTCTTCAGCTACATTCCCCAGATCCTTAGAGCCCACTACACCCTCAACTTTGGAAGCACTTTCAGACAAGACAAGGCTAGTAGCCTTGAGGAACCTTCAGTCAAATGTGAAGAAAGACCCTGCTGTCTCCCAGACAAGGAGCAAGATCTGATTTGCACAAATGAGTAAAGACAAGGAAATGCTCTAGCTTGAATAGCTCAAAAGACACCTCACCAGCTCTGATTTCCCTTCCTACTCTGCTATCGTGAAGTTATTTTTAAAAACATATATCTCTGCTGTTTAGAAGGAAGGCACTGAAGCAAAGAGAAAGCCAGCAACTGCCACAGTGGAGGCTGCTGCAGACAGCCCCATTGTCAGGAAGTAGCAATCCCCTGGGGTATAAGCAGAGTGGATGAGGATGCCTACTGAGTCCCGATTTTGCATATACAATTTGTGCTCATAATTATTTTTGATTACTTCACGGGTCACATCAGGCTTTACCAAGCAAACATCCACTAATTAAATATTATGCAAAATGTCTTGTTCCAGTGCAGTCTTCTATATGTGAAAAAGATTTTGCTAGGGGGGAAAAGTCTTCCAATGGTTTTCACAGGTTTGCTTTCATTTCGGTAAGACCCCTTAAGAGTTGCAGGTGGTAATTTTAAAAAATTAACTGACATCCAGAGATTTGATGGGCATAGAACTAAATGTTGCCAGTGTTTTTCTTGATTGAGTGTACTTTCCCCTTCCTTTAAAAAATTAGCATCAACATTTAGTAATTCTAATAGAGAATGAAACAACACTTAGAAATCAAAATGTCTTTCTCTTCTAAATGATCGCTTAAATTTCTACTGGATATACTGGATTAGGTAAGTACAGGCTTGAAGATAGGAACAAGGAGAGCAGGACCTTAGATTTTTCAAATCTAAGAAGGAGTCCCTTGACACACTGCCTTAGCAATTCTTCATACTGTCCACAGGTTTCAGTTACCTCTGTTTCTCAAATTGCTTACGAGGGAAGGGTGGATTTTCTCAAGGAATACAGGACTGTAGGATTCAGCCTTCTATTTTAGAAGGTGCCCCAGCCGGTGTTAATGTTGTCTTTGTCGAGGTTTTTATTTCTGAGCCTCCTTCCATCCCCTGGACTCTCAGGCTCACCCATACATCCATGATTCTTCTCCCTATTGCCAAGAATGACACTTGCTGTGACTCATGCTTCCTGCCCTAGTCTGGTTCTTCTTGGCAAGCCTCTAATCACAACTCTGAGACCTTGTGATGGTAAGGGAGTGGAGGACTCACAGTCCCGGAGCACGTTAGAAATTGTCAACCCTGGCAACAATTAGAACCCCAGAGAAATCAAGCTTCACTGACTACACTTCAGGCAGACTTTCTGGGCAGATTCAATTGCGTTACAAATGGCATTCATATCAGTAGCCCTGGAGAGCCAACTTCTTGGGGATATGTCAGAAGCAGATCAAATCAGCGCTCCAAACACTGTTCCCCAAGAGAAGACTTCAGTGAGATAATCAGAAGGATCCAAATAACTTGCCCCATCCCTGATGTCCAAGATCTGGCCTAGGGACTCCTCTTTGATATCCTTAGAAGGTGTTTTCCACAAGAGAGAGGAGACCAATGCCTTAGAACTGTGGACTCACCTAATGAGCTCACTGCTTCCCCGCACTTGCTGCTTTTGTCTCTGCTATGATTTGACCTTAATATATTCACTCAGGAATTTCCAATTGCACCCTAAAGTGGGAAGTACTGATAAAAGACAGAGGCAGTCCCCAATGGATGGCAGATCAATTAATAGTCCATATGAGAAACCAAAGAAATCATCTCATTTTTCTTGAGTTGGTCTTTTAAAGCTTTACTTAATTTGGGTGTCTTAGGATTTAGCAAAAACATTAGCCAGCTCTTCCTCATATATTAAATTATAAAATATACTCTACAGACAAATGAAAATAAATGCTGCCTATGTGTGTGTGTATGTTTATATTTATGTACATATACATGCATAAATATATACATATGTGCATATATGCATGCATATGTGTATACATAAAATATGCATGAATGCAGTATCTATATATGTGTATGTGTATATTGTATGTGTATTATATATGCATACATGTGTGTGCATAATGCTTTTACTTTTGCTCTCTATTATATGTCATTATGGTATACTAATTGGCTAAACTGAACTTACCTAATAGCTTTATGCTTACATACCTCTATTTCTTTTGAACTAGTTGAGAGTAACACATGCTAGCAGTCTGTGACTATCTACCTAATACAAAACTGTAGGGATATATTAATTCAAGCAAAACAAATATTTTCTGCCTTGTCCAGACCTTATTCAGAATGTCTGGTTTAGTGGGTCTAGGCTAGCACCTGAGAACTTGCCTCGCTATCTCACCTTCCCAGGTGATGCTGATATATTACAAGCAGTTTTCCTGCCAGCCTGGTCCCACAGCTGCTCCAGCCCCAAATAACACACAGAGATGCTGTATTAGATATAAAGCTATTGGCCTGTTACTAGTGTTTCTTATTGGCTAGCTCTGTCTTATATATTAACCATTTCTATTAATCTAAGTATTTCCATGTGGTCTTATCTTACCAGAAAGAGGGTCCAGACCTCTGTTCTCTCAAGTCTCTACATCTTGAATGTTCTACTACATCTACCATAATCCTCCTTGTCTCCTAGTTCCACCTATCTTGCCTTCCTATTTGCCAACCGTGCTTTATTCATTAACCAATAAGAGAAACATATTTACAGGATGACATCTCCCATCACTGATACTGTTGGTGTAGAGCAGTGGTTCCCAACCTCCCTAATACTACAACCTTTTAATACAGTTCCTCCTGTTGTGATGACCCCAACTATAAAATTATTTCATTACTACTTCATAACTGTAATTTTGTTACCGTCTTGACTCTTATTGTAAACATCTTATGTGTAGAATATCTGATATGAAACCCAAAGGTGTCATGACCAACAGGTTGAGAACCACTGGTGTAGAGGTTCTGAGACATCCAGGGACAAGATAGCAAGGAGAGGGGCCATCCTCCCTTCTCTTTGAAAATATTCCTTAGATAACTAATAACTGTGCACACTTTCTTTGCCTCTTTGAAATGTCTGTAAACCCTTTTACCAATTTTACAAGCAAGATGTTTCCTCAGGACCAGGGACCTATCTCTTTGTAATGTAGTCATCAAGGAGCAGGCAGGGTACCATGACCCACTTTGCTGGGAGGATGGGATCCTAACTTCAGTACACACCTGGAGTCAAACTGCAAACCTACCATCTGCCATAAAGATGTGAGAACCCTGTCTTTCCTTCAGAGAAAGGTAATTATCAGGCACAGATGGTCACCCCAATTTCTAAGCAAACTTGGAATGAACTGTACAGAACACAAAGTGATGTTAAGTTCTCTTACATGAGCATTAGTTACCATTTCTCCTAAACACACATATATTGTGTGTTGCATTTGCTTGGCTTTAGAAAGGCTAAGAGTTTTTTGTTTGTTTTGTTTTGTTTCTGTTTTTGCCATCTTACATTCTGGTTAATATTTGTTCAATAGTAAAACTATATTATTTTCTTCTATTTATGTTAAATAAGCATTCTTGCTTGGCAGGGTTCCTGTTCCTTTGGGGGGTGCACGTGCGCGCGCACGAGCACACTAACATGTGTGTACACCTGTGTCTGTGTGTCTCCATATGTGTGTATATACATGTGTGTATCTGTATGTCTCTATATGTGTGTGTGTGTGTGTTTGTGTGTGTTTCAAAATATTCTTTGTTTGGATACTTCGTGTGATTTCTTGTTTGCTTCTTATTTGTTTGTTTTGGGTTTCTCTGTGTAGCTCTGGCTATCCTAGAACTCACTTTGTAGACCAAGCTGGCCTTGAACTCAGATAGGTCTGCCTGCTTCTGCTTTCTGAGTGCTGAGATTAAAGGCGTGCACCACCATGTCCATCTCAAAGAGTGATTTTAAAGGATTTTAATATGCTATGGAATTAAAATGAGAATTGAATCCACCTGAATGTTATTTAGTTGTCTCAGATTAAAATAAAATCCAATAGAAATCAAGTACCTGAGTGGAGGAGATAATTCTGAAGAAGTCTGGATAATCTTTAACACAATTAATCATGATCACCTCTGTTTCCAGGCCCTCTGGTTTTCATAAGGCTTTCCTGAGAGAGATATCTCATTTTAAACTATGGCTTTTATGTTAAAAGGGGGAATTGGAAGAAAACCACCCAAACTTGGGACTTCACCAGTGAGTTTTATGTAGTCAGAATACAAAATAAGATAATTTTCTTTGATGACATTAGTTTAAAAACACATCATGGGCTGACTTTCCAACTGTGAAAAACACTGAGCACTGAGTTTTCTGAGGAAACAGTTTATTTTATGACCTTACAAATCTGGGCATCATCCTACAATGGCAGGCTCCCTGAGAAGTACAAAGAACGGCTTTTAATCTACAGTGCCAGCCTTTTCTCCATTTGCAGAGTAACAGGAGGGCACAATCTTACATGCCTCCTAAATCTTCCCTTTTGTAGCTTCTTCTGTCTTTTTATCAACAAAAGCTGTGTGTGGGTTCACCTCTATGTATTGTATCTATTTATTTTAAAGTTGATGAGGCATATATATGGCCCTGTTTTGTCTGTGTCTGCAGGTCTCCAGGCAAGCTAGGCTGTTAGTGATTTTCTACTCTATACTTTAACATAGCTTAGCAATCTCCATGGGGTAGACCAGATAGACTAGTGGACTCCAGAGGAGTCTTCTGATTGTCTCTATTTGGACCTGAGCTGTGTTGAGGGTCCTTTCAAAATGAGCCATTAGACTTTATTTCCTGCATATCCATAAAATATGCAGAGTTGCCACTAATGGGTGGTAAGCTACTTTTTGTTTCTGACAGGGCCTCACAGTATAACCCTGTTAGCATAGGTCTCATGATCCTCCTGTCTTAAGTGCTGGGATTAGAGATGTGTACACCAAGCAAAAACTTGATTTTCCTAATTATGCAGTCAGTTTTAAGTGCTAGAAATACACTGTTCTGATCCCCCAGGAAGCACCTCTTACACTTCTACACAGATTTGGAGAATGCCAGAGCATTAGAAAGCTGAGCAGTGAGCCCAGACTGCATGACCAAATCTCTGTATAACTTCAAGTCACCTTGTCATTCACAATGAGCAGGTGAAATGCTTATCCTCATCAGGATGAGTTTGCTAATCAGCCCTGGGATACGTGCTTGCTCTTGCTTGCCCCCTATATGATATGTCAGGAACTGCATTACATGAGCAGATGAATCAGCAACAATAGGCTTAGGAGAGAATGGCCTTTCTCTTGGGATCTGCAGAACTGGGAACTATCATCCCAGGGGGTGAAGATCAGATGTGCTATCAGTTAGCCACACGTCTCCACCTGTAGAAAGGTGCACAGAAGTCTGAGATCACCCTTATCTTGTAAGAACCACTCTTGCATGTCTCCACCCCTTCTGATCTTCCAGCTTATCATAACCGAGATCTTTCTGACCCACCATCTTGACTTTCAACTGTTTCTCTCCCATATGCACCAAGCAATGTGAACCTCTTGCACAGTATCAATGGCAAAGAGCAATAATACTTTTTTTTTTTTTTTGCATAAATTCTTCTATCAGTCCCGAATTTAAATGAGGTCATGCTGAGAACACCCAGGAATAAAAAAAAAAAAAAAAAAAAAAAAAAAAAAAAGAGGCTGTGGGAACCTAATCCCTTACAGTAAAATTCACAGGTGGACTGAGAAAATTGGTAGTTAAAGCACTTGCCAAATAAGTGTGAAGACCGGAGTTAAATTCCCAAAATCCCATGTAAGTGCTGAGTAGACAAGGTACCTGTAATTTCAGCCTCATTGAGCAGAGAAAGGGATTCTCAGAACAAACTGGCTCAGGAGAAAAGCCATATCCACAACTCTAAGTTTGACTGAGACATGCTTTCAGCCATTGAGGATGATGCCCCACATCCACCATGAGCCCTTGCTCACATGTGGGAACACACATACATGCACATACAACAAACATACATACATATGAAAATGGGGGATAGATCTCACAGGTAGGACAGTTCTGCATTCAAATGCTACCACTGAGTTATACCCCCAAGGTTAAGACACTTCTGGACGAAACCTCACTAAAAAGAGTTTGCCACTGACAATACAGAACCCTCCAAATTCCTTGGTGCTGTAGAAGGAGAAAGCACCAGACACAAACAGCTAGGAACATTGATCTTTGAATCACCAGATTCAACCACTGAGTGAAAAATATGAACCTGGTCTGGATACTTTGTTTACCTAAAGTTTCTTGAAGAAAATTTTCCTAAAAAGCTGAAAACTGAGCTAAAAATAAATAAGCTAATTCCTCAATAAAAAGCAGCTACTTGGTGTTCTTGTAGGATGGGTCTGCCTAGTTTTCTGCTTCCCATACAGCAGACACATTAGTGCTGCAAATGCCAGGCTTTCAGTTGGAAGAAATGAAGAGAGAGAAGAAAATTAAAGAGAAATAATTTCACAAATTACCAGGCAACCAAAAGCCACCAAAGCCTAGCCTGACACCTAGACTCATCCATTTGTCTTTTTTTAAATGCCAAGCACTGAATCCACCACTCAGCCAAAACTAAAATAAAAATCCCAAATGCAGCTCATTCACATCAAGGAAACTTACTGCTTTCAACTCAATTTATCATTCCATGGTTCAAATCAACATCACTACAGCATGTTTCAAATTAATTAAAAGACATTCCTTTCCATCCAAGGTATAATCAAAGCAATTTACTTACAAACATAATCAAGAAATTATGTAAAGGAAGATTAACCATATGAAGAATTTTTCATGAGTGAAGTTAATTGATTTTCCTATCTCTTCTTTTTTTTCAGGTTTAAATGAGGATTCTAAAAGGCTGAGTTTTCCAAAATATCTCAACTCAGCAGCATTTCAGAATCTGTCCTTAAAGGAGATCATGCTTTCCTCTGTGGGAGCTCCCAGGATCTGGGGTTTAGGGAGGGAATTAGCTGTGAGGATGCCAGTAGCTGGGTTCATATTTCCCAGAACCCTTGGCCAGAACTCCTTAAGATTGGAAATCATGTCAGGGTGGAAGATAGGGGTTATGGGGTGGTACGATGACACAGTCTTTCTTTCTATAAGGCTTAAAGCTATGTGCTTTAACAGTCCAGGGGAAGCCAAGACTAAGTTCTGAACATGGGAGAGTAGTGATAAGTTTGTTCACCTCCAGTTCTGCCTTATATAAAAGAAAAATGCTTGTTTGCAATAGTCACCTTCCTAAAGAAGATTGGCGCCGCCAGGAGTTGGTGGTGCATGCCTTTAATCCCAGCACTTGGGAAGCAGAAGCAGGCAGATCTCTGTGAGTTCAAGGCAAGCCTGATCTACAGAGCTGTTCCAGGACAGCTCCAAAGCAATACAGAGAAACCCTGCCTCAATTAAAAGAAGAAGGAGGAGGAAGAGGAGGAGGAGGACAAGGAGAAGGAGGAGGAGTAGGAGGAGTAGAAGAAGAAGAAGAAGAAGCAGAAGCAGAAGCAGAAGCAGAAGCAGAAGAAGAAGAAGAAGAAGAAGAAGAAGAAGAAGAAGAAGAAGAAGAAAGAGGATGAGAAGATTGGTGCCCTTTGCTGAGAAGCAAAGAGCCTCATGTAGACAACAAACTGTGCTGTGTATAGAGATGCTCGAAAGATTTTGTGGCCCCAAATCTCTACTCTAATACCTCCATGACCTCTTAAGTTTCCTTGCAAATCAGTACAAGAACACCCATTCTTACATGGGAACATTGAAAGCAACTTGGGGTTCCAAGAACAGTGCCCCGACCTTTACCCAATAATTCCATGGTTGAAAATTCTCTAGTACCACTGCAATTTCCATACTATAAAATATATTACCATTCAAACAACTTGCTTATGTTGATTGCAACTCACCAGTAGAATCCAGCCTGGGTTCAGAGGGCAAAGTCCATATTCAGCTGGACAGAGTGGACCGTAGTGCTCCCTGGCTGACTCAGAGGGAGAGAGAAAGGCACACAGAGGAGGAAGAGAGGGAGCTGAGGAGTAAGTACAGCCCTTTCAATCCAGAAGAATGGAAAGAGGAGGTGATTATCTCTGTATTTTTCCCTGGGTTTCTTGTGTTTATTCCCTAACATACCCTCAAGTCTTATTTTTTTAATAAGATGATATAAGAAATTGAAATATCAGGACCTCAATAAACAACTGATCTTATTAATATTCTTTTCTCTATAAAAATCAATGTAAAATATTTAATTAAACCACGGTCAGCACAAGACCACTAACAAAACTACATTGCTTTTGTATAATCTCAACTGAACACCAGTAAAAGGAGACTTGAGAACAAGAGTACTTGGGTTGGCATCCCAACTCTGCCACTTTCCAGTTATGTGAATTCAAGCTTGTTATACACTCTTACCTCTCTCCTGTCCAATCGGAGTGATAAAAGAACTTTCCCTGTGGGGTTGGATGAGCTAAATGAATAGACCTATTTGGAAAAATTTATAACAGCCATAGTAAATGGTAACTTACAGTAATTCTTATTTTTAATAGCTGTAATTCTGGAAATAATTTCAGGAAATATTTCAAGGAAACAGTGTTCCTGGATGTTTGACTCTAAGGGAAGGACTTGGCTTTGTTGCCTTTTTTTTCACCTTATTTTGAAGCATTTTTATTTCAAGATTATAATTTAATTACACATTTCTCCCTTCCCTTTCCTTCCTCCAAAACCTCACATATACTCCCCTCACTCTCCTTCAGATTAATAACCTCTTTTTTTACTAATTGTTATTGCATATATATGTATATACATACATATTCTTAAACATAACTTTCTCAGTTCATAAAATGTTACGTGGGGGGGTGTGGGTGTGTGTGGGTGTGTGTGTTTGGCTCTGGATAACCAATCAGTGTATTCTTTCCTGGGAAGGAACATCTCTCCTGCTCTTAACTTTCTCTGGTTGTCTATAATTCTTTGTGTAGGACTGAGGTCTTGTGGGCTTTTTCTCATCTTCTTTGGCCTGACAATTGTTGTCATCATTGTTCAGTTTATGTTTAGCCAGTTAAGTTGGTGAGACGTTATGGGTCAAGTTCCTGATCTTACTAAGAGATACAGTCTCACAGCAAATACCTTTGTCCTCTGACTCTTAGTATCCTTTCATTCCTTCTTCAGCAAGGCTCCCTGAGCGTTGGGATCAGAAATGTTTTGGCTATGTACATTGGGACTGGGTTTCACAACTCTGCATTTTGATTGAATGTCATTTTCTATAAAGTCCTGGTGCAAAGAGAAGTTTCCTGGTTTGTCTTACTTGTTATGTTCCCCACAATTCATTCTTTACCACTGTTTTTAGGTACTACCTTTCTGTACACAGTTAAGTTGAAAGTAAATGATCATTATTCATGTTGAACCAAATAGGTCAGTATCAATGATGCTGGTTATTTAAACTCTCAAACTTTAAGTGGATTTTCAGTCATCAAGTATCACAAGTCAATATATATTATTTCTGTGTACTTCGTTTTATTTGGAAACTCAAGATATTTGATTTGCTAGAAGGCAAACACTTTGGAGAAGGGAGGTAATAGAGTGGCAGGAGAAGTCAATTGCTTCCATTAAGTTTCTGAGAGTTTGAGGATGTACTCCCCAGATGGTGGCACTGTTTGAGAATAATGGAAGCCTTGGGGCATGGACCTACCTACAGGAAGGAAGAAATTTCTATCCACCTCCAATTCTTCTAGCCCTTTGCTTCCTGCTGCACTGTGTAAGAAGCTGCCATCTCACACTCTTGGTGTTACCAACGGACCCATGCCAGTGGCCATGCCTTCCCTACTGTGATAGACTGAAACCTGTGAAACTGAACTCTAAAACTGTACTCTAAACTGTACTCTAAAACTCCTCATTTATTCTTTCTGTCAGATATTTTAGTGACAGTGAAGAGAAAAGTTACCAAAACGTCCATAATCTAACCGTAAAGACAAAAGTCTGAAGATGGCAGGACCCTCATCTTTCCTATTCACAAATATCCTCATAACCCTGGAAAAGATGACAGCATTGGGCTATTTGGGCTTCTTTACCAGCTCGCAGGTACAGGGGCAGTGCTTCTCAGGATGACTCTGAGGACAGACACATCACCTTCCCTGCCAGGTTCTAATACTGGCTCTATAATAATCAGAATGTATTTCTCGATCTTTAAAACAGATAATAATAACCTTATGTGGTATTATGAGAATTAAGTGTGTGGTTCCCCTAGAACAGGGCCTGACAAGAGTAAAACTTACTATTACCTTTATTTCCAATCTCAAGAAAATTAAAATATAGGTTTAGACTAGGATTGTAAGGTCATTTGCTCAGGATCACAGTTAAAAAAAAAAAAAAAAGGAAAAGTCATTGACCAAAATAAATAAGTACCTTAGCGTCTCCTGAAATGTAGTGTATCAGAACCCACATGTATCTGTAGATGATTCTGCATGTAGAATTCATTTGACCATTTCAGTTAAAACATATCCAGATGACCTCAGGAGCAGAAAGAGGAGCTTGAGGAGTAGAGATCAGTGAGTCTCAATCCAAGTCAGTTCTGTCCCCCAAGAATGCATGTCAACTTCTGGAGAATTCTGATTGTTACAGAAGGAAAGGGGTGCTACAAGCACCTGGTGGTCTAAATCAAAGATGACTATAGATGTCCTACATTACACAGGAAAGCCCCCAATAAAGAATCACCAGGCTCCAAAGATTCTTAGAGCTGATGTTGAGAAACCCTGATAAACAAACCGTTTCTCACATGTGTGTGCTTAGGACTTGCTTGGGAGCACCTGTCAAAGTATATAATGTGTCTCTGCTGACCAAGGGTAAGACCTACAAGATGTATTTTGTAACCTACATCATTGAAAAGCTGGTTAGAACAATCTCATGCCCTACCTGAGAACTACCAGTTCAGAAACTCTATTATATCAAAACCCCACTGTTGGTGCTCTCAAAAAGCAGCTAGGCTTTAGCTAATCCATACAAGAGAAAGCTATGTTCCCCAACAGAATTAGACGAAGGTTAAGACTACTCTTTATTCTCCAAACTGTGTTCTTCTCATGCTGGTGACCTAGAGGTGTTCACCAGCTGCATCTCTGGGTTGTATTATTTATACATCCAAAGTATATCTTTAGTCAACCCTGGTAAAATCACAGTATATTCTGAGAAATAGAGTAAAGGATATAAATACAAGATGTGGAGAGGAGAGGACTTGAGAGGGGAAAAGGAGGAAGAGAGAAAAAGAGAAAGGAAGGAAGTGAATTTGGAAAATGTTTTAAGGTGGTTTAATAATAAGGATCATCACCACAGGACTTCACAGAAACTTTAATGTTTTAATGTGTATTTTGAAATTTCAAAAAAGAGATATTTTCAATACTTGACTACAGAAGCTTGTAGTATAACTCAGGGCTTTAACAATCTAAGACAGATGTTTCATTGACCTCACAGGGGTCACATAACAGATACCCTGCATATCAGATATTTACATTATGATTCATAACAGTAGCAAAATTGCAGTTATGAAGTAGCAAGGACCATAATTGTATGGTTTTGGGTCAACAACACAAGGAACTATACTAAAGAGTCACAGCACTAGAAATGTTGATGACTACTTAGTCTAGGGGATTTTCCATTTGGCAATGCAACTGTACCTCACCATTCTATTTACTGGAAGCTATGAGGACACTGTCCCATGACATCTCCCAGAACAACCTATCCTCAACTGATTCTGTGTCCTCTAGGAACAAGAATAGGAATTAATAAACAAACTAGCAAGTAACCTTGCTATCATTTAGCACATATCAGTCATTTATTGTCCACAAGAGTCCAGCAAGGTAGGAGTCAGCTCAATTCACATCTTAGAAAACGAATACAACAAGAGAGTCTGGCTGCAAGCCTCGAATGGAGCCTTGAATGGAGTCCTTTAATAGAGCCCTCTGAGGCTTGCAAATGAGAAACTGAGAACCAGAGACCAGATCCAAATCCTGACCATCTGTGTCTGCTCTCCCAGAAATGGGGCTTCTTTACAGTAAGTGGCCTGGCCTCTATCTATCTCAATAGCTAGCTTATATCTCTGTCTTCTGTTTTCCATGTCCTTTGCTACAGCTCACTTTCTTGAGCATAAATCTCCTTTTCCATGAATGAACTTTCAGGACAGATACTTACTGCCTTGTTATAGGAGGCACAGAGGTCTTTGTGCCCACAGATAAGCATTAGGGTAACCTGAAATGTTAAGCACACAGAGTTGTTTCTTCCAGAAAAAGAATGTAATACCTGTTATCCACCAAGAAGGCTGGAGCAGATGTGTTTTCTAGCCTTGTGATCTTTGCTAGATTTGTGTAGCCAGAGAATTTTCTGGCATTAGACCGTCCTCAAGATCTATACCATAATCTTGTTTTTCTCAATCTATAGAACTTATTTTTATGGACTTGAGATATGCAGACATATCTCATCTGTATTTAGCTTACTTTATTCCTCAAGGAGATTTATGTACATTTTGCTGTGTATGCAGGATTAAGTTAGTTATCACCAGAATAGCTTTCTTCAAATTGTTCTATGCTTAAATATGCCTAAAACAGAGTCAGACTCCCAAAGATTGAATCAGCACCAGCTACTGATGTTGAGCTGACTGCCTTCTTCCTTCCCATAGCTCATCTCTCTTCAGCTTATTTAGGCCAAAGAGACCCTCGATTCTTGTGGCTTAGGCTTCACAATCATTGTTTGAATGGATATCTCACCATTTCCAATTACCTATGTAGAATGAAACCCATTATGGTATTTGAATGCAAATGGCACCCATACTCCCATAGAGAATGGCATTATTAGGAAGTGTGGCCCGGGAGTGGATATGGTCTAACAGGAGGAAGTGTGTCACTAAGGGCCTGGCTTTGAGGTTTTAGAAGCTCAAACTAAACCCACTGTCAGTCTCTCTTGCTACTACCTGATGTTCCAGATGTAAAATTCTTGGCTCCTTCTTCAGCACCATGTCTGCCTACAAGCCACCATGCTTCCTGACATAATGACAATGAACTGAACCTCTGAATTGTAAGCCAGCCCTAGTTAAATGTCTTTCTTTATAAGAGTTGCCATGGTTATAATGCTTTTTCACAACTGTAGGAACCCTAACTAAGACACCCATCAAGCTTAGAACATTGGTGAGCCAGCAGCTCTTACCAGAGGGGAGAGCGACCCTCTATTCAGTGCCTCTCTAACTCTATTCCTCTGTGTGCCGGAATAAGAGATGATTCTTACAGTAGACTTAAATAGATAGTTTCCCTTCCCACTGGATCCTTGCATTTGTTACCTGATACCCACTGTTCTAGAGGTCTTCTGCCTACAGCAGTCTACTATTACATACTTGTTTTATGTCATACATCATGCTAAGTATTTTCATCTCTCATTCTGTAACTCTCACAACACTAAGAAGTAATCCTCCACTCTACTATAAGTAATGAAGTTTGTGGAGATTTTGTTGTACATCCAATCACATTGATATGCAACAAAATCCAACTAACCTTCCTTGAGCTACAAACTCATTCTTTCATATAGCCTCAGGAACCCTCAACAACAACAAAAATTCCCACAGTCTTATTGAAGATGGATCAAGGAGGAGATGGAGATTGGCATTGCATGTTTCTTGGTTTCCTCATGAAAAGCACCACATGAAGCTTTCTTGGTGAATATTTCACACCAATATGGCAGATGAGGCAAGCTGCTGAAGCATGCAATTATGTTTCCAGCCCAAATTTTCAGCCAAACAAGATTTTGTTTTATGTCAAATCACAATGCTCCAGTTTCAAAGAGATGTAGGTTTGTGAAGACAGTTATCACATTACAGCACTGGCAAATGAACATTAGCAAAAGACCACCCGCTGCCCAAATGCTTTGCACTGGAGAAATTATCAGCAAGTGTGTTAGCCTGGGCTTCTGAACTACAGGGCTTTGTGTCTCTAAATATTCTGTTAGTATATCACTTACTTTGTAAAATGAAATCATGGATCCAAATAGGTTCAAAAGCCAAATAACATAGCCCTTTGAAGTAATAAAATCTCAAATCACTCATTAGAAGCAGCTCATCTCATAAAATGTCCTTGGAAAGAAACATGTTTACATGCAAGGTTTCTATGGTCTATCAAAGATCACTGGTATCCTTTTGCACAATGTACACCTGAAATTCTTCTCCCTCTCCATCTCCCTCTCCCTCTACCTCTTCCCGTCCCCCTCCCTCTTCCTCTTCCTCCTCTTCTTCCTCCCTTTCTCCCTCCCCCCTTGTGATCTTTGCTATATTTGTGTAGCCAGAGAATTTTCTGGCTCTCTCTCTCTCTCTCTCTCTCTCTCTCTCTCTCTCTCTCTCTCTCTCTCGTGTGTGTGTGTGTGTGTGTGTGTGTGTGTATGTGTGTGTGTGTATACCATTGTTATGAACAAGTATGCATTTAACTTGTGCACGCTGCTGTGTATAGAGACCAGAAATGAACCTTGGACATCATTCCTCAGTTCTCTACCTTGCTTTTTGACATAGGTTCTGTCACTGAGCATAGAGCATACTGATTAGGCCTGGCTGGCTGGTCAGTGAGGACCAGGAATATTCCTGTCTCTGCTTCCCCAGAGGTGGGGTTAGAGACCTGCCACCACACTCAGCAACCACACACTTTAGTATGGGTATTTCAGACAAACTCAATCCTCCTGCTTGGTTAGCAGGCACTCTCCTGGCTAAGCCATCTCTTCAGGCTCTTCTTTCCAGGCTTCTGAACCCTACAATTGTTACAAACATCAGAGCCTAGACTCCCTGTCACCCTCTTGTGTTGGAACAAGCCAAAGAAGAAAAAGAGCAGAAAACAAATGCTACTTCTCCAAATGCCCTCAATCTGTAAATAGGATGTCACCATGGGTATCTTTTCCACACAGAAAGGCAGTGACAAAGTATATTTTTCTCAGCTGTGCTCCTCAAACTACCTAGGGCAAAAACTTAGGTGTTTATCTGTCTTCTTTTTTAATTCACATGATCAAAAGCAACTTGGGGAGGAAAGGTTTGTATCAGTTTACAACTCACAGGTCACATGCTATCCTTGAGAGTAGTCAGGACAAGAACCTGGAGGCAGGAACTGAAGCAGAGGCCATGGAGGAGTGCTGCTCACTGTCTTGCTAGTTACCATTTGCTCTGATTGCTTTGTTATAACATCCAGGACAACCTGTCGATGGTAGTACCACCCACAGGGAGCCTGGCCTTCCCACATCAGTCATCAAAAAAGAAAATGCCCCCACAGACTTGCCTACATGCTAATCCTATGGAAGTATTTTTCTCAATTAAGATCCCTTCTTTCCAAACCACCCCCTCGCTCTCATCAGTTGACATTAAAATTAGCCAGCACACAGTCCACCTCAGATTGACACTGAGTAAAAAGAATGTGATCAGGAAAATAAAATACTATATGCACATCATAGCCATTTCAGGTTGTTACAGGGATTCCCAAAAAGTTACTCAGCACTTTGGAACTTCCCTTGTGATTTTCAGTATTGAATAGTTCATTATAAACAGATCACAGATCCAACCACAGAGGACTGCACACTCCAATGAAAGCTATTGTGCAAATCAATAGTTCATCTGACTCCAAACACCTACTAGGCAACCTCTATGTCTACACCAGGTACTGAGGCCCTGATACTACTCAGAGATAACTGGTTTAAAATTTTTCTGTACCTGGAGCTAAACCTTGGAGATTAAGAGAGAAGCCTACTACATACAAAACCTAAATCAAACTCATCCTCAACTCCCTACATCTACCTTCCCTCATCATATCCAATCGCTTTTTCTTCATCAGCTGTTTCCCCAGAACAAGTCCTGGATCGTCCATTTCTCCCTATCTCCACTATATCACTGCAGTTACTCCTCCATGACCTCACACCAGGATTGCTGCAATGCCAGCCTCTGAATGTTTCCCAGATTCCATCTCAACACTATCAAGCAGAGTTAACCTCTTAAAATAGAAAGTTCTTCAAGTGTTTAACTGAATGGCTACCCACACTGCTGACCAGTGCTGACCATGACCAATCTCATTTCAAACTATCCTTCCTAGAATCATACAAGTCTTTCTCATGTCCCTTTAAGTCATCAAGCCTGTTCCCATTTTAGGGTATCTAATAACTATTGGCTTAGCCAGAAGCAGTGTAGGCCTCAAAGTAACTGTTGCATCCTTAATGGGGCTTTCCCTTTCCACCCCAAAACTTTATTTCACTTCACTGAGATTTCAGGCTTGCTACCTGAGAGCCAAACACTGACATGCCATTAGCATTTGACAAATATTTACTCTCTGTAAGGAAAACTTCCTGCAATCCAGGAGTCTGTATTTGGTTGCTTCTTAATGATACAATGGAAAAAAAAATAACTAATTTTCTCAAAAGAAAGGAGTCCAAATAGAAAATGCTGAGATTTCTTTGCTGACTTACTTGAGATTTAATTATGTGAAGAATCTTGATAAAAAGAAGGAAAAATATTATAGTGCATAATGGTGTTAATGTGTGAGTTTTTATTGTTTACCCGGTCTCCTTCCTAGGGTTTTATTAATGAGGCAACCATCTCTTGTACGATAATGTATTACAATGAGTTCCATTTGGTTGCAGGTCAAGATAAAATAGCACAGTGTAATTTAAACAAAATGATGTTTGCTTGGTGAATGGCAGACTCATTTAACACTTGCTTCTCTCGTGTGCACTTTAGCTATGTACTCTCCAGCCTCCCTCCTTTCTGGATCCTAGAAGGAGGTAAACAAGCTGCTCAGCAAGCTAATTTGGCCTCTGAGCAAAACAGGAATCAAGGCAACCCCCTCAAATGGCCATATATCACAAAGGCCAGCCACCTTGCCTGGCAGCCTTTGAACACTAGTAGGAATTTGACTGCCACCTGTGAATTTCTGAAAAGCCAGGCAGGTATTCACCACCTGGCTACTTCTCAGAAGCAGCTCTGTGGCCCAGGGCACAGGACTAATCCCAGAGAGGTGGCATCCCCCTTCAACAGACAGCCTTCAAAGGGTGGGTAGTGCCTTACGCCCACCTGTGTTAACCGTCAGCTACCCACAAGGGAGTACAGTGGTGGGAATGCCCCTGTTATCTGTGGCTTTCATCTCTGTGGTAGAGAGGTGCTGCTTTAGTGGGCTGCAAAGATGGGTTTCTAGAGTGGCTTTGCTTCAGATAACAACACTTCACCACCACACAATGAGCCATCTGTGGAACAGAAAAGCACCTGAGCGGAGAGCAGGACAAGGCAGAGTGTATGTACAGGCATCATCAATGAGGCAAGTACTATAAACCATTTGGCTCACTCCAAAAGAATATTGAGTTCAAGTTCTAGAAATACAAAGAATGTTGGTTTATTTACCTGTTCTCTCAGTACATATTTTGAGCCAATGAACCAAACTAATATAGTACCAAGTCACCATTGAGTATCCAAGGTATTGTACTGACCACTTGGATCTGGGCCAAATTATGCCTATCTGTGATGTAATCATTTGTCCATTTAATTTTGGTTCCCAGATCTCATTTTAAGGCAATTTTAGAGATGTGCTAAATACTCAGTCATACTGTTTTCTTAATACTTTCTGCTTTCAACAATTACTGGTTTTAATCGTAGTGGCTTTGTTGCCTTTGTGGCGAAGATGAGCAGGTGAGCAGAATTTTTGAAAATCTTACTGCATCTCTTCTTCCCTTGTGATGCCACTGAACAGTTTATTTGATATACAGCATATTAGAGCTTAATTACAGAAGAATGCAAAGTGATCACTTTGGGTGCCATCTGTGTAAAACTCCTTGTGATTCTTGCAAATTGAGGACAACTAAATAAGATGTAGTAGACTCATTTAGACTGACAAAGAAGTCATTAGTCAGTGAAAACATTTTGAAAAGTAAATGCCATGAACAGCACTCCATGCTGTCCCTGACATATAAGGACCCCACATGCCCTACTTGTTCAGGAACCCAGGGCATCTTAAGTCCAACACTCAAGCCCTCATCCTCAACTTACTTGTGTTCTTTGTCTTGCCCTCATTTTGAGCCCTTCTCCTGAGTTCTGTGCACCTGCATAAGAGCCACCAGGTGTTCAGCTGCTTGAATGCAAAACAACAACCAACACACATTTCTATGTGGGACACACTTGGTAGATTGAGGGAAGCAGAAGCTGACTGACTCTACAGGCAAAGCCCCCAGCCAGAATGAGAGAAAGTAAATAATGTTGAATGAAAACAAATGCTGCATGTTTTTCCCTGAGAAAGGTCAACAAATCCAATTTCAGAAAAACAAAAAGGCAACACATCTTACTGACATTTGAAAACAAGTAGGATTCGCTACAAAAATCTAAGTATTCACACACTGCATATATGTATAGTTTGTATACATGTATGTATGGAAATAATGAATGATCAGAAAACACTAGCAACCAGTGCATCAAAACAGATGATCACAAAAAAAAAAAATCAAAATATTTAAAGAAAGGCACTCAAGAAGATCTTTAAGAAAAGAACTAAAGCTTCTTCATGAACCAGTTGCTGGTCATTTCCCAAACACTATTAAAAGACTTACAAAAACATGTTTGCAAAGACATCTGATGCTGTGATTTTTACAAAGTCCTAATCTGTGTGTGCTTCAAATCCTTTGCAGGCTTCCCATCCGCAGAGAGAAGATGGGGAAGATGAGGATAATTAGTGGATTTTTTTTCCTGTCTGGTTGTTAAACACCCTAATTACTTCAAGCACCATTACCACCACTTTCATATACGCCATCCTTTGAAAACACTTTTCAATCTCAACAAAAATTGATGCTAATTTCTTTCCAAGAATATAGCCAATATTAACACAATTTGGAGAGCCATTGGGTTTACTTTTTAAATCTTAACAGGGCTGTCAATATTATAACAGAGCACAATGTAGATAATCTGCCACATCCAAAGTGGAACCAACCAGAAACTCTTTAGAATGACTACACACTTTTCTAGACATAAAAAGTACTGCAATTATATATCATGTACCATAACTTTTATTACTGGCTTGAAATTATTTTGGTACTAAAATACCATTCCATATTCCTTCATGCAAAATTTACTTACATTAGAATTATAGTGCTGGGCCTTTTATTCTCCCCTCTTTTGTGTTGGAGAGAATAACATTTTCTGATTGTTATCTCAGTAAATCAACATGTTGGTGAAGCTTGTGAACACATTTTTCATTAGAAAGTTTGTCATAAATCCAATGGATTAATAAATCATGGCATTATTTTTTTCTAACATAAAATATGACAAAGAAACCAGACACTAGGTACATATTGGTTGGCTGCATCATTCATTGCTTCGTTTTTGTGGCATTCTACCTAGCTGCTATAGACTAATGAAGACAATGATCAAATACATAATGCACAAGAGACAATCCTGACTCTGGGGTGTGAGACAAAGTGTATATTAAAATAACTGTAATATTAAATAAAATGAAAATAGCAAGTGTTACAAAACCATATAAACAGTCCATGGATGATAATGTTACATATGACTGAGAGAATCAGAAAGAATGCATGAACAATGTGACCCATGGAATTCATCTTAAAAGATGAATAGAAATTCACCAGGCAGAAATGAGTTTTAAAGAAACGCACAGGAGATTCTTAAAGAACTAAAGCTTCTTCAGGAACCAAATACTGGTCATTTCCCAAACTCTGTCTTAAAGGATTTAGGAGAACATCCAGACAGAAACAACTATAAGAACAAATACATGCAGGCAGAAGGAACCAGAGCCAAGTGTGGTCAGTTTGCTTGTATCCTGAATACACGAGAAGACGTCCTGGAAAGCTGCATTGAGACAACCTTAGTAAGTCAAGAGTCAATGAGCAGCAGATGGCAATTTTGAATTAACATTATAACACGAAGATTAATAGAAAATTAATGCATACAACACGTTGGAATTGTGAAAATAAAAGTGAAGAATTAGAAAATAAGCATGCAATGGGAAATAAGTGAGGGTGAAGAGGTGAATAATAGAAGAAGGAATGCAGAAGAGAACTTATAAAAAAACAATAATGAAGGTCAGAACAATGCTCTGTAAGCGTAAGACCTAAGTTCAGCTCCCCAGCACCCACGTGAAAAATGCCAAGCATGGCTGAATACTTCCAGAAGCTGAGAATTGGAGAGGAAGGAGGCAAGTGGGTTCTGATAACTCCATAGCACGTCTGCCTAGTAAACAGCTATCCTCCCATTCAATGACATACCCTGTCCTCTAGATGGTAGAGAGTTATAAAGAAATATACCGTGGCCTCCAATCATATACTCATGGGCTTGTATACCTGTATAACACACACACACACACACACACACACACACACATACACACACACACACACACACACACACCAGAGAGGCAAAATGAACAGATTTGCCAATACGGCAGATAAACAGGAGAAATGTAAGAAAAACAAAAAGGAATTGTATTAGGCTAGGGTAGTAAACATATGGGGTGAGACTTGCAACAGCAAAATCAGGCCTGTTCAGACAATCACCAGCCTAGAACCTCTCTCTCTTCTCTCATTGTTACATATGTAAAACTCACCTATCCTATAGCAGGGCAGGGTTCTCCAAGGCCTTCTCCTAATCTCACTCCATTTCCTACGGCACATTTTTAGCATGGTAAGCACAAGCCCCAACCTTCAAGAGATATAATTCAGCATTATGAAAGGTAGACTGTGAATTGACCATCATATTTCTACCAGTCTAGTCCCAGTGCAGCATTGGCAGAAAAGGGTGTTTTCTTTGTACTTTCCTTTATTATTAGAAAAAAAGTGAAAACTCAAAATCCTAAAATAGCAGACAAATTGCAATTTAAAATTGTAGAATAGAAGGCAGGTTGGTGGTGGTGCACACCTTTAATCCCAGCACTCAGGAGGCAGAGGCTCCCGATATCTATGTGTTCAAGGGCAGCCTGGCCAGCAGAGTGAGTTCCAGGACAGCCAGGGACACACAAAGGAAACCTATCTTGAAAAACCAAAAACTAAAAAAAAAAATGTAGAATAGAAAGCTGAGAGAATTTCCCAAAACACAGAGCAAGCAGAAATACAAAGAATAGAAGAGCATCAGTCTAAGAAGTCAACCTCCAAAGCGGGTACATGGTATGTGAAGGGAGAAATTCCCCAAACTGAAAGATACAGATTCCCAGCCCAACAAATCTACTGAGTGTCCAATACAGAGCCTGGAAAGAGGCCAGTGATGAAACATCTCATCATGTTTTCAGAATCTGGGCTTTCACCATCCAGTACTTCATACACCTCCATCTTACCTTGCCCTAATATAGTACAGTCCCTCAACTAGAAGCCAGAGCATCTCTCATTATATATACACATATACGCACATAATAACAATAAAGCAAAAGGAGATCATAGATTTGATAAAGAGCAACCTGGGGTACCTGAGAGGTTTGGAGAGAGAAACGCGAAGGGCTAAATGATGTGATATTACAGTCTCAAAGAACAAAAATATATTTTTTAAATAAAAAACACTCATGATTTACACACACTCAAAGTATGAAGAAAATAAAATACCAAGATGTCTCAGTGAGTAAAGGCATTTGCCTTAGAAGCTGTAATACATAAATTGATACCCTATCCTTGGAACCCAGGGGAAGGAGACAACCAATTTCCACAAGTTATCCTCTGACCTTCATATACATACATACATACATACATACATACATACATACATACATACACACACACACGTTTTATTATACTAGTAGTAATAATTAATGATAAAATTAGGCTCCAAGTCTGCCTCTCACGTGTGACAACTCCTATGTGCATTAGTATTTATGAGCTAATGCACAGTGTCCTGCTTTGGACATCTAACATGCAATTGTCTTCTTCCTACCCCCATCTTAAGCCTTTCTCTAGTTTTCCTCAGGCACCCTTGAGGTGCAGAATACTGGTGATATATTTTGTGTATTATGAATTGTCCCTAAGTAGAATTACTTTTACTTTTATTTATGCTATATGCATGTGCATGCTTGTCTATATATAGTGCCCACGGAAGCCAGATGAAGGCATTGGTTGATTGGGCCCCCTGGAACTGTAGTTACAGGCAGTTGTAAGCAGCTGTGTAGGTGTTAGGAATCAAAAGCAGGTCCTCTGCAGGAGCAGCCAGTGCTCTTGAACCTCAAGCCATCTCTCCAGCTTCAAGGTGGGAATTGTAATACAAGAAGTCATAAGAAAGATTCAAAAGAGAAATTGAGAAGTAAGTAAAGTCCTCCAAGACATCATGGTGAAGAAAAGAAGGGGCATGCTGGACATGAGACAACTGTATCCAACCAGGTGGTTTATGATTTGCATTGGCTTTCAGACTGTTACCATTCTGGGGAGAAGCACACTATCTGTGCCTCAATGTAAAAGGTGCTCAATAAATACTTAGCCAAAATTTGTGACATAGACGCCAAAGTTAGTGCTAATAAGCTTACACTTGTAGGTTATACAATAGATGTCTATTGCATACCTACTTCACTCAGTCTTTTTTCATACAAAGATGGATACACCATGAAAACACAGACTGAATTCACACTTCTAATAGTGTAGTCTGAGTCCACATCCAATGTGTAGCTTTACTTTCTAATCAGAGTCCGAGAACAAAAGAGACACGACAGGTAATAGAATGCATAGTGACAAAGACAGAAGTTGAAAAGAAGGGGATATACTTTAAATAGTGTTGGCAGGGAGTCTACAAAGGCACCTGCCACCTGAGGCCACTTGATGACCAGAGGAGACCAGGCAGAAAGGAGAATGGAGCAAAGTGCTAAGTGTTTGAAAAAGAAAAGGTACAAACCATCTAGAACACAGTAAAAATGAAGGAGGTAGTACAAGATAGGAGAGGCAAATGTGATGCTTCTCATTGTAAAGGCTGGTTTAGCCACAGCAGAGGGTAGGATCTCTCCATCTACAATGCAGAAATCCTTTTCTAGAATATTCTTAGACTATTTTATAGGACCACCAAGACTGCTCAATGGTAAGACACTTGACATCAAGGTTGACAACCTGAGTTTGATCTCCAGGCCCCATGTAGTAGAGACAACTGACTGCTGTAAGTTGTCCTCTGATTTCCACATGCATGCTGTGGCATGCACTCACCTGCCCCACTCCAGGAGAGGGTGCAGGAACTGGGACTCACATGTAAAACAAGCTTTTTTCAAATTTAAATAAAAAAATAAAGACTCTTCCATATCATTTCCCATGCCGCTGTACTCACCATCAACTTCTAAGAAATAATGACATGAAATTATTTTTTCTTTAGCTGTATTTTTCACATTTTCATTCAATCATATAGTTTGTACACAGAAAATGTCCCTTTCCAATGTGAAGACTCTGCTATATCTTGTTTGTGGGGGAAAACAGCAACCTTGACAAGGGAATCCAAGAACTTCTGTGTCAGGGATGAGTCATTTTCCATCCTGTGTTTTGCCACCCAAGCTGGACACTGAAAGTACAGAGTAACATCATTGTGAGTCATCACGCTTAAAAGCCAGGACTGGCATGCTGCCTCTTCGTTCATTTCTACTTTGTTTGTGTTGCAACGATCCAGTTCTCTCAGGATACTTAGAAATATTTCCCCTTCTTCCTTTTCATTTTGATGCCTCCCCCTCTTCATGCTTCTCCTTGGTTCTATCCTTTATTCATCACAATTGTGTTACTACTACCTCATACAGGTAATAGAAACATAGCTTCGTTGGTTAAGGCTCACAAGCCCATGTAAAACAACCTTTCTTTCAAATCAAGGAATTACTATAAGGCAGTCATGGAGAAACAGCTGCTGGTTAGGGAGAGAGAAATGGTACAGAACAGACAAAGCAATTCAATCCAAAGGACTGAAGGAGCTCATTTTCTGATGTTCCCTTAGTGGTGTTGCACAACTGCCCCCAAACAGTTCAGGGATCAAAACTGCCAAAATGTGACATAGCCTGGCCTACTGCAGGTTACTCCACAGATAACATCCACCTGCCACCTTCCCAGCCTGGGTAAACAAAGAAATACTCCACTGAAATGTATTTTAAATACTGTGTCTAAAGACTATTTCTTCCATTACAAGACTAAGTCCATAAAAGGGGAATGCCTTTAAGATGGTGCCATTTTCTCTTTATTTTAAACACCAAGATAGTATAGGGAGTCCAGAGTCTCTAACTCTGTAAATAATTACATTGTGAGGCTGTCTCATCAGCATGTACATCAACTGCATACCTCCCAGGGCCTCCAGGAATTTCCTTTGTTCCAATAGTGCTGCAGCCCACACCCTCACAGTTCTTCTGCAACATCTCTAACCCATTCTATGCCTCCCATAACCTCCCCAGCACCTCACTCCAAGCTCTACCCCACACAGCTACTCACAGCTGCCAAACTTGTCTCCCACATTTGATATCATACTGTTTATTTTACCTTCCACATATCTAGGTCTTTCTGAAATATGCTTCGAATCTTATCACCCCTCTGATTAAATATCTCAACTAGCTCTCCATAAACTAGAGAACAGAGCCTACAGCACACAGCCTTCAATATAGACCCAACCTATATTTCTAACTTCTTCCGGTGAGTCATCCCATTCAGTCTCTTTAAAGTTAACATACAAAGTAACAGGTTTCCTTTTGCTATCTTCACACATAGTTGTGATTGATCCTGTCCCCCATACCCTTCTCTCCTATATCCCTGTTGCCCATCCCTGTACCCTTCGATCCCAACTAACCCCCTTCCACTTTCATGTCACATATGTCTATTATCCCCACACACTTTTCCCTTACAATGTCTTTTCCTACTTTAGTGGACCCTTTTCTAGTTTCCTGGTCTAAGCTCACACTCATTCCCATGTGAATATATGAAAAAATTATGTAAAAATATGTAAATGTGTAAAATTAAAAGCCAGGATTCACACATGAGAGGAAACATGATCTTTGTCTGAATCTAGGTTATCACACGCAATACAAATATTTTCCAGCTGGGTCCATTTTCCTGAAAATTCTTTAATTTCATTTTCCTTTATTGCTGAATATAATTCCGTTGGGTCTATGTGCCATATTTTCATTATCTGTTGATGGACAGCTAGGCTGATTGCATCTCTTTTCTATAGTAAACACCTCATAGGCTAGAGTCCCAGACTGGATGAAAACGACAGCAAGAGAAAGCCAGCCGAGCAGCAGCTTTCCTTCTCAGCTCTCAGCAATTGTTTGTCACTCATCATTGTCTTTTGCACACTGTCAAACTTTACATCCTCCCACTCCACTGATTTAAAACCTCCTGACTCATGACCAGTAAGCATAGTTGTACAAATATCTCCAAAATGTTCTTTGGATATTTTCCTCAAGAATAGTGTAGCCAAATCATAAACAGTTCTACTTTCAGTTTTTTGTTTTGTTTTGTTTTGTTTTTTGAGAAGCCTCCACACTGATTTTTATAGTGATGACACTAGTTTAGACCCATCAACAGTGAATAAGGATTTCTTTCCCCACATACACACTAGTCTTTGTTGTGTTCAGTTTCTCAAAAGCAGCCATTTTGCCTAAAATGAGATAGAATCTCAAGGTAATTTTAATTTGCATTCCTGTGATGGCTAAGAATATGGAAAAATACTAAAAGTATGTGATGGTCATTCATATTTCTTCTTTTAAAAAACTGTTTAGTTCATTAGCCCATTTTACAGATTAAAAGTTCTGGATTTGGTGCCAAAACTCCAGTAGCATTCTTCATAGAACAGCAACAGAAACCCCAAACCCATTAAATTCTGTATGAGAACACAGAAAGCCAAGAAATCCTAAGGAAAAAGAACATGGCCAGAGGTAACACAATATCTGACCTCAAACTATAAGCAGGGCCATAGTGACAGACAGCATGATATTGTCACAGAAAGAAGTAAACCATTGGGATACAATGGAAGACCCTGAAATAAACCCACACAACATACAAACCTAATTTGTAACAAACGTGTCAAAGACTCTAGAAAAAGAGACACACTATTCAGTAGATGATGACAGCAAAACTAAGATTCCCACTGTAGAAGAACAAAATCAAGTTCGTGCCTCAGTTCCTGTACAGAAATCAATGCTAAATGGACCAAAGAGCTCACTTTAAAACCTGAAAGTGCTGGAGGAAGAAACTGTGTAAACACTTCAGGATAAGCACTTAAGCAAGAGCATTCTGAATAGAACCTCAATACCACAACGAGAAGCCCCCAAAACTTGACAAATGGGATTGTATAAAGTTGGAAGGCTTCCAAGCATGAAGGATTAACAGAGAGCCTATAAAGCAGGAGGAAATCTTCCCCAGCTGTACTTCAGACGAGAGGTCAATATCCTAGAATACATACATATATACATACAAAAACAGCAAAATTTAATCCCCGAAAACAGGGTGTTCTTGGAACAAGTGAGTTTGCCCCACATCACTGTCTTTGTCATGTGTGATGTAAATAAAGCATGTTCATAGCCATTTGCTATTTGAACTCACTGAGAAGCTGGCCCAGAGTGAGGCATTGCTCTCCCATCTCATTTCAAACCCAAGCATATTTGCCCAAGGTTCCTTGCCTACAGATGGACTGTCCTCCAGCTCTATGACAAAACTCATGACAGCAGGGGTGGCCTACTCCAATCTGCCAACCAGGAAGCATAGGGGGACTTCGCTGTTCAGCAGGCTTCCCCTTCTTACTCAGTCAGGGAGTCGAGTCACTAGGGGGCTGCTGCTCACATTGAGGGTTTGCACTCCACGTTTCTAAATCCAATCAAGCTGGCAATTGAAATTACCCACCATAGGAAGTTAGGGAATTGTCTCAGAATAGACAACAGTTGAGTTTGGTCATGAATCAGTAGGAAGGTTAGAGTCAGTCAAGCAGGAGGACATTAGAGGTGGAAATAGCATGCCTTCTCTTTATGGTTCAGAGAATAATCTATGATAGTCATATCTTCAGGTTTGAATGAATGAGTTTATTAGGCATATAGCAATCCAAACTAAAAGAACAAATAGCTAATAGTGTAGAGATAACGAAACACATCAGACCAGATGCTCAAAATTTTCAGCAGAAATTGACCATGGGAACTCCAAAAAGGCAGTCACCTGGAGTTCCAGACAGAGACAGTCCTGGGTGGAGCAGAGTGTCGCCTCTTGTGAGGCTTCCAAGTAAGACAACAAAAGGTAACATCATCAAACTGGGCGCTCACAACCCTCAGCAGAGACTGGAAGAGGGCAAAAGAATCTAAGAGTAAAAGTATCATGTCATTGAAAACAGCTGACATCCTTTCCAACAGAGGTTATTATTGCTCATCTTGTAATATACAATGCCTGCTGTGGGAAAAAGCGAGTGGGGTGCAGCCATGAGATGCTGAGCCATAGAAAGATTAGTTGGAAACTCTAACTGCCTCACCTTCCCCAGTCTCTGCCGGAGACTGTGAGTGCCCAACTTGATGATGTTACCTTTTGTTGTCTCTGAACCATAAAAATAAGGCATGCTATTTCCACCTCTAATGTCCTCCTGCTTGACTGACTCTAACCCTCCTACTGATTCATGACCAAACTCAACTGTTGTCTCCTCTGAGACAATTCCCTAGCTTCAATTGCCAGCTTGATTGGATTTAGAAACATGGAGTACAAACCGTCATTGTGAGCAGCAGCCCCCCAGTGGCTGGACTCCCAGACTGAGTAAGAAGGGGAAGCCAGCTGACCACTGACGTCCCCTTCTCTGCTTCCTGGTTGGCATCATAGAATAGGCCACCCCTGCTATCATGCCTTCCACACCATAACAGGATGCATTTCTCTAAACTGTGAACCAAAATAAACCTTAAATTATTGTTAAGTATGGATCTCAGCAAAATTAATTAGTTAATTAATACCTTCAATTATACCTTAATAAATACCTTCAACTTGCTTTGCTCCAGTAGCCCTTGGTACAACATGATACACAGATCACCATATGAGGTTGTATCATAGAATAAAAACATGTGTGATGCATAGAATTTTATGCTTCCTGATAGACTCATTTAAAAAGTAAAAAAGAATATGATGAATTTGAATAATATATTTCATTTAGCCAAGCGATCCAAGTCACTCACATAATGTAAAAATGATGTAATATTTAGCCAATAACTCATCAAACTCCAATGTGTATCTTCCATGCAGAGCATATTTTAAATTAAGATACTATATTGTCATCAAAAATAATTACTAGTACATACATGCAGCTACATAATCATTGGTCCAACATTTCAATTTACAAAATGTACAGTTGGAAAAGTAGATTCATGTTCCAAAGCTGTTCTAAATTTACTTGAAAGCTTTCTGATAAGTGACTTAAATATGTTCTTGGTTTTATACCAAAATAAAAATCAAGTGATAAAAGTCGACTCCTTGGTCACAGCAGCTGCATCTCTTTTCCACACACTAGGATGCAGCTAGTGACTGTTACACTGCGCACTGCAGCTCTGCCAAACTTATCTGTGCATTTATCTCTCTTCCTCACTAAAAGGGCTCTGTCTAAGTTGCTTAGATCTTTCTCACTGCCTCGTGTAAATAAGGCTTGAGTCATAAATGGTGAAAGTTTGTTGAGTCAATAAAAATAAATATGCAAATCATTTGAATCTTCTGCAAGATGAAATTGAGAGAAATCTTTTGTACAGACTATAAACGGAATTTTTATGAATATATACATACACAACTCCTCATACATATACAAGCACAACTGCAGCATGACTCCCAAGAACCAAGTATAGTAACAACCTAAATGTTCAGACTGACTAGTAGAGTGGTATATGTACATAATGTGATAGTATTCAGCCTTTAAAAAGAACAAATCCTGCCATATATGACCATGTGAATGAACCTGGAGAATATTATAATTAACGTTACATAAGTGAGTCACTAAAGGGAAGACTTGCATCTCCACTTCCACAGGGTGTTTCTAATAGTCAAATTCAGAAGCAGAAACTGGCCAATTTCAGACGCCATGGAGAGAAGTGAGTGTGGTTTTAGTAGCATGTGGGTAAGTCCTAGAGCTGTGCCACAAACCATATTGTGTATGGTCTGTAACACTGAACTGTGTGGCCAAGCATTTAAGATGCTGGCTTTCATGTGAAGTATTCTTACCACAGGAGAAGAAAAAGCACAACAGCAAAGAACCAAATGAAGCAGCAACAAACGTACTCCCTACTCCATGCTGTGTGGTGTTAACCATGGGGAGCAGAGAAAGGGAATGTATGGCAACTCTATACTTCCTAAGACTATGCTAAAATGTAAAGTCTACTTAAAAGAGAAAAGAATGCCAAGTCCATTTGTTACTGATTTCTGCCATAAACAACAATATTCCATACATATTACCCACCTCATTCCCTCTTCTTCATCCCTCTCTACTCATTGCCCTTGGGATCTTATGAGTAGTCTGCATAACTACTACTCCATAATACCTTTTTAAATTTCAATTTCTCATTAGTGGGGGAAGGGTATGTATGGGTGTGCATTCCCTGACACCCATGTGGAAGTCAGGGGACAGCTTTATGGGGTAATTCCTCTCCTTCCACCTTCCCATGGTTCCAGGGACTGAACTAAGGTCATCAAGCTTGCCCAGCAAGTACCTTTATAGAGCCCTTTCACCAGCCCCCATGACATCATTTCCCACTCTAGTTATTCTACTTTTCCTAAACTTCTGAAGACAGAGATCGCTCACTGCACTTCGTGGCCATCATACTTGGATTAGTGGTACAATTTTTAATCCTAGAATTTCATGAATGGCAATTAAAATCAGTTCTTCAGTGCCTTCCTTTTTGGTGAGGCTCTATCTCTCAACAACCACACAGACAGATATCACCATCTCTGGAAACATGGGACCAAAGATCTGCATATATAAGTGATTTTATTAATTATACTACATTTGGAACATGTGATTGCCCTTCACCTCTAAGATGGGCTCATATTCCCAGTCTTCAGTAAAACACACACATGCCCTTGTACATGCCCTCATCAAATGCAGATTCAGCAGCCCTTATTTCCTGCCCCCATTTTCCTCTCTCCTCTTCCCCCAGCCACAGGACACAGCAATGGGACAGAAGAGAATTCTGATATCTTCAGTCTTAGACACTCTGTGTCCTGGTAATAAACAACAGTGACAAATGAATGTAGATGTATAAATTTCCACAGAGGGAATCAGCTGGTGTATGCTTTATTCTAATGTCGGTTGAGTATGGAAAAAATAAAACTAAACACAAAGACATCTATAACTCAATCATGAGCTTCACAAAAGTCTCTATTGGTATCCATTCTCTTTTGCTTGGCCAGCTCTCGGATGGTCGCTATCTCTACAGCAGTGAACTTGGGAGTGAGAGTCACATTGTCATAATCAAATTCTTCGTCGAGAAAGAAGGGTTGCACTTCATCTCCAAATATCTATAAAAGGTACCAAAGGAAGAAAGAAACACAGTCACTGAAGTGAAGATGAAGTTGAAAACATAAGCAGCCTATTAATATTTAATGAAACTTTTTTTAGACTTTTGGCACTCTTGGCTGATTAAGCTGTTTTTAAGTAATGAAATAAATTCAATTATTCAATTTGACCTAATTTAAGCCTCTTAATATGCCCTATTTGTATCATGCTGTATCTGAATAAGTATCATTAACTAATTCTGCCCCCGAGGAAAGAACCAGGTCTGCTTTGCACACATTCATTCTTTTCCACTCTGCTATGTCAGAGATGGAGGCATATGGAAAAGCCAGAAGCTCCATTAAACAACAGGAAATACACCCAAGGCCTTGACAAACCCTTTCATCATTTGCTAAAAAGTATCTGTTAATGGAGTGATATATAAAAATGAAATTTGAAACGCCCTATCCAAAATCACATATGATCAGATTTAAAAGTCCAGCATCCCCTTTCTCCCTTTTTACATATTGCAGACTATCTGCAAAGAAAGGTAATGGTTTTGTACATGTTAATACAAATGTGTGAGTTTTAAAGCCTTTCTAAAGGACGCACCATTCAAAGCACATTTCCCCCGGGGCTGAGTGCTTGCCTGGCAGGCAGGAGGGCCTAGGCTTGGTCCCCATGCTGGGAAAAGAGTTTGTTTGTTTGTTTGTTTTTTAAAAGAGTACATGTTCCAGTAAACAGAAAAGAATGCCTTAAATCTTATTAATTCACCCCCTGAAAAATGCCACCCTAAGCCAATGGTATGAGATACAATGAACTCACGCAGCACCTCATAGATCCTGTATGTATAGTGGTGCAGAAATAATTGAAAACTATGGCTTATGCAAAAATGAAGAAATGCCCTGAAGCTAGCTAATGTCAACTTTAAATGTTCTTGCATGGAAGATGATCTCCCCCAGTAACTTCTGCAGAGTGTGAGAAAATGGAACACACTGCTTGGAGGCTCTGCACTGCTACCACGGAGACAAAGACTATCCAGAAATGCCTATCTGTTCAGAGAGTCCTATTAGGGAGTCAGGTGTGCAGTGCTAATAGCAGACTCCCAGCCACTCATTGCCCTGTGGTAATAAAATCAGCTGCTGCAATTTCCAGAGGCCTGGTCCTCTCCTATGTGTTTTCCTGGGGAGAAAAGTCAAGAGCTGCCACTGAACAATCTCCCATCATGGGCCTGCCCTAGTATTAGGAGTCACATGGGTATCATCAGCCCTGCCAGTGCCCACTGAAAGAGATCAGTATCAGCTCAGGATACCCCAGGACCAAGTTCTCAACATAAAGGAGATTTATCTGCCCCAGAGGGACAAAGTGCAGGAAATAAGAGACAAAGAGGGGAAGCAGAGGATGAGGAAGAAGGGGAAGAGAACAAGGAAGAGGGGGGAAGGGGTATTTGTCCTGAAGGAGGACAGGGACTACCTCTGAATAGAGAGGAGACAGACATGGCACAGTTAATGGTGGTTTAAAGGGGTAAAGGGGGAAACCCCACATTAGGATAAGGTGCTTAATTTTAATTGGGCATGTTAATTAGGTGAGCTAAGTGAAGAGGCCTTTTGATTGCTGCACTTGAATACTTTGACAGCTAGACCTTGGTTGTCAGCCTCAGGAAGAGGAAGTAGCCAAAAACAAGAACAGACCTTGGTGGCTAGCTTTAGGAATACAATCTAATGGTTTTTAGCAAGGCAAGGGGGATGGGGGAGAAGGGGAAAGCATGTTAGAGCCATACTCACCAAGCATGGGCTGGCTATAAGTCCCTTCCTATTGCCTCCCAGTCATAAAGCTTTGAAAGGCTTCATAACTTGCCCAATGCTAGTAAAGAAGAGAAGCCACATTTGAACCCAGGACAATATGCTTCAAATAAAGCCGCATTTGTTCAAAAACACTGGTTCTTTGGGAGACACGCCCAAAGAGTCCTTTTCTGAATAATCTGCTCAGTTCCCAGGACCACCATTGAAAATGACTCAAGGCCATGTTCAAGGTCATGACTGTTTTCCAAAGAGCAGCTGCATACACAGAGCAAATTAACCTGCAGAAGAAAGTGACTGATGTGCCATGATCACTTTCTCAATTAAATTTATCTTCGCCACAAAGTAACAGAAGAGCACTCATTGGTAAGACTAGCTCCAATGAAAAAGAAAAACACTCACTCAATGACACTTGATGGTCATGTCCAGAATCCAAATATCCAAGCTACCTCCAACTCTGTGTACAAGTACTGAAACCTGCAGACCAGGCCAAGTCCATCCTGCCTAACTATGTAGACAGCTGTTTTCTTACTGAACCTGGCCAAGATGTGGAGGAAACGTTGTCTCTATGAATGTTTTAGGTCTGGGAGGATTTCTGAAGCTCTTTATGCCCTCATCTAAAAACAAGAGAGCACATGTCTTTTGAGCTGCAGGTATCTCATGTCCCACACTAGGATTCAGAATCCCACTCAGATCTTCTGACCCCACCCATTCTCGCCACATGCAAACACTTGGACTTCATCCACCTCCCAGGGAGGCTGGGCTATTTATTGCCTTAAATTAAACAAGTCTCTCAGCTATGAAAATCCCTTTGATACATACCAGGCCCTTCCTACTTCCTGGTACATGTCTTTCCATCTCCCCCACCCTTTACTTATTTACTCATTAAACATTTATCAAGCATTAGGTGCAGAACACAAGTACAGCAAAACCTCGGTCCACAGGATTTCCTGACCCAGAAGACAGTAAACAAGTGATATCACTGACATGTGGCATGATCTTCACTAGGGTAACTGCAGAAGGCAGAGTGTGATGCTCACAAATTTCACTGTCCCCAGTCAAGGATTGTCACCCCAAGGAACATATCCCCAGCTCCATGTCACCTCTCCTCATTATCCACCATCTTGTCTTAGTGGCTCACAGTATGGATATCTCGGGGCATCTGCTCTAACTCCTATGGCCAAGTTTGTTCTTTAGAGACAGCCCCATCCAATACCTCCTTTCATCCCCATTTCCCTGGGATTCCAATCCATGTTGTGGCTGGAACATGTAATATTATGGTACTACAGATGAAGAAATTCTCTCTTAAATGGAAAAAAAGGTGTTTTTCCTTTTTTTTAATTTATTTTTTATTTTACATGTCGATCCCAGTTCCTTCTCCCTCCCTGCCTCCCTCTTACCTTCTCTCCCCCCTCACATGCACCCTGACCACCCTCCCCTCCCATCCCCCACCCCAATTCCACATGTAGGGCAATGCCATCCAGGTGGGGTCATGTAAATATGTCAAGTCATTTGAAGTAGGGACTAGGACTTCTCTCCTGTCTCTAGGTTAAGGCAGTATCCCTCCATGGGGGATCCTGGTTCAACTGTCTGAGGACCCTTAGACTGCTCAGGCCTTCTAGCTGAGACCCATATTCAGGGGGGTCTGAGTCAGTCCCATGCTGGATTCCCAGCTATCAGTCTGGGGGCCGTTAGCTCCTCCTTGTTCAGGTCAGCTGTCTCTATGTGTTTCTGCAACCTGATCTTGTCCTCTCCCTCTGCATCTGGATCCTAGTTCGACTCAGTGTTTAGTTATGGGTATTTGCTTCTGTTTCCAACAGGTACTAGATGAGGGCTCCATGTTGGTGGATAAGTTAATTGTTGATCTCATTATCTGAGAAGGGCATTTATGGTAGCCAAAAAAATTAAAAAAAGGAAAAAAAAGGTATTTTTCCTTAAGGTATTTTCCCCCATATAGTTGAATTTTCATTGTGCTGCATAATTTTCTAGAGATATTTTGAATTAACAAAAACAACAGCAAAGAATAGTTTTCTGAAAGCTAATAAACTTGCTAATACAAGAACTAATCACTTATAATGAACTCTTAAAAATAAATATATACTAAAAGATATAACATTGTCCTTTAGAAACTAAGAGTTACTAATAGCAGCTATTGGCATATAATTTTCTTAAAACAGGACTTAAATACTGAAACTGAATAACAAAGGAAACTAAGGATAGTGATAATTTCATATTTACATTTCAGGTCATTGTGAGGGAATACCTCACCAAAACAAAACAAACAAACAACAACAACAACAACAAAAGGGGGGAGAATTTTATTTGACTCAAACTTTGGTGTGTACAGCCTTTCATGGTAGAGAAGGCATTGGCAGCAGGTAGTTCCAGAGTGGTAGGTGACTGTGACAGCTGATTCTTCACATCTATGTGGACCAGGATGCATAGAAAGACCAGGATACAGGCCAGGCTAAAAAACCTTGAGGCCCATCTCCAGTGACCACATCCTCTCACCTTCTAAAGGCTCCACAACCTCCCAAAACAGTGTCACTAGCTGGAGAGTAAATGTTCAGACATTAATCCACATAGTGCATTTCACATTCACACCAGGACATTTCCTTCCTGGCCCCATAGGCTCATGATTGTTTCATAATTCCCCCAAAATAGCAGCTGGGGACAATGTAGACAAAGGCATGAATGAGCCTGTAGGGGACAGATCATATCCGGACCATGACAGACCTCAACCATGTCACTCCCAGTTAGTGGGAAGAATGTGTTTATTTGCTTACTAAGTAAATATCTGTTGCACAGTTATGTTTGGTTCTGAGCTCAATCTGATATTTTATGTTGCAATAACATAAGCTCATAGAGACATCAGAGGTGACAAGACACAGATATGCAATTCCTTGTGAAATGGGATGTGCCACACCATTCAGAAAGCATCACCATGCCCCTTCAAACACAGTGAGACTGCATGTCTGCTCCACGACCCGGCTGTTGACTGCTATAGAAGCCTGGAAGCTCTCTTCTTTCAAGGTAGGTTTATTTCAGCATCTTAAGCTCTACAGCTCCAAGATTTCATGTACAAATTGAAATTCTGGTTTATTTTAGAGAAGAATCGTTGCTATACAGCACCAAATCCCCTGCTGCTAAATAAAAAACAAGTGTGAATTAAGTTATTAACTTGATATTTTTGCCTAAGGAGCTGAGAGAAATGTATGGATTTCAGGTATCTAATTTCAGTCTAATTGAAAAAATTTTGTGACCAACATGGGAGTAGAATTTGTGTACTATTAGAAACTTTGAGTTCCTTAAAATTGCTCATGTGACTGATTCTTACAGAGACACTGCTAAAGGAGAAGGCATTTTCATTCATAATACCACACGGGCAAATTAAGGAACACAAAACTAATGCTCAAATCAATGATGGTAGCATTTAGCTACAGGCTAGAACACAGAGTGATGTGGTAAATAAACTAGCTTGGTAGGGAAATGTTTGGAGGAAGACGGGACCTCAGGTTTCTCTACTGATCTCTTCCATGGTTGTCTCTTCAGGCAACCACAATTTCCCTCTCACTATTATGAACTCATCTTGCTCTAAGAAGCAGTTCAAAACCTCCAAAACTCATGAAAATACAGGCATCGAGGCAAGAATTTATTGGCAAATAACAAGCTGGAGGTGTCAAAACAATGTCTCTCACTCTAAAGGGAAAGTGCACATATATAAGCTAGTAATAAAATGAGAAGTAAAAAATCAAACAGGCCCGATCCACATCAGAGAGGTTGTAGGTTCTGAAAGGGCAATTATGAGGGAGCAGGACTCACAGAACACATTTCCACCTTCAGACTGGAGTCACTGAAAGCAGCCACTGCTCTAGCCCCAAAGGTTCCTGGGTGGCCTCTCGCAGGACACTTGTGGGAAACGGATAAGTACATACTTCTAATGATTTAGGTGGTACAAAATAAGATTTGAGCTATTAAAATAAGGCAGAATTTGTTCAGTATTGTGATTTCAGACATTTCTAAAATGATTCTCCAACAAACACTGATTGCACCTAAAACTCCCAACTGGGTGTGGTGGCCCACACCTGTAATATTCACTCTTACTAGCAGGAAAGTAAACAACGAGGCTGACCTGTGCTGCCTAGTGAGACTTGATTACAAACAAAGCAAAAAAAGTAACGAAGTTTACACACAAAACATCAGCCTGGGGAGCCCAAAGGCAGCAAAAATTAGTCACAGATAGCTCTTGGGTTTGACAACATAAAAGTAATCTGATGCCAACATTTTCAAACGATCACATTTTCTATTAGGACATTTACATAGAAAAAAAATCAGCCATCAATTGGCCTTGGTGGTACTCGCCTATTATCCTGGTATTCAGGAGGTTGAGGCAAGAAAACTACCAGCCTGGGTGACATAACAAGTTCAAGCGCAGCACAAGTTACATAGTAGAGATACTGTTCAATAAAAGAATGTATGTGACACTGGGAGGGGGGGCAGTTAGGGAGGTAAGGGCGTATCTAGGAGAAGAAGGAATTGGGGGTGAATATAATGAAAATACATTTCCTGAGAGTTTCAAAATTAATTTTTTAAATGTGGGAAATTAATTCTTGTCTATTATGTGCAAGGCCCTAGGTCTAATACTTACAGTTGTAATTTGAGTTTCAGTGGCTATGGGATAGATCCCAGAATAGGCTCTTTAATCGCTAACTGAAACTAATTTATAATAATTTCGATTACTGTCCCAAAAAACATATATTCTATTACTGACTTAAAAGTAATTGCATTTCTTAGGGTACTAGGTGCCGTGCCCAGTAACCTGTATGGTCACAAGTAGCCAAGAATATAAACAAGCCTTAAAATGGAATGGATTCCTGCGAAGAGAAGCCATGTGATTTTAGCTTCTTACAGCTCAGAGAATATAATCTATAATTCAAAAGCATATTGGAAAGTAGCTGTCCTAACTTATTTGTCTGGTAACCAATTTGGGAGTTCAATACAAGCCTGCAAGCATCCTGGGTGTATTTTTCAGTGTGGTAGACAAAAGTACCATAAGAAAAAGACCATTTAAGACAGAAATACATCTCTCGTCTCTGATTGAATGACTGATTCCATAACAGAATGTACATTTAAAAGAGTGCCTGAATGGTTAAGGAAACCTAAGAGGGACCCTAGGGACTTTGCCAGAAAGAACTAATAAAGAGCCCTTGGCGACTCCCTTGCCAAGTAAGCGGTTACTTCCCAGCACCATAGTGCAGTGAGTTTGTTAATGTTGGTAAAAGAGCTATAAGATGATAGCAAAAACAGCTCTCAAGTAAGACTTTAGGGAGAATAAGCTACAACAGAGATTCTGTTCTCCCCTCTTGTGAAAACTATGCTTAGACAGCATTTTCCAGCCTTCCATATACCAAGGTATGAGCAATTGCTCAGTAGTTGTCAGTAGAGTGAGTCAAGTCAGAGCCTTTGATCTCTGGTGACTTGAAGGAACTGGCCCCTTCACTGCAGGAACCCTCAACAAATTTTTAAATTCAAGAAATGAACTTTAACCTCCTTTCAGGAATGGATTTGAGACTGAGATTCTGTTTACATCCTGTCCTTCCTTTACTTAATAAAAAAAGTTCACAGGACCTCAGAAATGATAACCCATGGCCAGGTCAGATGGAAGGACAGAAGGAAACTGCTCTTTGATGTCCTAAGCAGACCCTACACAGAGCTACAGAGGTAAACATGTCACTATATGCAAACACCATTGTTCTGTGTACATCAGGAACAGACAGAAGTGAGGGAGACCAACTAAATAATTTGAACTTCAATATATCCCAAATGGAGGAAAAACACAAAAGCATGCAGGTACAGGGGCTCCCTGAAAGGACAAAACCCAAGTATTGTCACAACAGAATTCCCCTGGGACTACCTCTTCCGTTGGCTTCAAAGCTCTTCCCACGGTGGGCTTTGACTTCACTTCAGAAGAGGGAGGCAGGTCCGCAGAAGGAACATAAGCAGGAACACTGGCCATTACACCCTGTTCCACTTCACCTGGAAGTAGCAGCCAATCTGTTGGGTACAAAATATCTCAGCTGATCCTCTTGGGAAGTTCACCATATCCCCAAGTCACCTAAGAGCCTGTGATGATCAAAACAGGCAGATATGCTCTGGGAAAGCTGACCCTTGACATGGTCCTGGTCCTCATCTGTGAAGCTGAGTCAAAGGATTCTCCACTCTATAAAAGAGAAGCTGCCTGGGTGTCAATTTTTACTATGTGTGGGGTTCCAGCCCATCTGGAAGGTGGGAGGAAGGTGTAGAGAGTGACGTGACAATCCTCCCATCCTAACTCCCTTTTTACTACTACAGGAAAAGAAGGCAGGAAGGCTCTTTCAGCCTCATTTTCCTGAGGGGGTGAAGAGAAAGAAAATGGAGTGCAGATTTCACTCTGTAACAAAACAGCAATATTTCATAGATATATTTCATATATATATATATATATGAAATATATACAAAATGAGGATGCCAGAAGGAAAGTACTTCAACTTTCAGCAGAAAAATGAAATACTCTGTCATATGAAGAATGCACGAGCTCGTTTTCAACACTTGCAAACAACATGTTTCCTGCTTGTTTAGCACAATCACAAGAATTCAATAACCAATCTTAGTTTAGTTTCCCTGTGGATTTATTTTAAGTGGTTATGGTGGCTTGTTTCCACATGTGACATGTGACACGCCATGTATCACAGTGGTATCACAGATGCCACTGAACTTCTGCAACCTTCCTTAGGTGACAAAACAGACACACAGCAGCATAAGACCTTCCCTCCTTGGGCTAACTTCCAGAATACCAGAGGAACTAGTGAGAGCTAGTCAAAAACCTGGGACTGGCATGAGAAGCTACTGCCTGCTCCTTAAAGATGATCCTAATTAAGCCACTCATTAAGTTCTCAATGGAAGTGATTAATTAGCAACAAGCATAGCTGGGCTAATGGCAATGGCAGCATACACAAGAAGATAACTGTGCTGATATTCAAAAGCTGAGACTATTCTGACAGACACCCTTCATCCCCATAGACACCTCACTCACAAAAATGAATCACTGTGGTTTTTCATTGCGAAGAAACAGAACATAATCAGGTCATCTGGAAACTGAGGACTGGTGGGGAGATCATGAAGAAGGTAGTTTATGGAGCTCGATAACTAGAATTTTAGAACATCATCTCATAACTGGCATAATAAAAGCAATAATAACAACTGACACTTATATCCAGTATTTTATAAGGACCAATACAGCTAATCCTCCCAGCAGCTCTTACTGTCCTGTGTTGTAAGCAATGAGCTCTCCACACTGAGAGAGACCAGGATTCCACAGCTAGAAAGGCAGAGTTGGGCAGTCTGCTTCCAGAGTCAGGATCCTCAACCAATGTCACATTATGCATTTTTTTTCAACAAGCATTTTTTTTACATATTTAATTTTGCTTCAAGACAAGGAGTGTCACCTGTAGCTCCGAAGCATAACAGGCAGCACTAAGTACATTTTGTAAATATCTGATACCCAGAAAGAAATGTGCTTAAACTCATTCACACTGGAAGAGAAACTGGTCTCCTAATGTATCAGATATGAGCTCAAAGCCAAACTCCTGCACTGAGCTCCCTCACGTAAGAGCCTTGGGTATGTCCAAGGCTGGTGAGGACCTGCCAACAAGCACTAAAGAAAAGGCTTAGGCCTCTTAATGTGATGACTAACATCTATCCAATCAGTTGGGTGTTGGTACAAACACTAGGTCCAATGTGAAGTCAGAATCAATTCTACTCTCCAGACCTGTGTTTAAGACCATGGTTCTGTTTGACAAAAGGTATGGCAAGCAGGACAAGTGTCCAGGACCTTTACTGAAACTTACAGCCTTAATCAGTTCTCATCAAAAGCAAGATTTTCAACTACAAAAAAAAAATAATAATGGTTTCTTTTATAACCATTCTACTGCTGTGGGAACAATTATTTCAAAGCCAAAAGATTCCACATCTTTAGCGTCTCTGAGGTAAAGATAAAATTCAGGAATGCATACTGTCAGAAGCTAACACAGTACCTTACACATGGTGAATGTTCAACCCAGGACTTGGAAGCAGGGCATTAATTTTCTGTATTACAAAGTTAAACTGAGCAGTAACTATCAAGAGCTGTATACCAACAGCCAGTTAGACACTATGTGTGATGTAAGACAAGCACAGGCCATCCCCTCAAACACTGAAGAATGTTGTAGGGATACATTTTCCACATACAAAATCAAAATGAGAAAACCAAAAACAAAATTGAATTGTTCTGATCTAAGCATTACAGAGCTATAAAAGGCAAAGCAATACTCACAGAAAGAGCCCAGTAGGGTATCTACTAGGAAAGAGAATTACTCCCATCTTTCAGCCATCCCACAGAGTCTCAGCATGTTATTTGGGGCTGGTGTGGCTGCGGGACAAGACCAGCGGTGGCAGGCGGAAAAATGTGTGTGTGTGTGTGTGTGTGTGTGTGTGTGTGTGTGTGTGTGTGTGTATCTCCCCCCAGAGGTTGGGGGCATAATATTCACTGATGATGAGGAATGGATTATCTGAAGTGGCCTTTTAACAGTCTATCAGATCTTATTGTCTCAAAAACAACTGAAAGGCCTCTTACATTTACATTTTGAATGCCCTTGGTAGCTGGATACATTGTAGAGTTGGGGCAGTTTCCCAAAGTAAATCTTATGGCTGACTGACAAACAAAAGTTGACACTGTTTAATTCTCCTTTCTCGAGAACATGTTAAGGATTTCTAATATTTAGAAACAATGAATGCCATTGTCTATCAGTGTCTAGTCACCTATGAACAACTCAAAGGCTACAACCATAGAAACTAATAAATAACACTTAAAAGTGAATGATCCAGGTCTGGGACCTCAGAGATCACTGAGCAGTTAAGAACATTGACTGTTTTTCCAAAGGACCTGTGTTTGATTCCCAGCACCCACAAAGCCACTTGCAACCATCCCTGGCCCCAGTCTTGGGGGATCTGATGCCCCCTTCAGGCCTCCATGGGCACTGCATGCATGTGACACCCAAACACACATGCAGGTAAATCACCATACATACAAAAATAAATCATTTTAGAGGCTTAATAAAAGTAATGGTTTTCAATTCTATATTAGGGGCATTTTCAATTACAATTGAAATTTGTTTTTACAATGTGTGACAGTGAAGATTATAGCTGTGGTATAGTTTGGTGCCACACCTTTGGTTCACACTACAGTACCCTTCCAATCACTGCTTTTATAACTTCAGTGATAATATCAATAAACGTGATGTGGGGTCCTCAGGGTTCCCCAAGGATTCTTAGACTACATCCACTATTCTAGCTAGTATCATTCCAACCTCTCGCTGAGAAAAACTAGAAAGGCCAGATAAATTCTAAAGCTCAACTATTTGAAATCATTGGAGGACTACTAGGGCAGTTTGTATCTTAAGAAGTTAAGATCCTCCTCCCACCCCCCCCAAAAAAAAATGGAAAGAGTTGAGAAATAAGTCTAAGGATTACAGTGGAGTTATTTTCAATTCAAAGCATTTTTATTGGTTTGCAAGCAGAGGCTATGAAGTCAGGAAACTAAAGGGCTTAAAAATATAACATGAAGACTAAAGAGGTAGTAGAGCAGTTAAGAGCACTGGTTGCTCTCCCAGGAGGCTGAAATTCATTCCCCAGCACCCACACGGAGACTCACAATCAGCTGCAACTCCAGTTCCAGGGGATCCAATGTTCTCTGCCAGCCTCATGGGCAACACACACACATGTGGTACACAAATAAATACCCATACACATGCACATAATTTTTAAATACATCTTTTAAATTTCTTAAAGTAAAAAGCATAAACAGAGCTGCAACAGGGCTATGAAGATAAAGCTGAAATGTCCTCAGTGCTGTGATGTGTCCTTACAGTGAAGAATGCTAAAAATAGGGAATCTCAGGGCTCACACAAAGTATGTATGAGAAAGCTGCACACTGAGAGAAAACAAGACACACGGTTCCCAACAGCATGAACCCCACAGCAGAAAGAGAGGGGATGAATCACATACACCTAGATTCTTTCCCCAATCTATCTGATTAGGAAAACTATTCCTTTCCTTGGATGGATTCTGAGGGGAAAAAAAAAAAAAAAAAAAAAAAAAAAAAAAACCTAGAATTATCTTCCCTGTTGTTATATTCTCTTCTCAGGAAGAAGATGAAAATTTCTGTATGCAATAATAAGTTAATAAGTATGGGGGAGTAAGTTTTTCCTCTGGTTAACATAGCTTCCTAAATACACCTTCATAGATGGATAAGTTAGCAAATATAAAAACTAGAGTAGTGTGAATAGAGTACCATTGCATTGTGAGGCCAAAAAAGAAAAAAAAAATCTCCTTTCTTGTTTTTAAGTTTTTAATAAGCAGCAAAGCCATCAAAGAATGATACTTTAAGCTGATTGGAAGATGCCATCTTCTCCAAGCCCCTAACGCTCCTGTAAATTATGCCATAGCACATTAAACTGTGGGTTGCAATCCTATATGGAGTCATATAACCAAATGTAGTAGTTGTGAAAAGTTTGGCAAGAGAAAAGGTTTCTTAAGATGCAGTGACCAGAAGTTAAGCCAAATCCCAAGGTATTTCCAGCACTCACCTGTGGTTATAGCATGCAGTACTGGTCTGAACACACAGTGTGTACACTCAATACCATGCACGCTGTCAACCCCACAGTCCTCATGAACACTTCCCAAAACGCCTCAGCTCAGACTACATACCACTACATGTTATGAACTGCAGTTTTCCTTCCATGTACACAGTTTTCAGTTCGTATAGAACCATAATGGCTTAACTACAGAAAACAAAGACATTTACATTTTTTCTAGCATTATTCCTCAACATGTAAACATGAAATAAGTTTTTCTTTGCATAGAGTACATTAAGCTACAATGGTTGGTTTTAAAAACAACTGTTTGAATTGCAGGTTTGCATTTCATTTTTTTTTTTAATCCAATAAAACGTTGGCTTAGGATTAGAAGAGAATTTCCAACAAATTCTGAAATGGCCTTAAATATAATACTGCCACTTTGTACTAAATAGCTATGGCAACTATACAATCAAAATATTCATCTACCCTGAAAACCGATGAAGATGTTCTATATACTGCAGCATCAAATATTCAGCCAAGATTTAAATGTTTAATCCATCCAAGCATATTCATCTCATTAATATGAAAATTTGTTTTTATCTTTAATATATAGTAAACTTATATGTATACCAAAAATATGCTTTAAGATAAACTTCTTTATGACTTGCATAACTTCTTTATGCTCATATACCTAGGGCTGCATAAAATTTCCTTGTATGAAAAGAAATCATTGGAGGAAAAGGTTGTAAAAAGTCTAGCTTTACACCATTCCTATGCTCTCTGTCTCCCTTTCCTCCTCACTTCAGGCTCCTCATTTAGTTAATGGTTTCTTACCAGTAGGTCACATGCTGTTAGAGAGCTCTCTCTGATTCCACAGACAGATTTTAGTTCTCATGCCATGGGTTCTTATGAGGTCTAGAACAATTTATAATGATATATGTGTGATTCTATGGTTAATACCAAGTTCCTCCAATAAACTATTAATCACGAAAGAGCAAAAGTCTGATGTGTTACTCTTCTAATACGTTCCAGGAAAAAACCGCAGTTGTTATATATTTGTTGAGTAAGAATCACTGGTCACACCTACAGCAGAAGCCTCCTAACCCACCACAGGGCAATCGAGCTCCCTGAATCCAAGGTAAGACTGCATCCCAACCACCCCTCCTCTCCTTATAATCATATCCCTACTCACAGTTCTGGCTGAAACCCCCTATCCCACCAGAAGCCCGGTTAGCATCAGGAACCTCAGAAAGACCCCTGGCCAGATCAGGAGCCACACATAGCCAGACCTACAGCCTCCGAGTTGGGTGGCAACTCCCTATTGGACCACAGACCATCCAGACCATCAGAAATCCAGCCTCCAACTTGGATGGAGACCCTCTTACTCAGCCACTGGACACTCCAGCCAGAAAACCAGAGAGGAAATTTGCAAGCCAGATGGAACCATTTAAAAAATCATCCTGTGTGAGGTAACCAGACCCAGAAAGACAAACATGGTATGTATTCACTCAAAGTAGATATCAGCCATAAAGTAAAGGAGAATCATGCAACAACCCACAGGCCCAGAGAAGCTATGCAACAAGGGGGGGATGGGGAGGCACACTTGGATTTTCCTGGGAAAGGCAAATAGAATAGGTTTTTTGGGTGGACTGGAGGTGGATGGGGATGGGAAGAGGAGAGTACTGGAAGAGATGACTGGAAATGGAGGGGTGGAGCATTTCAGGGTGAGGTAGAAATTTAGTGCAACAGAAACTCACAGGAATCTACACAGATGACCCTCGATAAGACTCCTAGAAATAGGGGATTCATAGCCTGAACTGACCATCTCCTGTACCAGGAAATACTTCTGGTGGGGGGGACTGGGACACCAACCAGCCACATAACCCTCAACCTACAATCTGTCCTGCCTACAAGATGTGCTTGGGTAAAGGTGGCACAGAAATTGTGGGAGTGGCCAAGCAATGACTGGTCCAGCCTGAGACCCATGCCATGAGAGGAAGCACACGTGACACTACCTGGAGCCCCAGAACCCAGAGGCTGAATAGTCCAGAGACCTGGAGTAGAACCGAACATGACTGGAGGAAAAATAAAATCATTGTAATGATGCCTAATGATATTCTGCTATATTCATGGATTGGTGTCTGGCAGGAGTCAGTGCCCATTCTCACCCAACACAATGCACTACAGTGTAAATACACCCACTGTAAAAGGCATGTCTACCTTTGCGAACACATCCCCCATGGAGGGATAACTGCCTTAATCTAGAGACAGGAGAGAAGCCCTAGTCCCTACTTCACATGACCTGTCAGATCTACATGACCCCAACTGGATGGCATTCCCCTACATATGGAATTGGAGTGGGGGGATGGGAGGGGAGGGTGGTTAGGGTGCATGTGAGAGGGCAGAGAGGGTAAAAGGGAGAGAAGGAGGGAGGAAGGAAGGAAGAGAGGGAGGGAGAGAGGGAGGGAGGGAGGGAGGGAAGGAGAGAGGGAGGGAGAAGGGAGAGGGAACTGGAATCAACATGTAAAATAATAAATTAAATTAAAAAAATGCTTTGACTCCAAAATTTATGTTCAAGGACAAGTTACTAGGGCAAAGGATTTCTATTTTTGTTTCCACAGAAAATGAAAAGATGTGATTCCTTCCAGACTAATGTGGTTTGATCAAGCCAGACCGCCTGAAACAGAGTACCAGGTGATCCTACATTCAAAACAGCTGGACAAAGCAGCCTTACAGACTATAGCCAGGATTTCTGCATCTTCTTAGAATCTCCCATGACAGCGCCCCTTACCAGCAGGAAGTAGTTTGGAAAGAACACCCAAATTCCCAAATATTGTCTATAAATGTTTGTTTTCATTTAAATGGACTTGGTTATATTAAATAAAATAAATAAATAAATAAATAAATAAATAAATAAATAAATAAATAAATGCATGTCTACACAAGTGTGATTTTGAGAACTGGACCTCCAAAACAAAGTCTCTTAATTCAGTTGCACAGAAACAGAGAGACCAAAAGAAAAATGAACAGTATTTCTACTCTAATGACCTCAATGTAATGACTGCAGCTATCCCAAATTGTAATTTTGTTGTAGAGCAATTTGAGCCATCTTGTCTAAGGCAGGGCAGTCACCAGGTTAAATTCAAAAGAGGTAAAGGTGCTAACTGTAAGGATGTGACAGCCAGCTCTAACCCAATAGCACTGTGTTTTTTCCTGCCCAGAAATGAACTACTCTATTCCAGTCATTAGAGTGATCAGACCTAAGTAATAATTTACATAGGTCCCCTGTGATCACTAAAGAAACTTAATATGGAACCAGGCACCCCTTAAGGGCCATTGACCTTTCGTTCTGGAATGCCTGGGAGATCCTAGTGGCCTGCAGGTGAGAAAAGAATAGGATAATGGGCTTGAGGCATTAACAGCTGCCTTTGCTTCAGTAAAACCTGCTATCACTATGGGAAAGCGATGAAATGGTCTTTCATTACTGTACAGAGGCAAGAAAAAGACAACTGGGGGAAGTAAAACTATTTTCTTGCCCATCTGTGAATTCCATGGATATTTGTAGTACATACCTTTCTGATGTCTTCCCTTAGCCATACCCCCTTAACCTCCACTGTATAAGGCTATAGTCCTTCTGCTAGGCGGGAGAGCTGGCCTCAGGGCTGTGAGAGCAGGAAAGCTGGCCCTGCCCCTCAGCAGCTGCAGCACTCAGAAGAGCAGGACTGCATCTCACCTGGGCAGCACAGTAGAGCTGACCCTGTTAGCAGGGGTACAGATGAGCTGGCCTTGCAACCCACATCTGCCATGTGGTGGCTCAGACAAGGGAAAGATGCCTCCCTCTCCTGTGGCATGCAGGAGAGCTGGCCTTGAGGACATAAGAGCAGGAGAGCTGGTTCTGCCCCTCCCCAGCTGCAGCACCAGGTAGAGTGGGTCTGCACCTCATCTGGGCAACACAGTAGTGCTTGCCTTGGTGGTGTGGGTGTAAGAGAGCCACCCCAAGGGTGTGAAAGCAGAACTGGCCCTGCCCCTTGCTACCTGCTCCATTGGGTGAGCTGGGGTTATGGCCGGTGCTGGAGAGCTTGCCCTAGGGGTGAGTATGAGGGAGAACTGGAGGGCTGACCAGCCAGGCCCAGAACCAGGGCCATCAGTTGGCCCACAACATCCACCTCATCTATGAATTGCTGGAGCACATGAAAGGACTGGTTCTGCAGATTCAAAGCTGCAAGGGGCAACAACAGGATGTCAAAGAGGGCCCAGCATTGATAGTGTAGCAAAACCCAAAGGCCTCAAACCAGACCGATAACTCATTGCAATGAACACTTACAAGTAAAGATGCATGGAATAAGGGGTTTACTGTGTGACTCACTGTGTCATACTGTAGCTTCCATGATGAGATTTTTTTTTCTTTTAAATTTTATTTTATTTTATTTTATTCGGGGGAGAGGGGACTGCAAGGGCAGAGGGCAGATACAAAGAGACCGAGAGATGAATGGGATCTGGATGCACGATGTGAAATCCACAAAGAATCAATAAAAAGGGCTTTTAAAAGAAAGAATAAATTCATTTAATCTAAATTTGAATTGAGTCTAAGTCTCTGATTTCTCCCAGTGGATTTGAATGCATACCACAACACTAACTTGATGTCAAATGAACAAAAGGTACCAAACCTTGTGGTAAATGTTACACTCAGACTACTCATATCTGTGCATTGTGTTGAATCTAACAAAAACTTGACTCTAAATTCCACTCCTTGACTGTCAAAATAATAAGGCAAACACTAGAAAGGAACTGTGCTCTTGAATCTTGGAGAATATTTATGAAGGTGAATACCAGTGAACAAATAAAATCAATGGTAGAAAAAAAGCAATACAAAACATGCTTCCTTGTTGCCCCAGGCAAATCTGTTGCTTAAACAATAACAACAGAATCTAATCAGTAAGCTTCCCAGCTGCCAAAATTATACGAGCAACTTGCCTATTTAAAAATGTCACATTTCCCATCTGATATAAATATTTTCCTTCTGCTTACATTCCTGAAGTGCAACACAAATTAGGCCACACACTGAAATTCACCTTGGCACACGGTATTTAATTTCTTTCTTCCTTTCAAGTGACCCAGATTGTACATTATGAAAGTTGGGAAACACTGGTGGCATTCTGGTAATTGGAATAGATCACTTCAGACTGGATCCACTGTTGGCTATCAATTCACACACCATTTCACACAAGAGACAGTCTTAACCACCTCATTCAAGTCCACTGAGACTTGGTTCAGCCTCAGTAACTGTTTATACACAAATACAAGACCTCTTGCTATCTAGTGAGATCTTTTTATTCAACTTTTTAAAAGAAAAAAAAATAAGCCTGGTAACTGAATAACATACTTGAAAAAATGTTTTTTAAAAGCAATTTCACAAATAATAGGAAAGGTTTATGTAAAAAAAAAAAATTAAGTTTGCTAGCCACGTTGATTTACTGTGGGTCGATGAAGGGGATCCATTCCTCCCTGATACACTTGCTTGGTGTTCAGCATTGTTGAACAATGCTAGAATGTCACAAATCACTATTTGCATTAGTGAACTACAACACTCTCTAGGTTCTTGTTCTAAGCAATCCTGATCATGTCCCTGTAAACAAGCAAGATGTTGGGGATGGGACAATGTGACTCCCTAATTAACAGCTGTTGTCCCATGTTGCACTGGCAGCCTTCAGCATCAGACTGGTAAACAGCCAGGCAGATTGCACTGATGCTTCTACTGGCTGTTCTCAACCCTCTACAGACACCTTGAGAAAATTCACAGCAGCTACATGATGAGCCCAGGTGACTGCAGTGCCTGAAGTACATTCACTCTCCAGAAACACACTTTCAGTCTCACTGCAGGAGCTCTAGAGAGCTTTCGAGCCTGGAAGGTCAAGGCTCTCAGATACCCTTGGCCCTGGAGATACAAAACTGGCCCTGCCAATGGCTGGAGCATGCCAACTCCCTGGGCCTACAATTATAAAGCTAAGGATCCTGGTACCATAGGCCTATACAAGAATAGCTGAACCAACAAGTGGAGAAAATGTCCCTACTCATTAGAGCCAGCCAGAGAGTTGCAACCCTAGAGGGTGCTACATGCTGCTGCTCCCTCCCATCTGTGGCTGCAACTCACTGCTATCAAATGCTAAGGGATATAAAAACCTGCCAAATACCACCACTCACAGAGATTCTCCTCAGCTATCCACAGTTTCTAATGGGAAGAGCAAAAGAACACCAAGCCATATGACCCAAGTACAGACCTTCCCACTATACTAACAGGAAGGAAGTGAGAAACTTCACCACAGTAATCCCCAATTCGGGCACTCTCCTGCACACCTATAAAACTGATTTTATCTTGGCAAATGTTTTATATATAGACAAGAACCAGTAGTTTCAAAGTGTCAGCCTCAAACCAGACCCGAATGGCTAAAAGTGCAGTCCATGGGATGTCAACAAAGAACCAGTGAATTAGGTTTTCTAATAATAAGCTTTACTCCCAAAATCAACCAGAAGAGGCACTTTGCCCTTCTCGGCTCTCCCTTAAGCAGGTCTTACAAAAACTCAAAGTCACTGGGGTTTAGTCAGTCACCCCTCCCTGGAGGATGGGATTTCTCTCAAAATCTCTGGTCTCACTGAAATGAGCAACTTCAGAGTCTTCCAGTCTTCTGGCTGATGAGGTACTCGAGAAACAACTCCTCCAATGGAACAGGATGACATTTGGAAGCAGAATAAAAGTTTTCATTGCTTCAAATTCCCAAAGCCTTATCAATTCAAGTACCTGAAGAAGCTAGGGCAGGGGTCAAGTGACAAGCAGACAACTATCCTCAGCCACTTTAATGCCTATCTAGTTGCAAAGAAAACTCTTCTCCCAACAATAGCAATAATTTGTGGTTATGACTAAACAGTGTAACAGCAGGAAAATTTCTGTGCCTAAACTTTAACTTCAAGATGTCCTCTCACATTCAATAAAGGGCCAGGGTTTTCTGCTGTTCCCTATTGTTAATGTTTGCTTGCTTTTTTTTTTTTTAATATAGGTTCTCATGAGGCACAGCCTAGCCTCAAACTGGCTATGTAGCTGAGGATGACCCGAATTCCTGATCCTCACGTGCAATCATTAGTCCAGTTTTAATGGTGGGCTGAGGATAGACACCAGGACTTCATGTGTTCTGGGCAAACACACTTCAGTTGAGCTATATATTCCCAACCCAAACTCCAAAGAAATATACCTGTGCTTATACAAAAATGCTATTCAGAAGAAGAGAAAGTAACCCTACACAGGAAAATCAGTGGATTAGCATAAATAAAGCTCTTTCAGTAGAGTGTGGGCAAAGGACTCAGAAAAAGCATTTACTATATGTGTTACATGTTTCATAAATTTTAAAGACAAAATTCATATTATTATTGTTTATTTTATATCAATGGTTTTATTTTATGATCAATTGTTGTTTTACATATTCTTTAAAATAATATCAATGTATAAGACTGTTCTTCTGGGAAATAAAACAATGACTTTATAAGAGTTGTGTGTGACACAACTATTTAATAGTTTAATTTAGGTTTCTGGCCTGACTTTCATGCCCTGCTCGGAGCCTCCTGAGGTCTGGGGACTGATCACAGGGCTGGAGGGACTGTCCCAGAGGACCAGGACATTCAGAGTTTGCCAGTGTCAAACTGCTCCTCCACCCATGGGAAGAAGAGAGCCATCAGAGTATTGGACCTGCTTGCACCCACCTGAAGAGAACCTTGGACCTGTACCCACCAAAAGAGGCAGAGACCCCACTGGGAGAAAAGATGTGATGAACACAATGTAAGAACACACTCAGCAACAGAAAGATCAACATGATGCCACCAGAGTCTAGGAACTCCACACCAGCAAGACCTGAACATCCCAACAGGTGAAGCAGAACAACCCAAAAAAACAACTTTCTGAAGATGATAGATAGAGACTCTCAGAAAGAAAATGAGAAAATCCTTTAAAGAAATGGAAGAAAAAATTCAAGAATGGAGAAAAGATGAACCAAAAAATGAAAGAAAGAAACAAACTCTTAAAGAAAACAAGGAAAGCCAAGAAAAACAGTAAGGGAAACAATTCAAACTGTTCAAGGCTTAAAAGCTGGAAATAGAGACAAAAAAAAAAAAAAACCTCACAATATAAGGGAATGCTGTAATTTAAAAAGATGGGTAAATGACCAGAAACTACAGATGCAAGCATAACCAACACAGTACAAGAGATAGACCAAAGACTCTCAGGTATTGAAAGTACACAAGGAGAAATAGATTCACTGACCAAAGAAAATCTTTAAGTCCAACAAATCCCTAACACAAAATATCCAGGAAATATGGAATATCATGAATAGACCAAACCTAAGAATAATAAGAATAGAAGAAGGTGAAGAAACCCCATCTCAAAGGTATAGAAATCATATTCAACTAAATCATAGAAGAAAACTTTCCCAACCTAAAGAAATAAAAGTACAAGAAGCTCATAGAAAACAAAATAGAGTGTACCACAAAAATATGTTCCCTTGCCACATAATAATCAACACACCCAACACACAGAATAAAGAAAAAATATTAAGAGCAGCAAAGGGAAAAAGCCAAGTAACATATAAAGGCAGACTTTTCAGAATTACACCTGACTTCTCCATGAAAACTCTGAAGGCCAGAAAGTCCTGGATAAATTTTCTACCAACACCAAGAGACCACAGAGGCCAGCCCAGACTATTATATCCAAAAAAGCTTTCAATCACTATAGATGGAAAAAACAAGATATTCCCATGACAAAACCAGATTTAAACAATACATATCCACTATTCCAGCCCTACAAAACATTCTGGAAGGAAAACTCCAACCCAAGGAAGTCAACTACACACACACAAAAAAACATAGGCAATAGATAATCCCACTTTACCAACAGCCAAAAGAATAAAACCTCACACAATTAGAAGGGGGGGACTTCAACACCCTACTCTCACCACTAGACAGGACCATCAGACAAAAACTTAACAAAGAAACAAAGGAACTAACAGAAGTTGTGACCCGATTAGGTTTAATAGATATCTATACAACATTCCATCCAAACACAAAAGAATACACCTTCTTCTCAGAGCCACATGGAACTTTCTTTAAAATCAACCACATACTCAAGAACATAGGAAAGCCCAACAGATACCAAAATAAAAAATAAAAAAATAAAAAATAAAAAAAAATGGAATAACCCCCTGTACATTATCGGACCACTATGCTTTAAAATTAGAATTCAACAACAACACAAATTTCAGAAACCCTGCAAACTCATGGAAATTGAAAAATGCACAATTGCACCACTCCTGGGTCAAGGAAGAAATAAAAAAAATTTAATTCCCAGAATTCAAAGAAAATAAAAACACAACATACCTAAATTTATGGGACACTTTGAAAGCAGTGGGAAGAGGAAAGTTCATTGCACTAAGTGCCCACACGAAGAAACTGGAGAATAGTCATACTAGAGAATTAACAGCACAACTCACCCCAGGGAAGTAGACACCAGGAAATAATCAAATTGAGGGCTGAAATAAATAAAATAGAAAGAAAGAAAACAATACAAAGAATCAATGCAACAAAGAGTTGGTTCTTTGAGAAAATCAACAGGATTGACAAACGTTTATCCAAATTAATCAAAAGACAGAGAAAGAACACACAAATTAACAAAATCAGAAATGAAAAGGGGACATAGCAACAGATACTAAGGAAATCCAGAGATTCATCAGGTCATAGTTTGAAAACCTATACTCCACAAAACTTGAAAATTTAATGGAAATGAAAAATTTTATGGATAGATATCACTTATCAAATTAAATCAAGAACAGATACGCAATTAAAATAGACCTATAACCCCTAATTAAAACAGTCATCAAAAGTCTCCCAACCAAAAAAAACTCATGACCAGATGGTTTCAGTGAAGAATTCTACCAGAAATTCAAATAACAGCTAATAATAAAACTCCTCAAAGTGTTCCACACAATACAAGCAGAAGGGTCATTTGCAAACTCTTTTTACAAGGCTACAATTACCGTGGTACCCAAACCACACAAAGACACAACTAAGAAAGAGAACTACAGACCATGAATATTGATACAAAAATACTCAATAAAATACTGGCAAATTGAATCTAAAAACACATCAGAGAAATCATCCACCATGATCAAGTAGGCTTCATACAGGGATGCAGGGATGGTTCAACATACAAAAATCCATCAACACAATCCACCATATAAACAAACTGAAAAAGAAAAACCACATGATCATCTCACTAGATGCTGAAAAAGCCTTTGACAAACTCCATCACCCCTTCATGATAAAGGTCTTGGAGAGATCAGGTTTAACAGGAACATACCCAAACATAATAAAAACAATATACAGCAAACCAACAGCCAACATCAAACTAGAGAGAAACTCAACAGGATTCCTCTAAAATCAGGAACAAGACTATCCACTTTCTCCATGTCTCTTCAATATTGTATTTGAAATTCTAGCTAGAGCAATAAGGGAAAAAAAAAAAAAGAGGTCAAGAGGATACAAAGTGAAAAGGAAGAAGTCAAACTTTTACTATTTGCAGATAATATGATAGTTTACATAAGTGGCCAAAAAAAGCTCTACCAGAGAACTCCTACAGCTGATAAACACCTTCAGCAAAGTGGCAAGATACAAGATTAACTAAAAAAATCAGTAGCCCTACAATATACATACAATAAATGGGCTGAGAAATAAATCAGAGAAACAACACCCTTTACAATAGCTACAAACAACATAAAATATCTCGTGGTAATGCTAACCAAACAAGTGAAAGACGTGTACAACAAGAACCCTGGAGTCTTTAAAGGAAATTAAAGAAGATACCAAAAAGTGGAAAAGATTCCCCATGCTCTTAAATAGGTAGACTCAACATAGTAAAAATGACAATCTTGCTAAAAGCAATCTACAGATTCAATGCAATTCCTATCAAATCCCAGCACAATTCTTCATAGTCCTTAAAGAAACAATCCTCAACTTTTTACAGAAAAACAAAAGACCCAGGATAGCAAAAACAACCCTGTACAATAAAGGAATTTCCAGAGGCTTCACCATGCCTGATTTTAAGTTCTAGTATAGAACTATAGTACTGAAAACAACTTGGTATTGGCACAAAAAAGACAGATAGACCAATGGAATCTAGTTGAAAACCCTGACATTAACCCACACATCTGATTTTTGACAAAGAAACTAAAATTATACAATGGAACAAAGAAAGCATCTTCAACAAATGGTGCTGGCATAACTGGATGCTGGCCTGTAGAAGACTACAAATAGGTCCATATTTATCACCATACACAAAACTTAAGTTCAAATGGATCAAAGACCTCAGCATAAATCCAGCCACACTGAACCTCTTAGAAGAGAAAGTGGGAGGTACCATTGAACGAACTGGTACAGGAGATGGCTTCCTGAACATAACAACAGTAGCATAGGCATTGAGATTGACAATTAATAAGTAGGCCCTCCTGAAACTGAGAAGCTTCTGTAAGGCAAAGGACACAATCAACAAGACAAAACAGCAGCCCACAGAATAGAAAAATATCATTATCTAACAGAGGACTGATTACCAAAATATACAAAGGACTCATGAAGCTAGTCATCAAAACACTGAACAATGCAAATTAAAAAGTGGGGTACAGAATTATCAATGGAGGAATCTAAAATGGCTGAAAGACACTAAAGAAAGTGCTCAACATTCTTAGCCATCAGGAAAACGCAAATCAAAACAACTCTGAGACATCATCTTGCACCTGACATAATGGCTAAAATCAAAACACCAATGATAGCTTACGCTGGAGAGATGTGGAGAAAGGGGAATGCTCTTCCACTGCTGGTGGGAGTACAAACTCATACAGCCACTTTGGAGATCAGTATGGTGGTTCCTCAGGAAAATGGGAATCAGTCTACCACAGGACCCAGCAATCCCGCTCTTAGGCATATACCGAAAGAATGCACATTCATATAACAAGGATGTCAGTTCAAGTATGCTCATAGCAGCATTATTTGTAATAGCCAGAACCTGGAAGCAACCTAGATGCCCCTCAATTGAAGAATGGATAAATAAAAAGTGGTACTTTACACAAGGAAGTACTATTCAGCAGGAAAGAAAAAGAAAAAAAAAAAAAAAACAATGGAATCTTGAAATTCACAGGTAAATGGATGCAACTAGAAGAAAACCATCCTGAGTGAGGTAACCCAGTCACAAAAATAGGAACATGGTATGTACTCACTCATATATGGATATTAGATGTAGCGCAAAGGATTGCCAGCCTACAATCCACACCTCCAGAGAAGCTGGGAAACAGAGGACCATAAGAGAGATATACATGATCCCCAGGAGAAGGGGAAAGGGGGAGCTCATGGACCCCAAACTGACAACTTGGAAAACATCATAGGATAAAACCAGGAACCCTGCACGTGGGTAACAGTTAGGAAGCCTAGGCAGTCCATGGGGCCCCTGGTAATAGAACAGCATTTTTACTTAGTGTACGAATGGACATTGTAGCCCACTCTCCATAGAGGGATACAATCCCTGCCCAGACACATTGTGGAGGGCCTGCCCCAAATGATGTGACAGACTTTGATGATCCCCCATAGAAAACCTCACCCTTTCTATGGAGCAGAAGAGGGATGAGATGGAGGTCAGTGGGGGGGCATGGGAGAATGGGAGGGAGAGGGAACTGGGATTGATATATAAAATAAAATTGTTTCTAATTTAAATAAAAAATATAATTCAAAAAATTAGTTTAATTTATCCTGAATTTGGAGGGAAGGAGAGGGACAAATCTAGTTCACTTAGACCAAAGGTTTTATAAATTTCAAAAGGCTCTAAATGATTGAGTAAAAGTTTTTGCTTTTCAAATAGGAATTTCAAAACTTCAGTTTTTCTTACATCAAGGGAGGTAAGGTAAGAAGTGCCAAAAATAACAAAGCAACATAAATCACTTGTAGTTTTTAGAAAGAGGTCACACAGTATGAAAAAGGCAGATTACACATACCCTTGTTCATCTGGGGCTTACTCTCTTCCTCCATGTCCACATCTTCTAAGTCTAAGAAGTTGTCTACCTACAAAAAGATTGACATTATTTTGGGTATATTAGACATGAAGAAAAGCAATGTAGTCAGGGATCCATGCACACAGCTGAAGGCTGGACCTGCTTCCCTCTGACCTCTCAAGGTCCAGTTAAAAGCCACTATATGCAGATGCTTTCCCATCTGTAGGAACATGACATTGGCAAGTGCAGGACTTTAAACATGACACACAGCCTGTTCTCCACAGTGAAAGAGAAAACAGGCTTGGAATTCTTATTCCAAATTTTCTTCCCAAAACTTTTAACACCGCTATCAGAGGAGAGAGCAGGTTCTGGGTTTGGGTGTTCCTTACTTCTCAAGCAACCAGTGATGGCGGAGGTGGTGGACCACCACCCTTCCTTGCAGCATACTTTCTTACAGCACTCTGGAGAGCCAGAGAGAGGAAATTAAGGAGAGCAGGATCCTGCCCAGGTAAATCACAGGAGAGGCAAGCAGGACAAAATATCAAGTGTTATCTCTTTCAAGCAAATAAAACAAAGAATTGCTTCAAAGGTAAAAAGCACAGCAAAAGACCATCACAGACCCAATAGCAGCATTTCAATGAAGAACTATTCTGCCTGGACCACCACTTCCCACTGCACACTGACAATGAGGCATCTCAGGGAAATATCAAATAAGAAAATTCTGGCACACGGCATGGAGTAAAGACTCAAGGTCGTCATCCATTTGATGCTCACAACCTAAACATAGACCTGAAAAAAGACCTTAAACTTACAAATTGAGATTCATTAACTGTAATTCAAGATAAGCTCTCCTAAGCTGAATATGGAATGTGTAGTAGGCAGATTATACTGACCTCCCAGAGAGTGAAAATGGTGCCTTCCATGCTTCTAACCTAGTAACAGCAAGGATTACTTAGTATGCAAACTCAAAATCAAAATTCATATGATAGTTTCAATATTAACATTTGAGAATCAGTTATACTGCAGCATCTTTAACAATTAAGACTAAACTTCCCTTCCCATTTGTTAAACCTTAAAGACAAAAGATCTAGCACCCAATCAAGCACAAACAGTTTAAGATGTTCCAACCCTGGTTTAAAAGAAGAAACCCTTTCAAGGATAAAATCTGGTGAAACTCCAGTTTGGTACAAAGAAAAGCGAGAGTCTAATGTTTGTCTGTTGGTTTGTGTGGTAGTTTGAATGAGCACTGTCTCCCAAAGGCTCTAGTAATTGAATACTTGGTGCCAATTGTTGATGCTGCCTGGAGAGGTTTGGGAGGCAAAGCCTTGCTGGGAGAAGTCTGTCACTGGAGGTGGGCTTTGTGAGTAGAAATCCTTGCCTACTTCTAGCTCGTTCTCTGTGCTTCCTGCTGCCTGCTGCTTGTTATTATGCCTCCCCACCAAGACAGACTTTTATCTGTGTACTCTTTCAAAGTTGCCTCGGTCATGGTGAATCATCACAGTAACAGAAAAGTTGCTAATATAGTTCATTTGTTTGCTGTGTGTTCTTCCCAAGGCAGAGTATTGAATGCAGCCTTACCTTCACCTTTCCAGCCCGGGTCATATCACCTTGAAGGGAGCTGCCAACTTGCTGGCCTTCATCAATCAATATCTGAAAACACAGTAAGGACACACGGTCAGGAAATAGTTTCTGTTCCTAGCAATATATGAAAGACCAGAGTCTCTAAGCTATAGCAATGGTTTCAGCAAGTCTAACTGAAATTCTGGTACCCTAGTCTCATCCAGCATATAGCAGGTAACTTAACTCCAGCATGCTTGTGTATAAAACAGACAGCTGCTCCACCTCCAAGTCCACTCCTCAATGAACCTCCATACAAAAATCAGAGATTGCTGTTACAATGTAACAATTCTAGGACTCCCTATATTTAATATGATCTCAATCTTCACCAGTAGAGTGTGAATCCTTTATGGGAAAACAGCTCATATCTCCCAGCCATCAATAGACGCAAGCTCTAAGAAAAGGGATTATAAACCTCTTCTACACAAACACATTTTTTATCACAGATCCTTCTGACCCTTATAAAATCAAAAACTCATTTAATTCTGTCCATAATATCACATGGAAAACATTGCAAACAAGAAAGAGAAACTCAAATATTTTTTAAAAAATTAATCAAGACTTAAATGGCTTGAATAGAGAACACTATGAATTCTCATTCCTTAATAATTAAACACGATAGCCAAAGAGGTAATGAATATTGTTATGAGGTCTTAATGACTGCAGAATAGCATCTAATATCTACAAACCAAATCTTAGAAAAAGCAAGATAATGGCTTCCACTTTAAGTCTAAATGTGATAAGTTTGGGACAAAAAAAATGTAGGACCAGTTTATACAAAGAAATAGAAAAGGAAACTCTCTTGTTAAAAACAAAATAAATAATTTCATGAAGTATCTACACATGGCAGATTCCTAAGAAGTTTTTATCAAAAGCTGAGGATTACCAAACATGTAATGACTCAGTTATCAGCAGAATGCTACTCCCCTGGTCTCTTTTCCTGGGAACAATGCTTTCTTCTTCAAGTGATTTCTGTAAACACAAGACAGGATTACCTGGTCCTCTTCTGAGCATTCGGATGAAGTATGCGGAAGGATGGGCATATTTCTAAAGTGATGACCATTGGATTCATTTTTATGGGTCAATTTTTCAGCAGTGAATATATTTTCTGATGAATCGATTCCATGTGATCTCCCTTTCACCACAATATCCTCTGAAATGGTAAGTCATGAATTATTAAAAACACCCACTGTGGTCAGGTTGTTTCTTTTGTGTGTTTTACTGAAAAGGTTTCTTCTCTCTCCACCCCCAAAAAAGAATACTTCCCAAAGAACTATATAAGTAGGAGTTTCTTCAAACCCTAGCTACTCTTAAATATAGATAACACTCCTTCAAAGACTGATGAATACTGTCCACTACCAGAGGAACTAGGATACAAGGTGAATTCTAAGAGATTCATATATGGTCCCTCACAAAAGGGGGAAGGGATAAGTCCCCCAGAGCACATGAGATGTAGGGGGGCAGTGAATGGAGAGAGAAGTAGGAGAAAGAGAAGGGGAGGAGAGGAAAGCATGCACGACTAGGAAGATTGAGTCAGGGTAGGAATAGAAGACAGAAAAGAGAGAGAGACAGACAGACAACATAAAAGAGGGAGCCATTATCGGCTTGAAGAGAAAACTGAACCTAAAGAAAGGTCTAGAGACCTACAAGAGCGACTCCAACTAACAATTTGAGCAACCATGGAAAGGCTATCATAAATGCCCTTCCCGGATAGTGAGATCAACAACTAACTTATCCACCATCATAGAGCCCTCATCTAGTACCTGTTGGAAACAGAAGCAAATACCCATAACTAAACACTGAGTCGAATTAGAATCCAGATACAGAGAGAGAGGACAAGACCAGGTTGCAGAAACACATAAAGACAGCTGACCTGAACAAGGAGGAGCTAATGCCCCCCCCCAGACTGATAGCTGGGAATCCAGCATGGGACTGACTCAGACCCCCTGAATATGGGTCTCAGCTAGAAGGCCTGAGCAGTCTAAGGGACCTCAGACAGTGGAGCCAGGATGTATTCCTGGTGCACAAAAGGACCTTGTGGGCACATCCCCCATGGAGGGATACTACCTTTACCTAGAGACAGGAGAGAAGTCCTGGTCCCTACTTCAAATGACTTGACAGATTTACATGACCCCACTGGATAGCATAGCCCTACATGTGGAATGAGGGTGGGGGAATAGGAGGAGAGGGTGGTCAGGGTGCATGTGAGGGGGGAGAGAGGGTAAGAGGGAAGGAGGGAGAGGGAACTGTGATCGACATGTAAAATAATAATAATAATAATAATAATAATAATAGTAAATGTAAAAAAAGAAATAAAAAATAGAGTCAAGTTTCCCTTGGTTCTCAAGGTAACTGAGTAGCAGTAGAGTGACATACATGGTGATGCTTAGAAACAGGATAAGCTACTGAGGGATGAACAGATGCCTCAAGCTTCACCAGAGAAAGAATGGAAGGTTTCCTGTGGCTCCCACCATTCCTTAGCACACTGCTGGCAATGAAAGGAACTGTTTTAGTCCTGCTAGGTCTCTTTTAAGTCAAACAAACCTAAATATGGTATTTACCAAGAAAATCTTGCATACCCAACTCAACACTCCTGAACTAGTTAATTGACTAAAATACTTGAAAAGCACCGTGGTATCTGAAATAGACATTCTGCAATGACAGGTTATATATGTTCACAGGTCACTCAGTGTACTCCTCTCTCAATTCCCAATAAAATGCCCAGGGTACCTGATAGGTCACCAGATGAAACTCCTTTGAAATAAAGTGAAGCCCAAGCTCCTGGTGCTGTTAATTAAATTACTAATAATAGTCAGTCCCAGATCCAACAAAAACGCTACTCTTTAAAAGTCCACCCTCTTGTAAATGTGAAGTTGTTATCTTTAAAATACCAAGGACTCAGAAAAGCACTTTTCCTCTCCATGATTAAACATAGAGTTAAAAGTGCCATCCTAAACCTTCACAAAGACCCAAAAAGTGCTTTTGCATACAGGCTTTTTATTGGTTTTTAAACCTAGTAAATAATAAATCTCTTGGCAGAATGAGATGAGAACAAAGTTCCTTTTCAATATGATAATGTCAAGATGGCAGATGTTGGCACAGTCCAGACTCGGAAGTGGCCAGCAGCCTGATTAGAACAGATGCTGCTTCCCAGAGTGAGCCTGGTGGCAATGCACACGTGCCACCCAACTGTTCATTGCTTCTGCTTCTGTTTTCATCAGAGTCCTTTTCTACCCTTTCATCTTATCCCTAATGCTCCTTGCTTTGAAATGCATGTGAGGCATAATACAATGAGGAAGTCTAACGGCAGTGTCTCAGCGAACACACAGGTCACAGAGGCCTGAAAGAGCATTTCTTTGGGCATTTCTGAATCAAACTTCAATAAAGATTAGAAAAAGTTTTTTTTCTAAAGGTTTTCAGAGGTTTCATTATTCTGAAGTGATGGAATTTCAATTTCCCTTTGATACCAAACAGACAAGCCTCCAACAGGTCAGACTTACAAGCCCATCTACACCTCCAACGTCTAATTTCGGACCAGAGAGAAACGCTGCACTCCTTGAAAAAAGTGGAAAGTTTGGATGCCAAGGTAAATTATTCTTTACAAGGTAAAGTGCATGTTGATTACACCTTCCACGTAAAAGTTATTATTTTGGGAGAGCTCATTTTTGAGGGGAACTCCTATAAAAAAATTAAATTCTTCTATACAAAAGCCAAAGCAGTGTCTGTGTACAGAAAAGCATTTCCACAAATCAGCATTCTGACCAGTGTCAGAATCGAAGATCAAGTCCTGCCAGCCACCTCGAAGTATCCATTCTTCTGTAATGTGGGCACCAGCAATATAAATCAAGTGCATGTTCTCAGTCACAACAAGATACTGAATGCATTGCTGGAAGGAAAGAAATACCCAAGTGGGAAATGCTCTGTGCAACACTAGGCAGCTCCAAATAACCTTCTGCAAAGAGAATAGGGGCTAGGCAATCAAGCTTGTACCAAGGTTAGGTATCTGAAAATCTGGGGTGATTTTCACATTACATTTGAGTCCAAGGCATTGTTCCTCTGGACAATAACATCGTCTCTTGATTTGTCTGTGCAAACTCCTCCACACCACTGTTTCTTGCTTTCAGGCTCTTCTTCATATCTGGCCTCCCCTGGAGCCATAGTCGTAGGATTAAATAAGCAATTTAAAAACCAATCAATCATTAAATCAGAATAAATCCAAGGAAGCGCACTTTAGCACATGAGTGTTTTGTCTAAATTCCCTTTGCAGTGCTCTGAATTCCAACTGTTTTATATTCTCCATCTGAAAGGGCACAAGGAGGGGAGGATTAGCACAGCCTGGCCTGTCAGGAATAATTGTGCTTTCCCTGAGGCTGGGTGATAATTGACTCATTAGTCACCGTCATAGCTATCAACCTGCCAATGCACAAATGCACAAGCTGGCTTGGGAAAAAAATACATATATATGTCGAAAGCCCTAGATGAGGGACACCACAATACTAAGATGGAATTTTTGAAAGGTCTAGTGTTATTCACTTAGAGAAAGGAAACTGTGGAGAGAGTGTAAGGTTGCTAAAATTTTATTATTTGTGTTCAAGAAGGAAATCTGATTAGTAGGGTCCTGAAGCTTAAGTCCAAAAGTGATAGTCTGGGCATCAAGTATGTATAAGATAAGAAAGACAACTAAAGCTCAGTCCCTGCTCTTACAGAGTAGTCAAGCTGGGAGGTTAAGTCACATATGCAGACACCTAGAGAGAAGGCATCTGTGACAAACCACACAGGAAAGGTACAAAGTCAGAACACGGCAAAATGGTAACTGGCTTTTGAAATCATAAAAAGCTTCCCTAGAGAGGGCCTAGCCCCTACTCCAAATGACTTGACAGATTTTGTTGACCCCTCCTGGAAGGCATCATCCTACCTGTGGAGTGGGGGGGGGGAGGTGGGAGGGTGGGAGAGAGGGAGGGAAGGCAGGAGGGAGAAAGAGGGAACTGAGATTGGTATGTAAAATAAGAAAGGAAAAAAAAAAGCTTCCCTAGAAATCAGTCTGGTGAGGTGGGCTTTGGAAGAAGTTGACAAGTTCAGTAGGTTTGTTTATTCCATGGGGAGGTTGGGAGGTGGTAAACTCCTAAATGAAGCTTCCAGGGCCAGAAGGCCAGGGCCTTAGGTGGAGCCGTGAATCTTCCAGGAAGACTGGCATAAACGTTCTGTGACATGTGAACGGTATATTTGGAGAGCTCATATAAAACTCTGCACTTGACCAAGGGGGTTGGTCAGTGTCAAGCTGTGCTCCACAGAGAGACACAGTAGAGCAGACAGGCTAGGTCATAGAGGCAGGAGAGTCACGTGACAGGTGAAGCACACACTGTATTGTCTGCTCTATAACACAGGTGAGAAGTAAAAGAAGCTGCAGCTACAGAGAGGCAGCGATTTAAGAGGAAAAACAAGCCTGCAGAGTGAGTTCTTTTTATGTTTCTAAAACAGAAAGAAGACACTATCTCCCATGGTTGTTTCCCCCTCTAGATATCACAGACTATGTTCCTCATCATCCCACCAGTCTTCTACATTCAAATTGGCACGTCCTTGGTAACTGTCTCTTCGTCTCTGTGATGGAAGATGTAGATAATACAGTGTGCTTGTAACCTGTCAGGTGAACCAGAATTTTATACGGAGGCCACATATACCCACCTGACAAGCTGAGCTGAGCTATTTTTCCCAACTGATTTAGTCGGGGCCACAGAATAACTTGAGCCACCATGCAAGCAAATACAGCATTATTTGAATGTTGCTTCCCGAAGCTTTGGCCTCCTCACCTCAGGGTGAAAGCTTCTGGTCACGGGGTCTACAGAAGGTAGACTCCATGGTATCTGAGAAGTTCATTTGCTGTACACACAATCCACTTGAACTGATTCTTCAGATTAGCACACAAAGTATTAACTTCCATTCAGGCGCTGTCCTTATCTTTATGAAACTACTAGCTAATGTGCAGTTCATCCCCTTGGTACGGAATGTTCACACACATACTACTAGACTCTTCTTGCTCTTGAGCTAAACCTGTGATGTCATATGGTGAAAAACTCAGAGAGGGACTCTAAGTGTTCATGAGAAACATGTATCTGCACCTTTCCGCAGCCTTATCCAGGTGTAACTTGAATACCATCAAATCCACTCACTTTAGCACAGTATCCAATGATTTCTTATATAGACGTATAACAATCACTGTCATTTAATTTTTAGTTTCTATCACCTCAAAAAGGTGCCTAGTGTCAATCTGCAAACTCCTCCCCCATTACCAACCCCAACAACAGTTCATGTAATTTTTGTTGATACTAGTTCATGTTTACCAGGCATTTCATTAAAGTCACATACACGTTTCTTTTATTTAGTATAACAATGAGATGCAGCCATGTCATGGTATACACTAGTATATCTTCCACTGTTTTTGTTGCTATCCTGGCATTATGCCGGCCCCGCCCCCTGACAACTGGCCAGGTATACATACTGGCATTCAGCAGATACTTAGACAGCTCAAATGGCCCTGTGTTGCGTGGCTACATCATGCATTATGTGGCTGCATAAGGACTCTGTACACACGTGCAAGCTTTCTCTTTTAAACAAGTGCCTCCCACCTGTTCGCCCCTTCCATTTCTGTTCCAGGTTGGCCAACACCTACCCCTCCCTTTGTTCCCTTTTCCAATAAACTCCATGTGGGTTTTGTTGAGTTTTGTGGTTCATGTTTTATCACCTGCAGCTGCAGCAAAAACAAGTCTTGTTTCTCCCTTCACCTAATAATGGACTTTGGGGTTATCTCTACATCTTGCACTCCCTTGATTATGATACTGCATTTGCTCCATGGACCAGCATCACTAATCCAGATCCATGCAATGTGAAACATAATGAAACCACATCAGGTAAGGGATGTGTGTGTTTCCTGAGGCCAAGACTCTCCAGTCACTTCATTCTATCACCACAGATGTAAAAGTGGGACTCCATCACATGGCCCTGCTTTCTTTGAGTTTATACAGAATTCCCAGAAATTCCCTTTATAATTTGTTAATTGTTTATGTCTCTCTACTCATATATAAGCCTCAGCAGAGCAAGGAGCTCACTTTCAGGAACTCATGCATGATTCCTAAAAAGTAAAATCCTCTCTCCAAAGAATGTGAAACAAGACTGGGAAATGAATTGATAGTCAACTCTTCAACCAGCAGATTCTGGGCTGCAGGAATAAATGAAGGTTAGGAAAGTTATAAGGCACAGCAAAGGCATAACATTTCATCTCTCAGCTAGTATATCATCTAAGTTTTTTCCAAAAATAATGACAAAATATGTGAGCAAAGATTTGGCTAAAAAGCCAGTAACATCTCTTCTATTTCTTTGAAATTTTTTACTTGATTAATGCTATAAATTTTGCTTATTTTTGAACTAGCATTTCCATGTTTAAAATATTTCCAAAGACCACAAATACAATGAAGTAGACAGAAAGAGAAAGGTGAGGGGAGGAAAGTCTAGGCAGAAAGAAAGAAGACGGGAGAAGGTGAAGGAGGGGAGAGAAGAGGAGGTCAGGGGATGCTAAATCTTGATGAGGTCCTACAGGCCCATCTATCTATGACAATGTTCCCCTATTTACATGCCTTCTGACCTTAACCTCCACTCCTTTGACTTCTGTTCATAACACACAAGATACTCTGGCATTTTCAAGATGCTTAAGGCAGGCAAATGGCACTGCTTTATCAGGCCTATTCTGGCTCCTCTGGACGCTAAACATCTTCAGGCTTAACTTCCTCTCTTTCTGATCTCTTTCAAATTTTATCTTCCATGGCTGTCAACCCTTATCAATAAAGAACTTCAACCTGCACCTTCATGAGCCACTACTCCCTCTCTACCCTCATCCCCGAAAGTTAACATCTTATAATAGATGGTGCTATATTAGTTGTTTAGTATCTATTTCTCCTTTCTAGAATGCAGATTCTCTGAAGGCAATAATTTTATCACTTTTGTACATGAGCAACACTTAGCAAAATCATGAGGGTAAAACAATTACAACATACAAGTGAATTCTGTGCAGCCATCTAACACTGTTAATATTTGTTAGCATAAGAAGATATTCATAACATAATATTATTTTTAAAGATAAAGTTTCAATGGGATTATGTACAATATGACATCATTTCTATAAAATTATTGCAATAAATTTGTTGCAGTAGGTTGAGCCTTTAACCATAATTTAGGGATCATAAGTATACCTAATTATGCATATATGTATAGTATATGTACATAATAGTAATATATCTATTCAGTAGAAATTACTATATAAATTTGCAAACAATAGGGAGGGCCTCTGATTTTGTGCCTTCTTTTCATCTCTAATGTGTTAATTTTTGTTTTATCTTACTATATTTTACTTTATTATATATTATTTAATTGTTATCCCTTAAAGGCCTCAGTTTTCTTTTTTTTTGTTTGTTTTTTAATTTTATTCTTCTCTCATGCATTACATCTACCACATTTCCCCTCCTTCCACTCCTCCTAGTCCCTTCCTCAACTTCCTCCTCTGCCCAGATATCCACCCCTTCTCCATTTCCCTTCCCCCCCAAAAAAAATCAGGAACCCCAGGTATATCCACCAAATATGGCCTAACATGATACAATAAGACTAGGCACAAACCTTCATATCAAGTCTGAATGAAGCAACCCAGTAGGAGGAAAAGGGTCCCAAAAGCAGGCAAAAAAAATCAGAGATACATCCACCCCCATTTTTGAAGTCTCACAAGAACACCAAGCTACACAACCATAATGTGTATGTAGAGGACCTCGTTCAGGCCCATACAGGGACTGTGTTTGTCATGTCAGTCTCTCTGAGCACCTATAAGCCCTGTTTGGTTAAGCTCCTATAAGCACTACTTAGTTTAGTCTGCGGGCCATGTTCCCATGGTGTCCTGGACCACTCTGGCGCTTACCATCCTTCCCCCTCCCCTCTTCTGCTGGACTCCTCTGGCTTCCCCTAGTGTCTGGCTGTCAGTCTCTACATCTGCTTCTGTCTGTTGCTGGATGATGCCCCTCTAATGAAAACTGGGCTAGACATCAATCATGAGTATAGCAGGATATTATTAAGAATAATTTCATTGACTTCTCCCCCCCGCCCCCAGTCTTGTTTGATTCTATCCGGGGTCACTGGGTTGTCAGCCTCTGGTTCCTGGCCATCCAGGCAGTGTCAGGAGTAGGCTCCCTCTTGTGGCATGGGCCTCAAGTTGGACCAGTCATTGGTTGGCCACTCCCACAAGTTCCATACCACCATTTCCTCAGCACACCTTGAAGGCAGGATAGATTATTGGTCAAAGATTTTATATCTAGATTGCTGTCCCAGTCTTACTGCTAGGAGCCTTGATTCATTATAAAAGATGGCCAGTTCAGGCTCCATATCCCCCATTACCAGGAGATTTGTTAGGATCACTCTCAGATTACAGAGTTTCTACTGCACTGGGTTTCTATATCACCCCCTCCCAATTGTGGTCATCTTTCCCAATTCTCTCTCCCTTCAATCCTCCCACACCCTGCCTCTTTCCATCCCCACCCACCATAGTCCACTCACAAAATCTATTATATTTCCCCTTCCCAGGGAAACCTATGCACCACCACCATCACTCCTTGAGCCCTCATTGTTACTTTGCCTTTCTGGGTCTGTGGATTGTTGCCGACTATCCTTTTCTTAACAGCTAATGTCCACAAGCCTGCTTATTTTCTAATGAGATACAGAAAAGAAATGGAACTGGATAGAAGGGATGTGGGGAGGAACTGAGAAGAGTAGAAGGGGGGAATTAATTAGGACATATAATGTAAGGAAAAAAATCTATTTCAATAAAAGGGGGGGAAAGTGGTCAGAGATATTAAGCCACTTTCCCAGGGATACTCAATTAGATAATAAAGCTTGTATTCAAACATCTTGGTTATCTGCAACTCACCTGTTCTTAAATAATGATTGGATATGGTAAGTAAATATTAATAAATTTAGAAAATCCAGGAAAGATGGGTTGTAGGATAACTTTGTGTAGACAACATCCATATTAGCCTCCGGTTGTATACATGTATGTATTATGGGAGCAGGAAATAAACTTTCATCTAATTTAGGTAGTTCTTCCTAAGAGCTCCTTCCATCTTCCTACTCTGTTACCACTAGAGCAGCATCCTCCCCACATGGTCCACCATGACACACCACCACATCTGTGTGCAAAGGACAAGGGAAGCATGAAGGAGATGGTGAAGTCATACTTAACACTTCCCTTTACTGGTTAAGGCACGTGGGCATACATCTTTAATCCTAGCACTCTGAAGGCAGAGACAAGAAGATCTCTGTGAACTCGAGGCCAGTGTAGTCTACATAGTGAATTTCAGGTCAGCCAGGACTATGTAGTAAGAACCTGTCTCCAAAAAATTAATTAATTATATATATATATATATATAAATTTTGAAGGTGGTATGTCAAGGAAGACCAAAATTAAGCAATCCACCCAGTCCAGGGTGGTAATCCATGAATCAGGTTTGGAAGACTGCTGTGGCATCCTGAGGACATGGCTCTCAAATCCAGGTCTAAGAGAATTATTCTAGTAATTCAATTCTCAGTTAGAAGGAAAGGAATAAAAGGAATCTGTCTTTAATGGAAACTCCCAAGAATCTACAATGGTGACCCTAACTAAGAATCCTTAGAGCATACAGAGCCTGAACTGACCATCTCCTGTAACCAGGCAAGTGGAGGGACTGGGACACCAACCCAGCCACAAACTCTTTGACCTACAATCTGTCCTGCCTTCAAGATGTGCTGACGTAAAGATGGCACAGAATTGTGGGAGTGACCAACTAATGATGGACCAACTGGAGACACACAACGAGAGGGAGCTCAACCTGAGGGCCAGGACACAGAGGCCTAGAACAGAACCAAACACAAATGGTACAATAAAAAAAAAGTCAATGAAATGATTCCTAATGACATAGATTGGTGCCTAGCCCAGTTGTCATCAGAAAGACCTCACTCAGCAACTGAAGGAAACAGATGAAGAGACCCACAGCCAAACATTAGGCAGAGCTTGGAGAATCCTGTGGAAAGGGAGGGAGGAAGGAATATAGGTGCCAGAGGGGTCAAGGACACCACAGGAAACCCCACAGAACTCGTTAATCTGGGCTCATAGGGGCTCACAGAGACTGAAGTGACAAGCAGAGAGCCTGCATGGGACTGACCTAGGTCCTCTGCATATATGTTACAGTTGTGTGTGTCGCTTGGTCTTATTGTGGGACTCCTAACATTGGGAGCAGGGGTGTCTCTTACTCTGATGCTTGCTTTTGGGACCCATTCCTCCTACTGGATTGCCTCACCCAGTCTTAATAGAAGAGGAGGTGCCTACTCTTTCTGCAACAAGATATACCTTGCCTGGCTGATATCCATAGGAGGCCCATCTATATCTGAAGAGAAACAGTAGAGGAGGAGTGAATGAGAGAGAGGTAGAGGGGAGGAGGGAAGGATTGAGAGGAGAGAAAGGAGGAAAAACTTTGGTGGAATGTAATATTTTTAATTAATTAATTTTAAAAAAGAGCCTGTCTTAAGGATATAACTCGGAAGTATTTGGTTGTAGGGGAGCATGAGAAGTATAATCTTTATCATGGATGATGATAGAGTAGCTAAGTTCTGCTGCAGAGAGTATGGTCCCACTGCATGGGTTCGGGAGAATATACTTTACATTATTTTCTAATTTTCCTACCATGACACAGAAGGCTTAAAACAAATATTCATTTTTAACTTTGATGCTCCTCTTTTAAATAACAGCTTAATATAGTCATAAAAGTACTCTTAGGTAATTCTTTAAAATGTACTAAACACCTCCAAGTATGAAACAAACACACTGCAGAACACCAGAAAGCCCACCAGAAACAGTGGGATTCCTGGGGAGTGATTTCCTGGAAGTTCACGCAACAAGATGCGCCACAGTCCAAGTTTTTCTTTATCTTCCTAACAGCAAAATGCCCAAAAAGAACTCAGTTCTCCTGGCTATACCAGATTGTACAGCAAGGAGATTTTCCTATGGTGGAGTGATTTGGGCCATGGACACTGGCAGTGATAGCCCTGAAATTTGAGACAGAATTGTATCTAAACAGAGAGCACTCTAAAACTCTGCAGACTGTATAACAGAGATCAGCAAGATCACAGTAAAATTATTGCCATTATTCGCTACATCCTTCCTGTCAGAATGTCTTTTTTTTTCTTTTTTTTTTTCAGAATGTCTTTATATAAAATAGTAACATTAAACAAAAAGACATATAAAACAAAATAAATGACTCTTGCTCTTTTTTCAGTATGTCAAAATTATAAGAAAGCTATATAATTTACTCTTAGAGAAACGCAATGTGTACCAAAATGAGCAAAAATTTTTGAAAAAGCCATGCATTTCCCTTTAGCCATCCCCCTTACACACACACATACATACATAAACATACATACACATAGGCACTCCATCTAATTTAAGGCATATTCTTAAAGCTATTTGGAAAGTCAAGTACAATGAAACCAGTCAATCAGAATTTAAGGAAAGAGTCCCGAAATGTGCATTTTAATAAGTGCCTCCCATGTGATTTTTATTGAAACATAAGATTGAACTCCTATACCAAGGTTTTCTGAGGTAGGATTTTATGGGTATGTGAACACATAGTATTTAGTCCATCCACCAGAGGCCAGCACAGGACTATTCCCTAACTTTTATAGCTGTACACTATGCCATACACCATATACAATATTTACTGCAAATAGTTGGCTTTAACTACCTCAAGAAATATAGAAACAGACTGATATCGTACATCCAAGGTTTTAACATTTAACTTTGATATTGCTCTTTTAACATCAAAATCAGTTCCCCTAACCATACAGCCTCTAAGACTTATGGAGAATATTTCATGAATATTTCATCCAATTCTCACCCCAAGTGTAGGAGCCATACTAAATAGCAAAATTACTCTTGTTCTGTGAGTTTAAAGAGTAAATGCCAGGATTGTGGTCTTGGGAAATGAAATGCCTGAACTAGTTCCTGGGTCCTCTGATGAGAAGATAGACTAGCTCTCTTCCCATTACACTGGCTTTGCATATAACAAAAAGAACCAGAAGGGCGGCACTGTGAGTTCTTCACAAAAACATCCTCACACCCTGATCATGCCTGTCTACCGACATGCATGAAAGTACATTTTGTTCAACCCATCCAAGTTACAGGACATTGCATTAACTTTCTCCTCCTCTTCACAAATAACTCTCTGCATACATTTATAATAATCTAACACTCACACCTGGCATTAGGGATCCCCAGCTTTTAAATTATGTGTGTTGAGAATTCTTTCATTTTTACAGGGTGTGCTAGAATATCCTTCATTTAAAAGAAAACACTTGAAGTAAAGAAAGAAATGTCTGCACTGTTCTGATTATACTTACTGGTTTTGCATTTCTTTTGCGGGGAGGGAAGTTCAAGACAGTGTCTCACTATACAGCTCTAGCTGTCCTGAAACTCACTCGTGTAGACCAAGTCAGCCTTGAACTCACAGAAATCCATCTGCCTCCTGAGAGCTGGGATTAAAGGTGTATGCTACTGTCCCTGGCTTGCTTCCCTCCCCCCCATAACTCACAAAGAATTCACTCAGTCAAAATCTGAGACGCCAGAATCAAAAACAATATTCTGAATATGATTTGCCAGTACAATGTAAATAGAAGTTAATATGGCCTCACTAGTGAGCACTAACTGTACAGTCTATAAGCAACAAACATGAATTGCCATCAGTCTTCATACGTCTAAACCATTTAGACTCCGACCATCTTTCATAAGCAGGCAGCAATAAATAGGAACGCAGCAACTGATGAATTCTTCCAATGCACAGAGTCTTTCTTACATCTCTGCATTCCCAGATGACAGTTCAGACCTTACAGCATAGCTACCAGAAGAATGCTTTCACATGCCATACTACCAAGTGGAACAGCCCATGATTCTGAAATGATGCCAAGAACGGGACTGACACTCTATTTAGAGACTAAACCCCATGACTAGGATTAGATGACTGCTTGCAATCCTTCTTGTCTCATCAGTGGCTTGTAAGACCACAAAACCTAATATGAAAGTCCAGAAGAGAATATGAAAGCAACATGGTGATTCTCCCTATTCCCCTACACCAAGGGAGCAATGGGCTGCAAGCAGAGAAAGCTGGCTGACATCACTTAAATCTGTCTCGCTGGAACAAATCAAACTTGGAAGGAAAAGTCCCATAAGTCCCATACTAGAGAGCTGTGGTTTTCATATAAGGAAGGCACAAGGATGGTTAAAGCACAGTTTCCTGTTTGCATCCCTTTGGGCTTAGCCAAGCATTTCAAAGAAAATATTATTGTTTCATGGCTGAATGAACACTTTGCCAAAACAATTCTGGTCTGAATGATGCTTATTCAACTGAATCAACACATACAGTGTTATGATGCCTCACTTCACATGAGCAATTTATTACCTTTTCCCTTCAGGTAACAATATACTTGCCAACAATGAATAAAAATACTACCTCACCTTCAAGAAAAATAAATACCAAACAACTGTTCACCTATTTAATATTGTTTAAATTAGCTAAAGGTTGAAGGTGTCACTTGAATTAAATTACCTCACTATTAATAATTCTGTATATTCTGTAAAAGTTTAAAATCCCATCTGTTTGTTCAGTTCTTTAATTTATTCATGCACATGAAATATGCTACATAGGATATATAAATTGCAAATACATAGAATTGAAAAAATTCTTTTAATTATGATCATACCAAAGTTCTTATTTAAAAATTCCTCTTCTCTAAGAAGCATACCAAGAAAAGATAGCACTGTAACAAAACATTGTGCATTAAGAACACTGCCAAAAATAAATTTAATCATCATAATTCAAAGCACTATACACACTTAAATTCTTTCCATACCCAATTACATCTAAATTGCTGAACACACACACACACACACACACACACACACACACACACACACAACTAATGATTATCTATGGACCAAATATTCCCATTTGAAATGAGTATGAATTGTAAAGACTTCTGCTGAAGATTTATGCTTATATACCAAAAACAAAATGGCTCCATCAGCTTGAAATCTGTCATAATTTGAGGAGGGAAATTTCCTTCTACAACTGAACCAGCAATTTTCTGTGTTTCATAATTTGTCAATTTGTTCCCTAAGTGTAGTGATTTAGTGACGATGAAAGAAACTAAGAAACAAATGAAAACTGCTTAATTACAGTTTGCAGATGTTCCCCCCAAAGAGAAAACCAGGCTAATGCCGTGAAAGCTGTAGGATTCTTCCACAGAGCTTAACATAAGGGGCTTCCCTGTCTCCTCTGGACTTTTTTCCTCCTTGGTGTTCTATGAGATATGCGATGCTATGATGAAAAAGTCACATACAGAGGGCGACTCACTTATAATCATAGAAAATTTACAGCTTATTTTGTCCTTTTCCTCCAGGATTCTAAAAAGCACATCAAACAATGCCTTAAGGTGCTGGAGAAATGACTCAGTGGTTAAAAACACTTGTTCTTGCAGAAGACCTGGGTTCAATTCCCAGCACACACATGGCTACTCCAGCTCCAGGGGACATGATGCTGTCCAAGATCACCATATATGTGCATGGTGCACGAACACACATGCAAACTAAACAATCATACACATAAAATAAATCATAAAAAAAGAAAATTAAAGAAAAGCCTTAAAATAACACTGCTTCCTTATTCCCTCCCTTAGAATTAGTAAGGTATTCTCCTTAATTGTCTGGTTAGTGTGATTGGGAAGTCCTCATGTGATGCTTTGTCAACGTTTCCATAAGGTTAAGTCAGTTTCCTTCTATTTGCTGTTAAACTCAAATTTGCAAAAGAGCTTCCCAGGCGGCCTGACCTTTTTTTTTTTTTTTTTTTTTTTTTTTTTTTTACTTCTTAATGTGGCTTACAGAAAAAAGAAAAGAAAAAGAAAAAGGAAATAGAAAGACACTCCAAATGGAGTTTGAAGTAAAAACACCACTCAGTATTCAGTAGGGAATTAAATGACTGATAACAACTGCACCGAATAATGTGGTTCCACAGCCACCTGGAAGCTTGAAGCTGGTCACAGCCACCTGGAAGCTTGACGCTGGTCAGTCCGTTTCCAACTTCCTCCACAGGCAATCTGCCAGTTGCAAGAGTATCAAAACAATGTTAAGCCCTCTGGTTTCTGTCTAATACTCGACAGAAAATAACTGCGAAAGCCTACACAACAAGGATTATTTTTCTTGTTGTGTTTTCTTTTATGAAAGAAAGCTGTTTTTCTGCTCTACTGAAATTCCTCTCCTGCTTAGAAATGGTAAGAGGGCCAGCTGCTTGCTATATTTTTCTCCATGGTATTTTTCTATGGCAGATTTTAAAATTCATCCTTCAGACTGGGAAAAGCCTCTCTTTATACCCAACCCCACCCGTGAAAGTTTAAAGATTCATTTCTAACGTTCAAATTCAAAATAGCTTTGGGGACCAAAATATGTCAGCTTTAGAAACGGGTTGTTTTATGTGCTGTCTCCAGTTTCATTTTTAATTACATTTTTTAGAAGTTGTCAAGTATGAGTAGTGATATTCCTTTGGCTGAACTGACAAGTCAAAATTTATCAGTCCAGAAGTGTAAACCAAATCCCAGTACAAGATGCTAAGCTCCTGACAAAACAGATGCTCAATACAGAAGCAAATAATGAAAGACTCCTCAGATGAGAAGCATGTGGCTTTGAACAAGTAACTTGGCCTCTGCAGGCCTAGCACCTCCTATACTAGACAGAGTACCCCAGACTCGCCCTTAACTCCTTCATCTCCCGGCCCTGTCAGTCACCAGCTCCTCTGTGCTATCTGTCAAGCCTTGAAACATCTCAAGTGTCCTTTTGCTCTCTATTTCTTTTTCCACACCCAAGCTCACATCTCCACCTCGGAGCCTCTGCTCAGCCTCCAGGCCATTCTTGTGACTCTAAGAGATCCCTCCTTCTTTGCCTTCCCTTCAGAGTCACCAACAGTGTCTCTTAGTGCTTTTTTATACATCTCTGTGTCTGCTTGCTTCCTTGTAAGCAGTACTATGGTTTTCAGTCACTGTGTCTATCAATCTAACCCCGGAGCATCATGTCCCAAATGTGGCTATTCTTCAGGGTCAGGTCTGACCACACCGATCTGCCATTGAGTTGTCTCTTGCTTTCTCTGTATCCCATACATTCAATAAATATTCACTAAGCATACACTCATTCCATATTATGAGATATCTTTTCTGCTGCTAGAGTGAGGAGAAGCAATAGTGAGAAAAATCCACCAGAAGCCAGCTCCCATGGGACTTGTCTGAAGAAAAGGCAAAACATGTATGTTCTGATATCTTTTCCAATGGCTCATATCCACATTAGTGCCTCCTGAACCTCAACCAAAACTGTCCAGTGCTGTCACGAAGGGAGGAACATCTCCTTTACAGTGTGGGTTTTGAAGTCACAGCCAACTTGACACATGACCTGTAGCAAGCTGGCCTTGGCAGCTACAACAAAATAACCCAAGGCTGGATGGTTTAAACAGCAGAAATTGCTCACCATCTTGGAGGCTGGATTTCCTAGGTCAAGGTTTGGTTTCTTGTGAAAGTATCTCAATCATCACAAGGCCATCCCTGCACTGATTCATTTCAGTGTACATAGCTCTTCTCTCCCCAAAGTCACGCAGACTGAAGAACTACTCTGAACTCATTAAACCCAATTACTTTTTAAAGGCCCCATCTCACCATCTACTCCACATATGGTTAGGGCAACATAACAATTTTTAGGGTTACGTAGTTCAGTTCATAATGGCCAGTTACTTACCACCTTAGACCTTACAACTTGTTCATCTGTAACTGGTAATAATAAAAATTAAAGTTATTTTTAAAAAACTTCACTAGGCTATACAAGACAAATTAAGATGATCCCTGTAACATGCAGAATACAACACCCAGTAACCACTAAATGTCAGTTTCAGTCAGTAAATGAGCCTTGTTTTCTCAGACTCACAACGTTGGGTATCTCTATGGAGGAAGTGTGATGGGCAGCTGTCTGGAATTCAAATCTTTGACCTGACACCAAGCAGATTTCCAATGTACAATGACTTTCCAGTCCCTGTGGCATAAAAAGGAATGGTAAAGGCTGGCTATGCCTTCATATTACTGTGACAATAAGATTCTCAAGATAAATGATGGGTGACCATGTCAGCAAATGAATCTAAAACAGAGAACACTGGCCTGTCTCTTCCAACTCTACAATTTAAACAGAAGCAAACTTGAACAATTATCTGGGTGCTTAAAGAGTGTGCACAGCCCTGTGACTGCAATAAGAGCCTCTGGAATATAATCTAGAACAGCAGTCCTCAAAGACACAGTGCTACCTCAGAATCACCTACAGAATGCTGTCAGAGAAAAGCCTCCTCAGCTCCTCATGATAGGGACTCCTGTATTACAACTCCTCACTTCATAAGCCCAGAATAAACTTCAAAGTCTATATTTCCATAAATGCTTGTCATAACCCTTTTACAAAGGCTAGTTCTGAGAGCCAGTCAAGTCTAAAAACCTCTGCTCAGCAAAAGTGCAATGTGGCATGTGACTTTAAATTTTCAAATAGTCATGTTCTTTAAAAGACAAAAAAATAAAAAGTGAAATTGACATTCATATTTTTACTTAAATCCATTTCAATATAGTAACTTAATATTATTAATCATATCAAATATAGGCAACAAAAATATTCTTTTTGGGTTTGGGAGTGTTTTTTGTTTTTTGTTTTTTGCTTTGAGCTAAGGTTTCTGGGTGTAATAGCCCTAGCTGTCCTGAAACTCACCTTGCAGACCAGGCTGTCCTCAAATTCACAGAGATCTACCTGCCTCTGCCTCTGCCCTCAAATTCACAGATATCTCCCTGCCCCTGCCCCTGCCCCTGCCTTTGGAGTGATGGGCTTAAAGGTGTGTGCCACCACATCCAGCAATATATTCTATTTGTATATGAGTCTTCACAATCCAATATCTATTTTATAGTTATAGCATACTGCACAGAAGAAGCCAAACTTTCATTAGAAATACTTATTTTACTTTGATTTCCAAAAATTGCCTTTAAAAATTGACACACACCAGGTAGTGGGGGCACATGCTTTTAATCCCAGCACTCAGGAGGCAGAGATAAGTGGATCTCTGTGATTCCAAAGCTACAGAGAAACTCTGACTCAAAAAAATAAAAACTAAAAAAAAAAAAGACTCATATAACCAATTGTCCCAAACACAGTTAAACTTTTATCCTAATAAATTAACCAAGTATGTTATCGTATTTATATTTAAAATATTTAAGATAATTAAAAGTAAATAAATATCAAGACCCATACTCTCAGTGGCACAAGCTACAGTTCAAGTACTCAACAGTCACCTCTGGCCAGTAGCCACTGTGCTGGACAGGACAAGCCTGTGTGAGCGTAAACCACATGACCCCCACACATCCCACAAATGTGTGATCAGGTAGAAAACTAGCATATACCTCGTCATGTAAGCATGTTTGAGTAAAAGATACAGATTTAGTCTCTGTGGTGGTATGAGATATTAAACTATGAACAAAGTGGAAACCTACTGAGGTTTTGAAACTTGAAGGCCAAAACACCACCATTTGTCTTGGACACTCAAACACAGAATGTTCTACCTAGTGTGCAATGGATTTTCCTGAAGATATGCTACAAGAAAAATACAATGCTAAGAAGAAAGCATAGCAAATGAAATGAGAAAAACACAAAGAAATGAGAAAGGAAAGTTTCCATCAAGATCTGAAAAAAAATCATTTGTTTCTACTTAATAAAACAGGTTAAGGGAGGTAGAGCAAAAAAGACTCCCTTGGGGAGCTTATCCCTGGGTATTTTCAGAAATAATAAAGTTAGAACAGAATAATCTAAAGAGTTGTTAATCATAAAATGACAGCAGATATTCTTCAGTCTCTAACCACAAATCCCAGCACTCAGGGGAGGAGGCAGGAAGATAGTAAGTTCAAAGTCACAGTTGGCTGCACAGCAAGTTTGAGACCAGCCCAGGCTACATGAGATCCTGTCTCAAAAACCCTCCATTTTAGTTTCCAAACACCTTTAAGATGAATGGTGAGAAATATAGGAAACTTTCATGGAAATTAATACTTTTACCTAAGGCACAAAATCAGAACAATGGCTGTAAGTTGTACATGAGTGCACTCATAGATGAGTTTAAACTAGAAACAGGATTAGTGATTATTATGCAATACTCTGTGTTAGTACAATTTCTGTTGCTATTTTAAAATGCCTGAGATTGGATGTTTTATAAAAATCAATTTATTTAGCTCATCATTTTGAAAATTCAAGCACACGTACCAATATCTGTTGAGGGTAATGCTAGTGACTTGATAAGGGCTTCATGATAGATGTCGCCATGTACAACATGGTGTAAGAACATGATGGGGGAGAAAACCCAAGTCAAGATAGGAAGCCAAGAACCAGTGAGAGACCAGTGTTGCTCTTCTTATAATCACCTATGTTAATTAGAAATCACTTACTCCAAAGAAAATCTTCAATCCCTTTCTGAAGTCGGCATACCCATCAGCCTAATTACCTCACACTAGGCCCCATCCCTTAAAAGTTGCACCAACTCAATCCCACCAAACCAGGGCCAAACCTGTATCATATGTAGAGAATAAACCACATCCTAACCATACTGCTTCAGGGTTACTGTGCCTAACAAGATGAATCTGGGAAGACTCCATGACAATTTCTAAGCCAGTGCCTTCTTAACTACACACTCTGTGTGAGAGCATCAATGTAGCAGCTCTATAAAATCAGACCACGTGCTAACAGTGCTGTGGAAGGAAATTAATAGAAACAACTTTCAGCAGTCTAGAATCCTAAACCATACTGAAGCAAGGCTACAACATCATCTAGAATGACTGTTGCCTAAAAGCATTGACTGTACAAAAGTACACAAACATAGACAGATACATATACATATTATGTATACATACATATACAAATATTAACACTAAAACCAATGAAACCATGACCCCAATGTATCAATGCCAACCCATGCATTTCAACCTCTCTCAGCTTCTCCTTTTATGTATCAAAACTTCCTGTGCTTTCTATTATGTGTTAGGACACAAGGCAAGTGCTAATTCCATCAGTAGCTGACTCAACTCACCCTCTCTAATGGACAGCCTAGATGTTCCCTGCACACTCTCACAGTACTGTAGGAATGTCTCTTCACAGATGGTGTTCACATAACAGCATTACTTCTTGCTTGTTTATTCATCTCTCACCAGACTATGAGTACTTGAGAACACAAACTATATTCTATCTATTTTTGAGTCATTAGTACCTAAAACAATACCTGGACTCTAAGGAAACAAAGAACAACTTAATAAATCAGTGAATGAGTATTTATTTAAAAAAAATCACATTTTCAAAAGCCTTACAATGATACAAATTAACAAATAGAGGGGAAAAAAACTTTTCCACTTAGATATTCTAGAATGTTCTTAAGAGATACAGAGGACTGGAAACTTGGTACTTCTCTTTATCCACAATGTCAACAACATATACTGTCTCCACGATGAGAAAAGCAAAACTCCACACAATGATTTTCTAACACATATCTTCCAACTTAATTTATCCTCTTGAACTGAAGACACTATTGAGAATTTAATTATAACTCGTCTGTTTAAAACTAGTAATTAATATCTCTAGACATTTTGATAAAACATTGTATTTATAATCAAATCTGTACCATGGTTTAAAAATCTAGAGTTGTAAAAAAAAATAAAAGTCTCCAAAATATAATCAACTTCAGTGTAATGTAGTGAGAATTATGTGTGATAGTAAGAGTCTCCAGCTGTGTTTCAGGGGTCTGCAGCAACAATGTGAATTTCTCTCAAAAAGCCTATAGTTTAATTTTTCCAGAGAAGTAAGTTTAATGGGATTACTGACCCTCTTAACACTTCTCTAAAGGAAATTAATCCCATAAGCATTTTGGCATATAACTATTATAAACATAAATAGAACAGTCAATCAATGGACATAGTAATGGACTTAAGAACTTGAACCTACTGAGGAAATGTGCCTAAGTCTGCCTGATGACCATGTATGTGAGCAGAAAGATTAATGCAAAAGATCCAAACATACTGAGACAAATGAAGGGCCTAGAAACAAGGTAGGGAGATGGGAACTTTAAGAAAACAACACAATTTCTTAGCATATTGGCCTGGATCAGGCTATCACTCAATTCTGAGCCATGTCCCCAAGTACTGTTTGGTCTTTCAGGAGGTATTTAAGTGTTTCAAGGGAGGAAAAGGACAATTACTGATTTAAGACATATTTTTGTACATACAACTCTTTGTGCTTTAGAGGAATTTTTTCAGGTCATTAGTTTATAATGTGAATGGGCGCCTAGGGATATTTTGAAAGGAAAAAGCAGCTAGTATGCTGGGAGCTGCAGTTTATGTGGCTCGCATCATCATTTATTTCAGCTCAATTTGGAGCCCCATGCTGAACTCAAAAGGAAGTCACCACATTTGAAGCAGTTTCTTTCTCGGCATGCAATGACCAAATCAGAATCTGAAGACAGACTACATAAAGGGCCTGCTAATGCTAAGGTTTTACAATTCCATGGGGCAGAAATAAAATAAGCTATACAAATAATATCTAAAGTAATATAGATTCAAACTTCATTAGTTCTTCCAGTTTTATTTTTATTTGGACCATCTCATGCCAGTCATTCCTATTGCCTGAGTTGGGTCCAGAAAGCAAAAACTAAATCACTGGACTCAGAGGAAGCAAATAACTTCCTAAACCCAAGTTCATTAACAAAAAAATGCTAAAAGCCCAAGATCACAGACTAATTGTCATTCTGACATGATCTGCATATCATGTCAAAACATTTCATTAACACAGTTCCCAAATTAATCAACAGTCCTAAATTCTTGACTCCCCTCAAGTGTAAATAAAACTCACAGCCTACGTGTTTTGTTTATGTGTAAACAAAATAGATAACGATGTTATTCTTTGACTATCAGATAAATATGATTCAATACTACACTAAGAGCCCAATACAGTCAGAATTGACAATATTTAGACAGAAAGAATGAAAGAAAGAGAGGGAGGGAGGGAGGAAGGGAGGGAAGGGCAGAGGGAGGGAGGAAGGAAGAAAGGAAGGAAAGAAGGAAGGAAGGAAGGGAGGGAGGGAGGAAGGAAGGAAGGAAGGAAGGAAGGAAGGAAGGAAGGAAGGAAGGAAGAGTATGGGAAACCCAAACCTGAAAGGGCTTCAAATTTCAAAATTTGGGCTTTTTTATATTTGAGAATTTTTTAATATATCTATAAAATGAGATTGGGAGAGGGAAAGGACCCAAGTTGAAACTTGATATTCATTTCTGATTTATATATTTTAGTTTGAAGGTAATTTCATACCGTATTTTTAATGTATGGGTATTTTTACCATAACTTGGCTTAAGTTAACACACTTAACTCAGATGTGGACTTTTGTACTTGTGGAATCATGAATTTTGAAAAATTTCAGGTTTTAGATTTTCAAATTAGAAGTATTCAACCTGTACCTTGAACAATCAAACAAAAATGTCAGAGTCCCTTTTGCTTCTCTGCATTAGAATTTTCTTGCTTTTGCATCTGTTTAGTTCACGAGTCATGATTTCAAATCAGGAGATCAGGTTTACTATGAAGGTCATGGTCTTCCAGATAGGAAACTCCCTATTCTCAACCATGGATACACATTAAAGTCACCAGAGGAGCTTTTACAAAATGCTGGTTCCTTGGCCCAGCTGAGCTACAGAGTGGACTCTATAATAACAAAGTCCAAAAGCCCCTCAGATGAGTCTAATGTGTAATTCCATGGAGGGCTGATGACCTTACATAGATCTCAAACGTGTACTGATGGCCCAGAAAGGGCCAGCGTTGAAAGTGACAACTGGAAGCAGAACCTAAAATGGACACAACTCTAATGCACATGAGTGAAGAACACATGCACACACTTTCAGAAGGAACTAAGGCACTCCAAGGCAGGCATGTGAGTAAAGATGGTGTGCATGTGCACACACTTTCAGATAGAACTAAAGCACTCCAAGGAAGGGGCTTCTGAGCTCCAACTAACACTATTATAAGAGAAATCACAGACACCAGATACTTTCATGTGACCTAAAAAAAAACTAGAATTTATTTTTCACAAAATTATTAAGCATTTAAGTGTTGGCTCAATTCAAAAACAACACTATATAGAATGAGCAGGCATACTTTTATTTTAGACTTCAGGCTATACCACCCTCGGTCAAAGGAATGTTTCCTGTCTACAGAAACCTCAGCACCATCCTCATCATCAGTATCACCATCATCACAGCAATGATAACCACACCCAATGTGTTAACCAATATGATCAGTTCTGCACAGTGTAACCTTAGTCTTTAGCATCCTTTGAGGGAGGTGCCATGATTAGTCCACTTTCTTGTAACTAACCCTATCAAAGTCAAATAGCTGGTAAATGATCACACCAAAATCCAGATGTGGAGAATATCTTAGTTTTAAATTTACTTTTAACAACTAAAAAAAAATAAAATCACATGAATAGCTAATACTTTCTTGACCCATCTGTTGTTTCAACATATTTCAACACAACTCTTGAATTAGGAAAGACATAGGTTTCTTTCTCAGCCCCTTTATCGACTGTATATAGTAGGGCTACTGATTTTTTTTTTTTTAAGTTAATCTTGTATCCTAAGAGATTCATACAAAGTCCCTCACGGAAGAGGAAAGGAACAAGATCTCCTTTTGGGAGTGGGAGGAGAGGGCAGTGAGTGGAGAGGGAGTTAGGAGACAGAGAAGGGAAGGAGAGGAGAACATGTGGGTCTAGGAAGATTGAGTCGAGAAATGAATAGACGAGAGCAAAAAACAAAACAAAATACCATAATAGAGGGAGCCATGATAGGTTTGAAGAGAAAACTGAATCTAGAGAAATGTCCAGAGACCTACAAGGATGACCCCAACTAACAATCTGAGCAAAAGTGGAAAGGCTACCTTAAATGCCATTCCCTGGTAATAAGATTGATAACTAACTTATCTGCCCTGGTAATAAGATTGATAACTAACTTATCTGCCCTGGTAATAAGATTGATAAATAACTTATCTGCCATCATAGAGCCCTCATCTAGTGGCTGATGGAAACAGAAGTAGACACCCACAGCTAAACACTCAGCTGAATTCCTGGAATCCAGTTGCAGAGAGGGAGGGGTGATAAGCAAAGGGGTCAACACCAAGCTTCAGAAGCCCGCAGAGACAGCTGACCTGAACAAGGGGGAGCTCAAGGACCCCCAGATTTATAGCTGTGAAACCAGCATTGGACCAACTCAGAACCCCTGAACATGGGTCTCCCCTGTGGGCAGTGGAACCAGGATGTATCCCTGGTGCAGGAAAGGAATTTGAGAGCACATTCCCCATGGAGGGATACTCCCTTAGCCTAGAGGCAGGAGGGAGGACCTAGTCTCTACTCCAAATGACTTGACAGATTTTGATGATACCTCCTGGAAGGCATTGATTTCCCTGTAAAGGGGGGAGGTGGGGAGAGAGGGATGGGATGGGAGAGGGAACTGGAATCAATATGCAAAATAATAAAAAATAATAAATATTAAAAAAAAGACAGTGTTTTTACCCATGAGTCACAAAGTCTCTGGTAAAAATCATGTGCTCTAAGGAGTTGAATGAGAATGTTCATGGATTTTCTGAAAAGATACCAAAGCCACAGACTTAAAGTCATTTATCTGCTGCTTTAACAAGCTTATTTCATGTAGCTCTCCACAACTGATGGTTTCTAGGGGTGATGCAGTTGCTTTAACATGCAACTTTCTTAAAGGGGCTGGCCACTGGGAACTTGACCATGCTCCAGTGACTGTATAAGCAACACAAACTGATTTTTTTGTCTTTTCTTTTACCATTTTTTTCCTTTTCTTTCTTTCTTTTTCTTTTTTTTTAGGGTAAGGGGGAACATCACAAGGGAGAGGGGGTGGGCAGACCTGGGAGAAATCGGAAGTGAGTTTGCTCAGGGCTCATAATGTGCAATTCCCAAATAATTAATTAAAAATATTATAGAAAAAAGTTTACTTCAATATTTTACCTTTTGAAAGGTAAGTAAAAGTGCTCAGAAATTCTTCGTATGTTTGCTCAGGACAATTAACAAACTTATCCAAGACTTCTTTCATTAACTGATCTTCATCCATTATCTCTGGTCTCCGGATTTGGGCAGGCATTCCTATTCACAGGACCACTCTACAAAACAAAGAAAAACAGAAGCTAGAGAGTAAGGCAGCTTCAGCAACACTATGGAGAAGTGATGGATGAACTCAGGGCCCCAGAAGGCAGGTGAGTTGCTGCTAGAGCAGTGGATTACAGCATAAGAGCTGGAAGCTTAAGCAGTCTGTGCTGATGAGCTGCTAACTGTACTTATTTTGGTTTGGATTTGAGCTTTTTTGTTATATGCTTAAGTCACAAGAATAGTGTCCCATAATTCAACTAGAAAGTAAAAATCTTTCAACATGAGGAAAATCTCAAGAGGACATCTACTGACCACCACTACCATCACCACTACCACCCCATGCCCTGACAATAACAATAGGAGCTGGTATGGAGAAGTAACTTATTTAGCTCTTACTGTGTCTGGGGTGTTGTTCTGAATGCTTCAGTATTAGCTTCCATAACCCCAAGTAAGTTCACAGAGCCAAGCATGCCTGCCCAATCCCTGAACTCAAGTCCTTTAAACCACCAATCATGTTTCATTCCATCTACTGTGAGCACTGCAGTACTATGTCTAGCAAGAAGTGGCCCTGCCCCTATCTTAGCACATGCAGGTCTGAGAATTCTGACATTCTGGTAAAACCATTGGCAGCCCTACTGAAAATGCCTAAAAATGAGTCTAACCTACCCCAAATGTTACTTGAGCCAGTGAGGGTGTATTGAATAATTTTAATCCCTCTAGTACCTGACATCCTTGAACAAAGTCAAACTGAACCATTTCAATCTTCTCATTCTTTTTGTTGGGACACATTTCTCTTCCAAAACTCAGATCAGAGTTGAGGTTCTCTGATCTTCCCACACATGGGAAGAGTTGGCTGTGACTTCTTATGCCACAATGCACTGTACACTTAGCACTGTACACATACTTCTTCATCTGCTTCTACACTCACAATAATGAAAGATAGTACACCTTCTCACTCTTGTATCCCAATACTTAGACCCTGGAGTGTGGCATAGAGCTAGCAGCCTAGTATAGAGCTAAAGATGCTCATTTGAACAGGTACAGTGGCCAAAATGTCACCAGACTTGACAAAAATCAACTGAAGTTGGCCAATAACTTCACCTGTCCTTGGATAGGGAGTTCCAAGAACCCTATCAAGCCCTCAGTCAATGGACTGGAAAAGATCTGAAACCACATCACCTGTATGTGTTTACAGTATGGAGACTGGAACTGAGACTCCAACATGGCCTGAATATGGAATAATTCTCACATTCTAAAGATTGCACTCATTCTACTCAGCTGAACATTACATTCATAACACCATTGGCCCCTTCACACATAATTCATCTTTCATGTTGCTGTCTCATTCTTTGCAGTTTGAACATAGTCTTCACTCATGATTGAAAAGTTTCTGTACCCAATAAGCCTATTCACTGATACAGCAATTCAAATCAGACCAAGTCAAACCAAATTAGAAAAAGCCCACATTTGATGGATACAACACTCCTGGATGGCCTCCCAGTCCCCCAGAGAGGAGACAAGAAAGGGGGACCAGAAAAACAAACAGTCTACTTTCTGGGAGGCAGTTTAAATACCCTGTGGGAGTGGTCTTGAGCATCTCTCTTAGGGAGGGGTCATCATTTGGCAGGCTTTCTGAGGTGCAGGGTTTGAAGAGAGGTACGGGAGGGGGCTTGGGTAGAACTTCCACCCCAACATCCCAGACTCTTTGGTTATATGAATGCCAGGGGCTGGGGTGAAGCTTCCAACATAACAATGATATCATATCTGATTTAATTCCATTCATTCTGTATAAAATGTTATTTGATAAAACTTTGGGGAAAATAACTACCTACATTAAGAAGAATAAACACTACCAAAGTAATACATACAGAATAATAAAAAGGGGACAAGAGATCACCACACCATATGGTAAGAAAAGACAGCACCAAGCTTCTTTATATTTTTCTGAAACAAGAATAAAATCGGGAGCTGGGGAGAAAGCTCCACAGTGCTGCTCTCACAGAGTACCAGAGTTCAGTTCCCAACACTACAACTGCCTGTAACTCCAGCACCAGAAGGATCTGACGTCTCTGGCACACACACACACACACACACACACACACACACACACACACACACACACACATAATAATAAAAATCAATCTTTAAAAAGAGATCATCTTTCATTTAAAAAGGAATAAAACTTTTTTCACCCACTTTCCTTTTTAGATATAGTTCTAGTATAGATGTCATCATCCTTTAGTATACAAACAACACAGGAATGTATAACATAAAAAGCATTAAAGGTGTTCTTAACTGTCCCCTGATCTCACCAATCCCACCTATAAACTTGGTAAGAAGTCTAGTAAATATATTTCTAAATCTTTCCCTATAAATGTTTATGATTATATACACTTTTACAAAAACAGGGAAATATATGCTATTCTCTACAAACAGATTGTTTTGTGTACGGATGCTAAAGAGTAGCTTTTTAACTCAGTAAGATCCATGGCATCCCACCACATTAGGAAGTAGAAATCTAGTCTGTTCTTTCAAACAGCCACACAGCCACAACCCAGATCAAGTAACATTTGGGAAAGTTACTTGATATCTCTGGACCTGTTTCCTCTTATCTAGGAAGGGGCACTGTAATGGCTCAGCCTTGTTTCCTAAGCCTCAGTTCTAAATATTAAATAATAAGTTGTTTTCTGAAGATGATGTTCAAACTCATTTACTGACAAGACCTGATCTGAATTAACATGACAGTTATTTGTGGCTCCAATTTCTTCTACCTAGTGTGACTAATCATGTTTAAAAAAAAAATAACCCCTAATTGGCTTGCATATAGGGTGCCTTTTCCCAGCCCACCTGGAGATTTGTACAATACATGTCATATGTATTGCCTACCTTACTAAATTCCAAAATATTCTGAAACACATGTGAACCTGTGGGTTTTACAGAATCATGAAGCTCTATGAGGCTTATAAGACTGCTCTGAGGACAAAATATGTGTCCACCTCAGAAACACAGTCTTCCTGATGACAAATGAGGAAGAAGATGGTTTCTAATGCTGCAAATGTCTTCTCACAGTCAGGTTTAGAAAAAAAAAGAAAAAAGTCACAAAAATTCCTTTAAGGCTCCTTTCCAAAGCTCCATGGGTATATTTTGAATATTTTCCCTCAGAATATCTCAGTACTACCAAAGGCAACTGATGAACAGGCTACACAGAGCACAGCACAGAGGGAAAACTCCTTCAAGGGTTCTCATTTCACTTCTGTGTTGGAACAATCCAGGCATTTGTTGGCTTTTTTAAGACTCTCACAACTATCAACAGTTGAAGAAGTTTACAAGTACCTATCATCCAATTTAGATCTTTTATTACTAGAAGAGCATTAGGAACTTAACGTTAAGGGTCCCCAGAGACTGACAAAGCAGATCGCCCTACCAGACAGTCTGGTGGTTTATGTAAATGCCAGTGGTTTTCTAGACGGAAGCATGTCTTTCATTTACCACCCACATGATATTGTATTTTTATCATGAAATACTTTTCTAAAAGAAAAAAGAGAGAGGCTTGTCTAGATAACAAGATTCATGGGGGGGGGCGGCTTGGTTTTGTTTTATGCTGTGAACACCACATGAAAGGTGTAGAGCATAATGGTAAGTAAAGGCATATAAATAGCTACCTGTAAATTATAAGAACACTCTCGTCATCAGAGCCTTGGAAAGGAAATAGAGAACATTCACTGCTCTGCTCTGACTACTAATGTCACTTGAACACCAGGTGGTTAGGAGCTGGCTTCTCTCCTTCACTCTGACTGAGAGACGGGAGAGGAAACCCCCATTACCTCCCAGAGGTCCTATGGTATATCATCAAATAATGAAGCCAAGAATCATGTGAGCAGACTGTTGAGTGCGCCAAAATGTATACTACAATGAAATGTGGAGTGTAAGGTCATCACCAGCACACCTTCAGTGTCTATTTCTGATCTTTGTGTAATGACCTCACCCAACAAAATGCAACTGTCTGAGACCAAAGTGCTCATATTTAAAATACAGGCCCCTATGAACTAGTCTTCTCTCACTGTGTACTGCCTGGTCTCTTAACAATACAGGGTTGTATGTCTTCAAAAATGCTAAAAAAAAAAAAAAAAAAAAATGTGATGTGCCCCATTGCAACTTGAAAACAATAAACTTCTAAGGAGCTGTTCTGGGTTTCTCAGAACCTCCTTCTGCATGATACAGTTCTGAAGGAGATGAAGGAGAGCACACACCACAATGTAATTTTTACCTAAGGAAACAGAGCCATCAACCTTGGTAAGTCACAAAGGTGGCTATCCTTTCTTTATATTAGTATAAACAGTGTAGTCTCCAAAAGATTGAACTGTACTGTAACCACAATATTGTGACTGGTCCGTAAGGTAGAAAAGAACAGGTATGAGGAGGTGGCCTCCTTGACAGAACTGCAACCACCCTGCACTTGCCCCTTAAGTCTCCAGTGTCTTTTTACACCATATCTAGAAGAGAGGAAGATTTTCTGGGCTGAAGATGTGGCTCAACAGTTAATAGCACTCACTGCTCTTCCAGAGGACCTGAGTTCATTTCCCATTTGTTAGGCAACTTACAACCACCTGTAACTCCAAGCCCAGGGGATCCAAAATCTTTCTCTGGCCTCTCTGGACACTGGAATCACATAACCATACCCACACAAAGACAATCATACATATACATTTTTTATGTTTTTTAAAGAATTTTAGATTCTCAGAAATAACTGCTACCTGGAGCTTATGTAGTACAAATGAATGAATGTGGACAAACAAGGAAAAGCAATTTCATCTGGAGTTTTGTCAACTAATGCCACTGATGAGCTGTCATGAACAGTTCTCATGTTATAAACCATGAAGAGATGCTTATGATCATAAGCACAAAGAAACTAACAGGGACACAATGAAAAAGAATAGGACTAGTGGAAAAAAAGAGATTTGGAATTTGAGGGAGATAGGACCGGAGCATAGCAGCAGGTTTAGAGGGAGGAAATGAAAAGGAGAAATGATATCATTAAATTATAATCTAAAGGAGAAAGAGAGTGGTTGTCAACTTCCATATGAGAAGGCAAACAGAAGATGATAATGTGTTCAGGTCAGAAAACTAAACAGGAGTGGAAGTGATTGGTTGCCTTCTAACTGTAGAGTACAGTGGAAAGTGGTCACCTTCTAACTGTAGATAGAGTACAGTGGAAAGTGGTCACCTTCTAACTGTAGATAGAGTACAGTGGAAAGTGGTCACCTTCTAACTGTAGATAGAGTACAGCTGAAAGCGGTCACCTTCTAACTGTAGAATACAGCAGAAAGTAGTTACCTTCTAACTGTAGAGTACCATGAAAACTCTCCTTCCACTTGGAATTCTTCTTGAGTCTGATACATGATTGTTTCCAGGAGGAATAAAAACAAAATAAGAACAGAACTAACATTGGATGAGTGGACTCATGCCTCCAACTACAACCCAGTTGATTTAAATTCAATACAAATAGAAGACGAGTATGTACATACACTCTAGCGACCAATAAATCTATAGATCTATATATTTGCAGACTTATAAATACACCCAGGAAAATAAAGGAAGCAGTCAGAAGACAGCAGAAATACAAAGCAAAACATAGCTTATAGGATAGAAAGCAGGATGAGCTAAAAGTAGACAACTCCAGCATCAAAGGCTACACCACACTTCAAGTTGTAAAGTTCTAGTGACATGCCTTTGCAACACATGAAAGTGAGAGAATGCTTCATTAACACCCAAAGGCTGAGAGTATAAACAGGTATCTGGGCCTAGATCTCCCATGCATAACCCTCTGCAGTGAATGTTAAAGGACGCATCTGGGGAAAGGCAGAAAAGGCTTTGGTATTACTTTTGACCTCACAGTTTTAAAAAGAGATGTACAGTCTTCGAGGTCCAGGTCTTAGAAGCAGGTATATCTTAATCACTAACCACTCTCCCTGACAAATATGTCATCTTACAGAAAAGAGTAAGAGAGCACACCACCCATACTAAAGACTGCACACAGTTAAAAAGTGAGGGCTTAGGACAGGGCTGGAGAGATAACTCAGAGGTTAAGAGCCCTGGCTGTTCTTCCAGAGGACCTGAGTTCAATTCCCAGCAACCAAATCTTGCAACAATCTATAATAAGATCTGGTGCCCTCTTCTGGCATGCAGATATGCATGCAGGCAGAACACTGTATATATAATAAATAAATAAATCTTAAAAAAAAAAAAAAAAAAAAAAAAAAAAGACTTTGTTGACTCCCCAAGGAGGAGACTTTATTGCCCCCTCTGAGGAGTGGATGGGGGTGGGAAGGTTGGAGGCAGGAGGGGGGTGGGGGAGAGGGGAGGAAGTGGGAAAAATAGTGCAGGCTTAGTAAGTGCTTAACCACGACTGTAGATATCACAATGACTGCTTCGACAAACACACACCTGGCTCCTTCCTAAAGAGGCTGAAAATTAAAACCATGAAAAGATGACTGGTATCATAGCTATTGGAAAAATACAAAAGTATTTTCATACACAAACTTGCACACTAATGTTCACTGCGGTTTTGTTCATCACAACCAAACACTGGAAACTATCCTTACACTGGTGATGGTTAAACAAACTGTGGTGCAGGCATATCAATGAATAACTCTAAGCAATAAGATGGAAACAAATTACTGATTCATGCAACTTAGATTTCAAAAGAAATAAGCTGGGTGAAGTTAAGGTTAAAAGGTATATATGCATCCTATGGTTCCATTTATAAGACATTCATAAAATATGTAATTATATATATTAATGTGTTTTCCACTTCCATAATTACATTTTATGAATGTCATATAAATTAAACCATAGGATATATATATATATATATATATATATATGCACCTGTTAACCTGGGGTTAAGGAAGTGGAAGGAACAAGGATGGATATTAAGTCTTGTGGCATATAGCTGAATATCACCATGTGGCAGTGATTATGCAAAATTACACATGATATAGTTGAGATACACACAAATGGGTGCACACATAACTGAGGAAATCCAAATATATTTTTTGTGGCTCACACCAATATCCATCTCCCAAATTTTATATTAGTTATGCAAGAGGTCTACTTTGCAGAAGGCTAGACCAAGGATACATGGGACTTCTCTGTTCAATTCTTTGCAGCCACCTATGAATCTATCCTATTATTATCTCAAAATTAAAAATTTAGAAGTGCAGACAAAAGAGCAAAGAAAAGGCAAATAAAGCCAAGGAGACTTAGGGATGGAAAAGTAGCTGCAAGACTTATACCGAGGACCTGGGGACTGGTGTGCTGACTGCTTTCTCCCTGCAGGAGCACTTGGGGGATAGGAAGAACACTAATGTGCAAAAGTGCATGCTTAAGCAGAAAAACTGTTTGGAAAGCTTGCTTTCTTTTCCTGCTCATCCACCCAAGCCACTGTCATAATGCTTCTTAAGGAGACCATTCATTAAGCCTTTCTGCTCATCAGCAGATTGCATAAAATCAATTTATCTCTCCAAAATATGTTCTTCCTCCCAGCAACTGAAGTCAGTCTGGAAATCTTGGTGTTAAGGAACTGAGGCTGTCGAACTAATTATAAAGTATTTTTAATTACAGTTATTAATTTACAAAAACAAAGAAAATGTATACAGCTAAGCATTTAAATTCCCTTTCCCCACTTACTCTCTACTTCTAAGAGAGGAGACAAAAAAAGGGACTTGTTCTTGAAATCAGGAAGGTTGCCTTTTCAGTACCATACCTTTCTCAATTCATATTTCATACATAGCTATGTGGAATCACAAATAAACGCCCTACACTTACCTTTGGCTAAACTCCTGGAAGCACACTAGTAACCTCTAGACAGTCCATTTACCAGGAAAGTCTGCACACGTCTCAGCCATGTTCAGAGCCAGTACCCTAGCCTCAGAAATGTCATTGACTGCAATTGTGACTTAACAGACAATAGTTAAGTATGCCTCTGTGAACCTTTTTTTCACTGCCCCTGGTAAAGCTTCTAATCCAGAGGAAGCATTGGTATCTGAGTCAGCTTCATAGCTCAAAACCTGTACAATGTTTCAATAAGAAGAGATGTATCAGCTCATATATAATCCCATTACACTGATAGGCAATGTCCTGTTGACACTTACAGTCTCTGTATTGTATGACAACTCTTGACAGAGAGGCACCCTGCTTAGCTGTCCCCTCTCTAGGTTTTCCTGAGCCTGCTAGCCACCTACACAATGCACAGCACTTTTATGATACCAGAAAGAACATCCGCTGTAAGCAAAACTCACATAGCTGGTCAGGAGCAGGTGTAAACCAGGGAACTAAGTCAACATGGCCTGCAGGAATACATTTCTAAGTGTTTCAAAATGCCAGATCTTGCAAATAAAATTGACCTTTTCACTTGGCATTCTCTTAAAAGAAATAAGATTTGAGACGTGCACCTGAGTGATTTTTAATTCAGACTCCTATGACTGGAATAACAAGTGGGCTTTAAGGAAGAATGCAATGCTTCCATTTGCAGCTTCGTTCGCATCCATGCACACAACTGATCACACTTGTGCAAACACACAAACAGCCTCTGCCAACATGGTCTCTGCCTAGACAACAATCACAAACCCCTCTCCATCTACAAGGAAATGTTTTATTATTTTTTTTCTAGCACATTACAAAACGTTGACATTTTTGCCACTTTATTTTAAAGCAATAGCCTCACATTGAATCAGAAAGTAGGGAATTTTTGGAGGAAAAAACCAGTGCTTGGGAGTGGGGGTGGGGGACTTACTTAAGTGCTTTAAATAAAAAGTGACAAATCATTTGACATGCGCTGCTCTTGACAGCCCATCACCCTAACTGTAGATCACATCCTTTTCTACTTCCGTTTCCTTCCTCTTTTCTCAGTTTCAGCCATGGCTCCAGTTTGCAATTCACAGGACAAGTCAAACTCTATTTCTATTGCTTCTTCCCTAAGCATTGAGGCCCCACCACTTGAGGCCTAACATCCATGCTTATCTCAGTGCTATGAGAAAATGCCACTGGCCTCGTTCCCATGACACCATGAAGCTGCTCTTCTACTTAGAGAACCGAGGTAGACCACCTTAAAGGGAGCAAAGTTGAGAGTCCACAAACTGGTGTTCCTCCTCTGTCATCCCCCACTCACCAGCACACAGACCCTGCAGCACACAGACCCTTGGAAAGTTAGTTAACTTTCTGTCCTTAACGAGTTTGAATAATAAAAACAAAGGCCCTGGACTTGAAGCTCTTTCATCATTTTTTTTTCTAATTATGCTTCCTTTATTGTCCAATTACAATGTCAGTCTATCCTATTACTAAGTCTTTTATCTCTTCCATGAAATAAAGCTATTTTTATTCTGTAATTAAGTTGACTGGTATTCTTAGTTCTCCACTCTTTTTTATTTGAAAAGGATAAATCAATATATTCCAGTAAGAGCTGGTATCTGATTCTGCCTCAAGGTTTTAAAATGGGCTAAGTATCCTATGATTGTGGTTTCCTGATGGGCATCTAAGAACTTTGCAGAGAAGTTTGGGTGAAAAGAATACAAGGTGTGTTCATTGGCAATCAAAAATGGCTGTCTTGGACTGGCAAGATGGGGTAGCAAGGAAGGGCACTTGTTGACAAGCCTGACAACCTGGGTTCATTCCTTGGAACCTATAGGGTAGAAGGAGAGAACTAATTCCCCAGATTATCCTGACCTCACAGACATGCCATCACACACATACACATACATACACACAAACATACACACACACACACACACACACACACACACACACACACACACATTGCCACTTCATTCTATTATACATGCTGCTTAAGTGCAGGTCTGAGATCTGGGTTTGCAAGGACTTTGGTTTTTTGGTTTTTTGTTTGTTTTTTCCTAATCCCCTACATGACTAAACATGGATTTAAGTCAATAGTGCCCCTTAATCCAAAGGATATGCTCAAAAACCTCTAGTGGATGCCTGAAACTGCAGATAACACTGACTATGTTTTCCTATCTATACTTATAATATAGGTCAACATATAAATTAGGCAAAGTAAGAGTGCCTAAAAAACACACAATCTCTGTACTGTATAAAATCTATATAAGTATGATCATTCTGTATCTCATAATACCTCCTCATACAATGCTTATCCTTTCTCTTGTGGTGATATGAGACGATATCTAAAGAGAGCACTTTATAGTTTATCTTTGTCATATTCAAATTTCCAGTTTCATCACCCTTGTGCTTTGGGGCCACAGTTAAACAAAGCAAGGATTGCTTGAACACAAACACTATAAGGTCATTTCAATTGATCAGTTAACAAAAGAGGCTATTAAGTGAGTAACAGGAAAGTAGCTTAACTGTGTGAATACACTGTACAAAGGAATGACTTTTGTCCCAGGCAGGATGCAGAAGAAAGCTACAAGATTTCTCTGTGTTATTCAGGGCACCATACAGCTTAAAATTTATAACTTGCATCTGTCTGGGACTTTCCACGTAATACCTTTAGATCCCAGAAGACCGCAATTCCACTAATATGTGATGCTCAGCTTTTCCCAAAAACTTTGTGTTCTGTGTTTCTACAAGGATTTTTCTTTGTTCTTCAATGTAACCACTATAACTTGAGAAGTCATTGTACTATTTAAACATTTAAACATGTTGACAATGTTATGAATCTAATTTGCTTAAGATTTAGTACATTTTATAACTCGAGAGAAAAGAAGCCTTCATGATGAGCAGAGAGTGTAGCTCCTTTGGTTGCATCAACTTGCACCAACTTGCATGAAGCCCTGGGCTCCATCCCCAGTACAATAAAAACTGGGTGTGGTGGTGTACACTCATAATCTCACAACTTGGGAGGTGGAGGCAAGAGAATCAGAAGTTCAATGCCATCCTCAACTATGTAGTGAGGTTGAGGCCAGCCTGGAATAGCTGAGACACTGTCTCAAAAAGAAAAGTCTCTGCTGGTAGTTACTTAGATCCTAGCAAAGCACTGTTGTTTTCATTTGGAATATATAATGTTTTATGATGTATTCTCAATAAGGTTCAGAAGCTGTATCTCAGTTCAACAAAATCTGTTGATCTTTAAAATGTATTTGAAGTAATATTTAAGTAGGCATTCAAAATTATGAATTAGATGTTTTTAAATTTATGTATAATAATTTTGCAATGTAAAATATGTCCCTCCTCCCATTTCTTCTGCTGTTCTAATATGCTCATTAAAATATTTTTGTAAACAAAAATGTCAACCCTAAAACAGATCTTAACATTTTCCAAATAAAATTAAGCAGCTGTTTATATAAATGAACACATTACATTACTTACCCTCAAAAATCAAGATTTACTGTACAAACCCTCTTTTCCACACATGTGCTGTCCAGCAACACTCAGATCCTTGTTTTACAGGTAAGAAAATTGAAGCACATAAAGGTCACTCTACTGTGGGTGATGAAAGCAAAATCAGTTCACCAGATCAGTTCACCCCTAGTTACTACCTGTAGTCATCTAAGCTTCATAGGAGCTGATTACATGACAAAGTAGATCAGATGCTTTGAGAAATATTTATACTCAGTGAAATCCTATGCAACCATTACAACTGCAAAGATGGTTCTGCTAACAAGGCCATATGAAGCTTCAATTGTGCCTCTAACTAAGGACCATTCATAAATTACCTTCTTTCAACCTTCTCCATCAATCACATGAGGTAAACATTCCTCTAGGAGACTTGAGAGTCAAGATGACTCTACTCAGGAAAACAACAACCCCTATTTCCACAAGCATCATCACACTTGACATTACATGACATTACACCACAACTGCCTAACTTGAAATGGACAGAGCCCCCACCCCCCCTCCAATAATTAGAGCTCGTCCCTCTTAGTCTGCACAAAAAAAAAAAAAATGGGTCATAGAAGAGACATTGTGAACTCTGCCTCAGAATAGATCATTTACCATTTGATTCACAATAGTGTTCACTTAAACCAAGCTAGTGATACTCACTTTTGTGTTTATCTAGAACGTTTTTAATGTTAATAAACCAAGTTTCAATTAGACTTTGTCTTTACAGATGACTAGTAACTCAGGACTTACATTTTCAATCTGTCAGTCATGAAATGGTTAAACTTGAGGGTAACACCCTGGTGGATATCCTCTCTCTCAACCATCAAAGGGGTGGGGGAGTCACAGTCAGTTACTCCTGTTACACCAGTGTTCACTGGAACATCTGTAAGCAGGCAAACATTCTAACCTTCAGCCTTCAGCTTGCCACAGTCATACCAAACAGTCAGTGATTCTTCCCCAAGTGCCGAGTTTAATTCCTGATTTAGCTGCAAGGATTCAGAGAGGGATAAGCAGCCCCTCTGGCCTTCAGGTAGGTCTAATACCTTCCTTTCTAGCAAAGCTAAAAGATGGGAACCTATGTTTATAAACTTGAAGAGACTGTTGATGCCACACTAAAGCAATATGCTGGTAACGGATGAACAGGGCATCTGGGTAGGGAAGATGTGCTGTAGATTTGGGAAGTATGGGGTCTTCTGGTCTTAAGCTACTGCAAGGATTAATTGCGTTTCCTTCAGGGTGTTATTATTAATCTTGAGATGTAAATGATCCTCCAACATCAGCATGGGCAGACAGGCCTAAGCCTGGTTTTAATGCTGGCAGAAATCAAATACTGTATGCCTCAAACCTGATTAGCCATGCAAGCAGTGTTAATTCACACACTAAGTAGCTGCAGTGCATGCTGTACTTGCTAGTTTGGTGTCAGGAAACACAGGCAATGCTGATCTGTAAGACTTAGTGCTTCAGAGTACACTATCTATCTTTGGAGAGAAAGTCAGTTCCAACACAGGAAACTACAAACCCAGACCTCATGCCATTACTTCTCTTCTGATACTCAACTATGCCCTGGCTTCAAAGCGAATAAGTGAAAATTGCCCTGCTGGGGAATGCTAGCACAGAGCTGAGGAAGCTGTGTTAAGGGTATTGGCCCCATATTTCTTCCTTTTAAAAAGAATCTTTAATGTGTTGACTTTGAAATTCCCCTTAGTTGAAAAGCAGTCTTTTTTCCCCCTGCTTGGTATTTTGTCTATTTAAAGAGAAAACTTTAATGGGTTATTTTAGATCTAGCATAATTTTTAAACAATTTTAAAAACCTAGATGTAACTAATATAGTTATATTAAAGCCATGGAAAAAGTACAATTGTCAACTCCAGTAAAAATATATCCCTGCCCACAAACCAAAATTTCAACAACTTGGTGTGTCAAAAATTCTAAAACACCTCCAATAAATGAATCTTCTGACTAAGACAGATCATGTAAGACTTCAATGAGAAAACACTTGTCTGTGTTACAAGAAGAGACACTGTAGCTCCCTTTACTGTTTTTAGGACTCCAAGTTTGCTAAAAAAAAAAAAAAAAAAAAAAAAAAAAAAAAAAATGGACAATCTTCCCTGTGTATTGCTCAAGAAACTGCTTCTATTTAATCAATAAGGTTCCAAATCATATGGTGACCTTCTGACCTTCACATGGCACATCGAGCTACAATGAAACTTCTCTCTCAGTCTCTATCTCTATCTCTCTCCCTCCTTCCCTTTCTCCCTCTCCCTACCTGCCTCTCCCCCTCCCCTTCCCTGTCCCTCTTTCCTTAGGATCTGGAATCAATTGGTTCTGTACAGCTTGTTCTATATCAGTTTTCCTGGGTGTTTGAAATAAGTAAGCTTTGAACTCAGTGCTGCCTCCATCCAAAATGGGGCAAATCTCTGAAAATAATCACTCTGCATGTAGAGTATAATTGCCTAGACCACCTGTGGTTTTCACTTCCTGAATTGGGGATCAACTCTCTTTTAATTCCTATGGACAGAAAGTTCTCAATTGACAGAAGAGCCTCTCGTATGCATACTTGAAAAGCCAAGGAATAAATTAAGCATTTTCCCATATTATTTCACAATCAGAGAAAGCTACTGGATCTGTAAATCACCACAGCCTGAGGAAGTGGGGGGGGGGGGGGCTTGCTTTCTTAGCTCCAGAAATAATCTTTCTCAGGAACCATTTCCTCCCTTGACTTAGCCCATGAAGAATATTAAAAGATCAGGTCTTGAGGACTCTCTCAAGTAAACTATAAGTATTAGCTATAAGAGAATGCTTAGCAATTAATAATATGTAAACTAAGGAAGTGTTTCAGGGCATAAAACATGTATGTCATAGAGTAACCACAGATACTACATGGTCCAAAGAATATTGGCAAGGGGAACAAAATTATAGTGTCCAGTAACATTTGCTGACAATTTCTGTGCACCAGGCACCATGCCTTATACTCAGCTCATGCTAACTTACTTCACAAAGCAATCCAATGAATAGGTACTAATATTATCCCAATTTTCAGACAAAAGAGAGAAAGTAAGTTGCCAAGCACAGTTACAAAGAAACTAAGTGGTAGAGTTTTCAGATTTAGACTCATAAAATCCAACTTTGGATCCTGCACACAGTGATGGGTTAGAGAAGTAGTGAAAAGAACAAAATAACCCTTGTCATCACCAATACCTTTGACTTATAAATTTATCCTACTATCATTATTTCAAGAGTTTATCATTTACAGCACCCCCTCTACTGCTCAGAAGAGTGTTAAGAGCCAGAAGAAAGAGGTGCTGTGAAATGCTATCTTTAAGATATGACACAGACACTGTGATCGTAAACTCATAGTAGCTGTGGTTTTCTAAGACTAGGCCTGAACAAGATCCTATCAACAGCCAATCATGGATTGGAAGGGGCTCGAGAGGTCCTGCTCCACTCTGCAGCACTACTGACTAATGATAGATTTGGAAAGAGAAGGAGTCACTGCCTTCAAATATGCACCCACTCATGAGCACTCCAAGCTTCTATAGACAGTTCCAAACCCATGGTCACACAGATGTCTCTGGTTAAACTCAGTGGGTCATAAAACAAAATAGGCATGAATGTGGGAAATGTGAAGAAAAGATTGGGGGGGGGGGTGACAAAGGCGGGAGAGAAATAAAAGAGGGCAGTAGTGAGAGCAATCAAAATGAACTATATGCATGTATGAAGCTGTCAAAGAACAAATCCACTTAATAAAAAAGGTTAACTGTCTACAGCCACCCACCAAATCCCAACATCCTATAGCCCTTTCTAAACATCTCCAACATCATTCATGTGTGCTGTTGTTATCAGCAGATAACTGTGCCCTAATAGCCGTGTTAGCTATTAGTTCAAAGACAATGGTATTTACTATTTACTGTGCTCTAGCCCTATTCTGAGTCCTTTACAAGTCTTAAATTGCTAATCATAACTGACATTAACCTATTGTGGGTAAAATTACCTCGTTTTACAGATGAGGAATTAGAGCCACAGAGAGTTAAACAGCTTGCTCAAAGTTGTGAACTACGAAGTGACAGCCAGGATTTGAACATAGTCTGATGGCACTGAGTCCTAGTATTGACCTTTGTTTTATTCTGCTTTTTAAACAACTTATTTTATTAAAAATAAAAAGTCTATCTTATTTTGTTTCAACATTTAGTGTCAGAACGGGAGTGTTTCACACCTACAAGCAGGAAGAGTACTTCATCTCTCTCTAAGGTAGGTAGCAGTACAAACTTCCTAAGTTACCTTTATCTAATAAATATTTCTTAATAGCAGTACAATACAAAAAGGAGCCCTCTTTGCACTCAATATAAAATTATTCAAGAACCATCTCACAGTTTGTGGGCTGGAAAGTGGTCTGAAACAGGACAATTCCTAGGTGTTGGTTGGAGCAGCGGGGGAAGTGGATAGTTTAGAAACTGTCTCTGCTTTGCTAAAAGAATCCTCAAAACAAGGAAGAAAGCTGATGAGCAGAAATGGGGCGGGGTCTTCTAAAGTGTCGCTTGCAACCGTTAGTAAGTACAGGAGTGGGGATAAAATATCATTTCAAACTGGTTCTCCCTCTGCGTGCTAGGTATTCTGAGACTCGTCTTTTGGTTCTGAAAGACAGTCAACTTTCCTAACTCCCTGTCCCAACAAGCGACGAGTCCGCAGAGTGCATTCTGAGTCTTGCTTCAATAGATCCAGAGTGGAGTCAGTAAAGACAACTCAACCATGGCTTCCCTTCAGTCTGTGGTTTCCAGGCAACCACACTTTGGGGAAAGTATCTGTGCTTCCTACCAGCACACCCCACTAAGAGTACCAGAAGAAGCTGCGGGGATTCCTGAGCACGGTTTGCAGGAGCCCCTCCTGGTACTTTTGCCTTCCAGAGCCTTGATGTCGGCAGAGGGGCGCGCTCTCACCTCGGTTCCCTAGCTGTCCGTCACCTTGGCGCCCATCTAGTCACTTCGCACTTTTGGAGTCTTTATCCAGCCAGCCTTGAAGGCTCCAGTCCTGAAGCAACAAGGAGACAGACCATGGAAAACGGATTCCTGGGAAATGTAGTTCTGTTGGCTCGCATGCACGGGCTCTCTAGGAAAGAAGGACTACAATTCCCAGAAATCAAAGCGAAGCGAGTCCGCCACTAAACTATGTCCCAGCAGCTAGGATTGAATTAAGTAGGAAAGGTCTGTGTGGCTCTTCACTTCCTGACTTGGGGTCTTTACAGTTCTAGGACAAGCATGTTAAATGACTTTTCTTTTAAACAAGCCTTTTGCATGTGAGAAAATATAAACACAATGATGTATATGAAAAGTTATTCTAAGTTATTGTGTTTTATACTTCTTTCAGATAAAAGACCTCACAATCAAAAATGTCACTGCAGATGGTAACAGTGGGTCATAACATAGCCTTAATTCAACCAGGCTTCTCACTGATGAATTTTGATGGCCAAGTCTTCTTCTTTGGCCAAAAAGGCTGGCCCAAGAGATCCTGCCCTACTGGAGTCTTCCATTTTGATATAAAGCAAAATCATCTCAAACTGAAACCTGCAATTTTCTCTAAAGATTCCTGCTACCTCCCACCACTTCGCTACCCAGCTATTTGTTCATACAAAGGCAGCTCAGAGTCTGAACAGCATCAATATATCATCCACGGAGGGAAAACACCAAACAATGAGCTTTCCGATAAGGTTTATATCATGTCTGTTGCTTGCAAGAATAACAAAAAAGTTACTTTCCGTTGCACAGAGAAAGATTTAGTAGGAGATGTCCCTGAAGCCAGATATGGGCATTCCATTGATGTGGTATATAGTAGAGGGAAAAGTATGGGTGTTCTTTTCGGAGGACGATCGTACATGCCTTCTACCCAGAGAACCACAGAAAAATGGAATAGTGTAGTTGACTGCCTGCCTCATGTTTTCTTGGTAGATTTTGAATTTGGGTGTGCTACATCATACATGCTTCCAGAACTTCAGGATGGGCTGTCTTTTCATGTTTCCATTGCCAGAAATGATACTATTTACATTTTAGGAGGACACTCACTTGCCAATAACATCCGCCCTGCCAACCTGTACAGAATAAGGGTAGATCTTCCCCTGGGTAGCCCAGCAGTGAATTGCACAGTCTTGCCAGGAGGAATCTCTGTCTCCAGTGCAATCCTTACTCAAACAAATAATGATGAATTTGTTATTGTTGGTGGTTATCAGATAGAAAATCAAAAAAGGATGGTCTGCAACATTGTCTCTCTAGGGGATAACAGGATAGAAATTAGTGAAATGGAGACCCCAGATTGGACCCCAGATATTAAGCATAGCAAAATATGGTTTGGAAGCAGCATGGGTAATGGGACTGTTTTCCTTGGCATACCAGGAGACAATAAGCAGGCTATGTCAGAAGCATTCTATTTCTATATGTTGAAATGCTCTGAAGATGATGTGACTGAAGAGCAGACAATCTTCACAAACAGTCAGACATCAACAGAAGACCCTGGGGACTCCACTCCCTTTGACGATTCAGAAGAATTTTGTTTTAGTGCAGAGGCAACCAGTTTTGATGGTGATGATGAATTTGACACCTACAATGAAGATGATGAGGATGATGAGTCTGTAACCGGCTACTGGATAACATGCTGCCCTACTTGTGATGTGGACATCAATACCTGGGTTCCATTCTATTCAACTGAGCTCAATAAACCTGCTATGATCTACTGTTCTCATGGAGATGGGCACTGGGTACATGCCCAGTGCATGGATCTGGCAGAACGCACGCTCATCCACTTGTCAGAAGGAAGCAACAAATATTACTGCAATGAGCATATACAGATTGCAAAAGCATTGCAAACTCCCAAAAGAGGTCTGCCCTTACAAAAACCTCCAATGAAATCACTCCACAAAAAGGGTTCTGGGAAAGTCTTGACTCCTGCCAAGAAATCCTTTCTCAGAAGGTTGTTTGATTAGTTTAGCAAAAAGCCCCTCAGATTCAGGTGCACTGATTCTTATACCTACTTTTTAAATCATAGTAGTGATATAAATGATATTTTGATTTTTATTTACTGAAAATCTTTATGCTATGCTTTGCTTGTATGAATTAATGCTAGTTTTAATGTAATGCTAAGTATGGCTTATTTTAACAAGTGTGTTTTTTAACATTTTATTCAAAAATTTCTTAAATGAGAAATGTTATCTAATTTTTATTCAGAATAGTAGTGATAAAGTATACATAGAACTCTTGCATCATTTTGTAACAATCTGCATGTTGAATAGTAACTAAATGCCAATAAATAAATGAATGTACAAAGGAATTAAACTGTTTTTATAATACATAGCCTTTAATTGATTTAAAAAGTACAAACCTTCAGCACTAGGGAAACCGAGCACTAGGGAAATGTCCAGAGTTCTACAAGGATAAACCCAAATAACAATCTAAGCAACACTGGAAAGGCTTCCTTAAATGTCCTTCCCCATAATGAGATTGATGACTACCTTATATGCCATCCTAGAGCCTTCATCTAGTAGCTGTTGGAAGCAGAAGCAGACACCCACAGCTAAACACTGAGCCAAACTCCTGGAATCCAGTTGCACAGAGGGAGGAGTGATGAGCAAAGGAGTCAAGACCAGGCTGGAGGAACCCACAGAAACTACTGACCTGAACAAGGGGGAGCTCATGAACTCCAGTCTGATAGCTGGGAAACCAGCATAGGACCAACCTAGACCCCCTGAAGTGAGTGTTAGTTAGGAGGACTAAGCAGTCTATGAGGCCTCTGGTAATTGATCAGTATTTATCCCTAGTATATGAATGGACTTCAGAAGCCCATTCCACTCAAAGGGATACTCCCTCAGCCTAGACTCATGGGAGATGATCTAGGCCCTGCTCCAAATGATATGACAGACTTTGAAGACTCCCCATGGAAGGTGTCACCCTCCCTGGGAAGCAAAAAGGGGATGGGATGGGGGTTGGTAGGAGGAGCAGGGGAGTATGAGAGGGTGTGAGAACTGGGATTGATATGTAAAACAAGCTTGTTTCAAATTTAAATTTTAAAAAAGTAAAAACCAATATCAACTATATCCCACACTGCTGTTCTTTATAAATTTTAAGGCAACTCCTTGGATTATACCCATGAACAGAAATATATATATGTATATATATACACATATATACATATGTATATATACATATATATGTATATGTATATATACATATGAGAGAAAACTATTCTACACCAAGCCAGGAATGATGACACATGTATGTAATCCTGGTGCTAGAGGTACGTGAATTGTGAGTTTGATTCTGGCCTACTCTGCATTGTATCTGAAAAAAACAAAGTCTGGCCTTGATAGAAGATAGAGTACTGGTAGCATTGTCACCTACTGTGGTGGTTTGACTGAAGTGGTTTGAGGAAGTGTGCCACTGAGAATGGGCTTTGAGGCTACAGATGTTCAAGCCAGGTCCAGGTGTCATTCTCTTTTCCTGTCAATCCAGATGTAGAACTTTTGGCTCCTTCTCCAGCACCAAGACTGCCTGCATGCTGCCATGCTTTCTACAGTGATGACAATGAACTAAATTTCTGAACTGTAAGATAGCCTCAATAAGTGTTTTCCCTATAAGAGTTTCGATGGCCATGGTGTTTATTCATTGCACAAGAAATCCTAAGACATCTGCTATGCCCAAAATCCTGAATTCAATACTGTGGTATGTTTTCTTGAATTATCTACATGCACTTCAGAAGAGTCAAAACATATTCCAACAATACACCTTTGTCTGAATCACTTTGGGGGCTCACATTCAAAATCAATGGTTCATCCCTTTGAAAAAGCTAAATCGTCCATCTTCTTCATGGAAGACTGTTATTATATCTGGAAACAGTCAAATGTCATTCAAGGCCCAATAGTGTGCAGCCCTAAATATTGCATTATCATTATTTTAAGTGAAAAGTGAAGCATAAACATGAGCTTATACAAGATTTTGGGGTTTCACTCTCAGAAAGTCTCTAATGCTATATCCTAAATGTTTTTCAAAAGACTACAAGAATGATATCAAGAAATATGCAATCAGTGAAAAGAAAATGTTCACATTCCATTAATGAAAATTCTTAATTGCTTGTATGAGAAGCATCAAATCCCTCATCGTCGCTTGACATAATTCTTTAGTTCCATCGCCTCCTTCCCTAAATATCCTATGTGTTAAGAGTCCCACCAGTGTTTAACATCCTTTCTCAAAAAATAAAAATAAGTGGGTGGCACCTGAGGATAAATGATATTTTAAATTGACCTCTGACCTCCACATACATCTATACATATGGACATATACTTCTCTGCACACACATAACCATGCATGCATATGGACACATACAACTTTTTTTTTATTCCAAGATCCACATTAAACATGGGACCTGAAAAAAAAAAAAGCAACAACAACAAACTTCATCTCTAGAGAACTTGTTGTCTCACTATAGAAAGAGGCCAAAGACAGGGCAGGCAAGGCAAAGAACCACATCTGTATATTCTTGAACTGCTTATGTAGTAAAGACTGTCTATGCAATAGTAACTCTTTTCTAACCCGGAATATGCTGATAAAATTACAAAATAGGGCCAAAAATATCTCAAATTTTCTATCTCATATCAACCTTTATTGAATAATCACTGTGGCAAAGATTTTTTAATGCAAACTAAACCATTTTAAACAATATACAAAATGTATAGTGATCACTCAAAAATGGGGGAGGGATCTGTGTTGTATAGGATGACAAAATCATTTGTGACAACAACAAAAAATATGAACTTCCTAAAGAAAAAGATGGAAAGATAGTTATAGAAACTGATCAATTCATTAGACTCTGATCTGACCTCAGTATAGAAATACACAGATCTTGACCTCCAAGCGAATTAGGATATGTGTGTACATGCACGCATGTGCTTGTGTGTCTGTTTGTGTACACCTTTGTTCCTTTGTGTGTGTGGGTCCACATATATGAGGATGTGTGCTTGTGTATGACTGTGTGTGTGAGTATGTACTTGTACATGTGGAGGCCACAAGACGATTACTGGTGTCATTCTCAAGGTGCCTTCCACCTTTTCATAACAGAGTCTCTCTCGAGCCTACAACTGGCCAAGTAGGTTAGACTAGTTGGCCCCCTAAAATTGCCTTGTCTCCACTTCCCCAGCATTGACATTAAGAAAAAATCCTAAATCTCTGGCTTTTTATGTGGGTTCTGAGGTTCAAACTCAGGTAAAGCACTATAACAATCAAGCTGTCTCATCAGCCTGAAATGAACTGATTTTTTAAATCAAAAATACATTGTCATCATCAGGAGATGAAAAGAGGAATAAAAGGAGAAAGGAAATCACCACGGGACAGAAAGAGAGAGAACAGGGGAAGAAACAACTTCATGAAAATATGAGACTTCTAAGTACTAGTAACCCTACTTCACCTAAACTGGGGCATAGTTGTCTAAGAAAGTGGGACATTAATTTGTAGCCAATGTATAATATGAAGCAAAGGGGGATAGTTAAATCTGCCTCCAGTTCCTTTAAATGTACAAGCATAACTTTTCTCATAGTTGGACAGAATCCTTGGAGCTTAACACTTTCCAAGAGCACCTCCCTTGTGCCTGGCTCCAGCAAGTTTAGGTTTCATCATGTGATCACCTCAGAGTCTTCAATGGTATCCTTTTACACACAGGATATGTGCAATAAATCCTCTGCCTGATTCCCCAGTAGTTCAGCCCCTCTTCCTCAGTCTGCTACTGCCTTTCTTAAATCCCCAAACACTCTGGATGCTTTCCTACCTCAGTTTCCCCATAAGTAACTGGTCTAACCCCATCCTTCATTCAATCTGTATATAACCCTATAACATCATTCCGTCTGTCTCCACTTAAATATCCTTTCTTTCCAGGTGTTTTTTCTGATGCCCTAATTTAAATTCTATGGTCACATTGCACTTTATACTTGTCTATTTAGATGGCATCTAGTGCTTTTCCTCTACCACCCCAACTAGAGTATGATAACAGGCACTCATGTCTTGTTGGTTTTATGTCTAGCTCCTCGTAAACCAAAACTATGCTACTTGCCACTCAATATCAGTATCAAGCATACTTAAAATAGAGACTGATATGGTGCCAAAAGAGAAAATTTACCAACAGTCTTACATCACTGTAAAGCCTCATAGCCACCACAATGATGGTACCAGAAAGATGCCCCAACTGTGCAATGTGGAACTTGCGGTAAACTAACAGTTGTCTAATTAGATCCAAAGCCCATTCAATTAGTGGAAATTAGGGCCTGATGCTGCAAACCTGGCCAGGAGCTCATGTACAGAGGTGTCATTGAGCCTAAAAGTGGATCTATATTGCCATATTACCAAAGTAATATAGTTTTCAATGTCCATCCTTACACACATAGATCACTGCAGCTCTCGCCCCTCATCTGAAAGTTTCTTTTTGCGGCAGACAGAAACTATTAGAGATATCCAAAACAGGTCAAAATGAAGGAAATGAGTGACCTTGGAGCACCTAGCCCCTCAAATGGGACATCTATAACACAACCATGAAACCTAAATCTCAGGGGAAACAATCTCAGAAAGAGAGATGGAAAGATTCTAAGAGTCTATGAACCTGAACAACTGGTATATGATAGTTTTTTTCTGGATCAGACAGCGATGTTACTCCCATGGACTCTCAGTAACATGGCTGCCTGCACAAGTCCTGCAAAGACCACACCAACATGGTGTGTAACATGGATATAAGAAAATTCCAAACTTCCCTTCCCCATAGATGAGGTACAGGCAGTCAATGGCTGTTGAAGAAGAGAGAACCACTTCTATTTTGTTTTCTTTTAAGGTGGTGGTAGTAGTGGTAGCAGTCTTGTTGTTGCTTCAGAGATGAGGCCCCAATCTTATATGCTCAGTCTTAAACACACACAAACAAGGGAAGCACTAATTTACTCAGTAGGTTGTGTGAATGCATGCATATATATGTATGTGTGTACGTATGTGTATATATGTGTGTGTTTATTTTGTTTTATATATAAAAGCTTTTTATATAAAACAAAAGCTTTTATACGTATAAAACAAGAACAATATTATGTAAATAAAAATTATGACACAAGAAATACATTTGATAGAGGCAATTGGAAGATACAGGAGACATTAAAAGAGGGAGTGGGTTTGAAAATTATGTAAATACAACATAGTATATTCATGTATTAGCCTCAAAGAAAATAAAGCGGAGGCTGATGTAGTTAGAAATGTTATCATAAAGGATGCAAACTTCATTGGTCCTTAGTTTTAAGTAAGGAGACACTACATTCTCAAAAGCAGGATTAATGTTTGATTATTCAAAATGCCAGATCCAGAAACATCACCAGGGGCTAGCTTGCTACTAACCAGATCCTGTATGATCCCAGTTTCTTGGAGAATGGGATGGAGATGATAGATTAGTATAAGGAAGGGCAACTGGGTCTTGGGGGCAAGCTATTTGCCTGTAAGTACAGGCTTTTAAGAACTAATGTAGCTATAGAGAGAGCCAGACTGGATCCCAGTCTACAGTGAAAAGGAACATCGAAGTGTCCAGTTAAGTGATGAGACAAGTCATGCAAAGCTACACATAGAAGATTGTGAAGATATGATATACTTCCCTGGCCTCTTGTGAAAATGGAGGTCACACAAGTACCCAGTTCAAAAGGACAGAATGTGGCAACATATGTACAGTGCTTACCACAAGAAAAGAAGTCTAGTAAATGAAAGCTGTTTGGTTTTGATTTGATTTTGTGTCTGCGCATATTTAGTTGGCTTGATTGATATTTTGAGACAATACCCCAGTAAGTCAGCCTTGAATTGATTCTTCTGCCTCAGCCTCCTAGAAAGTAGGGAGTCTACGTGCTTCCCACCATACCTGTTTTATTATTATTTCTAGCACTGGGCAAAGAGCCTGGGGTCTGGCTAGTTTTACCATAAAGTGGGTGACTACACACAACTCAACAATCAAAATTTTTAAGTTTACAAGAATTTTTTTAGAGAGCAACCTATTATTCCAGAAGATTCTCAAAAGAATTAAAAGGTTGGAAATTCTTTCACCCTATATTATGACGAATTATATTCTTTATCACTAATTTAATACCCTTTATAACAAATATCCATGTCTTAGTTCCTTTTCATATTGCTGTGATGAACTAGCCTCAACAACTCAAGGGCAAAAAGATTTATTTCACCTTCTAATCCAAAGGTATACATCATGGCAGAGAAGTCAAGGCACCAGGAACCTGAAGCAGCTGTTGTGGAAATAGATAACAGTGAATGCTTGCCCCTCCCCCGCCTGAACTCCCTGGATTGGCCCCTGATCCTGCTGCTCCTGTCTCCGGTCCCCTTTGAGAGCACCCTTGGAGCTCTGATACACCCCCACCCATCCCAACCTCCAGCCTACCCCCCCCTACCCTGTGCCCTACCCCACCTACGGTCCTGCCGCTCTGGTTGAGCACTGGGACAGAGGGTGGAGCCAACAGTCCACCCTACTTCGGAGACCTCTCGGAGCAACTCCGAACAAAGGAGACCTGACTATCCACGTGGGACCACCTGTAATTTCCACTGGCTTGGTCCCTGACCCCGCCTCCAGTCCTCTGCTGGAGTCCCAGGCCCCTCCCAGAGATCCGCCTATCTCTGCGGGTCCACTTGGAGTTCCTGCAGGCAAGATCCTTGACCCCCAAATCCGGGCCCTGCCAAAGAACGAGGTCTCAGCTGGAGAGCGCCAGTTTCCAGTGAGATCCCACTACCCTGCAAAAACTTCTCAAGTTCCAGTCCAGCCCTCGTCCTCTTCTCCCCGCTATTGGCCAGAGAGAAGCCTCCTAGAGAGCTTGGACCACACAGAGATACAGACATTGAATCTTTGATCCACATAAGCCCATCTGGGAAGGACCATAGAGAGAGGGAAGAGACACCACCAACACCTACAGGAAGAAGCTATGGGAAGAAGGCAATACAAGAGAACACCTAACAACAGAAAGACAAACATGACACCACCAGAATCTAGGGAATCTACACCAACTAGAATGGAACACAACAACAAAGCAGAGGAAGCAGAAGGGTATGACTTAAAAATCACCATCATAAAAATGATAGAGGCCCTCAAAGAAGATATGAGAAAATCCCTTAAAGAAATAGAGGAAAAACACAAACAAAAAAGTGGAAGAAATGAACAAATTCCTTAAGGAAAGTACAGAAAGCCAAGAAAAAACAATTAACCAGGTGAAGGAAACGGTTCAAGATTTGAAAACCGAAATTGAGAAAATAAAGGCAACACAAATGGAAGGAAAGCTGGAAATTGAAAAGCTGGGCAAAAAATCGGAAACCACGGACACAAGCATAACCAATAGAATTCAAGAGATGGAAGAGAGAATCTCAGGCGCAGAAGATAAACTAGAAGAAATAGACTCATCGACCAAAGAAAACCATAAATCCAACAAATCCTTAACACACAATATCCAGGAAATGTGGGACACCATGAAAAGGCCAAACCTAAGAATAATAGGCATAGAGGAAGGTGAGGAAGCCCAGCTCAAAGGTGCTGAAAACATATTCAACAAAATCATCGAGGAAAACTTTCCAAATCTGAAGAAGGACATGCCCATGAAAGTACAAGAAGCATACCGAACCCCAAATAGGCTGGACCAAAGAAAAAAGACCCCTCGACATATAATAATCAAAACACCTAGCATACAGAATAAAGAAAAAATATTAAGAAACAAAGAAGGAAAAAAAAAAGGGAAATAAAAAAAAAAGGGCCACCCAAAAAAAACCCCCCCCCTCCTCAAAAAAAACCCCAAAACCCAAGGGGCCCGAAAAAAATTTAAAAAAATTAAAAAAAAAAACACGGCCCCCCCCCCCGCCATTACCAACCACAACACCCCCCACAAAAAAAGAAGGGGAGAAAAAAATTTTAATAAACAAAACCAATTTTTCCCAAATTTTTTCCCAAAAACCCCCCCCCAAAGAAAAAAAGGGAGGGAAATCCCAACCCAGGGGAGGGACCACCCCCCACAAAAATGTAGGCAACAGATAATCCAACTACACCAGAAACCTAGGGTGAAGCAGAACAAATATATTCACAATACCACTGCCAACAACAAACCTAAATCAAACAACCATCAACAATCAATGGTCCTTACTCACCCTCAACATTAATGGTCTTAACTCACCTATAAAAAGACACAGATTAACAGAATGGATACGAAGACAGAATCCATCCTTCTGCTGCATACAAGAAACACATCTTAGCTCCAAAGATAGACATTACCTCAGGGTAAAGGGTTGGGAAAAGATTTTCCAATCAAATGGAAATAAGAAGCAAGCAGGCGTAGCTATCCTAATATCTAACAAACTAGACTTCAAACCAAAACTAGTCAAAAGAGATGAAGATGGTCATTTCATATTCATCTCAGGAGAAATCCATCAACACAAAGTCTCAATTCTGAACATCTATGCCCCTAATACAAAGCCACCCACATTCGTAAAAGAAACACTACTAAAACTCAAAGCTCATATAAAACCTCACACACTTATAGTGGGAGACTTCAATACACCACTCTCAACACTAGACAGGACCACAAATCAGAAACTCAACAAAGAAACAAAAGAATTAACAGAAGTTATGTCTCAACTGGGGCTAACAGACATCTATAGAACATTCCATCCAAAGACAAAAGAATATACCTTCTTCTCTGCTCCACATGGAACCTTCTCTAAAATCGACCACATACTAGGAGACATAACAAACCTCAACAGATACAAGAGAATAGAAATAGTCCCCTGTATCTTATCGGACCACCATGCTTTAAAATTGGAATTCAACAACAATACAAATAGCAGAAAACCTGCAAACTCATGGAAACTTAACAATGTGCAATTGCACCACTCCTGGGTCAAAGAAGAAATAAAGAAAGAAATTAAAGACTTTCTAATATTCAACGAGAATGAGGATACAACATACCCGAACTTATGGGACACCTTGAAAGCAGTGCTACGAGGGAAGTTCATTGCACTAAGTGCCCATATGAAGAAAACAGAGGATAGTCACATAAATGAATTAACAGCGCAACTGAAAACCTTAGAACAGAGAGAAGCGAATTCACCCCGCAGGAGCAGACGCCAGGAAATAATCAACTTGAGGGCTGAAATCAACAAAATAGAAACCAGGAAAACAATACAAAAAATCAATGCAACAAAGAGTTGGTTTTTTGAGAAAATCAACAAGATTGATAAACCTTTATCCAAATTAACGAAAAAGCAGAGACAGAACATGCAAATTAACAAAATCAGAAATGAAATGGGGAACATAACAACAGACACAGAGGAAATCCAGACAATTTTCAGGTCATACTTCGAAAATCTGTATTCCACAAAAATTGAAAATTCAAAGGAAATGGACAAGTTTCTGGATAACTATCACTTACCAAAATTAAATCAAGAACAGACAAACAACTTAAATAGACCTATAACCCGAAATGAAATAGAAGCAGTCATCGAAAGCCTTCCAACGAAAAAAAAGTCCAGGGCCAGATGGATTCAGTGCAGAATTCTACCAGACATTCAAGGAAGAACTAATACCACTACTCCTCAAACTGTTCCACAAGATAGAAACAGAAGGTTTATTGCCAATCTCTTTTTATGAGGCCACAATAACTTTGGTACCCAAACCTCACAAAGACACAACTAAGAAAGAAAACTACAGACCAATATCCCTGATGAACATCGATGCAAAAATACTCAATAAAATAATGGCAAACCGAATTCAAAAATACATCAAAGAAATCATCCACCATGATCAAGTAGGCTTCATACCTGGATTGCAGGGATGGTTTAACATACGAAAATCTATCAACGTGATCCACCATATAAACAAACTGAAAAAGAAAAACCATATGATTATCTCCCTAGATGCAGAAAAAGCCTTCGATAAAATTCAACACCCTTTCATGATAAAGGTATTAGAGAGGTCAGGGATAACAGGAACATACCTAAACATAATAAGAGCAATATACAGCAAACCAACTGCCAACATCAAACTGAATGGAGAGAAACTTAAGCCAATTCCTCTAAAATCAGGAACAAGACAAGGCTGTCCTCTCTCTCCATATCTCTTCAATATCGTACTAGAAGTTCTAGCTAATGCTATAAGACAACAAAAGGAGATCAAGGGCATCCAAATTGGAAAGGAAGAAGTCAAACTGTCTCTATTTGCAGATGATATGATAGTTTACATAAGCGACCCAATAAACTCTACCAGGGAACTCCTACAGCTGATAAACACCTTCAGCAAACTAGCAGGATACAAGATAAACTCAAAAAAATCAGTAGCCCTATTTTTTTCAGACGACAAAGAGGCAGAGAAAGAAATCAGAGAAACATCACCCTTTACAATAGCCACAAGCAACATAAAGTATCTTGGTGTAACGCTTACCAAACAAGTAAAAGATCTATATAATAAGAACTTTGTGACTCTAAAGAAAGAAATTAAAGAAGATACCAGAAAATGGAAAGACCTCCCATGCTCTTGGATAGGTAGGATAAACATAGTAAAAATGGCAATCTTACCAAAAGCAATCTACAGATTCAATGCAATCCCCATTAAAATCCCACCACAATTCTTCACCGACCTTGAAAGGATAATAATTAACTTTATATGGAAAAACAAAAGACCCAGGATAGCCAAAACAACCCTATACAATAAAAGAACATCAGGAGGCATCACCATTCCTGACTTTAAGCTCTACTACAGAGCTATAGTTCTGAAAACAGCCTGGTATTGGCATAAAAATAGACAGGTAGACCAATGGAATCGAATTGAAAATCCTGATATTAATCCATGCACCTATGAACACCTGATTTTCGACAAAACAGCTAAAATGATACAATGGGGCAAAGACAGCATCTTCAACAAATGGTGCTGGCACAATTGGATGAGGGTGTGTAGAAGACTGCAGATAGACCCATGTCTGTCGCCATGCACAAAACTCAAGTCCAAATGGATCAAAGACCTCAACATCAATCCAGCCACATTGAACCTCTTAGAAGAGAAAGTAGGAGGTACCCTTGAACAAATTGGTATAGGAGACCGCTTCTTGAACATAACTCCAGGGGCACAGACACTGAAAGAAACAATTAATAAATGGGACCTCTTCAAACTTAGAAGCTTCTGTAAGGCAAAGGACACAGTTGACAAGACCAAACGGCAGCCCACTGACTGGGAAAAGATTTTCACTAATCCTATAACCGACAAAGGGCTGATCTCCAAAATATACAAAGAACTCAAGAAACTAGTCAACAAAACACCAAATAACCCTATTAAAAAATGGGGTACAGAACTGAAGAAAGAATTCTCAATGGAGGAAATCAAAAAGGCTGAAAGACACTTAAGAAAATGCTCCACATCCTTAGCTATCAGGGAAATGCAAATCAAAACAACTTTGAGATACCATCTTACCCCTGCCAGAATGGCTAAAATTAGAAACACCAGTGATGACTTATGTTGGAGAGGATGTGGAGAAAGTGGAACACTCCTCCACTGCTGGTGGGAGTGCAAACTCATACAGCCACTTTGGAGATCAGTATGGCGGTTCCTCAGGAAAATGGGAATTAGTTTACCACAGGACCCGGCAATCCCCCTCTTAGGCATATACCCAAAGGATTCACATCAATGCAACAAAGACATCTGTTCAACTATGTTCATAGCAGCACTATTTGTAATAGCAAGAACCTGGAAGCAACCTAGATGCCCTTCAATTGAAGAATGGTTAATGAAGATGTGGCACATCTACACAATGGAATACTACTCTGCAGAAAAAAATAATGGTATCTTGAAATTCGCAGGCAAGTGGATGGCACTTGAAGAAACCATCCTGAATGTGGTAACCCAGTCACAAAAAGAGGAACACAGTATGTACTCACTCATATATGGATTTTAGACCTAGATCAAATGATCACCAGCCTATAATTCACATCACCAGAGGAACTAGGATACAAGTTGTATTCTAAGAGATTCATATAAAGTCCCTCACAGAACTGGGAAGGGACAAGTCCCCCAGACCTCAGGTATAGTGGGGGAGGACAGCTAATGGAGAGAGAAGTAGGAGAAAATGAGAGGGAGGAGAGGAAGGCATGTGCGACTAGGGAGGATTGAGCCTGGTTAGGAATGGAAAATAGGAAAGAGAGAGAGAGACAGAGACAGAGAGAGAGAACATAAAAGAGGGAGCCAATATTGGTTTGAAGATAAAGTTGAACACAAAGAAATGTCGAAGGAACTACAAGACTGCTCCCAACTAACAATCTCAGCTTCCGTGGAAAGGCTATCATAAATGCCCTTCCCGGAGAGTGAGATCAACAACTAACTTCTCCATGGAGTCCTCAACTAATGCCTGTTGAAAACAGGAGCAAACACCCATACATAAACACTGAGTCAAACTAGAACCCAGAAGCAGATGGAGAGGACAAGACCATGCGGTAGAAGTACATAGAGACAGCTTACCTGAACAAGGAGGAGCTAAGGGCCACTAGACTGATAGCTGGGCGCCCCCCCCCCGGCCCCCCCCCCCCCCCCCCCCCCCTCCCCCCCCCCCCCCCCCCCCGCCCCCCCCCCCCCCCCCCCCCCACCCCCCCCCCAGCCCCCCCCCCCCCCCCCCAACCCACCCCACCCCCCCCCCCCCCCCGGGGGCCCCCCCCCCTCCCCCAACAAAGGGGGGCCCCCCCCCCCCCCCCCCCCCCCCCCCCCCCCCACCCCCCCCCCCCCCCCCCGGGGCCCCCCCCCCCCCCTTTTTTTTTTGGGGGGGGGGGGGGGGGGGGGGTGTTTAGAGTGCATGGGAGAGGGTAGAGAGGGTAAAAGGGAGGGAAGGAGGGAGGGAGGGCTTGGGGGGAGGGAGGGAGGGAGGGAGAGGGAACTGGGATCGACATGTAAAATAATAAAATAAAAAAAAAAAAAAAAAAAAAAAAACGCTTTGACTCCAAAATTTAAGTTGAAGAACAAGTTACTGGGGAAAAGTATTTCTATTTTTGTTTCCACAGAAAATGAAAAGATGTGGATTCCTTCCAGACTAATGTGGTTTGATCACACCAGACCGCCTGAAACAGAGTACAAGCTGATCCTACATTCCAAACAGCTGGACAAAACAGCCCTACAGACTACAGCTAGGATATCTGAATCTTCTTCGAATCCCCCAAGACAGCGCCCCTTACCAGCAGGAAGTAGTTTGGAAAGAACGACGCCCAAATTCCCAAATATTGTGTATAAATGTTTGTTTTCATTTAATTGGACTTTGTTATATAAAATTAAATAAAAAATACTCTATATGCAAAAAAAAAAAAAAAACAGTGAATGCTTGTACTCAATTCACTTTCTCCCTTTTTATTCATTCCAGGATGTCAGCCATCCCAGGGAATGGTACCACTCACAGTGAGTTCTTCCCATTGGCTAAACCAATGGAAATACACTCCCACAGGTATGGCCAGAGGCCTGTCTCCAAGGTGATTTCAGGTCTCCAGTTGACAACTGAGAATGAGTATCCCAATCACCCAAATTCATTTTTATATCCTTCAAAAAAAAAAGGAACATGGTATGCACTCACTCATATATGGATTTTAGACATAGTGCAAAAGATCACCAGACTATAATTCACACCATCAGAGAAACCAGGATACAAGGAGGAACCTAAGAGATTCATACAAGGTCCCTCACAGCAGGGGAAAGGAACAAGATCTCCTGAGCATATTGGGAGTGGGCGGGGAGGGAGTTAGGAGAGAGAGAAGGGGAGGAGAGGAGAACATGTGGGACTAGGAAGATTGAGTCAGGGGATGAATAGAGGAGAGTAATAATAATAATAATAATAATAATAATAATAATAATAAGTAATACCATAATAGAGGGAGCCATTATAGGTTTGAAGAGAAAACTGACTCTAGAGAAATGTCCAGAGACCTACAAGGGTGACCCAAAGTAACAATCTGAGCAACAGAAATGCCCTTCCCTGATAATAAGATTGATAGCTAACTTATCTGCCATCATAGAGCCCTCACTTGGTAGCTGATGGAAACAGAAGCAGACACCCACAGCTAAACACTGAGACGAGCCCATGGAATCCAGTTGCAGAGAGAGAGAGGAGTGGTAAGAAAAGGGATCAAGACCAGGCAACAGAAACCCTCAGAGACAGCTGACATGAACAAGGGGGACTGAAAGCTGTGAAACCAGCATTGGACCAACTCAGACCCCCTGAACATGGGTCTCAATTAGATGGCCTGGGCAGTCTATCAGACCTCTGACAGTGGAACCAGGATGTATCCCTGGTGCATGAAAGGACTTTGGAAGCACATTCCCTATGGAGGGATACTCCCTTAGCCTAGAGGCAGGAACAAGGGCCCAAACCCTACTCCAAATGACTTAACAGATTTTCATGATCCCTCCAGGAAGGCATCACCCTCCCTGTGGAGTGGGAGTGGGTGAGAAGGGGGTCGGGGATCATGGGGGGAGGGGAGGGAGAGAGAACTGGGAATGATATATAAAATAAGGAAAAATAATAAATATATGTTTTTAAAAGAGGGTGGTAATTTTAAGTATTGGCATTCAACATTACTGATATAGAACAACAGAGAAACAATATAAATCACAACACCTGTTATTTTCAAATATTAAATTTTTATTCCAAATACATAAACACAAAATTGTGAATAACAGCCACAACGCTAGTGAGTAAAATATTAAAATATAAAAATAAGTACTGTAACTTGTTTTCTTATGTTTCAAAACATTTAACATGAAAATACAGGTCCTCAAATCAAATAATAAATTGCATAATGGTGTCTAAACCTCTCCTAAAAGGAGAAAAGTAGACTCTTGGAAGCCACTAAACAAAATACTTCATTGTGTGTAAGAAAATAAAGTGAAATAAAATCCTACAAAATATTTCCAAAAACTAAATAACTTTGAGGTATGCTTATCTAGATAGTTCTTAAAAAAGAAAAAGAGAAATGGGTACAAAGTATCAATTTTGGCTTGAAATATCATAGGAAGACTAGAATAAATGGCATACAACATCTAAAGGCATACACAAATGTAGCCAAACACCATCTGCAAAACTAGTCTAGCTGACACATACCTGTCATCCCAGGTACACACAATTTAGGGTGGGAGGGCTGCAAGTTCAAAATCAACCTGGGAAAATACTGAGATTTTTGTCTCAAACCAATAGTTAAAGAAAGCTGGGTATATAACTCAGAGGTAATATGTTTGCCTAGCATGGGCAAGGCTCTGGCTTACTCCCAGCAATCCTCCTGCCTCCTAACTATAGAATTTGAAATCTGTGTGAAATCATATGAAAGACATACTTTAAAACCCCACATCCCAGAAAAAAAAATCTTTGTTTTCATGCATGTTTTGAGAAAACAAATTGAGAGAGAATTGAATTCCAGTCCACCTGAGAAAGACATCTTTCCCTGCTGCTCTGGCATCTGTGCACATGTTTATTAATCCCAAGACACTCCTTAACCTCACACGGGCCATTCATCAATTTTCATCAGCTACTATCACTGGTGCCCACAGTGTACGACAGAAGGCTGGCAGGTAGACTTGCAGAACCAAGTTTCAAAGCAGAAAAGTACATTGCACTTTTCCAGCCTTGCTCTGTGTCTAAAAAAGAAAAAAAAATCCTCCATTCATTGAGATGAATTTCCCTGGAGTATGTACCTGCATTTGCAATGAGCACTGTTAAAAAATAAAAGTAGAGTATTAAAGTAGAGTCTAGGATATTGCAATCTCCTCAATGAGAGAGAAAAAATAGCCATAGGCTGCACTTTACATATTGAAATCCTGTGACCAGGTATTCTTGAGGTTTATAAGAATGTGATCTGATTAGGGGAGTAGAGAGAAGGTTGTGCTATAAATCATGTCCTGAGTCAAATGCTTCTGAAATTGTCCTACAATGCTAGCAAGGAGAACTTAATATTGGGCAGTATTTACAGTGCTGCCAATTGACTAACAGAGTGAATGGGGAAAACATCTACCAACGAGGACCAGCATGCTCTGGGGAGCAGGATGAAGGTGGGAATTCAGCAGTTTATTAGTGCACAGACATTTTTAAGGATTAAATAAGATGAAAGGACTGGTGGTTTGGAAGCCTATTTGTTTCCAAACTACAAAATAAAGAAGGGTTTTAAAATAATATTTAAGTGTGTATATGTTTTTGACAACTAAATTATGAATGTCTATAATATGCTCCATACAGAGAGCAAAGAAAACTGCTGCATCTTTCAATAGAAAACACTAAATTCAACCCCTGCATAGGCTCTAAATGTGTGCCATTTAGGATAATGTCACTGATGCACACTTGACAACTAAATTACAAAGCTCTTTGATATACTGGGTATGAGACTGACAATTACGACCAATAAAATCAAAGGAAGAAAAAAACTAATTAACACTAACATATCATTATGACTCACTAGCATATAAAATCCCATGCCTGCTCTTAAATTGCTGGTGCCTGGCAAATGTTGAACTCCTAAGGACATGTATAGTTTCCAAATAACTGCATCCGCTGGAGGGCTTATGGGTTCCTTAGAGGTTTGGCCCAATTTTATTCTATCCAATTGCCCAAGACAAACAGATGACTTTAAATTCCATCCTGAAAGATATAACTATTGGGATTAAAAACTGTAGTGGTTAGTTGTAGATCCTAACTAAATTCTGATACTACTGTATAAACAATATAAACATAGTATGAAAAACACAGAATTAAGTGACAAAAGGCTTGGGTTCAAATTCAAAACCAGGTACTACTTATCCCTGTAACTTCATGAAAATCATTTAACCTCTAATGTTACCCTCTTCACAGAGCTGTAGCAAGGAAAACAAATGTGAGGAAAAAAATTCAAAAGTGGCAAAAAGTAAATAATGTACATGTGTTCATTCCTCTACTTATTGTGAGCAGACTCCATCTAAATTTAACAAATGGAAAAAGTACAGCATTGTCCTACGACTGAAATCTGGACACACTGACACTCAACTGTAGTCAAATGAATGACACACTTCAGTAGAGAGGCTTCTGTGAAGCCCACACTTACTCAAACTGACCCATGTTTCATAGAGAGAAAATCTGACTGACATTTTCAGCAAGGCATTAATCTGCTTTTAGGCAGTAAGGAAATATGGATTTTTAACAATCTGTGACCTTGAGATGGTATGGGAAAGCACTGAGACTATAAATTACTTTTAATTAAAAAGCAAAGATAAACAACCAGAGTTGGCTATAGATAGCTAAGCAAAATTGAGTTTATCAGATTTAATGAGTAGCTGTAGCATTCTCTAACTGCATTATTGAAAAACTTATGACATCGGATGACCTCCCAGTCAGTGGAGGTGACAATAATGATGGCATTTAAACCTAGAAAAGACTGATTTTTCTGAAACATGTCATGATGTAATTTATTTCTGCATAAAAATACCATACAAGAACATTCACTGAGAGCCCTTAGTAAAGGTCACCATGTCCTACAAATGTACAGTGTTGTTAGAAAAAGCAAAAAGATTCCTTTGAATCTTGTAAAATAAATCAACATATGTGAAATTTATGAAATAGTCCCACAAAATATGAAGTGGAAAAATTGCATTATATCCAAATGTAAAATATAATAAACTGAGGTGGAAAAGGCATTCCCAAGACAAATTCCTTTCCTAGCATGCTTGGCTGTTCTTTGACAGCCCTGGCTTTGATTTTCACAACACACAGTGCCATGCACACACTGTATATCCTTGTCCCCTGCAGTTACCACTGTTCTCAGTTATTGAGCTTTCAAAGAACTGATTTCTCCTGCTGCTCTTCTGGACTCACTAAACGGTTGAGGCAATCAACTCATCGACTATCCATCCCTGACCAGGTGACAGCACCTCTGACCTGTCACTCCAACCTGCCACCCCGTGGGTGGTAAGCCCCATGCACACCATGATGTGACAGGTGCTAGGAGAAGACCTCACTGTAACCCAAAGGAAAACACATTTGCAAACACCAACTCATGTGTGGTGATCCTATTTAAAACTCCATTGAATCTTGGATTTCCAGAGAGTCCTCAATACCCAAAGTGTCCCCTAAGGTCTCCTTTGAGTTCATGGTAAACCCAGAGCTTTTTAATGCATTATGAGCATTCATAAACTTCTGGAGGTATTTTGACGTGTACAGCCAGTGGTGTTTCAGGACATCTTCCATCTCATAGCACTTGGACTGCCTGGCATTCATTTTCCGGAAGCGTCTAAACAGTTTATTACCAGATTCATTTCCTTCACTTGCCCATGCTCCAATAGAGCCATCCCTCTCAATAATTTCAGGAACATGTGCCAAGGTTTTGTGAAAATAATTAGTGATTTTGCCCTCGTATCTATATTTGAACTTGGTAGAGAGGAGCTCAGCAAAACGCTGTGAGTTGAAACTGTACTGGCAGAGGGACTCTGGGCACTCTTTAGCAGGACATGATGAGCGCCACACTGGTTTCATCTTCAGATAAAGATCCATCAGCTCCCTGAGAGCTTCATGCCTCTCTTCAGAAGGAATTAACTCACAAACTGCATCTACAGTCTCATGGGTCATAAGCTTCCGGGCAAAGTTGCCATTCATCCTCATGATTGGTTTCAGGTTCATCCTTTTCCGGAGATGTTTATCCAGTGTGGCCTGCCATCTCTTCCTTTCCTCTTTAGAGGCATTGGGATTTTTATACACTTCCCCTATCTCCAGCTGGAAAATCTTATAGAATTCAGCCGCGTTGCCAATGTCACAATGGAGTGCATCTATGGAAGGGACCGTTTCGATGAAAGGTTTGGCAGAGACCCCTTTCACCCGGTCCCGGAGTTCTTCCACTGACTCGTGATAGGGATTGGACCGCCAAACCTCATAGCGTTCCAGGTTCTCAGTGTGGCTTCTGGTTATGGAGTGGAAGACAAGATTTTGAGAGGCTTCCAGACGAGTTGCATCACAGAGAGTACAGATGTAGACTGAGCCAGAGGCTTCCAAGCCTTCTACTTCCCGGACAAGTTTTTCATCATATCCAGTGCCCCTGAAGATGAACTTGAAAGTTCTGAGGATGCCTCCTATCTCCAGCATTAATTCACTGCTCTTCATGGCCTCCCTTTCAGCAATGAGTGGGCTTAGGATAGCAGTCAGGGTCTCGTGGTCGGACTCATCTGCCAGCATGAGACACAATGGCTTGCAACACAGTTCAGAATTGGGTTTGGGTTCCTCAAACACCTTCACATTCTGTGAACCATGATCTATTGTAATTCTCATGACTGTGAATGAAAAACGAACCGCCTTTTCTGGAACTGCGGGTCCACTCCCATGCTTCTCACTCACATCCCCCATCCCATCACAAGACTCCTTTACCACTACAGTGAAGGGACCATTCAGGTAGTCGTCAAGATCTTGGGATCTCATGCCTTCCAAGATATCTTCTTCCATGTCCATCAAAGCAGACACCAAAGCAGAATCATAGCGGAACCTCTTTGCAATGGTATCCACTGGATATTCATCCACAGAGGAGGCAAGTCCAGACAGCCCATCAATAATTCCAACATCAGTTCTGGAGGACACATTCTTCAGAGGGGGCTTCCACTCAAAGGGGTGGTAGCCTGGCAGAAGTACTTTCTCAGCATTTCGAAGAGCATGCAAAGGCTGAAAAATCTGCCTCCCAGTGATGGCTTTCACAGTCCTGTACATCTTATGGTACTGGCTGCAGCTGAGGAAGGTATTGACACGGATGGCCAAGCAAACAGCTGGTTGCAGACCAGAGCCCCGCCCCTGCATGATGGCCTCTAGCTCATCAGCTTGTCTGTGTTCATTCCTGGCCCTCAGTGCCAGCAGGAACAAGGTCAAGCACACAGACTTCACATCCCCACCTTCTTCTTTGTCAGCAAATTCTTTGACTTGAATCTTGAGCTCCCTCAGCCTATGTTTCTGAGCCCTGCGTGTCAGGGACAGGAGATGTTGACGAGGCCGGCCCCCTTTATTAATATGCACCAAAGCCTCTTTAGACTCTTTGTGGCTTGAGACATGGTGGTTATATTTTTCCAGACTCACCTCCTCATTACACTCTTGTGCAGGACACTTCACTACCAGAGAATTCAAGATGTTCAGAAAGGACTTCACTGGACTCTCCAGGTCAGTAGGGAAGCATGGATATCGGCAAGAGGGACAGTAGCTGCCCATTACTTTGAGGCATCGGAGAATGCAGATCCTACAAAACACATGCTTGCAGCTGGTCTCCACTGGGTCAGCCAGAATGTGTTCACATATCTGGCAGGAAATGGATTTCACAAAGTGTGCTGGGAAGTCCACTGCAAGAAGCTTGGTGCTGAGATGAATCTTACTGCAGTTAGAGATCTTCTTCATGACTTCCTTACTGCTGACTCTAGCCTGAGCTCTCTTGCGTTGACGGTCCCGTCTGGCTTGGTTGAGCACAGTTTTTAGTTTCTTGCTGAGCTGCACATTGGACTGGTGCCTCTTCCTCTTGAGTCCCCGGTGGGCTGGGAAGCAGATGTCACAGGATGGCGTGTGGGGATGCCACTCCATGGCGGTTTTCCTCGGGAAATAGACCTCACAGGGAGCACTACTAAACTTCCTGTACATAACACCCCAACAGCTATGGCAGAATTCAGTGGGGTGAATCGAGTCGATATCTGCCTTCACATCAATCCGGAAAACACGGGCAATGAGGTCTGGCCAGGAAGTGACTCTCTTTTCCTTCTTTCGGAAAAGGCTTTGGGTTTTAGCATCCACAGGCCCGTGGACTGGGTATCTCCGGTTTTGTCCATCAGTCCTGAAAAGATTCCCACAGATGCGGCAGAAGTGTCTAAGCCTGGCTTGGTGAATTGCTTTGTCTCTTGACTTCCCATCTGCATGGAATTTCTTTGAAAATTTAGGGTGGAGTTTCAATGCTCGTTGAGTCAGAGTTGAATTCTGACCACCAGGCTTATCTGGAACCACTGGAGACTGCTCTAGGTGAGGGTTCCCCTCTGAGGAAACTTTCTCCTTTTGTGCTTCTTCGGGTGCCTTTTCAAAGGATCGCACCCTGAATAGCTTAAATTTCCACTCAGAAAATTTGATCTGTGGGTGCTGAATTTCATCAGGGGCAGGACTGAGTCTCAGGGTGGATGGCAAGGAGACAGCCATGTTGGCTAAGCTACCTGGAACAGTGAAAAAAAAAAGTCAAGAGAAATATCCATATCTGATTGCTGTATCTTGGAAGTAACTGAGATTGATGTACTAAAATTTTCTGTCCAAAAGATATTTATTAAATCTCCTGCTGTGTTGGGAGCTGATAGTATAACCAAGAATAGTCAATCCTTTTTCTAACAGTATTTGGGGCATATATATATATATAATTTTGAATATTGTATATGGGTAAATTTTAATTTCCTTACCATAAAAACCTTATCATTGAAGACAGCATCACTGAGTGATTGATCTCATTTCCCAATGTTCCTAGTACCTATTAGGGGCTCAACAGTTGTTTGTAAGTAAATGCAATGATAAACTGGATACTAAACCAGAGAAAAGTAATATTCTCTACATTGTATTAGCCTCATTACATTAACTGAACAATATATTTCCAGGTTTTTAAAACATTCTTCTGGGAGATTGGTTGTTTATTTCTTCCAAACAGGTCATAAGGAAATGATAAAGCTACAAACCCAAAGAAACTAATTACTCACTACTTGAAAGGATGAAGTGAATTTTGAGCTTTATGGATGCAAACTAATAATAAGTATCATGGATAGTAATTATGCTTACAATTTTAATTAGTGAATGCTGTTGTAAATTATAAGGCTGAGTCTACATTAGAAATAAAACCACAGATCTCTTTAAACTTGCAACAAACCATAGCATGAGCATACTAAGAGGCTGAAGGACTTTGAAGATGAAAACCTCAAGTAGTTTCAGACAAAACTCACACAGGTCATCCTGAAAGTCACTGTGAACCAAAGGTCATTAGCACTACAGTGTGAATAACAGATATGAGGAATAATTACAGATGAGGGAAGTGATGTAGTTGCATTATAATCTCAAAAAGTAAAATAATTTTTTAAAAAGTTACAGACAAAAATGAAATGATTCCTAATGATATTCTGCTATAGTCATAGATTGGTGCCTAGCCCAACTGTCATCAGAGAGACTTCACCCAGAAACTAGTGGAAACAGATGTAGAGACATACAGTCAAACATTAGGCAGAGCTCAGTGAATCCTGTGGAAGGAGAAGAGGTATTGTGAAGGCCAGAGGAGTCAAAAAAAAACAGCACAAGAAAACCAACAGAATCAACTAACTTGGGCCCATAGGGGCTCTCAACATTGAAGAGTCAATTAGAGAGCTTACATGGAACTGATATAAGCCCTCTGCACATGTTACAGTTGTGTAGCTTGGTCTTCTTGTGGGACTCCTAACAGTGGAAACAGGGGCTGTCTCTGATTCTGTTGCCTGCTTTTGGGACTTTCCTTCTGACAGCTTTCCTAGTTCACCCTTAATAGGAGAGGAGGTACTGCAATTTGATATGCCATGGATGGCTAATATACACAGGAGGCCTGCCCTTCTCTGAAGACAAATGAGGAAGAATGGATGGGGGTAAGGGAGGAGGGGAGGTTGAGGGAAGGGCTTGGGAGGAGAGGAGGGAGGGGAAACTGTAATTGGGCTGGGAAAAATAATTAATTAATTAATTAAATGCAGACCAGCATGATGGTGCATGTCTGTGATCCCAACACTAAAGAAGTGGGAGCAGAAGAGTAAATGCAAGTTTTGATGCCAGCCTGGTCGACCCTAGAGAGTTCTAGGTCACTCTGAGCTACATAATGAGATTCTGTCTCAAGTAATAATAATAGTTAAAACAATAATAAATTATATGCCAATTGTAGTATAAATGAAAAAGTAGAAAAAAAATGAACAATGACATCTGAGTACTCCCTAGACCTAAAGTAGATCAAACTTCCTACAATTCCTTAGTTCATAATATGTCAACCCATGCATGCTCCCCAAATGTGTCTGGATTAAATCTTTTGACCTACCACATATGCCTAGAAACCCATTTTCCCCTCAAGAGATTAACCATCTCAATGAGTTTTGTAACCACATAGTCAGGAAGACAATCCCTTAAATAATACATTTTGGAATGGGACTTGGGCAATTGAAGTGATAGAGATAAAGACTATTCCTGGATCCTGCTAACAACATTTCTTTTGAATTCTTCCTTTAAATTAACACACTTTATTGCATGTATATGTATATTATACATCAGAGTTTTCTTTTCCCCATTGAAATTAAAGGCAAATTTATATATGTATATATATACATATATATATATATAATTTTACATATTGATCTCAGTTCCCTCTCCCTCCCATGCCCCCTAATCCCCCTCCCATCCCATTCCCCCCCCCCACACACACACACACACACTCCACAGTTAAAGGCAAATCTCTAAGACTTGATTGAAAGGGAAACATAGTTTGGCTTTCTTTCATGTGGGACTCTAAAAACATTTCAAAGGTCTCAAGAACCCCAAAGGTATTTCAAGTGCAACCAAACAAAGGCCTCAATGTTGCTTTCTGATCAATTATGTTTCTTCATCCTTTCTTGTAACAAATGCAAGGCCAATCTGTGTGTTCCTTGCCTTTGGCTTGAACCAAATGCCATTTTTACCACATTAAATATCGACCTTTCATGTTCAGTAAGTCAACTTCCCCCAACTCCCAGTAGCCTGAAACACTCTGACCAAATCCACTAATACATCTGTTGAAGTGTTCCCATGGAATAATGTAGTTATTAGCTACTGCCAGTCAAGTCAAATGTATTTATTACATTATTTTACAACACAAATCATAAAAGTTTATCCAAACTTTTGAAACAAAACAGAGGTGGGAAGCATGTGATAGTGCTTTAAGGGAATGTACACAAAGATGTTACGGGGGAGTTTCTGTGGAGACTACTACATGTTTTATGAGTTTGGGAGATGATAGAACTGAAAAAAAAAATCTGACTTAGTGAGTTCTTGTAATCACTCCAGTCATCAAAGACTAAAACTATTGATATCACTTAGTTTTAAAGAAAGCATGGAGAAATTAAGATACCTTCACACACCTTTGAGAGGAGGACACTTTGGAATGACTTTTTAAAGTTACATGTGTTGTGTTTTGTGCAATAAATTTCCTTTGGGGAAGACATTCTATAGTTTTTCTATAAAAGTACCTCCACACACAAGTATATGATGACATTTATATAAAGCCTGGAGGAGATTTATTTGAAAAGTTGTTAGCTACTTTGAAAAACAGAAAATAATACAGATAATTGCCAAAGGGGCATTATTAAATAATGGTCTAAACATAGAATAGAAACTACATTGTGTATATATTACATGCTATATAATTTCTAAATACATAAGTAAATAAAAAAGTCCATGTGCAAAAGGAGAAGATAGAAAAAATAACAGCAAGTACAACACAATCCTGTCTATGCATACATATTCATATTTTATACACATTGAAAGCACAGGAACTCTGGAACCTTAGACACTAAAATCTTAACAGTGATTAAGCACCAGCAAGTAGAATTAGAGCTAAGAAAAGGGTCTCTCAATTTCATCATTTTTGTTTGAAGTTTCCACGTGTACTTTTTTTTATGATAAATTCAGTTCAAATAAACCTTGTTTCAAGACTAGATTTGGATATATTCATGATCTCCTTTATGTTCTTTCTTTTTAATTTTTCTCCAAAACAGTTGAAGACCTGACTAAGTCTTAAATTTGGCCAGCATCATTATTCTTGTTTGCTTGCTTGCTTGCTTGCTTGCTTGCTTGCTTGCTTGCTTGTTTTCTTTTAAACATGTCTCAAGGGGACTAAAATCTAACCTGTAGAAATGTGAAGCTAGGATTATGGACTCGATTTGAAATCCTTCAAATGTTCATTGTCTTCTCCTGCAGCCAAAGGTCTGAGAGAAGACATCTCAGAGTCTCAGAGACTGAGGGTCTGATGCTGCTCAGCTCTCTTCAGTCAGCACTGTAACCTCAGTATTGTTATCATCTGCCACCACAGCTGTAACAGTCCCTCCCTCCACAGGTCATTGACTCTATGAAAACAGCCTGGTATGGTGTAGATGAGGCAAAGCTGTGGTTTGTAGTGAGTAACCACTAGTAACCTTGGGTATCTGGAGAGCACAGGAGTAGTTTGTTTCTATCTCAGCCCTGACAGTAGTGCACACATTCCCCTGCTTGGCTCACCATCTCCTGGTAACACTACAACTCATCCCTGACTAGCCAGTGAGACCCAGAGACCTACATGTATTTTTCTCTATAGTGCTGACATTACAAGAATGGGACATCACACCCAGCTGTTTTACAAAGGGTTGGAGGATCCAACTTGCATCTTCATATTTACAAGCACATTATCAACTGAGCTATCTCCCCAGCCCCAATCACATAGTTTCTATGCACCAAAGTGTGATTCCCTCTTTGCCCTATCTTTTCTACTTTGTTCTCGCCATAGGTAGGACTCCCAACTATCTGCCACACAACAAGCGCCAAAACATTTCTAGCATCTACAAAGTAACCAGAAAATTCTTGCCCTTCTTCTAGGGGACCCCCTCATTGAGCTATTTTAGAAAGAAATGTACAGTTATGACCCTTCATTATATATCCCAAGAGCATAACCTCAGAGTAAGATCTCTTCCATTGTAATCTCAAAATTAATAGAATCAGAATCCCTTCAGAGATTGTTATCCTAAGTATACAGATTGTTAGCTTGCAAAGAATCTATTTGTCTAGGTGGAGTCCAGAGACTGCATTTTTAAATAGACACTGCAATGGTCCTGATGGAGTGGCATACAGGTCACATTTTCAGAAACACTGGATTTTTCAGTTCAGAAAATGTCAGGCCATATTGGCAACACCTGGGAAATAGCACATTTCCTCCAAGCCTAGAAGTCTTTGCTACTGATTGTTTTTTCTTGCCTGAGCTAACGTGAATTAGTTCATCTCTCCTTCGCAGTCATTCAAGCAGCTCTCTTTGAGCCTTCCTCTGCCAATAGCATTCAACTTAGATGTGTCCCATCTGCTCTATAAGCCTGCCATGTTTCTCAATTTGGCCTCTTATTCTTTATCTGTTTTTCATTCATTCCAAACAAAAACAAAATCTGTGCCAGCTTTCCTTATTCCCTCCCTTCACTGCCCACAAGGAAAACATCTCTTGTAGTCCTGATTAGAGACACACACACAAATATAATAAATATTTTGGTTCAAGGCAGAAGAAATACAAGAGTTACCTTGCTCCACAGGCCTCCTGGCCAGAATGTTGGGATGACTGCAGTTTAGTTGTTATTAACACCACAGAGATAGCAACATGTGCTGTCTACTCCCTCCTTGTTCTCTTGTCCCTTAGTACATAATGCTGCATTATTTATCAGTCCCCACTGTCCTTCCCACCCTCCCCCAACACAGAGGATTAACCACAAATGATGGTAACCAATCACAGGCCACCACCACCACACCCAGCTTCGGCTGGCACCTGGCTCTTCAGGAAGCTTAGCTGGAGGACCCAATGTAGAAGCATGCAGGGTGTGTTCTGGAGAGCTGGCTGCCAGCTCAGTGCCTAAGAATGCCCCGGGGTAGATAGAAATGATCTCCCCTCTCTAAGCTCTGGTTTCTACCTGGGTTCTAAAGCCCCATGCCTCCATTTCTGCATCCAAAAGTCAATGGGAGCTAGTGGTGAGAGTTCCTATAGGGAAATTATCGGAATGGTACCCGGTTTTTAGTAAATGCCTATTAAATATGAACAAAGCTGTAAATTTTTATTTACCATAAATTATAAACAGCCTCAGAACACCATCTGGTCAAGTCTTTGTCAGGAAACTTGGTACACCTTGAAGGAAAACTAAGTTTAAAGATGACCGTAGTCTTGAGGACAAGAGACCTGGACATAAATGACTCAGGCCTTAGATTCCTTACTTAAGCACTATAGGTTTAAATCTGGACACTCACAATGGGCTAGATCTCTGTGTGTTTTCTACATATCTTATTCTCACAACAGTTCTGTGTATATTATTATTCCTGAGAGAAAGGTTCTAAGCAATAGAAAAACTAGCTCATGGTCACTCAGCCACTAGATGTTGAAGGTGGGTTAGAATTGTGAAGCCCTCTCCTGTCTCTGTCTCAATCTCTCTCTCTCTCTCTCTCTCTCTCTCTCTCTCTCTCTCTCTCTCTCTCTCTCTCTCTGTGTGTGTGTGTGTGTGTGTGTATTGTATACATGTTTGTGTATGACCACATGTGCAGATGCATGTGCACCTGTATCCAATGTATATGTAGAGGCCTGAGGCCAACAACATTGGGTGTCTTGCTTCATTGCTCACTGCCTTATTTTTTGAACCAAAGTTTCTTGTTGAACCTGAGACCCAACAATCCCAGTGCATGGGTTGTCTAGAAAATCCTCCTGTCTCCATCTCCCCTGTCCTGGGATTAGTGACAATGCATCACTGTACCTAGTTTTTATACATGCATTCTGAGAATTAAACTCAGGTCCTCAATTCAAGCAGTTGGGACAAGAGAGAAGAGCCACACGATGACCTACATGGAAGCAGGCACCGTCCATTCATGCCATACTCTTCAAAACACTGCCACCCCACTGGGATTACAGAAAAGAATAAGTCACGTATTCATACTTCATCTTGAAGGAAAGAGAAGACAATATTATCTCACAGAACTGGAGTGAACCAGCAAGCCCAACCATCCCCAAATTAGATTTCAGTTCTCCATGCACATTGGAAATTAAATGATACTAAGGAGACTGAGCCATCCTTGCTTGTCCTGGATTCCCCTGGGCTTTGTATCAAAAGTCTAAGGCAAATAAAATGTGTGCCACCATCTGACTCCAAACCAGAGTTGGGATAATGCACTGGACTGAAATATTCATAAACACAATCCTTTTCAGACCCAATAATTAACAGTGTTCTCTCTATCTCCCTCTCTCTCCCCCTGTCTTTCATGTATGTATGTATGTATGTATGTATGTATGTATGTATGTATAAATATATACTTTTATCGATCCTGTATCACTTTATGAACAGAAAAGTTCACAAATATTGCAAAAATTAATCCTAATGAAGTAATAAAAATATTAGTACATACAAAAGTAACCCTAAAATTGTTTAGTCTTACAAAAGTTTAGATGTCTTTATACAAAAAGCTTCAAAGTCAAGAGCACTAATATTCTCCCCTTTTTTACCCAACAGCCCACATTGCAATCATACTGTTGTTATTTTTCTCCTACTGTGAGTTGAGACCACTTTGTGGCACACAGAAAAACAAGTAAGGACAGGTCCTTTTGCCTAGTGATTAAACTTCTATTCACTGTCCTTTCAAGTATTTCCAATGAAATAAGCCACACCTGGAGCAATCCTTGACTTGCTTCATAAAATTGCAAAGTCAGAGCTACATAAGATTCTGTGTTGTTCCAAGCAAATTAAAAATGGAACATGCTGACAGGTGTTGACCAAATTTTGCAGGAGGCAAAAAAATGAAAATGGAGAACTAGCATCTGGACAAGGTGATGCCAGATTCCAGCCTGCAGCATAGCCCTCTAGCTGAGCGATTATCTATGGAGAACCCTGGATGTGGCCACAGTTCCTTTGCTCTTCAGGCTCCTCCAAGCATGCCTTCCTGCTGTCCTTCATTTCAGCCTGCCTGTCCCAAACCCTCCTTAACAAGTTGCCTGCACTTATTCCTTGTGTCTTCCCAAAGGCCCTTTTAAAAGACCTTTTCAAATTCAATTTCTTCCCAGACAGCAATGAATGCTAGTTGCTGATACCAATCAGAATCTCCTCTTGCAGCCAGGGTCTGAGTAGGTGAACATCACATTTTCCACTCTTATCATAATCCAGCAGATGCTGTTTGCCAACATTGATTACATACATAATCATGTATCTATACATCTCCAACTAGCAAAAGTCTTGTCTTCTAACTTCATCGAAAGCCAGAACTAAAGGGTTACTTAGAGGTTATCAGGGCCTGAGGATGAGTCTTGAAGGACACAGTGCTTCCAAGTAATGTCACAGGAGAGGAAGAACTGCGGAGAGAACATGTCAAATGTGGTCTCCAGGGTCCCGGGACAAGAGTCTTTTCACCACAGTAAGAAGAGACACCTATGCCTCCCACCTTGACACCATTTTGACTAGTTTGGACCAATAAGGAACATGAGCTGGTGATAGATCAGAACCTTAATAGGTCATTGCTAAATTGAAGTGGTGGGTGATTGTGCAAATTTTCGTGCTGCATGGGCCATGGAAGACGGTATCTCCACTCATTCATTTCTCCCCTACTTCCCCAGCCTTAAAATTGCTTTCTAATTAAGTCAGTGTGGCTTATCCCTGTTAGTAAATTTTCTAATGCGTTATTAATTACTCTAAACGTCAACTGCAGCTCATTTCAGCACAGTCAGGAATGCCGCAGCACATTTCCTGAAAACGGCCAGCCTGTTTTCTAAACAACTAGTGCCACCATGTGGGCAAAAATACGCAGATTCTTGTGGGGGGAAAAAAAACCAGCAAGCCATCAGAAAAACAAAACAATTACTGAATGTCTTAACTGGTTAAGAAGAAAGTGTATGTGTTATTCTCTTCTTGCCTTTGTTTCAACCTGTATCCCCACTACCCATCCTTTTCACCATGGCTTGCCACTCTAGAAATCCCATGGTTCCTTCAAACCAGGAAATAACACTAAAAGTTTATTAGGTCAAAGGATTTGTCCAAAAGCTCACACCTAGTTAGCTTCAGTGTTCCACCAAAGTCAAGGGTCCAACATGGAAATCAAGCACCACTGTCTCACTACTGGTGACTGCCCCCTTTCCCCCCACCACCATGGATGCCTTTTCCTAGTTCCTCAAACAGTAGAGATATTAAATGCTTCTAAGCATTTAACAATGAGTTCAAAGCACCGGAATCCAGTTGCAGAGAGGGAGCAGTGATAAGCAAAGGGGTCAAGACCAGGCTGGAGAAACCCACAGAAACAGCTGACCTGAACAAGGGGGAGCTCATGAACTCCATTCTCATAGCTGAGAAACCAGAATAGGACTGACCCAGACCCCCTGAAATGTGGGTATTAGTTAGGAGGCATGGGAAGTCTATGGGGCCTCTGATAATGGATCAGTATTTATCCCTAGTATACGAATGGACTTTGGGAGTCCATTCCACATAGAGGGATACTCCCTCAGCCTAGACACATGGGGCAGGGCCTGGGCCCTGTTTCAAATGATATGACAGACTTTGAAGACTCCCCATGGAAGGCCTCACCCTCCCTGGGAAACAGAAAGGGGATAGGATGGGGGTTGGTGGGGGAAACGGGAGTATGGGAGGGTGCAGGAACTGGAATTGATATGTAAAACAAGCTTGTTTCCAATTTAAATTTATGTATGTATGTATGTATATGTACATAAACAATGAATTCAAAGGTCAGAGTAGGATGGAGCTAGTCTAATGTTCTCAGAGCTAGTATTCATGTTTGAGAACCAAGCATGCCTATCCTAAAAATCAGAAAACAGAAGTGGTGTTGACAGGACACCACAGTGGAAAATTCTTTTGTTTCATACACAAAACTGTAAGTCTTACTCAAAGCCCTACCTCTTTTAACCAGTGTGAATTTGGGCATATTCCTAAGTCTCCTTGATACCACTTTTTTTTTTTTTTTTTTCATTTTAAAATTGGAGTAATGAGGCTGGAGAAATGGCTCAGCAGTTAAAAGCACTTACTGATCTTACAGAGGACCTAGGATCAATCCTCGGCACCCACAAAATGGCTCTCAATCATGTGTAACTCCAGTTCCAGGGGATTCCATGTCCTCCTCCAGCTTCTGTGGGCATGTGGATGCATGTGGTACACAGAAGTGCACACACATATGTGTCAAAATAATAAAACAAAATCTTTTTTCAAAACTTATAAAATTGGAATAACAATGTGTGCCTGGTAATATCCCTGGAAGAATTAAACAAGTTAATAGGAGTGAGATACTTAGCACACCATTAAGTCGATGTCCCAGTCTTCCTCAAAACACTTTCCTTGCACAGTCTCCTTCAGTTTGCTTAGTGGCAATCCCTTACCTCAGTGAGAGTTCTTGATCATGACCCAGTCACATTCACTGTTCTTTCCTGAACCCTCACATCCAATCAGTCAGTAATTTTTAATCTTCTTAAAATCATGAGGGATATTTCACTACTCTGGTCAAAAGCATCTGTGCTGCTTCTCCATCTTAGTTAAATCTAACACCAAAGGTCTCACAAAAGCCAAGAGCAGATCACCTCCTCCCTCTTCTACTCTTCCCACTACATTGCAGCTGCTCTGGACTCCTTGTGCTTCCCAAAAAGCCCAGACATGCTGTTACTTACTGAAATACCACTTCAGACACCACTGTGCTAGTCGGGGAGCTCCAGAAGGAGTGAGGGGATATACGTACATCCTTACATTCATACACACACACACACACACACACACACACACACACACACACACGAGGAAGAGAGAGAGAAAGAGACAGTCTGCTTTCTAGATTTTGTGTTCCCAAAGAATCTCACTGCCTCACAAGGATGGAGCTGTAAAAGGCCACCATGTGACCTTACCATGAACTATGTGAGAGGAAGTCCAGCCAGACAAGAGAAAAAGGGAAGCAACTGGTCATGGGGGGGAGGGGTTCTGACATGATAATAATTAAATTTATGGATTAAATAAACTCCAATCTCATAGGCTTCTAAGTGATGAAGTCATGAAATTCCATGCACTACTTAAGCAAGGTTGATTTTTGGATTTGACTTGTTTTGTTGGTAAGATCCTGTAAAATAGGCTGAGTTGCCTACAGTTCACAATCCTCCTGCCTCAGGCTCCCTAATAGTGGAACTGCAGGCATATATGTGCATTTACACTGGGCTGAATTTAGGTTTTTGTCCTTCAAAACCATACTAAATCCAAAGAAACAGAGATCTCCTTCTTCTGTCCTTATGAGTTTCCTTAGAAGTTTTGACTTCCTGGAAAATCACAGCAGTATCACAAGGAAAACTTCCCTGCAATCCACTGTGTGTTTGGAACTTTAACATTTTCCTTGCTACTGAGGAAGTCCCTGCTTTGGTAGTTTTTTGGTTTTTTTTTTTTTCTTGAAGAAGATCAATTTGGGTTTCTCATTTTCCCCCTTTTTAAAATGAATATAAATTCATTTTACATGGTGATGTGTTTCCTAACGACAATTTGTTCAAGTATGTCACGTACTCTGACCATGTTTACCATCCTCATATCCTTCCCTTCCTCCCATCTATCAAGTCTATTGAGATGAAGCCAGGTGCAGGAACACACCCTCCCCCACCAGCACCTGGGCTGAGACAAGAGGACACTGAGTTTAAGGCAAGCTGGGCTCCATAAGTAATTCAATGTCAGTCTGGGGTACAAAGCAAGATCCTGTTCCAATCAAAAACCCACAGCTGAGAAAGTCTTGGGCCATAGTGAGGAACTTAACTACTATCGGTTAGATAAACTGACATGGGGCCACACTGCCTTTTACTGTCTGTATTTAAAACCATAGACAAATGCTACTGTCAGCCTTAATCACTGAAGCTTCTCTTTGCAGAAACCCAGTAAATGCAGAGGTTCATGACTGTTTATGTTGCTGCAGGTAAGTGATACTTGACTGTTCAGCCCTGTGGAAGACATACAGGGCATTCTACTAGTCCCTCAAAGTCTTAGTGAGCAGTGAAGAAGAAGAAGAAGAAGAAGCAGAAATTCCATTTGAGCAGGAAAGTAGGAGAAGTGACCAGACTCTGGCCAGCTTGAGTGTGGCAAGCATAGCTCTGGCAGGCCTTGCCCTTCTCTTCCTATCCCTCTGCCTTGCTAAAAACCATTAGATTACATTCCTAAAGCTAGCCACCAAGGTCCAGCTATCAAAGTATTGAAGTTCAGCAATCAAAAGCCCCCTTCAGCTCACCTCATTAATATGACCAATTAAAATTACATACCTCATCCAGACAGATTTCCCCTTGTACCTTTATAAACTGCCATTTGTCTATGAGCCGCATCTGTCTTCTATCTACCAAAGGCAGATCTCTGTGTCCCCCTCCCCCAAGACAAATACCCCTTCCCTCTCTTCCTTGTTCTCGTCTCCTTCTCCCTCATCCTCTATATCCTGTCTCTATCTCTTATTCTTTGCTCTCTGTCTCTCTGGGGCAAATAAATCTTTGTGCTGAGAGCTTGGTCTTGGGTGTCTTGATCTGATACTTTTCCTTTCATAAGGGGGCTGCAGAATGCTATCTTTGGGGAATGACATAGCCATTGCAATCAAGATCCCACAGCATCTAATGTTGCCTGAATTAGGCATGCACAAGACTGGGCCTCTCCAGGTCCATCATGAATCAGGGAGGGTCTCCTGTGACTCTACCCCTCCCTGCTGAACTATTGGCTCCTGATGGATTTTAGGAATCTAGTGGTCATTGTCTTACTGGTGAGACAACTAGACTGTAATAGATAGCTTGAAACCTGTAATCACATAGATGGACTTGTTTAAACCTAGGAGGTCACAAAATAAAACAAAAAGGCATGAGTATGGAAAAAAGAGACTAATCTGGAGGGAGGTTGACAGGGGTGATAGGGAGAGCAGAGAGGGTAGGGGTGAGAGTAATCAGAATGCATTATATACATGTATGAAATTGTCCAAGAAAAAATTAGTAAAGTTTATTTTAAAATGTACAAATCATTTGGGTGAAAAGAGAGAGAAATAGATGAGTGTGCATTGCTTGTACATGCAGAGAACATCCCATAAAAGATGGATGGGAACTTGCACACACTGGCTGCCTTCTGGAAGGAGAACTGGAAGGAGAGGCTCCAGGCTGTACGATGTATTTTTTAAATTTGGAGAGTCTTAGATCAGAATTAGATCTGTCCTCTACCCTCCAGAGCTGCATTCTTCATGTTCCATCAGAGAGAGCACAAATTTCGGTCTGGATCCCAGTGGCCCCATTGTCTTTTTCCAGCCATGTTATTTCTTCTCCTTTCTAATGAGGTAATCCAGCACTATGATTCAGTACCTTCCTGTCTGATCTAAGATAATTCCCCCATCACAAAACCCTTAGCTTATTCAACATCTGCGAACCCTCTGCTATGTTGGTAACATGGTCAGGTTCCAAAAAGTATGACTGGATATCTCTGGGAGTCATTGCTCAGTCTCCATAGCTATCCTAAGAGAATAGCTAAAAGACATTAACTATTTATGAGCTGCAGTGAATGTCTTACACAAATATAAGACACTATTAATAGAGGGAAATAATAGTAAGATACATGAGAATTCCTCACACAATCTTCTCAATTTCTCTGTAAATCTGAACTCTTATTTTTTTACAGTCTATTAAATTAGATAACACTAAATGTGCAGCTAGCTACCATGTGTCCCCAAGAATTGGGCATCTGGGCATAGGTCCTAGAACTATAAAATTATGTTCCTGAAAAATGTCTGCCAATATTTACAGCAACCTTCTGAGTCATGTGTTGAAATTTGTTACCCAGAAAATAAATCCAAAAGAAATGCTTTGATTTTCCCTTAGCCTGGGATTTCAGAATTTCACGTATCCCACAAACAATTAATGTGGATGAAATCAAGCCATTATCCCCAAATGTGGAAATTGACATGGAGAAGGATTTTGAAAGTGTGTGTGTGTGTGTGTGTGTGTGTGTGTGTGTGTGTGTGTGTGTGTGTTGGGTGAGTAGGTGCATGCCATGATGCACATATGAAGTTCAGAGGAAAACTTTGTAGAGTTAATGATCCCCTTCACCTTTGTGAAGGTTCAGGGTATCAAACTAAAGTCACAGGCTTGTGCAACAAGTGCCGTTACCCACTAAGTCATCTGGCCAGCCTCAAGGGGGATTTCTAATACATAGTCTATGGGCTTATAAAACTGTAGCAGCTCACTTGTGTGCAAAACTGAGCTCTATCTGCTTTGCCTGGAAATCCCATACACAGTCTATCTCCAGTCCCATGGATTCAAACAACCATGGAACAAAACGTTATGTCTTGGAAACATATACAGACATTTGTTTTTGCCATTATTCCCTAAACATTACTATATAACAATTATTCAAACAACACATCGCAGTACATACTATGCATAAATAGAGAATATTTAACATATAAAGACACTGTGCATAGGTTATATACAAGTTCAACACTATTTTATGTAAAAAAAAAAATGATTGTCACAACGTTGATATTGGTGGGGGCCATAAAACTAATCTACACAGATGTGAAGAATCATAATATGGAATGTTTTTCTATTTTTTCTACACAGGATGTATAATGCATGTGACAATAACTCGTTAAAATATGACACACAAGACCCTAAGTTCAACAATGATGACATCAAGAATCATTTTCTTCATACACCCTTGCTGGTTCACACGCCCCTTTGTTGTAACCAAAAATCCTTGGTTTCCTATACCTTTCAAAGTCACAGAAACCATATTCCCAATTCTCCTCACATTCTTCTCCCCATGAACTCCTGGGGACCATCAAAGAATGGATACATCAAAGATGTTCCCAATGCACCATGGAGATGGGCAGCCTCTCCAGATAAAGAAAAGTCAGTCTTTTCTGGGGCAGCCTCTTCATGCTGGACATCCTGAACATAGCAGATGTCACCAGTCAACTGGGATGTGTGACCCAGTTTACCCATAGCAATCTATTCACATCCCCAGGTTTTCTTACTCAAATAACACCTGCAGGATTATTTAACATCTCTATTTAAAGTGACTTGTGTTTTTAACTTGAATTCACTTGCTTAATTGTTTGAATTGTTTTAATGATATCAAATGTTAGTAACAGAAATAGAATAGAATAGAATAGGCTCTCTGTTAGAAAGGAAAGGTAATCAATACAGACAAACATGTCCCAAGTCCTGCCAGAACCACACATACCTTCTCCATCCCAAACTAAAGGACTGAATGAACATTGGCAATTCAAGTTACTCTTAACATTTGCCTCATAGTAATGTGTGTTCACTTGCTGTCCCCTTGCAAGCAATAGAAATCCATTCTATGTTCCACAATAGAGTGTTGTGAAACACAAAAGAATATGACGTCTGAGGATCCTTTCAGTCTGACTCATGTTACCAGTCACTTTGTGTCTATAGCTGTCCAGCTACTCATTTAGGAGAATGACCAGTGGGTGGCAGGATTGAAACATATATAGCAGATATAAGGCTTTTCCTGATATACTAATAGCCTCATTGTTTACAGCTCTGCAGCTGCTGTTTGTAGCTCTGCAGCACGCTCCATGGCTCTTCCTCCTCACCTGCTAGTTGTCTACATCTGCCTCTATGTCTCCATGGAAAACAAAAGATCAGTAGATCATGCCATGTGAGAACCAGAACTAAGAAGTCTTTATGTTTGTTGGGGAAAGATACCAGCCTCCTCTCCTCTCACTCCCCATGAATTGTGACCTTTAAAACTAGGCAACTTGAAGAATCAAGGTCCCTACCTTGGGTTCAACTTGAGGATTTAAACTAATCAACCACCTGGAATTTTAAAGCATCAGTGCTGTGTTAGACAGAGATTACAGATTACAGTAATGTGCTGCGTGGACACTACAGGTTAACTAAATAAATGGCATGGAAACTGTCACTGTCAATGAAGAGATGAGTGCTAAAGGACATGGGGGAGCCCTGAGAAATGCAAGCTTTGATGGGACAGACCTAGGCCCTCTGCACATGTACAGTTGTGTAGTTTGGTCTTCTTATGGGACTCCTAACAACAGGAACAGGAGCTGTCTCTGACTCTGTTACCTGCTTTTGGAACTTTCCTCCTATTGGGTTGCCTTGTCCAGCCCTAATAGGAGAGGCATTGCCTAGTCTCACTGCAACTTGATATGCCACAGCTGGCTGGTATCCATGGGCGGCCTGCCCTTTTCTAAAGAGAAAGGAGAAGGGGATGTAGGGAAGGAACTTGGAGGAGAGGAGGGAGGGAATAGAAGCTAGAGAAAAGTATTTAATTAGTTGATTCATTAAAAGAGAAATCAAATTTTAAAAAAGAAATGCAAGTTTTCAGGAAGATTAATAGGTGATCACATGAATCCTCTTTCCCAATATCCCATCACATCCAACAGTAAAGAGAGGTTTATTTTACTAAAAGATAGGAATAAAAACTAGTCACGTGCCAGAAACTCCAGAGGAAGCTGCTTTGTGTTAGCAGAATGACAGGTGAACACAGTATGCTTTTGACCACCTAGGGATGCCACAGCTATGCCACAGATTGTAAACTAAATAGCAAACATTTCTTTTTGATACTATAGAAGGCTGAAGTTTCAGAGGAAGGAGATGGTAGGTTTGCTTAAGAGTCCCCTTCTCGGAGGAGAGGAAAGTGCGTGCGACTAGGAAGACTGAGTCAGGGGAGGAATAGGAGACAGAAGAGAGAGAGAGAGAGAGAGAGAGAGAGAGAGAGAGAGAGAAAGAAAGAGAGAGAGAGAACATAAAAGAGGGGGCCATTATTGGTTTGAAGAGAAAACTAAACCTAAAGAAATGTCTAGAGACCTACAAGACTGACTCCAACTAACAATTTGAGCAACAGTGGAAAGCCTACCATAAATGCCCTTTTCTAATAATGAGATTAACAACTAACTTATCCGCCATCATGGAGCCCTCATCTAGTACCTGTTGGAAAGAGAAGCAAACACCCATAACTAAACACTAAGTTGAACTAGACTCCAGATGCAGAGAGAGAGGACAAGACCAGGTCGTAGAAACACATACAGACAGCTGACCTGAACAAGGAAAACTAATGCCCCCCCCCAAGACTGATAGCTGGGAATCCAGCATGGGACTGACTCAGACCCCCTGAATATGGGTCTCAGCTAGAAGGACTGAGCAGTCTAAGGGACCTCAGACAGTGGAACCAGGATGTATCCCTGGTGCACAAAAGGACCTTGCGGACACATCCCCCATGGAGGGATACTCCCTTAACCTAGAGACAGGAGAGAAGTCCTAGTCCCTACTTCAAATGACTTGACAGATTTACATGACCCCACCTGGATGGCATAGCCCTGCAAGTGGAGTGGAGGTGGGGGAGGGGAGGGGAGGGTGGTCAGGGTGCATGTGAGGGGGGAGAGAGGATAAGAGGGAGGGAGAGAGGGAGGGAGAGGGAACTGGGATCAACATGTAAAATAAAAAATAATTAAGTACTTTTTTTAAAAGTCCCCTTCTCTTGGCTTGTAGGTATTGTTATACATTTTGTCTTATTGCTGTAGTATTATTTATCTCTGGCATATCTCCATCTTGCTTTTCTTAAAGACGCTGGTCATAGCACATGAGGATTTCACCCTTACGTCCTTAATTACTTCCCAAAGGCCCCATCTCCAAGACAGTCACACTAGAGCACACAACTTAGTCCATGATGCAGCTCAAATCCACTCTTTGATTTTTCCAGAGAGACAGCTTAGAAGCAAAACAGGGAAGGAAAAGAATGAAGGAAAATAAAGAATGAAAGAAACTAAGTGCCCTGATGACAGAACTGAAGATGGCTATGAGCCACAGTCAAGTCCCAAGGACAACATTCAACTTGAAAATGGAAAGAGAGGTGACCCTGAAGAACAGAGTCACTCAAAGTAAAAGTAATTTGGAGAATGAAGCTGGTTAAATGGGCTCAAGGACAGAAATCGCACCATCACTTCAGTAGATGTGGAAAAGGCTTTGACGAAATCTTACATTCCTTTGTAATAAAAAGTCCTTAAGAGACCATCAATAAGACAGGCTACATATGACAGACCTATAACCAGCCCATACAAAGAATACCCAAAGCATTTCTACTATTATAAAATCAATAACAAGATAAGGGTTATAAGGAAGAGAGCCCAGCCCACTGTGGGTGGTGCCATCCCTAGAATACCAAGATAAGGGTTATAGGGCTGGTTTTGTGTGTCAACTTGACACAAGACAGTCATCGGAAAAGAAGGTTCATCAATTGAAAAAAAAAAAAATGCCTCCATGAGACACAACTGTAAAGCATTTTCTCAATTAGTAACCAATGGAAGAGAGCCCAGCCCACTGTGGGTGTTGCCATCCCTAGAATGGTGGTCCTGTGTTCTATAAAAAAGCCAGCTGAGCAAGTTTGAGAAACAAGCCAGTAAGCAGCACCCCTCCACAGCCTCTGCATCGGCTCCTGTCTCCAGGTTCCTGCCCTGCCAGAGCTGAGTTCCTGTCCTGACTTCCTTCAGTGATGAACAGGAATGTGTAAGTGTAAGTCAAATAAACCCTTTCTTCCCCAACTTGCTTTTTGCTCATGGAATTTTGTCACAGAAATAGAAACCCTAAGGCAACGGTGTTCATCATCATTCATATGCAATGTAGTGTTTGCATTCATCACTAGAGCAATAAAACAAGAGACAAAAGTAAAAGGAAATAGAGAAGTAACCATCTTTATTTGCAAATGATATGATTCTATAAAGAAATATCCTTAAGAATCCAAGAGAGGTCAGATCTGATAAACACCTTCAGGAAAATGTCAAGATGCAAAATCAACATACAAAAATCAGTATTCTTCCTCTAATCATGTAACAATCATGCACCATCCACCACATTCTAAAAACATACCTTGGAATGAGTATAACTAAGTAAGTGAAAAATCTCGGTGGGAACATTAAAACTTTAAAGAAATGAGTCAAAAAGCACCTTAGAAGGTGTAAAGACTTCCCATACTCATGGATTGAAAGAGTTAATATTGTGAAAATGGATTACCACTGTAAGTAATCTGATGGGAGATGCCATTATGTATATATGTTTCTCATATTGGTTAATGAATAAAGCACTGTTGGCCAATAGAAAAGCAAGATAGGAGGGACTAGGAGACAAGGAGGAAAGAGTCAGGATGGAGAGCCTGGAGAGAACAGAACCGCCATTCCTCCGCTCTCGGTAAGACCACGTGGAAATACATAGAAATGGGTTAATAATTAAGAGAGAGCTGGCCGATAAGAAACTAGCACCTGGCCAATAGCATTGTATCAAATACAGAGTCTCTGTGCGTTATTTGGGGCTGGAGGCATGGCGTCAGGACAAGACCAGGCGGCAGGCAGAAAAACCGTACTCCTTACAGTAATCCACAGATTCAATACAATTGCCATCAAAGTCAAAATACCCTACAAAGGAGAGGAAACATAAAAACATAAAAGCTTAAGTTGTTTAACTAAGAAAATATCTTGAGGTCTAAAAAGATAATTTGAGTTGGTAATACAAGTCACAATAGAAAATGGTTTAGGTATAAAACTTTGGACTCACCAAGATAGGATAGCTAATAGAATAGTTTTTCCAAATTTGCCAAATATAAATGGACTGGATGTTATGCTTGTAATCCTTACTTGATAATTGTTCATATTGTATATAGTTTTACTGTGCCAGAGTTAAAACCTTTCCTTTTTATTTTGACAAAAAAGGAGGAAATGTGAGATATTCAATTATACTCTGAACTCTGAGTTTGCATTTGCACTGACTAAATAAAATCAACCTTGGGTCAGGAGTCCTAGTTAGCAATTAGCTAACAAAGAGTAATCATGGAGAGTCAAAGGGTGTTTAGGATTGCTTTGGCGATCTAGGATTTTTCTGCTTCCTTTGGGTTTAGGAATTTTTTTTTCTAGACAGGGTCTCTTTGTGTAGCCCTAGCTGTCCTAGAACTCCCTCTGTAGACCAGGCTAGCTTCAAACTCAGAGATTCACCTGCCTCTGAATCTTGAGTGTATGGGGGGTGGGACAGGGGATTGGAGGGGAAAATGGGAGGATGGTAGGGAGAGGGAACTGGGATTGGTATGTAAAAATTAATTAAAAAAAATAACTATTCTTTAAACCCATCAGAGATCCAAGAAGAGTAAACAGAAGTACAGAGCAAGCAACTTACAAAACTGTATGTAAAGATTCAGGCATCATGCTGGTCTGCCCCTGTCACCTGGCAGAATGCACTCAGGCAGTACCCTGGTCACCCCTGGGTTCCATGGCTAAGCAGTCTGCATGAGGGTGCAAAGGACCCCCTTAAAAGAAATGGGAGCTTAATATTTGTAAATAACTTATAGGAAGGAATGGGTGGTATATATATTTTGTTATATATTTTGTTTTTGTAATGGAAGCTTAATATTTGTAAATAGCTTATAGGAAGGAATGTGGTATATATATTTTGTTAATTTGAAATAGATCTTTACACCTTTAAATTTTTATCATCATTGAAAAATACATAACAGCTTAGAAATATTTGAGACTTAGCACAGTTGAACTTAAGTTACATAGTTAGCTTACATTCGCATATATAGTTAAATTTAAATCACATGTACAGAGATATGCAAACAAAAATGCACAGATGTATCAAACAGGACTTGTAAAAGTAAGAAGAATTCGAGAACCAGAGTGTAATCTCTGACTTGCACATTGTAGCAAGCAGACAGGACATTTAAAGAGATAGTAGACTTAAAACTGTCGGTGACAAGCAGATTTGTTATAGGTGGAGAGAGCAGATCTGCAGCAGATATTTTTGTGTGAAATGGGTGCCCAGCGGGGCCCTGAAATGACACTTGCAACAGAGTCAGTGAAAGAAGAAATTAGAGACAAAGAAATAAAAGGCAAAAAGTAAATTAATTATTATTGGCTTCGGGGTTTGTTGGCAAAACTGACTAGGCTGCCCCTCTGACTAGGCAGCTGGCTCATCAAAGGGAGGAACCACATAGGGTGAGTCTAGGCCACATGGTTGCTCTTTGTCAAGATGGGCTGTGCCCATGCGCTGTAAGATATCTTACAGATTTTAAATTATATGCACTCAGTAAGACACACATAAAGTACTTAGACATTCAGAATCACACAAATGGGGCCACACCATACACGGCATACATACATCTTTTTTCATACATATAAAAGGGGAAGGAAACAAAAGTATTCGAGCAGATGCCTTAGTCTCAGGCCAGTCCACTGTGAGCCGCTGAAATCTTCATGGAAGAGAAACAGGGTAGTAGTGCAGCTGGTTGAGAAAGAGGAAGCTGCCATCCCGGGCTGGATGGAGCAGCAGCAGCAGAGCTACAACAAATGGGAGAGTGAGACATTTGGAACAGGAGCATAAGATGCCTAGAGAAACTGAGTGTTCCCACGTGGAGGGAGGATCCCACCCGGAGAAAGGCTTGGCCATGGCGGGAGGCATCAGGCAGGGTGACAGGCAGGAGAGAGTTTTAGCATGCCAGAAACAGGACGGAAACAGACAAGGGAAGAAAAGCAGAGGCCGCATTTCTAACTAAAGATGACTGGTAGACTGTAGGGTGCCAATAAGTGGCCACATGGTTTGATAAGGGGTTGGGGGCTCACAGTTTCCACGAGTGAGGTAGAGAAGATCCAAAGCCTATAATCTCCAGCATCTTAGAGACTAAGAGAGGATTATATACAAGAGGCACAGGCTGATTTTGTGGTCCGTTGAACCCAAAGCCTGAGAGAAGCTCAGTACTGGGGTTTTTCACCAGGCCAAAAAGGTGAGAGACCATGGTCTCGATGAGTCCTAACTCATGGAAGCATGGGCAGAGTTAGGTGCAGGGTGGGCTTACTGAACCTCATAGCACCAAATGTTAGGATAAAGCATGAGAGGGACCTTGGTGGATTCCATGGCAGGTGAAGGTGACCAAAGAAGAGGACAAATATGCCAGGCAGACAGAGCTTAAGTGAGAAATTTTATTAGAAAGGGGAGGGAGGAGGAAGAAAAGAGAAAAGAAGTAGAGACACAGAGACAGAGAGAGGACAGAAGAGAAGAGGGAGACAGGAAAAGTCCTGTCTGCCCCAGGAGTACAACAGGAAAGAGAAAGGGAGCGACAATATAAGGGGGGGGGGGGAGTCTTTCTTTTAAAGGGGTCCTTTGCACCTGCATGCTGACCAAGATACTGCCTGAGTGTATTCTGCCAGGTGACAGGGGCAGACCAGCATAATGCCTTAATCCTTACACTATAGAACTGGCAGAAGCAGCTAGCTTCCTGGAGAGTCACAAAAGATTCATCTGCAATGTTGAGTATTGTTCTGAGAAGTTATTGGTAACAGGAGCCGTGAATATTAACAGTCTTTGACCTACTAATTTCCCTTGAAGGAATTGACCTTTAAGTCATAGTGGAACAATGATTAACACACAAAGGTTCATTATAAAAGCAAATAAAGTAGAAATTACCAGACTTTGACCTTAGAGAAATAATTAATTTACCATAGATGGCCGAATATGTAGGCAAATGTGCACCCTTCAAACAAATTCTCCAACATTCTAACTACAAAAGGAAACCCTTTGTGAATAAGCTTGGTTATATAAACAGAAAACATGTTACAAGATAACAACTAAAGCTTCCAAGTTGTTCCGATTTCCAGCTGTTTTCCAATTGTTAATCCTCCATTTTCTCCCTGGGTTATGATTCTTGCTACTCCCCTGCTTAGTTCTGGGGGTTTCCCCTCTGAAGATGCTGACTGGAAGTAACTCCTGCCTGTCAGTGTCTAGTATTCAGCCCTTGCAAAGCTGCTTCCCTGCTGTAGAAACCAAAAACAGCCAGCGACCTCTCCCCAGAGGAAGCCCTTAAGAGACATGGTAGCACTGCCCTCAGCCCCAAGACAGTCATGAATCCAACATCACTTTATCCCCTTCAGAATCTTCTCTAAAGACAGCAGTGTCTGTAGTTACTGTTTCTAAGAACATGAAAATTCCTTTGTTATAAAGAAATTACACTCTGTGTTGTTCAGTAAAGCAGTGTTCAGAAAGGGAACTGCTCTAGTCTGGTAAGAATTAGAATGAAAGAGGTTATTTGGGGTGGATAAAATGCTGGAAGTTCAATTTAGGATTGAAGATTTTGTTCTAGTATTGACAACAGCAACTTATAAAAAGGAAAATTTAGGCAAGGCTTATGGGAACATAGAAAGTGCATCCCAGTGTGAATGAAAACTGAAAAATTGAAAGTGGTAAGAACACACATCCCCACACACAGATGCATCCATGTTTCTAGAAGTAAGCTTTGCAATTTACCTAATTTTACCATTATGATAAACATTCTAAACTGTTCTAAATCTATTACACATGTGTGTGTGTCATATAATATATATTCCTCCTTCACCTGCTAAGCATTTTTATTTAGTTGTCTAAAACAAAATGCACACTGTCTATTATATATATATATATGTATGTATGTATATATATGTATAGATATATATATGACTAGTTTCCATGTCTGCCCCAACAAAAAACTCCTGGGTTCATATTGTACCTGAAAAGTTTGCAATAAAAAGATACAATTACTTGAAACAATATTGTTGCAGAGAAAAAAAACACATTATTTCAACCACGTTGTGGGTAATTCATGAAAAAGAATTCTAACTTCATCACCTTTTGGGACAAAATATAAATCCTAACCAGGAGCACTGGAAAGAGCTCTTCTATTCTTCCTACTCAAGACCTATCTTGCTGCCTGGTGCAGACAGTCTCTGCTTTCAACTGCTTCAAAGGCAGGACAACAGGCAGCCATTGGAAACCACACAAGTCAGATTCCAGCATCTGGGAGCTTGCTCAGTGTGTAAGAGCACACAGAGGAAGGCTGTAAGTGCCTGTATAACCCCAGCCAGCCTGCCAGGCTAGCCCAAACTGAGTTTCCAGTTCAATGAGAGGCTTTGTCTCAAGACAATAAGGCAGAGAATGATAATGAAAAGACACTCAACATCTTCCTCTGGCCTCCACACCCAAGGGCATCAAAAGGCACCACACACATGTATACAGATGTGCGCACACACACAGAGAGAGAGAGAAAGAGGTAGTCACCACTCACGTATGCATGACCCAAACACAACGCACACACAAATGGGACTATAATTCAGACACTTCCATTGTTCAAACTATAGATCAACCAAAAGCTTACCAAAAGCTCTTTCATGTGATGCTGCTATCCATGTTGAAAATTTATTCTGAGGGTCCCAGTGCTCTGGAAGACACAACAATATTGGATCGGTGGGTCGCAGTCATCCTGCAAACCTCTGACTGACAGAACATACTTTATTCCATGAAGAATACTAAAAAGATGCACACTGAATCAGGATGCAGTCACACTGAAGCACTTTTCAAATAGTCAGAAGCAAGCCTGACACAGATGGGGGGGGGCGGATGGGGGAGTCTATATCTTACTCAACTCAGTAGTGCATGAAGGAACATATATGTTGCTAAAGCTGACACAAAGGAGAAACAAAAAGTAACCAAAGAATGGAGATTTTTGTATAGGTCATCAGAGAAATGAAGAAAAGAAATGCCTGCTTAATAGACACAGATCTAGTTATCTATCCTACAGAGTATCAACTTTGGGTTTTTTTAGTTGCCCCCCACCCAGGGATAGCAAAAAGCTGTAAGTTAATACCTAGCTTCAATGTCTAGTCTCTTAGAAAATATCACTAATAGCAAAGTCACAGGTCCTCTAATGTAAAATTCGAAATAGTTTTAAGTAAGTGTATTAAAACATGATGCAATTTCTTATTTCAAGTTTTGGTTGAATTCTGTTAATGTTAGTAATTAAAAAAAATTATGTCCAGAAAGGAATGTACCAGAAGTTATAAGTATTCTCCCTTTGGTGAATGTGACCTTTGATTCTGTCAATTCAAAACCAGAACACTAACCCAGTTTACAAGATTCATATATAGATTGGACAAAAGCTATGCATTCACACCAGACTCATAACTCACAAGAAGAGCAGACACTCACATCCTCTGATCGTTGCATTGTTGCCCTCAAGGAAAGCAGTTAATTGGATCAATTTGTCATCTTAATGTGGCTGGATGAGTTGGGATGAAACTAGGAAAAACCGCTAGCTCTGGTGTAATGGAAATGTGCCTGCTCACCCACTTTCCCAAATAATAAAAGAAAGGGGGGGGGAAGGATAGGGAGGGAAGAGGAGAAAGGAAAATAAAAGAGCAGCAAACAAACAAACAAAAACTCACCAGAGGTTTCTTTCCTTGATCAGAAAGCAGGGGAAAGAACTTGGCCACGCAGGGGAAGTGGGGGGGGGGGCGGGGGGCAGCAAATGGAGAGAGAAGTAGGAGAAAACGAGGGAGAGGAAAGGAAAACACGTGCAACCAGGAAGATTGAGCCTGGTTAGGAATAGAAGATAGGAAAGAGAGAGAGAGAGACAGAGAGAGAGAACATAAAAGAGGGAGCCAGTATTGGTTTGAAGATAAAATTGAACACAAAGAAAGGTCTAGAGAACTACAAGACTGCCGCCAACTAACAATTTGAGCTTCTGTGGAAAGGCTACCATAAATGCCCTTCCCGGATAATGAGATCAACAACCAACTTATCCACGGAGCCCTCATCTAATGCCTGTTGGAAATGGGAGCAAACACCCATACATAAACCCTGAGTCGAACTAGAACCCAGATGCAGATGGAGAGGACAAGACCAGGCAGCCGAAACACATACAGACAGCTTACCTGAGCAAGGAGAAGCTAACAGGCCCCCAGACTGATAGCTGGAAAGCCAGCATGGGACTGACTCAGGCCCCTCTGAATATGAGTCTCAGCCAGAAGGACTGAGCAGTCTAAGGGACCTCAGACAGTGGAGCCAGGATGTATCCCTGGTGCACAAAAGGACCTTGCTAACACATCCCCCATGGAGGGATAACTGCCTTAATCTAGAGACAGGAGAGAAGCCCTAGTCCCTACTTCACATGACCTGTCAGATCTACATGACCCCAACTGGATGGCATTTCCCTACATATGGGTTGGGGGTGGGGGATGGGAGGGGAGGGTGGTTAGAGTGCATGTGAGAGGGCAAAGAGGGTAAAAGAGAGGGAGGGAGGGAGGAAGGGAGGGAGGGAGGGAAAGGGAACTGGGATCGACATGTAAAAATAATAAATTTAAAAAAATGCTCTGACTCAAAATGTAAGTTCAAGGACAAGTTACTGGGGGAAAGGATTTCTATTTTTGTTTCCACAGAAAATGAAAAGATGTGGATTCCTTCCAAACTAATGTGGTTTGATCAAGCCAGACCTCCTGAAACAGAGTACCAAGTGATCCTACATTCAAAACAGCTGGACAAAGCAGCCTTACAGACTACAGCCAGGATTTCTGCATCTTCTTAGAATCCCCCATGACAGTGCCCCTTACCAGCGGGAAGTAGTTTGGAAAGAACGAGCCCAAATTCCCAAATATTGTCTATAAATGTTTGTTTTCATTTAAATGGACTTGGTTATAAAAAATAAATAAATAAATAAATAAACAAACTTGGCCACAAAACCTACTTTGTACATTGGGACTTGGAAAAGAGATGCTTACACCTCACACGAGAAAGGTTTGCCAGAGACCTCTGGTTGCACTGGACAGCTTGGGGAACCTGTCCTCTAAGATGTGAAGTTACTGTGGTTTGAATGCTGTTTGTCCTCTTGAATATATGCTGTGCTTAACCCCCTGTGAGGTACCAGGAAAACAGACAGTTTAACTGTGGTTTGTAAAGGCAGAATCACTTGTGACTGAATTCTGGTGATTTTATGGGAACACAATAAACTAGAATATACGAACAGGCACACAGAAGTTCTGTCTTTGCCATGTGATGCCATTTGCTACCTTTGGATTCTGCCAGCAAGGTAAACATCGATGGATATGAATCCTTGGACTTCTGGAAGTGAGAGTTCAAGACACCTCTTTCCTTTCGAATGTTACTAAGTCTCAAGGATTCTTGCTCCAGTAGTAAAGCTCAAACACAGAATAATTCCAAACTGAACTTCTGTCTGCTAGTAGATCAGAGTCTGCTCTCAGACAGGACAGCTACCTGAGCCAAAGGCTCAGCCCCCAAACCCATTACTACTATCTGTGGTGTCTCCAGGAGCCTTCCTGCACATGTCTGAGCCTCTTACCTTCCCTTTGTCGCCCCACCTCATCACTTCCCAATCTCTTTTCCCTCCTCTCTTCGGAGAACTTTGCCTCATTTTGGTGGATATGGAGAAGATTGTGGAGGAGATAGGAGAACAGTCAGGGCTACCCTATATCTTACTGTATGTGGAATGTTCTTCATTGTCCAAAGCCACTTTTGAGAAATGCTCTTTGTGGTGGTTTGCATAGGAATGGCTCCCGTAGACTCATGTGTTTGAATGCTTGGCCCGTAGAGAGTGCTACTATTACAAAGTGTGGCCTTGTTGGAGTAGCTGTGGCCTTGTTGGAGAAAGTATGTCACGGTTGGGGTGGGCTTTGTGGTCTCAGATGCTCAAGCTTGGCCAATGTGTCACATTCACTTTCTGCTGCCTGAGGATCCAGATGTAGAACTCCAGCTACCTCTCCGGCATCATGTCTGCCTGCATGCCACCATGCTCCCCACAGTGACGAAAATTGACTAAACCTCTGAACTGTAAGCAATTAAATGTTTTCTTTTATAAGAATTGCCACAGATATAGAAGCTGTAACTAAGACATTCCTTTGTGTTCTCTTTTGTGTTTACAGATCCACTGTTAACAATGGGGAAACCCATCAATATGTCATCACTTTTCCATCCAATCATTGATGGCGTCAGGCCATCTCTAAAATGTCTGTCACTGAAAAACAGACAGGGGGAGAGTTTGATCCCTGGTGCCTCCTTCTTTCAACATAACCTGCATGAATTTCTTTGACCTTTTTCTAGGCTCTGGTGTGATTAAATCTCTCTCTAATGGACTCAGTCTTTCTTGGTGTATAATTCTATCAATCACTACCTCATCCACTTTCTTCTTTCCCTGATTTGACTTGGGTAAGATTTTAAATCTAACGTGCTTTCCTCCATATTGATGGATCTGGTTGTATCTTTTCTCTGAATATGATCTCTCTCATAATACTCTTCCCTTAAGCTAGAAGTATCTTCAGCAGAGCAAACTCCCAGGCCCTCTCCCAGTTTCAACCACATCAGCTTCGTAGATGCTGGGAAACAAATCAAGCTCATTTCATCTTAAGGCCCTCACACTTGTTGCTCTACTACCTGGACCCCTCTATTTAAATGGCTTTACATGATGAAAATATTCAGAATTTTAGTTCAACTCTTTTTTTTATTGTTGTTGTTTTTTTCAGAGAAACTATTTTTGACTAGGTAGTCTTAAAAATATTGTTCACAGATGACTGGGGTGATGGATAAGTGAGTAAAGTGCTTGCCTTGCATGCGTGAGGATTTAAATTCAGATCCTCTGGCATCTTCAGAGTAGGAAAGAAGATGGACACAGTGGCCTATCCCTGTAATCCCCATGGCTCCAGGCACAGAAACAGAAGAATCCTAGGGACTCTCTGGCTAGCCAGTCTAGCCCAACCAATGAGAACCAGATTTAGTTCAAAAACTTCGGTGAAATGTGAGGCTGCAGACATGGTTCGAGAAGTTAAGAACACTTGCTATTCATCCAGAAGGCCCAAGTTCAATTCCCAACGCCCATAGCAGGTTCCCATTTAATCAGATGCCCTCTTCTAGTTCCTGTGGATATGTGCACTGTGGTGTGTTTTCACAAAAGCTCACACGTGTACACATGAATAAAATAAAAATAAATGCAAAAAGATAAGGGGAAAGCAATTGAGGAAGACACCCAGCATTGACCCCTGACTTCCTGAGACTTTACTAGGAGTTGCTACTATTGAAGTTATCTCAGTTGTTTAGTCTGTCTCTCCATGCACATCGCTGAGTTTTTATGGAGAACATACCAAGGTTATTTATCTACCACTGTACCTTCTGGGCTGTAAGGAATGCCTACACCTTCCTTTTGCTATGTTACTGTAGAAAACGTTATCAAAAATTTAGATGCTTAAGCAAACACACATCTCGCAGCTTCTATAGGTCAAGAATTCCACTACCAAGATGGTGCACTCACAGGGCCTAGGCAATCCTCTGCCTGTTTAGGAAGGCCAAGTTCTTCATCACATGAACCTTTTCCTGGGTATTGTTCTGATGTCCTCGAGACAAAGCAAGAGCTCCCCTTAGAATGCATAACTATGAGAACAAAGCACCTTCTGCACTCTAGCCTGGGAAGGCCACATTCTACCATTTCCACCCTATGTGACTAGTTACATGAGTCAGTCATGTTCATTGCAGAAGGGGATTTACATGGTATGTCATCTCCAAGGCTGTCATACATAGGTAATTGTTATTCCATAAATATAATTTACAGGTCCCAAAGAAACCCTGGACAATTCTCACTCAGTACCTGTGGCTCCTCCCAGCACTTCCCACCCTACCCCCTTACCCTAAACCTCTCCAGCCTAGGGGCCAAGCTTTGCTTCTCCCAGCTTCTTATTCCTATATAATTCAGAAATTCTGGCCATGAGCTGTCTTGGACCTTTGGTCCTTGGCTTCTCTCTTGATCTACTTGCCCTCTCTCTTCTTCTTTTCTCTCTTCTCTTCTCTTCTCTTCCTCTCTTGCCCCCCACTCCCACATCGCCCACTTCAATCTGTACCCTTCTAGATGCCTCAGGCTGTATTTTTCTCATATCTACAATAAAACCTCCTCAGCCATACCTAGAAGCAGGCATGTCCTCATTTTCATTCAATATTAAACTAATGAATTGTGTCTTAATTTTATAATTAAACTAATTAATTCTTCAAGAGATAGCTTATTTTCAAATGTTTGGAAAATACTCTCACTATATCAACCTTATTCCCTAACATAATATTCTATTTTATTTATAAAACAATGTTTATTGAATTTTTTGTGTGTCTGTGTATGTAAGTGCATGTGCGCAGGTGTGTGTGTGTGTGTGTGTGCGTGCGCACACACACACACACGTTCCACAACACCTGTGTGGAGATAATAGAACACCTTTTGGGATTCTTTCCTCTCCTTCCACCATGTGGGTCTGAAAATTGAATTCAGTTCACTGGGCTTGATGGCCAAGTGCCTATACTCACTGAACAACCTCATCAGCATCAATGCAAAAAATAACAATCTATGTATGTTCTTGTGATTATGCTTTTGTTCATATCCAGTTTATTTGCAAGACAATTTAATGAGGCATTTTCAGCTAGCAGCGCCTTAGAGAACCTGGGCACTGGGATTGCTATAAACATCAGCAACCTGCTAGTCAGAACATCTGGTTCCTCTGTCACAGTATATTCACTATGGTCTCATCTGAAACCACTTCATCTATAAGACAAAAACAAGGCAGATTTTATTCAAATGCTGTAAATGAGGACACCTTATCAGGATCCAGTTTTACTGAGAAGCAAAGCCAGAAATGCAACTTTGGTGTTTTGATTGCTTCTATCAGAAGAAAGACTAAGAAGGAAATGTGTTTAAGGTGGGCTAGATTACACTTCAGAAGCAACTACACCATGTCAATGCTTCAAACAAGAGAACTGCTCCTGTAAATCCAAAGTGTGGGCTGACATTCCAAGACAAGGGTTCACCTCTTCCTTTGAAAGACTCTGAGTGGCCTCTGGGGCTGTGTTGGTTAATCTCAACTGTCAACTTGATTGAGAAATACTTAGGAGACTGGTAAAGATGTCATTAATTAGAATCTCAATGAACTACTGGGAGTTGAGGTCTGGACAGAGATGGTAGCTCACGGGGATGGGAGGCATGACTTAAGTCAGTGTCTTGTTCTGACCTTTTCCTCTTCTCCCATCCTTTCCCTTCCCTCAGCTTCCTGTCTCCTGTAAGGTGAGCTGCTCACCTTCCGCTTTGCCACACACTACATGCCATGGACTTATATGTCAGAAACCAGAAGCTAAGATTACATTATTCTTGCTTAAGTTCCTTCTGGCATGTATTTTGGTCACAGCTATACAAAAGGAGCTAATAAGGTGTTTAAACATAGGCAACAGAGAGAAAATCAAATGTGTTCACCCCAAATGACAAGAATCCTTCAGCATCACAGCTCATGAGCTCCTTCTCAAGGCCCTACTTGACTGCAAGCAAAAAGAGATGTGTAAACTTCCTTTGTCCAGGGCACAGGTGAGTCCAAGACTCTATGTACGAATAATAGTAAAGTATGTATAGGATTTGTAAAAATAGTAAACTATTCTTGAGGTCCCTCAAGAACACTCAGAAAAACATGAGGAAATAAACACAAAACATTTGATCTTTTTGAAAGCCAATTGCTATGTTCTCTAATGTTCATCTTTTACTAGTTCATGTAGACATCATCCCTTTTCTATGGTTTAAGATGTGGAAGTTTCATAAGTAACTAACTAACCCAGGGCTTACACTAATAAATAAAAGAAATTTGATGCCCTTTTCCTTCCTTTCTCTATCCCTTTTTAAGTGTGTGTGTGTGTGTGTGTGTGTGTGTGTGTGTGCGCGCGCGCGTGTGTGTGCACACGCGTGCCATTGTGTACATGGATAACTTTGTGTTCAGGGGATAACTTTGGGAAATTGGTTCTCTTCTAAAATGTAGGTTCTGAAGTTCCTTGGTGTAAGGATTCAGGCATTGCGCTGGCCTGCCTCTGTCACCTGGCAGAATGCACTCAGGCAGTACACTGGTCAGCTCAGGGTTCCATGAGTACTAGTCTGCAGGCAGGTGTAAAGGACCCCTTTAAAAGTCAGACCCCTGCCCACTTATTCTCTCTTTTGCTTTCTCTATTCCCCTCTCTCTCTCTTTCTCTTCTGCTTTCAGGTGACCACCAGGTACCCCCTTCTTTTCTTCCCCCCTCTCTCTGCCCCTCTCTCCTCTTCTGTTCCCGGTGCCTCTGTGTCTCTTCCCTTCTCCCTCACTCCCCTTTCTAAATAAACTCCTCATTTAAGCTCTATCTGCCTGACGTGTTATTCCCTCCCACCTCGGTCACCCTCACCTGCTATGGAACCTGCTATGCTCTCCACTTGGATCCTTACCTTGGGACCCCACTTACTTGGGACCCTTACCCGGGACCACTCACCTCCCATCCCTTCTCCAGCTTTTATTCCTATAACTGTAACGAAAAGAACAACACTTGGGGTTAAAGGCTTGTTCGTTTCTCTACTGAGCCATCCCACTGGTCTTTTCTCCCATCTCCTGGTCTTGTATAATGACCTGTTTTCCATCTCTCAAGAGCTTATTTATGTAAGTGGGAAAGGCAGTTAATAGAGAAGGATACTTGGAGTGTAGCGATTCCGCTGGCTTACTTTTACTTATTACATTGTCTGATGTGCTCACAAACACTTGTGGGTAATCCTTTATACTTTTCATGTCTTAACTATTTCAACACACTTTTAAAAGGGTGGACTGAGTCTGAGTGGTGACAGATTCTTAAATTGGAAAGAATGATTTTGCTAAAATGTCAGCAAAAACGGACATGTACTATTGTTATTACTTAATGCACATGTTATTCCCCAGATAACTTTAAACCATTTATTTACATGTATTTACTTATCTTACCTAGCAACCTTATTAATATGTGACATGAATGTGAGATGCCTGAGTTGAAACAAGTATAGATTATGTAACTTGATCTAAAGTCACAAGATTTATATAGGAGAAAAACTGGTTTTGAAAGTGAACATTCTAGTTTCAGGATACGCACATGTGACTCTGCAATACCTTCCCTATCAAGTGGAGAAGATGAGTCAAATTTGCAGATGAGGGTGAACATCTTTTGGGAATTTATCGCAGTGTGTCTGTTACAATCGGTAGATATTTGTATCCAGTTAAACTGGACACAGCTTTCCCATGACAATGCCAGAGAATAGTGCTAGTGCAAATGGCAACAATTGTGACAAAATGTTTCAGACTCTTCTGCACTGGTGAGAGGAAGGACTACATGACTAATATAGACTTTTACCTATTGAAAAAACTTTTCAAAAAGGAAAGAGTAGGAGAAGAATTTTTAAAAGTCTAAGAAAATATAATTTGGAATTGCTGATATCAACGCTATTGATGTGCCCATCACCATCAATTTTCTTCTGTTTTTACACACACACACACACACACACACACACACACCCTCCGAGGCGGGGTTGACAGTTGCAGCGTGGAGGACTACGGCCAGGGGGCGCGCTCACCCACAGGGCCACTCTGTCTCAGGACGCTCTCCCCTCTCCTCGCTGCTCCTGGCTAGTTGAGAAGGCGGAAGCAGCGGCAGCCGCGGCTGGGGCTAAGGCTCCGGCCGTCTGCGGTTGCAGCGGCTGCTGCCCTCGATCCAGGAGTCTAGCATCGGAGTCCCTTGGTCTCGGAGCGCCGCCTGTGTTGGCGACGCGTTGTGGCCCGAGGGAGCCTCTCTGGTCTGCTGTGGCGTCTCTGCGTGTGCGTGCGGTGAGTGAGCGGCTTTGAACTTGGGTTCCGGCGGCGGTGGGCCCGGGAGAGTCACCCGCGGCTCCCCCTCGAGACGGGGACGTATCTCCGCGGGCCCTCGCCTCCCACAGATCGGAGCCAGCATCACCATGTCCTCACACGGGTCCGGGACTCGGCCCCCTCTCCCCTCCAGTCTGGGTCGCCCCGAGGTCCCCTGTCTTGGCACCCAGCCGCCTCTGCCCTCTGTCCCTGGCCTCTAACAGGTGCAGGACGCGCCCTCTGTCCTCCCACAGGCCGGGGGCGCCCTCTGTCCCCTCCCCGGGGCTGCACGGCCCGGCTCGGGCCGCTCTCGCCCCACAGTCCTGGACCCGCCCCTGGTCAAGAGCCTCTCCCCCGCGTTCCTGTCACCTCCTGGCTCTCTGCATCCCACTTCCTCAGCCCCTGCACATCCTCACCTCGTGTTTTCCCCTTCCCAGGGAAGGAAATCGCCCGCTGGGTTTTCCCATCCCTTCTGGCTTTAAGAAGAAGAAAAAAAAATCCCTTCAAACTTCCAAAGTACGGGGGGTTGGGGGGAATTTTTATGTTCCCTGTTAAATTCGTTAGAGGTCCTAAGTAGTAAGTTTAAAAAAAAAAAAAAGTTCGATGACACCAATGTTCCCTCCCCACCCCTACACTTTAGCGATTGTTCCAGACGCAGTGTCGATAAAGCTGTTCCTAGTATTTGGCTTCAGGGGAACTCCAGCTGAGACTGTCTTCTTGTGTGAACAAAAAGCACCTAAAGCTTGGATGTATAGGATTTGCTTGTTTCTCTGAGAGCATGAGAACAACTTGTCACATCCTAGTGTAGGCTTTGTGACTTGAGCTGCTGCTGGGTTTCACACCTCCTTTGATGATCCTCGAGGGAAAGGAGCTCTCTTTTTTTTTTTTTTTTTTTTTTTTTTTCTGGTTTTTGAGATGGAGGGTGGAGTGTAGACTGTTTGGTATCATGTGACTTAAGGAAAGTGTCTGAGCCATTAAGTTTATACACTTGACTTGTATAAGAAATTGTCCAAAATTTCTGGCTTTTGGAGACGCAAACAATCCCTGAGTAAGGAAAAGCATGGTGAATTTGTAACTAAGTTACATCATTGAATACTTTGTAGCACTTTTTTTAACCATCGTGACACATTTGCAGGTGTATGCATTTTAAGAATGGTTTTGTTGTTGTTGTTGTTCTGGTTTTTTGTCGTTGTTGTTGTTTTTCAAAACAGGGCTTCTCTGTATAACAGCTCTCTGGCTGTCCTGGACCTCATTCTGTAGACCAGGCTGGCCAGGAACTCACAGAGATCCACCTGCTTCTGCCTCCCAAGTGCTGGAATTAAAGGTGTACGTCACCACCATCCAGCAAGAATGGATTTTTAAGGACTTGGCACACAGTTGCTGTTAATAAAGAAATTTGGGGTTTTTTAAACATGATTTTTAGTGTATTCCTCTCTCTCTCTCTCTCTCTCTGTGTGTGTGTGTGTGTGTCTTCATGTGGAAGTCACAGGACAAGTCACTTCTCTCCTTCCACCTGGTAAATCCTACCAGGTGAGCTCCTTATAGTAGAAAATTAAAGGTAATTGCCAGTATTTTCTTTTATGTGGTTTTGATTTATTAATTACATACTTATTTATATATATACTCCAGCTAACATAAAATGTATGCTTCCAAGATGTAACATCCATATTACCTAGCATAGTGTCTGCTTGTGCAGGTCACCCTACCCTTCATGTAAGGCATCTAACTCCATTGTCTTTGAATCATAATATATACCTATATTTGTAGATAGAAACCATGATTTCTGATAAGGCTAGTTTCATTACTTACTCACTGTGGAATTGAAATAAGTTGGTAGTGGTTACCTCTATGGCACTGCATTCAAGCGTCCTTACTAGATTCTCAGCAGCACACAGAATGCAGTCATGACATACAAGGTGAAGAATGACGTGAATTCCATTCTGCCCTCTCTGTTCATGGAGAAAGTCACTCAAATAAGAAAAAAAAAAAAAAAAAAAAAAAAAAAAAAAAAACACTGAGAAATACTCATTTTAGTGAGTCTGGAGTGGGATTTTGTAGCTCATGAAGGGACTCCCCGGAGCGTAGTGTTTGTACACATGCCACACTATGTTCTCACCTCAGTAGCTGATTCAGTGCACTTTTCCTTCTTCTCCAAGTGTTAATGAAGACAGCTTTTCACTGTAGGGAAATTAGAGATGTGGCTTTTTACTTAAGTCATTGCAACATGTAAAAGTAAAGGGAAAATATTTTAACTTGCTTCAGAAAAAGTAAACATTAAAACACTAAATGGTACTCAAATGTTTGTTTTAGCTTAATCTCCCTAATATTAATTAAATTGCCGTCTAATTACTGTACTATGTGTTAAAATATTGCAGTATATTAAACACACACACACACACACCCATAGACTTCCAAGGTTATTATCTGAAGAATATATGAAGACATAGATCTTCAGTGTTCTTCAAGCATGGGAAGTAATGAAAGCAACTTGATGGTGACAATTTTTTTTCCTAATAACACCCCTGGCGTTTTACACCGAAAGAGCTGATATGAGTATGCACGTATTTGGTAAACCAATCAGTTTAATTAGGGTGACCCCCCCCCCAGGAGCATAGGCAACTCAACAAAGGCTAAACTACTGCAGAAAATGTCTCCTCCAGCAGCCTTCAACTGCAAGTCAGACCTCAGAGAAGAGTGGTTCTTTGTGAGCTCTTCCCCCACCTTGACAACATTGAGAGGGGAAATCTTCATCTTTTTAATTAATTAATTTTTGTATGTACCTCTGTGTGTGTGTGTGTGCGCGCGCGCGCCTGCCTCGGGGGTATAGCCCACAGAAGCCAGAAGAAGGTATCTAATCCCCAGGAGCTGGAGGTATAAGTGGTTGTAAGCCTTCTGCTATGGATACTGCTGTCCAAACTTTGATATTCTGAAAGAACTGTACTTGTTCTTAACTACCTAGCCATCCCTGCAGCTCCCAAGGAGAGATATTGAGCAGGTTACAGGTTATAGTGGCTGCTGAGAAAGTTTAAGAATGCATTCCCAGAATAGAGCAGTCCCCTTCACACTGTCCTTAAGTTGTCACCACTCCTTTGTCCACAGATGCTTGTATAGGTTTTAAACAATGCACTTCCTCAATGGAAATCCTTTTAAGGAATTGTTACTATCTATCAGGCATGTTTTCCTAGGAACATGTAGTTCATCAAAAGGACTCCTTAAATCAGATGACATTCAGATCTTGAACTGGACAGCAAGACAGCAGTATAGAGACTGTCCATAGCTGAATTTTAAACATTTGGCAGGAAGTTCTTCATGTCTGCCATACAGCTAGCACTCTGATATGTGCTGTGCAGCTCAGTAACAAATATTACTATCACATAAATGACTTTACTAAGCAAAGCAAAACAGCTAAAAAGTTTAAGGACTCGTTATTATCAAGGATATATAAGATGGATACTGTTGTATATAGTGTGTGGGAGTGGAGATTAGAAAGCCTTTGATATATATTGGGTAAGCAACATCATGCATCAGAAACTTTTAAAAATTGCATGGCCTCTCACCCAACAATTAATACTTTCAGAAAACATGATGAAAGGAGTAGATACAAGGAACATTACAAAGGATGCAATTAATGGTATGTCATAACTGTCGTTTGCCCTCAAATATGAAGACAGTAAAGGAGGTCTTATACTCAGTCTTTGGAGAAAGGCATGTGTACCACTGTCCCTCATTCCTTCCTGTCTTCCAGTCAGAATGAGCCTTTCCTGGGAATTCACATTAGAAATGGCTAGGCTTTGGGAGATAATTTTAACTTTTCAAAATTTAATCAAAAATAAAGTAAAATGGTATGAGTTCACAGGTAAATTTTTGGAGTTATATCAACTCAATGTAATAATCATGGACAACACTTAAAAATAAAAAGAAATAAATCTTAAATGATTTTGTCAAAAAACAGATAAACATAATGTAATGCAGAAGTATCTAGATTCTGGGGTCAGGTAGACTTTGGGGTTTGATCCCACTTAGTTTCTTCATTGGTGATCTTAGGCAGGTTGATCTTTTTAAGCTCTATGGTTTCACTCTAATAGGCGAAGACAATACTGTATAAAACTGTATGCAGTAATAACTTTTTCTGACTGCCAGGTATAGCTCTCAGTGTTCGTGCATATCAACACATGTAGACCTTGCAGGAACTCTCAGATGGAACCTCTCGATATTGTACAAGATAGGAAACTGAAGTATAGGATTGTCCGCTTTGCCTAAGTCATGACCAAGTGACTGAGAAAGGCCTAGGTGCAGACTGCTCAGCCTAGCCTGAGTACTGCCCCTGAAGCCAAAGCACTGGCCTCTCTAGGTTTTTGGGTTTTTGTTTTGTTTTGTTTTAAGACTTATTTTATTTTTAATTACTTATATGTGTGTCTGTACATGTAAGTCCACTTGCATAGAGAAGCCAGATCCCCTGGAGCCAGAGTTACAGGTAGGTTAGTCACCCAACATGGGAGAAGGGATGCAACTCAGATCCCCTGGAAGAGCAGGCACTCTTCACCTCTGAGGCTTGCAGAAAGGGTGAAAAGACTGTGAGCACCTGTCTGTATTTCCAGTTCAGGGGGTTGAACTTGGAGCTTCACATGCCAGGCAAGTCCTCTACCACTGGGTTGTTTCCCAACCCTCTTTTGACTTTAAAGCAGGATCTCACTGAATTCACTCTCCTACCTCAGCTTCCCTAGTTAAGATTGCAGAGCTGTCTCCACTGGACCCAACTAGAACCTCTTTGTTGTTGTTGTTGTTGTTGTTATTGTTAGGGGTTTTATTGCTTTAATACATGTATGTGATGCTTGTGAGAGGAGGGTAGATGGCACATGTATGGAGGTCAGAAGACAATTTATGGGTCTAAGGATTCAACTCAGATGGTCAGGTTTAGAGGTAAGCACGTCTACCCACTGAGCCATGTAAGTAACCTGGTAACTGCTGCTTAGTCCTCCATTTGGCAAACTGGCAGACAGAATTTTTATATAGGCAGGCATGAGGGTTATTGTCTGCTGTATTGACTATAGAGGTTTGCATTTTGTTTCTGGAACTATAGTTTACATTAGGAATTTTCCTCAAGGATGATTAAGCTGAAGACATGGCTGGTTATAGGATTATAAGTTGCTTTTAAATATTCACATCCCATGTATGTAATAAAACAGTTTAGAATTTGAGATCATCTGTCTGCTCCTAGCACAATAGTTTTCCATAGGCAAAGAAACCTCACATGTTTTTCCAGTCATTAGTAGTGAAACATGGTCATCTGATCTGGCTGAAGGCAGAAGGAGATAAATATACACGTTTAAACTCCATTCTTCCTATATAATAGAAATTGCCATTCTGAGCATTTAGAAATCCACATGGACTTCTAGATCTGAAGAAGAAAGTTGGTTCTGAGTGGTTCCACTTGCCCCAGCTCTTTCTGTTCTATCTGTCTCTGTCTCTCTGTCTCTGTCTCTCTCTCTCTCTCTCTCTCTCTCTCACACACACACACACACAGTACTGGTGTGTGATCACTTGGATCCCTTCTGGCTGTACTATTCTCTTCAGTTAAGAATACCTATTGGACCCTTAATGACATGAAGAACTTCGTCAGTAGATATTTAGTAAGCATCTACTATTATATGAAAAAATCTCTTGTGCTATGTGCTGGGCATAACAGTGAACATTAAATTCCTGTAAACACATGATAGGGTGTTGTAATTGAAGTGTTTTTCTTTTTGAGCCATCTGTTGTCATTTCATTAGACAAGGAACTTTCCTTAAATGATCTATCTAGTCTTTGTGTTCAGCATGGGTGATTCATAAACTTTTTAAAAAAGAGACTCAGGCAACTTACCATGAAGTGGTAGAAATATGAAACAAAGCTCAGACACTTTAGAAGTTGTTTTGTAAATAATATTGAAACAGTTTGTGTGGACTACTATGTGACTAGTATAGATAAACTATATGTTTGCATGCTAAGCATTTTTGTTGTTGTTTTTCTTGCTTTGTTTACAGATTGACTGATAACAAAGCTACTATGAGTCTGTTAAACTGTGAAAACAGTTGTGGGTCCAACCAGTCCTCAAGTGACTGTTGTGCTGCCATGGCCACCTCCTGCAGTGCTGCAATGAAAGATGACAATGTGAGTGGATCTGCCAGCACGGGGACCTTCTCCAGCTCCTTTATGGAAGAGATCCAGGGATATGATGTGGAGTTTGACCCACCTCTGGAAAGCAAGTATGAATGCCCCATCTGCTTGATGGCTTTACGGGAAGCAGTGCAAACGCCATGTGGCCACAGGTTCTGCAAAGCCTGCATCATCAAATCCATAAGGTATTTGATTTTAAGAAAGAACTATGACTATAACACCAAATACAAAGAGCATGTTAGAAACAGGTCATCCCTAGGGCGCTGGTGGTGCACTCCTTTAATCCCAGCGCTTAGGAGGCAGGGGCAGGTGGATCTCTGAGTGTGAGGCCAGCCTGGTCTACAGATAGCCAGGGCTACATAAATTGTGAAGAGGGAGAGGAGAGCAGAGGAGAGGAGAGATAGGTCATGCCAAAAATAGGCAGACAGAAAAGGCTGCTCAGGAAAAAAAAAAGATTGGACAGAAAAGTGAGGTAGAGGTAGTTAGGGTCCTGTCCTAGCTTGTACTGCAGTATGAAAGGAGGCTTCTATGTTTTCCCATCCCTCACCTCTAGGTAAACTGGAAAGTAAATAACTACTTTTACCTCAAGCAGTTTTAATGCTTGAAAGGATTAGGATTAGGAGAGGATTCTATACTAATACTAAAATTAAATAGTAAAAAATGTTATTTTTAATTTGCCTTAAGTTATGCTACTAGAATATAATAAATCCAACAGATGAGTAATGTGGATTCTGTGATTATGTATTCTGATATTAGCTGTGGTAAATTCTGTTGTCTCCTGTCTATGAGCAACTGTAAAATGACCAGCATTTCCGTAATGTAATTCTTTCTTTCTGCCCCCATTGCTATTGCCCCCGCTCACACAGCCAGCCATACATAAATGTATTGCTTGACGTCAGCTCTAACAGACCTTTCTACTCCTAGCCTTGCCTTCTCTCGGTCTCCTTAACAGCAGCCAGAGTAGTCCTGGCATATACCTCGCACGATGTCCCCTTGGCTCAGAACACAGTGCACGAACTATCTGGGAGTGTATGGGATTCATTTTCTGCCCTCTCCAAGTGCCCGCTCTCCTTCCACTCCTTTCTTCATGCTGTTCCTTGTAAGTGCCAGGAATATTCCTGCCTTGTTGAACTGGCTACTCAGTACCACAGCAAACCACAAGCCTGCCTGCCTTCCTACACTCCATGGAGATCCTTCCTTAACAGGCTAAGCTTTGATTTTTTTTTTTTTTTTTTTTTTTTTCCCCTAGCACTTTTGCCTTTAAACACCCCAATATGGTTTTGGGATTTTTTGTTGTTTTTTGTTATTGTTGTTGTTGTTGTTGTTGTTGTTTTCCCTGCCTGTAGCAGTGGGAAGTAGTTCCTTGAGGCTGAGATGTTAAGTGGGTTTCTTCTAGTTACAGGAATAGTGCCTTCCTCACAATAGGCACTTGGAATGTAAATAACTGGATTAAAATATACAAGAGAAAAAGATCCTCATTCAGTTCAGTCCATTACCTTCACACTGACCAACAGACTGTGAACCCACAAATGGATTAATCTGCAGAGGAGGTCAGAGCCCTCATTGAGTTCCAGTCACTTCTCCAAAACTCTGTTTTGAGCATTGCTACATTTGGGACCAAACTGCAATGATTCCTGAGTAGGCTAAGGCCATCTTGGGATACTCAGTGGTCTATGGATTTGTGCCTCTCAGTTTCTGTACCAACTTTTCAATAAAACTTAATTAAGGTGACCATATCCATACTTGGAACTTTAATTAAGTTATAAGGGAGCAGCACATCTCATCAATTTGAGAGGAAATGTGTTGCCTGGCATTGAACCAATAAGATCTTTAGAAGATAGGGTTATGTGTTTTGTTGTTTCTCTATGTTTCCCAACCTTGGCACTGTTGATATTTTAGGCCAGATAAATCTTTATTTGGCAGGGAGTCTTCTGTTAGACCCTGAGTTTCATGCCTGCTGTGTGTCCTCTAGATGCTAATAGTATCACCTTCAGCCCAGCCTGTGAGGTCACAGTGTCCCCTGGGCCAGTTTAAACCACAGCAATCAGTGTTTAAGGCTCATCCTCCTGTCTGTTTTAATATATTGTAATTCAGTAAAATGGGTAACACATGTGACTAGCCAATTTCTTATAGAGAGAAATGTGTACCATTTTATCAAGTGTCCTGGAAGATAACTAGCTAATCTTTGTAGCAAAAAATTTTGAAAGTTGTAGGGTAGTGATATGAGAAAAAGAAACAAATCCCACAAAAGAAAATCTGAGGCTTTAGTCCCATTTCCTTCGAGGCTACAACTGGACCAGGCTAGCCTTAAATTCAGAGATCCCATACGTGGCATGCACTGTGTAATCTTTAACAGTTACCATAAAGATCAGCTCTGTCTCACTTTGGTCAGTTCTGTGCTGTTTGACAGCAGATATTCCCGTCATAGCAACAAGTAGAGCTGAAGTAATGTTTCAGTGATGGATTAAGGCTTCTGTGACCTACCTCATCACATTTTGTTAGACAAGATTGAAACATCTCTGGATGGCTGGAGAGATGGCTTTGTGGTTAAGAGCATTTACTGCTCTTCCAGAGAAATCAAGTCAGTTCCCAGAATCCCCGAACACGTGGTTCATAACTTCATATAACTCCAGCTCCATAGGATCCGATACCTCTGGCCTCCATGAGCAGCTTCACTCTTGTGTGCATACCTCCACACAGATTCACACACATAATTAAAAATAAGAATATCTCTAAAAGATTTTTTGAGACATACTAAAAAAAAATTCAAAGGGAATGGTAAACTCCTAGGTTTCCTGAAGGTGATTTTTCCCACCATAAGACAAGGTGGGAGGGAATACTGAAAAGCCCACCACAGAGTCCCTTTAGCTCTACTATAGTTAATCATAGGTATGCAAATAAAATCATCCCTTTGTTGATCAGGATATAACATATCATAGGCCTCATTTCAAAGCTTACCAGAAGCCCCAGAAGGGTGCTAACTGCTAACTGGTTCAATTTCTTTTTGTAACTGAGCAATATGCTATAAATGTGTTGCTAATACTGATAGACTGTAGAAGTCTTACAGAGCACAGCCAGCCAGACTGCCAGAATTCCTTCCTAACTGACCTTCATTCACTTCATTTTTATGCCAATCAAACTATAATTTTATTCATTGTTTTGCTTATTGTCTAGCTGGGATCTATCCCACAATCTCAGCCTATTAGCTTTTGATAAATAGCACAGTGCTAGTTTGCATTCATTTCATAAGTGAATTCATAAACTTCACAGTGCACTATGATTCTGTTGCTGCTGTGTGGTATAATTCATGTGTTACTTCATATGGAGAGCTGCAGTCAGTTTTACGAGGTGTAGGCTTCAGGCTACTAACTCTAAGTTCCCACTTCTTTTAGGGATGCAGGTCACAAGTGTCCAGTTGACAATGAAATACTGTTGGAAAATCAACTGTTTCCTGACAATTTTGCAAAGCGAGAGATTCTGTCCCTGACGGTAAAGTGCCCAAATAAAGGCTGTTTGCAAAAGATGGAACTGCGACATCTCGAGGTATTAAGGATGTTTTCTAACTGTTGTCACAATGCAGTCTCTAGAGCATAACAACTTTGCCCTGTTATCTGTGTATCATTATAGCAGAACAGAATTGGTGAATAAATCCTTGCCATCATTAAATGTGCAAAGTTAGAAAATGTTTTATTCTTTCTGCTTTGGCTTTGTCCAAGCAATAAAATAAGCCTATGCTCTTGGGAGTTTCAGATCAGCACATCTACAGTTCTACAGTTGAAGAGCTCCTTAATTGCAAGTTACGTCTTAACCCCATAGCTTTATTTCTCTCATTTTGAAATAAGAAGTGTTGTACAGCCATCATCTCAGTACCTTCATTGTACTTACTTTATTTTTCTAAATTGCACATTATATTATTTTCTGAATAATCATGTAGTTGGAAATTAGCTGAAGCAAAGAGATAATTCTCTTTTCCTTTTTAATTAAAATAAAACAATTCTTTGGTGTTTTTTGTTTGTTTTTTCCAGAAATCAAATATGGGTAATAATCTGTTTGAAACTTAATGTTCAGGTCAAGTTTGAAGTCTGTCCCTTTTATTTTGGTCTTTTTTACTAAAAGATTTACTCATTTCTCTTTCTCTGTCTCTCTCTCTCTCTCTGTTTCTCGTGTGTGTGTGTGTGTGTGTGTGTGTGTGTGTGTGTGTGTGTGTGTCCCTACCCCCATGAAGGTCAGAAGAGGTATTGGATTCCCTGGAGTTATCAGCCCAATGTGGGTGCTGAGAACAGAACTTGGGTCCTCTTAAAAAACAGCATTCCCTTTTAACTACTGAACTGCCTCTTCAGCCCTTTTTGTGGGAGTGTTCCTTTCAGCACAGAATAAATTTCTAATCTGGAAATCTAACTTCTTTCCAAAACTTCTCTAACTGGAAATATTAACTTGAGACTTCATATTCTTTTTATATCCTTGACATCACATTATTGTTTGAAAGACTTCATTAAGGCCTTCATGCTTTATATGGCTAGAGAATGTGGGCTTTAGTCACTGTTCTTTTGTTTGTTTGATTTGGTTGGTTGGGTTTTTGTTTGTTTGTTTGTTTGTTTGTTTGTTTGTTTTCAAGACGGTTCTCTGTATTGCTTTGGAGCCTGTCCTGGAACTCACTTTGTAGACCAGGTTGGCTTCAAACTCACAGAGATCCACCTTCTTCTGCCTCCCGAATTCTGGGATTAAAGGTGTGAGCCACCAACACCCAGCTAGTCACTGTTTACTTAGTGTCTGTTGCTGTGATGATACACTCTGACCAAAAGCAGTTTAGAGTAGGAAAGGCTGTATTTGGCTTACAGTTCCAGATCATAGTCTGTTATTGAGTAAGTCAGGCCTGGACTCACAGAATTGCTGGAGAAACACAGATTTGCTGTCTAGCTCACAGGCCCTTACTCAGCTAGTTTTCTTATACAGCCCAGGGCCACCTGCCAATGAAATGAGGTCACCCACAGTGGCCTGAGCCATCCTACATCAGTTAATAGTCAAAACAGTCCCCTCTAGACATACCTAGAGACCAATATGATTTGAGCAGTCCCTCAATTGAGACTCCCTTCTCAGGTGACATGTGTTGTGTCAAATTGACAGCTAAAACTAATTCTGAACGAAAGAACTGTATTCATAGAAAAGATTGTCTCTAAAAATCATTTTTAGGGTTTTAAATGCTAATCAACTATTTCATTATAGGATCATCAAGCCCATTGTGAATTTGCTCTTATGAATTGTCCCCAATGCCAACGTCCTTTCCAAAAGTGCCACTTTCATATACACATTATCGAGGATTGTCCCAGGAGACAGGTTTCTTGTGTAAACTGTGCTGTGTCCATGCCATTTGAAGAGAAAGAGGTATGTACAAACTTAGATTTGTTCATTGCATTTAAAATACATACTTGAAGAGTTAGCATTAGATAAGGATGTAAATAAAAAAAACAAAAAATGAATTTTTTGTTTTGGTTTTTTTATTATAGTTGATTTTTTAAGACAGGGTTTCTCTGTGTAGCCCCTGGCTATACTGGAACTCACTGTAGACCAGGCTGACCTCAAACTCACAGATCCACCTTCCTCTGCCTCCCGTGTGCTGGGATTAAAGGTGTGTGCCATACCACCCAGGTACATTATCAGTTTTCATTTTAATTTTTTTTTTTATTTTAATTTGTTTGGTTTTGGCTTTTGGTTTTTGTTTTCGAGACAGGGTTTCTCTGTGTGGCTTTGGAGCATGTCTTGGAACTCGCTCTGTAAACCAGGCTGGCCTCGAACTCACAGAGATCTACCTGCCTCTGCCTCCAAGTGCTGGGATTAAAGGCATGCCCCACCAACTCCCAGCTCAGTTTTTAAAAGCTAATTTTTATGAAAGAAATAAAGTTTCAAGGAACTCACTGGTCCATAAATGTGGAGTTTATATTTATATGTCCTTAGGAAGCATTAAACTAAGTACTGAGTGTAAACAATGAGCAAGAGCTACTTGGAAAGGTATATACTCCCTGCCTGAATTGTAAGGAATGGTCCGATGGCAGACAAAGAAGTAACATGACTGCTATGTAAGATGTATACAGACTTGTTTCACAAAGAGTGTGAGCTACTGCATATGTAAGAAAGAATTTATTAAATATTGCAAAGTGTGTCCCGTGGATAGTAAGCCATTGGCACCATTCACTTTTCAGTTGTGTATTGTACTTCAGTTGAAGTTAACCTTTAAAAAGAAACAGTATGATGCCTAGCAGCATCATAATAGTAGAGCGGTTGTTTTCATTCTACTGGGATGTAAAGAGGCTAATTAGCTTCATCCAGTGTTGTTAGTGTTGGGGCGACATTGAAACCCTACCCTTATACTCTTTACTAAAATAAAAGGCTGCATTAGTCTGTGTTCCTCTGTAACTAATACTTAGTTACTTCCTTAAACTTTTATCCTTCTAAACGTGTTTCTTAGGAAACTGAGCATTTTATATTTAGTGTGTTGGTAAAATAGTCAACTATTGGTAAAATAGTCAGCTAACTTGCTAGTAATAAATATGTAAAATCTTAGTCATAATTGGAACAAATTTGGTACCTTTCTCAACTTGAACAAATTCCATGAACTAATGAGGAAGGTTTGTCTATTTCTCACCATACCTGTTTATTAAACCAAAGTTACTGTGTTCTAGAAAATGGGACTCACCCTTCATGTTCTAATGTTTTTTGATTGTTTGATCGCTTGCTTGCTTGCTTGCTTATTAACTTACTGAAAGAATTGTAATTAACTTGTCATGCTGCTGGCTGAATACTTTTGCCCTTAGAGAATTACATCAACAGTGATCTCCATGCTACTCGGGGGTGCTCTGCTTCAAGTGCAAAAGAAGTCATCTCTGTTTTGCATGCTAACAAACTGTTTAAATTGAGTCTGAAGACTGAGTTTCTTTAACTACTAAAAATCTCATATTGTGACTGTATAAATAAATGTTCTTCATTTGCTCACGGTGAAAAGATTACTTTATAAAAATTAGTCCTTTTACTTTTTCAGACATTCTCATATATTTCTTAATTCTCTTATACAACTTAGATTCATGATCAGACCTGTCCTTTGGCAAATATCACCTGTGAATACTGTGGTACAGTCCTCATCAGAGAACAGGTAGGAATTTCTTTTGCAAATTTCAATTTTCTTAAGAGTTTAAAAAAGTGCTACTTTTTTTTTAATTGAAAATTTAAAATCAGTATATGTTGAAGCATTTTGCTGTACAAAAAAATATTATACAAATAATGTAATTAATATTTCAAAGGAACAAAAATCTAGTATTTGTAGGCCTTAAAAAACAGACTTGTAAAAGAGTATATTTACACACTGACATGAGGGCCTGGTTGTCCAGAGATTGGCTGAGAGAAGGAGGAAACAGAAGAAAGCTCACCTGCTCAATAGCACAGCAGTGTGCAGCACCAGCTTGTGGGGCATGCAGAGGACTTTGAGACCACTGCTGAGCATCATCAAAGGCAACAGTTGTAATAGAAAACTGTTATATTTTAATTACTAATGAAGAAAGGAAAATTCCATCCAATTGCTATCTGTTGGCATTTAGGGAGTTTACCACAAAGGACAAATATTAGTCACTAAATCTGTGTGAGCCCGAAAAAACTGTAAGTGAAAAGCTCACTGATTACTTACTTAGTAAAAATGACTAAATGTTCCCATGTATTATTAGTAGTATTTTTCCAAGAATTTGAAGATGTTAAACATGTATATGAAGTCATCCCATACCCCTGGTTTTATTTTTTGTTCTCAGTATTTAAAGGAAACTATGCTATACTTGTAAAAGCTCAACAAAATAAAATTTAATAAAGACAAAAAACATAATGAAACATCAGAAAAACTAAACTTTAATGCTTGCTGTGACATTAACTTCACCTCAGTCCACAACTATGGCTCAATTTCTAGTGGAAACTGGGCCCTGCTTTCACATGACTTCTTTCCTCCCTCTTTCTGTCCCTCCTCCTCTTTCCCTCCCCCACTCCTCTCCTTTCCTTTGTCTTGGGCCTTCACACCCCAAAGCTCACACAGGCTGGGTGAGTATACTCTACCAGTGAGCTGCTCTCCAGCCCCTTGGTGCCTTCTCTGTTTGATTGGTTGGTTCTAGGTTTGGTTTTGTTTTTGAGACAGGGTCTCTCCATGTAGCCCTGACTAGCCTGGAATTCACTGTGTAGATCAGATTGGTCTTGAACTTACAAAGATCCACCAGCCCCTGCCTCCAAGTGCTGGGATAAAACGCATGTACCACCACACACTAATCCCTTGGTACCATTTTTAAAATGTGACTTCCTTTAATGTGTCTCACCCTAAAAAAGATACTTTTGAGTCCCCAAATAATTAAAGGTGGAAATTCCTCTACCATCTTTCATCATGGTGTGCATGAATATACTAGCAGATACTCTCAAGCACATCAGCAATGCTGAGAAGAGAGGCAAGCGTCATTTCCTCATCAGGCCGTGCTCCAAAATCATCATTCAGTTCTTAACCATGATGATGAAACCTGGCTACATTGGTGGGTTCGAAATTATTGATGATCACAGAGCTGGAAAAAATGTGAACCTCACAGGCAGACTTAGCAAATGTGGAGTGATCAGCCCTAGATTTGACAGCTCAGAGACCTAGAAAAATGGCAGAACAATCTGCTCCCATCCCATTGATTCAGCTTCATTCTACTGACAGCCTCAGCTGGCATCATGGACCACAAAGAAGCAAGGCAAAAACACACATGAGGGGAAGTCCTGGGATCTTTTTCTAGAAATGTTAAATAAAAAGCCTCCATGGACTGTGCCAGGGTCATTCCTGTTTTCAGAAGAATAACAAATGTCTGGTGACACTTGTCTTGAAGCAGATGAGACGGTCCTATGACCACAGGGTCACTTGAGTTGAGTGTGGGGTGATGTGTCTAGCCTAGGACGGTTGTGTCTCTACCACGTAATAACCAGTAGAGCCAAAATAGGTCAGGTTTCACAGATAAGATGATTTATAAAAGATTATCATAATCAGTCTGTTCGGGGGCTTTACTGAATGTATGACCTGACCCTCATTAAATGGCCTAGACCACAGAGAGGGCTTTGGATTTGCCATAATAGTTGTTAAGGGGGTGTTTTCTTGAAAAATGCCACAAGAGGGCGCCAGTTCTCTACAGTAGAAAATGAGCCCATTTTAAGAAATGAAGTTTAGTGAATTGGGTGATTAAGATGTTAATGTTTAATTTCTCTCAGAGTTGTGAAGAAGCCATAGATAATAACATAGTTCTAGGGCATGATATGCAGGGGAAGACATTTTTCAGCTTTCATTTTGATTTTCAGATGCCTAATCATTATGACCTAGACTGCCCTACAGCTCCAATCCCTTGCACATTCAGTGTTTTTGGCTGTCATGAGAAGGTAAGTTTTCTTTGAATTCTGGAATATGAATTTAAAAAAAAAAATACTCAGGTCCATACCAAAGAATACCAACAAATTTAAGTTTTTAGAAAACATTTACATGTAAACACTGTTGGTGTAAATTATTATAAATATTGATGCTACTACACAGTTAGTAAGGACTTTGTATTTCGGTAGACATATTTAAACTAAATCTTTGCCTTTTTTTTGTGTGTCTGTGCATATGCATGCGTGCACATCAGTGTGTGTGTATGTGGGTGTGTGTGTTCCATGGTATGCATGTGGAGGTCAAAGGACAGCTTATAAGAGTTGCTTTTTTCCTTCCACTATGTGGACCCCGGGGATCAAGCTCAGGTTGTCAATCTTGGTGGCTGACACCATTGCCATCTTGCCCTCCTGTAGACTTAATCTTAACAGGTGGGGAAAAACAACGTTCAAGGCAGCTCTAGAAGATGGCCTCATGGTTCCCAGCACCTGCCTGCAGCAGCTGGCTTGCAGTGGCCTGGAACACCAGCCCCAGGGAGTCCTACAACTCTGGCCTCTATAGCACCTCATTCCGTGCATCCCCAAACACAGACACACACCTGTAGTTTAAAATAAAAATAAAATTTTACCAAAAAGAATGTCCAAGAAGACAAGAGAAAGTGAGTGAGTGTAGTGACTTATTTTGTTGTTGTTATTTTGTTTTGAGTTTTTTCATTTTATATTACTCAATCCAGCAACAACATGGAAGATGTGAAGTAGAGTAAGGAAAGGCGGTATATGAACTTTTCGCTAACAACACCCAAAATAAGGCAGCATAAGAAACGAAAGTGAGTAGAGAGAGATCTAGGAATCCCAGGCACATTTAGGAGGGAAGGTTTTAGTAACAAAGTAGATACGGCAGACTGAGAAAAGGGGGCATCCAGAATGACTGTGGGTTTCTGGCCTTAGTCACTGGGTTGAAGGGAAAGACCTCAACAAGAGTGAACACAGGATGAGCTATACAGAAAGAAAAGGTATTTTGATGGTATTGAGTCTACCCAGCTCTGGCACATTTGAATGGAGATGGCCTGTGTGTAGCTCAGAGAACTGATTGGGAAGAGGAAGAAGTATTGCAATGATACAGAATTCATGTTACAGGAAAGAGAGGTAAGCAAGGAAAGAAACCTGAATGAACAGTGTTCAGAACAAGTGCATCTGGTAAGGAGGACAGTCCTGTCATGGTCTTCCAGGTTAGCTTCAAGATGGGGTCACAGTGTGAAATGTCTGACAGCTTGCTGTGTGTGTTGGCCTTGTTTTCTCTGGAGTATGCTTTTTTACAAGTACTTATAATGAACATACTTCAGTTTAAAAGATTAAATAGAATGGTAACTCATATACTTAAATGTTATGAGGAAACTCTGTATTGTGTACATAGAGAAAAAAACTTCAAGTATATCAAATACTAAGACAGATAATAGGTAGCCTATTTTCTTTTTTAATCACCTGTTATTTTTCTGTAATATACATTGTTTTATAATTCTGATTATCATAGAACATTTAGGAATTTGATGATCTTCAAATACTCTAGAGATGGCAGTTTGCAATAAATAAGCTTCATGAGTGGTAGTTGAGGACTTGACAGGCAGGCTCAGGTAGTTTTAAAGGGGAGAAAATGATATTGATGAAAGGAAGTATGGTCTATAGAAAGCTTTGCCTTGTTTTCCTACTGCAAAGATTTTATTAGCTGCAATCTCAAAAGAGAAACATTAGAGGAAGGAGCATGTGGAAAAGAGAGACCTGGGTATTTGTTGTTTTCGGGTCAACAAAGAAAGATGGGTATAGATGCTACTTTGAGAGATTTATTGAAGTAACAGCTAAGAGTGATCATCAGTTAGCTCCAGTAAAATAAGAGGATTATTTCATTGATTCAGGTGACAACACAGAGAAGTGATAAAGGTTAGAGAAATTGTGATGCTATTTTTCAAACCTCTTGTGTGCCTGGCCTAGTCCTTTTCCTCATCCTCAGTGAGTGCTCCCAACTTGTAGCTTGTGCTTTGTTTCAGATGCAGAGAAATCACTTGGCACGGCACCTGCAAGAGAATACCCAGTTGCATATGAGACTGTTGGCCCAGGCTGTTCATGATGTAAACCTTGCCTTTCGTTCATGTGATACTTCCTCTCCATCCCGAGGATGTTGTCCAGAGGATCCAAATTATGAGGAAACTATCAAACAGTTGGAAAGTCGCCTAGTAAGACAAGACCATCAAATCCGGGAACTAACTGCCAAAATGGAAACTCAGAGTATACATGTAAGCGAGCTCAAACGAACCATTCGTACCCTTGAGGACAAAGTTGCTGAAATGGAAGCACAGCAGTGTAATGGGATTTATATTTGGAAGATTGGCAACTTTGGGATGCACTTGAAATCCCAAGAAGAGGAGAAACCTGTCGTCATCCATAGCCCCGGATTCTACACAGGCAGACCTGGGTACAAGCTGTGCATGCGCCTGCACCTTCAGTTACCAACTGCTCAGCGCTGTGCAAACTACATATCCCTATTTGTCCACACGATGCAAGGAGAGTATGACAGCCATCTCCCCTGGCCCTTCCAGGGTACAATACGCCTTACAATTCTTGATCAGTCTGAAGCAGTAATAAGACAAAACCATGAAGAGGTCATGGATGCTAAACCAGAGCTGCTTGCCTTTCAGCGCCCCACAATTCCACGGAACCCCAAAGGTTTTGGCTATGTAACATTTATGCACCTGGAAGCCTTAAGACAGGGAACCTTCGTTAAGGATGACACGTTATTAGTACGCTGTGAAGTCTCTACTCGCTTTGACATGGGTGGCCTTCGGAAGGAAGGCTTCCAGCCACGAAGTACTGATGCAGGAGTGTAGCATCCATTTACTTGTGCTAAAGGACTACAGACCATACGAAAAACAGTGCCTTCCTTGCCTGGTCCCAAAAAAGAAGATCCAAACAAGCAGTGGGAGAGGTGTAACACCTAGCAGCAAATGTCATCGTGAGGTCTTTTACTTCTTACTGTTACAAATATCTGAGACAGTTTTCGTGGGAATCTACATGTCCCCCGTGTCTTCAGAAATTTAACATTTGAAGGTCTGTGCCTAATCTGCTTGTCAGTGTATCTCTCCATTGTACTTCATGGGCTTTTTCCATGTACTTCACTGTAAAGAAAAGAAAGGCCAGAGTTAGTGTGCTGAAGCTCTTGTTTAATGATACTAGGTGCCTTAGAAACTGAGGCTGTCTTTAGGACATTGATGACTCTATTAAACATGAGAATCACTACTGCCTGTGCTGACACCAGTGAGAAATTTGCTGCTCAGGTGCTGAGTTCTCATTTCAGTTGACGCCTGTGAATTTCAGAAGCTTTGAACCATGGTCCCTGGAAAGCCTAAGTTCTCATGTGCTGCCTTCCCCGTTGTTCACTAAGGACCAGGGGCTTGCGTTAGCTCTTACTCATTTAGTGTGAGCATCTTGTCTGTTGAGCACCTAGTGCTTCTTCCCTGCTTGCGTATGTTGGGGCTGCAGGCAGCAGTTTCTCCGGTATGTAATACTGTGACAATGTGGTTGCCAACTGTCGACTGCCACTGCCGTGTAAGCTTTCTTGTCTGTTCAGTGCAGCTTGGTCCCCACATCCCTGTGCATGTCTTCTGTTGCTTGCAAACACAAAAGCAGCAGGGTAAACATTAAAAGTGATTCAGCTCATCTGCCATTAAATGGCAGGCATGTTATGGATGACTACAGAAACTCTTACAACCAGGAAACTTGTCAGCCCTCTTGATTTAGCTTAGTTAATTGAGATAAAATTGATTTCCTCAAGGGGCTGGAGAGATGGCTCAGTGGTTAAGAACAGTGGCTGTTCTTCCAAAGGACCCAGGTTCAATTCTCAGCACCCACATGGCAGTTTACAGCTATCTGTAACTCCAGTTCTAGGAGACCTGACACACTCATACAGATATCCATGCAGACAAAACACCAAAGCACATAAAATAAAAATAAATAAAATTTGTTTCCTTACAATAGAATCTGTTAAAACTTAAATTGTAGGTATTTGAGAGATGTCTAAACCAATGTTGGCAGTCACTGTGGTTGAACTTGAGTGGGTGGTATTAGTCCAGCTCATTTCCAGTTCTGTGCATATTCTGTAGAATGTATTGGTATGGCCAGATGTTCCTAACATGGAGAGACTGGTGATCATTATGCTGTTGTACTGTGGAATCTAGTTCTCAGGGAGCCCTACAACTAATTAGAGCACTTACAAGGAACCTAAGGGGATCCATCTACTACTGTTTACTGAAGATTGTTTATGTTTTCTGGTCATAAGAAAAGGGACTTCTATCTCTGGCCAAATCAGAACCGCTGGCCAGTGCTAGATCTGCTCTGCTTTCCAGAGGACGCCCAGAGACCTTGACAGACAGAGGAGTCTGCTTTTCAGTTGTAGTCCATCCCCCCACAAGTGGCGCTTTGACCACTTCGCTTCTCTCTCCTTGCTTCCATTCCACCCATAAAGGTGAAGGAAAGACCTTGTCCCCTCCCTTAGCACAAGCTCATCGTGCATCATCAGTCGATTTCCTGGAGTACACGCTCTCAGCTGCGCCTTCAGCAGCCCCTGAGCCACTTGCAGCACCTCCTGCCTAGGGAAACCTGCATTGCCCTATTCCTGCAGTTGTTTCCCATTTGGATAAGTGTGGGGTTTGTTGAAAAAGCAAGCAGTAGTTATTTTTATTTATTTTGAAAATGTACTGGACTATTTGAGATATTGTTTTCTAATGTGTTCTTACTTTTTTTCATATTCCATAATAAACATTTTTATCAGAAAGTTAAATGTCACCACAAAATATCAGCTCCCTTTCCCCTCTGTGTTTTGAAAAAGGAAATGATATTTAAGAGCTTCCTGGTCAGATTTCTATTTAAAAGATGCCTGTATTAGGTGGTAAGAACAGTCATTTCCTGCCTTGGTTTTGGCATTTTTTTTTTTTTAACACCAGCATCTTAAGTTTTTTGCCTAAGTTGAACTTTTCCAAGTGTGATGTTCCTTCCTGTAAAGCAAGTTGGAGTAGATGTTTCTAGTGGTTGTGTTGAGAAGCTCAATGTTAAGCCACAAAACACTGACAACACTGGCTTTACCAGTGGGGAACCAGTGTGACAGTCCCCACTACTGACACAGTGCTTTATTTAATGTCCATCAGCTGATGTGCATCTAACATGGTTTTATAACTTCTCGAATTGGATGTTGTAATGAGCCAACTGATTATCTTATGACAACTCAGTCACCGTGAATGCAAAGTAAAAATGATCAAGCTGGTTTTATAGACACTTCTTAGTTGTCGTCCTGCTCCCCCCCCCCCACTCCCCAGTCCTGAGCATTCTCAGGACTGTGTATACAGTGTGTTGGTCATGGTTTCTTAACAATTGTTTTTTCTTCCAAAAATGTTGTTCCAAAAAGGTTTTCCTCCAAGTCAAATATTTTCCTACCAGAAATCAGGCCTGTTGGTGACTGTAGTTTGGTAATTGGTTACTGTCCTTTGGCTATGACCATTTCTGGCTGGTCAATTTTCCCTTCCGAAACTGAAAAGGAGGAAAGGGTGAATTAGAATGCAAGAAGAGCTTTTTTCACCCTAGTAAAATCAACTGACAGGCGTTGGATGATTTCTCACAGTTAAATTTCATAACTGGTATAAAGTTGAATTTTTACCAGTATTAAGCAAACTAAGACTAATTTGTGAATTATGTGTATTATGTGTGCAATTAGACTATTCTCTTAATGCTTGCTACTGCTTTATCTAAAGTTTCCTTAATCTCCTGTAACCAGAAAAAGTTTTAATTACTAGAGGTTATTCTAACTAAAGACTGAAGTGCTTTTCCTTTTTTTTTTTTTTTTTTTTCTTTCTTTCTTTCTTTCTTTCTGTTATTAACCCACTTTTCTGGCATGCCCTAAATCCTCTTCATTGTCTTAATATAAAATGCCACTACATTTTTTGTGTGGTGTTTGGTGATTATTTTCCTAGATGCCCTAAGCGGGTGACTAGGGCACAGTCAATTGTCATTGGATTGTTGAAATACTCTTTAAATGTCAGCATTCTCAAAGTAGCTGTCATTTGTTTCATAGTTGATGTGATTGTCTGTGGAATGAAATGGACTGGTGCTTCCCAATTCCCAGAATCCAGAAAAATGAGCCAAATGTCATCAATCCGAACAAGTTAACACTCAGTCACAAGTCTTGAGGTCACTGGAATGGAATTAACATTTCTCTGAATGTCACCTGTGTCCTTGATGTTTTAAACTGTTCAACCCCCACCACCACCCCCCAAAAAACAATCAGCTTAATAAAAAAATAAAAAATAAAAAAAACAGGAAAACAATTCTAGTTGAAAACATGGAATGTGGAGAGGTGCTCCATGTCCTGCCTGGTGTCTCCTTAGCAGAACCCAGCCCTAACTGACAGAGAAGGGAAAGAGTGGCCTGCTGGACACTTGCCACTCAGAATGTAGTGCAGTCTGTCTCCTCAAAATGTAGTTCCCTTTTGTGTGGGCCCCAGGGGAGGGCCGAGGTCCTCCTGTAGGCACTGCTTCGGCCCCTGTTCCTGACACACTGTGCATGGGCTTGAGCAGTAACTAGCAACACTCAATGAAAGCCAGGTGGACTCCAGCTGGCTTCTGGGTAGCCTGCTGATCATGTAAGTTGCTAAAGTGAGTGTTCTGTTTCTGTTTTTTCCCCCGGCACTTTATCACAGCAGTTCTCAAATCAGAGATATGTTTAAAGCCTAGTGAACATCTACCACCCAGGACTACAAGAACGTTTGTTAGGTTTGCCCTGTTGTGTGATGTTCCTTCAGTGCAGCTTCTATTTTCTTTAAGACTGTTCAGTCCTGAAATAAACAGCTTGGAGTTGTCTATAATTCTCCTTGGAAACTTGTGATGTTTTATTGTAATTCAAATGCTTTATGCCAATGGTAAGATTTGTATGACTTTAATCTCATTTCTTTGTCTACAAGAGTATTTTTCATAAAGGATTTATTTTGAAGTTCCTGGTCATGCAGACTCTTCTAATGTTATTTTCTTATTTGAGTACATTCCATGGGGAAGAGTGTAATTTGGGGCACATTTCACTAATATATATGATTTCAGGATTATGTTCCTTGGGGACTAAAGTGATTTAGCATAAATTTGGAGTCAGGAGATAGATTGTTGTAGAGGTCTCCACGACATCTATGGTGAGCAGAGTGATTGTCCTCAGAAGGCAAGAAGGCAGTTCAGTTCAACATGACTATGTAGTTTAGCTCAAACTTCAGGAGTCTGACCCCAAGTGGTTCATTTGGGGCATATTTAAACACAGCACTGTTGGTGAAAACTTTTAGTGATAATATCAATCCTGTGTATACAATAAAGCATACATAAATCTCTTCGAGAAACAAAGCAAGCTAAATAAAGATCCAATGTGACCACATCAAAGCTTTCAAAAAGAGCACATGGCACCATCTATAATGGGTTCTGGGAGAAAGCATTTGATAAGGGTCTGGAGGAGGATCAGGTGTAGTCTCTAGGCACACAGATTACACAAAGGTCACCAAGCTTGGAACTCATGTCTGTTCCCAGCCTTCTGGGTGGATAGCAGGTTATACATTCCTTCTAACATCCCTGTCTCCCCTAGTGCTTATCCATGAGCATAAGGACCTCCATTCCTCCTACATATTTTTACCACTGGCTGACCACATATATTCAGTTTGATTTGTAACAGTTTATCTACCTGTGAAGGGAATAAAAATTTGAAATTTAGGTGTTATGGAGTGGGTAACATTACTAATGCCTAGGTCTATTTTTGAAGGTATTTTATAGACCTAGGGAGGCCACTTACAATTTTATAGTTGAAAAACTATAGAGTGAAATCTGACTTTAAAAAAATTAAAATTCAATGGTCAGATGATCACAGCTGTGGAATTGGTAAGGGGTCTTTCTAATGCTTTTGGACTCTGAAAATATGTACTGTATGGGAGGGGGAGTGTAAAGATGAGGTGTGGGTGGTAGTAATCTTAAATTTTAATTGAACAGTTTTGTTTAAGAACAGATGGAAATAATTGTCCAGATTCAATGCCCCACGCTCAACCACACATGCCATATGTTGCTATGTAAGGCAAGCCCTGCTTAGTCTCTCAAGCCAGTGCAGCTGATTGCAGGATTGATGCAGAGGGAAGATCTGAGATTACTATGCTAAGTGGACTCTCTGCACTCAATCTAATAGATAAGTATGACATCTTTCCAAACCCAGGTCACAAGTGTGCACATTCATCTTGTAAGAGGCACCTGGAATCTGACTTTCACTTGGGCCTTAGCTGTAAAGATATGACCAAAACAACATGCCTTGAATTTTTCTGAATGTACTTTCTCTCCTTTACTTCCTTATCAGCCTATATATTGCACAGTATCTTTACAAATGAGTACTTGATTGAAATGAAATATATATATACATACACACACACAAATATCACAATGGTTTTAATACCAAGATTGATTTGCTTTAATGTTACTCTTTAGGATGCTGGGCCTCTATGACAAAAAGAAAACAAATACCAAGCACTAGTTTCTATTTGAAATTTAAAAAGAAAAAAAAAAAATCACAAAACCTTGACCCTTAGGAAATAGTAAATGAGGATTCACAGTAGTTCCTCATTTTGGCAGACAATGATTTCTGGCCTGAAGCTTCAAGTCTCTTTGAAACACAAGCCCAGAGAGAAAAATTTCTACACTGTAGGCCCAGTGAAAAACGTGATCACATGAAAAACGTGTGATCTCCAACAGAAACAGCGGGGTCTCCATCTCCCCATTTCCAAACCTGTGGGTTTGCTCAGCCTCCCCCCAGGTGTTCTGCTGGCATGTATGCCTGTATACCATGTGTGTGCCAGGTGCCCTGGGAGGCCAGAAGAGGGCTTGGGATCCCCTGGGACTGGGCTACAAATGGTTGTGAACGCCCATATAAGTGATAGTAATCAAATGTGTGTCTTCCAGAAGAGCAGCCAGTGCTCTTACCTAAGCCATCTCTCAGTTAAAAGGATTTGTTTCTTTGTGTGTGTGTGTGTGTGTGTGTGTGTGTGTGTGTGTGTGTGTGTGTGTGTTTTAATAAAGCTGCTCCCATTATAGGACAATTAAAAGCCTTTCTATCTAAACTAGGCTCAGCAACCCTGAGGACAATATGAAGCTGGTAAGACATGTAAGTGCTTTTAGAAGATGCCACCTCGGTTTTAAATTCCAAACATAAAACTCTGTTAATCCTAGAATAAACCTTTTTTAGTTTAGCATTCAACTTATATTTTCATTAAGCTGTTTGTTCTATGACTTAATCATGTTTTAATTTTCCTGTTTGTGTGTACATGTTCATGTGTGTGCATGTGAGGGATATACATACACATAGAGTGCACATGTGGGGTTACATCTGCAACATGTGCATGTGGAGGCCAGAGGTCACTGTTGGGGTGTCTTCCTTGATGGCACACTCCCTCATGTTTTGAGGCAGTGTCTCTCACTGAACCTGAAGCTCACTGCTTTGGCTAGACTGGCCAGTGAGTTCTAGGGATTGATCTACTTTTGGTCTCCATCCCCACAGTGCTTGAGTTACAACCCCATATCTGGCTTTCTTATATGCATGCTAGGGATTGAACTCAGGGCCTCATGCTTGTGCAGCAGGCCTTTTACCAGCTGAGCCATCGCCTCAGTCTGTTTCCACATTTTATTAGGTTTTATATTAGGACCAGCATGAGTAAGAAAGAGTATCTCACACTGTAACAGCCTTACAAAAATAATCCTTTGGTTTAGAGTATTCTGTCTCTGGAATGCCTGAGGCGAGGCAGCCAAACAGGGACAGGCGTATTGCAGTTCATGGGTTACGGCCAGTCAGTCCATGGCCTGTTGCTTTGGGCCTCTGAATCCCCTGCATATTTCCAAGGCCAGCTTTCCCCAACAGGCCCCACCCCTTTAAAAGTTCCACTGTCTCAGAATCCTGCCCTAGGCTGAAGCAGATGGCCTCCAGGGGGCATTTTCAAATCCAACTTGGAGCTTTTGGATGGAGATTTTTACATTTGAATATAAACTAGATCTGATCACAGACTTCATACTCCAAAAGGCTAAATAAAACTACACTAAAAGGCAGATTTCAAAATCCTGAACAGGATAATTTAAAAACTAATAATGATATGACTCATACTAATACCAAATGAGCATGTGTTACTTTTATGAGATTTCATTGCTTCTTGGCTTTTAGCTAAGATCACGTACAGTACAACACTTTATGAAATCTTAATGAAGGAACCAAGGGATGTTGAAGCCAAGCAACAAACACACAGGCAGAAGTGCTGGAATAATTATGTAAACAGACCAAAGCTAGCTTCCTCCAGAGTGGAGGAGGACAGTTGAAAGAGCAGGGCACAATTCCTCCTCTAAAACGAACAAGAACTTTGCATTGCTGTCAGCTTCCCAGGACACAGAATTGTGTAGTAAGTCTCCGAACTGCAGAAACCTGAAGCTATGTACTATACTGACTGAACGATGCTGAGTTCACTGAAGCAATTCTCCCCATACCCTGTGCTATAAAAGCTCAATGAAACAAAACGTGTGGATTATAAGGAAATAGAGATGGGCCCAGGGGTACAGGCCTCCAGGTAGATGGAGCACAGGTTCAAAGCCTGCCAGTGAGATAGATGGTAAGCCTAACTAGAACCTGTTACTGCAAACTGTCCTCTGGCCTCCATACACATGCATATAGTCATGCACAGTAAACACAATTTTAAATCTATTTTTAAATGAGGGCTATGATGGTAGTCTATTGGTAGAGCACTTTCCTAACAGGCATGAAGCCTGAGATTCAATTCCCAGACCTGAAGAAAAGAAAGGTTTGAGGTACTATTGCAGTCTATTATCATACTATTCTTTCCGTTACCACTTACAAAGCTCCAGACTAGGAGATTGCCTCACGACTACAGAGCAAACCCAATGTAAGGACAGAGTAGTACGTGCAGAAGAGATGGTCCCAAGCCTTAAGAGCACTGGCTGCTCTTCTTAGCACCCATATGACCACTAAGAACTCTCCATAACTCCAGTTCCGGGGATCTAATGCCCTCTTCCAGCCTCCATGGGCAATGCACAGACAGAAAATAAAAATATGTCACTTTTTAAAAACAGAAAAAAACCAATGTAGCAGTAGGTGGCAGCAGAACTCTACTCCTGAAACACACTGCTTTAAAAAAAAAAAAAAAAAAAAAATGTGAGATAGGATTGACCAGAGACCTCTATGCCGTTAGTGGCGCCATAAATTTTCCTGAGCTTGTACATAAGAGGCTGTAGTGGACTCTAGGAAGGGAGTGCTTAACTTTAGCTTTACACCCAGTGAAAGCTATGAGGCATTTTCAGCAAATGTTGAATAGCCTCATTCCAATTATATCTGCCAGTTGGTTGTCAAATAGCTTCAAGTTAGAAATACTTGGGAAGTTACTCTATCTTTCCTTACTGCCATTTTTGAAAGTCAATACAGAGTTAAATTTTGGCAGTTTCATGTGGTTCAACTTATCCATCAGATTGATGGTCGTCCCTAATCCCTTTTCTATTACTGTTGATGGTGGATTCGCACTTAAGATCAACTGCCTTGTCCAAGTCTGTGTTTAGGAAAACGGACTCTCAGGCTCTAGTCCATCTTAAGGCTGAACAATAAGAACCAACGTGACATCTGCATGCCTACCCACGCAGGTCACTGTGCAGCTTTCTCGAGGTGTTTGCTCAAAGAACCTCTCCGTGTGCTCGTTGGCGTGCCTACCGAGGTCTGAGGGTACAGCTTAGTGATAAGTGCCAGCCTAACCTGCACAAGGCTCTCAATTCAGTCACCAGCACTTAAAAAACTAAGGGAAGGAAGTGGAGGAGGTGAAAGGGTAGAAGAAGGTGGGGGGGGGGAGCTCCCTCCTCTACTGCAACTGCCTGTGCCAAACCTGTAGCAAACTTGCTGCTTTAGACTCCAGGGCAGGTGGGCAAAAGAATCTTCATTCTAAGGCTGCTCCCAGACATCTGCAGCTAGAGTGAGGAGTCGGGAGGAGGAGTGAGTAGAAGTGTATCAGCATCCAATGGCATTGTTAAAATTGTGACTCTCCCACCAGTGCAGAAACCAAAGCATGACAAAGTTTGTGCTCTGTTCATTAATTTGTGACTGAGCCACAAGGCAAAACTAATTCAATGAGCACTTGGGGAGAGAGAAACTTATACAACCCACCAGGACATGCAGGCTCAAAGCAATTGAGAATAGCAGTGAGATTGCCTGGTTACAGATGGAAATGGCAATGTCCCTCAGGGAGCAAAACAAGATATTACAGAATTTGACACTCCCCCCCCCCCAAAGAAAAGGTACTGTAGAGTTTGGGCCAAACTAGCACACAACTTCACAGTATCCAGGCTCTAAAAAATAAACTGGAGGATCAAACACACAACAGCCCTAGAGAATTACATAATTCTTAAGAAGGTCTGTTAAATATTGGAAGGAAGGGGCTATTGGAATTTTCCCTTATTCCCTAGTTTAACTATTTTGTTTTTGTTGTTGTTGTCATTTTTGTTGTTGTTGTTTGTTTGTTTGTGTGTGTGAAACCAGGTCTCTCTATGGAGCGCTGGCTGCCTGGAGCTTGCTATGTAGACCAAGATGGTCTCAAATTCAGAGGTCCACCTGTCTCTGCTTCCAGTGAATAAAGACAGCAGACTATGAAATGGATTCCCCACCTCTGGGTGAGAATTCAGGTCGGAATGGTTATGTTCAAAACCAACAACCACTAACTTTTAAGGGAGGAGACATTGCTGGAGATTCTGAGTTTATATCTGAACTCCTTGGGTTGATGTGGGACACTCATTCCTGTCACTTCTTCCTCCCCACTCCCCTTTGTAATTTAATGTAATTTAATGTATTTTAATAGCAAACTTACAGAAATAGCACAGAAGACAGATAGTACTTGCATGAAGGACAACTCAGAAAAGTATAGTGAATGGATTGAATCTACTGTATGATAAAAATGCTACAAACAGTATTCACTTGCCATCAATAAGAAATGTACTTATTTTAATAAAATTCAAATGCTGGCATTGTCCAGAACATTTTAACAGGTTTATTTATAATTGTCATACAGTTGGGTGTTCATTGAAACATGTTGCTTGCATGAGTGCTTTCATCTTGCATTTACATTAAAAATCCACACACAAATGAAAGTGGAAAAACTGCCAATACCTGATTTCTGTCCCGTTTTTCCTCTCGCAATCTTATACTTAGGTACCTTTTGACACCATGGAAAAAATATCTAACATTCAAAACAATTGATTACAGGAAGAAGAGAGAAAATAATGAGCGTGAAATGTTTCCCCTCATAGTAGTCTGTTAAGCAAGTCCTCCACATATGCTGAATGTTAGCTGGGTATCTTTTGGCATAATTGTTAAATGCTTGGCATGGATAGCACACAGGTTGGTATCTTCAAAAAATGCCAACCTGCCAGGCCTCACTTGCCTCCTGCAAAGCGCCACTCTGGAAGCACAGATGTGTTTTTAAGTCCTGAGCAATTTCTCACACCAGATTCTGGAGAGGGAGTTTGCAAATCAGAAGTTGGGTGGATTTCTGATAGCGTCTGATTTCACGGAGTACCATTCCTCCAGTAGAGGGCGCGCTCTTGTGAGTGGCCTTTATAGTCCGTTGTTTCCAGGGTGTTTTACCATGGGGGGATTTGTGGGCAGTCTGCTTTGTATGAGCCATGGTCCTTATTTACCCCTTCTCCCTCTGCTGAAGCTCCGCAAGCCAGAGGCGGCGCTGGCGTTAAAGAGCTGCGATGGCTGCAAACACAATCTCTTTCTGAAGTTTAACTAAGTGATTTCTATCTTTTCCTTCAAAACTAGTCATTCTTAACAACTTCTCTTAGCAGTTTATCATGAGCAATGTGTGTGGAGGCCAGAGGACATCCTCAGGGGCATTCCTCAGGCTCCATTCACCTTGGTTTGGGGAACAGGATCTCTTGGTAGCCGGGAATTCATCAAGTAGGCTAGACTGGCAGGCCAGAGAGCATCAGGGACCTGCCCAGAGCTAAGATTGCAAGTGCATGCCACCATCTCCCTGCCCCTCTCATGCTGTTTTGTAACTTTGTTTGACTCTGGGGAGGGGGCAGGGGCTTGGAAATGAAATCTCTTGTGGACTAAAGACTGCAGTTGAGCAGCTTCTGTGTTTCAGTCCCTTCTCACTTCAATAAGATCACGATGCAGCAAAAAGTGGGATTTCCAGCCTCACCTTTGTTTCTTCTGCTGCTACTGCTGCTGTTTTCCTCTCCTGAAAAACGAGACTATGTGCTTTTCTTGTTACTAAATTATCTAAACAAGTTTTGTTTCAGTGTCAAGAGTTGAAATCAAGGCCTCACGTATGCCAGACCGGTGTCCTACCATTGACCTATGCTGCCAGCTTCTTAAATTAACTGCAAAGTGAGTTAATAACCTCCCTTCACAGGTCAAATCTATCATTCTTTAACTTATTTACAATAGCACCTCATTTGCTGATTCTTTAAATTTTGAAAACAAATAGTAAGTTTGACTTAAATAATTATATTGAAGTATGTTTTATATATCATAAAATTCTGCAGCAATCAAAACAATATCATTCACAAGTATAAAAAGAGTTAAAAAAGGAATTAAAAAAAAAAAAAAACCCCAAACATCCAAACTGGATGGAATGTCAAAATGTTATACATATAGTGGAATACTCTTCAGGCTTAAAAATGAAATAAAAATTTAAAATCTGCAGTATGGAGAACCTTAAAGACATGCTAAATGAAATGAGTCCATCACAAAAGGACAAGTACTGCACAGTCCCACCTACAGGAGTTCTGCAGAATCACTGCAAAAACTAGAATGGTGCCTGCCAGTTAAGAGAGGGGCAATCAGAGTTGGTGTGGCATGGGTAGGGAGTTTCATCTGGGAATATGGCAGTGTTGTAGAATGTTCTGGAGATGGATGGTGGCGAAGTCAAGTGACAATGTGATTTGCCTAATGCCATAAAACTGTAGGCTTAAATCTGGCTAAAATGGGGCCGGGCATGATGACATGTGACTGTCATCCCAGCCCCAGAAGACTGAGGAAAGAGCATCATGTGTATGGCAAGCTTGAGCTATACAGTGAACCCTGAGTCAGCCTAGCTGCATAGTGTGTTTATGGTGTGTGTGTGTGTGTGTGTGTGTGTGTGTGTGTGTGTGTGTACTTTTTCATTTCTCCTAGGTAGAAATCTCAGTTTTCTTTTAAGTTTAAATTTTTGGGAAACTGCCAAACAAAGTGGCTGCACCATTTTATGTTTTGACCAACAGTAGACAAAGGTTCACATTTACCCACATTCTTGCCAACACTTGCTACTGTCTGTCTTTTTGTTGTAGCCAGCTATTCTAGTAAGAATGAAGAGGTGTCTTGTGGTTTAAAATTCACATTTCACCTATGCCCGGTATAGTCAATCTTCATTTCACGAGTGCTTATCAACCATTTACATGTTTCCTTGGATGAACTTTTTATTTACAACTTTTGCTTTTTTTTCCCCCCGTTGGATTTATTGTCTTATTTCCAAGAATTTGTTGTAAGTCTTGCTGCAAGTCTTGACAAATACATATATTGCAAGTATTTCCCTCTAGTCTGTTATCTTGGCAGTGTTTTTTGAACTGTCGATTTTCTTCTTAATTATTTTAATGAAGTTTAATGATGTGTTTCTTTATAGACTGGAAGGACTTTTTGCTTAACTCATTGTTTTCTCCTGTTCTAAAATGTTTCATTTTAGCCTTCATGTTAAAACTATTATCTGTTGAGTTCATTTGTATGTACGGTGCTGGAAAAAAAAATCTAAGTAACCTTTTTGCATGAGTATCTGGTATCAACAACAACCATGAATTGTTGAATTATCTTAAGTACTTCTATAGTCAACTTTCTTGCACATTTGTAAAAGCAATCCAACAAGAAGAAGCAATTAACTATAAATACAAAGACTTCTCATCTCTCCGTTCTGTTTCCGTTGACCTACATGTCTTTATGGGAGTGGCATATTGTCTTGATACTGTGGCTATAAGCACAGGAACTTAGACAAAGCCAGGTTTGAATCATGTCTTTGTCTAGCTATGTGACGTTAGGAATGGGGCTTTAGCTTCCTCATCAATAAGACTGAGATACTAAAATTTGCTTCATAAAATTACTCAGAGGACCCATACAAAACAACTAATGCATATTACTTATAATGGTCTTTGACCTATAGCTGATGACTAATAAATGCTAGCTTGTGTATTATGATTCATATCTCCCTTTTGAATTCACCATTTGTCATTATGAAATTTTCATTCTTCTAATTAGCAACATCAAGTTTCTCTTGCTAACTTATTTGTACATGCTATATCTTTTTCCATCATTGTACTATCAGTCTGTTTCTTAATATTTAAAGTGTGTCTCTTGCTGGACATGGTGGCACACACTTTTAGTCGCAGCACTCAGGAGACAGAGGCAGACATATCTGTGAGTTTTAGGACATCCTGGTCTACATAGTGAGTTCCAGGACAGCCAAAGCTGCATAGTGGGACTCTGTCTCAAAATAAGTAAATAAATAATAAATTGTGTATCTCTTATAAACAAAATTTATTATTTTACTCTCCTTTGACCCTTTTTGTGTCTCCATTGACCTGTTTAGTCCATTTACATTTAATGTAATTATTAATATAGTTGTGTTCAACTCAAGGATAATGTTTTGGTTATGATCCTCTCTTAGAATGAGACTAAATCCAATCTGAGGATGTATGCCAAAGCCTCCAGCTTTGGTAGGGCCTGAATCTCCTCCACATTATGTGGGAATCAAAATGAGTTGATTCTGTTAAGCATGGTAGCTGCGGTTTTCCCTTCAACTATACCTAGTAGTTTTGGGGTGCATTGCTATCTTCCCATTGCCATGACAAAATACCTGAGGTGAAGGGAGAAAGTTTGTCTTGGCTCATATTCTAGATGCTTCACCATATGGTCACTTGGCTTTATTATTTTGGATCCTGTGGTGAGGAGTACATCACAGAAGAAGTACATGGAAGGAACAAAGTTTCTTAATTAATGGTAACTTGGAAGCAAAAAGAAAGATGAAGAGGCTAAAGTCCCAATTTCCCATTCAAGAGCATAACCCCCAATGATCCAAAATTCTTCTGCTAGATTCTACCTCCTAGTGGTTCCCTGTCTCTCAATAGATCCAGGGCCTAGTGACCTGGTCAACATCCAGTCCTTAGAGGATACTTGGCACAATAACCATAACATGTTCTCTGCTCAGGAAACAGCCAGCAATTCAAAGGAGACCTTGTCTGTGGATTTTAGCCACCCATCTCTATCACTTTATCTTCAAGTTCCAACACCTCTAAAGTTTTTCATCTCAGTCCAGAACCTGCTTCTGGCTGTCACCCCATTGGGGGAAACCAGGCTGAGCTAGTCTCACATGGTTGCACTTTCTCAGTAACCAGACCCTCTCAGATCCCACCTGGATTAAGACATTGCCAAACCTTTCAAACATTTGCCTTATACTTTTTTTTTTTTTTTCACCACTAGCTTTATCATAATCTGGCAGAGAAATTAATCTGACACAAGCCTCTCTCTCCATGTGAAGAACCAAAAGCCTTATGCTGTTTCCATTTGTTGAGCCCATCTCAAGATTGTTCAAATAGATGGGAAACATTTTTCTTGGCACACAAGTAAACTTGGTCCTACATCATTCTACAGAAAATGGATGATGTTACAGACAATAGCAAGGCTATCTAAGATATTTAACTAGTGTCTGGATTTGCTAAGAATGACATGGTCTTGAGAATATGAAAGAATTTAGGTATTCAGGATCTACTGAAGCTCAACTGAAGAAGGTATTCTTTTCAAAGGTCAGTAAACTGAGCTTAAGAAGCCAAACAAAGTAAAAAAACAACATAATGAGTGATGGGTGAGAAAGGCATTCTGAAGACTTAGGCAGTTGCACTCTACAGGAACGAGGCCAACAAGAATATTTATAAAGTATGAAGCTGATAAATTGAGGAGCTACAAATAGGACCCACTGTTTCTTGGGAACAGATGGATGTCACCTATGCTTTACCTGCAACTCAAGAATGCAGGGTCCTTAGGTGGGGTGAGACAAATCCCTCTGGTGTCTTCAGCTTTGTCCACACCCAAGTGAGTAACCTTGATTACCTGGAAACATTGTTTTCTATAGGGAATTTATTTCTCAATCATGGTTTGTCAGCCAGGGCCCTGTCCTGGAGCTTGAGTTACAGTGGGCTGGAAGCTGCCTAACATGGGTTCTAGCAAGCAAATGCAGAAAGAGAAGGAAGCATGCTTAAGACTACCTGCAGAGCATCTCTCGCCTCTCCCCCCCCCCCATCTGTTATTTTAGCACAGGGTTAGTGTAAGATTTTGAGAAAATAAAACAGCAAAGAGGGAATGTGGTGGAGTCATACAAGTGGCAACTGCAGGCATCACCACCACGCTACAGTGAGTGAGGCAAACCAGAGAGCTGCTGCCATAGCACAGGTTAGAGAGGGGCCTGAGAGGGGACTTCAGGCTCTGAAGAGGAGCCCAGGAGCACGGCTTACGACTATGGGATTAAGAAGGGACTTGTATGTAGCACATATTTTTAACACACATGATATTGGATAGAATAAAGCCCATTAGTGACAGCTTTGGGAGTTCACTTTAAAATATGCAATTGAGAATTGATTTAGACTTGTGACTTTTTTATGGTATATCTAAGTTTACCTAGAATAAACTCATTTAATGAACTTGCAATTTTCCTCCTAAGCTCAGTTTATAAGCTTCCATGCCAAAAAACCAGAGGTATTTAAAGGAGGATATTAAATCTGTACATTTGCTTAAAGGTGTGTGAAGTGTTAGGCTGAGCTCATAAACAGGACTAAGCATTATTCAAAGGCTGCTTGGAAGTTATTGCTAAAATCTGCCAGATTTATAAATAGAATAATCAAATCTGTCATCCAAATGTAAAGCCTAAAACAGGATTTTGAACCTGCTTATTGGCACTAATGGCAAATATATTTGTTAAATTCATAATGGTTACATTCAAAGGACTAAATTTTAAAGCTACATGCAAACAAGTAATATGGAAGGGAGGCACGAACCACCCAAGCTTATTCTGTCTAGGACACTGGACTCTCCTTGGCCAGCTCTTATCCATGACTCTCCTTGGCCAGCTCTTATCCATGTCTTCTGGAAGTGGCCAGTCTTTAGCTTCCCTGGAAACCACAAAACTATCACTGGTTAGCTCCAGGCTTGGCTGCTCTGTTCTTCCTTTTCTCTCAAACCAAGATGCCTCCTGGAGCAAGATGCCAAAACACTAGAGTTGGGGCTTAGATTCCAATCACTCCAGTCTCCAAGGAAGCAGCTGCCTCGGCCATTTTTCCCTTACTGTATTTCTAGCACCAAGAAAAGTGCTTGTTGCAGTGGAAACTGCCCCTGGGTATAATGGATAACTTGGCATGTAAATGGCTGGTACTGTGGTATATACCACCACGCCATAAATATGCTGGTGACTATAAACCAATACACTCTATTAATCTCATAGCTCTACAACTTAGAAGTCTGGCATGGTTCTCACTGAACTAGAACCAAGGTGTCAGAGCAGTGTTGCTTTCAGAGAGCTCCCAGACAAAATGTTTCTTGCCTAGGAAGCTTCCAGAGACTGCTCCTATTCCTCTGTTAAGGCCTTACTTCACCACTGAGGTAGAACGACTGCCCAATGACCATGTACCAGTACAACTACAGTGTAATTAATCAGCTAAGAGAGCCTCTCCAAACACTTTCGATAAGCCTTCTGAGGCCTCAGACTAATACTGTCCTTCTAAAAGTATTTATGCAGAGAGTAAAACATTATAAATTTCTTCTGTCAAATAGAATCAGAAAGGAATACTCAAGGAGCCCATAATATAATACAGTAAGCATTCCCTCTAGGTCAAACACTCTGGAAGAAAAGGAAAACCTCTTGAAGTGCTTTCTTCGGTTTCTACAGTCTACAGATGAGATGCTTCTCCAGAAAAACTTGCCTACCCAGTCTAGGATGGCCAAAGACACCAAGGACGGAGGCCTGGCTCTGGAGAGGAGGCAACAGGACAATGGAGCAAGTCACTCACAGGCAGTGCCAGGAGTTTTGAGGGCAGAATGCACAAACAAAACAATGTTTATTGTCTCTATTTTGGAAACAGACAATAAAAAAGGAGTTCAGTTTGTGGGTTCACTCAGAGGTCAGGGCTGGGATTACTGTCACTAAACTTCAACCTAGGGAAACCCCTGGCATAGATAGCAAGATGAATCTCCCTGGCATCAAGGGGAGGAAACCTGGTTAAACCACTCTGGCAATATGTCTGATGGCCAAAGCCCACAAATGCCATAAAATGTTGATGTGTACAGTCTGGGATATTTATATATTAATACCAGGTGTGTCCAAAGAGAAACTTGTACAGTGTTTAAAGTCAACAGCAATGGAGTTCGACTGCCTGTACACTTTCAATACAAGAGTTCATGTATTATACTGACAATTGCTGTCCTCGGCGGAGACAACCAAGATAAGGAAAACAGCAGACTTAAAACATGCACTGTTAACTTATCAATGAAAACAGCAATTCCAGACATGACTAATTAATTACTTTGCCTGGATCAACAAATAATCTCAAGTGTGTGTTTGGTGTACTAACAAGGACCTAGCCACCAATTAAGTTAAATAAACTGCAATGTTCTGCCCACTAACACATGTTAATTAACTTATGGAGACCTTTTTTCTTGTTATTTTGTGTGTGTCTGAGTGTATGTACACACAACGCATACATGTAGGTGTCCTCAGAGGATAGAATAGGGCATCAGATACCCTATGATGTAGATGCTGAGAACTGAACCCACATTTTCTGGTCTTCTGTAAGAGCAGAAAGTGTCTTTGAGCACCAAGCCATCTCTCCAGCCCCCAACCTGTAGACTTTAAATACCACATACAGAAATGCTAGTTTTTTATTGAAATTTTCAAAGAATTTGAATATTTCTCTTTGTGTATGAGTGTGTGTGTGTGCACGCGCGTGCACACACATAAGGGTTCACACATTGTGTGTACATGTCTGGGTACGTGTGTGCAAGTGCATGAGCACAGGTATGTGACATTTAGACATTTCTTTTTATCATTTTCTCTTGGAAGGACAACACTAAAACATTTTTTAAAATCAGATATCTGAAGCAGAACCCACCAAAGCACAGCTGTGTGGCAATTTAGAGCTTTGCTCAGAAGGGAGACACTATCCAGGCTTGGCTTAGCATGAACTGTCTCTTTTTCCATTGGTGGCTTATGTGTTGAGATTCCATTAACCAGATTTCCAAAGACTGACCAGATCCTGAGAGGCCGGCATATACAAAGAGCAGGATCAGGAGAAACTTTCTACGTTTTTCTCAGCTTCTATTAACAAGACCAATAGACAACTATAAAGAAAAAGCCAGGGATTCAACATAGACAAGGAAAGTTGCCCCTCCCCAGTATGGAGGGAGCATTAGGAAAGACCTAACACAGTAACAAAGTCTGCTGCCTCAAACAACATCATGAGACAGACGTGACAGGAATCCCAGACATTTCTGCATACTTCTGTAATGTCAAGGAATAATAATGTCAAATAAAACATGTCCACATGCCCATCTCTCTGTGACCACGTAAAGCACAGATGTATTCGAGTCACTACACTTCTCTGCTCAAGAGGCAGGCTCCTAATTCCAGCGCAGCTGTCCCCAAAAGACCCTTAGAATACCAGCCACTCCAGACGGGTTTGGCTCCCCCGGAGCTCTGAGGTACGTGAGTCCCTCCAACTACTGAGCCTTGTGTTCTGAGCTGTTTCATCACCTTTTGAAGGGGGCCACTTGTGTTTAGTCTGCAAACACTCTCCACTGGAAATGAACAGTGCAAGGTCCTACGTGCAAATATTTGCAAACTTTGTTTTTTTTTTTTTTTTAACAATACACATTTTACAGATTCAAGTGAAATCCAGGTACAGACTAGGTTAGTTGTTGTCAGCCAGCCTCTCATATACACAACAGGAAAGTGGTCAGTTCCTAAAACCAGAGCAGGAGTAAGGCACTGGTGACTGAGAAGGTTCACTCATGGAGTCTGGGAAGAAGCCTGAGAGGGCTGTGCCAGCCTGCTAGATTCTCCTAGGTGAAGTCCTTCATGTAGACATCACATGACATCTGGACATATGTAGAAATGGACCCTCTCCCACGAGTAGGATAATGCTTTCAAGGTAACTGCAATTAAAAATGATATGAACACATTCCCAGGGCCATGTGTGACATGGCTATAGTTGACTTTCATCCTATACAGAACCTCTACTATTCTTTCCACCCATTGGCTTCTGCTTCATGGCATCTTTAGGGGAACTGCAAAAGCTGGCACAATCTAGATGCTCATGTGTGGTCCAACCTTATGCTATGGTAATGCCAGAGCATTATATAATAGGAACATCAGCCAGTCCAATAGGATGGGAAGGGCCTAGCGATGAGGATCCCAGTGATGCAGGGGAGGCTGAACATTGGGAGAACAGTGGCATGAGGAGCTAGTCACAGACACCAGAGTGTGGTGGCTTACAGGTATTTCCTGAGGGCATGGAGACCTGGCTTGTGCCCTAGGGAATAAGGCAGTGTTGCTCAAAGCAAGAGCCCTGTGGTGATCCATGAAGGAGAAACACCTACACAGTCCTCATCCTGGCTTCAAAGTAGGCATGGGGAGACCCTAGAGGAATCAGCTCAGCTGAGGGAAGCACAGTTCATCCCTGAGTCCTCCTGGCTACCACTTGCAACATCTTCTAGTCCCAGTTCATCAGGGCTATCTAGGATGCTGGGCTCACTGGAGCACTGACGGTGTGGTGGTGGGAAGCTGGGTGGCAGGAGCAGGTGCTTGTCCTCACTGCCAGCCTCCTCCCCCAACCCTGAGTGCATCATGGTGGCCATGGCCAGCAGCTGGATGTCCGAGTGGGCATTGGCCACTGTGTGCCTCCGAACGCTACCACACTTCTCCAGGTACGCCTCTCCTTCCTGCTCTGTTAGTGGAGTCAGGACCATCTCCCGGCCAACCGAGCTCATCAGAGAGGCATAGTTGAGGACTGTCACTTTAGGCCGGACCCTGGAATGCCTCCGGGCTGCAAGAGAAAAAGCAGCAATGTTACTGAGGGAAGGTAGACAGTGACCAGAAGCTTCTCCTCAGATGGAGAGGGAGGGAGGAAATAGCTCAGCCTCTGGGAATAGCTTTAGGGAAGAGCCCACTGAATGCAGTGGAGGACAGGACCATCTAAATGTCATGCAGCTTTACCTGTTTACACCAGATCCTGTATGAAGTCAACCAGAAACCCACAATGAACAGTCACTTAAAACTTTCCTGGATGGAGCAAACACAAACGCCCCCCCTTTCCTAGTGCCGTCTGAGCCTCGACAAATTGCCTCTAATTCCATTGTAACCTTCTTCCCTGAAGATGTACACATTAGCTAGGGCTTCAGAACCCTGCTCAGAAGGTGACAGAGGTCTGTATGTCAAGAAAGTGGTTACCTTGCAAGCCCGAGGACCTGCGTCTAATCCCAGGACCAAGCAAAAAGGCCAGATGCAGTGACCTGAACTGGTAAGTCCAGAGCTGGGAAGGTGGGGACAGATAGAGCCTAGCCTATCTGGCAAGTTCCAGGCTAGCAATGAACACTTTCCTAAAAACAAACAAACTCAAACCAAAGTCCAAACAAACAAACAAATACACAGGGGCTAGGGAGATCACTTAGTGGATAAAGCATTTGCTGCAAAAGCCTGAGGACCAGAGTTTGGATCCCCAAAACACGTGTAAATACTGGTTAGGTATGGTGCCTACACTCAGAAGGGAGAAACAGGAGATCCCTAGAGCAAGCCACCAAGCTAGACTAACCTGTATCAGTGAGCTCTGGGTTCAATTGAGAGCCCCTGTTTCCATGAACCAAGTGGAGACTACTAAAGGAGATTCCCAATGTCAACCTTGGATCTCACACTGTTGCTTTTTAGCACTATGTTCCAGAAGATGCAGAAACTTCATAGGCATGAGGCTTTTGTGCTACAAGCCTGTTGTCTCAGCTACACAGGGAGATGAGACATGAGGATGTCAAATTAAAAGCCTGCCTGGGCTACAGAGCAAGTTCAAGGCCAGTTTGAACAACAGAGACTCTGTCTCAAAATAAAGTTTAGAGAAGGCCGATGGTATAGTTCAGTGGTAGAGCATTTACCTAGCATGAAAAGGACCTAGGTTCAAATCTCATAACCACTAAATAAATAAAGTATTTAGCATATGTTCTGGACTCCTGCTAGAAGCTGAACCTATTATCATAGCATATTGAGATAGTGTTGTTAGCCTCTACTTTAAAGAGGAGAAAACTGAGTATCAGAGAGGTAGGAATTTACCCAAGGTAACACAGCTAGAATACAGCCAAACTGGAAATTGATGAGTTCTGCATCACTCCAGACCCTGCTTTCCCTAGCTGCTCATACAAAGCCCACCAAGAAATGTTACAGGCAAAGAAGCTTGAGGGAGGACAAGCCAGTGGCATTCACAGGCAGGAAAAAGTGTCTAGGACAATCAGGATACTGGTTAAGGATGTATGCTGGAGTGCTAGAAGGTCTTGAAGAGGATGATGTATGATGAGGCAACATGCTGAATGGTGAGACTAGCCTGAGCAAGTCGCTGGATGAGCCCTAGGGTCACAGCCTTGCAGGAACTCAACATACAGGAACTAAGTGTGTCCTGGGGGGGGGGGAGGAGGGGGCTATGATGGCAGGTGAAGTATCTGTAATACATGGGATAGGCTGGAGAGAAGATAGGGTAGGGTAGGGTAGGGTAGGGTAGGGTAGGGTAGGATAGGATAGGATAGGATAGGATAGGATAGGATAGGATAGGATAGGATAGGCAAGGCAAGGGTAGGCTAGGCTATGTTTCAGGAAAGGGCGCTAGCAGAGGATGCAGTATGGGCTACTGCCAGAGAAACAGTCAGAAAAGCCAGGGAGGGAGCAGAGATACAAGGAAAAATGCTAATAAAAGTAAAGAGGTGGCTCACAGGAGAGAATCATGGGGATGAAGGTGAAGGTGACAATGGGCCGAGGACACCAGTTACTGATACTACAGAACTCATGGGGTGGGCTGTGGAGGAACAGGACCCAGGGTGACTTGAGCCAGCACCCTCTGAACTCAGGTAATAGCAAGGGCCACCCCACCCCATAGGTGCTCACCAAGAGACTGGTGTCTTGAAGGAGAAATTAAATATAGAATGTCAACGGAAAATGAAAGAATCTGTGCACAGCACTTGTTCCCTCAGAGACACACATTGCTATAATGTTCTCACATTCTGAGAACAGTCATGGGTTACTTTTACACTCATAAAAATGGATACTCCTACAACAGAAGTGAAGAAGACTTCACAGCAGCAAGGACCCAGCTAAAGAACAAGCCTCCAAACAATGCCACTAGCAATAACTCATTTCTCACACTACTTTTACAACCATACATTGTGGACCAGCTGGAGGGAAACCCACAATCGGCCCAGCAGCTTCAGAGGACATGTACTAGAAGCCAGTCTCTGTTCCTGAGGCAGGGCACTCATCTGAAATGTATGTATGCAGAAGCCAGAGCCAAAGAAAAGACGGTGCTTTTAGCTGTGAGCATTACACCCAGAAGCTAGGCAATCATCCTCTAGCTGAGGAAGAGATCTACTGAAAGCATCACACAGATAGGAGGTTGAGATGCTATAAACACTAAAACCTGAGACAGACAGATTAGTCAGTACGGCCATCCAGGCGAGGACAGTGTTGGAGCAGGGGCTGGTGCTGGGGAGGACACAGGAGATGCTGAGGGAATGCAGACTCGTGTGTAGCAGAGACACACTGCATCGCTGGTTAAAGGATTTTCATGGACCTCAACTTGCTGGGATGAGCCCAGGAGAAGTGTCTCTGAGGGTTTTCTGGACATCATCCATTTTTCACTGCAGTCAAGTCATTGAAGGGTTCTATAGGCAGTGAATTAACAAAAGGCCACTTTGGCTGAGGCTGAAAAGAGCTGAGAATTGAAGACGAGGTGAGACTGAGACAGTCTAGCAGGGTGGGAGTGGGACGTGGAGAACCTTAGCCTTCAGCAAACACTTCCAGAGCTACACTTTGCAAAATGCTGCACTACCTGCTGAAAAGAAGAGAAGCATGACTTTGCTAGAGAGTGGGGGTAGGAGGGAGCAGGAGAGGCCTGTGGGGAAGGGGGGTCCGAGTCCAGCTGCAGGTCTGTGGTAGGTACCCACCAAGTGCCGAGCACTGTGCCCCAAAGGAGCACACCATCACCATCGTCTCCCAGTAAGTTGCAGAAGATGAACGTGAAGTCTGCAGTCACCATTACGTACAAAACTGAGACCCTAGTCTGGGGCCACAGCGGAGCTGCTGCATGTGACTTTCACAAGCTAGAAAGAGATCATGATGTTTGGTCAAGAGAAAGGTATCTCTGGCCTGCTCGCAGACCTAACATTTTAGTGGGTCAGAATCTATGACCTGGCCAAGGACTACCGCTAGCAAAACATGGTCAATTAAGCCATGCTAAAGAGATAGGTAGAATTATTATCCCTTTAATGAGATGCTATACTTTGCCTCCCAGAAGCCCCACTCCTAACACAGCTGGGTCTGCCTACCTTTCTGAGCAGGTGTAACTTTTCCTTTGCCCTCCCCTCCCCAGCCTCCATTCACTTTCTTTTGGATGTTTACTACTTTCTGTACTACAGGCTTCCTTGCTCTTATCTCTAAAACACTCCAGTCCCCGCCAAGAGGCTACTTGGTGCCATGAGGCATTCCTCCATCCCAGTCACTCAAACAGCATGCCCACCCTGTCTTCTCCATTTTCCTCCTCCAGGCAGCTGCTGAGATTTACAGCTCGCCTGCCCTGGGCTTTTGTTTTTTATTCTTTTTCTTTTTAATATTTTTATCTGTTCTTTAAAATTCAGTGCACTGTGTTTTTTTTTTTTTTATCACATTCACCTCTAAACCCTCTCTCTAAGTCAAGCCAGATCCACTCACCCTCCTACTAACTTTGAGTCCTTTTATTTTATTTTATTTTTTTCATTTTTATTTTTTTATTTTTGAGACAGGGTTTCTCAGTGTAGCCCTAGCTGTCCTGGAACTCAAAGATCCACTAGCCTCTGCCTCCCAAGTGCTAGGATTAAAAGCTGGAGCCACCACTGCCCAACTAATAGGATTTTTTCATTTCAACTCAGATAAAGTTGTCCAGTTTTCTCTTAAAATTTTACTAATTTTATTAATGAGATTAAGAACCCCAAAAGGGGATCCTGGTCCCCCTGATATCAATGTGACAAATGTCAGAACAGAAGGAACAAGAGTATCCTGGAATTCCAGATAATCTTGTGTAGGGTGTGTGTATGTGGTACATATGTGTACACATGTGTGAACATGCATATGAAGGCCAAGAGGTTGCAATCTGTATCTTTCTCAAACATTTCACCACCTTATTCTTTTGAACCTCTCTCTCTCTCTCTTTCTCTCTCTCTCTCTGAACCTGGGCCTCATCAATTAAGCTAGACTAACTGGCCAGCAAGCCCCAGGGATCCTGAACCTGGGGTAAAGTGTGTGTACCACCATGCTCAACGTTTCAATGTGGATTCTGGGGGATTAGGTTTGAGTCCTTACTCTTGCATGGCAAGCACTTTACTGACTGAAGCATTGTTAAGACTCAAGACACACAGACCTCTCTAGGGCTTGGGGTACAAAGAAGAATGTGTCCCATGTCTTGCACAGTCTAAGGGGAGGACAGACAGATCATGGCAGCACAGTGTGACAGGGTTTGGAGTGCAGGGAAAGATTAGTAGGTGACTACACTTGAAGGAAGAGTGGGGTTCAGGTTTCTCCGGAAGGGGCCCATAATACAACATGGCTCAGCATCCCTTGGCCCCGCCCCCCAGTGCTGCTTCTTCCTCCTGCTCCTCCCTGCAGAAGGCCAGAGCTGGTGCTCAAGCCACATGCAGGTTACAGAGGGTAGGTAACTACCACCAGACAACACAGCAGAGGCTTGGCCCTCGTGGTCACTTAGGCCCCACTGTTTGCAAGCTGCCTCCTCTCTTCTCCTGTAGCGACCTGCGGGACAGGCCTACAGCTAACTAGCCCTTCCTTCTGCTTTTTTGGAGAATCCCAAGATGATGCTGGAAGAACCAAGGCCACAAGAACCTCATGTTCTGCCAAGTGCCCAGCAGACAGTGATTCCTCGGTGAGCTGCCAATCGCCAGAGCTGATCCTCAGATAGTCAGCAGATCAGTGACTCCATCAGTCGCCCTCCTTGGAGAACCTGAAAGCCAAAGGCCTGGGACCTGGGCTGATAGGCAGGCAGCTTCCCACCCTTGGGCTATCATCTTCCCCCTCTTTTCTTTGCACCAGGGATGGCCGACAGTACTATGTCCCCAAGGAAAGGGAACAGAGTCTCCCACTGAGGGACTGACTGTGACTCTCTTCCCTGGCAGTAGGGTACTTTTGTGGGGAGAGGCTGGTCTGCCATCCCCTTCCTCCTTGACTTTTCACAAGGTAGGGTGAGCAGAGCCTGTATTTATTCTCTTCCCCCAGCCCCCCAACCAGACCAAGTATTCATCCCCATAAAAGCCAGCAATGGCGGCTCCTTTCAGACTCCTAGGGCAGCAAAGCTGTAGGGCCGTCCTTTGTGGGAGACTGGCTCCCCCAACAGGCCTTTGATCTTCTCCCAGAATGCCCCTGCCTACCAAAGCCATTGAGGAATCCTGCTCTAGTCCAGAACCTGAGAGGCCCAGGCGACCTTTGTCATGCAGAGAAGCTAGTGTCCTGCTACAGGGCTGACTACAGAGGGGCCCCAGGGATACAAAGGAGGGAGGTTGTGGGAAGCTAGGGCTTTTGTGAGGGAGGAATCTAGCCTCCTGCAGTTTGCTGCAAAGGAGGGGCCCTGAGAGGCACAGGAAACTCCAAGCAGCTCAGGAATTTGGGTAACTTGAAAGGTAGCACTTAGATCAGGCATGTGTTTTTGTTGTTCTTTTAGTTTCACGGTTGCCCTCCTTACTTGATACTGCCATTGTCTTCTTTTAATTCACAAAAAAAAAAAAAAAAAAAAAAAAAAAAAAAAGAGGATTTGGAGGAGAGGGCTTGCAAATGTGTGCACACCACACACACACACACACACACACACACACACACACACATTCAGGTTTCTTGAATTAGATCACTTCTCTTGTTCTAAAGCAAGACTCCCTGTCCTGGTCTAGCTCCAAGGCCAGCAAGTGATTGCCCCAGCATATCAGGAGTCGAAGATGCAGGGCACACAGCAGGGATACAGGGTAAATACCTTTCTTTCCTGCAAAGCTAGGATAGCTCTCAAGATTTCCAAGAATAACAGTAGCACCACCCTCCTCAGGCCATGCACACCTGCCAATAAGTAGTGTGCAGCATGGCCATTGGTTGAGTGGCTTTTCAAATGATGTCCCAGCTGTCTTGGCAATATCATGCTGCTCTGGTCTCAAAAGCCACAGCCCAGCCCTTTCTCAGATAAAAGGATCTCTCATGACCCTGATGAGGCTCTTAAAAGTTTCTCATTGTCCATTTTTTAAAAAGTATGTGTATGCATGTGTGTCCATGGTGGGTATGTGCACCTGAGTAAGTGCACACACAGAGGTCAGAGGTATTGTAATCTCCCTGGGGCTAGATTTACAGTGATGGCTTGTGGTGGTTTTGAGAAACTGACCTTGGGTCACCTGCAAGAGCAATATGTGTTCTTAACCTTTGAGCCTCTCTCCAACCCTTCAATTATTGTCTTAATACCCCTCTGCCCTGGACTGTATGAATGCTATCTTCACCATCAATAGAGGGCTCTGTCCCCAAAGGGTAAGGAAGGTCACCTCAGCTTTTAACATGTAGAGGTCTGCAATGAAATGTCTGGCCTGGGACGGCTCCTGGACTAAAGAATAGTGGCATTGGTGATCCTGCCCTTATAATGCAGGGAAGGTGACCCTACTCCACAGCCCATCCACAACAATGCCTATGACTTGGCTTTGTGACCCAGCGCTGTTTCTTGCCACTAGTAACACTAAACCTCTGAAGCTCCTTAAGTTCCTCAACTACTCCATCCTCTGGCCCTCCCACAAATCCCTAGTCCTTCCAGTGGTCCATCCTGACCATTGGACTCTCCCTTCCTCTGGGTTACTCAGGTAACTCCTGCACTTCCTCCAGGGAGCCTTCCCCAGTGTCCTGTCTAGGTGGTCCCAGTGCTTTTCCCTCTGAGCTGAGTATCCCTATACAGATGAGTCCCTGCCTTACCTTCACCCTCACTGGACTGTGAGCAAGGATAGATCCCATTTTGCTTACTGGCACATACATCTGTAGCAGCACACAAGGTGCCTGGCAGAGAGTCTGACGACACGGTCTGCTGAGATTCTTATTAGGTGGAATAATAATATTTTTTAAATTGAAAAGTCCTTTTCAAAACCAAGGACTGGGCTAGCAGAATGGCTCGGCAGGTAAAGGTGCCTGTCACCAAGCTTGTCAGCCTGAGTTCAAACCCCAGAACCCATATGATGGAAGGAGAAAATGGTTTCCCACAAGCTGTTCTCCGACTGCCATACTTGGGTTGTGGCATGTGTGGATGAGAGAGTGTGCATGCACACAAGTGCACACATACATAAGTAAATAAAATAAATGTAATTTTTAAAAAAATACACTGTCCATCATAGAAGAATAAAGTCTCAGGGCTCACCTCATCTGACAAAAGCATATTATTGTTCCCATTTGGGCTAGAGAGCCAGACATAGCTAGTCTTAGAGTTCTCATATCTTCTCTTGTTCCAGTCATGGGAGACCAGAATGTGCCTCATGAAGTGGGGGCTGAAGAGATGGGGTAGCAGTTAAGAGCACTGGCTGCTCTTTCAGTGAATCCAGGTTCAATTCCCAGCAGCACACGATGGCTCACAACCACCTGTAACTCCAGTTCCAGGGGAATCCATGCCCTTTCTGACCTCTTTGGACACTTGAAACACAGGAGTACACATACAGGCAAAACACCCATATATGTAAAATAATGAAACAATTTAAATATTAGTGAACTATAGACAATGAAGAAGTAGGTTCAAGCTGGAGGATCAAGTTCAAGGCCATCCTCAGCCACATAGTAAGGTTGAGGCCAACTTGGGCTACATAAGACCCTGTCTCAAAAAATTATTGCTCTATTAAAAATATTACATAAACAGGAATTCAAAGCCAACTATTTGAAAACTACTTGTTCCCTGGATGTCTCTCCTGCATGTAAGAACACATGTTTCAATACACTTGTTTGTTTTTCTCGTTAATCTGTTACAGGGATCAGTTCCAACTAAGGACTTAAGGGGGTTGAAGGAAAGTTATTTTTCTTCCCTTCTGTTAGCGTTAGGCCCTGAATATGGTAGCACTCTTGGCATAACTCAGCTAACCTGCTGCCATCCTGATATCTCCCTGGGTCCCCATCCCTGAAATAACATGAGCTCAGGCAGTAATAAAGATGGTAGGTTGTATGGAGACTGCAGCAATATAGCATCCAACCTAGGATAGAGGGTGGGGGACTGTCTCCCTTCAACGGCTTTCTGATCTTATGTGATGGGAGTGAGGAAGAGATCAGAGATTGAGGCTGTGGGCAGACCTGGGGATCAGCTGACTGGAGCCAGCCTCCTCCAGTCTGTGGATGCAGTGAAGCTAATACCTCTAGAGAGACAGGATCCAGGCCAGGAAAACTGCCAGTAGAAGGCTCAGCCTTACACTCAGAGAGACCCAAGAAGGGCATCAAGCTCTCTGGAAACTGTTCCTTGCCCCCTCAGCTTTGAAGCTCTACCACAACTCTACTGCAGGAGAAAGAGGGCCAAAGTTTCCAACCCAGGTGATGTTTCCTCATCTGCACCTTTCTGTGGGTGCCAGCTGCCATGCTTAGGAATACAACTGCCTGCATGGGTCTAACAAGAAATAAACCCTTTCCTCCCAGAGTTGCATTGGTCATGGTATTTGATGATAGCAATAGTAACCATGACTAAGGAAAGTATAATTTTAAAAATACAGTTTCTGGTATTAGAAGGAAAATTAATGTTCAGGCACATATAAAGATCAAAGTCATTGATCAATGGTATGGATGAGATGGGTACCACTACAGAGACCGGGATCTGAGGAAGACTGGCAGAGGCACAGGGTTGCAAGGAGCATCTGAAATTAACACACCAAGATTTTCACTAGCCTTCACTGGAACAAAGTGCTGGGCAGACAGTTGGTGCTTGGCACCATGGGGTAGGTATCATTATCCCCAAGCCTCCAGACTTTAAAGCCATGTTCTTCTTACCCAGTGAGTATGTGGGGCCTGAGCAGCTTCGGTCCCCACTGATGCCAAGGAAGGGAGACACCACTTGCTTCACCAGCTCCTCCAGCTGCAAATAGCCCTCAGTTGGGCCTGTGGGCTCGTGAACACTCTACGAATAAACACCCAAGACAGGTAAAGGTTAGTGAAAAGTGTTACAGCAGTGGACACTTGTCAGCGCCTGCCAGTAGTCCTCCTCTGAGTACAAGGCAGTGGCCAGAGTCAGGCTGCTTGTGGTTAGAATGAAGGAAACAGACCAGAAACACTGGTCATTTGTCCCGAGTCAATGGATGAGAATGAAAGAGGACAGGAAATGGAGATGAGGCAATAGGTGGGAGGGAAAGGATAAATGCCAGACTTAGGGCTGGCTCTCCCAGGTCCATGGGCGATTGGTACACAGCCCCTCTGCCAGCTTGCCTAGCAAAACACAAATGACAGGTTCCTGGCCAGTACGAAATGAAGATGCAGGACCCTCAGTAAGGATGCTGAGTGGGAGATGAGAGAATAATTAAATCAGAAACTAAGAGGCAAGTGGATTTCTGAGTTTGAGGCCAGCCTGATGTACAGAGCAATTTCCAGGACAGCCAGGGCTACACAGAGAGACCCTGTCTTAAAAAACAAAACAAACAAACAAATAAACCAGAAACTGAGCTTTCTAAGAACAATTTCTGGGTTCTCCCCTGACCATGTTGGTAGCACAGTCCTAACTCTGGATCTAAAGGGGAGGGGTGGCAAGGCCCAACAATTATTGCACCCACGAAAGAGTGGTGAACTTACCTGCAGCACACAGACACTTAAAAGCATTGCCTATATACTAACATGCAGGCCTCCCAACAACCCTTCCAGTGACCAGAAATAACACCAGGAGGAGGCTTAGGAAACTTGCCTAGTATAACACAGCCAACAAATGACAAAAACAAAGAACAATAACAACAAAAGTCCCACTGTACTGAAATCCAAGCTATCTGGCTCTGAGCCCATGTGACTGTCACTTGTTACCAGGTTAGAAAATAGAGAAAAAACACTGAAAAATCCTGAACAGGAGAAAGGGGGAGTGGTTCTGGGTCAGATATCAGCAGTCCAGCATGGCCAGAGTCCTCAAACTAAGCCTTGGGCAAAAGCCAACCAAAATACGTGCATGGCAGCCAAAGCTGGAAAGGGACTGGTAAAAACCCGCTTTCTAGAAAACCAGCAGGCTCCTTGTGAACCAGTTTCTCACTGGAAGGGGTGTGAAGATGTGCCCTCCTACTGAAGGATGGCAAAGACCCAGAGACTACCAGGAAAGGGACAAGAGCCTGAGGAGGAAAGGAGGGAGGCTCCAGGGTTCTCTGGGCTTAGCCAGAAAGATTATCTCCTCAAGTATAGACCCGGATTTGCTTTCCTTAAAGAGCTAAAGCTCACCATGACTCCTCCCCCAAGTTGTCTGTGGGATGAAGCAGGTGGGGCCCATTTTGATGATTAGCGATCCATTGGTGACACATGGTTCCCAAGGGAATAAGATCTTCCTTGGTCAGCTACATCCAATGAGATGTATATGCTTGGATGTTGTATGCTTTAAAGAAACAAGAAACCTAAGAAGAAGCTACAGGTGTAGGCAGAGTTTGCTGTCTGTGACAAAAAAAAAAAAAAAAAAAAAAAAAAAAAAAAAAGAGAGAGAGAAGTGGCAGGTGCAGTAAGTGACTGTTCATTGGGATGAACTTGACTGTGGCACTAGGAATAGCCATGGCGATTCTCCACATCCTCTGTTCCAGCTCCACTCCCCAATGCTTAGCATTGGAAAGGAAAAGGAAATTAAGTCGCTTTACTTAGGAAGACACGTGAAGGCCTACTCAAATGGGGGGGGGGGGGGTTACTCAAGCAGTTGGAAGAAAAAAGGGCAAAGTGTTCCAAGCCATAAAACCCCCTTCATTAGTTCTCAAAGCCTGGGAAACATTTTTCTTCCTTTATTTCTTCTCTTGATAATTCTCATCAACTTCTTCTCTACCCTTTCCCCCAAAAGAGACATGACAGGAAACAGAAGTGGCGAAAGGAAGGAGGAAAATAATGGATGATAATACAGCTTGGAGCTGGAGCTGGAGCTGGGTTGATCTTCCAAGGACATGGCTTTTTTTGTTGTTGTTGTTAGTTTTTCAACAAGGATGAGGGCATCCTCAGCCTTCTGTCTCCCTTAGCAAAAAAAAAAAGACAACTTTTCATGGCCCAGTATTAAAACAAGATGCTGAGCCCTACATTCAAAACTTACTGAGAATGCTGAGTGGGTGGGAGATGGGAGACATAGGCATAGGATCCTCCAAGGACAATGTCATACACCTTGCTTCTCCGGCAGGGCCCCATTCTGACTGAAGGCCCCTCTCATCATCTAGGTGGGGCCCCTTGAGAACAGGAGCTCTCTACCTATAGCAGGAAATGCCCTTCTATCTTCCTGTGAGGGATGGTTTGGCTCAAGAATGTGTGGGAAGCTGTAGGAAAGAGAGAACTGAAGCCTGAGAAAGGCTTTTGTGTGTGTGTGTGTGTGTGTGTGTGTGTGTGTCAGAGTCAGATCATTTTGGGGAAATCATCCTAGGTCTCGTATCCCTGTAGAGAGTTAAGGGCCTAGGAAATAACAGGCAATTCGCAGTACATTTCCTGTAGCAGGTGTGGCCCCAGAGTGGATTCCCTGGACATTCTATGCTGACTCCCAAGCTGCTGCCCCTCAGGTCCTGGAAAATAGATCTGGGCCGAGGAAAGACCTACATGGATTGTTGTCACCCTCCCTGCCTCAGCTCTGTGAGATCCAAGGAAGGGGCCCAGGACACTTATTCCCAAGAGGCCCAGAGGGAAAAGATGCCAAGTGCCCCACCCTGGAGTGTGATCATCTTAGAAGTTCTAAGGTGTTCCCAGTACAGAGGCGGAGACAGGAAGGAAACTAATTGGACAGAGAGTGAAAGATGGGGAATGGCTGACCAGTCCAGCTCCCACAGATCAGTCTGTACTCTTGTTGGCTAGCTAACCTCTGTTTCCCTATCACCTTGAAGTGGGAAAACCAAGATCCAATTTTCTAGAACTCCATCATAGCCACGGAGGTTCTCTAGCAGTATTTCACTCTTCTAAAAGAAGAAGCCTTCATGGGACTCAAAGGTCAGGGACTTGGGATCCTCTGTAGGTTCTTAATAGCTGGCTCCATCACTGTCCAGACACCCGATTCGATGATCAAGACTGGGCTGGGTGCTTAAGGCGCAAGCATGAGGAAGAAGCTTAAGATTTGCTTTGACTGTTGCAGACAACCATGCTGAGAGCAGAGCAAAAGTGAGTAGCAAGATCCCAGCCCCGCAGGGACAAAGAAGGACAGAGCTCCAATGAAACCAGCCCAGGGACATTCTTGGGTAGGTTTCCTAAGATCAGCCACAAAGAGTTTCAATTACACAGCCTGGTGGGTAAATGGGACATAGAGTGAATAGAAGTTCTTCTGGTACATCTTCAGAGATGTACATCTTCAGGGATGGCCAGGTTGATCTACACGGGACTCAGACCTTCAAAAGGCTTTCAATAATAGAAGCAGGTCCTCCTGCTCAGCTGGGGAGAATCCTCAGAGGGCAACCATGACAACTACTAGAAAGGGATGTGTAGTAGTTAATCTTGACTGTCAGAATAGAAACTCCCCTTGGAGAGCATGCCTGCTTGTCTGTGAGGACTTATCTAGATTAGGTTAGTAGAAGTGGGAAGACCAAGCCTACATATGAATAGCACCATTCCTTGGGCTGGGGTCTCAGGCTGCACAGAAAGAGGAACCCAGCTGAGTACCAACATTCATCCCTCTTTACTGGCTGATACACGTACAAGAAACGGTGTGGCCAGCTGCCTGGCCTTCCTGTTGCCGTGCCTTCTCTGCAGTGATGACCGGAAACCTAAATAACTCTTCCTCTTTTAAGTTGTTTTTCTCAGGTATTTTGTCACAGCAAAAAGGGAAGTAACTAATACTGGATGCCCCTCCAAAAGTGTCACAAACAAAAACAGAAAGTGGAGCCCAACTTCCTAACCCCACTCCCAGAATCCTCTGGGGCTCCTTTTCTACACTCCATATTTTGGAGCTAAGCTCTGTGTTTAGTACTTCAGATGCAACCTGCAGGCACTTTGCCATACCCATTCTTTTCTCCCTTCTATAAAAAGGCTGGAATTAAATTGATACCCAACCTCATCTCTAAGATGATCTTTCTTCATTTCTGAATACAGGAAAGAGCGGTATTCAGAAAGATGGCCCTAGATAGTTAAGAACACAACATCTGGGGGAGATGGGGCTGATGACATTCCACCAGTCATCACCTAATGGAGGCTGGAACCTGAGAACTGCACACCCACCTTTGGGAAAGGGGTCCCCAGGGCATGCTGGTTCCACCTGACCTCACTCAAGGTCACAGCTAACTGGGCAGAAGGGATACCCAATCGCAACATGTACCAATCAGATCCCTTCCTCTAAAAAGGCAGCAGGATGTTCTGAGTATTAGAATCTTACCACCTCTTACCAGCTGAGGGATTTCACTCAAGCGTAAGAAGGGCCCTGTTTTTGTCTCCTCATCGGGAGCATGGGAATAACAACAACACTGACCTCATAAAACGGTTATTTGGATTGTTTAAGAAAACAGTACATTTATAGTCCTTATGCCTGCACCTGGCAAACAACCAGAGACTGAGAAGTGTTAGCTCATCTTCCTGTTGCTGATTTAGGACTGGGACAGCATGGAGCCATCTGGGTAGTGTCTTTCTGGAAACAAACACCACGACAAGTCACATGTAATCTGATCCAAATAATTCCACATGGAGAGAAAGACCAAGTCCAAGAGCAACGAGGCAAGGCCACAAGAGACAGCATCACAGAAAAATAAGGGAGAATGATTCAAACAGAGGCCAGGAAGTGACCAGAGCTGGTGGCTCTGAGACCCATATAGGAGTTATAGGTCTATCTTGACTCAACTCTGGTAGATACTTTGTCATTACTTGTACTCCCTGGCTCCTTGACATAGCTGAAGATCACAGAAGGATGGCTTCTCACTACCTGGCACAAAAGTAAGGGAAGCTTACTTTTGTGCTCAAAACTCTGGGTTGGGTGCTGAGGACACAGCATGAGGAAAAAGCTTGACTGCTGCAGCCAACAGAGAATTCAGAGCAGAGGGAAGGCCCACCCTCACAGGGACTGAGAAGAAGGTCACAGCACCCAGTGAATCAGGTTCTAGGTCCCTTTTTCTCCCCTTACTACAATGCCAGCATAGAGTACAGCACTAGGGTCTGACAGGTGAACACCAAATGCATGAGCCAATGAACCAAGAAACATTGATGAACTAGTAGAAGAATGCATAGCTCAGCTACACACTGTTGTTAACCTCCTCCCATCTCCACCACCATAGTAGGATTATGCTTGCTGGCATAAGGGGCAGGCCTCCCCTAGAGCTCACCTGCAGAATGAGCAGCATTTGTACAATAGACGAGGGCAACTTGGACTGGGCCAACAGTAGTGAGTCACCCAGCTTCACCTTCAGCAGGACCAGGTCTCGGAAGCCCAGCAGGGAGATCTGGCGGATGGTCAGCTCCTGTCCCTGGGGAAGAAAACAGGTGGGAAGGTGAGAGGTGAGCATTTGCTGGGTTCCCACCAGACTCGAGTAGTCCAGGGGAAGTGTTCACAGTGTGCTCATGATGGGCTGGAACAGGCATATGCAAGGCCTGTGGGCTGTCACATAAGACCCAGGTCTTGTTTCTTCTGGCATTAAGACAGGGTATGGATCAGCCTGTTTAGATAACCCAAAGACACGTGTAATAGGGGCTGTACTGTCAGGGGATTCCCGTGGTTGGGAAGGAAGAAAAGAGAGGAAGGGAGGAGAAAGAGACAGAAAGATTACAACTCTCTCCCCACTTCAAGGCTGCTTTCTCAATCCCATCTGTTAAATACTGAAGTGCTCATCATAGGTCAGGCAACATCAGCCCTTACATGCTTATGTAAGATGTTAGCTTCTGACATAATCTCAAGTATCTAAGGAGGAAAAGTGTCTTGTAACTAGGAAGGGTGTCACTATTTCAGCTATTGGGGTAGTAGGCAAGAGATAAAAATACCAATGGCCACGAGAATTTGCATTGACTAGGTTGTGTGCTAGGCAGGACCCTAAGCATTGAGATTGAACAATGCATGGAGTCTCCAATTCTGCTGTGGTTTGTGTATCCTCTGCTGGAACCCTGGGACACCCTAGGGGCAATTTTTACAGTTTTGAGGACTTATTTGCATTTGTGTGTTACATGTGTGTGTGAAGGGTGGGATAAACATGACTAACCCCATGCTGTCTGTCTGGGGAGCTGGGGCCTAGACTCTCCTTGGAGACCTGACCATGCTGTCCTCTGTCTGTCCATGGTGTTAATAACCTTCTAATAGTCCTACTGCAGCAATCCTCAATGGTCCTCTCAAAGCCATCTGAGATACTGCAATGTATACCTCAAGGTTTTTTGTTTCTATAGCATTAGAATGATTATAAGTCACAAAAAAAAGATGCTTTTACTTGGCCTTTGTTAGGTCTGAACATATGTTCAGAAATGACATTCTTAGCTTAGCTGAAGCTGGATAAAGAAGAACTTCTGGCTGTTAGATAAAACCCAGCATTCCTGAGCAACTTGTGAAAAGGGTTTCCACCCATCAAAAAGGAGAAATTTCCCTTGCCTCTGGCAGAAGGGACATATGGCTCTCCATTGACATATACCAGGAGTTGTCCTGCATCAAAGCCCATGCTGGCCTCCAGGTTCCCTCAGTCCTTATTCACGAGTACTTGTTATATGTCTCATGGGCCTGCACTAGCCTTCTGACCCTTCTCATGCCACCACTACTCCTGCACTATGCCAGCCCCCAGGCTATTGCAGATCCCTTTATCATGGCAAGGGGTTTCCTTGTTGCCCCCTCCCCCATTCTCTACTATTCTCTTTCCCACTATTCTCTCTCTTGCTATTCTCCACACTTCCCCAGCCCATGTCCAGTCTGCTGCTTATTCTCTTGGCTCTGGACTCTTCTGGCTGCCTTTGGATGTTCTCTCTTTCTTATCCACAATAAAAACCTTCCCCCTAATCATGGAGCAGACATCTCGGTGACTTTTTTTGCTGTGCCCTTCCCACATGATTTTATTCTTTCACTACCTAAAATGTTGGGAAGCTTGGATTACCCACACTTGATAGCTAGATGGCTAGGGATGCAAGACCCAATACTAGCCCTCATTACTCTGTTTAGGCCAGGCCACTTGATGATACAGGATGGTGGGGAAAGAGAGGAACTATCCAACTTTTGTTCATAACCCCCTCTGTGGTATCTGTGGTAGAACTGCTTGGTTTAAATCATACAAGGCAGAGTAAGAGAAAAAGGCAGGTAAGGGCAAGCAGACTTTTACAAACGAGTCTGAATGGCAATCTGGAGGAATGAGGAGACAGCAAGGAAGAGGCAGGCAATTCCCCCACCAGCAACTGCAGAACTGCTTTGCATAACTGGTCTTTCTCAGGAAGCACCCAGAGGCCACCCAGGCACTGGGGGCCTTTCCACTTGCCAATCACAGAGATGACTCCTGGTACTTTGTCATTTTGTTTTGGATTTCATTTTTAAATCATTAGGTAATAGATATTTCCAGGCTACAATTCAATGTTTGGACAGGATTGGGGTAAGCAGAAGTCACCTTCTGTAGCTTTCTTGATAGCCATACATACAAGAAACCACTCTCAAAGGTTTAAGTTTGTTTTTCTAGAAAGATTTTTTTTATCTCTATTAAATTATACACATAACCTTCAAACGCACATAGAGACCATACTTTACATGCCTTTGTTTAGCTTAGTGTAACTTAGACATCTTTGCATATCAGCATACTTGGCTTCTCCCGTGCCCCAAATTACTTTAATGCCTGCCACATAGTGCTCTAATATATGAATATACTTTAACTGCTATTCTTTCAACTAAAATGCCTTCTATTCTACAACAACGATGTAATAAACATGTTTGTGCATGATCCTCTGGTCACTTGTTAATGTATCCAGATCACCACTACTCTTCCAAAGAAAACTTAACACTATCAAAATCCACCTTAAAAAGGGATGGGTAGATGATGTGTTAAAGTGAGTCCTAAACAAGTGTGAAGACTTGAGTTTGAGGCCCCCAAACCCACATTCAAAAGACCAGAGGTGGTCTGTAATCCTGGCACTGGATAGGCCCACATTCAAAAGGCCAGAACTGGTCTATAATCTTGATACCAGATAGGCTGAGCCAAGCAGATTTCTATGGCTCCCTGATCTAGCCAAGTCAGTGAGATAACAGGCTTGGGAAGACTCTGTCTCAAAAAGGGAAGGGCACCTGACATTGACCTCTGACCTCTACATATATGATCACATATGTATATGCAAGCACATGCGCACACGCTCTCTCTCACACACACACACACACATGTATTCACACTAACACATTTTATGAATACTGCCACATTAGCTTCTCAAAAGAATAAACTGACTCATGCTCCCAGTGAGTATCTGAGAGCACATTTTCTCACATAGATGACTGTTTGAGGGGTCAAAAATGGTAGACATTTCAAACCCACCTGCTTGGCCAGGTCAGAGAAAAACAGATCCAAACAATTAGGACAACCTCTCGTAGTGAACCCCCAAATCAACCTGCTTTACTATTGCCACTCCATCCTTCCCCATCCCATTTCCTTCCCAGAATGTTCTCAGTCATGCCTCTTGACAAGAAATGACTGCAGAGTATGGGCTAGCAGGAGGGTCACAGTACTCCCCTGGGAAAGATGAAAGACTGCCTTTGGGCCTTCCAAGCCTAAGACATATACAGAGAAGACACCTGGCTTAGTAAGACCAGAGGGCTATACAGTGTCAGTACCAAGCATCTTCCATGTTAAAATGGCCCTGAGCAGTTGTGTGAGATGCCACTTACCTTAGAACCATACTCAATTCTTCATACTTTCAACCCAGGCTGAAATATGAAACTTTACATCTATGGTCCCAGAAGCCAAAGGCTTTTTAATCACATGCAAAATCTGGCTTCTCATAATGTCACAAAATGCACTGGATGGGGAGAGATGAGGTACCCAGGATATACCAATAGAAACAAGTCAATCGCTACTTCCTGGGACTTCCATTCACAACCATTAACCAGGACCCTTGGGTATTCTCAGACTCTGATATGGCTCCCCTTCACAGTGGACCAGAGAAAGGATGTTTATTCAACCAAAAATAAAAGCAAGTCTGTTTCTGTCCTTGAAACAGAAAAATCACCTCTACCTCGGTGCCTGCTCCCGCCCCCTTTGAATAGTCCATCTTGGGTTTGAATCCATGCCTCTCCCACTCAATCTCAGTCAGCAAATAAAATGGCTCAGCCCAGGCAGATGCCCTTCAAGGTCAGCAGGGGAAGAAAGCAGCCAGGTGAGTGAGGGCCACTTAGTTGCTGGGGGGTGAGGAAGGTGAAATAAACAATACTTCATATTGTCAGTTCTTACTGCTTTTGAAGAAAATCAAAACAACCATCCTTGGGTCTGTAGGACTGTGTTCCTGCCTGGCTCTGAGCCCCTCTGTGCCCATCCTGACCCATGTTCCACATTCCATAGCCACCACCTTGTCCTGGAAGCTGCTACACAAGTGTCCCTGATTTGCACATTCCCTTCCTCTGGGGTTAAACAGATCAAAAACAAGACGACAGCTAAATTCTGTTTTCATATACATGTGTGTGTCGGAATCCATTACATGTCATTTATATAAAATTCAAGGTTAAAGCAACACCTAGCATTTTTATTTGCTACATCGGTGAACCCTACCCTCAGGTCCGTCTTTTCTGAGGACCTGCTGCTTGCTAAGGAGTGACAACAGCAAGGGAGGGGGCATCTATGGAGTCAGAAGCCTCCAGCAGCACTGGTTCAGACTGAAGATGATGAGAGAAACAGGCTACATACAGGCCAGGCTTCTGCATGCACTGTGTTGCAGGAGATGGGAGAGGCAGGTTGGTAATGGGAAGTGACATCACTAAACACACTGTTAAATATCAGGTATGGAGTACGAGCAATCCCACACTCTTTTAAAACACCGTAAGTGCAAACCATCTCCTGGGGCCTTTGCTGTGGAATGAGGAAATTCCAACCATTGCTGGTGGCTCTGTTTCCAGTCTGCTTATTACACTCACTCTTCAACAAAGCCAGACTAGGCAAAAGCATAACCTCAGGAGGAGGAGAGGAATGTGAGCAAGCTACAGGTATGTGAGAGCAATTTGGGAGAGGAAGACTGGCTGGCCAGCAAGGTTCAGAGACCTGCCTGTTTCCCCCACCTACTGAGGTTAGGATGTGCTGCTACACTAATTGTGATGAGGATCTGAATTCAGGGCCTCCTGCTTGCCCTGGCCAGCTTTTTCTGCTGAATAGCCTTCCCTAAATCACACATTCTAGAAAAATATTTATTATTGTTATTATAAATTATATATATATATGTATACACATACATACATATACATATATATATATAAATCATATGTATATGCTTGTGTTACTGTGTGGGTTTGTGCTTATAAGTGCAGGAGCTCAGGGAGTTCAGAAGAGGCCACTGGATGCCCTGGGACTGGAGTTACAGGCAGTTGTGGGCCATCAAACATGGGTGTTGAGAATGGCACCCAGGTCCTCTACAAGAACAGTACAAATCTTAATTGCTGTGCTAGCTCTCCAGCCATAAATCCCAATCCCACATGTTTCAGGGACTGAACGGTGCTGTGCACAAAGTTAAGTACCCCTGAACTAGCAGTCTAGAACTCCAGCCTGCCCAGGCTCCACCCAGCACTATTACACTGTGTAGCTCTTTGGGTGAGAGTCCCTCACAGACTGCAAGGAACAGCATCCTTTCCTATGACTTCAGGACAACAGTAACTTGCTTAAAATGTGTTTCAAGGGGACTGGGGGTGGGGGCAGGGGAGCAGCAGAGTGTAAGGGAGTGAATATGGTGAAAGTACATTGGACACCCATGTGAAGATATCCTAATGAACCAAGACGTTCTGGTCAGTGTATACGAATACAGTATTTTAAAGTTGCACTTCAAAGAGAATGACAGTGAGGAGAGGTGGGGTAGGAAAGAAGGAGAAGGAAAAAGAGAACCCACCCTGCTCAGTATAGATATCATCAAAACCACAAGCATAACAAGAACTACAAATTGTTGGTTATATATAAGACTCTCTTTACTTGAAGTTAGGGGCTAAATATAGACCCAGGGAGTCCTCAGAAGCCCTCCAGGGCCCTTTCTAACCAAGGTACCCACGTCTAGACTGTCCCCCTCTTAACAAGAGGCCTGATCACCCAGGTCAGTAGGGAGACAGGCTGTAGCATCCCAGTGACACTAACCTGAACCGGATAAAAAATTGCCTGCAGGGTGGGGAGAGTCTCGGTGAAGAAGTGGTCCCAGACTTCAGCCAGAACCTCAATGCGACTGTCACCTACATGCGGGAAAAGACGGAGAAAGAACAAAAGATGTCATTATTCACAGGGGAGGGCACAGGACAGCTCCTCCTCAAATGTGAAGTCACAGACTCTAGGGAACTTATAGCCTGGAGCTGCCAACACCTAGAGATCACAACCACAGTGTACAGGGTCTTTGTCCCCGCTAAGGCCATCAGAAGATTTCCTCTTAGGATATACACACAGCAGTTGAAATTCAGTTTCACTAGTGAGATCCTGGAATGTAAGCTGAGGAATGGTCTCTGCAGGAACAGTGAGGGAGTGTTTAAGCCACGAAGTGTGACACCACTTAGTGTAGCATGAGGTGGTACCAAGGGTTCATATGATGGAAGTCCAGGCCCCAGTATGGTGTGTGAGAAGTGGAGTTGCACACTTGTAATCCCAGTACTTGGACATTAGAAGCAAAAGGAGCATGAGTTTGAGACCAGCCAAGGCTATGTATAGTGAATTTGAGACTAGCCTGTGCTCTGTAGCAAGAATGGCAGAGACAATCTTTAAGAGGTGTGACCCAGTCAGAGGTCACTAACAGCTCTGCCCTTGAAACAGACTAATGTCAGGCTACAGACTGAGAACCTTTGGAGAGAGTTTTGAAGATGAGCTGGTCTCTGGTTTCTGCTCTGGCTTCCTGGCTTCCCATGTGATCCCTTCCACACTTGCCTACCACCACAATGCCACCCACCATAAGGATCCTACCAGAGGACACACCAAAATGTTTGAGCCTCCAAATCAGTGAGCCAAGTCAACTTTTTATTTATAAGGTGACTGTGAGTAGTTTGTTATAGCAAAATTCAGGTGGGAAGCCTCAACTGAAAACACACAAATGTGCGTTTCTATCCCCAAACTCAGAAGGGGAGGTGAAGATTTTAAATCACATGATCAATATCCATAAGTGCTTACAGCATTTTCAGACACTGCTAAACTACTGATCAATATGAAGTGAGTAGACCCTCTTACAGGCTCAGAGATAGCAAGTAACTAGGCTAATAACACACAGTTCAAAGGAAAAGTTGGGGTCCCAGACCTCATAGTCTTTATCTAATTGGTCTGAAGATTGTTTCCACAGTTATATACTGCTCCATTTGCACAACTGTTTTACACTGCTGTTTGCACAGTTGTACATTGATCTGTGTGGTAATATATTATTTATAATTTATTAAAGCTTGTCTGAGGATTCAGAAAGCAAAGTCAGCCACAAGCTCTAGAGGTCAGGCAATAGTGGTACACACCTTTAATCCCAGGATTCGAAGACAAATGCATATGGATCTCTCTGAGTTCAAGGTCACCCAGGGCTACCTGAAATTGACTTAGTCTAAAAGAGCAACAGAGCCCATGCCTTTAATCCCAGGGCTCAGGAGAGGTATTTAAGACAGGAACAGGGTCTCAGAGCTGGCATTCATTCTCCTGCCATGCTGAGGAGAGGTAGCAATCTGAGGCTTGATGAGAGCTCATGGAGACAGGATCAGCCCTTTCAGCCTGAGATAGAGGTAAGAGCTAGAGTCTGGCTGCTTTGCTTTTTTGAACTTCAGCTTGAAGCATGAATCCCAATATCAGTCTCTGGGTCTTCTTCTTTTTATGCTATGGATCTGTTTGCACAGCTGTACGCTGTTCTTGTAGTTATATATATACTACTGTTTGCACAGTTGTACATTGAACTGTTTGCATAGTTGCATACTCCCAACCTGATTCTGGGTTTGAGCTGTCAGGTGAGAAACAGAAAGAAGATCTGCAGTATCACCTTCACCCACTGTTGCACTGTAGCTGGGAGGCACCTCCTGCCTGTGCCTGCTCATCCTTGTCACCAGGAAGTCAAATGCCACCCACAGGCTAAAGTATACAGGTCACCTCATGCCACTAAAGGGATGTGAGAGGAGAGAGCCCGGTTGAAGTGGCAGCTGCTTAATGACCTAGATGTCAGAGCTCATGGGCTACTGTCTGCTCATTGTAAGCAGAGAAACTGGGTCAGCCAAGACAAGACACGGAGAGACGTGTTTGGCACAACACCACTAGCTCCATGGAACGAATCTTGATAGACTCATTTAGCGTCTTCTGTCTATTAATTTAATGACCAATAAAAGCAGTGTCTGGGAAGAAAGCACAGAACAAGGGCACAGCTAGTTGCTGGCAGCTGCTGAGAGAGCTCAGGGTGGATGCAGACCTGTGCCATGCTCTGCTCTCCCCGGCAAGGCACTAATCACACGCTTCTGGAATGAATTGTCCTCAGTTAGAACTTGAGAGGTTGAGATAGGTTTGTTCCTCTTACATTTTAGGTTCAGAGCACCAAGACAGACACATCAATAAGCTACTATGTAAAGGCCTTCATGGTGAAGAATGGTAAGTGACAAATGTGTATGTTTTTGCACATGTCAGGTCTCTCAGAGGCAGGAGGTTCCTATCTGATCCAAATAGCTGACATTACAGAGCAAGCCTTTCAAAAGTTAGTAGGAACATTCTCTGTTTTCTCTTAGGAGAAAGACACTTTTACAATGTGGACTATACAGCTAAGAGGCTCTGTCTTCTTCTCCTGGGTTTTCATCCTCAGCTAGGTTTCCCTTGGTCTTTGGACTATGGCTACACAGGTTTGAACTCAGTCCCTCTTACTCATCAGGCTTCTTCATACCACAGAACCTTCGCATATGAGAATTTCTCTATCCAGACTTCTCTTTCCCTCCCTCTTTGCCTAACTCACCTATTAGTCCTCCTCGTTTCTGTTCAGAATTTATTTTTACAGGTGGTTACAATCTCACCCAAACATTTACACACAACTGACATACTAATATTTGGTGATTTGACTCATATCTGCTCCCATTTCCAGTTTAGCAGCCTCAGAGTCTAGCGAAGGACCTGGCATCCAGTAAATGACTGATCGGCCACACAGAACCATTTTTTTAGGTATAAATAATATTCATCCACTGCAGGGATGAAGTGGGGAAATCAAAGGGTCATATCGTTTCCTAAATCCAAACTGAACCCCGAAGAGTAAAGGCTGTTCCGGGTGCTTCATCCATAGTGCTCATCTGAAGCCTTGTACAATGAAGGGAAGGAGGGAGAACCCTGTGGTGCAAGACTGTGCCTCCTTCCATGCTAACTAGGCTAGAGGCCTCATGGATGCATCAAGGAGTCCTCCCACCCTGGAGCTAGAACCTCCCACCCTTCTGGAAGGCTGGATCTGACTGATGGCTATAAAGGTCAGGAAGGAAAGAAGGTTCCAGAAAGTGTTCTGTGAGAGCAGCAAGCACAGACAAAAAAAAAAAAGGAAGAAAGAGGTAAAGGAAACAGGTAACAGGTAGCTTCATTTCCAAAAATAACCTACAAGTTAGAGTCAGCTCCCTACAAAGGTGAAGGCTTGGATGGGAGGTTCTAGATGTCTGTCATCAAATCTGCCCTCTGATGTACCACAGGAGTTAGATCAGCAGCAGCACACAAGTTGCTATCAAGAAGCATCCTGCAAAGCAAGGGCAGTACAATTGCAGAAAAGACTGACAACAACACGGTGTCCCCTGTCTACTAGCTGTTATCAAGTACAGCTGAACACAATAATAAATCCAAGTACAAGCAGAAAGCTGCCAGGGACCTTCACCTAGCAAAGACACAGGGCACCCTGGTTATGCTCGAATTTTATTTTTTGTGACACAAGAACCTTTTCAACCAAATAAAACCTTTCTTGAAGTTCTAATATATGAAATCAAAGAGTAGAATCATTCTGTTTGAAGATAAGGATGTCTCTTAACTGTCCCCCTGTGCCTGTTCAGTGTGCAGAAAGAGCTCCAACACCACAGGCGCGAGGTTAGGAAGCCTCATGGAAATGCCTGCAATGAATCCCCGGGTCCCTGGCCATGCTTTGGGTTTACAGGAATAAAGTCTTGGATGATCTTTGGTCATCCCATCTAAGCTCTATCTCTGAGTTTCTACTCTTGAGTTCATCTCTTCTGAACATCCCTTGACCCCTTACTTCCTGATCTAAATCTTATTCACTGCCTGCTTCATGGAGTTGGTTTTACCCATTTCCAGTTGTAATAGCTGTAATAACTTCCCAGAAGACTGACATACAAGCAGTGTGGCCAGGGACAAATACTTCTTGTCCCTCCCTTGACTGGAGGGCTACCTTCCATATCTGTATGCAAACCTGACTCCAGATACAAAGAACTACTAACTTCCTGATAAAAAATAAGTCACCACTGATGGATGAATGGATGTAGAAAATGCTCTCTCGCTATATACTGGAGTATACGACTTCAAAAACACATGGTGTCTTCTGACATGTCACTTACAAAAACACAATTATTGTATGATCCCTCTTAGTCAAAACTCTGGAAGCAAGGTGTGGATGGCAGTTGTGGAAACCTGAGTGTTCAATGGTATGGAGTTTCCAGTTTCAAGGTAAAGAATTGGAGGCCATAGCACAGAGATGAGGAAAATCAGCTCTGCGAACTGTGATGTAGTGGGAGGGAGACATTTTCTATCACGTTTTTATCACAATTTCAAATGACTTTAATTTTAAGTTGTATATGTGTGTGGTTTGTGAACCACATGTATACATGTGTGCAGGTGCCCAAGGAGGCCAGAAGAGGGAGTCGGATATCCTGGAGCTGGAGTTACAGGAACTAGTAAGTGCCTGATGTGTGTGCTAGGGACTGAGCCTAGGTCCTCTGCAAGAACAGCAAGCATCCTTCCCCAGGAATCTCTCCTGTCCCAATTTCTAAGAATTAGCCTTGGTTTTGTTGCAGGATACTTATATACTGTGTGAAGATGTATTGCTGTGACTGGTTTAATAAAAAGCTGATTGGCCAATAACTAGGCAGGAGAGGTTAAGTGGGACTTTTGGGCAGAGAAGAACTTGGGATGGATCTAGGCACGGGTATTTCACCAAATAGACATGGAGGAGTCAGACCTACAAAATGAAGGAGAGATAAAGAGCCACATGGCAGAGCATAAATTAATAGAAATGAGTTAATCTAAGTTATAAAAGCAAATTGAAACAAGTTTAAGCTATAGACTAAATTTTCATAATTAATAATAAGTCTCTGTTTCATTATTTGAGAACTAGTGGTCCAAAGACAGACTGACAAAAAAGTCGAACTACATGTTTTAGTGGATATTTACAGATTTAGGGAAACAAAAATCACAGCCTAAATGTAGTCCAGAGGGAAAAAAACGTGTGTGCACATGCATGCAAGCATGTGTAAAAATGCCTTCCACTGGATATAATGTCCTCAAAGTTCATGCATGCTATCACATGCCAGAAGGTTTTTGAAGCTGTGTACTCCAATATATGGCTAGGTACAGCCCTATAAAGTCTGAATCTAGACATCCATTTGACCTGTACTGAGGTCATAAAGCTAGAGCACAAAGGAAGGGGAGACTGACTGTGCAGAGTATGGTGTTGTATGTACCCTGTAGTTACTACAAGCCCTTACCCATATTTCAGAACTTCAAAATGAGATTCTATGAGCTGGGGATGTAGCTCAGTTGCCTAGTATGCACAATGCCCTGGTTTTCATCTTTAACACAACACAGACCAAGTATAGTGTTGCATGCCTGTAGTCCCAGCACTTAGGAGATGGAGGCAGATGAATGAGAAGTTCTGCTGGGTAGGAAATTTGAGGCCATCCTGGGATACAAGAGCTCAGAGGGAGGGAAGGAGAAAGAGACAGAGAGAGAGACAGAGAGAGAGACAGAGAGAGAGAGAGAGAAATTTGGCAAAAGTCACTGGAGAATTTAGCAACAAGCTAAGCTGAGTCCCTAGAGGCCCTTGATGGGATTGAAGGGGTAGCCCGTTCTTTCCTCTGAGACTAACTTCCTTCTCAAGTAGTCGGTTTCTTTCCATCTAGTCACTTGGGTTCTAGAACCACAGACAGACCAGGAAATGGCTCTTCACCTGTCAGACCATATCCCATTGAGTGGGAGCTTGCTTGTCCTAATGTCCCCAGATGAGGAGACACTTATGTCTACTGTGATTCCAAGAAAAATATTGCAACAATGGATGGGGAAGAGCCTGGAGCAGACCAGCCGCATCTATGGTAAAGCAGCTGCCTGTATCCCTTCAAAGGACACTACCTGGACACACCCATGGAGACCCCTTTCCCCAGTCTCTGTCACCCCCATCCCAGTGCATTTTTGCAAGGACAGTCTGGGTTGCACAGACAGGGGGTACTGGTTCAGAGCACTGAATGCAGCAGGAGGCAGGGGTGACTCACTCACTAGGAGTCTGCTGCTTTTGGACACGAGTGTCTCAGCTGTGCAAACATCAGAGGCTGAGTCACAGCCCCGTGCACCAGGGCCTTGTACTTGCCTTCACACTGCTTGATCTTCTCCTCCACAAAGGACAGTCCTTTTGCAAGAAGCTGGTTCTGCCAAAAGAGAACAAAGAGCACAAGAGCTGGGAGGCTCTGAGGGGGAGTGACCAGCCTTCCTCAGATTCCAGCCCGCAGCACAGACTTTCCAGGCCTGTTGTGCCAGTCAGGCCTTTAAATTTAAGAAGCCCTTTGTCCTCCTGGAAGGGCAAGACCTCAGAGAAAGACTGTGAGACATCAAACAGCCAAAGGGAAGTAAGCCAAAAGCCAAATGCAGTCACCACCCAACCTCTCAAACTAAGAGACACAGAATGGGTACAATTCACTGCTGAGCCCAATGTCCTTGAAGCCCTTGAGGACTTAAACGCACATGGACAGCCTAAACAGATGGAAAACCAAACAGAGATTATTTTTCATCTTACTAAGTTCAAAGGCAGGTGTGGTGGTATATGTCTTTAATCCTAGAACTTGAGAGGCAGAAGCAGGTAGATCTCTGTGAGTTCAAGACTAGCCTGGTCTATGCAATGAGTTTCAGGACAGCCAGGGCTACAGAGAAAGACCCCCCTCCTCAAATAAATAAACAAATAACTTTGGGGAAGTGGGAAGGTGGCTCAGTGACTCTGCTCCACCAAAGGACCCAGGTTTAATTAAATCCCCATACCCATATCATGTGGCTCACAATTGCCATTAACTCTAGCTCTAATGGGATCCAACCCCTCTGGCCTCTGTGAGTACCTGCTCTTATTGTGCACATACTTCACACACACACACACACACACACACACACACACACACACACACACACACAAATTAAAAAATTAAAAATAAATTTGAGGGTCCTCACTCTGGGGGTTTCTCACACATAACACACTAGAAAGATCTCATATGCAAACTCTTAGGCAGCCGTGATTATATGTCCAGCAGCAATGGGCTGTGCATGGGAGAACTGCACAGAGAGTCAGGCTAATTTTTCCGGTCACAACCAGCGAATACTTCGTCACACTTCAGCTCAGTCACTGGGAGCTGACCTCACTTACCAATGGCTACAGCCCATAGGAGACAAAACCGCCCTTCCTGGTTCCAGAAGTTATGCTCTTTCACTCTGTTTCACGTCCCTAACACAGAGAACCACCCCTGTGTGAGCCACAGAAACTCTGAGACCACTGATGGCCTGGTAGCTCTCCAGGCCTCCCTCATTAGGTTACCAAAGACTTGTGCTCCATCCTGGGGAAGGCAGAGAGCAAAGGTGGTATACAAACAACAAAACCCAATACTCTCCTCACACTGCCCTTTATAACACCACAAGTTGCTAAGACGGTTATCTTAGAGTTTCTCCTGCTGTAATGAAACACCATGACCAAAGCAACTTGAGAAGGAAAATGTTTACTTGGCTTACATATCCTGAGTCACAGTCTATTGATGAAATTCAAGGCAGGAACTCAAACAAGGCAGGATCCTGGAAGCAGGTGCTGATAGAGGCCTCGGAGGGGTGCTGCTTACTGGCTTGCTCCTCAGGGCTTGCTCAGCCTGCTTTCTTATAGAACTAAGGACCACCAGCCCAGAGATAGCAAAACCCACAATGGGCTGGGCCCTCCCTCATCAATCACTAATTAAGAAAATGCCCTATAGTATATATAGCTTGCTTACAGTCCAATTTTATGCAGGCATTTTCTCAATGCAAGTTCCCAGCTCTCAAATGACTCTAGCCTGCATCAAGTATACATTAAAAAAAAAAAAAAAAAAAAAAAAAAAACTAGTCAGCAGAACAGTGATGATGGCAGGGTATGTAGACAAGTGAGAAGAATGTGTGTACCATGTAGGTTTAGGTCCTGTTTAGCTACTTTATGTATTTATTTAGTTTGCTGGTCAGTTAGTTACAGAGTCTCACTACTAGCCCAGGCTAGTTTCAAACTTGTAACCTTCTTTCTTCTGCCTCCTGACTACTGGGGTAACAAGTATGTGCCTCCAGCCCCTCCTAGCTTTCACTAGTTCTCTTCTTTTTTTTCCCCACTAACTGAATTATTTTATTGTTTTGAATTGGTTTTAGTATACCCTAATTTTAAAATATTATTTGTAATTACATGTCTGTGTTTGTCTGCGTAGGAGTGTGAACACATGAGTATAGTTCTCACAAAGACCAAAGGCATCAAATCCCCTGGAGCTGGAGTTACTGGCAGTTGTGAGTCAACCAATGTGGGTGGTAGGAACTGAACTTGGGTTCTCTGCAGGAACAGTAGGACTTTTAACTGACATGCCATCTCTCCAGCCCCATATTTTAAAATTTTAATGGACACATAAAATAGTTCTGTATTTGTGGCCTTTAAATTCACATGTGTAAAATGTGGTGATGAGCTCACAGGAACTGGCATATCTCAGATATTTAACATTTCTTTGTGTTGGGAACATTTAATACCCCCATTATCATGTCATGATACCACTGGCATATCACTAAATTGTTACAAAAGCTAATGACTATAGACATGTACCATTGTACATCCTTAGTAATTAGTGATAGAGGTAGCAACAGATTACCTAGCATGTTCCCAGGAGAAAGAAGTAAAGAAAGTCAGTGACAAACAGGACTTTACACTGAGGAGGTTTTGGAGGAGTGTGTGTGTGTGTGCGCGTGTGTGTGTGTGTGTGTGTGTGTGTGTGTGTGTGTGTGTGTGTGTACATGGGTCTGTGTGTGGTGCACTTGCCTCCCTTCTTGACATATTTTTTTGAGACACGGTCTCTCAACTAATCTAAAGATCACTATTTTCTATAAGAGCATTTAGCCAGCAAGACCCCAGCATCCTCCTGCCTCTGCCTTTCCCACACTGCAGTTACAAACACACACAAGCAGGCCTGGCTATTTCATGGGTGTTGGGGAACCAAACTCAGGCTTGCACAACAAACACATTATCCACTGAGCCATCTCTCCAACCTCTGTATCAAGACAGTTAATCAAAAGCACTATTACATTTCTGTGACAGGTACACACGATCCAGAATCTAAAATCCCACCAAGACTCAGAGATGACCCAATTTTAAAATGTAATTGGCCACTGTTTAATTCCAAAATGGCATATGGAACCTCAAATCACAGTTCAAATAACACCATACTGGAGCATAACAATTTTGTTAGAAGGGGGAAAAAACTGCCCATCACAAAATACTATGGACTGGGCAGGCAATTATAACAGAGCCCCAACCTGTTCTCCAGCTCTGGTCCAGCAAATGTATTCTGCCTGTGGGTCAGAAAGCAAGAACACAGCCTGAAGTCAGCTGGTTTAACCTCCTGGCAGGCAAGATGGATGTGATAGATTAGTCAGATGAGGGGAAAGGACAGTCACTCCACCTGAGCACAAATTCCACTGTGATCTTGGAGTCTGTCCTAATCCTCCCTGAGTCAGTGCAGGTTCTCAGAATGTCACCTCTGCACTGTTCAAGATTCCTGATGTCAATACTGGTACCCCAGCCTTTCCCCAGAGCAAATCTGTAAGCTCCTCTTAATCACATTTCCAAGACACATACATATTCAAGTGCAACCAAGACTCTTTCAAAGAGGGGCTTACATCATCTTGTTCTTTCTCTCTAATTATCTACACTCAGGGAAGCAGCACCAAGCTAGGATGCTGAAGGAAATTTAAAAAACAAAAATTACTCCAGGTTATAACATGAATTTATAAATCCTTCTCCAGGGCTAGGGACATATATCAGTAGGTAAGAGGTACATGCTAGACAAGTAGGAGGACCTAAGTTCAAAGCTCCAGCATTCATGTTGCCAGGAGTGTGGCAGTAAGCATATGCTTCAGGGGGTTGGGGCAGGAAGCACTCCCTGAGGTTTGCAGTCTGCCACTTTGCTCCAGTTTTAGTGATAGATTTAGCCACAAAGGATTAAAGTGGAGAATGCGAGACAGACATCTAACATCTTCTGGCTTCAACATGCACACAGGCACATGAACATACACGCACATCCACGAATACTCGGGATATAATACACACACACACACACACACACACACACACACACACACACACAAAATATATCCATTAGGCTTTTAGACCCTAAGGATAAGAACCACGTCTAACTTTAGTACTCCACTCCCAGCACGACGTTGGGTGCAGCTGGTGCTTGGCAAATCTTTGTTGAACTTAACTGCCTATTTTGGTGACAAGAATTATTTTGTATTTCTAAGGAGTCAAGATAAGAAATAGAATGTTTTTAAGGGGCTGGGGGAGGTGACATAGGGTCCCTAAATCTGTCACCATTTTCTTCATTTGGTAAAAATTCCTTTGCCCAAATCAGAAGGAATAAATTCCAACAGATGGCCCAGAGCCTCCTTCCTGGCCCTTAGTCTTCTCCCTTTGTGGAGATATTGGAAGGAAAAATGTGTGTTTCCAAGGAAAGGGAGTTATTTCTGGCTTGGGGGGGGAAATGACTGAAAACATTCTTTCTAAGGCTCTCATGATACACAGCATGGAAATTCTGTAGCTTGGACCAAAACAAACAAAAGTGTGGGGTCTGAAGGAGCCGTTCAGGTCATCCCTTGCCTGTCCCTGCTCGGAGTCTGTGGTCGCCATAGTCTGCTCACACACAGATTTGCTGATATTTAAGAGGCTCCATTTTCCCAGAAGCTGAAGCCCTCTGAAAAGCATGCCTGCCACAAACGCTTTGATCTCCCAGTAACTGAAGTTAGTTAGGTTAGAGTTTCCTTCCCCAGACTCCAACCCACAGGAATGCAGCTCAGATTCCACTAGGAATCCTTCCTCCAGTGCCTGCTGAATCCTGCAGGGTTCTCGGGGACAGCCAAGCACCCCGCTTCCCTCCTCTGGAGAACTGCTGCCTTGACCCCTTCTCATTCACACACCAATTTGACCACAGCCATGCTCTCTGCTCAGCTGCCAGGTCTGCTCCTGTCCCCAATGCCCCTCCTGGGACCCCAGGGATCAAGTCTTCCCTCCAGTGAATCTGCAGTTACACATCTGCACCCCCGTGAATGCTGTATCCCTTAGGGCCTAGCATCTGAAGGGTGGCACAGCGGGAGTTCAGTATTCCACAGTTGCCATCTCTAAGTCCTCTGAGAGAGAGAGAGAGAGAGAGAGAGAGAGTGATGGGACACTGTAACACAAAAGCACAGGGAGTCTGGAGTTTACAGGCCTTCTTCATGCCCGGGTGCATGGGCCACACCCACACTTCCCCACCCTGACCTACTCCTGAGGTCACCCTATCTCTGGGGCAGTCATGAGTTGGTGTTAGTGGAGTCTGGGTCTAGGCATGGTGTGTGCAGGCCATGATTGGACACATGTCTACAAGTTCTTGAACAGAAGCATGGTGACAGCCATCCCCACCCAGGTCTGGCACTGCTGTGACACATTTTCTAGATGGGCCTTGTTGTCCCCCCGCCCCCTCCCTGCCCTGTGAGCTATGTATGTGTCACAGTGTTGAGATTTCAAAGACCTCTTTGGGGTTACCTGACTTCTGTATGCAGCAGTGGCAGGCCCATGGGAAAGAAATGCAAGTCCACAATGCATCTACAGCCACGTGTTCATTTAGCACTGCAGCTTACGAAGGCCACACCACCACCATCCACTTCACCTAAGAAGATGCCAATTGGGCATCTATGGGACAGGCCTGCTTGAAGGTTTTGAGTGACATAAACAAACAAACAAACAAACAAACAAGGATGGCTCTGAAAGGAAGAAAGAAGGAAGCGAGGGAGAGAAGGCAGAAAGAGAGGATCGGGAAGGGACTAAGAGAGAAAGGTATCTATACTATACTATAGTAACTATACTGTACTATACTATACTATACTATACTATACTATACTATAACTATACTATTTTTCTAAGCATCTGTTCTTTCTGGACCTCACCTCAAAGAATTCCCGCCCCTGATAAGGGCCTGAACCCAAAAGGTTCTTAGCAGACATTTGCTGCCAAGCAGCGTTGACAGAGCTAGAAACCCTACTTTTCTCTCCCTGCCCCATGGCTCTCCCTACCACCTCCCCAGCCAGACAGCTTCAAATCACAAACCGCCAGTTCATTAAATAGTAGCTCCTTAGGAAATGACTTGGGACTTGGCAAAGGGCCGGTTGTTACTTAACACATCCTTCTGGCATACCATCAGTGAACTTGGCCAAGGACAAAACAGCACATTAATGAAGGGGTAGAAGGATCCGGAAGTGGAAAGACCTGATCCCCCACCCCCAAAGACAACAGAGAAAAGGGCTACAAACAGAAAAATGAGGCTTGGGAAAAATTCCAACAAGGATGTTTGGAGGAAATCATCCCAAGCGACCCGCCTCTGCTAGGAAAAACATCAGCTTTGCCTAGGCAGCCTGGGGTACGATGGAAATGCAGAGATGAACAGAGAAGAGGACAGGCATTTGTGGGGCACAGCCTGTCAATGTGTACATCAGAAGGGTACCTCCCAACAGTCAGAGGAACCCAGGAAAAAAGTAACCAGGAAGGCTAGGGACGAATAATGCCAACCCCACCTTCCCAGGAAAAAGAACTCCATGCCAAATAGGATTACAGACGTATACCACCTTTCCTGGCTTCCGGGGTGTCAGGCATTGAACACAGAGCCTCATGTACACTTGCCAGGCACTCTACCAACTGAGCTACACAGCCAGACTTCATTGTAACTCCCAAGAAAGCCTCAAAATTAAACACAAATGGCAACAACATTTACCCAGCTGACCACTTTTACCCATTTTAACACCCCATGAGCAGCATCTACGGCAGCTTGCTGTGCCTCCACTTGCCTCCCCACTAATCCTGGCTCATTCTGGTCCTTATCTGGTCTATAAGAAATCGCTCAATTTCACATATAATGGCTCCTGAAAATATGTTCTCACAGAACAACAGACCTACATACTTCAAAGGAATCTTGCTCCCCGAAGCTAAAAAAGGTGATAAAGTCCAGAGTCCCATCTCCTCTTTTGAGCCCACCTTTTATTTCTTTTCAGCATTTTTTTGACTCTATGCAATTCTTTTCCTTCACAACTAAAGATGCAGTAACCCAAATCCAATGAAGCCAGCGATCCATTACCTCAGCATACCTATTGATTTTCATCTTTATCTAAAAACTAGTAAGGCCTGGAGTTATCAATTTCAAGACTCGTGTTTCCACTTAGTTTCATAAAGTATGAGAGAAGCACAATAAAATATTCTAATAATTGCACAGAATTCATGTAACTGCTCAGAAGACTGGGGGCAAGGAATCTGATGAAAGGTAATCCCTGGTTGGCAGAGAAATTCCTTGTACCTCTCACTTAGGTAGCTCCACCTCCAAGGTCAGAGGGGCCCCCAGGAACTTCTAGGATTCATCATGCCTTTGTTCCAAATTCCAGTCAAACCTCAATCCTAAGGACCTTCTCACCTAAAAACATAATCCTCACCCAGCCTCCTTGTCAAAGCCCCTTTGTGCACTGGCCCCATTTTTAACACACAGAGTATGCATGGAATTCCCCTTCTTCCCAGATGGCCACCTCACAATCTCCGTTTCCTTTTGGGGAATCTTGCTTGTTATAGAAGTGTTCTGAGATGGATGAAAGTGGTGAGTTGTACTTTTTCTCCCCCATTCAGTTTTAATTTGAAAACCACAAGAGTTATTCTCAACACCCTGTCCTATCTATCCCTTACAAGTCTCATTTTATTTTTTTTTTTTCTTTTTGTTTCTGTATTTATTTTTGTTTTCTGTTTCTCTGTGTAGCACAGAACTCACTCTGTAGACCAGGCTGTCCTCCAGCCTGCCTGAGTCTCTTGAGTGCTGGGATTAAAGGTGTGCACCACCACCAGGCTAGTCTCATTTCCATAATTACTTATTTTATTTATAGTTATTTATTCTAGTCTGAAGACCCTACCATCCATTCCCATCATCAGTCAGTGCTACTGTGTGTGCTGATGGTGGTAGATTCATTTACATTCTTGCTCCATTTACCTTCAACATGGGTCTCCTCTCTCAGCTACTGTCCAGTGCACATTTCCCTAACACTGTCTTTTCCTGGCGCTCTTGCAGCAACCAGATAAACCAATGTATGCACATACATACATACATACATACATACATATACACACACATACATTGTGTGTGCTAACATGAACATGTGCATCCACACATGCGTGCACACACACACACACACACACACACACACACAAACATTTCCCTTTTCCCTAACACTAATTCACCCTAAGCCTTTGATTTTAACTGAAGTTTATACATGAAGCAAAACTTTAATCTCACCAAAAGAAAGAAAGAAAGGAACCGTCTGGGCTTGGGGCAAGGTTTTTAGCACATAGTGTAACCCACAGATGCAGAACTGAGAAGTGAGGTATTCGACACCCTGCCCCCCACATTTTAAACCAGAGAGATACTTTACTAGGTAATCCAAAAATTCAGGTCATTTTATAATATCCATTGCATGACAGAGAAGCAAATATCCCTCCAAACAGTCACTAGGATAGAGTTCTACTTGGAAACCTCAATTTTCCTTCCAGGCACAATTCAAAACAGACAGAGGGAAAGTGGGGAGGGGAGTCAGTATTGGAAATGTCAGAGCTTTAGCTGGCCAGTGCCTCATGGAAATCTATTCAGTCTTCCGCACATGGAACAGGCTGTCTTCTCTGTGTGCAGACCGGAGATAAGCACCACTATCCCACCTGCTGCCCCTGTCCTCACCTCAGGTCAGTTTCATTATTCTTCACTCTGGATGTTCTTTCTTTAAAATGGTAAAATGAAAATGCTCACCTGCGCTAGCAAAAGCAGAGCCCAAGACAGGAGGAGGAGCTCTGTCTGTGGCTCTAAAAATGGTAAACTCTCACTGGGGAGGGAAGGGTCCCAAGAGGGGACAGACCTCCCTTCCAAATGCAGGTGCCTGGGGCTGGCAGCTAAGCCTCATACTAAGGAACATCACAGGTCTTGTTTACATTCTTCTTAGCAACCAAGGTTTAGGGACTTTCCTGATTGCCCCGGGACTCTGCTTCTCATGGGCCCCTACCTCCCTCCAGTCCTTTGTTGGGGCCTCTTATGGCTTCACCCCTGGAAATGAGGCTGTTTCAAAGCTGTGTGCCTGACTGTCTCCTCTGCGGAGACTTCTCAGGCAGCTTTGGAAGCCTGCTCAGCAGCGCCCAGCCTTCCCATTTGAATGGCTCCTGGACCACTCTCACCATGGGGGCCATAGCCAGGGCAATCTGCACCATGGTCCTTTATGTGTTACTTCTGTTTCTTAAAACTACTTGTCAAAATTGTCACTGTGTGTTAAAAGGAAGCTGTAGGGGCACCACTTAGCATAAGTGGAAAAACCACTTAGAAATTAATTCACAGCAAACTAAAGACTGCCACAGAACCGTAGCCAGCCATGTATCCCTAGCTAAGCATACCAAGTTCAAGGCCAGCTCTCTTTTCCTTTAATAAGGAGATTGCCAAGTCCTGAAGAATACTGCCCAAGACTTCTCAGGCATGAATACAAGGGCTAAAGGAAAAAACACTTTCTAAGCCCGATCTCTATGTTATTCACTGTCACTGTATGTTCACCGAATGTCACTTCTGGTATGTATGGTAGACAGTCCCTCCTGCTCACCCTAAAAATGTAAACAGAACATTCACTATACTCTAAAGAGAAGGATGCTTAAATGGTTAAAAACACCAGGGGAGGGATGGACACTCACAGCTTAAAAACAAACAAACAAACAAAAAACCAAACAAATAAACTTAAAACCTACATTAGAAGAGTATCTAAGAGAGCCTTCCTCCAGTTTAGCACCCTAAGTAAAGAAAACCCCAGGTTTAAAGTTCTGAAAATCAGTCCCCACATCAGACAAGAAAAAGACTTGGCATTCAGCAAACAGCTTCTCTGGTGAGGATCCTGATAAAAATGACATGTGGTTATTAGTTTTGAAGTATCTGACATCTTTGTAAGCAGTATTAGCCACCCCTCAAAACCTCAGGGCTTCCCATGTACACAAGTCCCCGCCCAGACACACCCTTCCTACAGGCCTGGGGGTAGCCCTCAACGCCAAAAGACAGCTGACATTTACAGCTTGACTGAAACCACACAGACCCTGTCTCTTTGAAATGTCAAGGCAGAAAGCAGGCAGGCCCAGCAGGCTTCTTCAGGACTGGGGGGGGGGGGGGGGAACCTCTTCTTAGTAGCCAAGTTTCAAATCAGTCAATAGAGACCACAGTGGGAAGAGAGAGGTAGAGGCTGACCTTTGAGTGATGGGCAACTGAGATGATTCACAGTCGGGACTCACCACACAGGCTACATCTCTCTCTCTCTCTCTCTCTCTCTCTCTGTCTGTCTCTGTCTCTCCAGATGCTAAGGTCAAAACAGTTGAGGATGATTTGATTGAACTCCAGGTTCCCATTGGATCTTTGTCCAAGTTTAGAGTTAGTGTTTCCTGGGGTGAGTGTGTGTGTGTGTACAAGTGTGCATGCACATACACATGTGTATATGCACTGGTGTTAAACTTACTGACATCTGTCATACTTTAAAAGTGGACATAAGAGTTTGACATTTCCTGATACTTCAGTAGCAAAACAAAATGATTTCTGGATTTTTAACAACAAAATTCTCTTCAAACAGATTTAAAATTATGTTCCACTTGGACATGAAATACAAAATGATGTGCCATCAATATCATAGGTATTTTTACATTCCTTTCCCATTTGAATGAATGGTTTGCACTTCAGAATAATAAATAAGAACCAGCATAAATTAACAAACACTATTAATGTCTTACTTTGTGCCAGCAGTAGGACTTGGAAGATAAAAATGTATTTAGTTTCTGCGTTAACACTATATGGGTATGTCCTAAAGGTTAGATCATGGTTTTGGAGAAGAAGAAATTGAAACAGAGATATAGCAACTTGCTTACAGTAACATTCAGCAAATGGCTGTGTTGGGCACTGAACCTACATACCCTCCCTCAGTGGCCCATGATCTTGACTAGCATGCTATGCTACCTGCTACAGCTAGCATCGACTTCCCAACTACTATTATTTCATGCAAACCACAAAATGAGGTTCTCATTTTACAAACAAGGAAACTGAGACAGACAGAAATAAAGCAGCTTCCCAAGCCCACTCTAGCAAATGAGTGAGAAGTAGAGACTGATTGCATGGAAATGCCACCTAGTTGGTCACTACTTGTCACCCAGCAACTCCCAGACACCTTTGGTTAGAGTTAAGGAAGCAGCTTATGAGTATAACTTAGAAACTGTCCTTTGTAGAGACCCAGGACCTTGACTTTCATAGTCTCCCAACAATGTGTATATACAGAAGGGAAGGTAGACTGTCAAATCCAATCCCGCCTTCAGTGGAACAGACTTAGTGACAAGAAATAATATGTATAAAGGGCACATATACCCAGCCCAACTAAACACCATACACAAGACAGGAGGGGTTTCAGGCAGTGGTGTGATTCAGTGTCCTCTGGTAACAGTAAGCAGATTCTGCCTTTTCCCTCCTATGTCCCCAGGCTGGACATGCAATACACAACCCACAAAATAGGAAGCAGACTGGAGAAAGAATTGCCTTCTAGAAAGCAGGTCATGCACATGTTTATACACACATAAGAACATTCTTCTCACTTCAGTTTTATCCCTCAAACTCTTTTTCTCATAGAAGTGCTGTGTACTCTTCTATAATTAATCTGTCAATCAACACAATAAAGCCTCTGAGACACAGTTCCTCAGATGGTAAGGACAGATAGAACCCAAATGAGCAACAATTTTTCACAATACAAATGAGTCCTGAGAATGACTGCAAGGGATCTGATTTCCACTAGCATCAGTGACCAAGCTGGCCCAGCAGCCCCCTGTAGCCACTGCAGCACATATAACTGTGGGCATTAAAGGGGCACCCAAATGTGCAATATTGACACCCCTGTTGGTATGTCAAATGCAAGTATGACGGGGGCTGGGACCCTCAGAGCTTACCTGGAAATAATCTGTAATGAATGATCCAAGTTCACTCTTCAGCAGCCGCCTGGGGAGAGAAAAACGCGTAAATGTGGTCAGGCAGCTGTTGGTGTGAATACAGCTCTTGAAGGACAGCTCCAAAGGAGGATGACAAAGGGCTCATCATTGATGACAATGTGTTTACCAGTAGCACAGGTGTGAAATCTAGGCCTGAGGAGGGAGTACTCTTTCCTAGGTCCTGGTAGGGCCCACACCTCCCGTGCTACTCCAGTGATAACACTGACAAACATTTTATAGTCTAAAACACACTTTCCATACATTTCCCCATCTAAAGATGTTAAATTTATGTAGGATGGTATAATTGTTACAACTACTGTAGATAGAGAAAGCATGCCCACCCCCATCCTACACATTAACTGAAGACCCAAGGCTCAAACCCAGATCTTCTGCAAACTCAACATCTTTTTCTGTAACTCTACCTATCCTCTCCTCTAATATCATCAGAGAAGTCTAGACTTGAAATTCACCTTGAGGATACGATAGGGTGATCTCACCATTCACCCTGAATGTACTGAGGCAGTCTTCAAAAGGGACCACAGTGAGGAGAACTGGGTTTCTGGTTACCTAGGCAACACATTTACTGAGCTTCCCTATGTGTTCCCACATATTGCTTTATCACCAGGACCACCAAGGTGAAGAAGACACACAAGGTCTCTGCTCTCATAGAGTTTCTTCTCTTGGGCGAGGGATGTGGATAGACAGCATGTTAGGAAATTCAATATAGAGATTTGGACACCAGATTTCTTCCCTCATGACAAATATAATGAGCCCATCCCTACCAATCCATCTTGAATTTGATCCAGACATGGTGAGAAAACGCTAAAAACAAGAAAAACTGGCTCCTGGAATCCAGTAAATTCTCTAGGGAACAAAGACTCCCTGTCTTCAGTGTTCTCATTGTCCCTCCCACCTGCTATGGTCATCAAGGAACAAATACTCAATTTTCTGACAATTATGTTGGGCATGAACTTCCCTCCAAACATGCTCACACATGTTTCTGAAAAAACAAACAGGTAATTAAAGCAGCAATATGTCATTATGTGCCTAAAACAGGAAAAAGAATTTGGGGACAGAACAAGAAACACTGATGTTTGAAATATCCAGCAAAGCTTGGAAAGCTGAGCCACATGGAGAATTCTATCTACCCTTTTCCCACAGAAAACATGTTAGATAATAAATGCAACATTTGGAGATCCAACTTAATGGCAAGCAACCTAGGAGCGAGCAATACACTCTAGGGGTTCTCCAAGGTGTGGGCCAGTCTCATGAGAAATAGAAACTTACCAAAAGCTATTGGGCTGGAGCTAAAGAGATAACTCAGCTGCTCTTGTAGAGGACCCAGGTTCGGTTCCCAGGACCCATGTGGAAGCTCATGAATCTGTTACTTTGTACCCTTTTCTTACAGGTGCTGCAAGTGAGGCTCAGGAGGGGACTCTGTCTAAGAACATGGTAAGGAGTGGAACAGAGCAGTTGCCTAGGTCACCTGGTCACAGAAGAAAGTCTCCCAAATTATACAATAAATAGCCATCTGTAACTCCAGTTCCAGACAATACTATGCCCTTTTCTGGGTACTAGGCACACATATATACATGTATAGGAAAACATTCATATACATGAAACAAAAAGGAATACACTTTTTTTTTTTTTTTTTTTTTAAAGCCATTGGGCTGAGAACACGTCTTGGGAGAGAAAACAGAACAGAGCAGCTGGCACCACACTCATGCAAGTTTCAAAGCAGAATGAGGCAAGGGGTCTGTTTCCAACCAAGAAGCTAAAATGCCTCCTCACAGTCTTTGCAGTCGTTGGCAAGTCTCAAGACCATGGGTGAAGAAAAGATTACAGGAAAGTAGAAGAGCCGAGTGCTATCAGCTAGCCCATGTCTCAAGAACAATCAAATGACACCTTGATCAGGCTTGTGAGCCCTTCCCCCATCCATGTTGGAATTTTGACTGACTTGAACTTGCATGAATCTTGTGCAGGCAATCAAAGCTACTGTGAATTTTTGAGGCACCTTAATTTTTAGACACATGAAACACTGTCAAAATAACACAGAAAAACACAAAGATATGTGTGTCTTCCTCTCCTTCTCCAGAGAAGAGACTGAAGAACATTGAAGCTGTAACAGGAAATTACGTAGGGCCACAACACTTTAGCAAACTGTAGTCCCTGAAGCTAGAGGGACTCGGGGTCCTACAGACGTACCACCTTGTTACCCTAGTCTAATCTAGCCTGCGGTCCTTGACTTAGGTGTCCCATGGCACCAGGTGCATTCCTGTGTATATTCCTATACATGCAGAAATATTTTAGAAGACTACTCAATGAGATACTGTTATGACATCTGCCTTTGAAAAGGAGGAAATGGGAACTAGGCTGCTGGGGTAAAGATTCTCCACCTTGTACCTTTTTATAAGGTGCACCCATGTGTGTGTGCGCAGGTGTATGTTCATGTGTGTTTATGTACATGTGGTGACCAGAGATCAATCCCAGGTGTTCCTCAGGAGCCAGCCATCTTGTTTTTTGAGTCAAGGTCTTTCATTGGGATCCATGGCTCAGTGATTCAGGCTAGCTGACTAGCAGCCTGGAGTTCCTCCTGGCTCTGCCTTCCCAGTACTATGATTACAAATGCACACACACACACACACACACACACACACACACACACACACACACACACACACCACCATGGCCAGCTATTCACATAGGCACTGGGGACCAAACTGCTCATCTGCTTATACAGCAACACTTTACCAGTGAGTCATCTCTCCAGCCCCAACTATAACAGTTTTGAACTGTATGAAGAAAATCTTGTTTGTTCAAAACGTTTTAAAGGATTCTAAAATTAACAGTCACCTCCACCCAAGCTTACTAAGGATGGTCTGAAATCCAAGAAAGTACTGTGGGAGTAAGTTCCAAGCAAGGGCACAATAACAGGAAGCAAGCAGGCATAGGGGTGATACAATTCTGGAAGTCCTATGAACCTGCCCGCCCTTCCAGCCTGGGCTGGTAACTTGAGAATCACTGATCTAGGAGGACACAGAGGAGGAGGTGAGGAAAGGGGGCAGGGACAGGGGACAGGAGCAGTGCTAACTGATCAACCTGCAGGTACACCACAGCGAGTCAGGTTACACAGCTGCCTCTACAATGTCTATCCTACTTGTCATTGTCCCACAAGGAAAGGACACCTCTAAAAACAATTCATGTGTCAGCCAAACTGAGAGTTAGAAATTCTTTCACATTCCCATCTCATTCTATAACCATTTGAAAGAGCCAGGTGATGGTGGTGCATACCTTTAATCCCAGCACTCAGGAGGCAGAGGCAGGTGGGTCTCTGACTTTAAGACCAGCCTGGTCTACAAAGAGAGTTCCAATACAGCTAGGACTACACACAGAAAAACCCTGTCTCGAAAAAAAAAAAAAAAAAAAAAACCAAAAAACAAAAACAAAAACAAAAAAAAACTGAAAGAGACACTTGGACCACCACCCTACCCCCAGCCCGGACCATTGAAACAGTAGTCACCAAGAAATTGGAATTTCCCCAGGAGTCCCATGTTCAAATAAGGGAAACAGCTGAACCCTGGAGCCAAAGAAGACACTTGTCTCCCAGAAAGAGATTGCATGTAGTTTGTCAACTTGTTAGACCATCGTATAGGACAGCCTGGGGCTGGATAATGATGGGTCAGTGATGGACAAAAACTCACCCTGACCAAGACTGCTTAATTACGCATACCTCTGGCCTTCTAGTTAAATATAAATCTTATGCCAGAACCCTGAAGATGGACGTGGGGAGTCCCTGAATCTTTTTGCTCTCCCCTCCTCCTCCTTTTGTTTTTTTGTTTTGTTTTGTTTTGTTTGTTTGTTTTGTTTTGTTTTGCTTCTTTCGAGACAGGGTTTCTGTGTGTAATAGCCCTGGCTGTCCTAGAACTTGCTTTGTAAACCAGGCTGGCCACGAACTCAAAGATTCTCCCACCTCTGCCTCCCTACTGCTGGGATTAAAGTTGTATACCACTATGCCCAGCTTTTCTTTGCTCCCTTTTCAACATGACTGTATTGAATTAATTGCCGTTTTCTTCGTTTCACCATCACCTGCTTTTTTAATTAGCTATTGGTGACAGATCTAGCTTGATTGGGCAGCCAGAGCCCAGGCTCTGACCCTAACATAGGTAATACTGCCATATCTGGTGGAGTCTAGATTCTGCCTTTCTTAGGGAACACTGTGCACCCCCTCCTCACTAAAGCAGGAAAGAACAACTGACAGAGAGAAAAGGAAGCCTTCGAGTTAATTCTTTGACCTATAATAATTTACTAGAAACCTAAGTGTTAGATATGATGCTGGGCAAAAGAAGGAAACAGAACTCAAACAAGGGTTTTCTCCTCTCTGACCACTCCATCATTCAATAGCTGAGATTTCTTTAAAAATTGGTCTGGGGGCCTGAGTTGGAGCCCCCCAAGTTAAAACAAAATCAAAAACAGGCATGGGGGCATGCATTTGTAACCCCAGAACTGAGGAAGTAGGGGACAGGCAAGATCTGTGGGGCTCACTGGTCAGACAGCTAGAACTAGTGAGGCTGGTCACTGAGATTCAGAAAGCAAAATGGATGGCTCCTAAGAAATGACACCCAAGGTTGTCCTGCAGTCCTCACTGCAGGTGCCTACACATCACATATATAAACACAGACACACAGCAGACACATCATATACACATACACAGGGGTACACACACAGACACACTGAGACAGACACACACCACACACAGACACAGACATGCGCATGGACCACACACACACACACACACACACACACACACACACACACATTACACATGCACACAGAAATACACACAATCAAGGTATGAGACACATTGCTCCAAAATCCAACAGGTAAGCCTCCTCCCACCTTCACCATACCTGGCTCACTAGGTTTACCCAGTTCATGTGTAAACTACAGCAAGAGGAGACTACAGGTACCTAGGCATAGGTTCCTGCTCTACTCAGAATCTGGCAACCTGCCTTCTCCTATTTTTCCCAGTTTTTCCTAAGGTTTCTTCCTTGTCAACAGAAATGCAATTTTATTTGCTGGAACAAATTAAAATAACAAGGAGTAAGAACAATGTATACTGAAGATGGTGTTTGTTTTTCAAAGTCAATTTACTGGTCATGTGTGTCAAGCCCTGATGCACACAACATTTGTATTTCTTTATTTTTACCTAAGCGATATCTGCAGAGGAGAAGAAACAGCCCCAGTTGTTAACCTAGAAGCTGACCTCAGAGCCAGCAGATCATTAAATCTGGAAGCAGCTGCTTGGGTCTGAATACTGATGGCCACTTCCCTGCTACTGACAGCAGTGAGCAAACAAATGTACCAGACCTTCCTGCTCTCAGCCCTCAGAGAATGTGTGGCTAGTGAGATCCCCACAGAGCAGGATGACTGCAAGAGGCAATTGAGTTCATCCTTGAGATGCTTTTGTGGATGAGCTCCTGGCTTGGCAAGGGTTAGTCATGAGACCTCTACCAGGTCTGCCTGACCCTGAAGCCTACAGCCCTATGACCCCACCCTTCCTCTTCTAGACTCCTGCCCAGGACAGCAGGCCTTGCCCGACCTCAGACCATGGTAGACCCCAGAAAATAGTTAAACAGTAGACATCAGATTGTGGGGAAAAGGGTTGCTGTGGCTGGAGGCTGATGTGAAAGGATCTTTGGGTTCAGGCCATACCTATATGATCAGTTTCACATTCCCGGAGCCCTGGCTTCATTTGACCACAGAGTTCTGCTCACAGTCACTCCACCGAAAGCAGCTGAGCAACAGGAAGGAAATGTTTCTTCGGGACATGTGAGCCCAGTGAAAGCAGAAATAGCATGAAGTTCAGTTAGAAGCCAAAAGGAGCCACAATAGGGACAAAACGGGAACAATTTACTGGGCTAACATGTGTCGCACCCCCCATCCCTACCCAGGCTGTCCAGCTGAGCACTTCCTGTGATTACAGAGACCCTTGATCTCCTCCTCACACCATGTGTCAACAGTCGCCAGCCACTCATGTTGGCTTAGAGGTAAAGCAAGCAGCCAAAGCTGGGTTCCAGCCAGCAGAGGCACAGGGCAGAAGGGACTCTGAGAAGCTGCCTGAATCACCAGTCACCATCCCCCCTGCTTATACAGGAGAGGGGTGGAGGAGCAGGCCAACCAAGTGCCTCTGCTTGTCAGCTTGTTTAATTGTCTTCCCAGGTTAACATTAGAGATAAGGAAGCCACTTTGGGCAGTTGCTACCATTTAGCCAGGATGGGTCAAAAGAATAATACTGGTTGTTAAATATTTGGCCACCCCAAGTTCTCCCTATGCCCTTTGGTGGAACCCACCTCAACTGCTTTCAAAATTTAGGAACAGCAAGGTCCTCCAGGCAGGGCTCCAAACCAGATGTCATAGCTGTGTCCACCCAACCTGACTGCTCTTCCTCTGAAGACCCCCACCAGCAGCTACAACAGGACTGTTTGGAGGCAGTAGCCTTGAAAGCAGTAGCATACAAAAGCTTGCCTTTCAAAGCCCTCAGGTCTATTCCACTGGGATGCACTGGAGTTGGTGTCCCTGGATGGAACACGGTGCTGCCAGTTCCTCATATCTTTACCTGCAGCGCAGTGGGTATCAGTGGGAACACTGAGGAAAAAGGAGACACCCAACAATGGGCACGAGCTAAACTCCTAATAATGAGGCACACCCTGTGTGGGATAGCATGCACACACTTGAATATTCCAACAGCTTCACATGTGGAAATCTCCCAGGTTGCCCTCCTCTGTCCATAAGAGACTACTGCTCAGAGAAATCAAATGAAGGTGGCATATCATGTCTACAGAGGAAGATGGCAAGCTGGGGGAGGGAATATGAACAATGAGGGTTGAGAAAAATTCCTCTAAAAAAAAAAGCAGGCAACTCTTAGACCCCATGAATGACCCTAGACCAGGTTGTGGGTCTACTATGGCCAGGTTGAAACTTTCCAGAAAGTCTAGAAACCTCGATTTTTAGGGAAGAAGGGCAGATTTCTAAACAACACATAGACCAACACATGAGCCAGCTGCACTTCTTTCCAGTTGCCACTTCTTTCTTGTTAAGGACCTTCCTGTCCCCCAAAGACGTTTGTCTCTCAGTGGCCATGCAAGGTGCCAACACAAGATCGGGCAGAGCCAAAGAGGTCAAAAGGCAGCCCTCAAGAGCCCATCCTGGTGGAATAGGTTATTAATCCAGGATGTGGGAGGCAAAGCCAGGTGGATCACTGACAGTCTGAGGCCAGTCTGGTTTACAATGTGAATCCTAGGCTATCTGGGGCTCAAAAAGAAAGAAAAGACAGACCTTACCTGAGTTCCTCCAAAACTAGTAAAGACCATCCCCAGCACCTCTGCTTACTTACCGATCTATCTGTGAAGCCACACCCAGGCGCATCAGGCCTGAACTGGCCTAGGGCAGCGCTATGGGACTCTACTATCTTCTGACAACATAGCAGGCTGGATTTAAATCCCAGTGAGCTAGTGGACTTCTGTGCACCCGCACTACCTCATCCATACAAAGGGAGACAGCATCCATCTCTCAGGTATGACACGTGTACAAGAGTGAGTATACACACAGCCTTGGAAGGGCCTGGCACTTTGTGCTCAGCAAACACCTGCTACACACCTCACACTGGTGTCAGTGTGGAATTTAGGTGACCCCTCTCCTCATCCCCATTCAAAGCTTTTCCAGTCAGCAGGCTGAAAGAGATGGGAATCTCTAAGATGAACTTCCCTATGGGATTTGAGCAGCCTACTTACTCCTCAGACCATCCAAGTCTCACTTCAGCCCTGCCAGAGATAGAACAGTCATGGGAGCCCCCTCTCCTTAAAAATCTCCAGGGTTATGCCACCACCTTCCTCCTCGAGAACAGAAGTGGTGTGGTTGAAGAAAGAAGGAAAATATACATTTCTTGCCTTGGGTCAGCTGCAGCTAACTCATCTCCAGCTTCCAAAAGCCTCACCTCTGAGTACTTACTTCTGCAGAGAAAAAGTCCTCCCTGAGAGCTGAGAGCACAGAGTAAGAAATGGAAAGACAGTTCTGTCCTCAGATGCTCTGTGTACCTGACTGCCACCTGTTCAACCTTCAAATTTCAATTTAGGAACCAACCCTGTCCCCAATCTAATGATGGGTCCATCCTGCTTAAAACACCAGATGACAACTCCCTGCCCAGCTCTTCTGGACTGCAAGCTCTGAGCCACCTGACTCAATGGCTGCCCCAGAAAATGTCAAGGATCCGGGAGAGCCCACCACAAACATTCAGTAAGTGGATAACAGAACCAATTATCCCTCCATGTATAACCCCAACCCAGGTTCTCACCAGAACCAGTGAATATCAATCTTGATTTTTTCTCACTGTTTTCGCTGTCCAGATAAGAGTAGAAGAGCTGTTTGCTGAGCAAGAATATGAGCCACATCTGGACTCAGTCATCCCTGCTTCTAGAAGACTCCTGCAGCTGAGACCTCCAGTCAGGCGTGAGGCTGGAGTATTAAACACCACGTAAGAATTCAGTCAGGAAGGCATGCTGGTTGAGGCAGCACTGTAGACAGTGACAACTGGCCAAAGTAAGTCTATTCAGAAAGCTCATATCCTTGCCTTTGAGGATATCTGAGTCATGCTCTGCTTCCTAAGGCAGCTGCAAATAGAAAATATCCTGATTTATGGTTTTCATATTAACAAAACAGGTGCCTTGACTTTATTTAGGGAAAACGGGCTACTCTGTTTTAAATGGACTTACTGCTAAGATCTGGAAATATTTGTCTATATATTCCTTACATTTTAGAACTTAGCCACACATGGACCAATGTTCTTCCCTGTACAAACTTCAAAGGCTATCTACAAAGATAATGTTTTCAATGACACATCTTAAAAGAAGGGGCTAATATTTGCAATGACTGCATTATGAGATCCAGTTACACAGATGCCTGGCTTTTTTGGCCATCTTGCACACTGGCTCCCACATGCAAGCATTCACTTCTCCATCTCAACTACATTGTGAGAAAGAGGGCCATGGGAAGCTGCCAACAAAATGCCCACTGCAAACATGAGGATCTGATTTGTAACCCAAGACCCACATAAGAGCATGGTGGTATGGGTCTGTAATGCCAGCTCTGGGATTGGTCAAGTTCCTACATCTCATTGGTCACTCGGCTCAGTCAAATAGATATATCCTGGTTTCACCTGGGTTCAGTGTCTCAAAAATCAAGGTTAAAACCATAAGCTCTGTGTGTATGTATGTATGTGTGTGTGTGTGTGTGTGAGAGAGAGAGAGAGAGAGAGGGAGAGAGAGAGAGAGAGATGACATGACCCACAGAGAGAGAGAGAGAGAGAAAGAGAGAGAGATGACGTGACCCACATGTGCAGGTGCCCCTGGAGGCCAGAAATAAATAGAATTAATAAGGTACTTAACAACCTCTGCCCACACCTTAAGAGTACACATACACACATGTATGCATGCATGCACGTGTGTGGGGGGGGGAGTGGGAAGGAAATGTGGAGGGAAAAGAAGGAAGGGACCCAAGCCTAGCTGGGTTCAGAGAACCAAGGGGGAGGATTTAGGTTTTGACACTAGACTGGGGTGATCATCAAAAGGCTTACTACTGCTTGGCTGAATAGAATGAGGAACCGAAAGAGTCATTTCCTCTTCGACTTGGTCTCCACAGAAAGAAGAAATAGCTATCTGTCCTTGTAAGAACTTGGCCTCACCCAAACTTCAGTTCCAAGCATACTCTCTGAGAAGTCCATGTAGCTCTCAAGTTCAAAGTGAGTTCACCTCATCCAAAACCCTCAAGAAATGCCATGCTTGTTCTATCCCTAGGACAATCCTGTCACACTACCCTGTGGAGTCCTCCATAGCATTTAACACAGCATTGTTCCCAAGCGCTCATCATAGCAGCATAGAGCATCCTAACGCTAATTCACATTCATGAAGCATTCCTTCTGTACCAGATTTTGTACAAAGGCCACTTAAGCAAGATCACAGTCCCTACAACTGCCATGAGGTTGGTGCTGCTGTCGCCCACATTTTATGAAGTGAAAAACAGAAAAATTAAGCAACTTCCCCAAGCTCAAAGGGCTTAACTAGTGTGGATTCTGCAGGCTCTGAATCCAGTGGTGCTGGCTTTTTTATAGGCTCTATTGAGCCTGGAACAGATGTGCCACATAGGACTATCAAGATTAACTGAAGAATGAGCCTTCCCCCCACCACATCCTCTTTCCAACATTCCTACTGTCCTATGTGGTCCACCATTATGCCATCCACCCTGTTAAAAGTATAGATTTACCTGCGAACAGGACATTGGAGAAGGAAGAGGAAAGTCAAAGCCTTATGCCTATGGGAATGTGGGGAAAGCAACCACTTCAGCGCTGAGATTCATGGAGCAGCTGTGTCTACAGGTACTTGCAGATATGGGAACATACTGAGTGGCATGCTTTATGCAATTTTAGATGTCCAGGTATGGTGATTTGAATAAAAATGACCCCAATAATTTCATATGTTTGATTGCTTGGTCCCCAGTTAGTGGAACTGTTTAGAAGGATTAGAAGGTGTGGCCTTGTTGGAGGTATTGTGACTGGGGTTGGGCTTTGAGGTTTCAAAAGCCTGTGCCAGGCTCAATGTCTCTCTGCCTGCTGCTTGTATATCATAGTATAAAGCTCTCAGCTACTCCTCCAACACCGCGACTGTCTGCTTCATGTCATGATGATCACGGACTAACCCTCTGAAACTGTAAGCAAGCTCCCAATTTGATGTTTTCTTTTATAACCATTGCCTTGGTCACATTTATTCACAGCAAAAGACAATAACTAAGATACCAGGTCACATATCTGCCTGGGATGAGCTTCATAATCCCAGGTCTACCCTGCACCTCTGTGTTAGGGATGCCTGTCTCCACTCCAGCCACTAGTTTATAGAAACCAAAGAGCAGAACTCCCAGAGGCAAATGTGGCCAAGCTCTGTGTCCTAAAAGCTACAGCTTATTCTAGACTCAAATCACACCTGGGCTGTTGTTCCAACCACTGTAGTTCCCAGAAGGCTGAAGACTGAGAACCTTTGGTGGTACCTCTAAACCGTAAAGAATATCTGGAGGGTCGTTGTTTCTTGGGGTGGGGGGAGGGAGCAGAATCACCACAGAGTAAATGATGGGCTCATCAAGTTCCTGTGAAAGAAACTAAAGCGGAAAAAAGCCCATGGACATCAATTCAACCATCTTCCCAGGAAGAGACTTTTCCCAGACACCACAGCATGGTAGAGAGTGAGGTTTCCCAGTGTGCTAAACTGTGCATACCGCCCTGCACATCCTATGTCTAAGCCCTGCCCCTCCACATGATGGGTTGGTAGGGCCTTTGGGAGATGCCCAGCTACAGATGGGTTTTAAGGGTACAATCCTCATGGCAGACTGGTGTCCCTCTAAGGGACATCTGAAAGCTGGCTTTCCTCCTTTGAACATACAAAGAAGAGGTCATGTGAGCTCATGGTAAGATGGTGATCACGAGTTAGCTATCACCAGAAACTGAGCTAGCCAGCACCTTGACTTTGATTTCTGTGGTTTAAGCCGCTCTGTCTGTGGCACTCATTACAGCAACCTGAGCAGACTAGTGTGGATTTTCAGATGCAGGTGTTCAGGCAGGAGTTCAAATCCAGATCCACGTTTACAGTTGTGCAACCATGGGCAGGGCACATGGTTCCTTTCACTCACGGTTTTCTCATCTACAAATTACATAATGAAGACACCTGTGTGGGGACATAGGAGGTACCTCAAGGTGTCTAGGACACAAGAAATTTCCACAACAGAAACATCATTCCATACCTGTCACTACAAAGGGCTGTCATAGTGTGTATGGAATGATTTGAACTCCTGCCTGAACACTCAGACCACAAAGGTGTTTTGTTAGGTCTGCACCAAAGCTTGGAGAAATTTATACTTTTTAAAAACCAACCTTTGGCTAGGTGGTGATGGCACATGCCTTTAATCCCAGCACTTTTGAGGCAGAGGCAGGCAGATCTCTGCTGGTTTGAAGCCAGCTTTGGGCTTCATAGGATAGACAGAGATACACAGTGAGCCCATGAAAAGTTTGGTGTTTTTGTTGTTGGTTTTATTGTTGTTGTTGTTGTTTTGTCCTAAGACTGGGTTTCTCTATATTGCTTTGGAGCCTGTCCTGGAACTCGCTCTGTAGACCAGGCTGTCCTTGAACTCACAGATATACACTTCCCTCTGCCTCCTGAGTGCTGGGATTAAAGGCGTGTGCCACCAATGCCTCACCGAAAACTTTTAAAACAAACAAAAGAAATTTACATAAAGGAAAAAAATCTTAATTTCAGGTTTTCTGGGAGCATCTCCGCAATGATCCCATTCAGAAGGCCCCTTACTTGCTTCACTGTGCTGTGGGGCAGGTGACATCAGGGTTTGCTCCCCCCTTCCTAGCTGCCCACAAAGATCTTTGAAGCACAATGTCAGGATCTGTCTCCTGAAGTGAGAAACAATTAGCACATTCCTTTGCCACTGGATTATTTATTTATATTTCCACTGGGGATTGAAGACCTGGAGGCAGGAACACAGTGCTTGGAGTAAACTGGGCTCTTTCTTGCAAGTCTGAGGCTGGTGACCCAGCTTTGCCCCTGACACCATATCTTCTTGGGACCTCACTTTCTTCCCTGTAAAATGAGGCCTTGGGCTAGATGGTCTCTTTTGTCTCTTTCCACATTTATGTAATTGTGACATGAAATTCAAGTACATAGGAGGTAGAAATGTAACACAACCATTGCTTACGTGCTGGACAGGCCTGAATGAAAACAGAGCTCTTAAACACCCAACACACTTAACACAATGTAAACAAAGCTTGAACAATGGCCTTGTTTGTTGTTGGCCCACTGCAGGGCTGGGTCTTTAGCCTAGATACTCTCCCATTTAGCATACCCAGAGAGGAATGAAAAAGCTAGGTAATTCAACTTCCTAACCTTAGCTGAGCCTGGGGCTCTGATCCCTGTTCCATCTCTCATGTCACCAAGACATAAACCCAACTGTGCCACCACCCCACCTCTAGCACCCTATGTACTTGGGCTTCCTTTCACTGCAAGTACAGGGACCCATTCACCTGCTGATTCACCCCACAGGAACCCTCCTCCCCAATGAATCCCCATGACCCTCAGATCATGGCATAAGCATCACCTCCATTGTCCCTGGACTCTTGGCAAGACCAAGTCATATTAACATGCTTTCTTCATGTCATCACACAGCTCGTGACTGGTTGACTAATAAACACTTCCCATCGAACTGTACATTCCAGGACAGTGAGGTGGGGATGTGGCTCAGTTGACAGAATGCTCACCCACTAAGCCTGAGACCCTGCCCCTCCCTCTCCCAGCATCTCATAAACCACATACTTGTAATCCCAGCACTCCAGGTGGAGAAAGGAGGATCTGGAGTTCAAGGCCATCCTCAGTTATATAGTTAGTCCAAGGCTAGTGTAGACTACCTGATACCCTGTCTCAAAACAAAATAGCAACAAAACCAAAAACCAAGAAAGCAAGGTCCACATATATTTCCTCTAGCACCTGGCCATCAAGGTGGTACTCTAATATTTGTTACTAAGCCTTTTGTTTGTTTGTTTGTTTTTTGTTTTTCGAGACTGAGTTTCTCTGTATTGCTTTGGAGCCTGTCCTGGAACTAGCTCTGTAGACTAGGTTGGCCTAGAACTCACAGAACTCTGTTTGCCTCTGCCTTCCAAGTGCTGGGATTAAAGGCGTGTGCCACTAACGCCCGGCTTTACTAAGTCTTTTATTAACAGACGTAACTCTCATGTAATCTGGCTCCAAACACTAAATCATTTTGCCTTATACAGTGTTCAATAAGTGTTTACAGACTTAGTGCCAGCTAACTTACATCAACCTGTACCCACAGCACAAAGTGCATAACATACATGAGCACAGGCATCATATCAGAATGAGAAGTTAGATGGTAAAGGTATCAACATGACAGACACAACAACAATTTAACAGGAAGCAGAGGAGCAGCAAGCACTAAGCAAGGTGGTAAGGGTAGAAGGTGAGGAGGACCCTAAACCTACTAATGAGAAAACAGCACTGGTTTTGGCCAGCCAAGTGAGTACCTGATGTTCTCGTTCAGTGCATATAGCTCATTGCTCTGCAAGCCACCCCCTTTGAAAACATTGATCACAGCTGTCTGTACACTGCAAAGAGACAGAAACACATGCTGGTTAGGTGATTTGCCTCTAGGGGCCATTTTTCAAACAGCTCCCAGGGAAGGCTGTGGAAGAGCTGGGAAGCCCTAGGGGATACTCGCAGCCACTTCTTCTGTCCCAGAAATTACTGAGGAGTCTGGGGCAAAGAATCCAAGGCAATTCCTGGCCTCTTCTTCCCCTTGCTCACATGGAGGTAGGCAATGGATCAGCTCTCTGAGAACTGCCAGCACTGGTACCTGCAAGCATCCAGGTAGCATTCATTGTCAGCAGGAGCTGACTTTGTCTGCTTACTACTGGAAAGTCACCATCTTCTCAGATAGAAACTGTAACTGCTTGCCTTTAAAATAGGGTTTTCCATGGGCTTTCCTTGTCCCTTTGTTTCACCCCAGGGAGGGAAGTATACTGGCATAGAGTTAGGCTCTTCAAGGGCTACAGTCAGGGCTCAACTCCACTCAAATCCAGGAACCCTGGTTCAAATCAGCAGCAGAAAAGCTGATTATAATCTTTTCTGTGCTGAGGAGTTTTACAAAGGACAGTGATGCTCAGAACGCCAGAATATTCCAGGCAGCCCTGCTAAGCTGCATCAGCTGATTGTGCCTGATGGCCAGTCACTGAAAAAGCACACAGAGAATTCAGTAATGTTTTCGTTTATCCAGAGGCCAACACAGATTTGAAAACCAGTGGCCCACAGACTTCCAAGCCAGTACTGATGGGCTGATCTGCTTCAGGCATGGTCCACAAGCTCTGCTGGACACCTTCCAAAGCTACATCTCCTCTCTCAAGTACCAGCAGCTCAGGAGAAAGAGACTGTGGCATGTGTATGCCATTCATTGAGCTTTGCACAGAAACACACCTAAGCTTCCTAAAGGGAAAACAGGTGATATGAGGTCACCTAAAAGATCCCACCCTTAGATACTCACCCTATGTAGGGTGTTGAGGGGCATGAACTGGAACTGTAAAATTTAACTCAATGATCCCAGGCTGGTAAAATGGACCCTGAAAGGCTAGAACTCTCAGGGAGCTACCTTCCCTGAGAAAACAGGGGTACTGGCCCCATTTATTACCTGCACCATGATCAGACTCTATGAGCAATGCTCTCTGAGGTAGCAGATGTTCAGCTCACCCCCAGATTACCCCAGATCCCTCCCTGGACCCCCAGGCCCTTACCTGTTCCAGGCAGAGTTGGAACTCAGCTGCAGAGCCTGCCGGGCAGCCTGGAATCGGGGTAGCTCGCTGAGCACTGGGGAGCTCATAAATCGTGGTCTGGGACGGCGGAAGGAGCCCATCTTATGGAACTCAATAGGCAGGAGGGGAGCAAGGCCTCGGGTCATAAGTCCAGGTAAGGCTTGAGCTGTATCTTCTGGACCAGACGTTTCTGGCTACCCTCAGAAAAGGCTGCTTCTGGGCTCTCTTAAAACTCCACTCTGAGCCAACACCTGAAATGAGAGGCAGCCTCTACTGAGAACCTGGCTGAAAACATGTAACTAAAGGATGTTGGCTGGACTCTCTAGCTAAATGATCCTAAAATCAATGACACAGCAACAGACTCTATTGCCACTGAGGTTCCTGGTGTGTGTGTGTGTGTGTGTGTGTGTGTGTGTGTGTGTGTGTGTGTACACTAAGCACGGACCTAGGGCTTAGAGCATGGACCAGCACCCTATGACTGAGATACACACAAAGACAGCCTTTGTGAATGCCTCACATCAAATGTAAAATCTCCTTCTCCTTGACAATAAAGATCCTCTGCCCTCTGTTCCATCAGTCACTACGTGCTGGTCAGTATTTCTCAGGCCATGACTGCTCCTTCACTCAGGCATCCTTTCCTACCTGCCATTTGTTTATGCAGTCCATCAGGACATATTTAATGTTCGTTGTATAATAACCAACATGTCAAGCACCCCAAATCTCCAAGGTCCAGGCCCTGCCTTCCAGAAACTCCCACTCTATGGTAAGGATGACTAACAATTTCTGTACCTGTTCATTCAATAAATACATATTGAGCCTATATAAGCTCCAGGCACTGAGGTACTGGGTGATGATAAGATGATAGACAGCCATGGGACTGTCCCATCTGTCCCATGCAACTGTCTTATGACCCCACCCCAGGCCCCTTTCCAGGCTTTTCAGCCAATTCCTGTTCTCCTTTACCAGATGATCTTCTTTTTGCTTTGTGCATTTCTAGATCCACCTAATTCAGTCAAATTGGATCATATAATCCTGTTCCTGAGCAGGGCTAGTGTGCAGATCTGTAATCTCAGAGACTCAGAAGGCTGAAGCAAAAGAATCCAAATCAAAAGCAGTCTTGGGCTACAGTGTGTTAAGGTCAACCTGAATAACTTAATTAGACCCCCATCTCAAAATAAAAAGTAAAACATTATAAAAAGTGTCAGCAAGATGGATCAGCGGGAATCCGCCATCAAGCATGACAACCTGGAATTCAATCCCTAGGAAGAGAGCCAACTTCCACAAGTCATCCTTGGACTTTCACATGCACAGGAATAGAGAGAGAGAGAGAGAGAGAGAGAGAGAGAGAGAGAGAGAGAGAGAGAGAGAGAGAGAGAGAGAGAGAATAAATATTTGTCTTAAGTAAAGAGTACTGGGGATGTAACTCAGACATAGAGCACTTGCTTAGCATGTATGCATGCCTCAAGCTCTTCGGTCAATGCCCAGTTCTTTGTAGCAAAACACAAGATGATTTGTAGCTCTTGTGGGAGGCAATGGCTTTGCAATGAGCCTTGATTCTGGGGTTCAGGAACTAACACAGTTCCTCCCAAATCTGTATGACTTCAGACAGTGTGAGTGCAGTGTTCTCAGGTGCTAAAGGATCAACCTCACAAGGCTGGGAAGGATGAAATGAGATCAGCTGGCATGCCCAGCAGCATGGCAGAGCACTCACTGGGCCTCCGGGACTGCTAGCTCCTTCCCTGTTTGTCTCGCAGCACTTTTGGACCCATCATTGCAACCACTTCAGCAGATTGGAGTACTGCTGGAAACAGCCAAAGGCACTTTTTCTTAAAGTTTAGTAGATTACATTCAGGGAGTGCTTTTGTTTTTGTTTGTTTGTTTGTTTGTTTGTTTGTTTGTTTTGAACTACTTCTGGTCAAGTTAATTCAGATAAGTCCCAGATACTAATGAGGAAAGAAAAGGAGGAAGATTCTAGCTATGAATGTCAGCCTGCAAGTTGGCAAGGAAAGTCCCATAGCCTTGGCTGCAGCATTGGTGGACAGGACAGCCAGCATCATGACAATGCAACTTCTCAGGAAGGCATGGAGGTGCTGGTGGCTTTGTGTAGACAGTGGACGCACTGACACCAGATTCACAAGACCATAGGAAGGATGATTAGTCCCCCTTGTAACTCTGTAACTGCTCTCCTTAAGAAAGCAGTTTTGTATGCCATTTTCTTAAACAGTCTTTGCCTGGAAACCCTGAGTACTGAGAAAATCAACAGTTATCAAAATTGACCAATCAATGTTGCAGATGCCTGTTATGTTCCTGAGAGGGTGTCAACAGGTTCCCAAATGCCCCCAAATGTTGAAGGATCTATCCACACCAGTGATGAGGGTAAGGCAAAATAAAACCATGGATCCCTCAGCCTCAGAATACTCATACTGGCTGGCTGGAGTTTTCACATGGCAACAAAGGTCCCTCTACTGAGACAGGACGCCTCCCTGGGCCCTGCTTTGGAAGGCCTGTGAAGTGCAACTCACTGGGATTCCTGGGTATTAACTCACTATATGAGGATTTTAAACCAAAGGCAATGAAACTGCTGCCCACTCCGGGACACTAGCTCAGCGAAGCAGAAGGCTGCACAGGACACATTGCCATGGGCTGCACACATGTCACTTCTCCTGGGAGCTGAGATTCCAGAGCATCTAAGGTGGCTCCTACTTGTCCATGTCTCAGCTACAGCTCCTAGGTCTCATTCCAAGCTACCTGAGCACCCCGCACGGCACCCGAAACAGCCCTGGTCATGGCACAGCTCCAGCAGCATGGCCTGCACGCTCATTATAAATAAGCCCAAAGGACTATCAATGACCACAGTGACCACACCCCAAGTCTAGGACACACACTCTGACTTTACAGCCCCCAAACTTTGTCTTTCTCAAATGCTAAAAAGATGAAGGGAGAATGTGGTCCATATCATCCCTGCTTGTCACAGAGCCAAGCAGCTGCATGGAGACAGCAGCAGGAAGCTATAGGACATGCTGACAAGGGCCCGAAGAAAGGCTGGCACACCCTGTATACACCTGATAAGGCACTGGCCCATCAAGCACTGGCTTGTCCTGACCCACATATGACAAGTCAGAAATGACAAGACAGACAAGGCCTAGCAGTGCAGCCATTTAGAACCAACAAATGTGGGCAAATGAGAAAACATATTTACCTAAAATCTCCAACACAGGATTAAGCCAACATGGCCTAGAACTTCCATTGAGAAGTTCTGCAGTCCAAGAGGCCATTGTAGGAAGACCTTGAAGGCAGGCAGGAGATTGACTCACACTGAACACACAAGCCTTAGCTCACTACATGAATGAAGCATGGGCAAGTTGTCTGATGGGATATTGGGCACTGTCACCAAACTGGCTTATGCAACCCTCACAAAATGACATCTGAAGTTAGAGAAGTTAAGTAACCAACCTGAGGACCCACAGCTAGCTAGAGGCAAATCACTGATGTGTCAAGGTCAGCCTGCCTTTCCAGCCCATCTCCACCTTCCACACTACTAAACTGAGACAGGATCCCAGAAACAAAGCTACTGAGTTTGAAATGTCCATCACCAGCTTTCATATCAAAACCTAAATCTCATACCTCCGAGATAAGCGATCTACCAAAATCAACTCCACAGCCACATGGGATTGGGATAGAATGAACAAAGGAAGAGAAAGGACACTACAAAGAAATGCAGGCTGTGCCAGTCAGTCAGACAGACAGACCGACAGTCACCTTTACCCACTGTGTGACCTTGGACAAATTACTCAACCTCTGAAGCTTTTTGTGCAGTAGATAGTGTTAATGACCATAACTGGTCAACGTGTAGAGAATAATTGTCTGTGGGGTGATCGGCTAAAGACAGATGTCTCTAGAAGGCAGCTGGATACTATGTCTGTTCAGCAAAAACAGGTAGTTTTTACACTTGCGGCCTAACAGTTCCCCAGCCTCGGATTTTGGGTCAAATTTATAGTAGGAGGCATATATTTGATCTGTGGATTATGGGATTAAATACAATCTGATTAAGTACAATCAGAAAGTAGTTTGTCCCATAACATTCATGCCATGGTTGTGATAATCCACAGGGCTATCCTGCCAGGAGTCATTACTGTAGCTCACAGACTTCACAGCTGTTGATGGCTTTTCTCTTAGCAGCTTACACAGCACCTTCCATTCAAAAAGAGTCTTTCACTGGCCTAGACTTAGTTCATTCGGCTAGACCGGTTGCCCAGTGAGCCCCAGGGACCTGCCTTCCCAACACTGGAATTACAAGCACACATCAACACACCTGGCTTTCTACATGGCTTCTGGGAAGCAAACTCAAAGGTCTTTATTCTTATGTGGCAAGAGCTTTCTGATTGAAACAACTCTCTAGCTTTTACTTCACTTTTAATAGCTACAATACTTTATCAAGGGTGGATGATTCTTTCTTCCTCCTAATACACTACAGTCATCTTATATTACTCTGTGTTGGTCTTCTTTACTATTGGAATAGCAGATGAACCAGCCCACTTAGGGGAACTCACATTTTATTTAGGAATTTCCCTATGGAAGGACATTTAGGAAGATTCCAGAATTCTGGAATTGCAGAAGATGAATCCATTTGTAGGTCTTGGGGCCCTGCTGTGCTTCTGATGGCTGGGTCTAATGGTTCTTAGCCAGCTTCACTCTGTGGCTCTAATGTCCACCCACACAGCAGTCCAGAAATAGGACACAGGAAAGGGCTAAAGGGAGATGTCTCTGGCTTCAGAGGATAAGATACCACAAAGCTATGTCACTCTGGGCTGTGGACCAAGGAGTCATGATGGTTATTCAGAGGCAGGCAGAATGACCTGAGGGTACCTTCTAGACAAAATCTCACACAGCCCAGGTTGCCTTTGCATGTAATATGTAGCTGAGGATGGCTTTGAAATTCTGATCCACCTCTGAGGTTACAGGCATGTGCTACCATAACAGGTTTATTTTTATGTCTTATTCCCAGAACTCATTAAGTATTACCTTAAACAGCAGAAGCTATGGTGAAGTTAAGCTCTTAAAAGCAAGTGATTATCCAAGATCCATGGGCTCTACATGCAACCTCAAAAAAAAAAAAAAAAAAAAAAAATGGAGTGAAGAAGATGACGGAGCAAAGAAGACAGACAGCAGCACAGCAAAAAAAAAAAAAAAAAAAAACTGAGAAGGCAGAAACAAAGACAGCAGTGGCACAACTATAAACCAAGAAATGCCAGAAGTCTCTCCGAATCAGGACAGGGGAAAAAAAAAAAAAAAAAAAACGGTCTCCCAGAACTTCCAGAAGGACTATGGCTCCAAGATACCTTGACTCTGGACCTTGGCTCTCCAGAACTGTGGGTAAATAAAATTCTGTTGTTTTAAGTCACAAAGGCTGTGGTAACTTATCAAGGCAGCTACTGGAACTGAATACTTACTACATACATAGCCTTGAACTATCTGAACTACAGCGTCCATCAAGAAGGAATAAGGAGAGTTTCATTGGTGAGATGTTGTGAAGATCAGAGATATTGGCTAGGAAGTGCAAGGCATGATTCCTATAACTGTCCAGGGAATGGTCCGCGTAGAGAGGAACTTGGATCATGAAACACACACAGCAGAGGCCATACTGATATCCATGGTCTGTGATGCCACTGGAGGCATGCTGATGTCTATAGTCTGTGCTGCCACCAGACAACGCGTTAATGTGCGATCCATGCTGCCATTGGGGGCCAAGTTGATGTCTGTGATCTGGGCTGCCACCAGCTGCTATGGGCAAAGAAGCTTCTGCAGTGGTGTTGATAACTACTGGCTCATAAATGAGAATGAGAGACACTGAAGGCTTCTGGACAACCTCCCTGTCCCAAAAGAAAGAGTCCAGAAAGGAAGCTATTAAAGCTTAAAAACTGTGATAAAGATGCTGACATGTGGCTCTTCAGCTGATGGCTTCTGGCAGGAAGGGAGTGGGGGAGCTCAGTTTTCTTTAAATGGCTGGCCACTGAGAGTTTGATCAATGAGTATATGGGCAATACAACTTAGACTTGGTGGGTTTTTTGTTTTGTTTTGTTGTTTGGGTGGGGGGTGAGGGGAGGTGCAAGAGTAGGTACATCATACAAAATTTCTAAATAATAAATAGTAAAGATGTCATGTTAGGGAAAAAAGAATAAGAAAATGTCCATGAGTATATTTAATCATTATTTCAATCTTACTTCTGAGAGTTCTTTCTCTCTTTGTTGTTGTTGTTGGCTTGCTCTGGTAAGCTTACAGGCCAGTTTTGTCTTGTGGAGAAGCTGTGTCTGCCATTTGTGTTTTGGAGTTTGCTAAAATCTGCATTATCCTTAATAAAAAATGTATTCTCCTGGCCTGGGGCAGGCACAGATAGGATGATGTTATCATTTGTAGCCGGGAGCTGACTCAAAACAGGTATGAGGATACCAGCACCACCATCAGAGAAAGCTGAAGTCTAGTGTCTCTGCATTGAAAAAAAAAAATTCTCTTCTGAAGAACCAAGCTACCTAAATTGTCATGTAACAATGCTTTAAATGAGTAGATCTAGGTGCTGTATGGTCCACTTCAGTTCTCTTCCCAGTTGGGGTTTGGGTCCCACAAAGCAACTTTGAGGGTCATAAAGCCCCAGAAAGCATCATTGGCCTGGCTCTCTAGATGTCCCACATAGTTTCTTTGCCAAGCTCTTCACCCAAACCCCATGATGGGATTCTTGGAAAAGAATCTGTTGCCCTACTTTCTCCCTACAACTGGCAGGTCTTGGGTTTGGGATCAAGAAAACAGGCTGTGTATGCCACACACAAAAGCAGGGATTGGACATGGAGATGCAGAGGGGCACAAAGACAGAGGTGAAGATGAGGATGGAATGGGGCATGAGGACAGGGGTGAGGATGAAGGGTGAAGTCAAGGGTGTGGGTGAGGATGAGGGTGAGGGTGGGGGTGGCCATGAGGGTCGGGTGGGCATGAGGACAGGGTGGAGATGAGGATGGGGTAGGGATGAGGATGGGGTGGGGATGAAGATGGAGATAGAGATAAGGGTGGAATGGGGATGAGGGTGGGGATGGAGCATGAGGGTGTGGGTGGGGATGTGGATGGGGTGGGGATGAGGATGGAGGGGGTATAAGGACGGGGATGAGAATGGGGTGGGGATGAGGAATGGGATGAGGATGAGGATGGGGTGGGGATGAAGATGGGCATAGGGATGAGGGTGGGATGGAGATGAGGGTGGGGATGGAGCATAAGGGTGTGGGTGGGAAGGAAGATGGGGTGGGGATGAGGGTGGGTATGAGGATAGGGTGAGGATGGGGTGGGGATGGGGGTGGGTGGAACATGAGGATGGGGTGGGGATGAGGATGGGGTGAGGATGGGGTGGGGATGAGGATGGGTATGAGGATAGGGTAAGGATGGGGTGGGGGTGGGGCATGAGGATGGGGTGGGGATGAGGATGGGGATGGGGCATGAGGACAGGGGTGGGAAAGGGAATGAGGAAAGGGATGGGGATGAGAACAGGTCCTAGGAATGGGAGTGGAGGGATGGAGCATGAATACAGGAACAGAAATAGGATCTGGGGATGGGGATAACAAGCATAAGATCAGGATTAAGGATAGGGCCTGGGGACAGGGCCTGGTGGTGGGAAATGATACAGGGACCCTACCCACCAGTGCAAGGGTAAAAGAAGATGTTGCAGTTAATGAAACATGCAAATGAAATCCACTAAGATTCCAGCTTGGCCTCTGAAAAAGGAAGTAGAATCATGACACAACAGTTTAAAATAAACAAGTGTGTAGCTAGTGATGACTGGAGGCTTCCAGGAAAAAGCCACTTTGGTGTAAATAACAAAGTCAAAGACAGAGCCACCCAGTCTGACGGAACCTCCAGGAACAAGAGAAGAATCCAGTTCCCAGCCCACTTCACATGCTCCCCCAGAGCTCAGCAGCTCCTGCCTTGCATCCTGAACACAAAAGCAAGGGTCTCCGTGAAGCACAGGGACTCAGGCCCACATTCCCAGTCACTGTAACTCAGCTGAGCAGCCTTTGTGATGACAATGGGAATGAAAGAGCTAGTTACAGGGCCCTGGCAGATAGTGGGCACTTGCCATATGTAATCCTCATCTCAAAAGCACACTGAGGAGCAGTGACCTGGAGATAACCAGACCTGCTACGCTGGTTAGCATTTTGTCTATTTGATACAAGCTAGAGTCATCTGGGAAGAGGTAATGTCAACTGAGCAACTGCCTCCATTAGATTGGCTTGTAGGCAAACCTATAGGGCATTTTCTTGACTGAGTTGATTGGGAAGGCCCATCCCACTGTGGGCAGTGTGCCACGCCAGGCAGGTGGTCCTCGGGTATATCAGCAAACAAGCTGAGCAGTACAAGAGGAGTGAGACTTAAGTGAGCAGCAAGCCTCTGTGTCTCCTTCAGTTCCTGCCTCCGGGTTCCCGCCCTGTCTTCCCCTCATGATGGGCTATACACTATAAGATGAAATATACCCTTTCCTTCCTAAGTCTTTATCATGGCAACAGGTACCAGCTAGGACACTTATACTCACACTTACTCAAAGTCCATGAAAGCCCTTGCACTGGCCCCTCCAGTCACCAGGAGGCAGGTTCTATTACCATCCCCACCACACAGAGAAGGATGTGGGGGTACACAATGGCAAATTTATCTAAGGTCCCGCACTCATGAGAAAGTGTGATAGGACAAGAGTGCAACAACAAAGAGCCCACAGCACTCAATGTCATCTGTCACTGTGTCACATCAGTACCTTCAAAGACCCCCCCCCAAGTTCTGAGAATAAATCTTAGGCCCATCCTGAACAATCTTGTCTCTAGCCATTGCATGCCAACTCACTGGCCTGCATCACTGCTGCCATCACCTTCTAGTACCTGCCTAGATGCTCCCCACACACTGTGCCCTTTGCATAAAGTATTTCCTATCCCATTTTCCAGGCTCAAACCCACAATCCGTCTTCTAATCAAACAGCCTTCTTTTCCCCTTCATCCCTTCATTAGTTCTCATCACCCCCAAAGAGCCTCCTCCTCATCACCTTTGTGGTCTTACCACAATTGCCTTGTAAACATGTACAAAACTGTTAGTTTCATTGCAACATAATATTTATATTGACTCTTTGGAGAATTTTATATCATGCACCCTTTTCACACCCACTTCCCAGTCTCCCAGGCTTTCCATCACTCCACCTGCCCCAGCCCTGTGATTCCTTACTCAACAAAGAAAGGAAACAAACAAACAAACAAACCAAAGAAGCCCAAGTCCGATTTGTGTTATCTATTTACTCACTGGATCATGGTCAAAGTCTCAGTGGCCTGTCCCCAAGTAGAACTGAGTCCTTCCCCTCCAGCACCCCCACCGGAAGTCATCAAGTGTGGAGAGCTACACTTCAACATCCTTATCACACTTTACAAAAGTTCACTATGATGGCTTCCTGTTTAGGATGTTATTTTTGAGACATGTTGGGGGAGGGTAGGAAGGGGTTGTCACAGAAGCAGTCCATGTCCTCTTTCTCAACTGTGTGTCTGCAATCATCTGTATCCCTGCCAAAGTAGATTCCTCACCCTTTACAGTCAGTGGAAGCATGGGTCATGAGCCTCCATATGGTTTCTTGTGACAGCATAGGCCACAAACACTGCCCCCGGCTGCAGTAAGGTCAATGACCCAGACATGATCCTTGGTGGCAGCCCAGACCATGGGCATCACCATGGCCTTAGGTAACAGTGCAGGCCACTCGCATCAATATGGCCCTCAGCAACAGCACATTCCATGGACACCAACATGGCTTCAAGCCACAGCAGAGAGCATGGATATCCACATGATATTAGGCAGTATCACAGGCCTCAGACATCAACTTGGACCCCTGCTGCATCGGGACAACTAACCTTATAAGCAGCATCACAGACCACAGTGGTCCGTCCAAGAGGTTCAATCTAGGAAGTGAACCATGTATCATCTCCGGCCTACATCATTGCCCAGAGCCAGAGCTATCCTGAGCCTGGGCAGTGTGTTCAGGAGCTGAGTCTGCATCTTCATAAGTTCCAGACTGCTGGACAACACTGGACAATGGTGTTTCCCTGTCACCCCAAGCCCTCTCTCACAACTGTCACCTCTGTCACATCTCCAGCTGCGCCTCTCTTCACAGTGCACCTACTGCTCAGCTCTTCCCACCTTTCTCACCTCTCCATCACACATTCACTCTAAGTAGTGGTAAGTACCCAGCAGTCCCCTTGCCTGTGCCAGTGTCCAGTATTGTTACTTTTTAAAAGGCCCATGTTCTCAGGTGCCCTGTGGTACCCCACCCACTGGGATGGATGCTATCCAAGGAGGCTATCCAAGAAGGAAGGCTGAACACAGCTGTGTGTATATCATTCTGCCAATACCATAAAACAGCTTGGGGGTCATTTTTATATTTCAATTCAGATCATAAGTTGACTATGGAACCCTGTGTGGCAGAATTTTTGTTGGCTTGGTGCCAGAGAATTAGCAGTTAGCCCTAACCCGACTGGGTCACACCTGGCCTAGCTTTGCAGAGTTAGCCCCTAGCCCTAACCCATCTTTTGTTTAGAAGATACCCTTTGTCTTTCTTGTTGCCATATGTGAATCTTATCTCAGAGTTTCCCAAGGATACAAAGCTTATGCAAAGCTTGGTTCAGAAAACCCAGAAAACTCTTATGGCTGTCTGCCCAGTGCCAGGATTTCAGGCACACACTGCTGCACCTGGTTTGGCATGGGTACTAGGGACGGAGCTGGGATCTTCACTCCTGTGCTGTAGACACGTTACAGACCCACCTGAGAATCTGCACTTGGCATTGCCTTTTTGGAAGCCTCATTCAAGTTGTTCTGAGCACATGGTAATAGACTAGCTAAAGTGTAAATATTGAGAAAAATAAAAATGCCCTGGCTGTAAGGAAAGTGCTTCAGTCTGTTGAGGCTGAAGACCCCTGCAGCTGATAAAGGCTAAATACAAAAGTGTCTCTGAGTCTTCTTTCCACAGACCCAAGTGAACCCTCATCCACGCCTCGAAATAATAGAACCCTGGACCACCCTGGATCATGCTGGTTCCTCCTTAGGGCTACAGTTTCGTGACAGACACACCAAGGAAGTCTCTTTTCTGTATACCCTTCTGTACCTCCTGAATTTGAAACGGGAACCTGGATTATTTATTGAAACAAACAAAGACACCAACAATGGCTCTTGTGGCTCTGGAAGGAAAGAAAGACATTAGGAGGAATAGGTCTGCCATTTGATCAAAGATGTGTTTAGAAGGCGGTCAGAAGCAGAACTTGGCTTTTGATCTCAAGTTAGGGATAACAATTACAGTCCATTGGCTCATGTGCTTGTTCACTCAGTTTATTCATCAGGGAACACCATAGCAGGGCTGCTATGGGGAAGACTTGGAGGCTAAAAGTAATTGCTGATGGAAGAGAACATGAAAGATCCACTTTTTTTTTTTTTTTTTTTTTTTTAACCACATGTCACAAACTGACCGAGACAGGCCAACTCTGACCATAGCAGTGAGTAAGGAGCAACTCACTTGTCATACTAAACAGCACCTATCCAGGTCAAAGAACGCAATCACTGCACAACCCAATCAGCTTTTGACACTGGGATAGTAGCCCAATTTTACCTGACCTTTCCCAGAATGTGTATGTGTGTGTGTGTGTGCTCATATGGTGGATGTATACTCATGTACATGCAAGTAGAGGACAGAGGAAAAAAATCTACAGCAGGGGGAGCCATCCTTTATCCCTCTCCATCATTCCTCTAAGATGGATTCTCACTGAGCTGCAAGCTTGCCATTCCGGCTAGGGTGGCTGGCTATAAGCTCCTGGAATCTGCCTGTCTCTTCTTTACAATACCAGGGGTTAATGCCATGTCCAGCTTTTCACATAGCAGCTGAGGATTTGAACTTGGGTCATAAGTCTGCACTGAACCATCTATCTCCCCAGACCTGAGAGTTTTTTGTTTGTTTTGTTTTTCAAGACAGAGTTTCTCTGTATTGTTTTGGAGCCTGTCCTGGAACTAGCTCCGTAGACCAGGCTGGCCTCCAACTCACAGAGATCAGCCTGCCTCTGCCTCCAGAGTGCTGGCATTAAAGGCATGTGCCACCAATCCCCGGCTCGACCTGACATATTTTTAATGTGTTTTTTTTCAAGGTAGTTTTAACTGCTAATTGCTAATCAAACTTACTCAGCTGGCTGGGCCCTTTAGAGACCAAACATATAGGTGTTTGTTTTACCCACCATAACTATGGCTTCTAGTATTCTCAAACCAAGGCAAGCCACTTCTCTTCCCACAAAGTCAATTCACTAAGGGTTTGTCCTCCCACTAGCCAGGATTCTCTTCTGCCAGCTGTGTGGTCTCCTAATTGTTGATTCTGCTTAGAAGTGTCAACAGTAGGTACCTCAGAGAGACACCCCCATAAAAACTTGATCCCTAGCACAGCACAGCCCACAACCAGCTTCATCCAATAATTGTCTCCAATGCACCACCACAACAGATTCACGTCTTAACTCCATTTCTCTGTCTGAGCTCACCATTACTCCATCATCTACTGAACACAATATCTCTCTGTTACACACACAGAAATTCATGGAAATAAAGTGAGCCTGTAGCACTCCAGCTATCTCAAGAGAACAGCAAAGCAAAGCCCTCTGAGCCAATACAAGAAACCAAATCCACACCCCAGGGCCACTGGATGAGAACCAGGAAGAGGCTACTATTAAGTGTAGGATTGTTAGGTGGTGGTGGTACATAACTTTAATCCCAGCACTTGGGAGGCAGAGGCAGGTGGATCTCTGAGTTTGCGGCCAGCATGGTCTACAGAGTTCCAGGACAGCCAGGGCTACAGAGAAACTGTCTGGAAAAACCAACCAGCCAAACAAACAAACATTAAAGAAGAAGAGGAGGAGAAGGAGGAAGAGAAAGAAATGACAATAAAAAAGAGTAAGATTATTTCATCCGACAAAATGCCTAACATGGCAATTTTATTATCATTATTACCATTGGTTGGACTAATGTTAACTAGCACTAAAGGCTGGTTGTGATGGACCAGACCTCAACTTGCATTTATTATCATCAGTAATTTCCACCCAAATCCAAAGAGGCCAGCTTTTTCAGATTATTACCTGTTTCATAATTCCTATGTAAAGCATAACAGGATGAAGCATGGAAAATCACTTGCCCAAAAGCTGAACACCAGCAAAAGCATCCCAAAGAGCAATCCTACAGGACCTCCTTAGTCTGGGCTCTCAAGCCCTAGGCTGCACAGGACCCTTCACATCCCCTTGTGAATATCATAGACCTTTTACCTCATCCCCCTCTCCCTCACAAGAGGAAACCTTGCTTCTCCAGAACACGTGGCAAGCCAGAGTCTTCGGATCAATTGTTCTTTCTGAGACTGACCAGCCCTGACAAAAGGCGAAAGTCCTTCAAAGCCAAGGTTCCACCTGTCTTGCTATGCTGTAACCTGATACTGAGCACAGCACTGGGTACCCTGAAAACACCCAGAAGTACTTTTAAATGGGTGAGTTAAAAGTAATTTTCTAAGTCCCCAGGAAGAGCATTACAGAGGGGCTAGAAGAATTCTTTTCACTGACGACTGATCGTATATCCATCTAAGCATTACTACTCACAGGGACACTGTGGACCAGAACCACATGGGCAAGAAATTCTGGGTCAGTTGATTGATCAGTGGCACTTAGAAACCTAATAGGAAAAAGATGCAGATACCACAGCAGAGCACACTCATTGTCTCAAGGACCAATGTTCAAAAGTCTATGGGGCGGCTCAGAGCAAGTCAGTGTGTGCTACACTGTGAGACCCTGTCTCAAAAACGAACAAACCAAGACAACATGGAAATCTCTAACACAAAAGGTTTAAGGGCAGGCACTGGGTCCTACAAACAAGATGGAAAAGGCCCAATGGGAAAGATCAGCAAATTTCCCAGCACTCCCTGGTAACCAAACCGAGAATCTAAATGTCCAAATTTGGACACTCTTTTACATCGGAGCAAATAGCAAACAGGATACAAAAGCCTAGGGATTGACCTCGACTCAGTAGAGGTCACTAATTATCTGGAGGACTCAGGACACTGGTAATTTAGTTTCACCTACGAGTAACTATATGACGTTATTACTTTGACCAGAAAACCCACTGTATAATTACCACAAAAAAAAAAAAAAAAAAAAAAAAAAAAAAAAAAAAAAAAAAAACTTCTTTGGTGCAAGTTAAGCAAAACTGTGGGAAACACTTCTTATTTACTCACCTTGATGCCCCCATTTAAACATCAACTTTCTTGGAATGCACATGGTTTGGGTGTGGCCCGTGAATGTCATCCACAGTGATTCTGCAAAGCCTACTTATTGGTAAGCCAGAAAGTCTAGACGCGGGCAGTAGCTGAGACGCAGCATTATGCAGCAATTACATTTCTGACACATAATATATATAAAACACTGATGGGTGAAGGAGCGGTCAAAAGCTACTGCCTGGCAGCCAATGGCACTTTGAAGTGCCAGGAAATGTGCTCCGCACTAAATGTGCTATTCCTTGAAAAGTAGGTCTTCTCTCAGAGGAAAAAAATGCCTTTTCCTAAGAGAAGAAATGAAGAAGAGAAAGTAAACTCCCCACGTAATAGGGCAGGGGAGAGGCTCGGCAAAGGAGCAATGCTATCTTAAAGCAATCATTTCATGGAAGTCACAAGTCGGCCAAAGTCTATCAAACTGGACCACACGCTAGTGTGTGCCAGGACCTAAGCAGAGGAAGCCACTGGGCCATAAAGAAGACTAAAGAAACTATCCCCAGCAAGCTCAGGGTCTGTCAGCACCATTATTGCAGCAGCCCACCAAGGTAGTCAGTCTGTCCAGTTAGCTGGAGGCACAATGTTATCACATTCGGAAATGACAAAGTAAGGACCATCAAAGAAAGCACACTGGGCAAAAGTATGATCAACCGAAGCAATGCATCATGGAACAGCATGGACTTCATCACATATTACTCAGAATAGGGCATAATTTAACCATGAATCGATTCTTTTTTGGAATTTCCCATTTGACATTTTCATACTAGGGTTGCTTATAGTCAATTGAAACCAAGAATGGTACCATAAAGAAAGGGCAACAGAACAAATAGATTCCTGGACCCTCTCCTGGGGATTTTGATACATTAACCCTTAGGCTTGGAACTTGTTTGTGCCACATGACTCTGGTATACTTCTAGTATAGATAACACAAGGCTAGGGCAACATTCTCAACCAAAGTGACAGTTTTGTGTTTCCCTAGGGGACAGTCAACATATGTGGAGATACTATGGATTGTCACCACTGTGAGGCTAAAGGCAGGGACCACCATGAGTATAGATATAGGCCATCTCACAGCACCACAAGAAGTGTGTGTGTGTGTGTGTGTGTGTGTGTGTGTGTGTGTGTGTGTAAAAAGCATACTGTGTAAGGGTTTTTCTAAGGCCTAAAAAACATGTTTTATCCTGCTGGTAGGCAAAGGATTTTTTGTTGCTGTTTTGTCATCTCAAACACCAAGATAACCAAGTCCATTCACTAGTTTTGCCTGCATATATCACAAGGAAAATAGCCAAAGGGCTCCATGAGGGGAGCTGGGAGACAGCTGCCTGATCCTCAGAGTTCTCCAAATGACTTCAGAAGTTGACTTGCTCTCCTGGAGACATCCGGGAAAGGATGAGTCACTTCCAAAGGATTTATGAAGCACTCAATAGCAAGTATGAAAGGGTTTACCCCGAGGAGCGATGCTGCTGAGGTTAGGGGCAGGTTGTGACAGGGTCTAAGGCCGCTTAGAGCAGGCTAATACAGACACATTTCAGTGCCAGAGGTAGGTGTGCCTACCAGTTCTGAGCAAGGAGACAGAAACAAACCTTTAGCTGCTGTTCCAGGCTCTGCTTAAACTGACAAATACCCCAGGGCTCCAAACAGACAAAGGCACCCAACATAGTTCTTTCCTTAATCCTCAAATCCGTGAGCAACCCAGATCCTTCCACAAAACCCAGAACTCAGCCAGTGTCAAAAGCACCAGCAAGGTTGGAGAAAGCTCTGTAAAGTAAAAAAAAAAAAAAAAAGAGGAGGAGAAACAGGAGGCATTGCTGATGAGCGAGAGCAAACCTGAACATGCTGCCTGTGAGATTCTTCCACTGACACCTCAGAGCCGAGAAGGGAACATGAGAGTACAGAGAAAAAAGCTTGAGTGAATATACAATTTGATGTAACACATAATTACACGCAGAGAGCATTGCACATATAATTATTCTGGACAACAGCAAGGCAAGTGTTTGCCAGGTCCACCCATTGACCACAGTCAAAAAAGAGCCATCTGGAGAATTTATCATTCTTCAACACCCATCTAGGCTACCTTGGTGAACTGGGTTCTCCAGAGGCTGCTGCAATTGGCTGAACAATGCCAAGCATTACCTGCTATGGAAATGTAAGACCTGGAGACAGACAGACAGACAGATAGATACTGAGTATCTCTGTACATTTATATACTATATAAATTTTTCTAAAATCCTATGGCTAAAAATTCTGCAAGGTTTTTTTTTTCTTTAGCCAGCTTCAATTTAATAGAGTGTTTAAATTCCTAGTTAATGGTAATTAGAGAGTAAGCAGCATTTCTTTAAACGCTACTAGACAGAACTTAATCCAATTTGGTAATCACTAACCTCTGGGCTTTTTTCCCTCTCTCTTTCTCCTAAATGAAACCCAAGCATTGATCTACAAAGGCTATAATAAACTGGCAAAGCATAAGAAAAGAATATTTAAAGAGAGATTGAGTGACTGTTACCTCAAAAGGCCAAGTCCAATTAAAATGGAAACAGGTCTCACAGGCTCCCTTGCATCTTGGGCCTATAAGCTGGTGCAGAACAACAGAAGGCACTCCCAGGAGGTGGGGGACTTACTTTCCCACTGGTCCCCCTCTGAGAACTGCATCCAGCATGTCATTCACCAAGTCTTATTTGGCTGTGTAAGCTAGGGCCACTGCTTCCCAAACTAATATTGAATTGTTCTCTGTATTCACTCTATATTCCTTTCCTTCTATGGAACTATCCCTTGAGGCCTTTGGGTGCCATGACCTCCTCTTTCTCCACTGTAGATTCCCCATGTAGCAGGAACATTGACTCCTGATTCAGAAATGTTCATGTAAACCACTCAACCATCTTGAGAACTTGGGAGTCTGCCAAAATGTGAATTATCTCAAGCTGATCTCTGAGGGCCTGTCATTGTATTGTGTCATCTATGTCCCCAGTTCCCTTCTTGACACCCATGTGAAATCTTGCCATGTAGAAGCAATGCTTTCTGCTTACTAGGGCACTACTGTTTCCAAATTCTGAACCCTGAATCCTGGACAAAATACACAAAATATCTTCCCTTCATATTTCAGTCACAGAGGTATTAGTTCACTGTGCTGTATAACTAAATGGAGATTATCTATAAGCACTGCCTCTAACATATTTACAGTCTGCATGGAGGCAAGTAGCTCTACAGGACTTGACAACAGCATTGTTAAGAGCTCCATCACAGAGACTCCCATGCTAGTTCTCAAATCAATCCTATGCTGGTCTGGTTTTGCAAAAAGGACTGAAGAGAGAAAGTCTACAATTCAGAAAAGATTTTTCATTTGTATTACCTGGCACAATGGCTTATCACAGGAACAAACGTCAAATCAACAGGACAGAGGGATGTGAGCAGAGTTGAAAGATCACAAGGGTTGTTCTAGATTGCACCTTCTCCAGATGAAGGGAGTAAATGTTGAACATACACTAAGTTAATGAGTAAGCTGAAGACAGAACATGCAGGTAACGTCTCTTGGTGTGAAGTTCTCAGGTAGACATTGCAATAGTATTCTAAGACAAGATGAGGGGCCTTTTCAGTAATTGTGTGTTCTATGCCATTTGTAAAAAACAACACAGCATGTGGGCTAGGGAAACAGCTCCATTGGTAAAGGGCCTGCCACACAAGCATGAGAACCTGAAATGGATTCCCAAAGCCCAGTAAAAAGCCAGACCTGAAGGCTTGTTGTAATCCCTGCACTGTGGACACTGTGGGCAGCTGTGGAAAGGAAGATCCAGGAACTCACTCGACAGCCAATTAGCCGAATCAGTAAGAGATGCTGACTCAAAAAATAAAATAGAAATCAACTGAGGAAGACACTGACATTGACCTTTGGCACATATGCAATGCAATATGCATGTGCATACAGACATACACACACACACACACACACAGCAGACACATACATACAAAAAAATGTAATCAACTATAAGATGATCTAGTGACCATCTGGGGAACCCAAACCCAGAATGGCAATCTATTCTAAGCTCCATTCCCTGTGCATGTAGCCTAAGACAGACTACATATATTCTCTGAGCCTCAGTGTGCTCACCCATTCAATGGGCATGCGGTAGTGTCCCACTGTTTTGGTGGGCACATAATATTAACAGGCTGGGTGCAAGGTGTTATTGTGAGGTACGAAGAGGTGTTTACAGTTTCCCGTTTTCAGAAGCAAGTTTTTCCTACTGTTTCAACATTAAAGATAACTGATAACTAAAATCACACCTAATGAAACAAATACATACACATATCCCTCTGAGACCTGAAAGAGATGAACTTCAATGTTCAGAAACCAGCCAGTCTCAGGCTTATTTCTACTACCAGCTTTCTTTTAAACTTTAATGGGTCCAGCTGTTAGAAGTGTGTTTAAAAAAAAAAAAAACTAGAACAATGGGTGGGAGTGGAGAAACGAAAAGACAGCTGGATATCCTGGTTAACCCTGGCTTGCCTTCTGTGGAAGGCAGTATGCTACAGCAGCCTCCCTCCACAGGAACAATGGTCCTTTCTGGACATCAGTACTGCAATGAAAGGACTCCTCCGCCCGGTTCTGCCTGGCATCGTACTCTCTTCAGGTGTATAAGGAACCTCACTAGGGGCTAATTTTAAAATGTGGCTGAGTTGATTTCTATAAACTTCATTTCTATCCTGATTCTCTTGAAGCTTGGTGCTATTAGTAACAGCGCCTTCTATCTCAAGAGCAATTTAGAAGAACTAACAATAAATTTTTGAGTATATGAGGGCAAGAAATATTATCACTCCAAACCTTAGGTGGTCAAGATCACTAATAGATGGTCAAACGCACAGTCTCGAAGTCTGATCGATGCCATGCTGGAAGATGGCAGAGTGGTAGTGGAAAGAGGCTGACAGGATCAAATGGGCTCGTCCTAGACTGCTGTGGTCCTTATCATGGGTTTCTGAATTTGCATGTGTCGCCTGGGCAAGGATTCCAATACTAAAAGTTTTGGATGCCTGGGGATTTTTTTTTTTCCCATGCGGGTCTCCGCAGAAGACTTGTAGCTGAGCCGGAGCGCGTAAGCATCTCGTCTTATGGGGCGCGACGCAGCGCAGTAATTGAAACCTTGCACACCGCAGGATTGCAGTGGCGTCTATAAATACTCTCCACTTTACTGCTGACAAGCAAAACGCGGGCTTCTGGCACCGCGTAGGATGAGGCGGTGGTAACATGTGATCCCCGCAAGGCGAGAGTAGAAATCGGGGAAACCCCTATTGCCCACGAAGGTGGTACCCTAGAATCTTTTCATGAAGGACACTTCGCAAATACATCTAGTCCACGTCACAGTCCAGGGAAGACTGGGTACGAGCCCTGGGAACCCAGAGTCGCGAGGCGCGGGTCCCACAGCGCCCCCTGCGCGCAAAAACGCGCAGTGCGCACACGAGGCGCGTGGAGGAAATCCCTGCCCAACACCCCGCGGGCGCGAAAGACGAAGCGGAAAGGGGACACCGCGGCTGCCCAGCACTAAGCTGACGCGAGCTGTCCGGAGCTTCCCGCCACCAGGGGCCAGGTCTCTTGCAAGCTGTCCCCTAGCTACAATGGCGTGCTCAGCGCATGCTACCAAGAAGCCGCCTGGTGCTGCCTCGGCTCCCACTCCTCCCTCCAGGAAAGAAGGGACGGCTGTGAGGCTTGGTTTCGCGTCTGAGTCGACCCCTGAGCACCCATGTTCTGTAGATATGCCCCTCAGGCTGTGGGAGGATGAAACAAACACACGTACTCTGTTCCTGCCTCCTAGTTCGCTATAGGACCCACGATCAGCAGCATTCCACAAAGCCATTCACAGCGCTTCCTCGCCCACCGTGACCCACTACGCCAAAGGTGGCCTGCCCCTCCCCTACTTGGTGGTCTACCTCCCCGCCCTCAGCACCCAATGCGGAGGGTCCTTAACCACGCGGAGCCTCCTCTCAGACTCTCTGTTCCCTTTGCCCCCACTCCCACCCCCAGATCACGCCCGCCGAGTTCTTTTCCAAGCCTGTGAAGTTGCAGAATGGATGACTCCAGGGACTTCCCCACTCACCCCCTTGGGGTCCCTGGCGTGAGTCACCGAGCCAAGCCGCTCGCCTCCGTCCCAGACACTGCTCGTGCAGGAAAAAGTTTCTGGCGTTCCAGGCAAAGTTTTCTCGCTGGAGATAAACAAGTGATATGGATGGTTCTCGCTTTGCTCTCCCTCCCTGGGTCCTCTCCCAGCTCTGCCAACTACGCCTGGTCGCGTCCAGCCCGGGCTCCTCTCCCGAGTAGCTCCCGGAGTGGCTGGTGACTGTTTCCCTCCTCTCTCAATTTACGGCCGCCTCCTCTCCTCCCCCCACCTCCTCCCACTTTTCCTGTCCGGTGCACATCGCTCTAGTTTCTCTCCAACGCCCCCGCCTCACTACACCCCGTCCCACGCCTCCTCTCCAGCACCAAGGGGAGGCGGGGGACCCTGCGCTTAAATCCACTTCAACAATTTCAGGAAATCAAGCTCGTGGTCCTAAAAAGCAGGGGAGGATGCTGCAAGTCAAGGGAACTCAGCGACAACTTTCCCTTGCTCATTAGGAGGTTGGCCTCCCATAGCTAATCCCACAATAAGAAACTGCCCAGGAGCCCAAAGGTGTTTGTGAGACCAGATAAAAACGAGCGAAAATCTGCAGAACATTCGTGAGGCTGAGAGGGTTTTTGTTGGTGCACTGGGGCGCGCTCGCCCCAGTTCTCAAACGGATTCCATTCATGTTTGTGTCTCTTTCTTAGTGTTTCAAAACGACTTTAAAGATCTGGGATTCTCTGTCTAGGTGAAGCACAACAGGTCTTCAGAATTGAAACCACAGAAAACCAACCAATTCGAAAATTTAAAAACAATGTAAAATTGTTTTTATTTTGTTGTTATTTGGTAGGTGCTAAGAATTTGAGCTGGTGGTGGAGCACGTATCCTAGCACAGCGGTACTCAATCTGTGGGTCACGACCCTTCTGGGGGGGGGGTCGCATACCAGATATCCTGCATATCAGATATCCTACACATCAGGTATTTACATTATGATTCATAACAGTAGCAAAATTGCTGTTATGAAGGAAATGTTTTTAAGGTTGGGGGGAGGGGGTCACCACAGCGTGAGGAACTGTATTAAAGGGTCAGAGCATTAGGAAGGTTGAGAACCATTTTAGTGCTTTGGAGGTAGAGGTAGGAAGGCCAAGTGTTTAGGACTTTGTGCTTTATACAATGAGTTTAGTCCACCCTTCATTATATAAACCCTAGTTTCAAAAAAAAAAAAAAAAATCCTTTTATGCAGCTGTTTGCAGGACTCCCTGCTTGCATAATTTTACCCTGTGGCTGAGCAGCAGGAACTACTTTTAAAAGCACTGTCATATTAACATGTAAACTTTAAAACCACAGTGACATTTGATGAAGGAAAAGATGTATGTGCCCTTTTTTTGGCTAAAATTAAGTATGTGTTTGCTTTGGTCACTGTAACCCTATGAAGCCTTTGCATTAAGGTGTGGGTATGGAGGAATCTATGAGCTCAGGGACATTACAGAAATCTAAAAGAACCCCAAGATGACAGAAGGCCCTTAAATCTCACTCTAAGAATCTCTTGTGTGGCTCGAGAGGGTGCACAGGCCTGGGGGAACTGGGCATCAAGAATTCAATGATGGCCTGGCCAACCTGGTGGCAGAGGCCTTTAAGTTCAGCACTCAGGAAGTGAATCTCTGCAAGTTCAAAGCCAGCATGGTTTATGTTTCAAGGCTACACGGAGAGACCCAGACTCAAAAAAAAAAAAAAAAAAAAAAAAAAGAAAGAAAGAAAGAAAAGAAAAAGAAAAAGAAAGAAACAAACAAAAAGGGAAAAAGAAATAGAAAAAGGTAAAAATAAAAAAGGAAAGGAAGGAAAAAAGGAAAAGGAGAGAGGAATAATGAAGAAGAGGAAAAGGAGAAAGCCAAAAGGCCTGCCGCTACTGGGCAGGTTATATTTACCACCACCTCCTTCCTAGCCTCAGGATATTATCCTGTTACTGGAGAGCTGGGCCTCAGTTTACTCCTTTGAAATGGTAATAAACATAATAGGTATCTCAGAGCCATTGATAAGGATTTAAGGAGTTCACTCTGAAGATGTACACAGTACTCACAAGACAAGAATGTTGTTATTACTGTTATCCTACTTTAGGGAAAGGATAGCCTTGAGCCCTTGGCATTTCCCTTTCCAGGGCTCCTCCCCTACAGCTTTGTTCAAGGAGACCTACTTTATTCTATCTGCCTGTAAACACAGCACTAGGAAGCAGAGTCAGAGATTCTGAAGTTCCAGGTCAGCCTAGGCTGTGCAAGGAAATTCTGTCTCAAAATAAAATAAAATTGCAATTTATTCCTTCTTCTCAATGCCCTTCACTCCACTCCTTTCCCTCTTTAGCACCCATTACCTTGTAAAACATTACATATAACCTAAATTAATTCTTCTAAATGTAATCTCCCCTCCCACCTATCTACATATAGAAGCCATCCCTGCTGTTCATTGATAGATATTGTCCAAGTTCCTAGACAAGTGCCAGGCACATAATATGTGCATGGTATATACTGGAGGAATAAATCCAGGAATAAACCCATTTCATTCTGCCTCTGATGAGCAGAGCATTGTGCAATGTGTGTGTGTGTGGGGGGGGGGATTAATTACTAGACCTGTTCGAGGATGGGTGGAAAAAGCACCTTCCTGGGAAGTACTCACAGCGAAGGAGAAGGGGAGGGGCCATGAAAAAGTATCCAATGATTGGGAGCAAGTTTTAAAGAGATTTAGCCTGAAGTTTTGCTAATTTAAGTTTGTGCTTGTTAGTTTGTTTGCTTGCTTGCTTGCTTGTTTGTGGAGGTAACACTCTCAAAGTCCAGGCTGATTTCCAATTCCCATAGCCCAGGATAACCTTGAACTCCAGGTTCCCCTTCCTCTACCTCCTGAATGATCCTGAATGATGGGATTACAGGTTATCCACACCACACCCAACTTAATGTTAATTTTGTAAACAGAATCTTCCTAAAATGAGAAGCCAGTATTTTGATGTAAATCAGGGCTTCGCTGATGCTATTCTCTCATGCTTGTCAATATATATATTCTCCAGTGAGCACTTCCTTTCCTAACTAAGAAACAGAGTCTTGTTGGGAACAATCAACACAGATCATTCCATTTAAACACTCACTTGGTGAGGTGCTAGCTAGTCCTTTATTCAGCCTATCTCTGTAGAGTTTGTCATGTCAGTCTCTGAACTGGAATTCAGCCCAAACCAGACTTCAGATGAAAGGATAACTCTTGGGCAGCGCTTTTAGGACTAAGGGTGGGAACTAAGGGTCAGCCAAGCCATAGATTTGTCCTTTGACACAATCTGTCCCAAAATGTATTGAGTAAATCATATTCCCCTTCCAGGACTAAAAGTAGAGAGAGAAAGTGAGAGGAGAAAGGTCATGGTTTTGTCAGAACTCCGGGTTATAGAAGCTGCAGACTGTCTACAGCTAGACTAGTTAGATGCATGTTATTTCATCTTCATGCTGTTCCATTTTCTTAAATCAGAAAACATCATATTACAAACAGATTCTCAGCCTGCTGTGAAGGACCTGGGAGAAAAACAGATTCTCAGCCTGCCATGAAGGGCGTAGGAGCCATGGTATAAGCCTTACATGACCAGCCCTGCAATGCTTTTCTCCCTGTTGGGAGAGGACACACTGTCTCTAGTTTGCCACAATCCCAGCCACTCCCTGCTTCTCTGGTTCCTGGTCTGCTTCACTCTCACTGTAGCTTGAGAGGGATGCCCACCTGTGCTAGGAGGGGCTAGAGCTCTGAGCAAGCAGATTATGCAATAGAGTGTCATGGGCTTCAAACATTTTCCCCTAGCAAGAGAATCTATTGTTGCCAAACAACTTTACTCATAGCAACATCATTAGAGTACTACTAAGGTAAAGTCAGTCACAGAGGAAACAGAGACAAGTGGGCACGGGAGGCAGGAAGAAGCAAGGACCTTTAGTGGGGGCAGCCTCTAGGCACACAAACTAACTTCATTTCCAAAGGCCTGCTGTTCTGCTTTTCCTTTGTTCTCATGGCAACCCTGCCCTCCCAACATTATTACACTCATTCCTACCCCAGAAGAGCCTTAACCAGACCAGTCAGATGAGTGGTCCAACACCATCCTCAAGTGAGAAAGAATAGCACAGTGCTTCTGAGAAGTCAGTACAAGGTCTTCCTCTTGTTTATTAACTACTCCCATCTCTGAATAATTACAGGAACCCCTCCAGTCGACAGAATTAAACTATGCAAGGCCTTACACATTTGGTATCCAACAGGCATGACACATTGTCTCCAGTTTAGGTGATAGAGGTCTGCTCTCCCATCTAGACCACTTTTCACGTCACAGTGTCCTTGATGTCTCCTACCATATCAGGCAAATATTCTAGTAAGGAAATAATTGCATTTCCCCCAGACCTTGTCTTATCTCCTCTGTGCGTGTCTCTGTGTATGCACTTGGGGGAAGGAAGTGAGCACATGTGTGCACGTGGATGTGGTGGCCAGAGGCTGATGATGATGGCTGTCTTCAGTCACTCCCCACCCTATCTTTTGAGATTGGGTCCTTCACTAACTCTGGAGCTCAGCCCTTCTGCTTAAGGGATGATGGATCCTTCTGTCTCAGCTGTCACAACACAGGTGTAGAATACCCAAATCTAGCTTTGTACAAGCACTACTGATTCCCCAAACAAGTGCTTTGTGGGCTAATCTCTCCAGCCTTCCTCCATCGCCTTTTATGTGTGTGTGTGTGGGGGGGGGGGAGGAGACTCCAAAAATCCAAACTCCAAGATCATTTGGCACAGCACTTATGAGATCACAGGTAGGTCTGTCTCTGAGCTATGTGTACATTTAGGCCTCAAAGTTCCAGTCATAAAGTAAGTTAATGTGGTTATTCAAGGTAGGTGCCAACGTGAATATAGAATATAGTCAGCACTTAGAAATCCTCAGCATTCACTGGCCATAAAAACAGGACCATATGAGAAATGTGTTCTGCATCTGACCTAATTGCCAAGTATAAAGTCAGCGACCTTTGGTACACAGGGAAAGTTTATCACACAGGTGTTCCCTCCTGCCATTATCCACCAGAAACATTCAGTACCTTTATGTTTGGTTGGGGGTGATGGTAGAATTTAGATAATTCTAACAACAAAAATTCCCTTCCACCTTTTCTTGTTGACATCAGAACATTCCTAATACACTGGTTTTTACTTTTCTTACTTTCTTGTATTGAGGAGTGTTCATGTTCCCATTTAAGACAGCTGGTAAATTAATTAAATCTGAGAATAATTTGAAAAAAATAGGTATTACAGCCAGGCCATGGTGAAACACACCTTTAATCCCAGCAGTCGGGCAGCAGAAGCAGGTAGATCTCTGAGAGTTTGAGGTAAGCCTGATCTACAGAGCAAGTTCCAGGACAGCCAGAGCCTGTTACACAGAGAAACCCTGTCTTGGGGGGGGGGAAGAAAAGAAGAAACAAAGAAAGAAAGAAAGAAAGAAAGAAAGAGAGAGAGAGAAAAGGGAAGAAAAAGAAAAGAAAAAAAAGAAAAAATAAAAAGTAGGTATTACAGATGGAAAGCAGGTTAGAGATCTTACACAAATAGTCCCTTGGATAAAATTTCAATTATTCCTTTGCACAACCCCAAGTGTGCTGGTTGGCCAAAACACTGCCCAGTCATTGATTTATATTGTATGAAGTACTAGAGAGGCATGATTCCTACCTTCAAGGAGCAGGAGACAAACGCATGAAGGGGATCACTTTTCTATTGGGTAACTTTCTCACTGCTGGGATAGATATCTGAGAAATAACTTAGGTTTATAGTTTCAGGGATATCCGTCCATCATAGCAGGGAAGGCACAGCAGCTGAAGTAGCAGAGTAATGTGACAGAGGCTTCTCACACATTGGTAAATCAGGAGGCAGAGCACTCCACTGGAGACTGGATGGACTATAACCCTCAAAGGCTGACCCCCTTTCATAGCCATGTTTCCTTCCTCAAAGGTTCTGCCACCTTCCACGATAGCACCATCAGTTAGGGATCAAGCGTGCAAAGACACGAATTACAAGAGATACTACATATTCAGACCATATTAGCACTGGTGAGAAGGAAAGAGAGAAGGGCTCTATGTGTGCTCCTTGGGGATGACCTCTCGGGAAGATAATGGTGGAGTGAGACTAATGCCATGAGAAGCGCTCCTGGGAACATAGGAAGCCTGAGTCAGGAATAAGCTTGGGAAGTCGAGGGACAGGGCAGAACACCCACATATTCAAAAGCCAACAAGCAAGTGAAGAAGTGGGGGAGAGTGAATTCTGAGACAAAATCAAGGTCACATTGGATAGTGACCTGATAGTCACCCAGTAACCATGAGAAGTCACGGAAGGGTTTGATGATCAGTAGTGATGTGGTTTGGACCCTGAGTGTCCCGCAAAGGACCATCTGGTAAATTCTGGATCCTCAATGTGGTGAGGAGGAGACTGGGTCAAGTAGAAAGTGGTGGATCACTGAGAATGTGCCCCTGAAGAGGATAGCAGGACCGACCCCAGTCTCTTCTTTATCTGTCCACACAGTAAGGTCAACCAATGAAACCCGGAGCCAAAGTAAACCTGTCATCCTAAGCTGATTGTCTTGGGTGTGTTCTGTAGTGACACCAAGGTAACTAACACAGGTAGAGTGTCAAAGAAAGTACTTCTGCCCATGTATTGTCTGACAACATGTTTCCTGGGGAAATGCAACACACGTCTACTCACCCCAGATAGGGTTCCCACAACAGACCAAAGAATAGACCAAAGGACGTACCATCCAAGTTCACTTTAGAAACCAATAAATTTTATTGGGGTCACTTACAAGAGCCTGGGTGAGGGGTCACTTACAGGAGCAGAAATAACTCAATGACAGGTGCATCACCAGAGGATGGCTCACAAAGATGGGAACCTAGAGGATAATGCATAATCTGCCCACAACTCAGTAGCTTGGAAGTGACTCTGACATAAACCTGGAAGCTTTGCTGTTCTGATAGGGACTCTGAGCTTTTATTGCTTACTCTGGCTGGCGAGGAAGGGGTCTAGTGAATCTGGTCAGTTTTGGGGACTTCCTAAAGCTATTTTGAGTTGTTTGCCTTTCTGCTTAAGGAGCTTCCCTGTAGGATATAATGTTTCAATCTTGGAGGAAATTGTTACACAGCAGCCTGAAAAAGAAACTACCACTTCTCTGGCATCACCAAAAACAGCCACTTAAAGAATACTGTCTACAGAAACTCCAAGGTTCAGTACTGCAAGTGATTCATTCCAAAGGGTTCTGAGGTCAAGGAGAGAACACTATAACATTGTCTTTTTAAGGTTTGTTAGTTTTTAGCTATGTGTTGATGTGTATGTCTGTGAGTGATTTTCCTGGCCTTAAGCCAGAAGAGGACATCAGAATCCCTGGAGCTAGAGTCAAAGACACCTTGTGTGGGAACTGAGAACCAAAATCAGGTCCTCTGCAAGAGCAGGTTGTGATCTTAGTAGCTAGCCATCTCTCCATTCCTCTATAACACAATCTTACTTCTGTGTTTGGAAGATCTCACAGTGGCTAGAGAGATGGTTTAACTGAAGAACACTGGCTGCTCTTATAGAGGACCTGGGTTCAGTTCCCAGCATCTGTGATTCTAGTTCTGGGGGATCAGATGCCCTCTTCTGACCTCTGGGAGAGCCACTCTCTAACAAGCATATGCATATGAAGGCAAACATTCATACACACAAAGTCAAAATTATGGATCTTATTTCCCTTAGGTCTCTGTAGCCCTGGCTGTCCTGAAACTTGCTATATAGATATATAGATATAGATCAGGCTGCTCTTGAATTCTCAAAAAATCTCCCTGCCTGAGCCTCTTGAGTGGAATTAAAGGTATTAAAGGTGTGTGCCACCACGCAGGGATTTTTTTTTTTTTTTTTTTGAGACAGGGTTTCCAGTGTATAACAGCTCTAGCTATCCTGGAACTCTCTCTGTAGACCAGGCTGGCTTCAAACTCACAGAGATCTGCCTCTTCTGTCCTGAGTGCTGGAATTACAGGCATTGTCACCACTGCATGGCCTCTGTTTTGTTTGCATGTTTTTTTTTTTTTTTTTTTTTTGACGATTTCACAGGGCTGGGCTTTCAACAGTTAAGGATGTCCACTGCTCTTCTACAGGTCTCAAGTTTAATTCCTAGAAAGATTTCACCAGATGACAGCATGAACTAGAAAAAGAGCAGAGCTGATCATCAGTGGTCCCTTTAGGGCTTGGCTATGATAAACCAAGGAAAAAAGAAATGTGATGTTTAGGGACTGAGCACTGACAATTGTGATCTATTTTAGCTTTAGTGATGCAGGACTGTCTCATGTGCTAGGTGTATGAGGAAAGGGAAGTACTCATAGATAATGTTTTGTTTTTCAGTGGAAATGCTGGGTTACAATAGAGGTCAGCACACACGTACCCATTAAGGCTGGGCCAATAGGGGGTGCATTCTAAATAAATACTAAAGTTTTATTTTGCATGTATGATTATTTTGCCTGATGTACATTTGTGTACAATATTCATTCCTGGTGCCTGTGGAGGTCAGAAGAGGGTGTTGATCAAAATAAAGTAATTAACTATTACAATAATAATAAAACAACAATAATAATCAATTAATGCAAGCCAGGGAATGGGAAGATGGCTCAGTGGATTAAAATGTCTGCCCCTGTTTCAGTCCTCAGAATCTAAGTAAAAGCTGAGGGCTGAGCACAAACATCTGTAAAGCAAGTGCTCCTGAATGAGTAGAAGGTAATGACAGGAGAATCCCCACTCTCAGACCAGCTAGCCTGGCTCGAATTCAGCAGTAAACAAGAAGCCCTGGTCTCAAACAAGGTAGAAAGTGGAACTGACATCCAACATTATCATCTGACTTCCATATGTGTGCATGACATGCCTGTACCTTCATTCACACACAGAAATAATGTGCACATGTGAATACCACACACATGTTTCTTTTATTCAAAAAAGAATTAAAACTAAAGTTCTGTTTGTGGGGCTAATGAGATGGCTCAGTTGTTTAAGGTCCTCGCCTCCAAGCCTCATGACTTGAGTTTGATCCTTGGGACCCACATAATATAGGCAAAGAGGCAAAGAACAACACCTGAAAATTAATCCTCTGGTCTCTACATACAGACACATACACACACACACACACACACACACACACACACACACACACGAGAGAGAGAGAGGGGGGGAGGGAGGGGAGAGAGAGAGGAACAGGCAGATGCTCAGATGTCTGGACTGACAGGGAGACACGGAGAGAGAAAAGAATAAATAAATAAATAAATAAATAAATAAATAAATAAATAAATAAAAATTTTAAGATTAAAGTGTAAGGTGTCGTAGGTAGTTCATGATCTTAACCCCAGGACATGGAGACAGCCATAGCAGGACTTTAAGTTCCAGGCCAGCCTGTATTGTAGAGTGAGACCTTGTAACAAACAAACAAAAACACCAATGTCACAAAACAGAAACTGGAATCCACACATATTCCAGATGCTTGACCTCTCCTGGCTTGATCCCACCCACCCCCATCAGAAGCTGTTCTACAGTGTCATGTGTTCCTTGTCTCCTGGTGACCCTTGCAGCCTCTTGACCACTCAACTCCTTTTGGCCTTTCTCCCTTACTCCACCAATCAGCACAAGCAATAAGGCCAAATTAGGGTCTCTTGATTCCCTAAATGGCATCCTCGATTATTATCGCTTCTCTCTCTCTTTCCTCTTTTCTGATCCATCCCCAAGCCAGTTCCTGTTCTCAAGAGCCTCATCTTGGTTTCCTGGGTCCAATGGTTCCTCACTAACAAAATCCAGCAGGCTTCAGCTTCTTTTTTTATTAATAATTTTATTTTTTATTTTACATGTCGACCCAGTTCCCTCTCCCTCCCTTCTTCTTAACCTCTTTCCCCCATCACGTGCACCCTGACCACCCTCCCCTCCCAAGGCTTCAGCTTCTTACCAGCCTTTATGGCCAGACTTAGGAACACTCAATATTTTGACCTCAGGACACTATTAATCATTTTAAAAAGTGATTCAAGATTCTAAAAAGCTCTTATTTGTCTAGTTTCTGTCCATACTTCCTGTGTTCAAATTAAAAGTTAGAACTAATACAGTAAGTTTAAAATAGTAAAATCACTGTGCATTTTATGAAAGATAAGATTGTTCACAATGACAACACACTGGGAAAGAAAAAGCTGAGACACCTCTGAGTTTCTTGTCTATATAACCTAACAGAGATCTGCTACTTCTGCATTCAGCCTTTTATATGGACACGTACGCATTGCTTCTAGAATAGTCTAGGACTTGTGAAAGAATTGGAGTGAAGGAGGTGACCTAATACCTTCAGATTTCTGTGAAAGTAGTGTTACTCTCATGGATCTATGCCAGGGTCCTAGGGAAGGATGGCCCTGGTCTTGGAACACCTGGAGAATGACTGTCCTGATTGGAACCCTGGTTGTTCCTTATTTCCCCACAAATCATCCGAATAGTGTTGGTTGCTCTCCAGTATTCCTCGAACTGCTGGGCTGGAAGTGAAAATATTTGTTGTCCTTGTTCTTCACATTCCTACCAGACCACAGTCTCTCCCTCAGGATGGACATGGTATCTTCAGGCTATTCTAGTCATGATCTCATCTTTCTGTGGTCATTGTTGACCCCAGAGTTATCCCTGTCTGTCCTTCAAGCTTTTATTCATGGTTTATGGTCACTATCCTAACAATGGCTCATGTCACACTTCTTGATGATTTTAATATCTGTAGAAAGAATCTTTCTGAAACCACAGAAGACCAGATCCTCGAATTCTCTTCCAATGGCCTTGCCCTCTACTCTACAGCCATTGCTTACTCTCACGGTCAGCCTTGACCTTGTCACTTCCTGTGGGCCCTGTGTCCCACTCTAACCACCACATCCCATTTTCCCAGCTAGAATTACAATATTCTAACTCCACAGAGGCCTCAGTTGTAGCTAATAGTTTTCCTTGGGGTTTTGGTGATGACCAGATGAAGTTTATGGGACATATGTGAAATATTTGCAATGGTGCTTGACACATAGCATTGCCTTTTTATTGGCAAAAGCAAATATTAGGTATAACATTAAAGTCAGAAGACAATTTTGAGAGAGTCTCATATATCCTAGGCTGGCCTCCAACTCAGTATGTAGCCAAGGATGACCCTGATCTCCTTGTCTTCCTGCCTCCATCTCTGAAATGTTGATGTAACAGGTATTTCCAATTTTATGCATGCCAGGGATTCTCAAACCTAGGGCTTTGTGCCTGCCTGGCAAGCAGTCTACCAACTGAGCTACATCCCTGACCCCAAATAAGAAAACTTTTTGTGTCTGTTGTCCATATTTGATTCCCTTGATAAATAACCCAGTTCCATTAGCAGTCCAAGACTGTGCTTTGCTTTTAGCTTCTTCTAGCTTTTCTTCACTAATAATGAAGTTTGAGAAGACCTCTATAAGTCAGCCAAAAAAAAAAAATATATATATATATATATATATATATATATATATATATATATATATAGGCTGAGTATATTGCTGTATGACTTTCATCCCAGCACCTAGGAAGGAGAGGGAGGTGGATCTCTGTGACTTTGAGGCTAGCCTGGTCTACATAGTAAGTTCCAGGCTAGCCAGGACTATATAATGAGACCTTGCCTTTAAAATGTAAATAAAACAAGTCATCTTCAAAGTAAACCATGGCATTCATATTCTCCCCCACTTTCAAAAGTCATGTAACCATAGCATGAATAATTACATCAGATAGTGATCTGAGCATCAGTTACACACAAAGGCAAATGGAACAAACAAAAATTTCTTCATGTTTGCCTGTGTCTGTTTTGGGGTCAGAGGAGCATAAAGGAGGAAGAAAGCAAAGGGAACTGAGAGAAAGGAGTTCTGTTCCTCCCGGGGTAGAACTCTGGCCAGAGCTTTCATCTTGTGAGTCAGAAGCCTGATCAAAACTCCTTCAAGGAGACTGAGGAGGTGGCCCAGTAGATAAGGAACTGGCTGGGGAGCCTCTAAAGCCACCTAAAAGCCAGACAGGTGCAGTGGCCCTTTTGCAATCCCAGCACTCTGGAGGCAGAGATAGTAGATCCCCAGGGTAAGATGGCTATCTACAGCAGCAGGAATCAGTGAGCTCCAGGTTCAATAGAGGCTCTGCCTCAAACTAAAGTGGAGACTGCACAAGATATCTATTGTGAACTTCAGGCCTACACACACACACATGCATGTACACCAGTATACATGTACACGTACACACACACTTACACACTCTCACACACACACTTCCTGAAGGTAATTTGGGCTACTTTCTTCAACATCAAAGCCCCACACCCTACCCTATAGCTACCATTTAGTATGCTAGGTACCATGACACACACGGGTCCATCTGGTACATTTAGGGAATCAACTCAAGCTGAGTTCTCTAGAGACTGGTATATAAACTGGAACACTAATAAACAGAGATTTCTTTAAGACCTTGGCCAGAATTCCATTGATAAATTATCTCTTTAGGTTAAAGAGATGTTACAAATACATTGATTTTTCATTTGGTCTTATGTTTCCTTTGTAAATCAGAATTCCTTTTATATACTCTGCATGTCTCCTTCCTCCTTTTCTCCTTCCCTTCTTCCCTCCCCCTCCTCCTTCTCCTTCCTCCTCTGTTTTGTTTTGTTTTTTGTTTTTTGTTTTTTTTTCTTTAAGATTTCATTTGCCAGGCAGGCAGTGTCATATACCTTTAATCCCAACACTTGGGAGGCAAAGACAGGCAGATCTCCATGAGTTTTAGGCCAGCCTAGTCTACAGAGCAAGTACCAGGGGAGGCTCTAGAGCTATACCGAGAAACCCTGTCTCAAAAATCAAACAAACAAACAAACAAACAAACAAAAAACCAAAAAACAAAAACCAACCAACCCAACAAACAAACAAAAAAACAGACTTCTTTATTTAATGTACACTGGTGTTTTGCCTGTATATACTCTATGTGAGGGTGTCAGATATCCTGGGACTAGAGTTACAGACAGTTGTGAGCGGTCATGTGGGTGTTGTTCTTTTGTTCCAATTATAAGATAAAGCTGGAGGGAGAGGGTGTCCCTTGTGGGGGTCCCAAGGTAAGGGACCACATGAGGGAATAGCGGGTTCCATAGCAGGCTAGGGTGACTGAGGCGGAGGAAATAACATGCCAGGCAGACAGAGACACTGAGAACACAAAAGAAGAAGAAGAGAGAGAAGAGACAGAAAGAGAACAAAGAGAAGAGAGAGAGCAAAGAGCAGAGAGAGCATAAGTGGGTAGAGGTCTGTTTTGTAAAGGGGTCTTTTACACCTGTCTGCAGACTAATACTCATGGAATCCTGGGCTGACCAGAGTACTGTCTGATTGCATTCTGCCAGCTGACAGGGGCAGGCAGTCTAAAGCCTGAATCCTTACATTGGTGCTGGGAATTGACCTGGGTTCTCTGGAACAACAGTCAGTGCTCTTAACCTATGAGCCATCTCTCCAGTCCCCCCTCCTCTCCTCTTTTTAGCCCATTCCCATATACACACAAACACGAAACCTACATGTAACAAGTATAGCTGATACTAATCACATGTGCACAACATGTAGACACTGTAGAGGGGACTTTGCCAGTAGAACCTCACTCCTTGACAAGCTGTGAAATGGCTACTGTTATTACCCCCATTTCACAGAAAACTACCTTGGGCTTTTAAAAAACTGGTCAAGTCCCTTCACAAGGTCTCATAGCCTGTTGGAAACAGAAATAATCTCGAATCACATTATTTTATTTACTACTCATCGGTCTTTCCCAACTTCAGTCATCTTTCCATTACTATTTTCAAAGAGGCGGTTTGTAGAACTCTTTGGGAAAAGGAAGTGTTCTCATCCAATACATCCATTCTGAGAAGTGTGAGGAGTGAGGGGAAATTTGCAGGAACATAAAATGAAAGGTGTCAAAGCAAGAACCAGATGGATTTGCCCATGCTAGTGTGTCCAGCCCAGACAAAGTGAGCTGTGCCGAGCAGGGTGCACAGCTGCTGCACCAAGAGACCTCTGTGGATTCTCAACATGAGTGGGTAGTCGTCCTCTCCCAGCAGAAACCCACACCAGGTCCATTCAACATCTCCTCCCAGGGACTGCACTTGGGCTACCTGAAACCTGGTGTTTCACACCCTTTCACCAGGGAAGTCTAGATAGCTCCCCCTAGATGGTTGATTCTAAGAAAGTGCAATTCTGTAAGATTTTGTCCCTGTTACTGGAACAAGATAGTTAAATAATTCTCAGAACCCCTGAATACAGTGGTGATGTAGCTCAGTCAGTACAGTGCTTGTCTAGCATGTGCAAGGCCTGGGCTCAGTCCCCAGAACTGAATAAACCCAGCATGAGGGTGCATACCTGTAATACCAGAACCAGGTAGGAGAATTTCATCTTTGGATACATGGGAAGTTGCAGGTCAGCCTAGATTATAAGAGAGCTGGTTTTGTGGGAGGGGAGAGCCTGCATCCAGTATGCATTCGAATATTAGGACCTTGGAGATGGTCTTCAGAAAAGAAACATTCAACAATTTAACATCTGTGCTTGGAAGGCTCATAACAGCTTAAAGAAAAGCACTCTTCAGAGCAAAGCTAGGGAAGTGTTGTCCAAGACAAAATAATTCTGTCAGTCAAATGTGTTTTGTGAAGGACTGAGGAGGGTACAAGATCAAGGAGAGATCTTAATTGAGTCTACTTGGTAGCCCCTGCTTTCTGCGTTTTAATTTCTTGGATGACTAGTCTGCTGATAGTATCAGAAATTTACAGTGGAAGAAATAGTCCTGCTTCACTTTCCACTGCAGAAGCAGAATGAGTAACCTTGAACAATCTCCCCCTTGTCTTGAGAGACCTACTGTGGACATTTGAGTGCACAAGAGATGCCAGCCCCAGCTCAGTATCCACCCCACCACACTCCATCCCTACTGTGCTCCCTCAGTCAGTAACTGTTGGATCCCCAAGGCCCATGTTACACATACACACCAAACTGTGCAGTGAGGGGGGGATAGCCAGGGGAGGAGCTCAGTGAGTGACTAAAAGAAAGTTAGGAGAGGAAACGAGAGAAGGAAGTTAACTATGGTTTAAACTTATCAGCTTGCCCAACATCACAACTCTAGCAAGAAACAACAAGCCTCCAAATAGACCAGCTGAGCTCTTTGGCACCTCAACAAGCCACCAGGACTTGTGGTAGTAACATGGAAAGGCTCTTTGCTGGTCACATCTGCTGAGTGTATCAACTCTGTATTACCTTGCACCAACGCTCTGGGGATGAATGCCAGAGGACTAGGAGTTTAAGTTCATTCTGGGCTTCATGTTGAGTCAGAGGCTAGCTTCTACTACGTGAACTCCCCCATGTCCCACACATAATTAATATTGTGTGTGGATGTGGTACCCCATTTTCTGGGTCCTTGATAAAGACAATAGCTAAAGTTTATTGAGCACTTGCTGGGTGTCACACTTTAAGAACTTCACAGAGCTCATTCCCCACAGCTGTTCCCCAGAAGCAAGTACAATTACATCTTCACAGGCCAGGAAACTGGTGGCACAGAAAATAGTTGCTTTAGCCTCTAATTCAGTGGAGGAGTCAGGATTTGAAATGATGCAATTTGACCTCAAATTGTTGCTTTTCTCTTCCTCACTAAAGTCATTCTTTCTGTCCAGTGGCAGAGACCTCAAGTGAAGCAAAGAGCAAAGGCAATGGGCTGGGAAGATGGCTCAGTTGGTAAGCATTTGTCCCAGGCATGGGAGGGGGCTAAGTTCAGATTCCCCAGAACAGGTGCTAAGGTGTGCAACTGTAACACCAGCATCAGGGAAGCAGAGACAGGCAGGACTGAAGCTCACTGGCCAGCCGCAAAGCCACATTGGTGAGCTCTAGTTTCAGTGAGAAACCATGTCTCATAAATAAATAAATAAAGTGAAGAAGCAACTGAGAAGCGAACTGGTAATTTGGCTTACACACATAAACACACACACACACACACACACACACAGAGAGAGAGAGAGAGAGAGAGAGAGAGAGAGAGAGAGAGAGAAAGAGAGAGAGAGAAACAGGCACATGCACCTGCATGCATGCACATGTCTATATATCACATGAACAGATACATCTTCCACAAACACGCACAAAAAGAAATAAGGTGGAGAACAGTTGATGAATACACCCAGTACTGACCTCTGGCATTATGGGCATGTGCACATACGTGCATGCATAGCCACACACATACACAAAGAACACAGGCAAATAGCACTCATACATGGAAGGTTAAACATACATATATTAATTTAACCTGTGTTACCCTATTAATATGTAGGCTATGTAGAGTTCTAAGCACATTACAAATATCAACTCATTTGATTCTCCTGGCATCGTGAAGCAGCGCTGAAACCATTGTTATTTCTGTTACTATTCTCACTTCATAATGAATAAACGGAAGCACAGAGGTGCAGACAGTAGTTGCTTTGAGACTGAAAATTCAAACATTCTGCCTCTCTAATCTGTGGTACTACCCATCTCTGAAAAGAGCAGGCAGGTATCTTATTTAAAATGAAATAACATTTAGAGATCAATGGCTGAACATTGTCTCCAAAAGGAAAGTAGGGACATCCAAAGTCCTGACAGTAAAACAGCCAGGTGAGCTAATCACTGCCCAAGGCACAGTTCCTGGCCAGATGGGGTCCTATTGGCCCTTCTGCAAGCTTAGAACCAATTGTTTGTTTGTTTTTTGTTGGTTTGTTTGTTTGCACGCGGTTGGTTTCCTTGGGTCTAGCTGGTGCAAGAGGAGTTTTCTGTCAGCCAGGGTCAGGCAAGTGGAGAAAGGCTTGCTGTGAGAGGACCAACCCCCTCAGTCTAGTGCACTTGACAAAGGTGGGACCCGCTGATCAGGAGTTGAGCCCCTTCCCTCCTTTGCAGGAGACTGCCCCCACATCAGTGCCTGTTCTTTCAAAACTCCACAGAGGATGTGTGTGTGTGTGTGTGTGTGTGTGTGTGTGTGTGTGTGTGTGTGTGTGTAGGGGGTGGGTGCTGGAGTTGTTAGCAGCAGGAGCCAAAGTTCAAAGGAAGCAGTGGGGATCTTTGGCCCCAGCTAGGGCAAAATGCAGTCTTGAGCTGAATACCTACTCAGAGAGTCCACCCCAGAGACTGGGGCCCTGATATGAGTCCTAGTATGTAACATGTGTGCCATATATTATAAGCTACACAACCCAGAACAGAAACGTAAGTGAAGGTACCTAAAAGAACCAGGCTTGGTCCACAAACTTTTTAATTTTTTCTATTTCCTGGCACGCCAGAAGGAAGAACCAGACAGATGACAGTCACATTCCATTCCCTATTTCTCCTCTCCCTGCTTATCTTTGTCACTGGAGCTGTCTGAGAAAGGCAGCACTATCTAGGTGGGTGGTGCCAGCTGCGGCAGCACACTATTCACCGGATTCCGGGGTGAATAGTATGTAATCTTTTGAGCCTGGAGCACTTTATTCTCTTACCACCAACAACCACCACTACCCCTTAGATAGCTCCATTGGGAAGGTTCTTGCCATGTGAGCACAAGGATCGGAGTTCAACCCTCAGAACTCATGTAAAAAAAAAAAGCCCAGGTTTAATGGTCCTTCCTTGTGTTCTGGGCACTGAGAAGAGGGAGGCAGGAGGATCCCTGGGGCTTCCTGGCCAGCCAGCCTAGCCTAGTAATAAAGTCTCAGAATAGTGAGAGATCCTGTCCAAAAAATAAGGCAAACTGCATCTAAGGAACAATACCCAAGGTTGATCTCTGGCCTTAACATACATATACACATGCACACACGTACATATGTATACATGTATACATGCACACACGCACACCACACTCTTACTCCCAGAGCTGGAGAAAAGCATTGCCCTATTTCTGCCTCCATCCCTGCACTATACATACTCTCTCCTTTCAGCATCTCCCTTAGCATGGTGCAATCCTCAGGTTACCTGCTCGTCTCCACCCCCCCTCACACCACATAATTCATCTCTGAATCCAATGCCAAGACAGTGCCTGGGACATGACAGAGAGGACATACAGCCTTTTACAGTGTAAAGGGGGGAGGGCAGGAATGTAGAAGGGAGGATTGGTGGAGAGGGGGAGAGAGATGGATGGGATTGCTTTTAAACCACAAGTATGGCTTGAGAAACGCTAGAAAGACAGCCTTTACTGACTACATCAATTCTTTTTGCCCAGCACCTAAAATCCCCTGCTTTACAGGAGTGTTCCTTGGGGCCAAGGCTCTGACCCAGGTACCTCCTTTCTTTTCCCAGGGTGACATGTGAGACTGTGAACAGCCAGGCACCCCCCACCATTCCTTTACAAGATGAATTTTTAAAAGACAAGTAGGGGGAAGTCATGTCAGAACTGTGGAGCTGAAAGTGGAGGAAAGGGGCCCCCAAAGGGAAGGGAGGGATCAGTTTCAGAGAACCGGCCATCCCCATTCCCACCCTGCCCTCCTGCATGCCTTTCTTGAGCAAGCCCTCTCTGCAAACTCGAGCTGGTGGCCTGCTCTGCTTCTAATCCATGGAGTGAAAATTTCTAGTGACTCCTCCAAGGGCCTGCAGACGGACAGAATGTCACAGCATCTCTTGCCGCCCCACACCCACTTTATGTATCTGTTCCCATGACTTCATCCCTGTGACTTTTGATTTGGTAAGGAGCAACTCTATTGATTATCTCAGCCACAAAAGGAACCTCCGTGGTCACTTCATCTCACTCTGCCTTATGTGGCACCTTCTGCCTATTCCCTGTGGGAAATGGGACAGCCGGCTTCTGTGGGAACCTGTGATGGCCACTCCAGCAGCATTGCTGCCTTGGAGAGCTTCAAATGCCATACAGATTCCAGCTCCTCCTGCTCTCAAACTTCCATAAAGGAGACAATGAAACACAGTACATGGGTTAGTTCATGCCATCAGACAGCCTGCAGAGTTCCAGGTTATGACAAAGGCAGCCTCTGTCGGTTTACCCACAAAAAAAACAAACAAATGTGATCATACTGCTTCTTTTGATCACTCTTGATGGGTTCTTCCCATCTAGCAAAAATAATTTCTTAGAAGTCTTCAGTTTTTTTCCAAGTTGGTTGCTACCTAAGTCAGGAACTGAGAGGGACAACAAACTTAGTTGTTTATTTGGTGTCAAGGATCAAACCCAGGGCTTTACCCATGACAAATATAGATTCTATTACAGCTACATCCAGGGATGACAAAGAAAATTATTTGATGATAATATATTTAAAATAATAAAAACCCATCCCATAGTGACATAAATAATATTTTTATGAGAATATAATTATACTTTCCAAAACCAAAATATATTTCTACAAATCTCTTTAATGTCCAACTTGGGAAAAGACAGCTAGATTTCACATTTCCAGAGGCAGAGACAGAGAAAGCGGCAGAGAAAGGCTGACACACACACACACACACACACACACACACACACACACACACACATAGAAGACAGGTTGGGGGGCGCTACTGCACCACTTATTAATCAGCATTTGGAGTGACACTGTGCACAAAGGATAAAGCCTAACTTGGACTTGAGATATTGCTTGGTGAGACAGCACTTGCTGTGTAAGCATGAAGACCTGAGTTCAGATCTCAACACCCATGTGAAAATCTGGATGTAGCTATATGAGTGCCTGTAACCCCAGTGCTGGGTGCAGGGTAGAAACAGGAGGATTGCTGGAGCTTTCCAGCTGCCAGCCTGGTTCTGCATTCATTGAGAGACCATGTCTTAAAAGAATAAGACAGAGCAATGCTCAATCTCCTCTGACCTCACATGCATACTCAACACATATATACCTCCCCACACAAGCATAACTTATGTAGCTCTTTCCTGGATTGTCCAGTAGTAAGACCTTTTACCTTTTTCAGCCTGTTGTCCCCAGTAACCACATCCCTCCACACCCCTCAAGCTATGTTCCAAATGGCTACACCCTAGATAGTTAGATACTTGTCACAGAGTCTTGCTCTGTGCTTTGATCGTGGGCACAGGCTTTGATCAACACAACAGATATCTAAGCTCCTTGTTTTCCTGTTTGGTACCTTCCCATAGCAGGCACTAGACTAGGCATGGCCAATCTTCAGCCTGTGGGTGGCACGTAGCCACACACAGCCAAGGATATCTATAAATGGGGCCCAACACAAAAACAACCATAAACTTAATTAAAACGATATCAGATTTTTTTTTTTACAATTTTATTTTTGTACCTTGTTTTGTTCCATACTTGAAAGAAAACTTTGTAGATGACAATCTGAAAAAGCTGGACACAGCTGAAAATCTAAAGTGACTTGAATTTTATAGCTCCTGTCGTCAGGGAAAATTCTACTTCCTACATATTGCTAACAGTGGGTGGCTAGTGACACAGATCATTATCTGATTCTCCTTCCTGGTAACCGGGCACAGAGGGAGACCAGAAATCCCACTAATAATAGGTGGGCTTGTGCAAACAAAGAACGACAATTCATAGCTCCGTAGTAACAAGCTTGTGGTAGGTCATGATTTCTCAGAGACTAATGTGTAGATGTGACTGATAAAGGGCGTAATAAGATCCAGGGCAGGAGAGATGGCTCAGAAGTGAAAAGCACTTGTTCTTGCAGAGAATCTGGGTTTAGTTGCCAGCCCCCACATACAACCAATAGTCACTCTGGTTCCAGGTCATCTGATGCCATCTTCTGGGCTCCGAGAGTACCAGGCACACACATGATGTGTGTACATACATGCTGGCAAAACGCTCACACACATACATTTTTCTTAAAGAAATGTATCATTTTTAAGGACATAAGTTTAAAAACAACTTTTATATAAAATTTATTTTTTTTTTTGTAGAAAGGAGACACACACAGCACAGCACACTTTTGCAGGTGAGAAGACAATTCACAGGAACCTATTCTCTCCTTCCTCCATGTGGGTCCTGGGGACCAAACCCAAGTCACCAGGTTGGCAGAAAGTGTCTTTCCCTGCTGAGTTATCTCAACAGCCACAAGGACATAAGACTTTTACAATACTGAGAACATCAATCAACCTTAGACTTCAGACTGCAAATCAACAAAACCTGATAAGCACACACATTTATAAATGCAATGCAGATTGCTCATTTTGATCAACTCACCTCTCTCTCTAGCACCAAGGTACATCACTGTGGCCTCTCTCTCATACTAAGACAAAAATCCCACACTACGGAGCAGTAAACTCCCTTCCGTCCACATTGCAGGGGGGACTGCTGTAACTACCAAGAGTGTCGTTGCTCCTTGAGTCAAATCTGTCACTCTATGTGGAAACACACCCAGAGACACGAAGTGACTTATTCATCCAAGAGCATGTGTCTGTAAGACAGGTAGTGGGATCAAAAATAACAATCACGGACTATTCACGCCAGAAAATGTGGACTCCAGAGCATCATGGGTCCAGACTGATGGAGATCCAATCACTGGCATCAAAATAGTCTACCCTGGACTTAATGGGAATCATCAAATAAAGCCTAAAAAGTCTCCTTCAAACCATCACAAAAAAAGAAAAAAAAAAAAAAAAAAAAAAAAAAAAACTTCGGTGAACATGCTGAACACCACCCCACCCCTGGGTACCTGAGTCACTTTCAGCATCTGATTCTCTTGTCTTAAGCAGCCTCTTTCCTTGTGCCCGAAGTATGTCCACCACCCCAGGGAAGGGAAGAGACATGGCTGGCTTATTGCTGCTGTAATTCTGCTTGTTTCTTATCTGCTGTTGCCAAACTCCCAGGAGTGATACACACATTGTATTTCTACCTGTTCTTCCCTCCATTGACCCCTGTGAACACTTGTAGCCTGGCTGCCTTCCCAACACTGTACAGAAACCAGTCGCTCAAGGGTCAACGATGTACTTGTCAAACGGTTTTCACATTCTTGCTGTCCATGCCCAATCTTCTGTCATCGTGAGAGACCCATTGTAATAACACAGAGCTCTTTTCTACTTAAAAATAGGTCAGGTATTTAAAGGCTGTTGACAGCTCAGTGACTGAAAACAGGGTCTCTGGAGCCAGACTGCCCAGTTCAAACCTTGTTATCCCAGTGGACGAGCTTATTCTCAGAAGCAAGCCATACCCAGGGGCTCCCATATCTATAAACTTACCTCATTAGCCTTGGTGAAGCCCATTCGATAGTCCTGTAACTGCCTTGTGCATAGCTCAGTGTTTTCACATGCCACAAGACTGCCCCTTTGCGCTGCCTGGTAAGAGTCATAGTGGGAGCCGTGTCTTGCCTGCTGCTATGTGCCAGCTCATTTCTAACTACTTGCCATGGCAGTATCTCTGCCACCATCCAATGCTTCACTTCATAGGCACATGCAGCATTCTGCATTTTTTTCACTTTCAAAAAAAAAAAAAAAAAAAAAAAAAGCCCCACCTGACCTCCACTTTCATTATGAGAGTGCATCTCTTTTAAGTAGCACATTTCTATCATTGCCTCTGTGATAGGAAATAACAGGCTCAGTAGTATTTACTATACCTTGAAGCTAACTACGGTACCGACAGGCTGTTAATAAGGAGCAACCAGATGTTACAAATCAAGGAAATTATCCTAATAACCTGCTCTAACCTTTGGGAGTGTTTTTGCTGAAAGCAGGTTTTGCTCCTAGGCATAAGATAGTATAAACTGAGAGGGAACTAAAAAGTTCTGTAGGTTCAAGGAGTGACGTGCAGGCCCCTGGCACTGCAAAGGGCTTTCCCACCATCATAGTACCAGGTCTCCAGAAATGTCGTGGGTGAGTATTGCTATGATGTTCATTACACAGACAAAATGAGGGCAAAATGGAATCCACCCAGGCCACAGTAAGCCAGGCTTCCAACATAAGTGCACTTGCCACCAAGCCCTCATCCCATTTGATCTGTTTCTGTGGCCCTTGCAGAACAACATGCTCCTGGTTTTCTGGCCATTCCCACTGATGATCTTTTACCATCTCTGGCTTCCATCTCTTCTTTTATTCTCTGTGGGAGTCTAGAAACGGCATGGGGTGGTCCTTCCTTCTACCACAGTTGACCATGAATCCTCCAGTATCCTTCATTCATTCTTATCCCCAACAGCTTCTATAGATCTCAGCGCTTGGTAGTAAAACAGTACACACACATGGAAAAAATAATAAGCAAACCAGCTTTCCAAAGACAATATGGGTAAAGAAATATTAATTAATTAGCTGTTAACAAATGATAATTTTAATTAGATCTTTGCAACTTTAAGCTTTTGTTTTATTTAATTGTGTGTGTTTGCTTGTTTTATTTTTCAAAACAGGGCTTCTCTGTGCATTCCTGGCTGTCTTGGAATTTGCTCTGTAGATCAGGCTGGACTTAAATTTGGAGATCCGACTGCCTCTGCCTCCCGAGTGAGTGCTGGGATTAAAGGCATGAGTCATTATGCACAGCAAATTCCAGCTTTTAAAGTTATTTTTTAAAAACAGTCAGTAGGAAGGATAAACATATATGTCTACCTACCTTCACTGACATTTTCTGCTGTTTTTTTTTTTTCCACAACACTTTTGTGGTTATATATGACTACAAAGTATTTGACTATTAGAAAATATTCAGAAAAGTCAAAAGTTAGAAATTAAGATTATCTCTAATCCCATCACCCAGGCATTGTTAACACTGGATGAAAGAAAATGCCAAGCCCTGTGAACATTCTGACACTGAAATGTGCTCATTTCTTCAGGAGATATTTACTGGATGCCTATTGTGCACAGACATGTATATAAACACACAAATAGGGCAAAAAAGACAACAGAACAGAATGAACAAAAATCCCACTCAGGGACTGGAGATGTGGCCCAGCAGTAAAGAGCACAGGCTGCTGTTCCAGAGGACATCGGTTTGATTCCCAGCATCCACACGGCAGTTTACCAACATCTGTAACTCCATTTCTAGAGGATCTGATGCCCTTTTCTGGATTCCAAGGTCATCAGACATGCACACAATGCACAGATACACATGCAGGCAAATTATGTTTTCCTGCACTTAACTTTTTACAAAAATTGAAAAGAAACTCTCAGTCCATATTCAAGTGGGGAAGACAGGCTAGAAACTAAATAACTGAGAGGTGGGTTGGAAGAAGGCATTTGGTGTTACGGAAAAAGAGAAGCATGTTCTGGGGAGTGGGGACTCAGAGTGTGAGGAGAAGAAATGTATCATTTTTAATCATGTGATCCAAGCATGTCTCATTGAAAAGGAAGCATTGTGTGAAGACATGTGGGGTTGAGAATCTAGAAGAAGAATAGTCCAGGTGGAAAAATAGCAAGTAGAAAGCACCTGGTGTAATAAGGCCCTTGCTGGGCCACAAAAGTTCAGGGAGCCAATGAGGGGCTGCAATGGACATAGGAGGACAATTGTAGATGAGACAGGAGAAAGAAAGGCACCCTGGCCCTGAGAGGGTTGAGGACCATGGAAAGGCTGTGAATTGGGGTGGCTGGAGAGCTTTGAGCTGGTAAGGGAAAGGGACTGAGACAGGGAGAGTCCCAGAGAAGCCACCACAGTTGCCTAGTGAGGATGCTACCTACATGAAGCAGGACAGTAAAGGTTGAGGGTGAAATACAGAAAGTCTCCAGGCCCTTCTAAAGGAAGGCTATGCCTTCCCCATGCTCCAGTTTGGATAAGGACAGAAAGAGAAGGTGCCAGGGCATTTGCTCAACACTGCTGGAAATAAGCTGTCATCACTAAGGCAGAGGAGATGACAGGTGGTAGAGCTGACAGATGATGCAAAGGGGTGTTTTTTCTGTTTGCCTGTATGTTTTGGCATGTTAATGCTGATAGGGGATTGATATATATGTCTGAAGTTCAGGTGCGATAGTTAATGACCTTTCTCCCCTTACAACAGTAAGCCAATTGGGGCTTTCACTTCCCTTTTTATCTTCAGTACTTATTAATTTTGACACAGAACTTCCCTCCCCAAAGGCCTGTTTGTCTGTATGATTTCCACCTCCTGTCTGATTAGTAAGTTCTTTGAAAGCTGTGATTCATCTTTATGTAGTAAAAAAGGCAAAGGACTTCACTTTTAAAATTAGCTGGTCACAGCCGTTTCTACAATGTGTGTACGTGTGGGGGTAGTATCTACTGCATCAGTGGGAGGCCTGGGAAAACAGGATAATCTTTTGTTTGGAAAAGCAAGGTGAGAAATTGTTGGGTACAAAGGTTTCTAGGGTTCAAATGGGAAAGAGAGACAGAAATAAAGGAAGGTAAATGGCCACTACAATACAATGGCATAAGTGTTCTATCTTTTCTCTTTCAGTTTGAGTCACAGGCATATTGAAAGTGTCCTGGAATCATGAAAGAGATGGGAAGAAGTTGTTTTTCAAGGCAGGGGCTGTCAAGGGCCTAGGAGCACAGAAGGCAGCTGGTCCAAGGCAGAGCCACCTAAGATGCTTTGATGCTGCCTCATAACCATGCACTAAATATGGTTCTGATGCCTTGTAAGTACTCAGTTATTTGATCTCCACAACAGCCTCACTGATAGGCACTATCCATACTTCCATTTTTCAGATGGGAACTCTGTGGCACAGGGAGGCTGCATGACTGGCTTAGCATCTCCAAGCTCAGAGCAGAGAGCCTTGTGCTAGTACCCAAAGTCATTATGTTTACTCAAAGATGGTGACTGTTAGTCTAGGACAGTCTGGGAAATAGAACTGAGAGATATTTGAATCCACACTCAAGAGACAGAGTGCTGGAGAGAACTGAGAGTGACTGCTAGCATTCACACACATGTGATGGAGAAAAGCCAACTGCCCAGGTCAGAGTAGAGATGGCGCTGCCTCTCTGCTTTGTTCACTCTTCTGTGGGACATTTTCTGGTTACTAAAGAAGACTATGAGCTAGACAATGGTGGTGCACACCTTTAATCTCAGCACTTGGGAGGCAGAGGCAGGCAGATCTCGGTGAGTTCAAGGACAGTCTGTTCTACAAAGTAGATTCCAGGATAGACAGAGCTGTTACATAGAGAAACCCTGTCCCTGTCTGGAAAAACAAAAAGAGAGCGAGGGGTGGGTAGTGTGTGAGCTCAGAAATCTAAAACCTACCAGGACACTCCAGTATAGATTAAGTGTTTGGTTTTTGTTTTGTAAAAACTTTAAAATGTTGGGAAGTGAAGCCAGAGAGATAGCTCAGCAGTTAGGAGCACATACTGCTCTTTCAGAGGACCTGAGTTCATTTCCTAGAACCCACACTGGGTGGCTCACAATAGTCTATAACTAGCTGCAGAGAATCCAGCATTTTCTAGCCTCCAGAGACACGTGGCACACACACACAAGCATGAACACACAGACACATACACAGCATGCATACAGACACACACAAGCATGAACACATACACACATAAGCATAAACACACATACTTACAGGCATGTACATACACACAAGCATGTATACACACACACACAAACATGTACACAGGCACACACACACACCTAAGCATGCACAGACATGCACACACACTCACACAAGAGTGAACACTACACACATTAGCATGAACATATACACACAGAAACATGCACACACACACACACACAACATTATTTTTTAAAAGATAGGAAGTAGTGAGTTAAACCTGCTTAACTGTGCTACTAAGCAGACACAAAGGAAATTGCTCAGACATGTATCATTGCCCCTAGCACCTCACCTCACCCCCCATACCCATAGAAGCAGACACGCTCATTATTCCTGCGTAGGAAAGAGCTGGTACCTAGGGGTTCCGGACAAAGAACACTTAGCTTGCCTTCCCTCCCTTGAACAATTGAGCAGAAGGAAACAGGACATTCAGGCCTGGACTTCCCCACAGGAAACTCTGGCCTCCTGCTTCCCTTCTCCATGGCCCTGGTGGAGTTCCAGGTGAGCTACAGCCTGCTGGATAAGCAGACTCCAAGGAGGGCCAGCGAGCACAGATGGACTTTAAAACAGTTTTAAAAACTTGTTGTATCCTTAAAATATTCTTTCAAATATTTTTATTATTTTATATGTGTGGCATTTTGCCTACATGTGTATCTATGTACCTGGGATGTGCCTGGTGCCTGAGGAGGCCATCAGATCCCCAGGATCTGGAGTTAGAGATGGTTGTGAGGTTAGTTCTGGGAGTCAAACTTAGATCTTCTGGAAGAGCAGCCAGTGCTCTTAACCACTGAGCCATCTTTCCAGCCCCAACTTGTTACAGTTAGAACAGCAATTTTTTAAATTTCCAGTTCATCACTGAAGGGTGCATATTATCCTCAACTTAACTCTGTGCCGAGCTGGGGGAACTAGAAAGTATTGGTTCTTAAATGCCTGGGTCCACCTGAATCACTTTAGCGCTTTCCTGAACCCTGCTCACCACAGCAGGGACACCGATTCTACCTTATGCATGTGCTGTGCTTTTAATTACATCATTGCTTTGGAACATGGTCTTAGTGTGTAGCCCAGGTTAGCTTTGAGCTCTCAATTCTCCTGCCCCTACCTTCCTTGTACTGGCATTAAAAATGTGCATCACTTCTTGATGTAAATGTCCTTTCTATGTGAAGATACCTACCATCACATTGACAAACTGTTCTTGGATTTAGCACTCATTACTAGCTTTTAATTGGCTATGTACATGAAAATGTACAAGACAAAAGTCTAATTCTCTAAGATGATACTTGCAGCTGGGGCTGTATATTCATATACACCATATACAACCATTTAGGGTGCGAAGCAATGCCTTACATCACTCAATGTACAAAACAGATAGAAGTGTCTGGAAGTTCCAAGAGAAGACATCCCGGTGGACAGAAGAGGTGAGATCTGAGTTGGCTGGAGGAGGGAGGCGGGGTTAGACCTACTGACAGGTGAGGCAGAAAACTCCAGGCTTTGCATTTTACATTGCCTAATCTGTAGCCTGCTAGTTACTCTATGAGTACTTCCTAGAGCTCACTGTGCATCCCTTGAACCATTAGAAGCAGGATATTAGTGAAGACCTGAGCCCAGAGAAAGCTATGCCATCAAGTAATCTACGATGATAATGGACTGAACCACTGAACTGAAAGAGAGCCACCCCAATTAAATGCTTCCTTTATAAAAGTTGCCATGGTCATGGTGTCTCTTCATAGCAACAGAATTCTAACTAAAACACTCTCCCTTTTTTTTCCCACAAAGTGACAAGTATGAACAACTTGAAGACTTCCCTAAAAACATAAAAAATACACACAGTTTTTCTCTAAGCTAGCCAAGTGCAAGCAAACCATGGCCTGCAGACCCACTAACAGATTTTATCAATAAAGCTTTATTGGAACACAGCCACATCTATTCTCCTATATATTGGCAATAGTTATCTTTCTACCAGATGTGAAAAGATGAACCATTATGACAGAGGCCATATGTCACACAAAATCTAATTATGATTCAGTCATTTGCAGAAAGTGCTTGTTTCTTCCTGACCCATGCCGTATTCTCTTAACTATTTCATGATAGTTGAGAGATATCAAATAATATCACAAACACCCTTTAGGTCACCAAGTATTGGTCTAACCTTCTCTTTTCTTTTCCTTTCTCTATCCTTCCCCTCCCGGCTTAGATCTCTTTTTCTTTAAACAAATCTAGCCATATTTTAGCAGCAAACAGTACCTGTAACTAAGCCTGATGACCGCCCCCTCTACCCCCCAGGACCCACAATGTGGCATAATGTCCTGTAACCTTTACACAGACACCCCACACACAGGTACATAAACAAACAAATAAATGTATTACTAATGAAATGATTTTTAAAGACATCTAATGTTTCACAACATAGAAGAAGTATTACTAATTCTCAATTTTCACTATCAAGGACCATCAGATTGTTTTCAGGCTTCTGCCTCTATGGATAATGATGCTAAGGGGAGCTGGACGTGATTAAGGAATCCAAGGGGCTAGAGAAACACAGCCTCATTGCAGACATGCAACTCCTACTGTAAACTTCCTGAAGCAGCAGTTTGAGCCAGCTCTGGTTGGAGGGCTAGGAGGAATTAGACTATGAGGAAACAAAGTATGTCTCCAAGTGGCACCTGTGTCCTCATAGTCACCTGGTACTTCCTAGAAGTCTCTAGTGTGTAGAGTTTTTGCTGAGTATGCACTCTGTTACCTAAGCCTCTCCTGTCTTCTAGGAAACTCTCCCAGGGCCAACATCATCACATCCAGACCATGTTTTCTGATACTGGCAGAATAAGAGGCCTCTCGGAACAAAGCAGAGTTATGAAAGGAGTCTTCACAGATACTTATTCCTGACCTCTTTGTGGGTCAGAGTCATAAAACCATAGCTCCTCCCCAGAAGGTGATACATCTGTTTTCCCATAGGAATTCTGGGGACTCAGGTGTGCTCCAATGTCCTAAAGACATGACCATGGTGATGGGAGATGTCATTCTGTAAATATGTTTCTCATACTGGTTAATGAATAAAGCACTGTTGGCCAATAGGAAAGGAAGATAGGAGGGACTAGGAGACAAGGAGGAATCGAGGAAGTAGTAAGGAGGAGTCAACATGGAGAGATTGGAGAGAGCAGAACCACAGGCACCCTCTCTCCGGTAAGATAAGACCACGTGGAAGTACTTAGATTAATAGAAATGGGTTAATAATTAAGACAGAGCTAACCGATATGAAACTAGAAACTGGCCTACAGCATTATATCTAATACAAAGCCTCTGTGTGTTAATTGGGGCTGGCGCGGTAGTAAGACCGGTGGTGGAAAAGCTACTCGTAACACCATGGTACCATCTCTAGGTTATCTATCAGGATTGAGTTCCATCACATTGGCCCTTCTTACCAACCTTCCCAGGGCTCTTGCCAGAGGATAAGACACAGCACATTTCTCAATGATTCATTAACACTTCCCTCCTGTTGCTGACCTCATGTCTGTCATTCCAAAGGTCTTCCTCAGTCTGGCAGTCACGTGCTCCCTTCTTCCTTCTGGCATCCTGTTTGGGAAGATAAATTCATTTCTGAGCCATCAGTCCACCTCTTACTGGGCAAAGAATACCAGCGTGGCCTCACCAGCCCTTCTTCCGGTTGCTGCTCTCATTATGACCTGCTTTCCTAGCTCCAGTGCAAGCCCACAGGGAAAAGAACCTTTTATCTCCAGCACTTTGCCATCTGGAACAGCCTTCCGGAACATTCCTGAAAGCCATAAATCTTTGCAAACTAGGTTTTCCTTTCTGGCTCCTGCCTGTAAACTTGACAACCATGTTGTTGCTAAATTTTAACAAAACAATCATGAATATATATATATTACAAAGAGGCAAACTTCAACAGGAAAGGTGAATTCCTTGGTATTTGTGCTGCCCCCTACTGGATAGAAATCAATAAATATGCTGGCCAGTCTGCTCTTGGTCAAAATGCTTGCGGTTTTAATTTAGGTTGACTTTAAATATCAGTCTTGGAAAGTAACACTCATCTTTGTTATAAAGGCAAAGCACACCACAGTCTATTTCAGGCCTCCTGATATCCATTAAACTGTTCTTGCCCTTTGATCCAGTAATTTGCTTTCCAGAAATCTGCCCTGAAATAAGGAGAAAAGTAAACAAGAGATTACTCTCAGAGACGACTGTATTGTCACTATTCATGGTAGCCAAGAATCAGAATGAAGTTAAATGTTCAGTAAGCAGGTGGTTCAGGATAGCCATAGGCCAGGTTAGCGGATCAGCCACAGGCGATGCAAGCTATTGATGTTGAAGGGTATGAAGAGGTGTTTATGTCATGGCAAGTCAGGCAGACCTGCCACACAACTGTACAGTCTCATCTAAATATGCATATGAATAAGTCTGTAAGCCTCCAATGGTTCCTTTGAATGATTATATTGGTCATTTTATACACTCATATAACTTTGAATTTTTCTGCAAACAAGAAAGTTGCATGGTCGAAGAGCAAGGTTTTAGAACCAAACAACTACAGTTTCCATCTTCACTCTGTCCCAGACAAGTGGCTCAAGCTGTGCAAACAGACCTGCTCCCTCAGCAGTAAGCAACAGTCATAATGGGATCTACATCTCTGTGAGGACCATACACATTGCCCACGTATGTTTACTGCTCTTGGGTTCAGTAATAAGCAATGGTTGTTACTCTAAAAGAAGATAGAGTAGGCAAGTTGTTCCCTCACAACCTAAAACCAAGTCTGCATCCACTCTTCCACAAAATGCAGAGGAGCAGAAATTGTGTGGTTTCTACAAGTTGTCTTGCACGCTTAGGGAAGTCCTTGCTCTCTGCGTTTTTGGCTGCTAAACCAGCCACTTTGCATGACTAGGTCTCCAAGAAATTGAAACCAAATTTCAGAGGCAGGTTTGTGGGCACTACTTCTAGCACTGAAGAAATTACCCCAGTAGCCACAAAGGAGGCCAAGACTTCTTATATATTTTCAAAGTGGGTGGAGTCAACAATAATAAGGCACTTTAGCTAGTATATAATCTTGAATACTATTTATGGAGAGTGAATGAGAACATTCCTTAACTATGAGTCTCACCAGTGAAAATTCATTTCTAAAGTTTGATATGCTCACTAGCAAAATGTCCAATATCTCTCAAAGGTTAAGGTATTCAAAGCACTGAAAAAGACCTCTTTGCAATGAGATTTTTCTGATATAGCATTGGCTGAATGCTGATTAGCATGGAGCTGCCCATGGGGTTCAACTTCAAAAAATAATACATACATAAATACCTTATGGTATGTGTGTACATGCTTCGGAGAGATTACAGACCTGCAAAGCAAGAAAAACAACCCCTGTACAGCAAGTATGCAACAAACTATGTGGTATGAACTCTTATGTAAAAATTCCTACTGACTAAATATTTGAATTTCATACTTTTGGCAGGCACTCCCTTCAAGATTTTGAACTATAGTTTTCTGGGGTTTTTTTTTTTCTTTTCTTTTCTTTTCTTTTTTCTTTTCTTTCTTTCTTTCTTTTTCTTTTTCTTTTTTTTTTGCTTCCTTCTATCTTTTCTTCTTTCCTCCTCATCTTCTGTTCTTTTCATACATTTCCTTCATCCCTTTCTTCCTTCCCTTTTTCTTTCCTTCTCCCTCTCTCCCCTACCTTTCTTCCTTTATTCTTTCCTCTTTCTTCCTGTTTGAACAACTGGGAATGGTGCTCGGACTTAACTTGGTTAATATGAGCCAGCAATAGAGCTGATCATAGGCTGGTCTTGGAAGAATCATGTGGGGATCTTTGCCTTTTATATATTAGCTCTTCACATTAACTTGCAAGTCTTAGTGAGCTCAAAATCCTTTTTTCCTTTGTGTGTGTGTGTGTGTGTGTGTGTGTGTGTGTGTGTGTGTGTTTGTGTGTGTGTGTGTGGCTGACATGGCTCAGTGGGTCAAGGTACATGTCTCTAAGTCTGACAACCTGCCTTGAATCTGGGACCCATGTTGTAGAAGAGAAGCAGCTACTCCTGCAGGTTGTACATTGACCTCCATTTACATAATGAATGCACCTTCCCTCCCCACAATAAACACATAAATGTTAAAGAGGGGGTTCTCTTTCATAAAACAATGCCCTCTATTGAAACAGCATTGTTCTTGTTTTCAACTCAGTAATGCACATCCTGGAATCCATTCATCTGCTCTGAAGGAGTTTTCATCCCTGTGCAGTATGCATGGCCTGGTTGGTATTTAAAAGCACCTGCAAGCTCTTAAACAGAGACGGCATGGGAAAAACAAAGTGGCCAAATTACCTGATCTTGGAGGAAGAGTTTCATGAATTATTTTCTCCACTCCATACTGGTATGGCCATGTTTAGTAAGTGATCGAGAGCGGGGCTTCAAGAAGAGCCCTAAATGGAAAGAGTGGGTGCTGCCTCTAGAGGTTCTTGGGACTAGAGGAAGCACTCCACCCCACTATTCCTTCCAGATCTTCTACTCACCAGGAATTCCATACAGAGGCCAGCTTTGGTATTCTAAGAGGTCTCCATTTAGAGAGGTTTATCAGAGAAATCAAAGCAGGAAGTATTTGGATCCGATAACAGGACTAATTGGCATTCCTCTCATTCTGTAGAGAAACATAGACCAAGGCAGGGGACTGGGGACAGGCCAGGGTGAGGTAACACTGCACACTCTTAAAGCATCCAAGACTTTTGTTTGTTTTTTTAGAGACAAAAGTTTCTCTGTGTAGCCTTGGCTGTCTTGGAACTCATTCGTAAACCAACCAGGTTGGCCTTGAACTCAGAGATCTGCCTACTTCTGTCTCCCGAGTGAAGGGTTTAAAAGTGTATGGCATCATGCCCTGCTTCACTGGAGGTTTTAAAAAGCTATTTCTTTTTATTGGAACCTGGGCTTCTATAGCAGTAGTGTGCTATCATGATACCCGCCCTCTTCTCGTGGGGCAGGACTTTTCCTTTCAACTTCCTCACTCCTCAATTCTGTTTCCTGGTGGGTATTCTTAGATGGAAGAGTTTTACACAAGAGAACGACAATGGAGCTGGCGCTTATGGAAAATGCTCTGTGGAGCAGGAGTGACCATAGGCTCATAGGTTAACTTCTTCATAGCCATTTGGCCAGAGTCTGACTTAGGAGCTTAGTCTGACCACAAGTCCCAGCTTTAGCTCTTTTAAGCCCATTCTCTAGCACTGTAGTAGAATCTTAAAACCACCTTAACCACCCACTGTCACATGTATAGCTCTAGACACAGGTAAGTAGAAATGTTCAATGAGCATCTTCAATTTATAGCTCTCAGGTACCATGCCATATATCCGCAACAGCCATAACTCTTTCTACCTCTGAACCATGGAAGTTTCCAAGTGCGATTTTCCCTTGAGCACCAGAATATTAAAATGGCTCAATTTCTGGAGGCTCTTGAGCAAAACAGCCTGAACAGATTAATTTCTCTTGGTACAACAGGCTCCCTTTGTCAAACTATAAACTGGGTAGCCCAGGGGGCTCAGGTAGCTTGGCGACCACAGTGGATGTGGCATGAAGATGTCGAGTGTCTCTATTCCTATTTGTGACCCAGCCCCAAGGCCTCTCCAAAGACAGTCAGGAGTCCAAATGGTTTGCATTTGTTTATGGGCTAATGTTTCAAGTGAGAATTAGATGCGGGCTGGACAGAATTAAATTTTTCTTTTTTTCCAAGAGAGATAAGCTTGCCTGTTCACCACAGCTGGCTCTAAAGTCCCCAAAGACCTGCCAAGTCTCACTATCCTGCTCTCAGCTCAAGTTCAACTTTGTTCAGAGCAAGAAGTAAAACCAGCTTTTTCCTGCTGGCCTGCTGGAGCTTTGTGGTTGACGTTTTCAATGTGTGGGCCTTAGGTCACACAAGGCATGAAGGCAGGTCCCCTGTCTATTCTTTGTCCTTTCAAAGCAGGGACATAGTTCAAGGCCTGCAAAGAAAGGTATTGGTATAGGGCTTGAAAGCAGACTTGGAAGCTAAAGTGCAGGTACTGCGACCCAGCACCCACTACTAATGTGGTCCTCAATTTCCTGGGGAGAATAATAGTGCCTCTTCTACTGTGGCACACCGTGTTAAATACAAGCACACTCTGTACCACTGTTGTCATTTGAGGCAGGCTAGTAAAGAAAACTAATGTGGCTGCAGGTGTTCCGGTAACGGGGAAGGAGAAACTGTGCTGACCCAGAAAGAACATGCTGGATTTGACTTGGCAGCCTGGGCCCATGGGCAGGCCAGCACACCCTTCCCAAACCCCTCACATGTTCCCAGGGCAGCCCCAAATCCAGACTCTGCAACAGGTTCCAGTATGTAAACACTGACAATAAGTGGGAACATCAAACCCTGGATTGGACTAAACATAGCATGTGAGAAGGGGAATCAAGCCTGATGCTGTGGCTGCTGCCTTGGCTCAGTCACTCCGTCCTTTCACCACCAAGTGTTGGAGATGAGCTCTGTAACCCAAGATAAATAGAGCCTGCTGATAATTCCATCTCTCTTTCCCTTCCAACCTTTGTTTCTTTTCCAGTGTTTTCAAGGTAGAGTTTCTCTGGGTAGCCCTGGCTGTCCAGAAACTTTTTATCCTTCTTCTGCCTTGCTAGTGCTGGAATTAAAGATGTACCACCATGCCTGAATTCCTTTTAGCTATAGCCAAAGTAGGATTTGGTTATTAAAAGGGAAGTGGGGACAGGGATTGATGGCTAAGCTGCTAATGAAGGTAGCAGTGGTCTGGGTCAAGGACATCCCATCCCAAGAAAGATTCATGTTGAGGTGGAGTGGCAGGCATAGTCCTTATGATGGATGTCAGCAGATCTTTGAATCATGAGACCACCCTTCGTTTCTAGTCACCTCTTTAACACAGTAAGAGGCTGAGCTAGGAATTAGGTCCTGACTCCATCCCTTCCTGGCTGTGTGACTTTGGGTAAGAGGCTTACTTCCTCTGTATATCATTTATAGCTGTACAAGTTCATGTGCTTCCAGACAAAAGTTCTTGTAGCGTCAAGTCATTACAGGGGTGGGAATGAACCCGGGAAGCAGAGACAGTCTCCATGTTTTCAGGAACAATACTGAGGAGAGCTTAAAGAGACAGATTTCAGAACTGTGGGTAGGTGACAGAATTTTAGAAAGCTGTGTTAATGTTTGATTGAAAAGGGCCTTCAAGAATTGGCTGTGGTGCAAACTACAGGATAGACCCCCGTCTTTATCTCCAACAAAACATCTAACATAGGGAGTTTGCAAGATGACTCAGTGGATAATGGCACCTGTCACCATTTGATGACCAGAGTTCAATACTGGGAACCACATGATTGGAAGAAGAGAACCAACTACCACAAGCTGTCTTGTGACACAAAATAAATAAATGTAAAGAAAAAAAGTCTACTATATTAGACCCAAAGGGACTGACTATACTTCTCTGCTTCTCTGTTAGTTGAATGCCGCCGTGTGACGGGTTGAACTTAGGGAAAAGTTCTATGTACAAATTCAGACACAATGGCTGGAACATCATCCATCTCAGACTCTGAAGTAGGACTCTTTCCGCTGAGCCTGACTGGGGTTATTTATAGGAGCATAGACGAGGAGTCATTTGTAAGTGTGTGGGTAAGTTACCAGTGGCTACACAACTGAAGACAACGGCCTTCCCTCCTTAAGCAATCACTAATTGTCCATAAATCTTCAGGGAGTCACAGGGCCTTTAGAAGCCTCTCCCTGTTCCATGACAGAATGTTAATAGGCCCAGTCTTGTGCAAGGAATCACAGCTAGAAGTTCAAGAGTGCAACCAACAGCAGCACTCGTCAGCAAGCATAGACATTTAGGAAGCAATTTGATGAGCACACATGTTTTTATTAAAAGATGGGGCCAGCAAGATGGCTGCAGTTCTTAATATTGTTGCTCTGGAGATAAGAATTTAACATGTGAATCTTGGAGGACACCAACATTCAAGCTAGAGCACAGGTAATGTATGTCAGGTCCAAAGGACAAAACCGAGTCACTTCAACATGCACTATAGAAGGATTTCTGGTGGTTAGATAAGAGCCAGCATTCCTTTCCACCAAATGGAGTCATTTCCCTTGCCTCTGGTAGAAGGAACAAGGAACATGTGGCTTTTTACTGACACATACCTGTAGCACCTTTTAGCATAATAAAGCCCACACTGGCCTCCAGGCTCCTTCAGCCCCTGTTTTGGGGTTTCTATTACTGCGGAGACACTGTGACCACAACAGCTCTTACAAAGGAAAAACATGTAATTAGAGCAGCTTACATTTCCATTATCATTATGGCAGGACTAGCAGCATGCAGGCAAACATAGTGCTGGAGCTGAGAGTACTTACATCTTGATCCTTAGGGTGTAGTTTGAGCATAGGAGACTTTAAAGCCCACCCTCACAGTGACACACTTCTTCCTATTAGGAGGTCGCACCTTCTAATAGTACCATTCCCTTTTAGGGAGTCATTTTTCTTCAAACCACCACAAGAATTTTAATCCATTATCATCATGGTGCAATGTGTTAGTGTGCAGGCAGACATGGTGCTGGAGAAGGAACCAAGAGTCTTATATCCTGACCCATAGGCAACAGGAAGTAGTCTGAGACATTGGGCATGGCTTGAGCATATATGAGGCCTCAAAGTCTACCTTCACAGTGACATATTTCCTCCAACAAGGCCATACCTATTCCAACAAAGCCATACCTCCTAATAGTACCATTTCCTATAAGCTTATGGGGGCCAATTGCATTCAAATTACCACAGCCCCTATTCATCTGTACTTGTTCCACACCTCATCCTGTCCCTTCTTACCTCCTCCTCTATCCTAAACTTCCGGGCTGTTCCAGTTGCTTTCCGCCCCACAGCTACTCATTCTCCTTATAATCTGCATGATTTTTCCATATCCAGCTTCCTCAGCTCTGGCCATGTCTAGTCTGCTTCTTTTTCTCTGTGTTCTAGACTCTTCTAGATGCCCCTAGCTGCTCTCTCTCCTCTTGCCCAAACCATGGAGCAGCCATTCTGGTGGTTTCTTTACTGCCCCCTTAATTACAGTGCACTTCAATATTACTGAGAAAAGTCATGTTTTTTAAATCAGTCTTTCTTAAATCAACAGATGAGGTGCCAGTGGCTGGAGAAGAGAATTCTACACAATACAGTGAGATATTGTTTAAATGATGCAGCAGTTTCCATACTCAGGTTGCTGCAGAAGGTTAAATAAGGTAAGCTACTCATACTTTTACAGATGTTCACTATGCAGTGCAATGTGCCAAAGATACATTAATGGACCAAACCACCAGTCCAGTGAGTAAGAAGAATAACAAGAAAGTGATGAGTTGGTTTCTGCAGTTATGATTGCTGGGTAGCATGATGGAGCATGGCTAGTGAAAACACATCTGTGGTGGGCAAGTAGACTCTACCCAGGGACTAGATCGTAAATATTTGTGTTCATAACAGCTGTGTATTTCTAACATCTTAGAAAAATATACTTCTCCATGGGTGATAATGAAATGTATTTATTCAACAAACACTCCTTTAGTCCCTACTAGGTATTACCTGAAGTGTCTCAGAGAGCAAAACAGAAAAATTCTTGATCCATATAGTCTAATTTTGTAAATACATGTGTTTAAAAATAGAATCTATATTAAATAAACCATGTGGGTGGCTGGGGCAAACTGCATGATACAAGATATGAATGGACTGGGCCATGCCACCCCCCCTCCCCAGGGAAGGGCTACGTGGATTGCAGCTCTCTCCAAGAACTGAGATCTATTTTTCCTTTTCCCTCTCTCCTTCCCTCCCTCCCACCACCCTTCCCTCTCTTCCTCCCTTCCTTCGTCCCTCTTTCCTCCCTTCCTTCCTTCCTTCCTTCCTTCTTTCCAGGTGCACAAACTTCGGTTCACATTTCCAGTCTTCTATTTATTTCTTCAACAAAATAAAAGTATTTCCTTCTCAAATTTATGGGAACCCATTGATGGTAGAATCACTGAGGCAAAGCTTCACAAACCAAGGACACTTTGTATAAACAAGAATAAAGAAATGCTTTTATGTTTGCTTATGGTACAGTTGGCTGAGCAGATACTGCCCAGTGGAGGACCTAGGTTTTTGAAACTGTTAACTGCTATAACTGTCCCATCAAAGCACTGCTATAAGTAGCCTGCCTTGTATTCAAAATCAGTACCACACCCTGGAGAATAACCTGCAGATCAGCACTGTCCATTAGAGGAACAATGTAAACATGTCATAGCATGAAGCTGCTATTCCTGGGCCTGACACACACACACACACACACACACACACACACACACACCAGCAGCATTTCATTTTTATATACATGAAAACAGCATCCATTTAAAATGAGCTGACTGGGGCTGGAGAAATGGCCCAGTGGTTAAGAGCACTTGCTGCTCTTTCAGAAGACCCAGGTTCAGTTCCCAGCCCCCATCAAGTGGCTCACAACTACCTGCAACTCCAGCTGCAGGGGATCCGATGACTTTTTCAGGCCTCCAAGGACACCATACACATGTGTGGTGCACATATATACATGTAGGCACTTACATGTACACATAAAAAGTCCTTAAAATGTACTGATTGGTATGTCCTGAGTTTTGTACATAAAAACTTCTGAAGACCAACAGCCAAGGTTCAGAGACTTTTGTTACCCCATCACTACCACCATCAAACATTCTATGCCTCTGCCATCCCCCTTCCTGCCCCCACTCCTCACACCAACCCATCCTGTTAAGCTTTCTGTCAATACCGGGTGCTTTTCACTTCCTAGAACTTTAAATTGAGTAGTATAGTATGCACTCTTTTGTGTCTGCCTTCTTTCACCATGTATGACTTTGGGATTCATTTATGTTGCTGTATCAAGTTCATTACTTTTTACGACCAAGTTGAATATTATTCTATGAATTCACTTAACTAGTTTACCAGTTGATAGACATTTGATATAGAACCTAGTTCACTGTTTCGGGCTTGTGTGAACCAAACTGCTACAAACATTAACAGACTTTTATAACCCTGAGTAAATACCTGGGAGACAAATGGCAAGATGTTTAGCGAGAGTCTGGGGAGCATGGGTGATCACTAGGTACTTATTTGACACTCTTGAAGAATTTGCACACCAGTTTGTCTGCATCTTCACCAAAATCTACAAAAACTTGTGGCATTCTCATAATGCAGAATGTGCTTAATTCATCTATAATGGGCCTTCAAGCAACAGTCCGAGACTGCCTCCATTTTTATATGAGGAGGAAACATTGCATGTTTTCAATGTGCTTATTTGCACAGATTTAACAGTCCTATTCTAAAAGGTAGAGGCTGGGATCATACCAAGAAACCAGATCAAAGACCAAGGCAGGAAAGGAGACAGCAGCAGTTCTAGAGACATCTAGGGTGGGAATTCCTGGCAGAAAGTGTGGTGGGTGGTTACCCCAACTGGGGTCTAAGGCGGTGATATGCAGTAGGCAGGGCATGGTACTAAGGAAAATCCACCCTGTGCCTGCAGGATTCTCCACAGACATTCCATGGACTAGTTTCCCACATTCTGGGTTATCATAAAAAAGCTTCATCTCCTAGGTTCAGACACAATCAGGTCCTGGGCTTGCAGGGACTCAAACCCACTTAACACTGGCGCATGTTCGAGAACCTTGGTGTCTGGCCACTTCCTATTTTCCAACCTGCACAACCATAGAACATATGCAATTCTGCCATTTGAGGCCGGCATTTTCCATCCGTTATGTGGCTTGCGTGCCTTGGTAGCTAACCTGAGAAAATACCTCTGTAGGACTATGTTCATTCAACAGGAGCCCGAGCTTCCCGAGTTTCTCTGATAGAATAAATCGCTTTTTAGCTGGGTTGCGTCTTGCCTAACACCCCTTGCTTTGTCGGTGAAGAGTTTCCTCCTTGTTATTACTAAATGATGATTGTTATCTATTGTCCCCTTGTTTTTTACTTCAGACTTGTTCATAGTCCCTTCCTCACATAAGTTCTTTCTGCTCCATTATTCCTGTTTTCTCACTGTAAACCTGGATAAGCAAAGTGAGAACTAACCACGCCACAGCTCGTATGCTTACTGTCTTGATATTTCCTGTGCAAAAAAAAACTTGGTTCACTAGATTGGAATTCAGCTTCACTCAAGTTCTCCAGGCACCAGCAGAATGCAGTTAGACTCTGTCCTACATATAACATGGATGTGCTGTAGCCCAGTTCCCAAGAATGTCCTCGGTCCCCTTTGAAATTTCATGAACACATTCTTTAATGCTTACATTTCTTTTGGCACTCTGGTTTCCCCCAAATCCCACATGAATGGTTCATTCATTTATGCTTGTAGCATTTTAGGACGTCTGTAGCTTTTAGTTCCAAAATCTTTCCCATTCCTCCTACAAATCAGTTCCAAAGACCAATGACCCATGTGATCAGCTTCCTCACAGTAATTGTCCCACTCTTTAGTGCCAATTTTCTCTTTCTTTAAAAAAAATGATTTATTTAGTTATTTATTATGTGTACAGTATTCTGCCAGCATGTGTCCCTGCAAGCTAGAAGAGGGCACCAACTCTCATTGCAGGTGGTTATGAGACACCATGTGGGTAATAGGAATTGAACTCAGAACTTCTAGAAGAGCAGTCAGTGCTTTTAACTGCTGAACCATCTCTCCAGCCCTGGTGCCAATTTTCTACATTAGTTACTTTTCTTGTTTCTGTGACAAAATACCTGACAACAGTAACAGAAAGAAGGGAAGATTTGTTTTGGCTTCCATTTTAAGGCTACAGTCCATCAGAGGCTGAAAGACTACTAGAAAGGAGTGTGAGGAGGCTGGTCACATTGTATCCACAGTCAGGAAGCAGAAAGAGATAAATGCTAATACTCAGCCCTCTTCTTTTCTTCTTTTTATTTAGTGGGGACTCTAGCTCATGGGATGGTCCTATTCACATTCAAAGTGGATCCCTTGTCAGTTAAATCTCGCACAGACACAAGTATGTCTCCTAGGTGATTCCAAATCTAATCATGTTGACAATGAAGATTAGTCACAAGCTACTTGAATCCAAAAACTAGAATAAGAGCTTTAAATAAATGTTTTATGTCTCATCTTTATGACAACCCTGTTTTCTGCATTTCACCAGTTAGGAAGCTAGGATACAGAGACATTTGGTCACTTGTTCAAGGTCATATAGCTTGACATAGCTTGTATTGGGAGTTTCACTTTCGAAGAAAATAATCAGGGATTTTGATGGGTAGAGATGAGCACACGAGACCTAGAAGTGAATCTAACACAGGCTCAGCAACTAGAACTTTTATTTGAACATTTCATATAGTGTGTTGGTTTCAGTGAGAATAGCTCCTATAGGTTAACATGTTGGAATGCTTGGTCTCCAGTTGGTGGAACTGTTTGGTAAGGGTTGAGAGGTATGGCCTTGTTGGGGAATGTGTCACTGGAGGAGGAGGAGCTTTCTCTGATTTTAGCTTGTGAGTCAGGTGAAAGCTCTCAGATGCTGCTTTAGCACCATGCCTGCCTGCTTGCTGTCTTGCTGCCTGCCATGATGGTCATGGACTCACCCTCTAAAGTTGCAAGCAAGCAAGCCCCAAATCAAATGGTTTTTTTTTTTTTTTTTTTTTTTTTTTAAGTAAGTTTTCTTGGCCATGGTGTCTCCTCACAGCAATAGAACAGTAACAAAGACAGTCAGCTTAAACTTTTATTTTGACCTTTTCTCGGCTTTTTGATTGAGGTCAAGTATAAATATTTTGCATATATTAACTTATCCTCCATAAACTAGCATACTTGTTTTATAAAGAAAATATTTAAAAATGTCCCCTATCTTGACTGGAGTGATGACTGGTGGTTAAAAGTGTGTATGCTCTCCCAAAGGACTTAACTGCAGGTACCTGTACTCGCATCAGATAGCTCACAGCTGCCTATAACTCCAGCTTCAAGGGACTTGAGACCCTCTTCTGGCCTCATTCACAGCCACATTCACAGGTGCACAAATACTCAGAAACATACACACAAAATAATGAAAAATAATAAATGAATTAGAAATCACCTGTTCATACAACTTATCAACTTAAGTCTGTCTGTGTTTATCTGTTGCATAACTGAAGTTTCCTGGCTGAGAATCTTCCTCCAAGTCTTGTGTTTGCTGTTAAATGTTGCCAACTTTGTTTGAGGGTGATAGAAAATCTGTAACAAGGTCCCTCAGTGTACATCCATTTGCAAAGCACAGCCCTGTAGGAAGACAAAGCTGCAACCATGTGGAGCTAGGACTGAAGATGAGCAGCCCACTTAGCTCTGTGACAGCATGTGAATTCCTTGATTTTGACAAACCTCAGTTTCCCAGTCTGTAAATGGGAAACATTTTACTTGGTTTAGTACAAGGAAGAATAGGTCAAAATGTGAGGGCAAAGAGAATTAGAACATAGGATTTTGAAGAGCGATATTTCCCAGCTGGTCTTACCAACCCACAGTAGCCTCACAGGAGAATCTAGCAGCTGTAAATCCTCTGCAAAGAGGGTGGCAGTTAAGCTGTAGCCACTCTTGTCACTTAAGATGGCATCAAGTTAAAGTGTCATCTAAATGTGATCATCTTGTCCTCTGCCTGGGCACCACTATATCAAAGATTAAAAAGAAAGAGGCAGAGTGGCTGGATAAAAGACTAACTCAAACAAACAAACAACAACAATAGTGCTCCTATATACAGGTGACAAACAGACTGAGAAAGAAATCAGGAAAACAATACCTTTCACAACACAACCAAGCATGAAAGACTGCATGATAAAATCTTCAAGTCTTCATAGAAAGAATTTGAAGAAGCTATCAGAAAATCTTCCATGCTATGAATCAGTAGGAGTAACACAGTAAAGATAACCATCTTACCAAAAGCAATCTACAGATTCAATGCAATCCCATCAAAATCCAACATAATTCTTTACAAACTTTGAAAGGACAATTCTCAACTTCATATGGAAAAACAAAAAACCCAGGATAGCTAAAACAATCCTAAATAATAAAAGAACTGCTAGAAGTGTCACCATCCCGATTTCAAGTTATACTTCAGAACTATAGTAATAAAAATTGCGTGGTATTGGCATAAACACAGACACATTGATCAGTCGAATTGAATCAAAGACCCAGACATAAATCTAAATACATACAGACACTGATTTTCTATAAAGAAGTCAGAAATACACACTAGAAAAAATACAGCATCTTCAATAAATGGTGCTGGTCAAACTGGATGTTTGCATATGGTAGAATGAAAATAGATCCATACTTATAACCCCTGCACAAAATTCAAGTCTAAGTGAATCAAAGACCTCAACATAAAAGCAGATACACTGATTCTGATATAAGAGAAAGTGGGGGAATAGCTTTGAACACATTAGCACAGGACTTTCTGAACAGAACATCAACAGAACAACATCAACAGGTACTTAGATGGACAATTAGTAAACAGGACCTCATGAAACTGAAAAGCTTCTGTAAGGCAAAGAACATTGTCAATCAGACAAAGCAGCAGCCTATAGAATGGGAAAAGATTTTTTTATCAACTCCACATCTGATAGAGGGCTAATATCCAAAATATATAAAGAACTCAAGAAACCAGATATTAAAAAAAACAATTAATCTAATTAAAAATGACGTATGACATATGGATCTAAACAGAGAATTATCAATAGAAGAATCTTAATGGCTGAGAAACACTTAAAAGATGTTTAATATTCATAACCATCAGGGAAACATAAATTAACCACTTTGAGATTTTATTTTACCCTTGTCAGAATGGCTAATATTAATAGCACAAGTGACAGCTCATGCTGGCAAGGTTGAGAAGCAAGGGGAACACTCCTCCATTGCTGGTAGGAGTGCAAACTTGTACAACCACTTTGGAAATCAATATGTTGGTTTCTCAGGAAATTAGGAATCAATCTACCTCAAGACCAGCTATACCACTTGTATGGGGAAAAAAATCTAGTAGAGAGAAAGAGAGAGACAGAGAGACAGAGAAAGGAAGGCAGATTTGTAGAAAAGAGCTGACAAAAACATATCCTTCAGAATGAGCTCAAATTCCCATTAGAAGAGAGAGAATCCTATGGTCAAGGTGTGTGTGTGTGTGTGTGTGTGTGTGTGTGTGTGTGTGTGTGCGTGTGCCTTGAATTGGAGAGTATTTGAAAGGACAGAGTGTTATTCCACAAACAATGTGGTGGGGCCTTGAAGGGATAATGGCCTTCCTTTCAAATCTATGGAACAAAAAAGGCTTCTTACTCTTAAATGTTTTCGGCCAGTGGGACAAGCTTCACAGCCTGTGATGTAGCCTGATCTGTTGTAGATGCCAGAAGTTACAATGCAGTGAGGTACTGGTAAGGGATGGGGCCATGATTCTAAGTTTCCTTGGTCCTGAATAGCAGGGAGGAGATGGCCTGGGTGTTCTAGTAGTCACAGTGGGTACCTATAAGTTCTTTGTCCTAAGAGATCAGTACAGGGGGCATGGCTTGATTTCTGGGAGAGGGAAAGTGGCAGCTACACATTCTGTTCTCCCAGGAGAGTCTAGTTATCTTCCCCAAGTCATTTATTTCCCAATCAAAGCCCTCATCTCCATTTTCCTCCTATTAAGATGGTATGTAAGGTCTATGGTCATTACTTTATTCAACAGCTCAATTAGGTCACAGGGTATAGGTTTTGTTTTAACTGAACATTATTTATGGGTGAGACTGTGAGATGTTTTCAGATGGGATCAACACTTCACTGGTGTAAGAAAGAAATGTTAGAATCCAGTTTCTGCTCAGGTCTGTCACAGATGCTGACAGGCTTCCTTCTGGGACATTGTGAGCTGACAGCCTTGCCAGTTTCAACTCACTTGGGAAGTGAGTCTACATCAGAAGATGCCACATTCTGTTCCCTACCTATGGGGAGCAGATGAAGTCCTGACTAATGTATATTGTTGACATGAGCACAACCATGCAAAGGATGCCAGTGCCTCAGACCCATGGGAACAGAAAACCTTCCCTGAGTCGGGATGTTATAGAATAATATTTTTGTACACTGTGAAGATGGGTCTTTGCCAAGGTATCTTCCCATCGGCTTAATAAAAGAGCTGATTGGCTAGTAGCTAGGCAGGAGGTATAGGCAGGGCAGCCAGACAGAGGACACTGGAAGGAAGGAGGGTGTAGTCTCAGGAGTTGTGAGAGATGTACAGAGAAGCAAGAAGAACGTGCCATGTTGAGAGAAGGTTCAGTCAAGTGGCAGAGGGTAGATAAGAAATATGGGTAAAATGTAAGAGCTGGTAACCAGTCTTAGCTATTAATGGAGAATTTATGGTTAATACTAAGTCTCTGAATGGTTATTTGGAACTGGCTGGTAGAACATAAAAGTCAACGTACATCAGGCTGAGAGGAATGGCCTTACCTTGGTCTCAGTATGGATCTTGAGATCTTTAGCAGAACCTTGTGTGCAGGAAGGATGAACTGCAGCTTCTTCTTGGATGACTGCAAGCTAAGACTATTCCCCTACAGAGACCTTACACAGATCAGCTAACTGCCTCCTCCCTTATGGTGTTGTGTTAGTTAGGGTCTCTATTGTTGTGACAAAACACCATGACCAAAAAGCAAGTTGGGAAGGAAGGTGTTTATTTGGTTTACACTTCAGCATTGCTGTTCATCACTGAAGGAAGTCACAACAGGAACTCAAATAGAGCAGGATCCTGGAGGCAGAGGCTGATGCAGAGGCCATGGAGGGATGCTGCTCACTGGCTTGCTTCACATGGCTTGCTCAACTTGCTTTCTTACAGAACTCAGAAACAGGGATAGCACCACCCACCATGGGCTGGGCCCTCCCCCAGTGATCACTAAATGAGAAAATGCCTTATAGCTGGAACTCATCGAAGCATTTTCTCAGCTGAGGTTCCTTTCTCTAATGACTCTAGCCATGTGAAGTTGACACACAAAACCAGCCAGTACAGGTGTATATAACAAACGTGCTGCAAAGTTAAGTCTGGTAAGTTTCCAGGCTGCCTTGGATCCACTCCATCCTAGCTTTTCTGTGTGTGTGTGTGTGTGTGTGTGTGTGTGTCTGTGTGTGTGTGTGTGTGTGTTTGTGTGTGTTTTCGTTCCTGTCACCCCAGTTAGGTCAGCCCTTAAACTACAGTTTTGTAGGCCAGAGGCGGGGAAGCTCTCGATGTGCAGATCCATAGCCCTGAAAGGAATGAAGAGAGACTCCCTTCTTTGCCATTTCCCTTTAGAGACCCCACCATGCTGCCTCTCTGGTGCTAGGGCTCAACTCTCCCCAGATCTCCTACTATGCTGTTCTGTTCACACTACTATCCTTTGTCTGTTCACACACTAATAACTTATCTAATTAACTCCTTAGTACCCAGTAATCTATCCCTGGGTCATTTTGAACAATTCACCACTTCCAAACCTAGCAGTTAGGTAGACTCAAGAAAGTATATTGCCCTCCATGACATGGGTTTCAAAACAAGAAGTGAAAGAGGGGTGAGCTCCTCCCCCCCCCCAGTGTTTGAGCTGAGATTCTGACTTTCCATGGAGCTGACCAGCTTTCCTCTCACTGTTTTGAATATGTGATGTGTCCTCCCAAATTCACATTGAACACTAGACTTCGTTGAGAAATATTTGTTTCCTTCACTGTGTGAAGACGTGTCACTGTAGTTGGTTTCATAAAGAGCTAAATGGCCAATAGCTAGGCAGGAGAGAATAGGTGGGACTTCCAGACAAAAGAAGGAACTCTGAGAAGAAGAGAGACAGGGAGACAGAAGCAAGACACTGAAGAAGTTGGCCACATGGTACAGAGGAGAGGTAACCAAGCCATGTGGCAGAATGTATATGAATAAAAGCAGGTTAATTTAAGTTATACAAGCCAGTTGGGAAGAAGCCTAAGCTAAGCCCAAGCCTCCATAATTAATAATAAATCTCCGTGTCGTTATTTGTGAGCTGACAGCCCAAAGGAAAGTTCTGTTACAAAGCCTTAAGGGCTAGAATCTTTCAGGACTAGTTGACCATGAGGGGCCCACCCTCATGAATGGACCTAGAGGGAATAATTTCTTCTCCAGGAGGATGCAGCAAAGTGCCATCCTGGAATCTCAGATAAACCTATATCAGACACCAAGACTACTGATGCCTTGATCTTAGACTTTCTGGCCTCCAGAACCATAAGGAAATAGATTTCAGTTATTAAAACACCACACAGTCTCATATGGGCACAGTCAGACCACAGAGCATGAGAGACTGGAACCCATGCAGTGAGGAGGACCACACCTTCATGGGGACTGTGTAGGTACACATGCCTCCTCTCTAAACCTAAACCTCTTGTCAGGACCCCAAAGATGAACTTAGGGAGGTATTGCTTGATCTTTTTGTTTGCTCCTTGTTCCAGTCTGAACACATTGAATAACTCCCCTTCCCTGTTTTCACTACTGTTTGTGTAATTGGCCTGTGGAGGATGGGTGGCCAAAGCTAGCTTGTTAGGGCCACCAGAGTCCAGGTTCTGATCCTAACGACTCTACTAATCCAGGCTCAGGTCTGTAAGCCCAGCACTATGGGAGCTAAACAGGGAGAACACTGTTGAGTTTGAGGCTAACCTCTACTGTATAGTGGGTTCAAGGTCACCCTAAGGCACAGTGTGAGGCCCTGTATTTAAAAAAAAAATCCATAAAGTAAATTACTTAGCATCATGTATCTTGTTATAGTAAGAAAAATGGACCAAGACACCTGGTTCTCCCATTTGAAGATGCTAAATTGAATGAACATCTGAATTTTCTATAACAATAGATTATGGAACTGCTCAGTTTCCATATTTACATAAAGCAATTTCTCAAAATAAACCTTTCACCTGTGTCCTTACCATCCTGGCACTTGGTCTGGTGTAATGCTGGGTCTGGAGAGATGTCTCGGGGCTTTTCCAGAGGACCCAAGTTCAATTCCCAGATCCCACACAGTGACTCACAACCATTTGGATCAGACACCCTTTTCTGGCTTCCTCTGGCACGAGGAATATACATGGTGCACAGACATACATGCAGGCAAAACACCCACACACAGAAAATAAAGTAGTTTAAAATAAATAATTTCACTTGATATGTTTCAGAGAGAGGCAAATTCCTTTCTCTACTACCATGTTATGTCTCCTGTCATCCACAGCAGTTACAGAGCTCTTCTGAATGCTCTTCTAAGCAGTCACAGGACAAAGTGATTCACCTCATTAATTCTTTGAGAAGTTCATAATCTGTACAATGTATTTGGATCATATTCTCCTGGTGCTCTGAAACCCATGAAAAGGACCATGACACATGACACGCAGTACAGGCTTCTGATGCCATTGCCTAAGTAACTGTAAGACTGAGTCACCATACTGAGAGGGATGTTTCCAGCACAAATGGAGTCATAAAACTGCTAACCCAAGATGAAGCAGGAGAATTAATCCTGCAGGCTTAAACAAAGTGATGAAGAATGGTCACAATTTTTATGGCCTGTGTTTGGAACAATTGTTTCTACTTTAATGTTATACTTTTTGATATAAGGAGTGTTAGTCCTCCCCCCTTCTTTTCTTAAATGCTGTAACTTATGTGTTTATAAACAAAAGGGGCAGATTCATGTTTTCCTCCTATACCGTGCCTCCAGAACTCAGACACTTACTGTGACATCTTGTTTCCACAGCAATTCGTACAAGTTCTGTAAGAATTTGTTCTCTGGCAACAGAGCGTATCTGGAAACACTGGGACTATTGTGAGCTCCTAGTAAGCTGTGGTATTTGAGAATGATGCACAGGGAGTCAAATTTATGAAGCTAAGTTTGTCTTTATGGAGCTAGAGCTTATGGAGTCCTCTTGAAAAGTGGCCTAGTTCCTGGATTACAGGGCTCTCTGCCTTCCAGATGAGTGATAAAGGGAGCTGTTTATGATAGTCTGTGGCTTCTGGGGGAAGGAGAATTAGTAAGGTGTGACCCTGGTGCCCCCACACCCAAGAGTACCTGGAAAGCACAAAGTGGACTTAGTGAGTTAATTTTTAAAAAGGATACAAAGTTGGTAAGGGATGGGAAAGGGGACAGATCTGGGAAGAGTAAGGGGGAGGAGTGGGTGGGAGTTGAATGTGATCAAACTATATTGTGTACTTGTATGAAAGTCTCAAAAAATTAAAGTATTATAGATTTTAAATGATCATTTTCTGACAGTCTTAGCAGGATTACAATATGAATACCTATACATCCTAATCTATACCCTCATATGCATTCTATGTCTCATATATGTGTATACATATATATGTTTGTGCACACACACATTACATATATACAGCTTATATTTTTGTTTAAATGTTTGTTTTGTGTTTTAGACAGGTGTTGCTGTATAGCATAGACTGGCCTCAAGCTCAGAATCTTCCTACTTCAGCCTCCCAAGCTCTGGAATTACAGGTGTATTCTACCTAACCTGGTTCTAAGTTTAAGATACTCTCAGGACTTCAAATATGATGGTTAATCTTAACTGTCAACTTGAGATTTAGTGAAAACAGACTTCTAGGTATGTCTGTGAAATAACTTCTAGATTGGCTTCACTGAGGTGAAAGATCCACACTCAATGTGGGTGACATCGTTCTATAGGCCGAAGTCCTGTACTGAGTGTGTGTGTGTGTGTGTGTGTGTGTGTGTGTGTGTGTGTGTGTGTGTGTGAATGTAGCTGAACACCAGCATCTATGCTTTCTGCTCACGGATCATGGACACAGTGTGACCAAAACTGAATACTTGTGTTGTGAGGTAAACAAACATTTAAGATGATTTGTCATAGAAATCAGAAAAGTATCTACTACCTGAATAAAAGACCAATTCACCCACATCTCTGGGTTCAACTTAATCCTGATGGCTAGTTATATTCTAGGCTTCCTGATCTCAAAAGCATTTTTTAAAGTCTGATCTGAAATTCCTTTAAAAAGTTTCAGTTAAGGCAAACTTCAAAGGCTTATGAGATCAATTACCTTTTTTTTTTTTTTTGCTCCATTTATACAAATGTTCAGGCTAAATTTAACGAGGCTGTAGAATTCCTTTGTAAGAAAGAGTAATCTAACTTTAATTGTCTTTGATCAGAATGGGAGCAATTATGAACCAAAATGTTATGTTTGGTGGAAAACTACAACCCACCCTTGTGGGTTATTAGATCCTAAGCCATAGTCATGATCTTTAAGCTATGTTTCCCTCTTTGTAAACTAGATATTTCCATCCTTTAACTGTCTTAAGAGCAGAGCAGACCTCAACAATAATAAAACCATCTGTGGGAACTTTGCTACAGGGGAAGACTAACTTGTGTCAGTGGACACAAGAAGGTGACACTGCAGAAGAAATCATATGCACAGACGTTGTCACAAACTATCCTGTCTGCCCTCTCATTTCTTAATGCTTACTCATCTTCCCTTAAGTCATTTGATTGTCTATAAGCATCCCGTACTGCTCTCATTTTGCTAGCACAATGCTATATAAGATCCACTTCTAACCACTTCCTTGGGTCACATTTTCCCATGAACATCCACCTAAATGAAAGAAAAGCTTACCAATCTACGTGTGTGTGTGTGTGTGTGTGTGTGTGTGTGTGTGTGTGTGCACATGCACAAGAATACATGCACTCGTGTACATGCGAGTATGGAGGCTAGAGGACAGCCTCAGCTGTTGTTCCTCAGAAACCCTCCATTGTATTTATTGTGAAGGGTTTCCCAGTGGCCTGAGGTTTACTGAATTGGCTGGGTCAGCTGGCTAGAGGCCCTAGGGATGTACTTTCCTCTACTTCCTGTTTTGGGATTATAAGTGTATGCCATAGCACTTTGCTTTTTCCCATGAGTTTTGGAAACTCATTTCCTCACATTTGCCTAGCAAGGATTTTACTAACTCAGTTTGGCCTCAGCCCAGCAACCTGAGTTTTGCCACTTTCATTTGAAGTCTTCTAAATACTGAATGAAAAAGCTAGAGGGAAGCCATTTTCTCTCCTTAGGGTAAGTGAATCTGTGTATACCACAGGTGGTATCCATAGTGTAATAATTCTTTTTTTGTGCAGTGGTCTCAGCCAAGAGGCACAGAATTAGAAGTGACTAAGTAAACATGAAAGGAATTATTTGTTCCACCCTCTTTGGCTTGACTGGGAGATTTCACATCATTGCACTTCCTTTCACTGGCATTTGGAGGAGTCTGCCAGATGCCATAAGCTGGCTTTAGTTTCATTACCCCCAGCTAGACAAAGTTTGAACAAACACTTACCCTGGCATTTAATTGAGTCCTTAAGAATGGTTTAGATTTTTAAAATAGCTGTGACCTTTCTGGGAGATATTTGGCAGTTGGCTCAAGAGTTTAGCAATTTTGGAATGATATAATGGAGCTTCTGCTGGGAAATTACCTTGTGGGCATGTTGGGAGCGTGAGGGGTGCATATGGAAGATACCAAAGGGATGCAGCCAGTCTAAAGAAGGGTATGGGTTCTTCTACAAGATCAATGATCCACCAAGGCCTCTAAACAAGTGGAATTGGAGCAATAAGAGGCTACAAAGGGAAGAGAGGGAGACGGACGGGGGCTTCAGAAATAGATGGCTCAAATTCAATGCTGAATTCTTCCCCAATTTCAGCAAACAAAATTTGTGTGTGCATGTGTGTGAATGGAATGTGGGGAAGACAGGAAAGATTCAGTCAGAAATGAATCACAGGTTATATATGATGGTGGTCTGTACATGGATGTATGCATGCATGTACATGTTATCATTGCCCACTAAAGATACTATTTAAGGGTTAAAACTGACAGCACCTATAATTTGCTTTAAGTAGACCAGAAAAGAAAACATGCTGTGTGTTGGTGGAGGGGAGAACACAGATTAAGCAAGGGCAGAAAAATGTTGAGCATTGTTAAAGTGAATGCTGGCTTCATGGAGGCTCATGATACTGTTCTAATATTGTGTGTTCAAGATTGTAAATAACAAAAGGCAAAACAAACCACACAGGCTGCTGCTGCTGGTAGGCTCATCCTCCAATGAAAAATGGGACAAATAATTTGAAAGGTTACATCAAGACTAATAAACGATGTATTTACCTTGAAGGAAGGAAGGGAAGAATGGAGGAAGAAAAAAAAATGGAAGAGAGGGAGGGAAGGAGGGAGGGAGAGAGGAAGGGAGGGAGGAAGGGAGGGAGGAAAGTAGGTCAGCGGTTTTAAAAGTCTCATTTGACTCACAGAAAATCTTCCTGAAGACTTTGGAAATACACAGTGCCAAGCCATGAGAAACAATCTTAAATTCCACCAAAAATGAATTTAACTTCCAGTGAAGGGACATTTCAGTGTGTTATATCAACATGGAAAACAATGTTGGAAATTATCATAAAAATGTATCCAAAAATCACAAAGCAATCAGATTACTATAATCAAAATTAAGAGAATGAAAATATTACATTTCAAAACTCTGCAATATCTTTCTCTAAATAATGAAATAAATAAGAATAACTCAATATTCTTAGTGTTTAATATCATTGTACAAATTTAAAAGGCACTAGTTTTTCCCCTAGAAATTTTGTTTATTTTTATTTATTCCCTAGACTCTTCTATTTCTGTGATAGCACATCTCAAAGTAAAGTGTATGCTGTGATTCTGATGGTTGATATCCTCAACTTTACAGGCTCTGGAGTCACCCAGGAATAAGCCTCTGGGCATGCTTGTGAGGAATTCTCTATGACAGGCTAAGTGAAGACCCCCCCCACACACACACAACTATATGCAGCACCATCCCAGGGACTGGAATCTCCAACTTAACAAAGAAAACCAGCTGAGAATTAGCATTCATGTATCTCTGCTTCCTGACTGTGAATGTGGTGTCACAAGCTCCTGCCTTGACTGCCCTCACAGAATGGCCTACACTCTCAACTGTAAAGACAAATACATACTCTTGTCCCTTAAATTGCTTTTGGCTTATGTTTTGTTGCAGCAATGAGACAAGTAACTGGTACAATGTTCAGTGTAGCTTTTTACATGCACAGATGTTACCACACCCCAGAGTGAGATGCAGTTGCAGAGCACTGGATACATCGGGGGTGTATTCACACCTCTTCCCTATTGGCTCCCACTGGTGCTACCCCCAAACCCCACTTCCAACCCCAAACCCTCAACCCCAACCCCTACCACCCCCTTACAAATAGTCACAATTTTAGCATGTACAAATATTCAAATGTAATTATACAATGTATATCCTTTTGTTTGTGTTTTTTATAACCCAATACAATATCAGATTCATCTATATTCTTGTATGTGTGGATTTTTTCTATGAACTTTGTAAAATTCCACTATAAAAGTACACAATCGTTTATTTATCTATTATCTCCTTGCTAGGACATTTGTACTATTTCAAGTTACTGACCATTAGCAATAATTCTATAAACTTTTTTTTTTTTTCTTTGCTTAAATCTTTTTTTGTGGATATTTCTATTTAGCTCTTCTGGTTTATACCCAGTAGTTAAATAGCTGACTAGCTCCATAGTGACAATCAAGTAGTTCTCCAAAGAAGTCATGCTATTTTTATTTCCACATTGTTCCAGACTGTCAGCTGTACCCCACCTAATCAACACATAAAACTATCCCCCTTTTAGGTTTTCATATTAGTATTTTTGGGGATACAGTCTCCAAATACTCAACAAACTGGCAACTAATAACGCTGCACAAGCCAGGATCTTTTTCATTTCAAGTGACATAATTTGAGATCAAAATGGTGTCAGCAAAAACAGGGGCTACTGGTTCATAACCCTGGGAGGATAAAGTTGGTTTTTCTCCTCTCATGTCAAGACACGCACAGCAAATGATCACAAAACCCACAGAAGAATCTTAAATTGAGCTGACTACTGTTGCAACTGGAGACAGATTGCTAACCCCAGCCAGAATGACTACAAGGCTGAAGAAACCAACATTTCAGGATAATGATAGCCCTACTGTCCTTAGTGGCTGGATTAGAAAGCTCTGAGGCAGGTATAAGGGATTGTTAAGGGAAATAGGGGAATAAGTCAGACTTGAACTGGAATCAATCTTATCAGAATCCACTCCTTACCAGCCCAACTCTCATCATGTTTCATCTCTTTGTTTTGGACCTTCTCTTTCTCCATAGGCTGGGGATGGTAGCCATACCAACCCTCAAGTTTCATAAAGAATGGGAGTTATAGTAGGTCATAATGCTTCTGTAGGAAACTGTCTGCCACATGCTGGGTAACTTTAAAAAAATAGAAATTTAGTCTCTTGCAAGTCTACAGACCAGCAGTCTCCTTGTATGTAGCATCCTCAAGTGCTGTTTTCCTCATGTGTCTCTTCTCATTCTCAAAGGACACTAGTCCTATCAGAGTAGGGTCCACTGTTGTACAGCATTATCCTCTTAGTGAAAACCTTCTACCTGGAAGGGAAGTTACCTCAAGACACAGGATGTTCTAAAGGTTGGTGAGGCATTCTATCCCGCAGAGAAGCTGTCCTAGTTAGGGTCACTATTGCTGTGATAAAACACCATGACCAAAGCAACTTGGGGAAGAAAGGATTTATTTCAGCTTACACTTTCAGGCAACAGTTCATCACTGAGGGAAGTCGGGGTTAAGAACTCAAACAAGGCTGGAGGCAGGAGCTCATGCAGAGGCAATGGAGTTGTGTTGCTTACTGGCTTGCTCATCACAGTTTGCTCAGCCTGCTTTCTTACAGAATCTAGGAATACCATCCCAGGGATGCCACCACCTACAATGGTCCAGGTCCTGCTCTATCAGTCACAAGTGAATAAAATGTCCCACAGCTAGATCTTATGGAGGGATTTTCTTAATTGAGATTTCTTCTTTTCAGATAACTCTACTTGTATTAAGATGACATAAACTAGCCAGCACAGAAGCTTATTAAACGCTAGAAATAGGTAACTCAAAGGTTTCAGGAAATTCCTGAAACTAACCAGACTCAGTATGTCCTGACCCCCCACCAAGAGTATGTAAGACATAAGGACAGCCAAGAGACACTATCAGACAAGATGGGCCACCTGGAAGAGGCAGAGACTGGTGGAACTGCCTGGAATCTTGTTGAGCTGTCTACAAATTGTACAATGAGTTCCATGATTCCAGCTCTTGTGATCCATAACAGGTGCCGGGTCAGGCTTTTGATTATGATTTTAGGTCATTTCATCTCCTAGAAATAGCCCCTTCCCTGTACTCTTGTAAGTAACCCCAATATAACTCATTGGTTCACTAAGTTGGACTTTGGAAATATCCTGATTTGATGTGTTGTGGATATCACAGACTATCCACTCTAAATTTATTAGTCAGCCTCATGCTACTACAATGAAATACTTGAAGCAATTCATTTACAGAGAAAGGGTTTTTTGTTTTGTTTTGTTTGTTTGTTTTTGTTTTTGACTCATGATTCTGGAGGTTTCAGTTCAATCCTAGGCATCTTCATGTTTTTGGTTCACACTAGTGGAAGCTGCTTGGATCATGAGCTATGAAGCAGAGAAAATCCCAGAAGAGGAAGAGAGCAGAGTCTCAGATTCCTAGTTGAGGGCACAGCCACAATGACCTAAGAATATGTCTTCTGCAGTCTGGAAAATGATCTATAATAGCTGTGGGATTTTTTAGTATTGAATGCTTGAATTTATTAAGTATATAGCAAGCAAAAGTAAAAGAATAATGAGTAGTGGAGAGAAGCAGATGAAAGGTAGCTAGGTATTCTCAACATCCAGCAGAGACCACTGGAGTAGCCACCTGAGAGTAAACAAAGGTAACACCATCAAGTCAGGAGCTCACAAATACCCAGAAGAATGCAGCCTTGTTCGACCCACTGAGGCAGCCAGCCTGGAGTTCTGGGACTGCAGAGTTTCTTGTTGGGTGAGGTTTCCAAGTAAAATAGCAAACAGCAACCCATAGATAACAATTAAATCAGCACTAACAGTCACCTAATAGAAACCCCCTAGGGAAGTAGGGCAATCAATTGGAGTTCCTGATCCAGAGAGTTTTGGGCAGAGGGTCCTTTCTGTTCTCTTCATGAATGAGTTTTCAGTTTTCCCTCTCCTCTGTAGGCATTTTGATATTGTATGCTAAGCAATGAAGCTGTGGTTAGAAATAGTTCACTTTTTAGCTGTTCTCAAGAACACAACTGTTTTCTTTTAATTTACTTTTATTTGTGTGTATATGTCTGTGCTCGAATGTATATATGTGCACCATGCATGTGCAGGTATCCTTGGAGGCCAGAAAAGGGCATTGGATCCCCTGGAGTTACAGGCACCTGAGATAGGTGAAGGGAACTGAAGCCCAGTCCTCTGGAAGAGCAGCAAGTACCCTTATCTGCTGAGCCTTCTCATCGGCTCCCAATACGTTTTAAAGATACATAGCCGCTCGATAGTTTTATTCCTCATTAGGAGTTAGGGGAACATGCCACCTTGGGCCAGGGAGTTTTTAGGGAGACAAAGGAAGGCCTGCTGGCTCCCAGAATCTACTTTCAATAAGTTTAAACACTCTATGATGACTTACCAACAGATTGTACATTAAAAACCTTCTGCTAGGCTGGGCGTTGGTGGTGCACACCTTTGATCTCAGCACTCAGGAGGCTGAGGCAGGCAGATCTCTGTGAGTTGGAGGCCATCTGGTCTACACAGCTAATTCCAGGACAGGCTCCAAAATAATACATAGAAACCCTGTCTCAAAAAAACCAAAACAAAACAAAAAGCCTTCTGCTAGTCTCCACTTCCTAGGGACCTGGAAACTTTCCATCAGCCCTTACCTGGACACCAAGCCTTCACCACATGGGCCTTTGGGAAATATTATTGATAGACATGCCATGGCACTGACCAAGTGTGATCACAGCATAATTACAGGCAGGTTTACATCCCCAAAGAAGACTGTATTCATAGATACTAAGGATTAGAACTTCAATCCATCTGTTGGTATAGGGCTACTTATTGCTTCAAGTTTTAATGTCAGGGCAATGTCTAATCCAAGCCCTGTGCCCATTGCTTTAATTTGCTATCATGTCATAGGATGCTTAATCTGGGTTAAGCTCAAACTCAGGATGGGTAGTGATAGGCAATGATTGTCAAATATTCAAAAATTGCATGAAGTAGAGAAGAAATTCTTCAAAGAAACCAAGAAGATAATTTATACTATGCTAAAATATGATAGCCAGCTAAAAACATTATCTGTCATAGTTCCAAATTATTATTAAATTATTCATTTATTTTTGTGTATGTGTTATATTTATTATGAATTTGTTTTTAGCATCCATTATAGTATACTTTGGGAGCCCTTTTCTTATGGAGGGATATTGGGGAGGGCCCAGGCCCTGCCCCAAATAATGTGACAGACTTTGAAGATCCCCCATGGAAGGCCTCACTCTCCCCAAGGAATGGATGAGGATGTGGGATGCGGGGGTTGGTGGGGTCATGGGAGGCGGGGAGGGAGAGGGAACTGGAATTGGTATGTAAAATAAGATTGTTTTTAATTTAGATTAAAAAAATAAATTTAAAAAAATTACTAGCGGTTGGAAAGTGGTTTTTCCATTAAGAGGACTCTGCTCCTCCAGAGGACCCGGGTTCTGTTCCCTGTACCCACATCATGTGGTTCACAACTGCTTGCAACTCCAGCTCCAATGGATCTGACACCTCCAGCCTCCAAATGTGCCTACCCTCATGTGTTCAAACCCACATGCAGATACACATCTACATGGAATTAAAAATAATAAACCTTTTAAAAGTCATTCTTAGGATAAACTTTTCCAGTACTTAGATTCCTGAATCTTGAAAGACTTTCAGTAATTTCTTAATGTGTGAGGCAAAACCAACATAAATTCATTTAAAAAAAACATTTGGGGTGGGACAAGAGAGATTCCTCAGAGGTGAAGAGCATCTGATGCTCTTCCAAAGGACCAGAGTTCAGTTCCCAACATACACATAAAAACAGGGAGTGGTTATGAATGTGGATATGTACCAAAGTGTTTAAAAGAAGTTGTCCTGTGGACTTGGCTTGCAGGTAGGGAAATTATTTATCCTTTCAACTTTATCACTTCAAAATTACTACATTCAGTTTCCAAACCCTAGTACTGGAATGAATGAATGAAACTGGAGTTGGAGAAAGGCCATTAAAGAGGCAACTAAAATAAAATGAGGTCATGGGGTGGGTCCTATGCCAATGTTACAGGTGCAAATATAAGGAGGGATTATGGCAGGCACAGACCAAGTGAAGACGACACAGAGTAAAGACAACCATCTACAGCCACAAGGGAGGTCTTGGAAGAAACCAGCCCTGCCGATTCTTGATCTCAAAAGTGCAGACTTCAGCACCTCTAACACCATGAGAAAAAAAATATTTCTTTGCTTAAATGCCACCCCCGCAAATCTATGATAGTGACAAGACAAGCTAGCAAACAGGAATGTATGAACATTTAGAGGATTAACACGGAGGTAGCAGGCAAAGGTCATGCTGTGGTCACTATCTAGTCACAGAATATCCCTGGAACTTCTTGGAACAGCACCGGAGGCCAAGTCAATCAGTCACAAAGACCTGTGCAGCTCAGTTTAGGCATGTTCGTGACAACAACTTCTGTGGGTATAATTTTTCTTCAAGACTTGGTTCCAGCACTCAGGTCAAGTGGTGCTTGGAAAAATGTTTGCTTGAGGCGTCAGAGAAAGAAATGTTCTCACTTTTTGGATAATCCCACTGAGAAAGAGATTTGTTTCTTTCTATAGGATATGGAAGAAGAAGAAGCCCCTGGGTGGGCTGACAACCATCTTGTGTTTGAGCATCAGGATGATTTACTATGAAGTGGTCTCATGGGAGTCAGAGCATAGACAGAATAAGAAGGCAATCTTCAGAGACATCAGTGTACTTGATATTAAACTAGATACCCTTGTAATTACACCAACCCATCATCAATATAAGCCTGTTACTACACTAGAAAATATCTAACTATAATAGTGAGAAACTTAAAAATTAAATAGGCATTTGTTACTTTTGTAATTATAGAAAAAAGATAGCTAAAAGCAACCAATGACATAAAGCTAAAAAGAATTATTTTTTTAAAAAAAAAATTCTAAAAGAACAACAAGAGAGAGAAATAAAGAGGAAGGCAGGGAAGGAGAGAGTGATCTTCTCAAATAAAACTCCTATAAACAATTAAAATAAACTATAGCATGTACATGGTAATGTATGGCAAGTCCTTTTCTTAAACATGTTATAGGTAGTATCACTTAATCCTTGTGGCAATCCCATGAAAAGAAAATTTAAAATAATATCATTTTAATGGAAATCCCAGAGATCTCAAGGGTTTAAATAGTCAGTTCAGAAAAAAAAAAAAGGTCAAACAAAGATGCAATCCTGCTTTCCAAAAGCCACCCTCTGAACTAGTCTAGGCATAAAGCTGTGATTCTAATCGTCACACCAACTGGCAAGAGAGGCCTGATCAAGGATGAGGAAATGGACACTCACAGAACACACGTCTCCCACAGCAGGATCCCACAGCTAGTGATTATGTAAAAAGGTGAACTGTGGGGCACTGGGTGTTACGTCTCAGAGATTAACTGGCAAGATGATGGATATCTGGAGGGAAAGCCAAAGCTTGGCACTCAGAGGCTAAAATGACTAGGTTCTCATTTTCTTTTTGCTTCGGAAGAATGAAGACTCAGAGAAGCTTTGGAGTGAGTCCAAGTCTACACAGCAAGCAAGTGGCAGCAGTGTAATGAGAACACAGGTCAGGTCTTCTGTCCACTTGGGGCTTGTTTTTGCTGTGTTTTTCTTTTGTTTTGTTTTGCTTTTATGTTCACAGTTCTGTGGTTGGTGAGGGATGTATACAGGGCAACTGCTGAAAATGCTTGGCTTGGGAATTCGCCCTGCCTTCATGGAGATCCAGCACTCAGAGCCTATACATCTCATTTTCTTCAGTGAAGAGACTCTTCTCCTGCAAGTGGTTGTGGAGAACTGGTCCCTTCTACTGGACATGTGACACGTGCTACACCAATTTAAATCTCTTTTCAGAGAATTTGAGTTTTGGCTATTTTGATGTTGAACTTATCGTTTTCAGTACAGAGTTCAGAGCCAATTTCCATTGTTCACAACCTATGACCCTTAGTCAACAGGAAGCCTGAGCCCAACACAGGGAGATGTGCTTGGTTAGACTTTGGATCCTAAGTTGTGTGACTGCTCTTAGTACATGCACTTTTCCTGATGGCCCAAATTTTCTTGTGAGATTTTTCTTATTTTTGAGATAAGGTCTCTCTATGTAACTCTCTCCATCCAGGAACACATTGTGTAGGTCAGGCTTGCTTTGAACACACAGAGATCCATTGCTTCCTTGTGCCAGGACTGAAGGAGTGCAAAGCCACAGCCAGCTCTTCTTGTAAGATGTGAAGAGAATCCTTGTCTACAGTGTTCTCAGCATCAGCCCCCTTCTTTTATTGGAGAAGTCATCAATTCTCCTCCGTTCTTGCTGGTGTAGTTGGGCGGAATTGACTCTACATCTATCTCCATTCTGCATCCTGGCCATATGCTACATTAGCCTATAGCAGACTATTTACTATGAGACTGGGTAAAGTGTTGCCACATGACCTAGCTTGAACCAATGAGAAGCTGCTATTATATGGTACTCCCCCCAACACACACACTAAACACACACACACTGGTAAGAAGATGCTATTTTGGATGTTGCCTTGCAGCTATGACAACTAGAGCACACAATACAGTAGTATCCAGGTCTGTGGTTATGGTAATGAAGATACTAACATCTCCTAGTAGATGGAAGAAAGAAGGGTCAGGAGACCTCGCTTGAGAGCTCAGCTTTGTTCCTCTGCCCCCTCCCCACCCCCAGTGCTGGTGATCTTGGGAGAAGCTAGAAGTATATAGGGAGCAAGAGGTTAGTTAAAAGCAAGTCTCGAGGATGCAGACTCCAGTCATCATCCTTGATGAGATGTGGTGAATCGGTTGTTTTGGTGTCACCTTTTCTTTTGCTAGTAATGCCTCATTTGTGATCTGAAAGGAAGCCCAATGAACTCATTGGTTTTACCAAGTTGGACTTTAGTGGAAATCTACTTTGGCTTGTTATTGGTGCCAAGTTAAGGTGGGTAGGTATTTAAAACACACATGTATGTATGCTGTTGAGGCTCTCATCTCACCCTAATCTAATAATGATTAGACTATGGGCACTCACTAACAATTTGGACCCTAAACAGCTATCCTGGAGACAAAACACCCAGATGGCTTTTTTTTTTTTTTTTCAGTCAAATGCCACAGAACCAGGGTACCAAACCCTGACTTCTAAAGATTTGTCTGGCCCCTAGTCTAGCTACTCTGCTGTTGAAGCACAAGGGCCTCGAACACATAGCAGTTCAGAAGACTGGGTATATTTAAAATCCTGGAAGTCAGGGTCCCTTCTAGATGAGCCTATTCCAATGGGACAAGGCCCTTTCCTACTAATTCTCGCACTTCCCTTGCATTCCCAAGAATGAATTCCTAAGTTCACCATGCCAGAGCAGGAGGTCAAGTGAGCCTCCAGAGGCTGGGTGAATGAACATTCTGCAGCTCTGACAAAACAAAACAAAAAACAAAACAGAAAGCAAACAAATAAAAAAAAATCCTGGGAGGACAAGCTAAGTATCTGGACTGGGTGGTAGGGGCACACACCTTTAATCTAAGCACTCAGGAGGAAGAGGCAGGCAGATCCCTGTGAGTTCAAGGCCAGCCTGGTCTACAAAGCGAGTTCCAAAACAGTTAGGACTGTTACACAGAGAAAACCTGTCTCAAAAAAAAAACTATATATATATATATATATATATATATAAAATTTATTTGGACTATAATTTTAGAGATTGAAGCCAGTCAGCCACAAACTTAGCTCTTGGGTCCCTTCATTCCGGGCCTTCAGTAAAGTAGAACATCATGGTGAAAGGTACACATGGAAGAGCCCACGAACCTCAGGCAGACGGAGCAGAAAGAAAGAGACACAGAGAGACAGGCCTAGGAGAAGATGGGGCCCTTGGGGACAAGCACACTTTGACTCCCTTCCTGCCAGGCCCCACCCTCCAAACTCTAGGCTCTCCCAGACAGCGCCTCCCATTGGAACTCAGAACCCACAGCCCCCTTTGGTGGACAAGTCCCACCCACAGTGACAAATGTTCCTGTGAATTTCAACTAAGTTCACATTAAAGCTAAATCGTCAAATAATAAGCAGAGACAAGCAGCAACAACACTTTCACTTACTTTCCTACTTGGTCTTACCAGAAGTTCAAATCACATTCCCTACAATTGTATTATAACACAAAACACTAAGTATTGGCTTGCTTGCTTGACTGTGTTTTGGCCTGGATTCCTCCGGACATTAAATCAATATTTTCTGGGCTACTTACGTCAATTTTGCTGATTTTATTCGTGTTTTATGTCATATTTAGATGGGCCTTAAAAGGTTTCAGTGAAATTAGTACAGATAAAATAAAATAAACTGAACTCTAGCCACAGTGTTATAGATCTATCTTGCTTAGTTATCTAGATTTTTACTACTCTAATTAGTGAGTTACAGCACTCTCGTCAGCCTGTGCATGGTTTAAAAGAATGGCCTCCATCCCTGAACCCCTCAAGAATAAGAACCAACATGTCTTGGGAGGCTCATCTGCTTCTATATGAAGCAGGCACCTTTAGGAGAAAGTTCTGCTTAATGTATCTTCAGGGTACCCTTTATTCTTGTGTCTGTTTAAGCTTTTAGAGGGAACTAACCATTTCCAGAGGCCCTTCTGTTCAGCATCTTTAGTGAACTGAACATGTCATGAAGAGTCCCTGTCCTCCATATTAATCTTTCAGAATATGTCCATGAGCTGAGCATGCTACAAAATAGATCTGCCCTCTTTCTGTGTTGAACTATGAGTGTGTTCAGAAGTGTGCCTCCCTTTATATGCATACAGCCCCTAACTAAAATCCCCATGCTCCCCTTGTCTGGAGAGAAAGTCACTTTTGGAATCACTCCGGTGCGTTCTGCATGTGCTGTGGATAGGAAGCTTTGCTCCATTCTTTCATCTTCTGATCATGCTCTCAGGCTTTGCATTCAGAGAGACCCCATTCTTCTCTTTGCAGCAACACCATCTGAGCTGTCAGAAAAGGCCTCATCTGAGGGCAGCACCTGCTCTAGACTGCTCCATGATGGAAGCTAAAACCTTCCTGACTATTTAAGTGTTCACACTGGGATTCCACTTTCTTGCAAGCAGGAGCCTCATCTGATATAATGGAGCCTTCCAGGAAGACCTAAATGGAACCCTCCAAGATGTGGATCATTTTAGCCTGGGCTAGTTCCATAATCTTGACATAGGGTATGTACTTCCATGGTGCTTGCTGCTTCTAAAATGCTTTCACTCTCTATTTCATATAGAACCTTAAAGTGAATGATCCATTTTACTCCCCATCAGGAGGGGCAAATAGTGGACATTAAATGTCTCTACTATCAGAAAAACCTTGTTATGTGACACGGACCATTAGGCCCTTCCAAAGTAATAAAAGGGGAGAGATGTCAAAGTACCCAGCTCTTCTTAGTCCAAGTCCCCGCAATTAACTTTCTCTGCTATATTTGAGTTTCTGATATTCTGTTGCCATAACAGCTTAAATTTTCTTTTCTTCCTCCTCCCTTCTCATCTGTCTTTTGGATCTATCCTGTGACTCACTTCCTTCCAATTTCTGTTCATTTGCCCAGATATTCCAGAGCCTTCTCTGGCTACATTCCATGGTTGCTCAAATCTCTGTCTCATACCACTTAACCTCTCCTCTGAAATCCTGTCCTCTTTCAGGCTATGCCCTCAGAAACTTCTCCCATCTTCTCTCTGATACAACCATCCTCAAACAAACAGTTGACATGGAATCTCACTCAAAAATGCATGATTTTTGACAGTAGCTATGTGCATCCATTCTCACATGTGTTGAAAATTAGCTGGAGTTTCCTGGATTTGGCCATAGAATATGGTAGATATCTCTGCAATAGAAGGAAATTATTAGCTCAATAGTTCTCAAATGGTGTCTATGAGTGCTAGGTAGTCAGTCTAAACAACAGGATCTATGTGCTATCTCATCATTTCATAAGACTTAAAAACTGGAAGTGAAATTGATATATAGAACTTTATTTAAATCAGGGGTTTTCTTTACCAGATTATATGAAGAACTGCTCTAAGGCAGTATGAAAACCTGATCCTTGAGCAGGCGCTATATGAGTATGAATATTCAAATGTCCCTAAGTATATGAAAAACCACACAAGCTCATTACGGGATATGATGGTAATTAAAACCACCAGGAACCAGAAAAACAAACAACCGGAATTATCACACTGCTCAAGAAAACACAAACAGCTATATCATTTTTCTAAAACTACTTAGCGTTTACTAAGTTATTTATTATCTCCTAAACATACACAACCCAGAACTAGACATGCATGTCCGTACATCCTATGACATAACAATTCCATTCATAGATAAACTGTGAAATCAGTTAGCTCTGAACATTGGCCCTGATTTTAAGAGATAAATCTTTATGAAAGGTGATAAATTCCATCAAATTTTTGAACTTTGCTAAATTAAAAATAAAATAGCATATAAGTACATACCACTCTTTTTATTTTTATTTTTCAAGACAGAGTTTCTCTGTGTAACAGTCTTAGCTGTCCTGGAACTCACTCTGTAGACCAGGCTAGCTTCAAACTCACTGAGATCCGCTTTCCTCTGCCTCCTGTGTGCTGGGATTAGAGATGTGTGTCACCAACGCCCAGCCACACCTCTACCATTTAGTGTCTACTCAACAGTTTACTTACCAAAGTCCACATTGCCCTCACCATCTGAGGTAAGTCCTATCATTCCAATTGCATAGATGGCATAGAGAGGCAAAGTAACTTGCCAAAGGACACACACTTAGTTAGAGAACAGATTCAAACATGACCCCAGTCAGCTTCCGTAGTCTTTCCATTCTGTCATCCCTCCTCTTGACCAGGTTCCCTCCTGGTTTGGCTATTTCTCTCCTGGTGATGATAAAACACCTGATAAAAGAAACTTAAAGCAGGAAGGACTTTTACCCCACAGTTCGGGGACATAGTGTATCATGGTGGAGATGTCATGATGACAGGCACTCCAGGGTAGCAGGAGTGTGCAGCTGGGATGCACCACCTCCTCTTACCTTAGACGAACAGAGAGCAGAGAGGAAGTGGGGTTGAGCTGTCAAGTCCTCCTTCTAGTAACAAACTCACTTCCTTCAGCAAAACTGTGTCTCCTAAAGCTTCAATAAGTTTCTAAAACAGCGTCATCATTTGGATTATGTGTTCAAACACATGAACACTTCCCATCCAAACCACTGGACACAAGATGGCTGATGCATGCAGGAACTCACAGTGGCTGTCGTCATTTACCTACACAAGGTCTGTGCACCACCAGGACAGTTGCAAATTCCAATGTGGATTCCTTTACCAACAGTTCCCTACAAGGACCATCATGCTCTGTTCCTAAGAAACAAGCTTCCTGCTTCCAAAAGAAGGCATCCAGACACTCCAAGTTTTGGTACACCCCAACAGCTCCAAGTTGCTTTCTACTCCTGATAGGCCTAACACTTTCCTTGGGGCTAATCCTAGATGAACTCACTTTGAGTAAGCAGCAATAGGCATCTCCATGAACTGCGTTTGTGTCTAATTACCACCAGGCACAATATTGATTTTGCATAGCCTTTATTACATCACATTAAATTTGTTGCAAGCTTTACTTGATCCTGGCATTAAACTCTGCTCAGGCACCCACAGTCCATCTTCGTAACTAGTTGCTTGTGGAATATGGCCAATTGCTAACAATTTACACAAAATCAAAGGGAGCACTGGCCACAAGTGCTGGGCTATTAGCTCATACCCCAAATTAATTGCAAATGTGTAGCTGATGAAAGGAAACCACTACAAAGCTAAAAGTCCCCAAAGAAGCTGAGATTTCCTAAGCCAACTATCAAGAGGGAGCCATTAGTACATTTATGGATTGTGCAGTAATTTTCAACCTCTAAAGCTAAAGCTATTAGCCTAAATTAAATGATTTCTCTCTTGACCAAAGCTTTCAAGAAAAAAAAATAACATTAAGACTGCCTAAATATATCTGAACATTGCCAACTGGATGTTTATACCGGGAAAGGAAGCAAGTATGCTTTCATATCCTAATAGCTCAATTCAAGGCATGAGCTTTTAGGAATACCTAAGGTTTCTAAACCCTTAGTTGAACTAGACTGTGTTTTACACATATTATCTCATTTAATTTTCCCACAAATCATAAGTAAATGTAATACTCCCCATGTTGTGATGGGGAAAGTCAGTATGGAGAATGCAAAAGTTTCTACCATTATGTGTGATCCAACTCTTTACCCCTCTGCATTCCATAGTGCTCTCCATACATACACTATAGAAAGTCATCAGTGACCATTTTTTTTTATTATGAAAAGCCCCACTTACATGGGCATAGGCTATCCATTCATTCATAAGATAGGCACTGCAGTCTGATTATGTACCAGGCACTGTTCTGTTTCCCAGGCATGATCCCACATTTTCTTCCCCATAACTCTAACAGCACTGTCATTATCTCTGCTTCTCAGACAGCTTACCTGAGACTGAGATGACTAAGAAAACAACATGCCCCAGGCCACAGGGCTAGTAAGCAATAGAGTGGGTTTTTTCATTGCTAGCTTCGGGATCCCTTAGGAAAGGGTCATTTTGATGTATCAATGGACTAAGTCCTCGATGCTGGTCTGGCATGTGTTCGATGTAGTGAGACTGTGGGATGATGCTGAATCAGGGCCCAATGGCCTTGCTTACTGAAATGAGTAAGGAATTTGAATTTCCTGAGAGGCAGAGAGAGAACAAGACTGGCTGCTGATATAAGGAAAAGAGCCTGGGGGGAAGCCCTTGGAGCACAGCCAAGTGGGACTTCAGAGAGAAGAAACCCTGAGAGTTATCAAAGCTGTTTGCTGTGGGATATGCATGTGTGTGGGCGCACACACTATAAACATACAACTTCCATCCTTCCCAGAGCTCACCAGAGCACTGTGAGTAGAGTCTACCCAGCATGCAGATACGTAAAGGATCTCATCTCCAGTATGTCACTGCATGACCCTGGATCTGGATTGTCATCAGGCACAGGAGTTATGCCTTAGCCACCAGCTGACCTCTCATCCAAGTTTCATAAGTAATTCACAGGAATTATTTCAATGACCTCATACCAACTGCATGTTTCCACCAATTTAAGTGCTCTTCCATATCAGGTACTTAAAAGTACAAGAAAAGGCATTATTAGTTATTTGAGGCTGGATTCCTATACTGCTTTGCTCTGAAGGTTGTTTCTCCTTATTAACACATTCAATCCCCACTGCAACCTGGGGGAAACAAGTGCTAGTATCACCAGCATTTCAACAGAAGACAAAGTGAAACAGAAACAAAGCACGTGACTGGTCAAAACCACACAGGTGCTGTCGAGAAGCTGGGCTGGGTCACATGGCTCCAGAGCCCCTAATCCAGACTTTAAACTAAGTTGCGCCATAGAGAGATCTGCTATGCCAGGAGCTGCAAAGCCCTTTATCCCCTGTCTCTAGTTGTAACTTGACAATATCCTCACTGTTTAATTTTTCCTCATAGCACATGTGACCGGCAAGGCAGATAAGGTCAACAGCACTGTGCAGGCTGCAGCCTGACTGGTGCTGGACTGTGATTTTGAGATTTTTGGCATGTCCATAGAAGAAAAGACCTCAGTGATAAATTCAGATTTTATAGTTCCCCAGGTCTCTCACTAACTCCCCTCACCTATCCACGTGGAAAATGGGCTCAGCTGTTATTGGCTTACCTGGCGCTTTCAGGACAAACTATTTGGTGGCATAACAAAGAAATATATGTCTGTCTGGAATATAGACCAACACCAAAAATGAATAAATATAAATAAATAAACATTGAGACAGCCTTCACTATATTTCCCACTTTGGTCTTGAACTCCTGGGCTCAAATGATTGTCCTATCTGGGCCTCTTGAGTAGCAGAGGCTACATGTGCATTCTGCAGCACCAGCACCGAGTCCTCAAGGCGTCCCCTCTTCCTCCTCCTCTTCTTATGTTTATTGTTCTGACTTGGTGCTGAGTATCAAATCCAGGGCCTTGCACATTCTAGACTGCCTATACATATTTTTTTTTTACTTTAAAAACTTGAATAGACTGAACTATTTGAACCCCAAATATTGGAGCAACTTAAAATTTCTTCCTCCAGGCAGAGTAAAACACATCACATTAAGAGTGGAGAATCCCTAATAGCTTGGTTGACATCCACTTTTCCTTTTCTTGCCTCAAACAAGATTTGCTTATCACAAATAAAAATTGGGGTGGCTCATTGATTAGGGTACAGTGAGACCCATCACTTCTTCCTGACAACTTACAATCTGGTGTGGCTGGAGGCAGGGACAGGGCTTTTCTATTAGAAGAACCAGTAGCTTTTAGAGCCATTTGCAATTACATTAAACCATTTATTTAGCAGTGGCATGGGGAACAAACACTTGTGGGGTGTCTGAAAATGCAGCCGCGTGGCTATATCTGAAATGAACTCTGGACCAGCAGAACAGTGCCTCAAAGATGCTCAGGCAGGGCTCTTATGTGACACCATGGAAGCCCAGCTACCGTGTTGAACATTGAAATCAGAAAGTTCATGTTGTCCTGCTCTGCCTGAGTACCTTAAGTACAAGGAGTCAGGGTCCACACTCTTGACTGCAAGCATAGCTGCAAAAGTAGTGAACATAAGCACTAAAGGTGTTTGAGCATCTATAGTGGACCAGACCCTGACCCTCCTCCTGGGACACACTCCATGAGTGTATGGGAGCTCATGTTATTATCACAGATTAGATAGATGTGAGGCTCACATAGCTAGTGAAGGTCAAAGGCAGGACTTAAATGTGTGTTGATTCTGTCTCAGGAGTTCACGATCTTAACCACCTACTACCCTGTTTCCCTAGAACAGCAAAGAGAGGCAGGCCCAGTGGATTCTACAGTGCTCCAGCTGCCTCACACCCAAGCAGTCATATTTCCAAACACCTGCTTAGAGTGGAACACATCTGCTGCATGAGATGCTGAGAACACACCAAGGATGTGATCAGCAGACAGATGTGGTACTCTACCTCCAGGCTGAGCAGTCAGTTTCTTCTCTCATTTGTACCTTCCAGTTTTTTTCTATCTTCTCTTCTTCCCTTCCCAAAGTCATGATAAAGGCCATCCCAATGACTATAATATACACAGGAGAAATTATTTTAAGTTACCCCTTCTATGTTTTCCTCTCTTTGGGTTCTGTGTGTATGTATGTATATGTAGAGAATATATATTAATGTTTCTAGAAAATGGTATTCAATGAAAGGTTTCTCTCTAGATTTGGAGACAGGGAAGAATATGATGATACATTGTATAAAATTCTCAAAAAATAAATAATTTTATTTATACATTTATAAATAAATTTCTCCCCATCAAGTTCCTATCCACCTTATCACCATCCTTAATCACTATCAGTACTAATCAGAGCTGTTGTTCAATTGCTGTCAAGAGACACCATGACCAAGGCAACTCAAATAAGAAAGTATTTAATTGGGGGCTTGTGTACAGTTTCATAGGGTTAGTCCATGATCATCATAATGGGAACCAGACAGACATGGTTCTGGAGCAATAGCTGTGAGCTACATCCTGATCTAAAGATAGAGGAGAAAGTAGAGGGAAAGAGAGAGAGAGAGAGAGAGAGAGAGAGAGAGAGAGAGAGAGAGAGACATAGACAGAGAGTGACAGAGAGAGAGAGAGAGAGACTTTCTCCAACAAGGCCACACCTCCTAATCCTTCTAATCCTTTCCAAGAGTTCCACTTCCTGGTGACTAAGTATTCAACTATATGAGCCTGTGTGGGCTGTTCTTATTCAAAAACACCACAGTACTGTCTGGGATTCCTGTCAGATTTTGTTGTATGTATAAGATGTTGCAGCATGAATTCTTCCCTCCCTCTTTCCCACTTTCACAGAGTTTTTTCATATAAATAAACTGGGAGAATGTGGTCCTTCTCTTTATAGCCGATAGCATTCCATTTTATGATTGCACTATAATTTATTTAATCAACCCCTTATTAATGAAAATGGATTACTTCTAATCTTTTGATGCACTTAATTTGATGTTTTATTTTCATGTCTGTACCTCAGTGGGCTTTAACACAGAGAGAAGGAAGGAGAGGTCATCTCAGAATTCCAACACTACCTTCCACTGAACACTGTAATAGAGGAGAAATAAAACACACCCAAAAGTCCCACTGTAAATAAGATCTTACTAAGTCATGGGAAATGGCTATATCCACTCTATCTGGGACCTCATTTTCTCTCAGATCAGAAGATATAAACAGGCTAAACTAACTCATCTCTCCAGGCATATTATATCTCAGAACCATTTTAAAAGCAACAGACCTCTCTAATTTTTCATTGTACTTTCAGTAAATTCATTAAGATAACTAAAAATTTAATCTAGCACAGTTTAGCAGCTCAAGGCCAAGCAAGACCTTTCCTTTCTAGGCTGGGCCTGTGAAGAGTTAAACAACTGCCTCTCTGCCAAGATGCTTGTGCCCCCACCCCTGCTCCATCCCAACAAAGCCATTCCCCTAAGCTGTGGAAATGACAGACGTGTTAGAATTGTGTATTCCTTTTCTCCAGCCTCTTGAAGGCTCATAGAAAGAGCTTTGCCAAACAACCACACCTTTGTGTGAGAGTAGATGTAAGCAAAGTGATAATTATAAAATGCCCCTGACTTCTCCTGATATCTTTGCCTTCTCCAATTCAGTCCCTTCTCTCAACTCTCTCTTCTGCTTTAGGTGATGCCAAATGTTCAGGAATTAATGCCACTATGTGCATCACACCCTAGCCAATGACTGGACAAAGATGGTATAAATATATAATACACCTTCCATGCCACTTAACTGAGATAACCTAAGGAACATTTTACACTGTTTTCCAAAGTTCTCCAGCAGGATTATGCCTGTTTTGGTAATGTGCATGGGAATGTATCACTCCCTGACTTCTCCTGCCTGTTGGTGCTTCCATCTTCTTCCAAAAGAACCTTATTGTTCAGCTGGAACCTCCAGCTCACGCCTGCTTGATCCAGAAGACCCCATTCCTCTCTCTCTCTAAACCCCACCCTCTCAGAGGAGCTCCAACAAGAAAAGTGCCAAAAAGCCAAGTTCTGCATTCTTGGTGGTTATGGCAGAGGTTGCGAGCTGCCAAAGACCCTGCCTAAAATGTTCAGTTTTTGACCATACTTGGGCACTAACTCAACTTTTAGTGAATACATCATCACCTTCTCTCCTACAGGATATATAAGCTCCCTGCTTTAGTTTGGCTGTGTGGCTTCTCCAGCCCTAATCTCTAGGGCTAGGGAGCTCACCCACAAGTTGCTTCACTCAAATAAACCTATTTTTTACTTTTGTAATTTGGTTTGATCTGGCTTACTGCACCAGAAGAGAAACCTATTATCTCATTGGAGAAAATGTATTGCTTATCTTCAAGGTCTTCTTTATAACTGACGTGGTCCTAAGAAACAACTTCAAGATAGGATTCTTGAAGTTGGATCTTTGCCTGACTGGTGACATTTAGAATCTGTTGCTGACAAGTGAGGAGTTCTTGACTCAAGGACTAACACTCTATAAGTAGTAAATTAGGATTGAGCACTTGCAGAAGAAAGTATCTGGCATGTGTAAAATTTAGCAGAGAGAGAAAGGGGATGTCTGTAAAGCTTTGGGGTCAATTACTGGTTGAGAGATACAGAAGTACCATAGCAGGGGGGAGGGGGGAGACTGATTCAAACTATCCAGCTATAGCCTGGCAGTGTTGTTACCCAACTTTAATACCTACTCTCAGGAGGCAGAGGCAGGCAGATCTCTGAGTTTGAGGCTAGCCTGGTATACAGAGCTAGTTCCAAGACAATCAGGGCTACGCTACACAGAGATGTGTCTCAGAAAACAACAAAAACATATATCAACTTAGGTTGATGCTCTAACAGCCCCTATGGAAGTGTGTAAAGAGACTCTTAATGCCTGTGCCAGAGGGCAGATTGTGCTGATGCTCAACTGCACAAACAGGAAAAAATAAAGCATGGTAAATATAGGAACAGTACACTTCTGGTCCTAATGTCAAAACCCTGATATAGAAGGAATATTAGGTCCTACAACCCATTCACAGGAAGGGTTTGCTTTTCCTGTTCCCATGGCACAGCTGGTACTACAGTCTGAGAGTTCTCAGAATGCCTGACTTCTCATGTTTGCTGCCTCGTCAAGGAACTCACTGCACAGCCAAGGCAATAACCATAAGATTTATTGCCCCTGCCTTATACCACAGCACCCAAAAGCTGTTTGTCTAAAATTAGACTGACATAACTCATACACTGACTCATAAAGACATAAGTGAGATGCCAAGTTTGGGGAGCTCTCTTATGGAGTCAAGGTACACTCTATGAAAATGTGGTATATTTTGAACCAATAGCCATTATCTGGTGTTGTATCACCAATCACACTACATGGACTTAAAGAACATGAAACTTAATTGCAACTAACTCTTCTTGCTATATAACTCCAGTGACCCACTTATGGACTTTGTGCTTCTCATGTACTCAAATTTAATGTCATTTAATTATTGGTGGGGAGATAGAGAGAATAAACTTTTACCATAGAAACAGTAAGAGTTACACCCAAACTAAAACTGCTAGTAAACCAGTAGGCAAAGAAAGGAGTTATTACATAAATATTGATAATTAATCTGGGTATCAAAACATAATAGAACCAAGGAAATACATATCCAGAAGTTGGAGAAACACTGAGCACACTTTAATGTATTTGACATAGTTATAACTGAGTGGGTAACTACCACACACCCATGTCTTGACCAAGTCACAGTAACTAGAAAGCCAAATCCCTTGGCAATGTCAACCTGGGATATCTCCTTGATTAAAAAACCTGTGCCAACCAAAGTTCTGACTAGGATAAGGAATAGTAGATAGGATGAAAGAAGAAGAGCTGATGATAGAATTGATACACAGATAAAGGTTTGTAGATAATAGAGCAGTCTCCATCCACAAGGTCACAATGCTCAGGCTTGTGTGGAGGGTCATGAAAGCTAGGGAATGAATGCCCTCAGAAGCATTCTCAACTGTGGCTGAGTAAGATGAATAAGAAAAGCTCACATCTGATATCTTCCTGAATGAGAAAACTCTGAGATGTGTGCTCTACAGTCTCCCAGGGCTTCAAGGAGTTAAATGACAACCACGATTACAGGCATAAGTTTCCTTACAACACTATTTTTATGGGCCCATTTTCTTTGCTTTCTCAGGTTCCTGCTTTGATAATAGCCTTTCTTTTACCTTACAAATAGATTATTTGTGCCTTTGTTTCAGGGTCAGCTCCTATGAGAACTAATCAAGACACTTTGCTCCACTCCAATTAATTCTCTCTGGATAGATGCTGATAGGTTCCTCTTTCAGGTGCAAATGACTCACATGGTCCAGTAGAGTAAATTTAAAAGAAGAAATATCCTCAGGCTGTGGCTCTGATACAATGGGATAGACACATAGGAGCTGTGTAAACATGTGCTGCCAAATTATGATCAAAGGACAAATTATTGTCAGTAACAATTGTCCTTATGGTATGCCATCATAGACTTGTGAACTGATCATGTCTCAGAGGAAGGGGTACAATGTACAGCTGTGTCAAGCCATACATGGGTGAACTTCTGAGATAACCTTTAGATCTGGGTGCAAACATCAAGCTTTGCTCAAATATTGATATTGAGGCAAAGAGCCACCACACAACTCTAGTATAACAGTGAATGGTTAACAGATACACTGATACTTGTAAGACTATAGAAATGACAACACAAGGACAGCTGAGCTGGGCAGTGGTGGCACATGCTTTCCATCCCAGATCTTGGGAGGAGAGGCAGGCAGATCTCTGTGAGTTTGAGGCCAGCCTGATCTACAGAGTAAGTTCCTGATTAGCCAAGGCTACCCAGAGAAACTTAGTCTCAAAAAAAAAAAATAGCTGGATTGTTGTGTTGTTGGGTGGGTGTTGTTGAGTCTTCTCTTTCTTTTGTTGAGCTAAACAGTATACACATACAGAGAGAGAGAGAGACAGTCGAGAGAGAGAGAGAGAGACAGAGAGAGACTGTAACTATGGTTCTCCAGTTGCAATAAGAAATAGAAATCTAAGGGAAAGAGAAGAAGATGAAAACTTTTGAGAGACTTTGAAATCATATACCACCAACACACCCACTACCCACTACTGCCACCACCTGTTTCCCAAGTATCTTCACCATATCAGTAAATAAATATATATATATATATATTTATTTATTTTTTTATTTATTTTCAAAGCAAGCTGCAGAGAACCCTAAGGATACTGGGTAGGAACCTGACTGGGGTTCGGCCAACAATGAAAGACTTGGTACTAAATAATGATTATTTAGATTGTATTCAATGATCACTTTTATATGTTAACTTTGTTTGAAAAGAACATCCCATACACTAAAAGCAGTTTGGAAAATATTAATAAACATGGTCTTTCCTTCCTCCCTCCCTCCCTCCTTCCTTCCTTTCTTTGTTCTTTCCTTCCCTTCTTCCTTCCTTCCTTTCTTTTGTTTTGTTTTCCAGACAGGATTTCTCCTTGTAACCTGCCTGTACTGGAACTCATTCTATAGTCAAGGCTGGCCTCGAAATCAGAGATCCACCAGCCTCTGCCTCCTGAGTACTGGGATTAAAGGAGTGTGTCACCATCACTTGGTAATCATTTTGTTTTTATAACTACCTCCATCTTGCACATAAGGACTGTGAGGTTCAAAGAAGTTGAATTACTTACCCAAAGACACAGACTAGACAAGAGCCGGACTGTGGTATGCAACTGTGGTCCAGCCCCCTGCCACACCCATCACTCTTTCCTCTACATACTGCATGTAAGAGGTGATGATGAAATGAGTGGTTTAGCAATTTCTTGGCCATGAAGTTTGTTTGGGTGACAAGGGGTCACAGAACAGTTTATAAAAAGTTCAGAGTTTGGGTTGTTTCAGGAAACTCACCAAGAAACCTCCAGTTCATTCCCGCGATGTACTCTACTCAAGGTTGCTGTCCTAGAAGCTGCTTTTAATGGGCCATGTCCTCACAGCTTGTCCTTCATGTCCACATTTTAGCAATGCCCCAAGATATCAGTCTGCTATTGTGCTGATGATACTATGAAAGCCAAAAACAACTTTGTGGTCTAAGAAAACAAGCTCATGGGTTGGATGGCTTACTGGATAAAATGTTAGGTATACAAGTATAAGGCCCAGAATTTAGATCCCCAAGACCCCAGAACAGCATGCATCTGTAATTCCAGTTTCTCTACGGTATGATAGAAAGATAGAGAGGAGAAGTCTTAGAACTTCCTAGGCCAGCTAGCATGTCATCTCATATATCTGCCTCACACAAAGAGGGAAAGTGAAGATTAATATCAAAAGTTATCCTCTGACTTCCACCAATGTGGCATGGTAGTCTTACCTGAAATCACACACATGAATGCACACAGATCACACACACACACACACACACACACACACAAATAAAGGGTGAAGAATTGGGTGGGTGGGGAGGTGGAAAGAGCTGGGAGGATTTAGGGGAGTGGAAACCTTGGTCAGAATATATTATATTTAAATTAAAAACATATTTTTAAAAGATATGGGTTAATACAGTTTTAAAAAGAAAGAAAGAAAACCTCTTGTTCATTATGCTTGGTTTATAGTTGAAGGCATCACAGCCACTTACTAGTAGTATGTATCTAGGCAGTCACCTAACACCCCTCACTCTCTCTGCACTAGCACCGTGTCATAGAATTGCTTTGAGGGCTACATGGCATTGCAGAGGAAGTCTTTGAGACTGCTGGGGTCTGGTAGCTGTGCAGGGTGCAGTGTCACACGGGCATGGCTTTTATTACAGGAAATTTGGGAACTTTCAAGTAAGAAAATTTAGGCCCAGGACAGTGGCTGTCTTTTCCACATGTTTAGTTTGTCGCCCCCTAGCCGCTGCTTCTAGAACTCATCATTCAATCTACTCTTCAAATTGGGAAGGGTTCCTACATTAACCTACACCATGTCTGCCATTGGTCCAGCACCAGAAGGAAGATGGGTGGGTGCTTTTATTTTAAAGCATTACATAGTTTGTACATGTTCCTTTTTTTATGTGGGAAAAAAACACAATCAGTACAAGAAAGAAGAAAGCATGTCCACAGTTTCCAGTGTCTGACGGAAACACCATGGACATGGGTATGTTCTCCCAACAGTTTTGGCACTGGCTGCTTTGAGAAGAAAATGAAAACTGACAAGCAGCTGGCCAGGTTCTCATGGGTAGGCTCATACATCAGCCTTGGAGATGAAGCTGGTGAGGCTTTCGGGGGAGGCTTTGTACAATCTTTGAAAAGAATAATATGCCGGCCCTTTGGATAATCCATTCTGCTTGGAGGGAGGGGGAGAAATAAGAACAAAGTACAGTAACAAATAGTTCTGAAAAAGCCACAATGAAACCCATTACTTGTATGCCAACTTAATAAAATTATCTTTAAAATGTGCTTGTAAGACCCTGTGCCCTGGAAACAGCAAAGAAATCAGTGAGTATGTACACACAGCTTACACATTGCTGGATACTCTCTGTATACTCTTTATGTCTGTCCTTCAGGGAATACTCAAAGCAACCATTTTTTTAAAAAAAAAATAATAGGTTTGTTGAGGTATAATTCACATGGTGCCTTGGTCTGTTTAGGCTACTGAAACCAAGACTATTAAATGGTGGCTTTTACACAACAGTAACTTATTTCTTATAGTTCTGGATGCTATACATCCCAGATTAAAGCTCTGATCCAGGGTCTTGTGAGGGTTGTTTTTCCATTTCATGGACGGTGCCTACTTGTACCTCCTCCAAGTGTTAAAATGGATGATGCACCATCTAGGCCCCCTTCTGTGAAGGAACTAGTCCCATTCGCGAGAGCTCCATCCTTATGGTCTAATTGCCCCCCCCAGAGGCCCACCACCTAAGACTGTCATTCTGTCAGCAAGTTTTAACATGGAAATTTGTAGAAGATGGAGCACGACATTCACAGCTTGGAACCTAATATAAAATTAAAATATTTATGCCCTACAACAGCTCGGTGGTTTAAAGCATATTCTCAAATGTGGCTGATTTTAAGCATCTTTATCACTCCAAAACAAAACCCAGTAACATCAAGCAGTTTCTATTTCTTTCCTTGTCCCCATGCCTTTTAATGACTTACCCACATTCTTTTTTTCTTCTGGAAATTTCCTGTAAGTAGAAACATATATTATGCCATTATTTCTGACTCATTTCCTTCACTTAGCATGTTTCCAAGGATTTTCAGAGTTGTAGCAGTTATCAGAATTTAATCTCTTTTTAATGCTGAATAATATTCCATTTTATAGATCTATTAATTTTATATTTATCCCTTCATTAATTGATGGATACTTAAATCACATCTATCTTTGGTATGCTACAAATAAAACTGCTATGAACATTTTCATGTAGACATCTATCTATATTTTCATTTCTTTTGGGAATAGACCTAGGAGGGAACTTGCTGGATTAAATTACAGTCTGGGTTTTCCCTCCTGAGGAACTTTCAGACTGTCTTCCAAGGTAACAGTAGCATTTTATACTGTGACCAGCAGAGTGCAGGTTTTCCCATTTCTTTCTACCCTCACCATTTTTCATCTGCTTCATTATTTTATTGTGCTAACCCTGTGGATATGCAGTGCTATCTCCATGTAGGGTTGAAGTGCACATCCCTGGTGTCTGTAGAAAAGAAACATGACTGCATTAGTGCAATTGTATGGATGTGGAAAGTGAGGTACAAAGAAGCTACCTAATTCACACTTTAATGCTTGGCGTACACACATGTTCAACGCTGTGTGCAAAAGAAACTATGTATAGGTATGTATGTGTGTCTATGAGTGCTTGTCTACTATATGTGTGCCTTCAGGAGGCCAGAAGGTAGTGGTGGATCCCCTAGGCTGGAATTCCAAGACGTCATGAGCTGTCCCAAACTAGTGCTGGGAACCAAATAAGTCCTCTGGAAAAAACAGCAAGCACTCCTAACCAGTGAGCCATCCCTCCGGCCTTGTTCGTGAAAATTATCAACAGCTCCACATGCTTACCTTCAGCATTTATCAAATGATCGGGAAGGTCACAGGGAATGAGCTTCAAGACACAATGCTAGGGAAAACCCAGTCACAGAACCACATATATTGCATGAACGTGTTTTCCTTAGTAAATGTATGAGTCAGAAGACTGTATACCACATTGTCACAACTTTCTCTAGAAGGGGCTAGAGAAATGGCTTAGCAGAAAAATGGTACATACTGATCATCTAGAGGAACTGAACTCTGTTCTCACACCCACATCAGGCAGGTCACGAATACCTATTACTTAACACCAGGGGAGCTGGTGCCTTAGTCAGTGTTCCATGGGTACACACACACACACACACACACAGAGAGAGAGAGAGAGAGAGAGAGAGAGAGAGAGAGAGACAACGCGAAGACGAAGACTGCACTAGCACACAGAAATAAAATACAAACAAAAATAAGCTATAGGAGAATATCAACTTGGTCAATAGATCTGGGTGGGTAGAGAACACCCACAGGTCCAACTGGCAGTGCTAGGCCTGGACAGGTAGAGGACACCCAGGCTGGTAGAGAAGACCTGAGATGCCCCTGCCCTCAGCCATGTGGCTTGGGCCAGAGCCCCAAGAATGTGAGCTCAGTAGAGCTGGCCCCACCCCTTGTCAACTGTATGGTGGTATGGGTGGGAGAGATGGCCCAGACCTTACCTCCTATGGAAGATGGGAGAGTTGGCCCCACCCTACCTGAACAATATGTGAAAGCTGGCCTTGGGGGTGTTGATGTGGGAGACCTGGCCCCACCCTGTAACTGTGGTGGTGCGGAGAGCTGCTCGGACCTCTTGACAGCTGCAGGAGAGTAGGCCCCAAACCTCACCTGGGCAATGCTGTAGAGTTGTCCCTGGTGGCATGAGCACATGAAAATAGGCCCTAAGGGTGTGAGAGCGGGTGAGCTGGCCCTGCCCTTCACTAGGGCAGTGCCGGAGAACTTACCCTGGTGGTGGGAGTGTAGGAGTCTGGGCAGCCTGAACAACTCAACTACCACCCAGGTCCAGATCCAGGGCTTTGAGTTGGTCCACTCCAACCAACATCGGCCCCATCTAAGAACTGCTGGAGCATGTGAAGGGGGCTGACCCTGCAGAACCAAAGCTACAGGATCTCCACGACATAGAGTAGCAACAGGATATCTGAGAAGAGTCCTGGTGAGGATCCAGTATTGTTAATAGAACAGAAGCCAAGACATTGAACCAGACCAGCGACTCATTGCATAAATATATGCACATGAAGATGTATGGACTAAAGGACAGGCTGTGAGACACACCAAGACACACTGCAGTTTCCAGAGCAAGACTTTTTAAAAATTTTTTTATCGTTTTTATTTTTTGTTTTCTTTGAGGGGGGTTGCAAGGGTGAATATGGAGGGACAGGGAAATGAGTGGGATCGATATGAAACTCACCAAAAATCAACTAAAAATAACCTATAGGAGGGCATCTTGTGCATAGCTGTATCACTATTCCTTTACACAGTGTGTGGCATGGAATAGCAGCTGAGAAAATATTTGTTGTTTAATGAACAATCTCTTCTGAGAGAGGTATGACAGGAGGGGACTCTTCAGAGGAGCAGTGTTTTATTCTGCAGACCTGTGTCCTCTGTGCATAACACCACACAGTGCTTGCTTTTTTTTGGGGGGGGACGCAGAAAAACAGAAAAAACAACCAGGAATTCTTGAGACCTTTAGGCAGATAAAATGGGACCCTCAGAGACGGTCGATGTGAAACATTAAAGTGGACTCAGTGGCTTTCAAGGGTGCCACCGATTCCCTTGGCTACAGGGTTCTTCACTTCAAATGGGTGCAATTCACCCCACCCCCAGTAAAGCTCTATCTCTGGAGGCCGATTATTTTCCAGGGAAGAACCCTGCACACTGGGAACCCCCACCTAATCAATAAACCACTCTTCTAGGGAACAGGAATCCAATGTCAAGATACAAGCACCAAATCTTGTTTTCATGCCTGAGAAGATCCTACAAATCAATAGGCATTAGAAAACATGGCCATGTTCTTTTCTTTCTATTGTTTTTCGATATTTGCTTAATTTCTCATCCCAGTCAAGCATTCTGAAGAGGCCCACAGATCAAGGGCTTCTGGTGAGTACACACAGGTATGTGATCATGCCATCCAAGGCTAAGGCTACAATTGTTAGGTCAAGGAACTATTAGAGAAGGAACCAGAAACTACAGATCATCTGGTTGCCATCAGCTGAGTGACCTACACATTATAGCAGCTGCAGATTACAGGGCTCAAACAGTACAAATAACAAGTTGCACCAAGAATGATAGTTAGCAGAGGCTGAGACAAGAGGAACATGAGTTGATTGCACAACAACCCACCCCACACAGCAGACGAGGACACTAAGTCTCTGCTAGCACTTTCTTGAGTTTTTAACAAATCGAACACTTCTATGCTCCTTTATTCTGCTTATTTCTCAGGCCAGTGCTGTGCAAGCTCAGGTTTCCAGTGGGGAACAAACTGACCTTTCTCTAACTTCAGTCATGAATATGTGTTGATATTGCTCCGAAATTCCTCTGCTCACTCCCCTTTGTCTCCATCTCCACCATTACTGCTCTCGTTCAAGACTCCACCGCCAGCTGCCTGAACTTACTGTTCCACAAGAAGGCTTCATCCCTAAGCTGTTGGCCAAGTCCCCATATGGAAATTTGAGGGGGCTTGAGCAGCCCTGTGGTGCAGTGGTCAGGAGAGCATAGGCCTTGAAGTCAGGCCACCTCAGTTGGAATCCTGTGTCCTTCAGACCTGTGGTGACCATGGCAAGTTACTGGATCCTTCTGAGCTTGGGTGCCTACATAGCAAAGGGAGATTGTAATGTGCACATAGTTGGCATGGGCTCAGCAAAGACTAAACAAAGTAAGTGTTTGGAACTGGAGCAAGTGGATCCACCCCTGTGGCCCCACATCTGCCAGCTGGCCTCCTTCAGAAACATACCCCCTTTTTACAGTGTGCTGAGAAGAAAACCCAAATCACTGCTCCCAAAACACAGGCACACATTCATGCACAGATGCATGTACACATCTACAAGCCTTGTGGGACCTGATCTTCCTCCTTGTCACCCTTAGGTGATTAAGCCCTTGCTTCCCATTCCACATTCACAATGAATGTCTGTTCCTGTAAGAAGATGGGCCACTAGGCCTACAGACACTTCCGTGTTCTGGGACATTCTCTCAGTTTTTCCACATTCCTGATCCACTGCTACCTGTCTCCCAAGTCTTAGTTGATATATTCTTTGAGATGTTTACATTACTTGGTCAGTCAGTGCCTCTGAAGAGATGTCTTATCCCATCCATGTCCCTGACACTTTGACATTTAAGTTTTCAGTGTGAAACCTAAACTTTCATGCTCTCCCAGAAATGAGAATGTTTCTCTCTCTCTCTCTCTCTCTCTCTCTCTCTCTCTCTCTCTCTCTCTCTCTCTCTCTCTCTCTCCATCTTTTTCTATAAATATCATTTACATATAAATTATAGACAGCATGAATTTCCCTGGTGAGTCTTGCAACTTACAGCCTCCAAAAGACAAAAGCTAAGGGCTATTCTCTCAACTAAAGGGCAATAGTAGGACCATGGTTTAAAATGACTGGTTCTCTAATATCACTGAATACTTAGTCCTCATTTACATTCCTCCAATTATTCTCCAACTTTCTATTAACCCCCCTGTGCTGCTCTTCCTGTGAGCTGAGTCAGTGTGGAGAGGCACGAACACATCCTATTTCCCATGCTCAGCTCTGTTCATATTTGTTAAGGGACTAATTACCATACCTCAGTCTCTCCAACTAGGAAGGATTCTCTCTTTTCTCCATTCACACACATGTACACATACATGCACACACAAACACATCCAACATACATGCACACATGCACATAGGAGCAGTCAGGCTAGTGCATGTGCTTTCCATAGTTCTGACCAGAAAGTCTGGAGTTCCACTATGCCTTCCTTGGCTGATCCTGTTGGTATCCACACTCTGTCTTAATCCCTTTGGTTTTTTTTGGGGGGGGGCTGCCTCTCACGCCCTTCTCTCACCTTCCACAGCCTTGACCTCTCACTTTTCAGTGTGTCCCTGCTTTGCCTCAGATTACCCTTTCCAAAAGGAGAATCCACTAAGGTTTTGGGTTTTAGTTTTGTTTTGTATTTCACATTTTTAATCAAGAAGACAGAGAAGATGTGTTCTGTAGCATGCAGGCTTTAGAAGGAGGATACCTAGCTTGCAGGCTCCTTCTGTAACAGTGGACAGGCTAACCCACCTCTCTGAGTTAAAACAGAAATTATAATAGCACCTACTGTTTACCATAGAGTGTGAATAAACAGATTGTTGGTATTGAGTTCTATGCATTTATTGAGTGCCTACTGTCTGCCACATCTCCTCCTCCACTGTAGTGATAAGCAAAGCAAACACAGCTCAGGTTGGGGGGGTGAACAGTTTATTTCCATCTCTTCTGCTACTTCACATTAGCAAATGCTGGCCTTTCTGGGACCTACAGAAACTTCCTCCTGAGTCACAGAGGGAGGAAGCACAGGGCTCTCATCCCAAATTCACACTCTGGGACTGAAACTAGAACATTCCTTCAACGGGCACAGCAGTGGCTTGTAGTTCTGTGGCACCAACAAGGGGTCCCCAGGTTTCTGTTAGGGGCTGTGCTGGTTTCCTGTGCCTGCCTGGACTTCCTGAGATTTGTCAGCTGTGTCCTGCTAACTGGGGAGCAGGTCACCTGAAGCACTGAAGTGTGGCTCATTAGCATATGTGAGAGGAAGGTATTGGTAGTCAGCAGAGATAGAGATAGGATGTGACCTGGATCCTCACCCTGAGACCTGAGGAGATGCCTGCAAATTGTCTACTGAGTCTCCTTGGGTGCACAGAGCAGTGTGGAGCACTAGCTTAGGTCACACAGGTTCCTCTCTCAAACTCAGTAATTCAATGATTTTTAGTTAACTTTACAACATGTGCCATCATCACCACAGTCTAGTTTGATCCTTGTCAATGACCCAACAAGACCCTTCGTGCCCTATTGTGTTTAATCCAGGCACTGCTATGCTTGCTGTCTCTGAACTGGCCTTTCAGATACATCATATAAAATCTACACTCTGGAATATTGGGGTGTGTGGCTTATTTCTCTGCATGTTTTTGAAATTCATACTCATGGGATGTATTAATATTTATATTTAAGGCTGGGTAAGAAGCTGTTACACATCGATTTGCAGGTAACAAGTAGACTGGGACACTGGATGTGGCTTTAGCATATGAGATCTCAAAGCCTGCTTTTACAGCGAGATTCTTACTCCAACCAGACAACACCTGCCCCAACAAAGCCACACCTCCTAATAGTGTCAATCCACTTGGAGGCCATTTTCTTTCAAGCCACCACAGATGCCCTCTTCCCAGTGCCAATTCCCCTGAAAACCCAGAGAGTAGCTCATAAGCCACTGGCCAACTACCGGCCTTTTCCTGGTGAGAGTTCACAAAAGCCTCTGTCTGACAGGATAAGAGCTAAACTGCTGGCTAGATGAACAGAAAATGCATTCTTCCCTTCACCTGTCTCCCTGCCAGCTACAGCTTCAGCCTGCCTACGTTCTTTTGCTTAAATCTCTGCTCCACCCCAGCCCAGACCAGTCCCATACTGCCATTAGAAGATCCCCGGGGCATAAAGTTTCCAAATGGCTGCCAGAGAAATCCATGGTCTCTCTTTCTTAGGGAGGCAGGAGCAATAGCAGTCCTAGCTTTTTTTTTTTTTTTAATCTTTAAAAAGATGGGATTTGTTTATTTGTTGTTTGTTTCTTAAAGCATAATTTTTAAGCAGAGTTTGATATCTTGAAGGCCTCTAAGCAACAACCTTCTAAGAAACAGTGCAGTGGCACAGCCCTCCCACCTCCATTAGGACCCTGAGTAAATGTCATTGCTTTAATGTGCTTCTACAAAGACACACTCCACTCCCGTCCATTATCCCACTTTTTAACTTAAACTGTGGGGAGGAGAAGAGGATTTTCAAAAATCAAAGACTCCTTGGAACAAGAAACGCATCTCCCGCTGCACAGGAGGACGCTCCCGATGCACCTGTCACACCTGTCAGCGGCCCTACATCACAGACAGTAATGGCCTTTACCTTTAGAATGTTCAGCAAGGAAGGACACTTATGCAGTGCACACCTACCTGTGACAGGCAAAGGGGGGGCTTAAAGAATCTCGGATGCTGAGGGCCCAGAGAAGGCTGGATGGATGTGAGCTAAATCTGGACTCTTCACTTCCCTCCTCCACTTAGCAGAACACCCCATCTTGGGTGAATTCTTTAACCTTTCCTAGCTCCAGGTGCTTCTCCCATCTGTGGATAATAATATCCTAGGGTTCTCTGTGAAAGCAAAATGAGGTGTTGTTTGGGGAGCAGGATGTAGAAGCTATTTTGGTCTCAGTTTGAACTGAATAGCCGGCACATTCCAAAGCGAGCTGTGATGCCCAGAGCAGAAGGAAGGACAGCAGTGGTGTGGAACTTGTTTGCCCTTTCAGTTAGCACCTCAAACACACAGGACAAGGCTGGACAAGGGGAACAGCTGGGAGTGGACAGAGGCAGTTTGGGAGGGAAGCAATGGGTATGCTCCAACCATCCATGCTTTGCCCCCAAAGAGTGGCTCCAGAGGAATGCACTGTCTCTAGGGCCAAGGACTTAGGTCTGCATAATGCTACCCAAAGTAAGGGAATTCCAGAGAGGATGTAGCCAGCTGAAATAATGGGGAATAGTGGGCTCTGGGCTTGGCAGAGTAAACTGAAATTATCTCTACAAGTCTGAGATATGCCACAGGTAACTTGTGGACTCCGTAGTTCCTTGCTTATTTGGTTTTGTTTCATTTGTTTGAGAGAGGGGACCACTCTGTACAGACTGGGCTGGCCTTCAGCTCACAGCAATCATTATGCCTCACCCTCTCAAGTGCTTTGAGTGTAGAAGAAACTCTTGTACAAAGAAACTGTTAATGCCTGTTATATGCTGTCTGTACCTTCCAAATTTACAAGCTGAAGCCTCTGTTCCCAATACTTAGGATATAGCTGTATAGGGAAACAGGACTTCTAAAAAGCTGATTATGAGCCTGTAGGATGGCTCAGTGGATAATGGTACTTGCTGCCAACCCAGATGATCTGAGGCCAATCCCAAGGACCTGCATGGTGGAAGGAGAGAGCTGACACACAAGTTGTCTTCTGATCTCCACACATGCACTATGGCACACATACAAAACACACACATACATAATCACTATTTAAAAACTGATTATGTTAAAGTATGAGGTCCTTAGTGTAGATCCGGAAGCAGTGTACACTGGGGGTATATACACACAGAAGAAAGACAATAGAATACAGCAGAAAGGCATGCATCTGCAAGTCTGACCCTTGATCTTGGACTTCTAGTACTAGAACTTAAGTTGTTTAGTCCTGAAGTCTATGATATATCTATGGCAGCCCAGTCTCTGATGCTTAAAGAGGGAGATCTAGGCAGCCACTTCCTGGGGAGTTCAGAGATCCTCAAAGTTTATTAAGAAGGGCACTATCTGAAGTGTCCACAGGTCATGTTATAAGATAAACCCTAGGGCACAGCCAGTGTCACCATCTAGATCTTAGGTGTCCTCTAAAGGCCATATACTAAAGGCTTAGTCACTAGCCTGAGGTAGCATTGGCAATGGGGTGGAAGCTTTGGGACACTGGGCCTCTCCAGGAAGTTGGGTCACTGGGACTGTGCCTTTGATAGGGATTCTGGACCTTCTCCCTCTCTTATTGTGGTTGGTTTTAATGTCAACTTGCCACACCTTAGAACCACCTGAGGAAGGAGCCTCACCTAAAGAGCTGTCCTGACAGCCTTGACCGAACTACCATGGTTGTGGTAGCAACCAAGATTAAAAAGGTATTTCAGAAGGAAGGTTGTCTCGCCTTTTGCTAGGTTAGCCTTCACTCTGGTCTTAAGTTGATTCATCCTGTTGTTGTTGAGGCTGCGACTGGCTCCTTCACCACCACCAGAAGCAGCGTTTCCAAGCTTTCTTTGTGGCACAGGGACCAGAGGAACTTCTGGACTTCCAGCCCTAGATTAGAACTACTGAGGCACTCACCATATGGACTAAGAAACTACCTGTTGTTGCTATCCAGTGAGAGAACACTGTTGTAGGACTACTCCTACTGTTGAGGTACCAGTCTCAAGTGTTAGGTCCAAAGGAAACTTCATTTCCTAAAATCCTGGTGGGTAGACAAGAGCCAGAACTCCTCAGGGGGTGGTGAAGCTGGTTCCCCTCTACCAAAGGGAGCCATTTCCCTATCACTGACAGAAGGACAAATGACTGCCTGTGGTGCCTAATAGTATGCCAAAGTGCATGCTGGCCTCCAGGTTCCCTCAGTATCACACAGGCCTGGCACACATTTCAGAGTCCATGTTAGCTCCCAAGTGCTTTTCACCTCCTCATCTACGCTGAACTTCTCCAGCTCGTGGGCCCTGCCCTGCTACTCATTCTCCCTATAAGCCTGCTATTTCAGCTACACTCTCTTTTGTCTTCCTTGTTCGGTTTCTCTCTCTCTCTCCCTTTTTGTCCCCTCCACTCTCAAGATCTCCTGGACTGTCCCTCTCTGCTCTGCTCCCGCATCTCTCATGATCAGGTCCAGCTTGCTGGCCATGTTCAGTTTACTACTTTCTCACTCTGCTTTAGATCCTTCCAGATGTCTCTGGCTAATCTTTCCCTCATGTCTACAATAAAAACCTTCCCTTTAGCCATGCCATGGAGTGGTCATGTTGTCAGTTTTTACATAGAGGACCTATAAACTATTGGGTTCTTAGTGACTCAAGTGTAATTTGACGTTTTTTATTACTATTTTCAACTGGACTTAATAAACTCTGATATAATTTGGTATACACACAAATCCTCTCTCCCTCCCTCCCTCTCCTTCTCTCTCTCTCTCTCTCTCTCTCTCTCTCTCTCTCTCTCTCTCTCTCTCTCTCTCTCATGTTCCTCCAGAAAACCCCAACTAAAACATCTCTCCTCTTTGCTCTCCAGTAGCTGTGAGGTGAATAGATGCCTCCCATCATGTGAGCTAGCATGAGGAACCCCACTAAAGTTTGTCCAAGCAACAGAAAGTTAACTAACACACCACAATATTAACCAAACTGACTTTTCTTTTTCCCCTCTGCCCTCCCACAAATTCAATAAAAGCATAACATTGACTCCATGGGTGGTGGTGGGGAGGGTTCTACCCCAGACAGTATTGGAAGTTCGGTATCCCCCACAGGGCTTAGTATATCAATTTTTAATTTATACAATATTAAAACTATAAGTAACAAGGGATTTTTTGATCCTGAAGGTCATCCAAGAGAATTACAGACTCCCTTTAACTTTTATCCTAGGACAAGAATGGCACATTACAGAGAATAATTAAACAGAGTGATGGGCGGAAGTACAGCTGGCTTCCTGAATATACTGAATATATAATAAAATTTACAACCTTATGTATTCAGCTCCTCAGTCCATATACAGCCAGGAAAGAGGCATCACTCACTGAGCAGTCATTACCATTCTCTCCCTGTCACCACTGGGGAATCCCATCTTCCTCAGTCAAGACAAAGATGATGGCAGCAGACCAGTCATTTAACATCTCATCCCTCCAGCTGACAGTTCAAGTATAGAAATTTTATAAAGGCAAGGAGTAAATGTCTTCTAAACACACTAGTTCATTGAAGGAAACTGACTTCCAGCCATGAGAGAAGTTGGACCATCCTCAAATTCACATAATACTCCAGTGGGAACTGAGTTCAAATCTGGCTCTTTCGTTTAAAGGTCATGTGACCCTGGGTCTGTGCCTCTATTTCCTTTCCTATTAAACTGGGATAATAAGGTATCCACTTGACTAGGTTATTACCTAGAATAGATGAGGAAATAAATGCAAAACTCTTTAAGAAAATATCTGACCAGGGCAGAGAATTTGGTACACAGGCTTAGCATTACATTGCATGACCTCTCAAAGTGAAGTCCTGTGTTGTTCTCAGTTTATAGGCAACATGAGGAGCTCCTGGTGGAAAACAGACTCTAAAACCAGACTTCCTGGGTATGAGTTATGTAAGAATGGGGGACATAACTGTGTAAGTGTTTGGTGTTACTGCTATTAACACTATGACATAATAGAGTGTTGTCTATGTGTATATGGTATTTACAGTAAGAACTTGATAGTAACAACTGCTATTTAGAAACAGTTTTTAAAAAAAAGAAAGAAAGAAATGGTTACTTGAAGGGGCTGGAGAGCTGGCTCAGTGGTTAAGAGCAGTAGCTGTTCTTCCAGAGGACCGGGGTTCAATTCCCAGCACCCACATGGCAGCTCACAACTGCTCCAATTCCAGGGAATCTGGCACCTTCACAGACATACACGCAGTCAAAACACCAATACACATAAAATAAAAGTAAATAAATCTTTAAAAAAAAGAAAAGAAACGGTTACTTGAATAAATCTACATGTCCCTGAAGACTCTGGCCACTCAAAGTTCTCAGAGGCAATCAGCTGTTTGCTTCCTTTTATACTGTTGATAGAGGGGGGCCTCAAGAATCATCCAATCTTCCATTCTTTCCGGATATTGTGACCTCCTGTTTACCACATGAGGCTTGGGAGTCTCTTTCCCACCCACTTTTTGGAGCATATGTTTTAATTTAGAGAGAATGTCACCATTGGGCAGAACATGCCATAACAAGGCAAAACACCATGACACATGAAGTCAATAAATCTTTAAACATGCTTTTAAATGCATAGCTGTCCCTAATTATCATCAGAGGATTGTATTCAGGGCCCCCGGGGACAGCAGAGTCTGAGAATGCATGCACAAGGCTCTTATTTCAAAAATGATAAAGCCTTCTTCAACAAACTATACACACTGTTCCACATATTTTAAGTCATCACTAGATTGCCACCACTATCTAGTACAACATAAAGATTGTGTAAATATTTATTATTCTGTGTTGTTTAGAAAACGAGAATAAGGAAAAATGTCTGTGCATGCTCAGGACAGGTGAAATTTAAATGGTTTTTTTTATACGATACTGGTTACATTATCAGACATGAAAACCATGGATACAGCAGACCAGCTCTGCTGTGAGGCTGTCAAACTTGACCACAGTTGCTTTTCCCTATATGTGAGTCAGAGGTGTCTCTCAAGTAAATAGGGTGTCTCCAATCCAGAGTCCCATCCACCTTGGGTTACATACTCAGCTATTACCTGTACTGATCCCATTTTAGGCTTTCAGCCTCTCTCCAGGTTACCTGTCTGGTTTCTTCTCCCAGGGTGGTTCCTACCTTGCACAGGAGAGATGAGGTATTCTGTCCTGCCAGTCTCCTGCAGTAGTGACATTTTGGCAATCCAGATCTCTCTGGGCCTCACTCACCACTCACTGACCCTGAAGACTGATGGAAAGGGAAATAGAATATGAAAATCCTGCTAACAGGAAATCATTGTTTCGCCAATCCCAGAACTGATAAACAAGTGTAACATTGGAGAATGGAAGATACAGTGCTATTCAAGGCTATTGTCACAGCCACTGCTCTGTGTATGAGAGAAACAAAGGGGGCTTGTGTACAAATACAGGGACAGTGCTGCCGTGTTACCAGCTGCTTCTATGTTACTCCTGGGGACAGCAGGGTGAGAAATGAGGCCATGGTGTGCTATGAACCATTTTTTTCTTTTATTTATTTTTATTTAAGTTAGAAACAATCTTATTTTATATATCAATCCAGGTTCCCTCGCCTTCCCATTCTCCCATGTCTCCCACCAACCCTCATCCCATAGAAAGGGTGCTCTGCCCCATAGAAAGGGTGAGGCCTTCGATGGGGGAATCATCAAAGTCAGTTACATCATTTGGGGCAGGGCCTAGACCCTCCCTCATGTGTCTAGGCTGATAGAGTATTCCTCTATAGGGAGTGGGCTCCCAATGTCCATTCGTACACTAGGTATAAATGTTGTTCCATTACCAGGGGTCCCATACACTGCCCGGGCCTCCAAACTGTCACACACATGCAAGGGGGCTGGTTTCATCCTATGCTGGTTTCCAAGCTGTCAGTCTGGGATCTATGAACTCCCCTTGTTCAGGTCAGCTATTTCTGTGGTTTCCCTCAGCATGGTCTTAACCCCTTTGCTCATCACTCCTCCCTCTCTGCAACTGGATTCCAGAAATTTGGTTCAGTGCTTAGCTGTGGGTCTCTGCTTCTGTTTCCATCAGCTACTTGATGAAGGCTCTATGATGGCATATAAGATCGCCAATAATCTCTTTACAGGGGAAAGGCATTTAAGATAGCCTCTCCATATTGCTTAGATTTTTAGTTGGGGTCATTCTAGTATATCTCTGGACATTTCCCTAGTGTCAAATTTCTATTTAAACCTATAACTACTCCCTCTATTAAGGTATCTCTTTTCTTGCTCTCCTCCTTTCTTACCCTGACTCAATCTTTGTGATTCCCTCATGTTCCCCCCCCATTCTTCTCTTTTTCCTAACTCCTTTCCCCCCATGCTCCCAATTTGCTCAGGAGATCTTGTCCCTTTCTCCTTCCATAGGGGACCACATATGTCTTTCTTAGGGTCCTCTTTGTTTCCTAGCTTATCTGGAGGTGTGGATTGTAGGTAATCTTATGCTCTATGAGCATATATCCATGTATGAGTGAGTACATACTATGTTTGTTTGAGTGTGTGTGTGTGTGTGTGTGTGTGTGTGTGTGTGTGTGTATGTGTGTGTCTGGGTTACCTCACTCAGGATAGTTTCTTCTAGTTCCATCCATTTGCCTGTGAATTTCAAGAGTCCATTTTTTTTTTCTGATGAGTAATACTCATCTTTATCCATTCTTCAATTGAGGGGCATCTAGGTTGCTTCCAGGTTCTAGCTATTACAAATAGTGCTGCTATAAACATAGTTGAACAGATGTCCTTGTTGTATGAATGTGCATCCTAAGAGTGGAATTGCTGAATCTTGAAGTAGACTGATTCCCATTTTCCTGAGGAATCACCTGCCACACTGATTGTGCTCTGAACTTAACTAATCTTAGCAACCAGGCCATTTAGGACATGGACAAGACACAGACACATTCAATCCATGGTTTCTATAGTGGGAAACAGGGAACACTACTCCAAGCATGATCTACTGCTTATAGACCATTTTTGAATACATGCAAAAATCCCCATTGTCTCCTCTTCACTTTCTAGCTTTCAAAAGCCCAGGATGTTAGAGTAAAAAAGAACAGTAGCAATAATTGTATGCTCTTCATTGCTTAGTTTTCACAAACACAAACAAGCTCTATCCAATATTCTGACTTACAGTATTCTGTGGCTAACTTCCACAGTTCGGCACCTCCAAATCTTTTGAAACTCGTCAGTGGGAGTTTTTAGCCTAAGTAATTGTAATGGTTAGTTTTTAGATGTCAACACACTGCAGTCAATAAACCATCTAAGAAGGGAGTTTCAATAGAAGAATTACCTCGTTTGGCATTGTCTGGGTTTGCCTGGGTGCATATCTCTGGGAGGTTGTCTTGGTTGTTAACTGAGATGGGAAGACCCACTCTGAATGTGGGAAACACCATTTCATGGTCTGGGCATTGAAATGTGTAAGAGAGATGAAAGCTAGCTGAGTGTAACCAGCATGCAAACAGCATGGGTGTGTTTGTTTTTCTCTATGCTCCTGATTGCCTATGTGGTGTGACCATGGTCTCAAGCTCCTGCTTCAATGATGGACTGATACTTGGGACTGTAAGTCAAACCTTTTCTTCCCATATGCTGCTTTCTGTCAGCATAATTGTCACAGCAAAAGAGATGAATCCAGAAGAGATGGGTATTTACATTTTAATTGCAGGTCCTAAGAAATAAATGAAATCCATCATAATTTGATAACTTATAGTGCATCTATCAATTAAAGAGCTGTGTCGAGATGCACTTTTTTCCAGGAAATAAATAAATAAAACATAGAATTTAATCTATTCAAAGTAAACATGCAGTTTGGAGGATTTCAGCGCAGTCTATAACAAGCATGTTGGCCCTTATTCCCATACAGCTGTTCAGCTTCCAAGTTGAGAACTTTTGGAAGCATTTTAATTGACATTTTATCATGTTGATATCTGGCACACTCCACAGAATCTCCAGCCAAGCTTTGAGCACTTACAATTCTCTCACTGATGGTTAGACGTTTGGTTAGTAGCATCTGGAACACTGAGGTGGAGAAGACTGCTATGACACTTATAGCAGCTTCTGAGGCTGCTCACACACAACAACGGCATGCATCAGGTGGTCCATACCCTTGGCACATTCACCTTTCACTAATAACTCTTCATCTAGGTGTGTTTATTCAAGGGTGAATTAGCATCTTTAAAGTTAGGTAACTGGGAAAGCCCAGCTCCCTCCTTCACCAGTTTGTTTCTTTCTTAGTTCAGGGAGCTGGTTCTTGAAATTAGAGTCACTTCCCATCTTGCAGTTTGGCTTCACTGTCTGGATAATGCTAAGTATAATGCCGAGCCCCTACTTCTCCATAAACAGAAAGAAACTATATGCCGAAGAGCACTGCGGGTTTTTTTGTTTTGTTTTGTTTTTGTTTGTTTGTTTTTGTTTTTGTTTTTTGCCCCCACCCCCGGTATACTGCAGGCGTGCATGTGTGAACTCCAAGAATTCAAATAGGCACAGCTTCGTTTAAGTCCGGATGGCCAGTATAGACCGATCACATCTGGGCGTCTGTGCTGCCAAGGTGCCTACCAAACCTACAAGTGCATTCCCCAAATCAGCCGCCTACCCAAAAGGGCAAAGACAAAACGAGTTTCCCTGACCTAGGGAGTCCAGACAGTTGCTTTCTGGAAACCATCCCACACCCGATTTCTCCTAGCATCTCAGCCCTCTGACCCTTGAGGAGTGAGACTTCCTGGGCTTCTGTACACCCTAGTACTCTTGCGCCATTGTCGCCTACCACAGTGAAGAACTACAACTCCCAGCATGTCCCGCGAGGTATCATGTGCCAAGTCCCTCTTGCTCCCGTTGTCACGTGACTCCGGAAAGATGGCGGCCTTGACAGCGGAGCATTTTGAGGCGCTCCAGAGCCTGCTGAAGGTATCTTGCAGGGGTGGGGACGCCTGCGGCGGCTGCCTTAGTCTCTGGGACTTTGTGGAAAGCAAGAATTAGGAATAAACCGACCCTGGCTTGGAGAACACTGTCCTCGCCAGTACTTGTCTGTGTAACCGTGAGGAAATCGCTCAGCCTTTCAAAGCTTTTAAACAGGAGTAGCAAAATTAATCACTGCCTGATATTAAGGTGGAACTTAAAAAGTAGGCAATGGATTTGAATGCATCCAAGAATTAGTGACCACGAGTGGTTTTCCCTCCTGGAGCATTTCATTCAGGTCCCTTTGCCCATTCTATCAGAGAAACTCTTTCCCTCTCATCAGCCCAGCCCTGGGTTGTGTGTGAATTCTGACCCACTGAGGTCAAGTTCTATATTGCTTTGGCCTGTGTAGGGCGGGGACACTTTCCTGGTCTTCTTTGGTAAGGTCATGAGGTTGAAAGGGACATAGTAAAATTGGAATTACTCTGTAGAAGGATGTCTCTCCCTTCCCTCTTAGAACATACCACTAGCTGGCATCCTGGATGTCTTCTGAGGAATATGACTTCGTTTCTTTTTGTTTTCCTTTCTTCTCTCTAGTTGAAGATCAGTAATGACACTATCATTATCAGCCTTAATTCCATCTTTAGCACACACCTCCCCAGGAAGCATTTTCCTGGTCCACCCGTGAAGGCTCTGACTTTGTTGTTCACAAGTGTATCCCAACAAGCAGAATAACACCTGGCACCCAGTATGTGCTGAAGAAATAGCTATTAAGTGCATTAGTGTAAACAGGGCTGTGACTAGAAACCTAGAGCTCGAGCCCAGCCTTTGTTGTGGTTGATTTGAGTCGTTCCTCTCCATGCCTGCTTATCTTGGGACATTTTGTTTTCCTTGGTAAACTTTTAAAATTAATATATAATGTAGATATTGAAAATTCAGAAATCATGAGACTTAACTCATACTGACTACACACTCATAGGCTAACACCAGATCACAGACTGAGACAGCAGTACCCCTGGAAGTCTCTCCCCTGCCCCTTACTTCCTTCTTCCATTCACCTTCCCAGTAGTGCATTGCTTCTGACACGGTTAATTTAACACTGCTCATATTTGAACTTCACAAAAATGGAACACTTCATCACATTTATTTTCACATCTGGCTCTCAGGCATGCTTGTGTAGCAGTAACTCATTTGTTTTCATTGCTTTTTCTATCTTTTAAATTAAACCATCATAAATAAAGTATAGAGTCTCATGTTGTTGTAAGAAATAATGCAAAGAAATGTCATTTCCATTTTGTCAAGTGTCTCCTAGTGCTGACTTCCTGGGAATCTGCAGAATAGTATCACAGTTGGGGTATTTACGTTGATACAGTCAGACTACATGACATTTCTATCAGTTTAAGAGCCCTGTGTTGGTGTCTTACAGCCTTGCTCACTTGCAGTTGGCCTCCAATCCTCCTTTACATGTCTGAATTCTGCTGTAATTGTTGTTCATTTCAAAAACTTTTATAAGTAGATGATGTTTATGGATTGGCTTTCCTCACTCAGCTCAATTCTCTTTCTCTCTCTCTCTTTCTCTCTCTCTCTCTCTCTCTCTCTCTCTCTCTCTCTCTCTCTCAGAAGTGCTGAGAGCAGCACTTCTCAACCTGTGGGTCATGGCCCCAGTGGGGGGCCATGTATCAGATATCCTGCATATCATTCATTTACATTACAATTTATATCAGTAGCAAAATTACAGTTATGAAGTAGCAATTAAATCATTTTGAGTTTGGAAGTTACTGCAGCATGAGGAACTGTATTGAAGGGTCACAGCATTAGGAATGTTGAGAAACACTACTCTAGAGAATCATACAAATCATGTGTGTCAACAATTCCTTTTATTGCTTAGGAGTATTCTATAGTGCATGCAGTCTGTTTGATAGCTCATGGATCGATTGAAAAACAGGTAGAGCATTTCCAGTGCTCAATATTACAGATGAAGTTGCCAGGTCATCTGGAAGTTGCATGGTATAAAGACATATCCAAACTTTCTGGAGTGCCTGTACTACATTACACTTACATCTTTACCAGCATCAGCATTTGGGGTTGTCTCTATATCTTATCTGAATCATTCTGATTCAAATGTGCTTTGGATCTCAATGTGTGTGGGGGGGGGTGTACATATGTGTTTGTATGTGTGGTTGTGGGTGTGTACGTGTAGTGATCAGAGGACAGCCTTGGGTCCGTGTCTTCAGTGGTGTTGGACAGGTTCTTTCTCATCATTCACTGCAGCATACATCAGCCTCACTGCCCATGAGCTTCTGGGAATTCTGGCTCTCATTTTCCCACAGGAGCTTTGGGATTGCAGACACATATCCTACTTCAGCCTTTGTGTGTTTTCTGGGGATCCAAATTCAGGTCGGTCAGGCTTGTGCAGCTCTTGTTTTACCCAGGAAGTGGTCTCCCCAGTCCCGCATCTGTCTTTTATATTTAAGTCTGTGATCCATACTAAGCCAATTTTGTATAAAGTGTGTGATACTTAGGTTGAGTGTGCTTTTTTAAAATGTCATATGGTTGTGGTACCATGTGTTAAAAAGAAAAATTTCCCTACACTGAATTACTTTTGCAATTCAAGAATCCTTTGGGCATATCTGTGTAGGGTTGTTTCACATAGATCTGTTGCCTTGATCTATGTGCTCATCCCTCTGAATATGCCCAGGCTTGGTTGCTCTAACTGTAGTAAATCTTGAAATCTGACTGTTTTTTTCTATTTTATTCTTCTTTCTCAAAATTGCTTTTGGCTGGGGAGATAATGTAATCAGTCAGTCATGTGTTCTGCAAGCATAAGGATGTGAGTGTGACACCAGGGTCCCACATGCAAAAGCTGGTGTGTACTTGTAATCTAAGTACTGGGGAGGTACAGGCAGCTGGATTTGCTGGGGCAAGCTGGGCAGCCATGGCTATTTGGCTGGTCCAGACCAATGGTAGAACTGTTTAAAGAAGCAAGGCGGATGGCACCTGAGGAACCACAGTGAGATTGTCTTCTGTGTCTACATTCATGCACACACGTGCACATGATTTTCTGAACACATTCATATGCTTGCAGTGTTGCTTTAGCTGCTCTAACTCCATTGGCTTTCAGTATACATTTTTTAAATGTTGTTGGCTATATCTAAAACAAACTTGCTTAGATTTTGATAGGAATTGTTATTAACCTATGTGCCAATTAGGGGAAAGTTGCTCCCTTTGGGATATTGAATCTCCCAGTACATAAATTGGTGTGTCTCCATATTTATTTCATCTTCTCCAAGCTTTTTTGTCAGCAATGTGTAGTTGTAGCACAGAAGTCCTAGAATTCATTCTTTGACCAATTGCAAAAGACACTTTTAAAATTATGTACGCATAACTTGCCTTGCATTCCCTCAGTGATAGGGCATGATCTGAGAGTTGTAAGATGAAATAAACCCTTTCTTCCAAGTTGTTTTTGGCCAGTGTTTTATCCAGCAGAGGAAAGCAAACTAAGACAATTTTTCCTGGAGTACTGGATTATAAAGTAGGATGAGTAGGAGATACACTCTCAAGGAAGAAACAGAAGCGAGGCTGGTTGAAAAGAGGGTAGCAGATTTATGAGGGGGAGAGGAAGAAGAGAGAGGAAGGGAAGGAAGAAAGGAGGGGAGGAAGAAGGGGAAGTGGGGAGATAAGGAGCCAGAACATGTTAGAATGCTCTTCTCAGAATTGTAGATGGGAGATGATTCCCAACAGTCCTGTACAAATATTGATGTATTAGCTAATAGTTAAGGCATGGAAGCTAGAGTACAGACAGTCCTTGCTCATCATCACAGTAACCTTTGCTTTGTATTTTGAAAGGCTGTGTTTTCTCTTAGAGACATCTGTCCATTACTCAGACAGACAGCTCCTGAGTTAAGATGGTTCAATATTTGATTGCTTGACCTTAAGACAGTGTGAAAGTAATAGCATTGGGTTAAATTATGCTTTGGATTTTGATCATCACCTGGCTTGCAGCATTGGGGTTGGGGAAGATGCTTGAAATGTCAGGCAGCACAAACAACCACTACTATCCAATATGCCATTGCCAAAGCACAATGTTCTATAGGTTAGGCGTGATGTGTGAACTCACAAAGGTATTTTTAAAACCCTATTTATTAGGAAGTGCAATTAAAAAGACAAACTCAACAGGTACAGAGTAATGCTGAAGCCATCACTGATCCTGCACCAATTCTCTGTTCCCTTTGGTCTCTGACCATGCTAATCTGAGCCAGAGCAAGAGAGAGTGAGCATCCCATGTAGCACCCCAGGGCATGCCCTAAGGCCAATATCCCAATGCTATTGGCAGAATGAATTCCTACAACATAGGTGATTACATGTATAGTCTAACTAGGGTATTTTAAAGACAAGGCTGATATTATCTCATGTTAAGTCAAGGAATGTCTACATAGAAGCTGGCTTTTATGTTGATTTTGTATGTCCAAACTTATTGAATTCACTTATACTAGGTTTTGGTGATTTTATGTGTTCACATAAATCATATTTATCAGCAGAGACTTTTAATTCTTCTATGTAGTCTGCATAGGCTTAAGGTCCTTGTTTTTCCCCATTTTTAGAAGTTTTGGGGATTTAATCAGAAGAGTAGTGAGAGTAAACATCCAAGGACAAGACTTGAACATATATGGGGATCATAGCAGCATCAGAGTGAGCACAGCCCACTCAATCCCAGATTTTCTGTACACATGTCTGTGTGACTCCCTTCTTCATTCCCTCCTTATCCCAGTCAGGTTTCCAGAACCTAGCTATGCTGGCCATAGTGTAGATTGTTAACTATAGGCCTTTTACAGATGCCTTCCAGTTAAGGACATGTTCTGCAAAGGTTTGCTTTATCCACATATTTTCCCATGCTAATTAGCCAGGTGCAGTCATGAGGCTGCACGCTCATGGGATGTGTACCCCTAAGTTTTGGGTGTGTGTGCTGGCCTCCCATGATGCCAGGCAGTTTTTTTTCCTACGAATTTTATTTTAAGAAAGTTATTTTATTTTTAATGTATTTGTTTGTGTGTGTGTATGTGTGTGGGTGTGTGTGCACATGCCATACATTATGGTTCAGGTATGAAGGTCAGAAGACAACTTGCTGTAGGGGGAAGTTCCTATCCCGCCCCTGAATTCCCAGTAACCAACACAGAGACTCAATATTAATTCTAAATGCTCAGCTGATACCTCAGGCTTATTACTCACTAGCTCTTACAACTTAAATTAACCCATTTCTATTAATCTGTGTATTGCCATGTGGCAGTGGCTTTGCCTGTCTTCCAGCATGCCGTGCTCCCTCTGTGTCTCCTGGTGACTCCATTGACTCCACCCCTCTTCCTCCCAGCATTCTCAGTTTGGCTGTCCCACATATACTTCCTGCTAGTTAGCTCTTTATCAACCAATGAGATAATGTACATACACACACACACACACGTACACACACACACGTACATATACATACATACATTCATTCATACATTCATACATACATTACAGAGGGATTATTCCACAGCAGCTTGCAGTAGTTGGTTCTTTCCTTCCACCATGTAGGTTCTAGGAATCAACCACAGGTCCTCAAATCATGCCTTTCTTCACCTGCCAAACAATCTCCTAAGTTGAGATGGGTTTCTTTCTTTGTTTAAGTAAATAATAATAATAATAATAATAATAATAATAATAATAATAATGTTGAATTTTATCAAATATTTTTCTCTGTTCATTTGAGATTGTGTGGTTTTCCCTCTCTTTGTCCTGTAAAAATTGTGAGTTACATAGATTTTCAAATACTTAGCCAGATTTATATTCTTGGCTTTTTATATATCTCATCTACCCATAGTATATAATCCTCTTATATGTTGCTTATATATTACTGATTTCTATCTGTTAATACTTTACTAAGAATTTGTGTCAGTTTATGAGGGGATGTGGACCTGCAATTTTCTTTATTCCTTTCTTTTTCTTTTCCCTTTTTGAAGTGTCTATCTGGTTTGGATATTAAGGTAATTTTACCTTAATATGCATTGGAAATTGTCCCCTCTATTTTCTAAAAGAGATTTATAGAGTTGATATTTTTAATCTTAAAATGTTTGTTAGAATTACCAGTGAAAATGTCGAAGTCTAGAGATTTCTTTTCTGAGTTAACACTGTGGATTCAATTTCCTGAGTAGTGACAGCTATTGCCTATCTATTTCATATGAGGGGCGTCGGGATGGTTTTTGAGTAATTGGTCCATTTGTGGAAGCCATCAGGTTTGTGTATAGGCTTCCCTCATCCTTTTAATATCTGGCTTGTCATTCTTGCCAGCTCTTTGTTTTACCTGCTTCCCCTGTCCTTTCACTGGTGGAGTGTTCCACGGATGTCAATTAGAGTGATGGATGGTGTTGCTTAATTCTTCTGTATCCTGTTTCACATCTGGCTGGTTCTATCAGTTGCTGAAGGAGGGGTGTTGTGTGCCCATTGCATTTGGGGAGTCGCTTGTTTTCCTATATATATCTGTCAGTTATTGGTTTGCAGTTTGCAGTCCTCTTGTTGGTTGTGTACACATTCTGGATGTCTTCTTAGTGCGCAAAATTATAATACTGTCCTGATAGTTTCCTTTTTGTAAAGTATGATTTATCTGTTGTCAGTGTAGCCATTCTTGCATTCTGTTGATTGATGTTTGAATGACATTCTTTAATCATCCATTCCCTTTTAGCCGCCCATATAATTGAAGGGAGGTCCTTGTATATAGCATTTAATATGTTTCACCCACTCTGCCCATTTTTCTATTTCAATTAGAATATTTAGGTCACTTAGAGTTAATACAAATGTTGCCATGCTAGGACTTGGCTCTTTTTTTTTTTTTTTGTGCTCATTCTTTATTTTATTTTTCTTTCTTACATTTCTCCACTTTCCCATGGGTTATTTGAACATTTTTAAAGGAATTCTACTTTAGGGGCTAGGAAGATGGCTAAATGAGTAAGAGTGCTTGCGGTGCAAGCGTGAGAATGAGAGTTTGAATGCCCAGCACTCACTTAAAAAAAAAAAACAAACTGTACTTGGCCACACAGTTACCTGTAATGCCAACACTGTAAAGATCAGGAACAAGGCTGCTGGCCTAGCTACAAGTTCAGTGAGAGACTTTGTCTCAAGGGAATAGGAGGAGAGCGATGAAGCAGGACACTCTGGTACACACACACACACACACACACACACACACACACACACAGAGAGAGAGAGAGAGAGAGAGAGAGAGGCATCCATGTACATTTACACACAGAATTCTACATTATCTGGGGTTCTAAACTGCACTTTTTAATAGAGCCTTTCTAGTCATACTGTGTGTATAGAATTCGCCACACTCTGTGGAGTCATCATTTTATCAGCTAGGATAATGTCCAGTTATTACACATTTGTATTGAATATTTCTTCTTCATTGCATTTGAAGCTTCACCAAACACTGTTATAATTTTTGCTTAGCCTTGACATGTAACTTAGAAAATATAACTTTTTCCCCATCTCTGCTTGTTCTTTTCTGTCTTGGTGGTCTAAGAAAATCTATAAAAGCACTGACTGCCATGGTCAGAAGGTGGCAGAAGATTAAAGAAAAGTGTTGGGCACATTGTTGATGCTGTTGGTGCCAGGATCAGCTTGCAAAGCTCACACACCCATCTGATGTTTCTGTGTATCTCTAGGATGCAGGGAAAGAGGCCAGGGTTACTGAGGGGTGGTATGGATAGTTTCAGTAAGGTCATAGTGTCTCCCCACACCCTTGTATTCCTTCTCTGTTGAAGAATTTGCCATAGCCAGTCTTCATGGCATATCTTCTGACAGATTATCTTGTTTTTGTTTTCTTGGTTTTTTTTTTTATTTTTATTCTTAAGGACATTTTTCTAGCTGAGGGTTCTAGATTGACAGTTCATTCAATGTCTGAGAAATATCTTCTCTTGCTTCTCTCAGTTTTGAAATGAAACCTGTTGCCATTCTGAGGGTTTATCACACTGCTTACAATTTTTTGTGTATGTGTTTCTTTTTTTTTCAAGTTTAATTTCAGATGTGTCTTGGTATGAGGTTTTAAAATTATGCTCTTTGGGGTTTACTTGGGTTCTTGAATGTTTACCATTAAGTCTGATTAAACTTGGAAAGGAATTTAATATGTTCTATTATTTCCTAAATGTGACATATCTATATCTATCTATCATCTGTCATCTGCCTGTCCATCCTTCTGTTCGGGCTTGGGTAATTTCATATAAAGGACTGTCTTCCACCTACCAGTTCTTCCCTGTCTCTTCCATGTTGCTGGGATGTGTTTGTCCTCTCAGTGTTTGTGTCTCTGGTGTTTTTCGCTTTGTTTCTCCCATATCAATCATCAATTGCCTTTGGGCATTATTATATTATTATTGCCTTTGGGAGGGGTTGCCAGTCTTTTTATTTGTTTCAGGCATGTTTTTGATTATTGGAATATTGCAATCATAGCTGCTTCAAAATCTTGGTCAGATAGTTTAAATAATGTCTCTTGAGATGGTCCCATTATGTAGCCCAAGTTGACCTGCAACTTGCAGTCATTTCCTCAGCCTCCTATGGCATCTGTTCACTCCCCCTTTTCATTCATCTCGAAACCTTCCTGGTTTCTGGTCACACAGGTGATTTTTTAATTAGAACATAGACTTGTTCCGTTATGTTCTGAGACTGTGACTAGTATTTAAATCTTGTTTTAGCTGGCTTTTCCCAACACTGCCAAGACAGAGAGAAGGGGCATATTTGTCAATTTGACACAAGTACAAACTAGATATAGTCATCTAGAAAGAGGGAGTTCCAATTGAGAAATGCCTCTTCAGATTGGCCTATAGGCAAGACCATGGGGGCATTTTCTTGATTGATGATTGATGTGGGGGAGCCCAGCCCACTGAGGGTGGTGCCCGCCCTGGGCAGGTGGTCTTGAGAAAGCAGGCTGAGCAGGCCACGAGGAACAAACTGGTCAGCCAGCGTTGCTTTTCCAAGGCCTTTGCTTCAGTTTATTCCTCCAGCTTCCTGCCTCTGCTTCCCCCTGATTGTGGGCTGTACCCTGTAAGCCAAATTAACCCTTCCCTCCCCGTGCTGGTTTTGGTCAGTATCTTATCACAGCAAGAGAAACCATGACACTACCTCATTAATCCTACATGGACATGGAAGTCCCCACAGGGTTTTGTGGCTTCTTATAGGCCAATGAGAATGAAGACCCCAGCTCTCTTATCTTCCCTGTATTAGTCAGGGTTCTCTAGAGTCACAGAATGTATAGAATGACTATCTCTCCCTCCTCCCTCTCTCTCTCTCTATATATATATATATGCATATATATGTATATATATGTATACATATATATGTATATATGTGCATGTATACATACATACATACATACATACATACATACATACATATGGATTTATTGGAATGCCTTACAGGCTGCAGTCCAGCAATGGCTAGCTGTGAATGGAAAGTCCAACAATCTAGTAATTGCTCAGTCCCACAAGGCTAGTGTCTCAGCTGGTCTTCTGTACATGCTGGAATCCTAAAGAAACAGGCTCCAGTGAAGGAATGGATAGCTGACAAGGCGAGGGCAAGAGGGTGAAGAATGAACAACCCCTTCCTTCTTCCATTGTCCTTATATAGTCTTCCAGCAGAAGGTGTGGCACAGTTTAAAGGTGTACCTTCCTTCCTCAAGGTCTGGATTAAAGGCATGTGTCATCCTGCCTCAAGGTCTGGATCACAAGTGATCACAACTACAATCCATTTCTGGATTATACTTCATTCCAGATACAGTCAAGTTGACAACTAAGATTATCCATCAAAATTTACCCTAACAGATGTTGTGATTCCTTGGGGTGGGGTTTACTGCTCAGGGCAAGGCTTCCTCTCAGCCATTGGCAGTCCCAGTGATGTGTGTTCACAGTTCACTATGTGACCGTTGTTGGGGCCTGAAGTAGAGCAGTTCCTCTCTAAACATTTTCTGTCTTAGGAGGCTGTACCTTGAGGTCAGGGTCTGGGATCAGTGAGGCAAAGGGAAACAAGAACTGTATCGTTCACTGAGCCTCATCCTGGCAGGTCTGCCTTCTACTTCATTCAGGGTTAGGTTTGTTTTCCCAGAATGCCCAGGGGTATTAATTCTCAGCAAGAAGACTAAGGGAAGGTTCATCCAGTCCAACTCCTCAGAGACAGAAGCGTCCTATGAACCTTTAATGTTAAGACACATTATGAAATAACCAACACAAATGTTTGCAGAGCCTAACTTGGTATGCTTTCCATCTGTTAATTAACTCCTAGGCCTCCTCAAAAGATGTCGTCAGACAACTGTGCCAAGAAAGCTTTTCCAGTTCAGCCCTTGACTCAAAAAAACTGCTCGATGTTACGTGTTCCAGCTTGTCTGTGACCCAGGAGGAGGCCGAGCAAGTAAGTGTGGTGACAAGTGACCGTTGCCTGCCAGTCCTTATCACTTGTTAGCCTCCTTCCCGCCTTCCCTGTCAGTTGCATGTCCAAAGACATTTTCTCCTTGACACATCTGTTGACACCATAATGGGCCTTTGAGCCTGTCCTTATGACAATAAGCCCCCTTTTATGATAAATAACCAGAGTTCTCGGCTGCTCTCATTTCAGGCTTATTACCTAGGCAGTGTGGATTAAAAAAAAAAACCTGACCATTAGTGATTTTCGTGCCCAGCATGTGACTTGTGGGTGCTGATGAACTGTCAGCTGGGCCCCTGAGGGGAGACCTTGTAGAGATCATTGAGCTGAGGCACTGAGGCCTGATTGGCATTAGAGAATACCCACTGCCAGGCTCAATCAGGCTCTCTCAGGGATGCTGTGTTCCCCACAGTCCCCTCTCATCCCTCCGCCCCTGTGACATCTTCTGCTCAGCTCCTATGATTTTCTTCAGGCAGCTAAGAGGAAGCCAGAGTGATTCATGGTAAGTTGTACAGCAGTGACAGTGCTGTCCATCCCGGGCAGATATGCTTGACAAGAGAATCTTCATCCAAAGGGTCCTATAATTGTTATTTTCCTTTAATCTGGAGCTTTATTCATAGAAATCAATTATAGGAAATTAAAAGGCAGAATTGAGATAGTAGACTTAGTTTGGATGCCCCTAAAATAAATGCTGAAGGAAGAACTCGGGTACAGCCGGGTAATTCTAGGGAAACAGAGGAAGAAGTGGGGAAAAGACAGAATGGAGACAGGCCCATTACCAAGCTTGTTGATGAAGTGGTCACTGCTGTGGCTTTAACTCCCACCCTCACTGTTGGAAGCTTCCCTTCTCTTTGCTTCTGGGTTATGGCCATTTATAGTCAGACAATCTCTGTGGTGTCAGATAAAGCCGCAAAGCAGAGAATCAGTCAGCTCCAGAGAGTTTTTGTGGGTTCAGCTAAGCGTTATTATATTCATGTGTGCTCTATGGTACATTTGGATACAGATCCGCAAGGACTTAGGATGGTTTGCTGGTAGTATAGCTCAATGACAGAGTCCTGACCTGCTTTGCAGAAGGGTTTGCTAGGCAGTGCCTACAAGAATATAAGGTGGGAACACATAGAAAGACAGGGTCCAAGACCTCTCTTTCACAGAGGGAATCACACCATTGCCCAGGAACTATTTTTCTTTGATCTTTTAGGTGACAATTTAAGGGTAAGGACATGAGATGCCTTCCACTCCAGAGAAACTGTTATCTTCTCTAACAACTCAACAAGCACAGGTTCAGATTCTTGCAAGGAGGGTGCAGCCTCACTCATGGAAGGATAGCCTAGTGTTTACACATTCCTCTTAGTCCAGAGGCATAGGGCCAGTGCAGGGTTGCCTAGTAACTCAGATGGCTTTGCACTTCTCTCAGGTTACCAAGGAAACAGCATCACAAAGTTAAGTGAAGGTCAGATTCTTCCACAGAAGGCACAAAAAAGATATATTATCCTTTGCCCACAACTAACAAGTTTCTGACAAGCTGATGGCTTCCTAGGTCAGGTAGCTGCTTCTCTTATCTTCTAAAAGGACCAGTGAACTAGCAAAGTCAGCTTGAGTGTCAGCATCTGCTACGGAGACCCACACTTGAGTTAGCTCATTCACGAGACTGTGGTGGTGTGCCCATGGATGAGTGTACAGAGCTCCACCCCTGCCCCCTTTGTACCCTCCTGCCTCTGCCCTGCAGCTACAGGGTTGCTCTCTGTGTCCTACAGCTGCTCCAGGCTCTGCACCGCCTCACCAGGCTGGTGGCATTCCGTGACCTATCCTCTGCCGAAGCAGTTCTAGCTCTCTTTCCGGAAGATTTCCACCAAAACCTCAAAAACCTGCTGACAAAAATCATCCTGGAGTACATGTAAGTGTGTGTGTTTTTGAGAGTTCCTTCTAACTTTCGTATTCCTTATACTATTCATATTCTCGTTATTACTATTAGTATATTATATATGCAATTATATACTCAAAGCCTAGGAATAATATAAATTTATGGTTGAAAATACATACAGATAAATGATGGAAGAAAGTAAGGTGCTTGTAACCCCACACCCAGAGTTTAGCTGCATCCATTTTTTTTGATGGAAAGTCATTTATTTGTTGTTAGAGGAAGGGTCTCATGTAGCTTAGGCTGGCCTTGAACTCCCTTTGTGGCCAAGGATAACACTGAACTTACATTCCATCTATGTCCACCTCCCAAGTGCTGAGATTACAGGCATGTGCTACAACTCCTAGCTTGTAGCTGAGAACCTCGTTGGTGTATATGTATGTATGTATGTATGTATGTATGTATATGTATATGTATACATATATATATATATATGTATATATATGGAGAAGCCAATCTTTTGTATTTGCATTTAACAAATAGGACTTTGACATTTTATAGCTTCTTATTTTTAACAGGCAACATTAATATTAATGATACTTGTATAAATGTTTACCCATAGAGTTATTAACAGTGAAATGTAAAGTATATTCTAGTACTTGGAGGAATTTGGTATAATTTTAAAGATTCTTTAAGGTTAGCCATTTAAGGTTTTGGCAGTTTCTTCCAAAGACAATTTGTAGTAGAAACTTTGTTACATATTCAGTTATTCACTTACTGGTTTAAAGGCCATGCACATAGGGTGATATACTGGGCTTTGGCTTATATTGTCAAGTTGGCTACCAAAAAATGTTGTTCCAACCCCCCCCAACTTAGGTTTTTGAGACTGGGTCTCCCTGTGTAGCCCAGGTTAGCCTTGCATGTGGAGTGTGTTGTCTCTGCATGCACCACAAGGCCTGGCCTCAAAATGCTGAGATGATTTTTCCCAGGTCTAAGAATGGGAAATGGTTCCCCATTCTAGATGTTGATTGTCTGTTTCCATATTTATTGATCATTTTTCATCCTCTTTTTTGAATTGTCTCTGTTTGCTAAGCTGGGAAGATGCTTTTTTAACGTGAATCTTAAATAGAAGTTGTTGGGCTGGAAGCTCTAAGAGGTCTGCAGCAGTAATTAGAAATGTCTGTTTACCAAGGACTTGTATTTATTTGGAGGGCTGTTGGGCATGCCATGTGACATGGCTTGCAAGACTTAGTCCTCTCTTTGGACCATATGGGTCCCACAGATTGGGCTCAGGTCCTCTGTTAGGGCTGTGACTGTGTTTTCCCTCTGCCTTTTTATGGTTTTATGTTTTGTTTTGTTTTTCCTGGGCTATGAAAATTATTGGCACTTAGACTTTGCAACACAATGAAAAACTGCCTTTGATAGGAGGGGTTTCTAAAGCTCTTTCTTGGTGAGAGGCCACAAGCTGGGGTCCCTCGTTATCAGAAAGCTCACTGTCATTGCTTTCCCATTGTTTCTTCCTCATCTTTCCATTTTAAACAGATCTACTTGGAGAACAGAAGCTCAAGCAAACCAGAGTGAGTACAGAGCCCCCTGCCTTCCCCTGCCCCTGCTCCTCAGTGTCAGCTCTGAGTCCCCCAACCAGGAACCACAGACCAAAGAGAACTATTCTAGCTCCAAATCGCACACTGCATTGTGCCTTTTAAATTTTACTCTTCAATGGTGATGATGATGATGATGGTGGTGATGATGTTGAAGATGAAGATGATAGAAGCAGGTTGCTATAAAAATGGAGAAATACCTCAGCAGAAAGTGAAGTAAAGTATCAGTTAAGACAAAAATAAAGAGGAGAGTAAGCAGATTATTAGGAAGGAGAGGAAGAGAAAGAAGGAAGTGGGTATAGGGTGAGATGTGATCAATATGTATGCATTTGTATGTAGCACAGAACCGTGCACAATGAATATAAACAATGAGAATCGTATATGTATTTGTGACTTGCAAAAAAGGAAAGGCTAGTCATTGAAATTACTTCTAAAGGTTGTGTAAGAGCGGGCTGCTGAGTGACTACCCTCGCACTTTCATTAAGTCAACCACACAGCTGGAGCTATGTCTGTGCTGACTCATCCAGCCCTCCCAGTCACCTTGCAGTCCAGGCTTCTAGATGAGGGGGTTAGGCAAGTGTGGGGCTTGCATTCAAACCAAGGCCATTTCATCTATAGAACAGTCTCTAGCACGGTTGCTGAAGTTGTCCTTTCTCTAGAACTCAGGCTATGGCTGCATCTCTGCCTCGTGTCACTTGTCATTCTCTCTGAACATCTGGGGTGTGAATGTTAGGAGATGAACCCACTGGGAGTCAGTGCAAAGGACAGGTGGCACCAAGCATTGTGTAAAGCACACGACATGTAGGTCTCAGGCCTTCTCTATCTTTCTTAGACTTGTGTAGATTAAACATATTGTATGTATATACATTCCTTACAGCCACATGGCACTGAATAAGAGCTTAGGAGAAACAGGTAGTATAACCTCTGACCAAAGCTGTCCCCTCCACAGTCTCTCTGCCACGCCTGGTGGACCTGGACTGGAGAGTGGATATCAAAACCTCCTCAGACAGTATCAGCCGCATGGCTGTCCCCACCTGCCTGCTCCAGATGAAGGTATGCCCACTGTTAAGCTCTTCAGAAGCAAAGAGGGGATGACAGTGAGTTGGCTCTACCTCAGCCACAGCCATCTAAGACACCAGCAGTGAGAGTACCCCCCCACCTACCCCACTCACACACACAATGTGGTACTTGTTGATGGATTACAACTGCAGGACCATATTGACAGCATGGTCATAATGAGATACACACTAAAAGCAGAGGTGTCAGAGTGACAGGTGCAGGGCATTGCATCTGATCAATGATGTGCTGATGTCAGAAGGGGTCCGGCTTTAACCGCAGGCTTATGCACACAGATGTCAGCTAGCCCTCTGCATCTGTCAGGTAGCCTCTCACTAGCTCTCTGTCAAGCAGAATTGGATCGGCACTGTTGCAATACAGCCCAAACTTCTGTTGGCAGTTGGTTAGTCAGTACTTCATTTTCCTATTGGCATGCCCTGTCTCATTATCTCCATGTTATTGTTCTTTGCCAGAACCCTGTAAAAGGTGCATACCCATTCTGTAGTGTTTATGTAGTTAAAATTCAAAGAGTCAATGCTATTGTCACTTCACCAGACATCCAGAAGTTCAACATTTATAGAAGATGAGGAAGTGACTCTTATTTAACAGGTCCCTTTCAAAATATAGTAACATTTCATTTCCTCTTTTAAGATCAAATAAGTATATCTGGAACTTGTCTTTTCTGTGTCCAGTTGTTTTCTGCATGTTGTACAGCCTGCTTGTTTTAGTGCATGTAGACAGGTAGTGTTTTCTCATTTGAGTGCTAAGACCCATTTTCACAGAGGTAAGTGAGTCTTCACTCACCCAGAATGTGTAGAAGGGAAGTGACCCAGGCCTTTTGGGCATTGCCTTCATTGTCAGCTGCTAAAGGAGAAAAGGCTAGGATTCTCTGCCACACTCAGTAGCAACTGTCTCTCAGGAAACGGTAGAACTGAGTAGGGCTCACGTCCAGGGAGAAGCAAAGACAGGCAGCTTTGACTTTCTGGGCTGTGTTTTTCTTGCAGATCCAAGAAGATCCTAGTCTGTGTGGAGACAAACCCTCTGTCTCAGCTGTGACCATGGAACTGAGCAAAGAAACACTGGATACCATGTTAGATGGCCTGGGCCGAATCCGGGACCAGCTTTCTGCTGTAGCCAATAAATAGGCCAACCAGCTACTGAGCTGTGCAGGTGCAGTTCTCAGCACATGGGCTGACAGTGGGCACATGGCAGGATGGAAGGGCTGCTGCTATTCGGAAGGCACAGGGGAGGGAAGGAAGCAGCCAAGCCCATTGTCATTCTTTCTCATCCTGTCCTCATTGTGTTTCTTTTCCTGATGATGAGCAGAAGCTCCGCCTCTGAGAAGGCCCTGTGTGAAACTGAATTACTGCTGTGGCTGTGTGAGGAAACATGCTCTTTATATCAGCTGCCTGTGCGTTGCTGTGGAAAACTGTGGAGCTTACCTAATGAGTTTACCTCCAGCATTAGCTCAGATGAGTTCATTGCCAGCCCCGGAATCCATGGAGGGAATTAGGGGCCAGGCCAGCAGTGCCTGCTCGCCTGCCCGCCTGCCCGTCAAGAGAAGCCAGCAGACAGAGAACAATGCAGCACCACAGCAGGATCCCTCAGAGCCTTCCAGAGCTTGCAGTCCTGCTGGGTCATAGCTCCAGTTCTGAAAACTGAAACAGGCTATTTTCTACTACTCCTGGGCGAGAAAGTGGAATGGATTGGAAATAAATAACAGTTTTATGATTCTGGTTGTGATCCTTTGTACTTGAGTTGATGACTTCAGCCCTTGCTTCCTCTCATTTGGGTAAACGACTTGAACCTAATTCCAAGTTAAGCTCAGAAGCGCATGGTATGAGGTAATGCAAGGTTAATGAATCTCACCACTGTCCTTCTGGTGTCCACCACGTAAAACAAAACAGAAAAAACAGGGTTAACGGTCAGGAGAGGCACTCTGAGGGTTTAGCTATGTGAGAACAGCCCTCTCATGTGCCTCACATGCCATAGGACCCTATTCTGGAAACATTTTCTTTTCAGTGAGCTCTGCAGTAGCACATGCAGCCAGATTTTGTGTGTGTGTGTGTGTGGGTGGGTGTGTGTGTGGATGTGTGTGTGTGTGTTGGTGTGGGTGTTGCAGGGAGGAGGTGGCACCATTGGTAAAGAATATAGGTTTGATAGTCAGGCAGCTACCCTGGGAGGACAGCCCTGTTTCTTGATGGTGATGTGCTTGACCTCTAAGAATCAATTCCCACCCACCCCTGCTTTCCTTTTTTAATTAAGTAGACACGTAATTGTATCTTCCTTATAAGACTGTGAAGATCAAATAATATAACACACCTGAAAGCACTTAGCACTGGGACAACTAATAGGCTTAATAACATTAGCTCCAACTATGAATAGGAGCAGCAGTGGGAGCTCTGGGCATCCTTTGCCCTGTCTGCCCAACGGGAGTGTATGAGGATGAACGCTGTTTTCCTCCCTTTATGGATGAGACAACCTGCGCATGGAGGTTCAGTCACCTGCTGGCAAATGGCCTCATTAGGATATGGGGCCAGATCTCTCCCTTTCTCTCTGAGACACAGGATTCTGCAAGGGACATGAAGTTCTTTAACTGGCTTGGTTTGGAAAATCTGAATCTTAAGGTAAGAACTCTAACCTCTGGGCACCCAGGGAGATCCTGGGAAGTCAAGACAACCCTCTGGGTTTCTCATACTGAGTGACCTGATCTCAGCTATTTTTACTAATTCTTTGAGAATTTTTGGACATTGTATCTTGATCAAATTCTCTCCCCCCACCCCTTTCCTACTAACTCCTTCCAGACCCTGCTCTACCTCTTCCTCCCCTGTGTCCACTTTTTTTTTGTTTTTGTTTTTAAAGATAACCCGTTAAGTCCAGTCTGTGCTTTCTATACACTGGTGGGTATCCGGCCATCTCCTGGTGGGTGATTGACTTAATAGGGGCCACACCCTTAAAATGGACTGTTCCTCTCCCAGAAGTCATAAATTGTCAGCATCTCTTCAGCTAGGAGTGGGAGATTGTGCTCCCCGCCCTCTATTTTGGCATTCAGACTGGCTCTATCTTGTGCAGGTCTTGTCCAGGCAACCACAGATGCTATGTGTGCATCAGTACGGGGTTCTGTCATTTCCAGAAGACACTTTCAGTCTGATCCTCTCTGACCTCTGGCTCTTACAGTCTCTCTGTTCACTCTTCTGCAATTGTCCCTGAGCCTTGAAGCGGGGAAGTAGGATATAGATGCCCTATTCCACAAACATTCTGTACTTTAGCCACTTGTGAATTTCTGCTCTGCAGCACAAAGGAACTTCTCTAACAAATGAGGTCAGAGAGCTCTGCTAAGCTATGGCTACAGAGATATAAAGTAAGACCAATAGCCTCTTCTTAAAATGGTAGACATGAAGTCTTTGGGGTCATAGCCATTGAGAGCCTGTGGATCCTGTCTGCAGAGAGGGACTGTTTCATATTTTGCATGCCATGTCCAGTCATAAAGCTCAGACCCAAGCCCACTACTTAAGGTTGACAGCTCCTGGCCTGCTCTCATGTGGGGTTCAGCATTGATAGGAGATCGCCCAATTTCCCTTCCACCTCCTGTGATCCCTGGCATCACATATTCTCAGTGTCCCATTACCTTTACCTGTTGTCATTCATAAAGAACATATGTGAGGAGCTCTGCCTGTGTCACAGAAGTTGGATATTCTGTTTAAATGCAATGACACTTGTGCCGTGAGGTCATGCAAAGTCAGAAAATGTTTTGTGCCCTTGGATAGTTTGCTTTTTTAAGGGACTTAGGGTTTTGTTTTTTGTTTGTTTGGTTGGTTTTTGTTTGTTTGTTTGTTTTTAGCAAGGACAGACTGTTTACAGGTACCATATGTTTTATTGGGTCAACATGATTTCAGAAGAATCACCTCTCCATTGATCATGAAGGAGTTTCTTCACTGGGTGACTGTATGGTTTCCTGGTATCACTGAACAATGAGTAGCTCTATATAAGCCCCTTCCCTAAGGTGCAGACTCTGTCCATCAAAGGGCAACCATCAATCTCTGGGTGTGACGCTGCTCCTGGCTACTCAACACATTCCACCTACACAGCACAAGGGGAGCAGCCATTTCTGTCCAGTGTATCTGTCCTGAGATTGTAGTGTAGATGTGTAGGTGTGTCTCATTCCAGCCTGCCTTTCCCTGCCAGCATCAGCAGAGGAGGTCACCCCTGCCTCTGGGCTCTGGCAGTGAGACCTATTTTCCTGGCACCAGGAGCCCATCTGCTCCAGACCACCCAGACCCCAAAAGATGAAGGGAGATCAGAGTATTGAGCCAACCCCATTCCTCTTCGTGTGTCCATCCATGCTGGTGGATGAGGCTATGTTAGAGGACAAGTGCATGCAGGGGTGAGATATTCCTGAAGAGTTGCCCGCTTGGTTTTATGAGTGCTGATTCACTTTCAGGTGACATTTGAATCAGCCTTGACTTGCTACAGGTTAGGCTGATGGGTCAGTGAGTTAGCGCTGGGATCATAAGCGTATGCTACCATACCCAGCTTTATTTTACATGTGTTCTAGGAGTGTAAACTCAGGTCCTTATGCTGGAACAAGCACATCACTACCTCAGCCATCTCCCTAATGCGGCTGATTGGGTAGGGGAGAAAACTTGGAATTCTCTACAGGTGACCCAAGTTTGCCTTGAATGTGTTGGCTTCTAGCTCTCCCGTGTCAGCCCTGCCTTACTGTCCCTGTGGATCCTGCCATCCTCTCTTTTCTGGTGAAGATAAATTGGCATCAGAGTCAGTCACTCTTTGCATGCATATCCTGTCCAGGCATCCATAGTCAAACTCTCCAGCCTGATGTATACAAATTCCCAAGTCTGATATGCTTTAAAAGCTGAGATGTTACCATGAGTGAGAAACTTTTGTTAGTTACCATTCTTTTTAAATTCTAACCTAGAAGCTATTGGCCACTTGGCACTTTAAAGTTATTAGACACAAGAACTATTCTGAGCTTTTTCCTGCTGATTTCCAAATACTGATAGCTCCTGAACAGTGTTTGTTTGTTTGTTTGTTTTGCCTTTTCGAGACAAGGTTTCTCTGTATTGTTTTGGAGCTGTCCTGGAACTTGCTCTGTAGACCAGGCTGGCCTTGAGCTCACAGAGATCCTCCTACCTCTGCCTCCCTGAGTGCTTGGAATAAAGGCATGTACCACCAACACCCAGCTAGCTCCTCAACAATCTTAACTGCACACTGTTGACCTTTGTACAACTTCTTACCTTGCTAGGTGCTCAGATTTCTATGGTTTAGTTACCCTATTTACAGTTTTGGAAAGGAAAATCAGTTTGCTAGCAGTAGTCCCTGGTTAGTGCTAGAGGACCCTAATCTCCAAGGAGAGATTTTGCTGGCCCCGAATGCTCAGGAAAGGCCTCAGTGAGCTTTCCGAGCTCATCTATAAGGCGAGGTAAGCACTCTATTTAGACAGCATAGATTTGCAATATACCTTAAGGCCTGCTGGCTGAAGAACACATCTTTCTTGACCATTGGTGTCAATGTTGCACACACTACACAGCGAAGTATGACACCGCCCCACATAGTGATAAATGAATGTAGGCATGGCTCCAGTCCTCAGAGGACCTGGTGGGAATTTCGAGGAATGTGCAGAGTGGTGTCCCTAGGGCTCAGCTTCTGGTTAGGATTTCAGAAGCTGCTAAGCTCCAAGGAGTAAGGCTTACTATATTAGTTTGGTGTTGATTTGGCTGCATTAACAAAAGCCCACTTTCCGTGGATCATAACATTTAGGTGTGTATAATGTAAAAGTCTGAACTGGTAGAAAGGCCTGCTTTGATACGATGATTTTGTTCCTGAGTTCACAGATGTAGATTCTTTCTGTCATCTGTTTTACCAGTCACCACATATTGCCCTGCTGTCATGGACAAAGTCTGCTCAACATTATGTTATGAGGCTGTACCCAAAGGAAGAAGAGAGTACACCGGAAGTTGCCATATTCTTCCTACTGTCTACTGTTGCTCAGATTCACACAGCCTGTCCTTAGCTGTGGGGTAGGTAGGGAGAAAATAGTAGACATAGCTGACAGGTGACTTCAGTGCAATATAGCTTCGAGTATGGGGGACGAGAAGAAAACAAAACTCCCTGGGGTTTGGATGTGGAGATGTGTATGCTTCTTGGTAAAGGAGGACATGTCTCATTAACCTAGCCCTCACAGTAACTACCACAGAGCCCAACACATAACAAATAAGTGAGGGATTTACTGTGTGGGTCTTAAGTAGAGATGGAACCTAGACAGCCAGTCCTTTGTCCCAGCTGAGCCCTGTCTAGAATGCCTTCACCTGACCCTTACTCTTCTCATAGATTCAAGAGCAGCACCCAGCAAAAGTGTAGGAAATCAGAACATTAACCTTTGTTCTCTGCATGATCTTCTGCACTGTTCCTGTGGACATACTGTGTGTTGATGGTCTGCGTGCTTATTACCATCCCCAGACCCCTCATCCCATAACACACATTTGAGCACTCAGATGATTGGCAGTTCCCGTCGATATGGAGTTTCCAGTTTACCAGATAAACTGATAGCCTGTCTCTGGTATTGATTTTTATAAAAGATGACATTGGTCAAGAGGTCATACCCTCTTTGGTGACTCAAAAGCCTAAGGTCTAAAATCTAAACCGGGAGGAAATTGCCCTCTTCTTCTCAGCTAGGGGCAGGTGGAACTTGCCTGATAATCCCAGCAGGTGGCGCACTTGTTCTCTCGACCTCATCTTGGCCTAGTAATGCAAACAAAGACCAGGAGGGGAGGCAGGAGGCAGGAGCAGAGCTCTGCCAGAACCCCAGCTAGGGAAAGGCTACCTGTAACAGAAGCTCTCAGATCAAGGCCTGTGACCCCCATTCATTTCCCCAGGGCAACAAAGGTTGGAAGAAGGGGAAGAGGATAGGCCAGGCAGACTCCCAGGGAGCCCGGTAAGGAATTTCCCCCATATCTGGTTTCCTGAGGTGGCCCCTACTGCCTCCTTGCTGCTTCTGCTACAGGCAACAGATGCAGCTTCCCCAAAGGTTTGTGAGTGGCAACCACAGGTCCAGGGTTGAGCCAACAGAAGTTTCTGTCCCTTTGGTAGATGGTGGAGATGGGATGCAAGTCCAGGTTGCTCGGACTAAGTCTCAATGTCTTCATCTGTGTAAGAGAGAGGTGAAGCTTAACTCTTCCTGACAATCTGCTTGCAGCAGATTAATTATGTATGAAGGTATCTGAGCCGTGGAAGATGCCCATCAATGTTGGTTAAACTTCTAAGTGCAAGCTGCCTCTTCCAGGTAAGCCCCGGTGTGGGCAGAAAGCTCTTCAGTTCTGATGTGGCTGTGGGTGGTGAGGAGCCCCACGTAACTCGAATCTGGATTTCCTTGCCTTTGGGCTCAGCAGCCCCATTCTCTCTTCCTCCCTGCTGCAGGCATTGTCTGAATAGAGTCAAATGGCATTCATTCTCCTGCCCCAAATTCTTAATGGCTCCTAATGCCCGAAGAATGAAGGCTAAACTCAGACTTGATACTCCATGTCCTTTGTAACCTGATTTCCACCTACATTTTAAGCTCTTAGAACAAAACTAAAGAAATGGCTTAAATCTGAATTAACAGAGTAAAGTTAAGGAGCTGAAGGGAGTGGAGGTTGTAGGTAATGAATATGGACCGGTCTGGGTACTAAGGATGGACCCCCCCCCACACCGGATAATTTCTCTCTCTTGCTTTTGTTCTATTTCTGTGTCAGGGAATGTCTTTCTATATAGCTCAGGCTGGCTTCAAATTCGTGATTCTCCTGTCTCGGCTTCCTCTGAAAGCATGGTGACTTGTCATGTTGATGTGTCTTTCCTTGAGTACAGTGTCTAGGTTTTGCTCATTATTTTGTTCCTAGTGCCCAGCATGGATGAATAAGAATGAATGAATGAATGAATGAATGAATGAATGAATGAACAAACGAAGAGTGTCCTGGAAGTGCCAAGGGCTGACTAAGCGTCTTTGCCCAGTGTTCATGAGCCCCTGACCTTTGCTAACCCGAGAAGCTGGAGCAGGAGCTGCTAAAGAATAGTTCAGCCAAAGGGAAAAGAACAGCACCGAGCAGTAGCCTTGTAGACAAGGAAGGCAGCCTGTTGTGCCTAGGCTCTCAGACTGCTCCCAGGAAGGTGACCCTGGCTGCAGGGCTCTGTGCAGCCAGGGGGCGTGCCTGTGTGGTCATCTGTTTCTTAGGATACCATTTTCCTGGCACAGATGGTACCCAGAACTTCCTCACCATATCAGTCAGCTGTGGAGGATGCCACATTGCTGCAGCTCGGCCTGGTCTCTTTCAACCCTTTTCTCTATTACTCACCTTGCCTCCCCTCCCCTCCATATGGTGGCTTCATTTCAGGGTTCTCCAAAAAGAACTCTTTCATCTGGCTGGCTGCTCAGCATCTCACAGGTGGAAATCTAGAGCATTTGGGAGAGGTTAGAAAGCACTTTCTCATGCTGTCTTTCCCCCCCCAAGCTGGGAATTGAACTCAGGGCCTTGCATGTAAGGCACTCTACTGCTGAACCCCAGCCTCAACCCCCCTTTCATTGCTTGCTTAGGAGGGGCATCTGGTTCCCTGGTACCACCCTGGGGCATCCTCATTTCTCACCTGGAATCCTGAACCAGCCTCTAATCGGGCTGCTTGCTTGTTCTCCTCAAATTCAGCACCCTCAGGGGCATCAGCCTGCAGCAAGGAAGGAAAGACAGAGAGAAGAGGAAGGGGAAACAGGCCGTCTGCCTGGAGTCCTGAAGGAGTCTCACAGCAGCTGACAGTTAACAACTCTAGGGTAATTACCGTGAGGACAATTATTCCCTTTTTATAGAGGAATTTCAAATAAGAATGCTAAAATAGCAATAAATCATACTTTAGCCCTAAGCCAACCTTTGAATTTGGCCTTACTCCTTTCCTATATGTGAACTTGCAATTTTCTATAATCTCACAAGAAACCCCATTTGCAGTAAAGGGCATGTCAAGTTCCCCCTGTGCAGCCCTTGTGACCCATGCTTTCTTAACAGATCAGTCCTCTCCAACGCACCTCTAGAGCAGCCTTATAATCTCATGTATTGGAAAAGAAGGAAAAGGCGGGGGGGGGGTTCTTAACAGCCTTTTGAGATATAACCAAGAGCTACCAAAATGGTATTTGTGGTTCTGATACAACATCGTGTATGAATCTCCCTTGAGGAGCCCACATTCGCACTCAAGTCTGCCCACCCCCTTCAGCAAACTTCTCTTTATTAGCCCTATACCTAAACCTTTGTTAAAATAGCTTCCTATTAAGATCCAGCTCCGCTTCAGACAAAGTCAAGAACCCCAGCTTTGCCTGAAGAAACCTCTGGACAGCATTCTTTGCATGCTAAGGTAGCATCGTGGGGCTCTCTCTGGTCCTTGCCCATGCAGCTGTAGACAAACCTGGTCTCACCTGCCCAGGCTTCTTTATCTTAATAAATTACAGCCCTAACCAGAAACGTGGAACACTTTCCAGTCACCTCACTGTCCCCGACACAGCCTCATCCTCAATTCTGTTTAATGCAGGAGCACACTCTGATGGTCCTATCTCTTAATACACTCTACTTGGTCCATTCTTCTTTATCTATATACCCATGCTGTCCAGCGCAAATCACCCATCGGTCTATGCCTCTCTGTATTGTGCTGCTTTCCATCGCCTCACTCCCCTGCCTCTGTCAGTTCTGGGGCCCTTCTGTGCATTTCTAATTACAGTGTCTGTGTATGCCCTATACCCACCTCACCTAGACACTCTCTTCAAAAGAGTGGCTTCTCTTCGTTTTTCAGGGTTCATCTAGAAGGCCACTTCCTCAAAGAGACTCTGAAACAATTCTCCCTGAAGACGGTTCCTCTCTGTATTTCCAGGTCCGGTTTTTCCCCATCCTAAAATAAAATTATATCAATTCAATGAGTTTACATGTTTTCTACGATATTCCTCATACTCACTGTATGCCTTCTCGGATGTTCCATGTGGCTGAGAAGTTTGATTTGTTCACACTATGTCCACAAAGCCAAGCAGAGTTCTGGCCCAGAAAATATTCTAGCCAACAGTTGTTATATGCAGGTAATATGTGACAGGAAGATCCTTGTGTCATCATGTCCCTGCCCTGCTTTTTGCCGGCCAGTGGCTCTCCTTTGTCTAAATTCCACAGGACCCCTTAGTGTTTCTTCATGACCTCACCAGAGTTCACCTTCTGCTAAGCCAAGAGGGGAATGCTTACAGGACCATCGGTGCCACAGTGCAGGCAAGGGCTTGGCCAGCAGGTGACCCAAAGGGATGTAGGACAGGTATCTTTCCTTATGACCCCAGGCAGTCTCCATTCTGTGATAGTTAGGATTTTTATAAAGCCATAAGAGAAACTGAACTCCGGACCAAGGAGGCAAGAGAGAAGCTCCAAAACAGAAGCAGCCGCTCTCAGAGACTTAGAGTAGTATACACTAACATTCCCAGTAGAACAAGTGCTCTGAGAGCAGGGATGAGGCACATGGCTGTGAGGGTCAGTCTTGACTGTCAACTTGAAGCCCTTTTGAATCTTGATAGGAGTGAGGGAAGCTTCTGGATTGGGTTAGCTGGGGTATCTACCGAGGGTTCCCTGCCCTTCCTGCAGGTGTACTTTTCCCTCTGGGCTCTGCCACAGGTGCATGGACCCACCCAGACCAAGGACTGAAGTCACATGGGTGGCCTTCCTCAGAACAGAGGCTTCCATGGCCCAAGGCATGCCTTGCCAGAACGTGCATAACCTGGCGCTGTGCCCCTTTCTTACTTTCTGAACTCTCCATTAATAAGTGTGTATAGGAGTACACTTGCCAGTCAGAAGGCCAGCCATCAGCTGCTCAGACTGGAGGCCAGTGATCCCTGCCCCCCCCCACACTTTCCATTGGTGAGACCCAAGATGAATGGCTTGGGTAGGAACAGTCATTGTTGGTTGTTGGATAGTACATGCTGGGTGTGAAGAAACCCATTGTGTAGTAACATCCCACAAGATTCCTTTGAGTCATAGCATTGGGGGAGGGGGGCTCCCTGGGGTCCCTCTCCTCTGCTATTACAATGTGACTCCAAGAAGTCCAGTTCTTTTTGGTCTACTGTACACCCCTGATCAACTGTCTCTCTCACTCTGTCTCTTAGAGTCTGTCTACAGATTTCCCCACTTACATGGCCCTCTGCATTCTATCTATATTTGGTAGCCAAGTGGTCACTTTAAGTCATCAGATATTCTCACTCCCAAATTTAAGCCCTGCCATAGGGCTAACCACACACCTATGCTCCAAATCCCATCCCCTGAGCCTGGAGAGGACTCATTTTACTGGAGTCACCCAGAGTTCCCTGCTATGCTCAGTCACACAAAGCTCTGCACCCTGCTCCCAATACCACAGGTTGGTGCTCAGGTTTCAGCCTAAGCATGAGCCTCTCATATATCATACTTTCCAATATGATTTGCTTGGTGTCCGCTGAACCGAGCGAACCTTTGAGAAGGCAAGCTCCAGGAACACAGGGGCCTCGTGTATCATTTTCTATGTGCTATCCCCACTGTTTAGAGTTCAATCTCCTCGATAGAGTTCCATGGTAAAGGGGGCATAGAGGTCTCTGTGCTCACAGACATGCCCTAGGGGAACCTGGAATGTTAAGCACACAGGTTTTTTTCCCCCAATGAGAGGGAATGCAAAACCTGCTCTCTGTCCAGAAGGCTGAAGCAGCTGTGCTTTCCAGCCTGGTGACCTTTGTATTATCTGTGTGGCCAGAGAGTTTTCTGGCATTAGATCCTTCCCCAGACACTTATCATGGATTTTTCCCCACTCAATCTATAAGCTTTACAAAGAGTTTTTATGTAGTCATGTCTGGTCTGTATTTAGCTTACTTTGTTCTTCACAGAGATTTATGTATTTTTTGTTGTATGCACCATCAAGTTTTCACCAAACTGTGCTGTGCTTAAATAACTCTAAAATAAGCCACTTGGGGTCAGCCTCTGCAGTTTGAGTCACCCTGAGTCAAACTGCTTTCTCGCCTCTCATGGTGGCTCATCACTCTGCTGGCCATGAAGGTTGCAGAGACTCCTGCATCCTGGGAATAGTATGTATGTTATGCCCCTGAATCTGTTCAACTAGAACCTTCCCTGAGCAAAAAGTCCAGCAGCCCCTAGCTCATGTTTTCTGTAATTTACGCAAGACTCATAAATTAAAGTGCTGTGAATCCTCCAGCTGATTGACGCTCTGTATTTGATGCCAAACCCTTTGATTACTTCTACCTGCCTGCTGCTCCATCTCATTCCATCTGCTCCCATCTGCTCCCATCCACAGGGACAGAACCCTGGATCCTAGCACCAACTCACCATCAATGGAAGGCAATCCACTCAGGCATGTACCAGAGGTAATGTTGAAGGTGCCCATGCCTGGCCCAGCAGCTCACAGTATCATACATATTCTTGTTCAAGCTTTGTGTTCATCATTCTAAACCAATCTCAAGTGTCTGGGGAAAGCACTAGAAAGTCATTTTAATACCAGCTTTACCTTGCACTTGTCAAAGGGTCATAGATACAGGTCTGAGTCTGTCATGCATCCCTTTATTTCCTTGTCCCTTTGTATCGTCCTTGATCCTCATCTTTGGGTAATTATAATAGCTAATATTTATGAGTGTTTGTTGCAAGCCAGACATTGTTCCAAGCCTTTCATATAGTTCAAGTATATAATTCATACAACAGCTCCATGAAACAAGAATTGTTATTCATATGTATAACAAAGAAGAAAACAGGTCCAGGAAGTAACTTTGTCTAAGGTCACACAACTAATAAAGAGAGCTGAGAGTTGCTCCCAGGCAATCTTGTTTCAGAGTTTGTGGTCTTAACCCCTCCACATCGTGGGTAGTGGTGGTGAATACACCTTTAGGAATGCAAGCTCTTAGCAGGGCTCTCATCTGTTCATATGCTTCTTCCCCAGAAGTATAGAGTATGAAGATGAGGTCCCTTCCTCCTGGCAGTCAAGAGTCCAGTACACAGCCTTCCAGAACAGGACAATATGTGTCTTCGAGAAGTGCATGAGGAGCCAGGCTTCTGGGTGAGAGGTTACTGGTCATTCTGTTTCTAAAACAAATAGCAAATGTTTGTCAAGTTCTCATCATGTGGCAGGCATGGTTTGGAGTATTTCAGATATTAGCAGAAGGGATCATGTTAGCCAGCCTCACAGGTCTTCTCCCCTGCAATTCTTGCCCTTGTCTAGTTGCCCACCCACATCCCATGCTGAGTAGAACTGACCTGTGTGACCAAGAGATCCTGCAAAACTGTGTGAATTCATCACCACTTTCTCCTTGTTCTTTTGGAAAGAAGCCAGCTCCACACAGTGAGGACAGTCATACAGTCCTGTGTGGAAGCTTATGGCCAACAGCCATACGAGCAAGGCCACTGAGTAGTAGGTCTTCCATAGGAACTTGAGTCTTCAGATAACACAGCATCAGTCAACGTGTGACACAACATTGACAGACACTTGACCCAGAATTGCCCAAGGAATAAACTCTGATTTCCTGACCCATACAAACTTCAAGAGATACAAAATGTTTATTGTTACTCTATGCCAGTAAGTTTTGGCATAATTTATTACAACTATACTATACTAACTCAATTATCACAACAACTGTACTTTTTTTTTTTTTTTGAGACAGGGTTTCTCATATTGTTTTGGGGCCTCAAACTCACAGACATTCACCTTCCTCTGCCTCCCGAGTGCTAGGCGTGCGCCAATGCCTGGCAAAAACACATTTTCTTAAGTGCTAAAGATGAAGTTGCTTTTTAATTACTAAGGTGACACAGCTAGGAGGGGAACCGAATTCTAGCAGAGGAAATTCCACCCCAGAGCCTTCCCTCTTAGAGGTCATGTGACAATGCCTCTGCGGTGAGTGGTTTCAGGTGGATGTAGGGTTCCCCAAACTTGTTAATCCTTAGAATTACTTTACTAAAGACTTAACATCTCTAGTGCCCTTCCTAAATATTTTGTCTTGCTGGGCTAGAACAAGTTCTTCAGGTGATTCCCCACGTGTGTTTCAGGGTCCATTGATCTTGGAACTCCTCCTTCACAACCATGGCAACCTCATTGCTCTGAGCAGAGGAAATTAGAAAATATTGCAGTAACCGAGGATATCATGGTATAACCCCTGTAGACTCATTTCCCTTTCTTGCCTTATTCAGAGACCCACTGAGCAGCATCTGGATCATACAGCTGTCATAATTACTATTGCAAGGCAAGAGAAAGAAGGTACACACATGTTCATAAGGGCCACACCTCCGGGTAACAGGTTCCATGCCCATCCACATTCACTGACCATATTCAATCTAATGATATAACTGCAAGGGAGGCTTCAAAGTACAAAGAACAAATGAACACCAGGGGAACCACAGAAATGTCTGCCTCATCCATTATTTGATTATAATCATTACTTATCTATTTATCCATTTTACTTATTGTTATGGTGAGGATTGAACCCAGGGCTGTAGCATGAGGCAGGCTTTGCATCACTGAGATACATCCCAGTCCCAGTGTTCATCTTCATTCTTAGCTAGATGAAAATGATTTGAGGTCGAGGACATCCTTTAATTTATTCCATGTGCTCCTGATCACTTAGTCTTTGCTAAATGCATTCCTCTAGTAATGTCATTAAGGAAGTGAACTGACATATGGCGACAGTCTGACAGAGTTGAGAATACCTTGGCAAGCTCTCTGAGCCTTGGTTACTTTGTCTGTAGAATAGAAAGGGCGGGGACTGCCTTTGAAGGAACATGGAAACATGGATCATCACAGTCACAGAGAAGAGGCTCAAAAACAAGAGTTGTTACCCTGTATCCTGTCTTTTGATATTGTTGAAAAACAGAAGTGTTACAAATGTTGCTATTATAATCTACTTAACCAAGAATGTGAGAAACATGAACTTCCAGCGCCCCTGTGAGACCCTCAAAAGGATATGCAAATATTTTGTGTAGGCTTGAATACTTGGGGACCTTCCTCCTTATCTTTTCTAATTTGTTTATAAAGGTAGACACTTGAAATTCTCATAGTGAGATGTTTAGCTGTTAAAGATTCCAAGAGCTAATATGTACTGAGGGCTTCAAGTATGTATGTGCTGCTTAGTTCATCTCACTTTCATGAGAACCCCATGGAGTGCTACTATTTTCATCTGTTTTACAGGTGAGGAAGCTGGTTCTTTGTAACATGAGTTTTCTGGCCCGGCAGGTCCCACTGCCCTTCTCTGTCCCAAAGAACATGCAGACCCTTCTTATTGGCTAGCTCCATCTTAATTATTTACCCGTAATTCCTAATATGTGTATTTCTACAGGGCCTTATCTTACCAAGAACACCAGATTCCTCTCCTGAGATCACATCAGGACTCTGTCCTACATTTCCCAGAATATTCCACCTCACTTAGTCCCACCTGTCTTGCTTCCCTATTGGCCAACAGTGCTTTATTCATTAACCAATAAGAGAAACATAGTTACAGAATGACATCTCCCCTCAATTCTTAGAGAGGTCAAGTGGACAAAAGTCCCATTGGCCATAAGGAGCTGAACTGTTCTTCACTCCAACCCAGGCAGTGTGATTTCAGAGTCCATACTAGCTAACACCAGAGCCACAGTCAACTGGGGAGCTGTTAGAAATGCAGATTCCTGCTTTCTACCCCCTCCCCCAAGACTTGCATGAAGGTCAGAAGACAGCTTTAGGTGCTGTTCCTCAGGTACCACTTGCAAGCAAGTGTGAGGGTTACAGCTCGGGAAGGAACAGTATCCTGACTTGTCCGGGAGCCAGGCTATACCTGGAGCTGCAAAGGGACAGCTTTGGAGGCTGGAGCTGCAATAGGACAGCTCTGAAGGGAAAGGTATCCTGACTTCTCACCAAGTCAGGCTAGACCTAGAGCTGGGGTGCAGTGGGGGATGGTCCCCTTGCAGGATGTAGTAATCCTGCAGCCCAGCTCTGCTAAGAGTGAATGTCCTAGCTGAGCTATCTGCTCTGCTCAGCAAGGGTCCAAGATGTTACTTTTTCTTCTTCACTCTGCTACAATGTAACAATCTCCTCTGTTACTACCAACAGTTACTTTTTCTGCTCCGCCCCTAAGGGAGTTTCCCAGCAGTTGTAAGTTTCTTCTGTTTTTTTCTGCTCAGCCTCCCTAAGGAATGTCTCAGAAAAGGTTTTTGTTTTTTTCTGTGCTGGTGAATGAGCTTCACCCAAAACTCTTTTAAGAGATTTATCTGAGGAAGAGGAGTCTAGGAGAGTCACAGCATCTTCCAGGATGGGAAAGTACAGCCAGCAACTGAACAGGCAGAGGGACTTAAATAGAGCTTCTTATGAGTGAGTTTTCCCAGGGAGAAGATTTTCTGCTTGGGGATTGGTTAGTTTTCCTGCTCAGGGATTGGTTGGCTTAGTGGGTCAGGGGCAGAGTTGGCTCTAGTTTCAGGGACAAACTCTGGTTTCTTTCACTGGCCCTTTTTAGCCTTTGGCTCTATTTTCAAGTTTATGGCATAGTTCCTTCACTGGCTCAGGGTGTGTTTCTTAGGTCCTGGGTTAAGGGCTAAAGTGTTTCTTTCATGGGCTCTGATTTAGATCCAGAGTGGGTTTCTTCCACTAACTCTGGTTTCAGGGCCTGGGTGGGTTTCTTTGGCTGGCCCTTTCCCTCTACAGCACCCACCTTTATTCTCCCCTGAGATGGAGTCTTTCATTGGCCTGAGATTTGCCTAGGTGGCTAGGCTGGGTGTCCAACAAGGCTTAGGATCCCCAGCCCCAAACCTTTGCCTTTCCGATGCTAGAATTACAAGCATGCCCAGCTTAAATCAAGCAAACAATGTATTCTGGGGACTGAACCCAGGACCTTGTGCATCTACTTTAGGGAATGAGCTCTTTCTTCTGCCCCAAACTGTTTTATAATGAGCTCTCCATGGTTCTCCAGCCCTGGCAAAAATGGGGGGAGTCTACATTCTGCCATGGTGTAGTTCTTTTGTCCCCCCATCAGTCCTCCTGGCTCTTATGGTAGCATATCTTACTAAATGCATAAGTGGGACACTGTTACCTATGACCAGCTTTTGCTCAAAGTCTTTTCTTGCTCTCAACATCAGAGAGCATCAAAAGGAAAACATCTACCCAGAATGCTTTAGAAATGTTTTCTCTGCCTTGCTGGAATTCCCTGCACCCTCAGCTTCTCTCAAACTGGACAGCCCAGTCATCCGGACAACTGATCGGACAAAACTAAGCCAAAGCTCCACCTCTGTATATGTGAAGGAAAAAGCAGAGGCTGGCTCATTGTTACCTGGAGATGCTGTTTTGTTCCTTGCCAAAGCCTATGCATCTCAAACCCATGTGGTGCAAGCAGATTGAGTCCTGGACGGCCAGGGAGGGCCCTCTGCCTCAGCAGTTTCTGCCTTGCCCTGACCCCCTTTCTATGTTCTCTCTGATACGATATCCAGATGGCAGCAGACACAGCAGTAAAGGTGGCTCCAGGCAGCAGCTCCCAGGCCAGCTGCATATTTGATTAATAAGAAAGCCGGGCAGATGCATCCTATCACAGAGGCAGTGAGAACGCACCCACCAAATGCCAGCCTGTTTCATTGCTTTCCAGCCAGGAGAAATTGTTCATGTTATCCTGATGTCTGCCTGGTCAGTGATTCCATAATGACAGCCATGGTGACGGAACACTGGCTATGGGTCAGGTGTCCTGAGTTGTAAAATCCTTTGGTGGAGATAGTGTATGTTGCCTAATTAGCAGGTAAATAGTCTGAGGCCTAGACTAGTGGAATAAGTTATCCAAGGCAACAGGGGTGAGGAGTGGAGAAGGCACAGTCAGATGTGTCTATAGGCCCTCTCTATGTATTCAGCTCATCATTTTGTTAGTGCAAATCAGGATGGTAAAGTTGAACTTGGGTGAAGGCTAGCAGAGGCTCTCCAGCAGCTAGGATTTACCTTCTAAGCCTCTGAAAAACATCCAAACAATGGCCGCTAATGGTTCACAGCCATTTATTTAGCAAACGATACCTTGTGGCATTTTCTCTGTCATGAATTCTTTTTACTAATTTAGAGTTTTAAACACATTGCACTAAAAGCCTGGGGAGATGGCTTGGTTAGTACAGTGCTTAGCATACAAGCATGAAAATATTTAAAAGCCAAGTACAGCTTTGTGTTCATAACCTCCATGTCTGGGAGCAAGGCAGGAAGGGATAGGTAAACCTCTGGAGCTCATTGGCTAGCCAGTTTACCCCAGCCAGAGTCCTCCATTTAGTGAGAGATCCTGTCTCAAAAAGTAAGGTGGACATCCAGGTAGTGGTGGCTCACACTAAAGATCCCAGCACTTGAGAGGCAGAGGCAGGAGGTTCTCTGTGAGTTCGAGGCCAGCCTGGTCTACAGACTGAATTCCAGAATAGTCTCCAAAACTACAGAGAAATTTCTGTCTCAGGAAGAAAACAAAACAAAACAAAAAACAAACAAACAAACAAACCAAAAAAAAAAAAAAAAAAAAAAAAAAAACGATCAATTGACCAATTGAGGAGGAAACCAACACTGGTTCTAAGTCTACACGCATCTGCTCGCACTGATGTCTGCATGTGCACATACACTCATGAGAACAGGTACTTTCATCATATGCAAATACATACATGTATATCATTAGAATATTAATTATGTTGGTTATTAACTTTCTGGTGCTCCCCTAAATCTGTGCTTGATAAGTATCTCACTAGACTTGCTGAACCATACAAAATAGACACAGAGCAAGTAAACTATTACACATATGTAGATGGGGACACAGAGACTAGACTATCACACCCAGATACCCCCTGGAATTCTCCTGAACTTAACCTGCGTGGCAGAATCTGTGGAACACAGAGCACACTGGCTCTGAGATGCAGAGCGTGCGGGCTGGCTGAGCTGGGCCACAGACAAAGGGGAAGGGGAGGCCAGCTCAACACAGCACTCTGAGGCCTGAGGGAGGAGCTGTTCTGCCCTCTGTGGCACTGAAAGTGCCCAGGTAGCTCCCAACCCCTTTCCCCCCTCCCGCCTCACCCAACCCATCTCTCCCTCTCCTTCTCCTGTCCCTCTCTCATTCACACAGAGCAGCAGAAGCCTGCAGGGAGGTACAAACACCAGTTCTTTGTCTCTTTTGTCCTGTGTTTCCCAGCTACCCTCTGTAAAGTCACATAATTTGTTGGGTGGAAAGGGTACAGACACTCTTTCTGTGAATTGATTTGTTTCTGTTCTGTTTGGGGCCTCAGCTGGGTGTTTACTGTTTCCTAGGAAACCACAGGTCTTGGGGACACTGGAAAGAGCCTAGCTTCTGCCCTATCCTTTACCAGGCATATCTTGGTTCTCACTAAGGGTCAGAGGGGTCCAGGGCTCTCTGCAGGGGACAATTTTATTCAAGGCAGGAGCCTGTGTATTAAAAAGACATCAGAGGGCTGCTGGACCACTGGCTGCTTGGGATTGCTTCAAAGTCTCAAACATAGGACCTGGTAGCCACCTTTGTCCACAATATAAGTCATTGTTTTAGAGTGATGGAGGACAATTCATCTCCAACTTTTCATCTGATGGTCTAGAGTCACTTTCAGGAATCTTGATCACTGCTCTGCAAGGATAATGACACATTAGCTCCCAATATTAGCATTCCAAGGCTCTAGAGGTCCAGCACTTGGTGGGCTTCTGTCTCCACCTTGAATACAGGCTCTAGCCAAGAGGTCTTTCATGGACATCTAATCAAGCTTCCCATTGCTTCTGGACCTTAAAACACAAAGTATGAAGGATGTGTTGGCTCTGTTGCTATGAATGGTCAGCCCAGAAGGGCAGCTCTGGATGTTTAAGGAAACAGTAGAAATAACATAGAGGTGAGATATCATTTGGCTGTGTCTAGTCATCTACTGGCACAAAACAAGTTACTCCAGAACTTGACTCAAAAGGGACATAATTGTTATCTCACAGTTAGTGTCAATCAGGAATCTGGATAGAGTTTAGCCAGAACCTCTGCCTCAGGTATCTCAATAGCTGAAATCAAGATGGCAGCCTCATCTGAAAACTTTGTTGGAATATTTTTTTTAAAAAATCATGTGACATTTAGTAAGATTCCATTTCCAACTGTTGCCTACAGGTTACTCCAGCTCCTTGCTAGATGGCTCTGTCCTTCAGATAGATAATATCAACCAGTCAGAGCTCATGGTCCTTTAACTTAATTATGAAGAGATACTCATCACATTTGTCATATCCTACTGATTAGAAGCGAGTCATGAGTCCATTCTACATCCAAGGAGAAGGACATGCACAATGGCATGAATATTAGGAGCTGGGAATCACTGGAGGTCATGTCAGTATCTACCTCCTGTAGCCTGTTTGGACTGAGTAGAACACATCTAAAAACATATATCCATCTTTGGGAGATCCTGAAACACTTGGGTGGCCTTGCTAGATAGTTCATGACATAGCCATAATGAGTTAGGATATGGTGGAATGACTAAACAAAAAGGAAGCTGATGGAGGCTCAGCCTCATTGGGTCCCATTCCTTGGAATGCTTTAGTGGTGAGCTCAGAGAATGACATGGAGCATTTGTTTATTTAAAGAATGTTCAAGATATTGGGTAGATGATGTCCACACAGCAGGTAGATCCCTGTCATTATGGGCCCAATAGGAAGGAGTGTTGCTTTGCACAGAGCAATGGGAGTAGGCAATGTCTACTGGCCATGATCTAGGAAGACCAGCAGTCACCACAAGAAAGCGTAAGTTTTAAAGAAGTGAGACGAGGAAGAATGTGGCTGGCATAGTTGAGGGAAGCCAGGGCATAAGGAGAGGTGGGCACTTGTTCCACTTAGCACCCAGCTTAACAATTCATTAGAGATATGTTATTGCGGAGATGAGGGTTAGGATTGATCTGATTGGAATTTCTTGACCACTATAGAGACCACTATTAAAGCCAGGGGATAGAGCACTTGACCAGATGCCTGTGCCCCCTAGACAAGAGGAGGAGGGCCAGAGAGCCAGGATCAGCTTCATTCAGGTCAGTGAAAAGTGGATTCTGATTCCAGTGATGTCACAGGACATTCAAGGCCTTTCTGCTTGTTGTATGTGTCCGCAATATGTCATCTTCTCTTTTCTTTTGTTCTTTTCTTTCTTCTTTTTTGGCAGTAGTAGGAATTGAACCTAGGACCTCATGCATGCTAGGTAAACACTCTATGAGCTATAGCTCTAGTCCTAAGTAAGCTTCTGAGCAAACAGAGCACCTTCTGCTCCCTGAGCCAGTTGCCTGACAGGGTAGACACGATGCTTATGTCCATTTCTATCTCATTTAATTCTGCATAAGGCTACATACTGAAAAGTTCATAAATTGACAGTCTTTCCTTACAACTTATTTTTTTTTTCTGTTCTCCTTTTCAGGTCAGAACACAGTGAGAGAAAGAGATTGAGTTGCCCTTGACTTCAACTGATCGTTCGTGGCAGTACACTGCTCAGATGGTATCTGGAGTCCCTGCTGATTCATTTTTACTTGGTTTGTAATTCCAAATCTCTGTCCAAGCTCCCTGAGCAGTGGTTACACCGCCTTTTGAGAGTCTCTCCTTCCTCCTTCAGCAACATCATGTGGTTACCTGGAAATTGGCCCTGGTGGGAGTATTTACACCATAGAAATTGGCAAATACCAAAGTTCACAGCTTCCAAAACGGAGCGGAATGGGGGTTGGGGGACTCCTGTTTAAACATTTACCTGTCTCTAAGGAGAAACATCCAGAAACTGCCTTATTAAAAATTATTTTCTGTCCTTTAAAAGTTGTGGCATCTCTGGTTATTTAGTTTCGCTGCTTGCCTCTCCCACACCACTACCTTTAACATTTCCCCTCCTCAGCAAGACTAACGCTTCTGTGAACTGGTTGATATAAATCCCGAAGTTCAGGACAGTCCATGGAAGAAGACCTCAGAATGCGTCAGCAAATTCTGGTTTTTCTGAAGTTTACAAAAATCCTTTTATTATTTCTCAGTTTAGCTCTGGTTTAGATCCATCCTCTGCAGATATACACTGCCCTGGTATTTTTTGTGTGATACATTTTACAATGTGATCATTCTTTTCTCATGACAAATTCACTTACAAGGTCAGGAGAAAAAGTAGAAGGAAGACAGGAAAGCAAGTGGATGGTGACAATGAAGTGTAGTACACAGGGGACAGATAGCCGGAAATTTGAGCAGAAGAGTTGACTCTCTCTTGGGTTAGTATTTCGTGTGTAGCCCCTGGAATATTAAACAGAGAAGCTCAATATTGAACATATTTTCCCTACAATTTTTCTATTTTTAAAAGTGCCAGTTTCTTACCATTGTGTGTCAAGATCTTCACTAAACGATTCGTTGTTCCAAGGATTATACATTCCCCTGAAATTCTGAAGTTGAAATAATAACCACAGGCACCCCAAAGGGTGAGACTGTTTTGAGACAGGTTCCTAACAAAGATGAATGAAGATAAGGGCAGGTCATTATGGGTCCATCTCCACATGACCTACTGTCTTGTTGAAACACAAGATTTGGGTGCTCATAGACACGGTAGGGAGAGTGTGAAGACACAGGGGAGGGTTGGCCATCTATAAGCTAAGGGGGGAGGCTGTAGAGAAATCAATCAGCTGACAACCTGATTGCAGACTCCCTCAGGAAATGAGGAGCCACAAGGCACTTAAATCACCTAGCCTGTAGTTCTTCTGTGTGACAAACCTCCTAAACTAAGAAAATTTTGTTTGGCTGCTTTTTTTTTATGATAATTTTTTAATTTAAATTTGAAACAAGTTTGTTTTACATGTCAATCCCAGTTCCCTCACCTTCCCATGTCCACCTCTCAACCCCTATCCTATCCCCCTTTTGCTCCCCAGGGAGGGTGAGGCCTTCCATGGGGGAATCTATAAAGTCTGTCATATCATTTGGAGCAGGGCCTAGGCCTTCCCCCATGTGTCTAGGCTGAGAAAGTATCCCTCTATGTGGAATGAGCTCCCAGAGTATTTAGTGTTTTTGTAACTAGCTTCTTAAGTTCTTTGTATATTTTGGAAATCAGCCCTCTGTCAGAAATGGGTTGATGAATATCTTTTCCCATTCTGTGGGCTGCCATATTTTCTTGTTGACTTTGTCCTTTGCCTTACAGAAAGAAGCTTTTCAGTTTCAGGAGGTCCCATTTATTAATTGTTGATCTCAGTGTCTGTGCTACTGGTGTTATGTTCAGGAAGGTCTCCTGTACAAATTTGTTCAAGGGTACCTCCCATTTTCTCTTCTAAGAGATTAAGTGTGGCTGAATTTATGTTGAGGTCTTTGATCCATTCGAACTTAAGTTTTCTGCATGGTGATAGATATGGATCTATCTGCAGTCTTCTACAAGTCAGCATCCAGTTATGCCAGCACCATTTGTTGAAGATGCTTTCTTTTTTCCATTGTATAATTTTAGCTTCTTTGTCAAAAATCAGTTGATCATAGGTGTGTGGGTTAATACCAGGGCTTTCAATTCAATCCCATTGGTCTACTTGTCTATTTTTTGTGCCAGTACCAAGCTGTTTTCAGGACTATAGCTCTATAATAGAGCTTGAAGTCAGAGATGGTGATGCCTCCAGAAGTTCCTTTATTGTGCAGGGTTGTTTTGGCTATCCTGGGTCTTTTGTTTTGCCATATAAAGTTGAGTATTGTTCTTTCAAGGTCTGTGAAGAATTGTGCCGGGATTTTGGTGGGGACTGCATTGAATCTGTAGATTGCTTTTGGCAAAATTGACATTTTTACAATGTTGATCTTACCTATCCAAGAGAGTGGGAAATCTTTCCATTTGTTGGTATCTTCTTTAATTTATTTCTTTAAAGACACAAAGTTCTTATATAGGTCTTTCACTTGTTTGGTAAGCATTATCCCTTGATGTTTTATGTTCTTTGTGGCTATTGTAAAGGGTGATGCCTCTCTGATTTCTTTCTCAGCCCCTTTATTGCCTGTATATAGTAGGGCTGCTGACTTTTTTTTTTAGTTACTCTTGTATCCTGCCACTTGGCTGAAGGTGTTTATCAGCTGTAGGAGTTCCCTGGTAGAGTTTTTTAGTCACTTAATGTAAACTATCATATCATCTGCAAATAGTGAAAGTTTGACTTCTTCCTTTCCAACTTGTATCCTCTTGATCTACTTTTGCTGTCTTATTGCTCTAACTAGAACTTCAAGTACAGTATTGAAGAAATATGAAGAGACTAGGCAGCCTTGTCTTGTCTTGTTCCTGATTTTAGAGGAATCTCATTGAGTTTCTCTCCATTAGTTTGATGTTGGCTGTTGGTTTGCTGTATATTGCTTTTATTATGTTTGGGTATGTTCCTGAAATCACGCATCTCTCCAAGACCTTTATCAAGAAGGGGTGTTGAATTTTGTTAAAGGCTTTTTCAGCATCTAGTAAGATGATCATGTGATTTTTTTTCTTCAAATTGTTTATATAGTGGAGTACATTGATGGATTTTCATATGTTGAACCATCCCTGCATTCCTGGGATAAAGCCTACTTGGGCATGGTGGATGATTTCCCTGGTTTGTCAGTATTTTATTGAGTATTTTTACATCAATGTTCATGAGGGAGATTGGTCTATAGTTCTTTTTCCCAGTCATGTCTTTGTGTGGCTTGGGTACCAAGGTAATTATAACCTAGAAAAAAGAATTTGGCAATTACCCTCTGCTTCTATTGTGTGGAACACTTTGAGGAGTATTCGTATTAGCTTCTTTGAAATTCTGCTAGAATTCTGCACTGAAACCATCCGGCCCTGGGCCTTGGGAGACTTTTGATGACTGCTTCTATTTCATTAGGGGTTATAGGTCTATTTAAATTATTAATCTGTTTTTTGATTTAATTTTGGTAAGTGGTATCTGTCCAGTAAATTGTCCATTTCCATTATATTTTTGAATTTTGTGGAGTACAGGTTTTCAAAGTATGACCTGAAGATTCTCTGTATTTCCTCTGTGTCTGTTGTTATGTTCCCTTTTCATTTCTGATTTTGTTAATTTGCATGTTCTCTCTCTGCCTTTTGGTTAGTTTGGATAAAGGTTTGTCTATCTTGTTGATTTTCTTGAAGAACCAATTCTTTGTTACATTGATTCTTTGTATTGTTTTCCTAGTTTCTATTTTATTTGTCTCTGCCCTCAATTTTACTATTTCCTGGCATCTACACCTCTGGGGTGAGTTTGCTTCTTTTTGTTCTAGATTTTAGTTTAAAAATCTAATTTGTTAGATATTAGGATTGCTACACCTGCTTGCTTCTTGGGTCCATTATTTGGAAAATCTTTTCCCAACCCTTAACGTCTGTCTTTGAAGTTGAAATGTGTTTCTTGTATGCAGCAGAAGGATGGATTCTGTCTTCATATTCATTCTGTTAGCCTGTGTCTTTTTTAGGTGAGTTAAGACCATTAATATTGAGGGATATTAATGACCATTTTTGTTTTGGATTTGGAGTAGTTGGTGGTATTGTGTATGAATTTCCCCCCATTTTTCTTTTGGTTGTTTGTAAAATAGAATTATCTATTTCCCATGTTTTTGTTGGAGGTGAGACCTTGGCTGCTTATTTTTTTAATACAAATTGCTATATATTGAATATAAATTTGCTGGCCTGCCATTAGGAGGTGAGGGAACATATAAGAAGAGGACCCTGGGCCTGGCAAGATTGCTCAGTGGGTCTAGCCACTTGCTACCAAGCTTGACAACCCGAGTTTTATGCTGGGAATATAAAGGATGGAAGACAAGAACAGGTCCCTGCAACTTGTCTTACGGCTTCCACATATGTCCCAAGGCACATGCACTCTCTCCCCACAATACATTTAACAAAAAGAGGTGGGGTCTAGTCCAGGTTAGGTCACAGGGATGTATGCCTTGAAGGGGGCTATCTTGCCTTTTCTCTTGACTTCCAGGCTACAATGAAGTAAGCAGGCCTCTTCTGCCACATACTCCCTCCATCATGTACTGCATGGCTCAGACCCAGAATGACAGGGCCAGCCTACCACAGGCTGAAACCCAGAACACTGTGGGTCAAGAGTAAACATTGCCTCCTTGCAAGCTCATTGTCCCAGGTGTTCTGCCACAGTGATGGGTATCTCACTAAAGTGGCCAGAAAGAGACTAAGGCCTTGACATACCAAACCTATGACAAAGTAACCTCCATAGCAGGTCAAGAGTATGGGTGTTCCTGTGGGTGTTTCAGAACCCTTAGCCAAGCAGAGACCTGGAAGGGGCCATAGGTTCAATGACTCGACAAATGTCAGCCCTGGGATCGATTAAATATTAAAGACAGGAAATGGCCTCATAGAAATTTGAAGGGGATCCAGGACAAAAGCCTCTCTGTCACTTTTGCTGGAAGTGGTTGCTAGTCATTTTCGGTCCTCTGGCTGGCTTGGGTTGCTCTGGTCTGTGCTTTCAGTCTCCCTGTGGAATACTCTCTGTGAATTCAGCCAATACCAGACAATTGAGATCAAAACAAAATGCACACAAAGAGACTTTGTAGTAATAGTTTAGCCAAAACAAAGCTAAGCAAGCGGGAGGGGAAAAAAGGAAGCAAATCAATGGCAAAAATATCCACCAGATGATGCATCTAGAAAAAAGTTTCTAATTATATAAACATTGCATCTGCAAGAACAAAGGGAAACTAGCTGCAAGTCCTGTGGGAACAAAATGAAACCAAAAGCATTTTAATGAGATATGTCAGCAACATCCTGTGGGATTTGGGACAAAGGACCTGATGGGGGCATCTGTTGTCCCATGGAATGTTGGCAGCTGAGAATCTTCAAAACAATCTCAAAGGCACTGATGTATCAAGGATGAAGACCACTCAAAATTCCAGTGTCCTCTTAAGACCACTGAAGCAAAGACCCGTGCTAGCTAGGCAGATTTCTCTGAGCAAAGTAAATTGCTAATCATTTATAGCACCTTTGGGAAAGTGTGTTGGATCAGGGTGGGTTTTAGAGGCAGGAGTGGGTCGATGCTTCCTCAGAAGTATCTTCACAAATGAAAGCTCCCCAAGGATGGGTTGATTTCCATACACAGAGCTGTCTCCAATGGGTTGGCTTTCAGAAGTATGCTCACTGAAGCACACTGACATTCACCACCCATTCAGCAAATTTAAAACATCTCTTGGTGTGTTTGAGTCAAGATTGTAGAACCATCATTGATGAACTAGACAGGTTTAAAACCAGTTCTGGTGGACCGTCATGATTATAGAAGAAAGGCAGCTTTCCTAGGAGTATGGAAAATCATGGAACTTACCTTTATATTTTGCCTATTGTTCTGTTTATTGCCTGTCCCTCCACTCCATAAAAGTGGGGATTTTATATTTGTTTAAATCCCTCATGGATTTCCAGCATCTAGGACACTGCCTAGCATACAGTAGGAGCTGTATAAAAATTCATTAAATGAATGAATGTGTCTTAAGACTCTCAACCACAGAAATTACAGGAAATTACAGGTGTTTTTTTCTTCCGTCTTCCTTCCTTCCCTCCTTCTTTCCTTTCTCCTTCCTCTTTTAGTTTTTGTATTTGTTTGTTTTTGTTTTTTGTTTTGAGGCATGGTTTCTCTGTGTATCCTTGGCTGTCCTGGAACTCACTCTATAGACCAGGCTGGCCTCAAACTCAGAGATCGGCCTGTCTCTTCTTCCTGAGTGCTAGAATTAAAAGGCTTGTACTACCACTGCCTGGTACTTTTTCTTACTTTTATAAAAAAAAAAAAAAAACAAGAAAAAGTAAACACCCCACCTCACCATTGGGATGGATATAATCATGATAAATGCTCTTGAACTGAGGGTGATTAATGAGCTGTGGGACAAGGCTAAGTGCATGCTGTGCCAATCGTCTCCTGGACCGCATCCCACTCCACTGATGCTGTACATACAACAGACTTTGGGTACCAATACTTGGGTCATTATTCTTGAAGATTTGCTTCTCTGGCCTGAGTAGACCTAGGAAACATTCTGCTGTCTCTTTTTGGAAAGTGAATTCCAGAAGGTTCTTGAGCACAGTGACCAAAAACTGAGGCTCTCAAAAGGGCTGACACTAGGAGATGGACCATTTCGTTTTTTCTCTTCCCATCTCTATATAACAACAGTGGAATGCACTCTGTGTAATTTCTTAAAAAAAAAAAAACCAATAACAAAACAACTTGTTTTACTTCTATACTCCATTCTCTGAGAGTTTTATATGTGTGCACAATGTACTTTGATAATGTCCTTCTCCCCTTCTTTCCTATTTCCCCCCTCTGTGTAACCTCTTTCCAACTTCATATATCACCTTCCTTATTTTTTCCCATATAATTTATGAATAGTCCAGTTGGAGCTGCTTCTTTGCGCATAAACACAGGACCATCCAATAGTACAGCATCAGTCTGGGAGAGACCGCACTCCTAAGAAAACTCTCTCCCCTCAACCATCAACTGCTGATGCTCTCAGGTAAGGGTGGGGCCTCAAGCCCCCACCCACGTGATTATTTTTTATGGACATTACTACTACCAGGAAGCATTTTCATTCATGCTATTGACCTAAATTTAGTGAGCTCTCTGAGTCCTACCTGCTGCTGTATGGCTTTATTCCACTGAGCACAGTCCAGTTATCATATTGTAACCACTATGACCACTGTGATCATAGAACAGAGGTGACCTTGGCTTTTATGGTTCTAACAGTGAAACAAACAAAGCAATGCAGTGACAATAGGTCTATGATAAAGGTAATGGAGTTTTTAATCATTCCATAGTAGAAGGTAGGGGTCATGGGAAACCTCACCTGGGATTGCAACCAGCACTCTTCTTGCTTCTCGGTATCCACAAGACCATTGCCCATTATGGGGTGGGATTTTTGATGATACAGCTGTTTTAGGGTCACCCACACTCACCTCTCACCCGTTCTGCAGAGAGTAAGTGCAACAAGCTCATTAGTTTATCAAATTGGGCTTGGGTGAGGGTCATTAGGTTAGTGGGCATTGGTGACATATCTAGGGTACATAGATGCATCTCCCTAGGAAAAGGTCTGCAACAAGACCACTAGTTTACCTGGATTCACTGAGGTTGTATAAGATGCCACAGACATCCCCCCACCCCCAGTGCCAGATATTGAACCTGGGGTTTCACCAATGCTGGGCAATTATTCTACCACTGAGCTACATTTCAGTCTCCTTCATACTTTTTATTTGGATATAAGGTCTCCAAAAGTTGCCTGGGTTGGCCTTGACCTTAGAAGACCTTAAACTTTCATTCCTCTTGCCTCTTAGCCTGGCAAGTAGCTAGGATTTTAGGTCTTGTAGATACACACTTGTCTAAAGAGCTGACTTTACCATAGGAGTCAGAAGAGAGGCTGAGGTGGAAGAGGCCTCTGAGTGTGATCAACAGAAAACTTTAGTATACGTGCACATTCCAGAGGTGGAAACTAGTGAACCAAAGGAAGGGAGCATATGTTTGGTTAACTTGGTGCCAAACCTCCTTTCCCTCACCTAGTGTCATCACAGAGTTTATGATGCCAGCCTGACATCAAAGCCGAGGCAAAGCTGGCAGCCACATAGAGACAAAACAAAAAGCACAAAGCAGGTTTATGGAAACCATATTTGCTGTAGCTTGCATTCCAAAACATTCTTAAATGATGCAAGGGCAATCTACCCAGGACTGGATGAACATCTTCCACATGTGTACTAAGTACCAGTCTACAGAGGGCAGTTACGGTCCAAGGACCTACAGAAGACCTACAGAGGGCCTGGAGGAGTGTGGTTGTAATCACTTCTGCATATGGAGAGTCTCTGGAGGGGTAGATCCATAGCTAGAAGGAAAATAAGTGAGGGCCGTAAAAGATAATGGCCTTCCTAAAGATGTCAGCCTCCTAAAATTAAAATTGGAGACTCTGTTACCTTACAAGGTAGCAGGGATTTTGCAAGTGTGATTAAATCAAAATTCCTGAGACTGGTGATCATGGATCACTTTGGCAGTGTGTAAAATTCTAAGATGGGGGCTGGAGAATAAGAGAAGGAGCTGGGAAGACAGAAGCAATGGTTGGAATGGTGAGTCTGAGAGCCAGCCAATGTGGGCACCCACAGAAACCAGAAAACGCAAGGAATAGCATCTCCTTTGCAGCTCAGAGAAATGGCACACAGCTGCCAACATTGTGATTTTGATCCCAGGAAGACCCAGTCGTACAGTTCTGGCCTTAAGCAGGTCTTGTTTAAACTACTGCTTTAATGGTAGAATGGTAGAATGGTAGCCTAGTGTAAGGACCTTATACTTTCCCATGGGCTTTATTCTTTTCCGAAATCGTGGCTGCAGTGGTCATCTGATTTTGCTAAAGTCTGCTGTATATTAGTTATAGTGCTTCCGGGTCTGTGCTGCTCTGTCCAGTCTATTATCGTTATTCAGACTCCACCCTCCTCCAACCGGCCTGCCACCTCCCAGAAAAATACATTTTAAAGACTCTTTTCCACGTGGCTTCTAGGTAACATGGCCGATGGTCATTGTTAACAGAAGGTGGTAGAGAGAGCGAGGTCAGAACCGTCCCATTCCTTTCTGTCTGCCTTCAGTAGATTCTCCAGCTCTGACTGCACTTTCTCTTTGACTCCCATTCCTATTGGGCAGTTCTTCCTTCTGTAGGCTCCACTGGGCACCAGCTACTGTGGTTTTGGCTTCTCCATTGGTCATTCCTTTCTGAGAATGCAATAGCTTCTTGCAATCACTAATCTCTGGCTGGTTTAGCTTCTCGGCTTCTCCATTACCTGGATAGCCAGTTACTGTACCAACTGCCTTCTGTTAGAAATACTTGGAGTGGTTATTCCCTGACTAGGCCCTTTTCATGAAGGCAATTCATAGTGTCTTACAGACCTGAATTATCTTCATGCTCTAAGAATGTTGGCTCTGTTGGCTTTGTTTGTTTTCAGTATTCTTCTATTTTTCTTTTTGAAGCAGGGTCTCCTTAAACTTTATATATCTTGGAAGATGACCTTGAACTCATAATCTTCTCCCTTCCACCTCCTGAGTAATAGGGTTACAGACATGGCCACCATGCCCAGCTTTTATTGATGATTTAAAAGAAGGGGTGCAGGCACTGCATCAGTGGCTTGTGGTTCCTTACTCCCCTGGTGAAACAGATTTGCTGGTCAACATCTTCATGGGGACCATGGCAAACACAAGGGAGGGAGGAAGTCAACCCTCTTAGCATCTTGATGCCTTCAGATTGTTATGTAATGCAGACAGTGTAACACAAGCCCTCTCCCATGACCTCTACTTGCCAGGTTCTACCCACGGAACACTCCAACTGTCCTAACTGCTGGACCCTGCCCCCTGCCCCACAGAGTAAAAGGCCCAATCTCTGAACACTAAATCCCACCAATCTCTACCCCGAAATGTTCCACCCTCTTCCCAAGAAACTCTATATAAGCTGTGTATCCTATCCAGTTTGCTGCTGTTTCTTGCCTGACCACCTTCCTGATTTTTTCCCTTTTAATAAATCTCTTGTGTGAGATTTGTTTTGTGGTGTGACTTTGTGGTATTTCCTTGGCTCCTGGCTGCCAGGATACCTTTCCATGCTAGAAAGACTTATGGAAAGGCTAGAGTACGTGCCATTTTGTTCTCAGCCAAGCAGTCAGCATTCATCCACAGAGAGGTCAAGAGGTGCCGAGCCTGGCATGAGTGCAGCCCTGTATGTGCGCCTGTGCTGCTCACTGAATGGCTTCTCTACACAGTGCTGTGTGGACATTTGAGTCTTTACTATTCTCAGTCCCTTCAGTGCCAATCCCCTGAGACCAGGACCTTTCTTGCATAACAAATTTCTACCTCCTGGCATCTACTACATTTCTTTTTTCTTTTTTCTTTTTTTTTTTTTTTGCAGAATAAATGATTGAATTGAAAAACCATAATGTATAATGTATACAATTTGTGGCCAATAGGGTCCTGGGGCACCAGAAGGCCTTGGGACCTCTTGACCTGTTGCTTTGAGCATTAATCACGTTGGGACCATAGGATTCTAATACTTAAAATGACTCATTTAAAGTGTTACTTTTCCCAGTGGAAAGCTAAAGCTAAACCAGAAAAGCCACTCAGCAGGCTGGCACAAACCCAGGACTGAAATTCAGGCCTATTGACTATGCTTATTCTCCTGCTTTGGGCCCGTCACCTGTACATGGACTTTGCAGCCAAATGGCTCTAGTCATGTCAGCTCTGGGCTTTGTAGAGCTTTCTGGGTTTCTCCATGTTTCCTCTCCAAAGGCCTGGATTTGGAGTTCCTAGCCCAGTGTGCTAGGACCTCACGAGTGAGCATCCTTCACTTGGGTTCCATGGGGCAGTTTCAGGCAGCAAAGATAGCTAGTTATATTATAGCTGGATTAGGTTTGAAGCAGCTTCCTTCCTTTCCTGAATTCTGATCCATCCATAATACATTGATGCAAAGAGCTGAAGAAAAGGGTGGTTCAAAAATAAGTTTTGGGCCTGAAAGATGCAGTGAGTAAAGATGCTTGTCAAGATTGACAGCCTGAGTTTGATTCCCAGAAACCACACAGTGGAAGGAGAGATGCCTGCAAATTGTCTCCTGACCTCTACATGTGCACCAATGTGTACACACACACACACACACACACACACACACACACACTCTCACACACACACACTCACACACACACACACACACTCACACATGCATATATGCACACACACAATTTTAAATTAGCTTTGACAGTATGGAGGACTCGGCTGTGGCTCAACTGAGTCTCTCTTCTACTTCTGTCCTCAAGTGTGTCATGCTGACCTCTCTAGTCTCAGGGGGAGGAGCTGGAGCAGGATATTGACAGCAAGCACCTGGCTGTGTTGATTAGCAGTGCCTTCCTTCCAAAGCCAAGCAGGCAGGACATGTTCCTGGAAGCTGCTCACATGGTTGGGAATGGTGACTTTCCTATCTGTATCCATCAGAAGAGGGAGGGGCTATGTGGAGGGTGAGCAAAAGCTGATGGGTGGAAGGAACAGGGCTCCAGTGAAGAAGTTGGTAATTTTTAAAAAAAATAATTTAACTTTGTTTTATGTGTATTGGTATGAAGGTGTCAGGTCCTCTGGAACCAGAGCTACAGACTGTTGTAAGCTGCCATGTTGTCCTTTGAAAGAGCAGCCAGTGCTCTTAATGGCTGACCCATCTCTCCAGCCTCAGAAGTTGGTTAATATTAAGAGGAGACTGGGTAAAAGGAACATGAGCTTGCTGGGTTTGGAGCCTATCCACCACACTGCTGTGTGCCACATGACTCTGCATTCAGGCATGGGTTTCCTCATGTGAAGTGGATATGATAAGACTGCTTTTCTCATGAGGTTTCTGGGCACATTCAATGAGAGGATGCCTTCAGAGAGTTAGTCCAACACTTGGCACACTGAGATCAATAAACGTTTATTTCCCTCTGTACTGACGTGGGGGGAGAAGGTAGGACTCTGAAACTGCCGCTATGGGCGGAGCCAGCCTTACCTAAGAAGCTGCAAAAGGGTGCCATCTGAAGCCATCTTCTCCAGGAAGCCCCTTGAGTATTAGAGAATACAACCTTTGTCCTGTGGGGCTTTCTCTATGGGGAGAGATGCGAGAACATGCCCAGCATGGGCCAAGCAGCCACCTGCCAACTGCCTGTTCCCTCCCTCCCTGCTCAGACAGATCGCCCTTGTCAGGCGCACCAGCAGCCTGCTTCATCACTCTAATTGCAGTGTGGTTTGCGTTCATCAAGGAAACAGCAGGGATTCCAAATTAAATTCCAACATGCAATTTATTCAAGATATAAGGCCGATTGAGAGACTCTCTGCAGAGCCCTCTGCCTCCTCTCTCAAATGAAGAATTCTGCTGCTGAGCCGCCTGCCCTACACATCTCCTGGGACCAAGGCTAGATGGGGACTATCCATGGCTGCTGGCTGCTGGCCAACTGCTCTTCTGTTTCACAGACGGACTTGCTGAGGGACAGAGGAGGGACTTAGACACGAGAAAAGTCCTGGGGTACACAAGGCTCAGGATTGGCCTGTGCTGTATACTTAGGGTATTATATGTGACATTGTGTACTTAAAACACCTAGAAATGACAAATGAGTCAGGATGAGTGCTTGTGAGGGCTGTGTGAATCTTGTTGGAGCATCAGTGTTAGTCTGTTGGCATTCATTAGCTTGGGAGAGACTACTGAGAAGAACAGTACCAGTCCACTCACGGATGCTTTGCATGACCCAGGCCCTTCTCAGTAGACCCACACACCAGGGGTTTTCAGGCTGCTTCTAGCCATTTGCTTTCTACATCAGTGAAGCATTTCATGACATCACAATGAAGATGACAGTCCATCAAAAATCACTGGCATTAAGAAGCAATTTGATGGTGACGGTGGTAAAGTGGGGATGGTTCGTCTCACAAGTGGCTGTCCCTTGGCTCAGTTCTACCCCAACAGTCAGTGAGGAGGCAGCCCACCCTGACAGCCTCTCTCCAATGGACAAAAGCTGCATCTCTATCCATGATTTATGGCTGTTTACTGCCAGAGACTAATCCATCCCAATATGCTCCTGATTCAGATGAGAAACAAGGAATGCCAAAATAGCATCTAGGGTGAGGGACAGGACTGGCATCCTAGACACGGATGAGTCAAAAGGAAGTTTCTGAACAGCTCCCTAATCTGGTTGCTCTCCTGATGTTCATGAAGAAAAAACATCAGGGCCTTGGGGATGGACTGATTCTGAGGGCAAGAAATCAACTAATAACCCATGGGAAGAAACAGCCAGTTCTGAGCAGGAGGCAGAGGCCACTTCCAGCCAGGCTCGATGCTGTCATCAGGAAATCATGCAGAGAGTGAGATCCAGAAGGGATTTGTGCAGAGCCTTTACAAATAAGACAGAACCCAGGACAATTTCTTTCCATGTGGAACCATACTTCAAACTTTCTTTAAATTTGAACTTAAAAAATTTGTGTGTCCGTAATGCACCGTGTCTGGCATCCAGAGAGGGTGTTAGATCCCGGGGGCTAGGGTTACATGCTGTTGTGAACTTCATAACAAGGGAGCTAGGAACAGAACTCGGGTCCTCTACAAGAGCAGTGTGTGGTATCAACCACCCCCAACTTCTGAGAAAGGGACCTGGGAGAGGAGAAAGAGAAGGCCATAAAGGAGAGGGACTGGGAGGGTACAGAACTCCGGTGATTCGTTAGTGGAATACTGAGAGCTGGACAGGTGGCTCATGGTTAAGAGTGTGTTCTACCCTCACACAGGACCCCAGTTCAGTTCCCAGCACCAGTGTCAAGTGGTTTGCAGCTGCTTGTAGCTCCAGCTCCCCCGGATCAGACACCTTCTGGCCTCTGAGGGCACCTGCACTCACAATGTACATATCCTACTCAAGCTGACATACATATGCAAATCAAAGAAAGTGAATGTTGGGGGTAAAAGGGTTTAAGTGGAGATGAGGCTCAGGGAGATGGGGAAGAGGATGGGGTAGGAAAAGATCAACCTAAACTAGGATGAGCAAACTCACTACTTTGTAAACTAAGAAAACCGCATATGAGTAAGCCAAGTCCATAAAGCAGGAGAACTTGCTTTGTCTCTGCTGTGGTCTCCAGCCTGAGAATCCCCCACCTCTTCCAACACTCATTCTATGTGATTGATGCAGGTCAGATTACATTCCTAAAAAAAAAAAAAAAAAAAAAAAAAAAAAAAAAACCTGCAACAGTTAACTTAAAAGCAGTGTGCACGGGAGTGTGCGCGCGCGCGCGTGTGTGTGTGTGTGTGTGTGTGTGTGTGTGTGTGTGTGTGTGTGTGTGACAGTACGCCCGTGGAGATCAGAGGACAACTTGGAGGGGTTGCTACTTTCACCATGTGAGTCCCAAGGACTAAATTTGGCTCATTAGGCTTGGCAGCAAGTGTCTTTCACCATAGAGCTCTCTCACCAGTTGGAAACTTTTCTTTCAATTCAATTCTCCAAGAGCAGGGCCTCATAGCAGGGCCTTGGCCACCATTTGGGCCCCAGTTCCCTAGGAGTGTGAGAAAGAGATATTGATCCCTTCCTTGAGGAGGCAAGACTCTAAAACAGAACTCTCCAAAGCTGGAAAGGGTGCTCAAAACATGCCAGGCCAACTCCATTCCTAGATACAAACACTAAATAAAGCAGGGACGTGAGCCGTTATTGTTACATCCGTGTTCATAGAAACACTAGTAATGATGGCAAAGCGGGGAAAACAACCCACATGGCCACCAATAGGCCAAGATGGAACATGGGGTATTTCTATACAGCGGGAAGGCAATTCCGAGATTCCCCATATGGATGAACCTTGGTAACAGTATTTTCAGTAAAATAAATACAACAAATGGAAAATTACCTGACTCCTCTAGGGATGGGATTAAGACCTCAGGTTTAACAAATGTTAAGCAATCACTAATCTCCAAAGTGTATGTTTTCTTTGTAACAGCTACTAACCCCTCCCTCAATACACAAAACGAACAAAATCATAGCTATTAACTGAAACCAGATGGAGGCTCTCAGTATAGCTCTTTAATTCTCAACCTTCCCATGGTCTAGTGGATAAAGTTGGACCAGAGGTTAAACTCTAAGGATACTTAGCTACCTTGGACACTTGCTTGTCCCAAAGAGCACAAATTATCTTCTTAGAAACTCGTCATCATGTGTGGGGAGAATTGGAAGGGGAAATATGGGAAGGAGAGGGAAGGGGAACAGAGAAAGAGGGCTTGAGAGGAAGATGGGTGTGTGTGTGTGGGACTGGCCCGACGGACAACTCACCTTTTCAAGGCTAATTCTCCCAGAAACCAGGGCATCCCTGATCATGGTATGAGTAGTTGAGCAGTCTGATCTGGGCTGCCATGGCCTGTCTGTATTTCCTACTTGATTAGCACTTACCTAGCTAATTTGCTTGACAGGATGTCAGTAAGCAGGAAGAGCCACCAAGAGGAATCCGACACCCCTTGCTTTCCAATGTGTTTTCTTACTCTAACCTATGGCCTATCTACTGGCCATGTACGTGAGGGGAGGAGACAGCCACCCACTCCTACGGTGATGAATCGCTCAGTCACCCACTCTCACGACTGCCCCTTTATGAACATCTCTCTAGGCAGTGGATCACTCTGCTCAGGGCCAAATCTAATCATCGGCAAATGCATCCCCAAAGCTGTGTCTTTCTATTTCTTAACATGGATTGTGCCCACACAAATTGTCCAAATAATTCACAAGAGATGACATTGTACTTTTCAAAGGAATTTCTCCTGGTTTGAAAACTATGCACTCGGGTTGTAGGCTATAAGGAGACAAATGAAAGGTCAGAAGTGAAATTTCCTCATTAGGTACGTAAAAATTAATAACCTAACAATCCTGACTTCCTTGATTTTAATTTTCTGCAAAATATGAACCCTTGCACCTGGGAAGTCAAGGATCTATTCTGAAAACTGCTGTGTGACCAAGGTCCCTCAGGTGTGACTGAGACAACTGTCATTGGCCTTCTTAGACCACACTTCCTACTGCCCACGTCTTCCTATGGTTGCGGTTGTGGGTCAAGTGTGTGAGTAAAAGGAACTCATGCAACTTTAAAACGCAAAAGAGCTCAGTACTATTATATAATGGTATATAACTATTATATAATAGTATATTATATACAATTTTATACTTAGTTTCTCTTCCCCTCCCTTTCTCTCTGTGTCTCCCCTCTCTTTCCCTCCTTCCCCTCCCCCCTCTCCCCTCCCTTATCCCTTCCTTCCTCCTCACCACCCCCCCCCCTTCCCCGCAGATCTGTGTGGTAAGATACAGTGGCTTTACAGTCCTAGCCATGAACTCCCTTGCAGCAGCATCGTTTTTTGGAGACGTCATGAAGTGGATTCTGGTCATCTTTGCCTGCTGCTTTCTTTCCGTGTCACAGACTCAAAGCAGTGCTTCTTGGGTACTGTGTCTAAGTCCTCTAGCTGGAACTTACCAGCCATTATTTCATCAGCTCTTCCCATGTCACCATAAGCCCTAATTTCCATATTAAATCCCTTATTCCTGTAAAGTCTGCTGTGGCTCTAACTGATCCCAGAGAATACAGCAGGCAAGTACAAACACCGTTTTCATGAAAGAGCCACTTATTAATCTAAGCCAAGCCAGCAAGTGGGGTCAAGACATTTACATTCAGTCATTTCCTGGTGATTGATTCCAACTAGAGTGATGAGTTGTGAAAGCAGTTTATGTTGTACTCACAAGGAGTCTAGCACAAATCTCCTTTCTATAGTTTCTGTAGCTCCTTTTTCCTGTTTGAGCAAGGGATCATGAACTGGAGAGATCACTCACTAGTTCAAAAACAAACAAACAAACAAACAAACAAACAAAAAACCCAAAAAACTAAAAAAAACCTGTGGTTCTATACCCCTCAAGTTGTGAGGCACGTTGACACACTCTTAGTAACTCACAGACTAGTATTCCACACAGTTGTAAGATGGTAGCTATCTCAAGTTCCCTTGCAGAAGAGGCACACTGCATGAAGAGTCACACTGCATGGACAGTTAATTTGTTCCTCACACTTGAGCTATACTATTTCTAATTCCAAGGTATTTCTTAAGTTGTACCTGAGCACAGACCACATAAAAACAAAACTCCCAGTACACCATCCCGAGTTCCTGTGTATTACTTGGACGTAGGGCTCACTCTCAATCATTTGAGCAGTAATTATATTTTGTCAAGAGTGAAATGCATATACTTAACCATCTTGGTTTCTATCCTGTTCTATCCCGAGTGAAGTGAAAATTATTCAGTGATTTTGAAAACATTTTAAGGGAGGCAATCCAGATGAGATGACAGGAGCTATGTGGGGTGAGAAATACTCTGTCCAGAGGAACCACATCTGGCCGCATAGAACTCTCACTTGATCATAACTTCTGAATTTCATCACAGCGAATGGCAGGGGCTTATCATGGGACACAGGGAGAATGTATTCAGCATAGGAAAAGAAGAATGCAAATGTGTTTGGTGACTAGCACTCCAATCCTCTTCTGGTTCTCCTTGGTCACACAGCTGGTCCTGGTCCATAAGGCAGGTAGGTGTGGTTATGGTGCTAGAGGGAGCACTAGGCAGTGGAATGTGGGAGGTGTGTGCTGCTCCCAGGTCCCTCTGCTAGTCCATTGGGATGACTCAGCTAAGTGAATATGAGGAACATAAACTCAAATATGGAGCGGTATAGAAACATTAGAGTTAATCATCCTTGTTCAAATCGCAAACCAAGGCCAATGGAACATGCTTCCTCTGATACCACACCTTTATCCTGAATGGTCATGTATTTAAGCTCCATGTCTCATGGTAATTTACCCATCAGCTCCAATGGCAACAATTGTCTTCTCAGAATTCCCAAGGGGTGGCATCCTGGGTATTGATGCACCTTTGCTCTCTGGCATAGTTAAAATGATTAGCCACAGGAAGCCCAGTTAATTAAGACCATGCATTTGTGAGTCTTTGAGTCTTAACAAGAAAATGGGAACATACTTCTGATTCCTCAGTTTTAAAACATCACAGGTCAGGGCAGAGGGAAATTTGTGGTGTGATAATTATTCCATTTCAGCACTTTCAGAGCTTAAGGACAGGTCTGCAGTTTGGGAGTTACTTTATTCTATTTACAGGGTAGATTTCCTCCTATAGATAACTCATGTCTGTGTGGCGAAGCCCAGATGACCATCTTATGAAGGCACACATGCTACCAGCTTCAAATGCATCATCTTAATTTTTCTTGCTTCTGGGTTTGGGAAAAAAAAAAAAAAGGCTTGTTGACTTTCCTGCAATGTTTGCTGAGATTGCCTCTGCGCTTTGCAAATTGTGTAATGCCTGTAGCTCTATTGCCTAAAGCCTGCTCTTTCCCTATATGCATTAAAATCTGGGCTAGTTAGTTGTGAACTTTTCCTCAATGAAGCTTTCCAACTGATACACAGAGGTTTTGACTGCTACTAGAACCTTTCATACAGGAATTTCCCCTTTCCTATTCCATATAATTTTGGTGGGGTTGTCAATCAAGGGATTCAAGTCCCACCCACAGTAACAGCTACATGATCAAGGATGTCTAATCATGAGTTAGTTTGAAGGAGTGTCTATAAATTCTAGCGAGGAGTGTCTCTTCATTCTCATGAAACCAATATCCAACCAAGGAGTGCTGACACATTTGAGGAGCAAATTTAGATGTATATATATGTGTATATTTGTATGTGTGTGAATGTAGGTGTGTATATGCCACGGTGCACATATGGAGGTCAGAAGACATCTGCCTTGGTTTTTAATCCTTGCCTGATGGGAGATGTCATTCTGTATATGTTTCTCATACTGGTTAATGAATAAAGCACTGTTGGCCAACAGGAAAGGAAGATAGGAGCGACTAGGAGACAAGGAGGAAATAGGAAGTAGCAAGGAAAGCCAAGATGGAGAGTCTGGAGAGAACAGAACCGCCATTCCTCCGCTCTCAGTAAGACCACGTGGAAATACATAGAACTGGGTTAATAATTAAGGTAGAGCTAGCCGGGGCGGGACAAGACTCGGCGGCTGGCGGAAAAAACCTTGTTACACTTGCCTTTTTTCTTCTTCAAAACAGGCCTTTTTCTTTTCTTTCCACAAGTAATGTTAGGCTAGCCAGTCAGTCTCTGCCTCCCATCTCCCTGCAGGAGTGTTAGGATCAAAGGGGCTTAACCTGTGTACCTAGCTTTTGTGTGGGTCCCAAGGATATGAACTCAGATCCTCAGGTTTGCACAACAAGTGATTTTGCCCATTTAGTCATCTCCACAGGCCCAGAAGCAAATCCTTTCCAATTAGTTATTTCTATTTTATGTGCACTGGTGTTTTTTTGCCTGAATGTATGTCTGTATGAGGGTGCCAGACCCACTGCAACTGGAGTTACAGTGTGAGCTGCCATGTGGGTGCTGGGAGTTGGACTTGGATCCTCTGGAAGAGCAGCCAGTGCTCTTAACCACTGGACCATCTCCCCAGCCCACAAATTCTTTTTTTAATTGATAATTTTATATACGAGTACCATGTACTCTGATTTTGCAATCATATTCACCTCTCTCTCTTGGGTTTTTTTTTGAGTCAAGGTTTCTCTGTGTAATAGCCTTGGCTGTCTTGGAACTCACTATATAGACCAGGCTGGCCTCCAACTCACAGAGATCCACCTGCCTCTGCCTCCTGAGTGCAGGGATTAAAGATGTGCACCACCACCACCCAAATATTCACCTCTCATTACCATCTCTTATCCCTTCCTAAGGACTCTTCTTCCTTTCTAGTTGCTTTATGTCTTTTTTTGGGGGGGGAGGGGTGCAAGTCTTGTTTGTGCAGATACCCACAATCTCTGTGTGTTCATGATCACAAAAGCCACACCATACATAAGTAAACAGAATTTCATAGCTCTCCTTACCATCATTCAGCTCTTAAAATCTTTCCACCTCTTTCTTGCAGGATATTCCCAAAGGGGGTGAAATGTCATATTTGGGGCTCAGCACTGCCTAGTCATTTATTTTTGGTACCCAGAGACCAATTGTGAATCTCTGTAGTACTTACCCTCTACAAAAAGAAGTTTTTCTGAGTCAGCTAGAGCACTATTAGTGTTCCAGTACAAACTTAAGCGTGCAGGAGGTGCTTTGCCTACAATGCCCACTTAGCAAAACATCAGTAGTACGTTCTTCTCCAGCCCCTTGCCCTTCACAACTGTGGTGGTCTGAAAGAGTTGCTATGGTCATGGTGTCTCTTCACAGCAATTGAAATCCTAACTAAGACAACAGCCATAGACTGTGGATAAGGTTTACCAGTATGAGGCATATATTCCCCCTTGCACACTAGGTCTTAAGTCTAGTTGGGAAGTGGTTGGTTAGCCAGCTTTTGTTGGCAGGTTGTTACTATAGTACAGACTTTAGCTGGAGCAACTGTTGATACCTTTTCACTCTAGTACATGAATACTAGTATGGTGGTTTGAAAGACAATGGCCCCCAAAGAGAATGGCAATATTAGGAGGTGTGGTATTGATGGAGGAAGTGTGTCACTGTGGGGACTGGCTTTAAGGTCTCTTTTTCTCAAGCTTCCTTCAGTGTGAGTCAGTCAACTTCCTGTAGCCTGTATGATACAGCACTCTGAGCTCCAGCATGGCATCTGCCTGCATGCCACCATGCTTCCCATGGTGGTGTCAATGGACTGAACCTCTGATATTGAAAGTGAGCCACCCCAATTAAATGTTTTCTTTATAAGAGTTGCTGTGGTCATGGTGTCTCATCACAGCAGCAGAAACCCTAACTAAGGCAATTAGCAAGAAGGAAACAGTCACCTCACATCTAGGTTCATTTCTGTATCTTGTATCCAACATGTATGGTGTCCTTGGCAATAAGGCCATACCACTCAGTACTGGTGGACAATATTGCTTTGGGAGTTCCCAAGAAATACACTAGTAATGCATCTATTCAGGCCTGAAAACTTGTTTGTAATAGACAATCATAATTTAAAATGAGTTCATTACTTACAACTGGGGTTCTCATTTATATCTTAGGAGCTTGCTGGATTACAGGACATTAAAGGAGTCAGTAGACTTTTCTTACTAACCTTTCTCCTGAATCTCAGTGGGTGCATAGTTCTCTTTTTTCTTATGAATATGAGTCTTTTTTTTTTTGAGACAGAATTTATTTGCATAGTCCTTGGTTCCTGTAGACCATGGTAATCTTGAATTCACAGATATCCACTTGCCTCTGCCTCCAAGTGCTGGGACTAAAGGTGTGCCACCACTGCCCAGCTGCAGTTGAGTCTTCGAATAGATACTTATACTGCCTGTGGGTTGTGAGCTAAATGGAGGTGAAAAATATTTTTCAGGGCACATACCAACGTGCTTTTTCTTGAACAGAGATACTGTCAAAATTTATGACCTTGAAGGACTCCCAGTGGCACCAGATTTTTTTTAAAAAACAAACAAACAAACAAACAAAAACAACAAAAAACTAGGCTCTCTGTTCAACCCTACTGTTTTGGGATCTTATTAGGAAAGCTTCTATTAATCCTGTATTTTCTTACTCACTGTAAAAAGAACTGGTAAGGCCAATTTCAATTCAATCAGGGCCTTGGACATTCCGCCTCAGGAGTTCTTCGAAGGTTCTACTTCTTCAAACCATTGTAACACTGTTTCTGCCCTATAGTGCCTAAGCTTAAGATTTACAAACCCAACAGGGTCCACAATGTCAAAACTAGCTAGGAGTTCACAGGTCAAAACTACCCAGCTCCCTGTTTTCATACAGTTTTATTGGAGCACAGTTGTACTCAATCATTTATGCATCATGAGTCTTTTGTAGCTTTCAGAGCCAAACATACTATCTGGCCCTTTACATGATGGTTGTCAATGTCTGCTCTAGATTTGATCATTATAATTATAATTATTTCCTTATTGGGATCAACACAAATGGGATTCATATGACACCATGAGAAATGAAAGAATGAATACAAGAACAAACATTTGGAGCATTATACTTTACAGCACTCTGGGTAGGTTATAACACAGAGTTCTTGGGATACCCTTGCCTGACAGTTCCATCTTTTAGGGGCAGGGGAATAATATATGCCCCACATCTTGGTCTGAAGATTTGCATTTAAGTTCTCCCGTGGATTTTGATTCTGACCAGGGATGGAATCACTCCTCTTGGCTGTGTGGAAGGTGGGGTCTTACTGGGCATCTCAACTCCTAAGCATTGTCCCTGTTGCATCAGTCAACATATGGCTCTAAAGTAGACCCTTATAAGGGACATGAAGACGCTCCCTTGGTGGTTTGCAACAAATTTCAAGCATGCCAGTACAGGGTTCAGTCTTTGAATTTGTGGCAAGAATCTGCAGCAGTTATCACAGCCACCTGCCTTTTCGTAGAACAAAGAATGCTGTAAGGAAAGACTCACTCACTCTCCAGTGCCATCACACTAATGGTGTGCACAATTCCTCCCCCTCGTCCAGTCACACCAGCAGAAACCCAAATACCCACCACATTTTGAAGTTTCACCAATATATTCTTCCATTTCCTTGTTTTATTATGGTATACATTTATTGGGGAAGCTAAGCCAGAAATGGTCATCTTCTTTTTATGTTGTTAGCGGCTGGAAGTGGGTCAAGAACCATTCACACCACAGAAAGAATGAAACTGCAAGTTTATTTTAGAGTACAAAAATTAAAAAAAAAAAAAAAAAAAACAACAAAAGCAACCACATAAAACCTTCCAGTTTACATTAATTTTGAATATCACACACTATTTATTAACAGCTTAATTGAATTTCAAAAACATTGTCAATTCCAGGGAAGAGGCAGTTGAGTCAGGCAGTGAGTTCCCAATCACAGTGAGTCTAGTGTAGTGTCAAGACGACGAGGTGCTCATCTCACTGCAGAAGACACAGTGGAGATCGTGTTTCTGGCTGGTGTAGAATTAGGCAATATAGTATTTTTAAAATCCCAGCTGGAATGAATTTTAAAAATATTGCTAGCCACTTACTTGGTATCTTAAAAAAAAAAAAAAAAAAAAAAAAAAAGAGGGGTGGGAACCCTCAAATCCCAGAGCTTTGCTATCTTATTTATTACTATTACTATTACTATTATTATTATTTTAAAATCCATTAAAAACCAAATCTATAGTAAAAATGTCCCTGTATTTGTTTGGAAAACAAAACAAAAAATTACAACATTAATAGGCTCCCTTTATCTACTAGAACCATTTGTTTTTCCTAAAATGCCTTGAAGCAGAAAAGCTCGTGAGATTAGCTCACCACACAATTAATTAAAATTAGAATCCTTTCCTCTAGACAACTTTTGAGAGCACCAAAAGAAGCAGGGACCCATCAAAGGGAGGAGAGAACAATGCCGACTCACTGGGATGAGATGCACAGCCAGAAAAGTTCTGTCTGCCACCCAGGCTCTTTCTTCGCTGGGTTTTACACACACACACACACACACACACACACACACACACACACACACACACACTCACTCAATTGCTATTTTAAAAAATGAAAGACACAAGCAACCAGGCTTATTTAAGCAAAACAAAAACACACAAACAAAACCCCAAGTGGCTAGCTTTCCAGCACTCTAGTTTGAATTTATTTTACAAGAAAAGTCAACAGGACAGCATCACTGAAGGCCACTTCATCCCTGCTTCCTGCAGGCTCCGTTTTAATTAGCATCGAACAGGTTATTGAATATTGTCAGCTGTGGAAAAATGCTTTGAATGAGTGGCAGCTGCCTGAGGTGGCGCCACCTGGTTCCAGTTTTGTCCACGGTTAGTATGGTTTACCCATTATTGCCTGGCTGGTGGGAGTGGGTGGGGGTGTCATGCATTAGGGCTGGCTGGGCATTAAGAAAGAGGAAAGGTAGTCTAACATACAGACAATGGATGGGAGACTTGTCTCTCCGCATTTTTCAAGAACTCGATAAATAATGACTCCAAGATGCCCCAATGTAAATGCTGGGCATGTGGGTGAGTCTGAGGTGACATTATGGGATGGGGCTGGGGAAACGCAGCATTTCTTTCTGCATCTTTCTTTGGACCTCACCAAAAGAGAAACAAAACCAAAACCAAGAAAGATAGCATTCCTATACACATATAAATAGTCCCTTAACTAGAAGGGGGAAAAAAAACCTCAAAAAAACAAACACACTGTTTCAAATGTATTTCTAAGAGACTTTAAAACATCCAATGGGAAATCTAGACTCCAAGTTATCCATTGCCCACTTCTCCCTGAGGAGAAAATGCCTGATGTTTGGCTGGGTCTGACCCTCGCTCTAACCCTAACCCTGACTTGGTGCACTGTTCTTGGGGTTGTGTGTGCAGTACAGTGACCCTCGAGTTCTCACAGGTGGTAATCCATGTAGTTCTCATGTAAATTAGAACTTCCTTGAGTGTCCTCAAGTACAAATGCACATGGGAACTAGACTCCCAGGTGTTCAGGGAACTTAGGAGCCTGATGAGAGCTTCCCTCTCAAAGAAGCTGCATGTGTGAGCACATCAGACTGGGCCTGTTTTCCTGGGGCAGAGGGCTCCATCAGAATTTTGGCCAACTTAATTTGGGTCCTCATCCTTAGCTATGCCAGGTCATCTTGGAAGGAGACAATACAGAAGCCAGGAAAAGGCCGTGAGGTCAAGGCAGACCCAGGCTCTTGTAACCTACACATTAGGAGTTGAGGGTTTTCAACAATGGCAGGGTTTCCTACTTTTCCAAGGAGAATGCTGAGGATATGGACTTCTAAAGATCGTAAAATGAGGGTTCTTAGACAAGTTTATAAGGCTAGGTAGACTGTTTCTGAGTCTCTCACAAACCAAATGAGAGTGCTGAGAGCTGAAAGCTAGCGCTCATGGTAGAAGTTTTCTTTGGCCTCTGCTGAAGTAAGAACGATGCATAGGATAGTACAAAGTGGAATTTGATGGTCACCTGTACACTTTTTGGAGTGGCTATTTGATGATGGCCTTCTGGCAGAATCCTCCAACCCAACTCTCCAAATGTAGCTATAAGGTGGTAACCCAGAAGAGACCTGGTCTGGTCTGGTGTCGTGACCTGAATGAACAATGACGCCCAGAACCCTGCCAAAGACTACTTACATATGGCTTTATCCTGCTGCCTGCCCCAGTCACAGCCTACTGGATGGACCAACAGTAGCACAGCCATCTGAAGCTTGAGGCTGTAATTGTAGGCCCTGAAGGAACAGTAACCTCACAGAGAAGATGACGACACATCATGTCCACTAAGAGGGCAGAGGAGTGTCAGGTTATTCCAAAGAGCATCCCTGAAATCTGGAGGAGGAGATGGTGATGGAGAGGCAATCAAGCACTCCAAACTTCAATTTGAGACATCCTCAAAAGGGGCTCAGAGTGTCTCATGAGCACAGGCTGTTAGAATTCAACAAAGTAGAGCAGATCAACCCATAAGGACTTTGGAATCACTTTAGTTTTATACTTCTTCAGTGCCCTCACTGGGCACAGAGTCTCTGGGCTCAGCAGGGCCCTCTGGAGGGCCAGGCTGCTCTGGGCTGTGACTGCTGTCTTCCACACTCAGGAGGCTGCTGGCTGCCTGGGAGCTGGCACTGTAGGCACTTCCTGATCGTGAGCGGTAAGGAGGCAGGTCAGCTTGGTTCAGAGACTCAGTGTCAGATGAGTAGGGTGGTGGAGGAAGGTCATACCACGCAGGTCTGCAATGGAGAGGGCGGGGGTAGGGGGGCAGGAGAGGTGGCGGCAGAGGGAAGAGAACACATTAGAGTCAGGACGAGGCAGGCAATGCAGAGCCAGCCCTAACAACAGCCCATTTCTGAGTAGATGGCAAGGAGAAGAATAAGGTTTTACTGCCAAGTACAAAGGTGATCAAAGACCAGCAAAACTAGTGATTTGAAATATGACAAACCAGCAAGGTTGGTGTGCTCTGGCTGTTCCTGTCCAATAGGCAGAACCTGTACTGTGTCTATCCTCTAGGTGGGCAGGAATGAGGTTGCTAAACAACACCTCCAGATCACCTTGGGTGCTCTGGGCTAAGTCACTTATGGCCAAGAGACTTTGATAAGGAAGGGACTCTGGTTTCTTACTAAGTCTAAGTCTTCCTGTTACCCTGGGTGAGAAGTCACTCTCTCAACTCCCTCTCTTACTCTGTACCTTACTTGCAACAAATTTATGTACCAGAAATGACCTTCTGCTTTCTGCTCTTTTCGCCCACTGCTGTAAGTCAGGCGCGGCTCTGTGCACCTCTCCTCTGCTACCTTTACTGCTCACAGTGATCCAGTGAGGTAGGCATTACTTTATGTCCACTGTCCTGGTGAGGAATCGCAGGCCCATGATTATAGATTCCTAAAGCAGCGATGCTGGTTCTGAAATCCCACCTCTCTGTGTCCAGATTCATTAGTTTTATCCTTACTCTACGCTGGTTGGCCCACACGCAAAGGTTATGAGTGGGAAGCTCATTAGGTGAGTGACACCCTGCAGAAGGTCTCAAACAGCACTGCCTCCCTCCAAGTCCTTGAAGTGTTGTTTGCTTTTGAAGGGGGGGGGGGGAATGAAGATGAAATAATACAGGAGCTGCCACAGGGAAGGGTCCACAGAGCAGTCCAGCCACCCTGGAGGAACACACGTAAAATGCTTATGTGACACACAGTGAGTCCTGGGCTCTGGGGAAGAGGGAGCACTGAGCAGAGGACCTGAAGGCAGGACATGGCCTGTTACAATCTAAGCAGACTCCCATAGTTGGCTGCAGTTCAGGACTTCCAAGAGGGCTGTCTGGTGTGTGAGGGGGATGAATACAGTGAGGCAAGTGCTTAGCCTGTGTGAGGCACTTATTCCGATCTCCAACGGCCCCACCCCATACACCGAGAGAGAGAGAGAGAGAGAGAGAGAGAGAGAGAGAGAGAAAGGCCTGGGTTATATGTGATATTGAGGCCATAAGAAAAAAAAAAAAAAAAAAAAAAAAAAGGAAAGGGGAGGCCCAACAGGCATGATTTAGTGATTTAGTCCCTCTACTGTAACTACAGAATGCCAGTCTGGGCCTTCTATATTGGTGGTTCATGAACAATGTCATGTGTGATGAGTTTGGGGTGCTCTATGCCTCTATGCCATGCCTTTTACCTCATAAATGATACCAAGCAAGGGAAGGGAATTATTCAATCTCTTATTCAATCAACAATTTAACCAAAGCTTCCATGATGCTTTTCTGTGGTAGCAGGCAAGGCTCAGAGTTGGTCAATGGTCTGAATGTGTGACATTGTGGCTTAACCAAGCAGGAGCAGGGATTCTTCCTCTAAGTCCTCAGACATGTGACTTAAAATGGAAGGGCTTTGGTTACCTCCCTCATAGAAGTGTCCAGAGGAATAGATGACATGGAACATTCTGGGAGTAGGTAAATATCAATCACCGTTACTGCCTACAGCTACCAAGCCCAAATTCTTGGCTAGACTTAGGTTGCCAATGTGTGCACATTTGTCTCTCCTATGTTAGATGCCCTCCTCTGCAATCTCTCACCTTTGGTCCAGCAGGGCCTCTGAGTAGGAGGGTGGAGAGCCTACTTCCGAGGCATTTTGTTCGGCCTGGCTAGCCACATACTGAACACCATTATTGACGTTGTAGGTTACATTACAGTGGTGGGGATGGTCCAGAACCACCAGGCGAGAGAGAAGTACAGGATGTTGCAGCCGGTGCACAGGTAGAGTCATGAGGTTGTTCCGTTTTCGCTGATGATGCAGGACCAGGGCCAACAGGGCCACCACCAGGACGAAGATGACGGAGCTGCCAATGATGGCGTATGTGATACTAGGGTAGTACACAAGCTGGTTCTCTGAAGTCACGAACACTTGCCCACTGCCTGGTTCTGGGAAAACCAGGAAAAAAGAGAGGAGGGGAGAGAACATTATAAGTAGGCCATAGGAAGCCTTTGAAATCAACCCAGGAACTGCCTTGCCAATTAGCAAGGCTATTCACAGCCGCCAGAAATGGAGATTTCCCCCAAATGTCCATCTGCTGTGGAATGGACAGTTAGACTATGGTATATCTGCACAATGAACTCTTACCTAGCCCAAATGTAAATACTGATATGTCCCATGAGTGTGAATTTCAGAAACATGCAGAGAAATAAGCCACGTCCCCAATATCCCAGAGTGTAGATTTTATATGATGTAGCTGAAAGGCCAGTTCAGAGTCAGCAAGCATAGCAGTGCCTGGATTAAACACAATAGGGCACGAAGGGTCTTGTTGGGTCATTGACAAGGCTCAAACTAGACTGTGGTGATGACGGCACATGTTGGAAAGTTAACTAAAAATCACTGAATTATACAGTTAATGTGAGTGAATTTTATGTTTTATAAATAAGACCTCCATGAAGTTAGCTAAAAGCTCAGATATGGAAAATATAATACCGAGGGGTCAAGAGTGAGAGTTCTTGGGGTTCCAGAAATCAGTTCTTCATTGAAAGTAAATGATAAAGCTGATCTGAGAAGGCAGGTATACACATCTGGGCTTTGAATGTCTGCAGAGCATCTGTTTTGTGCCAGGCCATGGGTTGATCTTCACAAACACAGGGACAGACTCTGGAGCCAGACAGGTTCCACCTGTCCCTCAACCTGCTTTCTGTGCATGCGTCCTTTGGGGAGTGCTGGAAACAAACAGGCTAGACATTCTCCAGGCTTCTGAAGTTTGGCATAGACAGTGATCAAGGGTTTAGAACAGCAGCTGGCACATTCACACCTATGTTTGATAATCACGGTGTCTGATATTGGAGGCTTTAGTTTTGCTTTAATTTTTTTTTTTTAATTCAGGATTTTATATATTCTAGACTGGCCTGCAAGTCACTGTGGCTAAGGATGGCTTTGCATTTCTGATTCTCCTCCTTCTACTCCCTGGTACTGGAATTACAGGCATGGGTCACCACTCTCCCACTTATGAAGCATGGGGATGGAATCCAGGACTCATGCCTGCTAGGCAGGCACTCTCTTATCTACACAAAGTTACTGCTTTTAAGATGGGCACAGTGTGTCCTGCTGAGGCTGGGTCCCCTGACTAAGATTACTGAGGTTGAGAGAGGAACCTGTGTGACCTAAGCTAGTGCTCCACACTGCTCTGTGCACCCAAGGAGACTCAGTAGACAATTTGCAGGCATCTCCTCAGGTCTCAGGGTGAGGGTCCAGGTCACATCCTATCTCTATCTCTGCTGACTACCAATACCTTCCTCTCACATATGATAATGAGCCACACTTCAGTGCTTCAGGTGACCTGCTCCCCAGTCAGCAGGACACAGCTGACAAATCTCAGGAAGTTCAGGCAGGCACAGGAAACCAGCACAGCCCCTAACAGAAACCTGGGGACCCCTTGTTGGTGCCACAGAACTACAAGCCACTGCTGTGCCCGTTGGAGGAATGTTCTAGTTTCAGTCCCAGAGTGTGAATTTGGGATGAGAGCCCTGTGCTTCCTCCCTCTGTGACTCAGGAGGAAGTTTCTGTGGGTCCCAGAAAGGTCAGCATTTGCTAATGTGAAGTAGCAGAGGAGATGGAAATAAACTGTTCATCCCCCCTCAACCTGAGCTGTGTTTGCTTTGCTTATCACTACAGTAGAGGAGGAGATGTGGCAGACAGTAGGCACTCAATAAATGCATAGAACTCAATACCAACAATCTGTTTATTCACACTCTATGGTAAACAGTAGGTGCTATTATAATTTCTGTTTTAACTCAGAGAGGTGGGTTAGCCTGGCACCCAGGTATCCTCTAAGTAGAATGCATGATCTCTGTCTTTCTGATAAAAACAAAACAATGAGACCCCCTGAGGATCCCTTCTCTCTGTGATAACTTATCTCTTTAGCCATAGGGATACTTGGATTAAAAGCTTACGAGATTCCCTCAGTTCCTGGCAGTCAGTGTTCTAACGTTCCTGCATCTGAATTACAGAAAGAAGCTCTTCAAAGGTGGAAGTGCATATTTGTACAGTTATGGGACAAAAGATGCTCTGGGCTTTTCTGGAGACAAATAACTGCCACTGAGTTCTTAGCTTAGCTAATTAAAAGCAGGTGTGTGTGTGTGTGTGTGTTTCAGAATTCATGATTAAAATACTTTCTGTGGTTATTTCCTACACAGATCTTTCAGGTTACAGAGTTCTGGGGTAGATCTTGGAACCATCACTTCCAGGTACCTGAGCCCCGGCAAGTAATTTAACTTTTATAAAATAACAGCAGGACTGAGAAAGTTAGTAGGATGCATCTCCCCTGGTCATCAGAAGATGCAATGCATACTCGAATGTTGAGTACAATGCCTGACAAGGGTTGCACTCAGCAATATTAGTACTTTTAAAAACAAATATTACTTCAAAATGGCCACAATGAAATGAGCATACCACAAACAGCATTTTAAGCATACAGTTCAGCAGCATTAAGTGAATTCTGGTTGTGTGCAACCATCATTGCTGTCCATCTGCAGGACCTATTAGCTCTGACTATGCCACTTCTTAGCATGTACATTCTTGCTATCCTCAGCAGCCATCTCTGGGCAATTGGTGGAGAACCGCGGTGGAGGGGGTGGAGCTGGGTAGGTTTTCACATGGAAAGTAAATGTGTCCAGCAATTCGGAAACTCTGACATCTGTGAGACTACTGGCAGTATTACCAATACAAGAGGGAGCGCTTTAATGAGCAGGCAGTGAGGGCTTTTGTATCCTAAGGATCTCATTGTTGTTTTAGAAAGCCGCCTTCCTCCAGACTTTGGCAGTCAAGAAGCAGCGATCACATCCACTCAAGGAGTTATGATATCACATAACTCAGAGCTGCCTGGGCTCATTTTTGCTCTGTGTGTAAAATGTCATCTTGCATTAATTCATTAACTAGGCCCACTTTCCTTAAGAGCTTAATGAGCCTGCTGGCCAAATTACTAACATCAGAGATGCCTGGGACCTGCGTTCCAAGTGTGTGATCCACGGATAATGAAGTTTCCATTTATTCTGGCTGTCCCTCAAGCAAATGCCCTCCTGCTCAAACATCTTAAATCCTTACCCCATATCTGCTTTTGTGCTGTATTAATTCAAGGCCATCTGCTGCTACTGGAGATCTCTAGACTCTCCAAGAAGTCAGTGCCCCACAGTAGCTGCTGCTGAGGCAAGCTGTGCTTTGCATCATTTCTGGATGCTCTGCCACTGAGATGACAATCTGACCAGTTAACAATGGCAGCTTTCTAGCAGAAGGCTAGTGTCCTGGGAGAAACACCTTTGACTAACTCAGAGGTGCCATCCAGGCTGGTATGGGGACCACAGGAGCTGGGAGCTGTGATTTAGTCTTCCTTCCCATTTCATTCTTACAAATGAAAATGAAATTTCCTCCAGGATATTGGCATTTGTTCCATTGCCTTGGCCAAATACTGAGTCTGGGCTTTTATTCTGCTGCGTGGATCTTGAGAAAACATGTATATTCAGGTGTGGCTAGTGGGAGATCAAATGGGTACAAATACGGGGCAGGGGAAGACTAACAACACAGAGCGGCTCTTGGTATCTACACATCTGTTCTGCATCCCTAGATTTCAGAAATGGTGGCTTTGATACATTCATTCTTACTGAATATGTGCAGACATTTTGGGGTCATTATTCTCTAAACAACACAGTGTAAAAACTAGTAACAGAGCACCCACACTGTACCAGGTATAAATAATCTAGAGGTGACTTAAAGTACACAGGAGAATGTATGTAAGTTCTAGGCAAATATTATAGCATTTTATGCAAGTGCCTCCAACAACTGTGGATTTCGGTAGCATGGAGCCAATCTATCACCGACACTGAGAGACGAATGCACATTAAAAATATAATTATTTTTGACACAGTATCACAGTAAAAATGAGAAATATTTTTTTCCTTTGCAGGGCTGAGGTTCAAACCTAGAGTGTTATGCATGCCAGGCAAGCATTTTACCATCCTACTCTGGTCCCAGCCCAGAAATTACATTTTAGTACCAGGATTTATGAAAAGATTGTATGTAATAGTAAACATAACAGAAAAAATGTAAATGTCTTCCATCACAGCTTGATTTAATAAATTATGCTGTTTCTGTATGATGTTACTCCTATTTTAAAATTTATATAACATATACACTACTGTGAAATTATCTGGAAGACATATTAATTAGCAAAAGAAAAAACAAAGTTCCTACCAGAACTGTTATAGTTTACATATTGCTTTAAAGTGTGTCACCCATATTCTCAAGGGTTGGAACTTCACCCCCATTTTGCAATATTAAGAGAGAGAAAGTTATTCCAACTATATGTTTAGAAGTGGAACCTTTAGGAGGTGATAGGGGTTAAATAAAACCATGGGGGCATAAAAACTCATGATGGGATTACGGGGGCTTTATAAGAAGAGGGAGATGGCTGGGGAGCCCTACTCAGTCATGTAAACTGCTTGCCTAGAAAGTATTGAGGACCTGAGTTCAATCCCCAGAACTCATATTAAATAAAAGATAGAAATGATGACAGAGACTTGTAATCCCAGCACTGGGGAAGCAGAGACAGATGGACCCACAGGCCTCACTTCCAAGTTAGCCATACCTACTTGGCCTGCCTCAGGCCAGTGAGAGGCCCTGCCTCAAATCAAAGGAAAACAAAAGAGGCAGAGAGTACCTGAGAAACAACACCTGAGATTATCTTCTGGCTTCCAAATGTACATGCTTGCTGATACCCACACACCTCCTGACACAGACATAAGGATGAACTAACATTTTCTCTCTTTCCCTCTCCTCTCTCACTTTGTCTCATACTGTGTGGCATCTTGCACCCCCTTAGTAAGTCCTCAATAAATATGGATCCTCGATTCTAGAAACTTTGATCAGAACGAGCCCTTTTCCTCTTTATAAAGTTACCAAATATCAGACATTTCCTTACAAAAAAACAAGAAACAAACTTGCCAGTGGTGGTGCATGCCTTTGATCCTAGCACTTGGAGGCAGAGGCAGGTCAGCCTGGTCTACAATGTAAGTTCCCTGATAGCCAGAGCTGTTACTCAGAGAAACAATGTCTCAAAAAAAAGAAAGAAAGAAAGAAAGAAAAAAGTGTAAAATGGGCTAAATCAAAGAATGTACTGTATAGTTCTGGAAGTTGGGATGGTGACAGAGGGGAAGAAGCTAGTGGATAGAAATGAGAGGGAAGACAACCATCACACTATTCACTCACGTTTACACTGTATTACTTATACAGTATGATGTACTGAAAGCCATATACATCATCTTCCTTTGGATTTCCATGATGACTGACGGTGCATGCCTGACTACCACTTTCCTTCCTTCTTTGCCCACAAATGTGAGGCGCTTTAGGGCTCACAGCTCACTGGTCACTTTCCTGTGACACCTCAATCAAGGGCAGTGTCTAAAGATGGCTCCAAAGACTGAAGCATGAGTCCTGAATTCCTGTATCTGGAAGTATTTGGTATGCCTCATTCCTTTGAAAAATCAACTCGCACTGCCTGTCTTTTATTTCTTCGAACTGAATATGTTAGTAAATCAAGTTTATTGAGGTGTAATTTATGCTTAATATAATTTCCTCTTTAAAATGTTTGGTGGATGAGTTTGGCAAAGTCCCCACAATCAAGATCTGGAGCATTCCATGCCTTCCTATTCTATCCTCTTGTGAGATGATTCAGTAGGTAAAGATGCTTGACATCAAGCCTCCACCAAACCCAGAGTTCAACCTCTGAAACCCACATGGTACAATTATGAGACCTGACTCCCATAAACTTCCCCTGACCTCCACATTCAGGTTGCTCTGTGCATGTTCAAACACACATATACCAAAAATAAAATGCAGTAAAACTGGATTGCTTGGCTCATACTATTGAGCAAGATGATCCAGGACACATGTTTATCCCATTGTGTTTTACAAATGCTCATCTAAACTGTGGTTTCTTTTTCATTTCCTTTACAATGTCTTTCTTTTTTTCTTTCTGAATTTAATGAAGCCCACTGTAGCAATTCCTTCTGAATGGTTTGTGATTTCTATATACTATCCAAGGAGTTCTCTCCTGAATTTTTACCTGGAAGGAATGATACAGCGTTAGAGCCTCTATTTACATTGATGATGTACAGCTAGTTAATCCCTGTTTATGGAACAAGATACAGGCCAAGGTGTTTTCTATCAATCCATGCCGACAGCCAGTTTCCTGGCACCATTTGCTGGAACCCTGTCCTTTCCTATCACATTACCTTGGTGCCTGGGTTGCAAAGCAACTTCATACAGGCCTGGGTCCACCTGATGCTGTTTGACTGAGGCAGATATTTGCCTTAGTGCTCACAGCCTCCAACTTGCATGCAATTCTCATCATAAAGAGCCACGTTAATTACTAAAGCTAATCATTAGAACAACGTTAGCCTCAGACAAAATGTTCCCACTGTCCTGCAAACCTAACAGAGCTCCGCTAGATAAAAGTGTATTCATACTGGTGTAGACAGGGTTGACAAACCTTTTCTGTCAAGGGCAAGATAGTAAATATTGTAAATATTGTATGCTTTATATACTATCTAGTGTTAGTCACAGCTCCTCAACTCTGCCTTTTGAGTATAACATATGGGGTGTGGTGCCTAGTAGAATAAGTACTCCCCACATCTTCCATTACTATTATTACAGGGCTTTTCAGAACTGTACTAGGCAAAGGTTCCTTGTGATGCTCTCACAAGTCTGAGGAAGTTTCATGAGCCTTACTGCCATGTGGAGTTAGGATAGAACCGATATCATTTTCCATTCTGGAGGTTATCTTTTACTAAACCAGAGGGGGCACCCCTGACCTTTGAACACATGCTGGACCAAGTTCTGTGGCTTCAGCTGCCATCTAGAGGGACATAAGCTGATATGTGACTGTCTCAGCCTTGATTGGTTCTGGCCCCAGGAGTTGGAAATTCAGTGTCATTGTTACTGATAGGAACCTGCCAAGCATTGGGAACCTACAACTGCGCACCCGATCCTTAGAGAGATGAGTGATGCCATGGAAAGGGCTGCATGCCGGCAACCCAGTGCCTCCCACAACTGACAAGACTGAGCAGCAGGAGCTGAGCCTGTTTAAATTCTCAGGGAACCCAAGGCTGCTCTTAAGCGTTCACAACACACGAGAGCTGCTCGAAGCTCCCTCAGTAATCAGTTCATCAGAGCCACTTCTGCCCACAAAACCTTATTACCCAGGGAAATGCTGAGTGCGCACACTGGCAGCTCTGAGTGCAGAAAACTATCTGAATAATTCAGGGAATGGGCTGGTGACGGAAGCATTCCACCCAGGGCTCCCTGGGGGGAGTTTTATTAGCCATGAGCAAATTCACTGCTTCTTGAGATTCCTGATATGAACACGATGACCCATGGCCCTTGCATCCTAGAGGGCGGGACTGTTTAGTGTGTCCTGGTCTCAGGGCCAGCAGGACAAGTGTGCTTGACAAGGACCCCAGGACTAATCAAGACCCCACATCATGAGTCCTGCTGCCTCAGTGCTAGAGCCCCCCCATCATTGTCCCCAACTCCCACTCTCTAGTCCCCTTTCCAAATGGTTGCAGGATGTTCCTTCGAAGACACAAATTCACTTGCATAGGTCATTCCTAGGCTCAAAACCCCTGAGGCTTCCCAGTTGCTCAGTTCCCAGTCCTCACTTGGCCTCCAGGCCCAGCACCATCTGTCCCTGTGGTCATTCTGTTCTTTAGTGTTGTCTCTACTTGCATCCCGCTGCTACTGTACTCCTTACACTACTGGCTTTCCTGTGGTGTTTTCAGGACACCAAGAGTCTGTGTAGCACTCATTTTCAGCTTCATACTTATTCCCCAGGCTGGATAGGTGGGCAAATTCCCAGGTCCCATTGTCATTAATCATTGTTATACCTTGTATCAATTGTCCCTTTTTTATACTGGAGTGCAACCCAACCAGGGATGAGTGTATTCCCTGTAAAATACCTATGGCTCCAATAATAATAACTTTGGGGGGGAGGGAGGCAGAGGCTCTCTAATGGTGGCCATAGGCTGTCTCAGAATGCCCATGTTTCATGTGAAACCAGGCATTTCTGATGGGAGTGCTCCTCAGTGAGTCCATCCTCATTTAGATTCACAGGTCAGAAGCACATTCCAGGCCATACAGTCCAGAAGTGATGGAGTGAAATTGGAGCCCAGGTCCTCGTGACCCCCACACAAGGACAACATGCAGTATAAAGATTTCACTGAACAAGCCTGCCAAGAGTGTTGTTTCAGAGCACAGAAAGCCAGGGCTGGGGTCTTTAGAGGTAGAGTGCCTGACTAGCATGTGTGAAGCCCTAGGTTTAGTCTTCTACATCAGGGAAAAACAAGCAGACAATGAAAAACTATTGTGTGTTTGAATCAGTTCAGGGTTATAGAGCAGATGGTATCTTTATATCAGAATACAGTTCCACTCTTGTACAATTTTCCTCTTACATGTTTGGTGGTGGCGATGACACACCTACCTGGGGCCATCTTTATATAAGTCCAGAGTGTGAAGGCAGTGAAGTCTCCTCCCATGTGACTAAGATGCTGACCTGACATGAGGACCTGCAGCTTCCCCAGCCTTTCTGGAACATTCTACCTCTCAACGATAGAAACCCAGCTTCTTATTGTAGTACTCAGGTTCCAAGTGTCCCTCATCTAGTGCTTTTCTCTGTGCTGTCTGAACTAGAAAAGGACATAGTATTCAAGGTCCTTCAGACATGACTTGGCTAGTGCCTGGGCCCTGCAAATGCTGCATCCCACAACCTTCTGGATTAGAAAAGTAGTTTCAAGCTGTCTAGGCTTGAAGGGCTGAGAAACAGTGTCATGTGAGACACCTAACAGGTTGGGCACTTGGTGGGGTACACCCCAAGTGGGATACACGATCCAACTTGTGGTACACCAAGTACCACATTCTGACCCTTTGATATTTCTACCCTCCAATGTTCTGCTGGTGCTACCCCTGAACTAAACCACCAGGAAGGCTGGCTGCCATAGCCCGGGAAGTCAGTGCCACACAGGGAGGAGACACACAAGGGTGTGAGGAGAGGGACTAGCCTAGCATCCAGCACAACGATCCATTCATGGGACCACCATGCTGCTTCTCCATTGGACCTCCCGCCACCCTCCTGGTGTCACTGTGTTTGCGAAACTCTCCATTGTCTTCTCTGGTGGAATCAAGTGGATCCTTCCCATACCTTCTTTCTGAGTCATCTTTCTGCTGTTTTTTTATACCAGCATCTATCAATATGTGGGAGGCCAGGGCTTTGGGTGTGTTGCAGGGGTGTGGGGGGGGGAGCACTACTCAGGAAGAACCTTCCTTCCGAGCATTTATTTCATCCTGAGGGAAAGGCATGAAGACTGCTCAAACGAGAACAGCAAGGGAGTTAGCCGCTGTCCATAGTGCTCTGGCAGAGTGGAGGCAAGCTGAGGGTAGAGAATGCTAACGGGAGGCAAGGGCAGCTGCTCTGTGTGGGTGAGTGTGTGCCCGAGTATGGGAACTGAGTGGTGTTTGCTGGTTCAGAGAGGCTAAGCTCTTGCTGACATGAGGAGTCTGCCTTCTACTTGCCCCTTAATTGGAAGCAGAGACAGTGAGGCATGGTGGCAGTCACTAATCATGCCCCTGCTGAGTTGGGCCTATTGTTTCTGGGATCCTGGATTATTTCAGAGACAGCAGTCTGTCTGCACATCTATCCCAGAGCAAACTAGTTTCCTGGGTTGGTTGCAGCAGGACAGAGGTATTTTTAGACAAGGCCTGGTCATTCATTCTCTTTGTCACTGCCCCCCTCCCCAGCCCCCTGCCGAAAATCCAAACCCATGTCTCCATATGTCCCAAATCCCACTTCTGCTTCTGAGTCCCCACCGTGACCTGGGCTAGTCCAATAGGGCCAAACTCATCTGTAAAACTGGGTTCAAAGCCTGTAGACACTAGAGTTGATATGAACATTAAGACTATTATTATTACTTAATTGAGCTGAGTGAACTCCTAAGAGGCCACATGCAGGAGTGCTTGAAGCTTGGAGGTGGCACATCTCCAGCACTACTACTACATGCTCTCTCAAGGCCACTGTTTGGACCACTGTAAACCAAAGGTATTCCCTCACTCACCCTGTTGAAAACGAACATCCTAAGGGTGCATCGCCTCTAGATCCCCATTCTCAGCACAGCTCCTGTCCCAATTTAGATGCGGATTGAAAAAGCTTAATCCAAAGGGCAGACCAACAAATGACCGAATCAAACGGGAGCCATAAAAACTCCACCGAACCATTACCATGGCAACTCAAGCTGCCAAGGGGAGAGGGGCAATGGGGATACTGGGGCTGCAGAGCACCAGACCACAACCTGAGCCATCTAGGCCCCAGTCAGAGGGAAATGGGGGGCTACCAAGATGACTGCCGAAGGGGCCGAGAGCTAGGAGAATGGGCTCTAAGATTATATCCACAGTGAGACGGAGGGGCAGGCAGAGGAGGAGGGGAGAGGGACAAAGAAGAAAGTCCCAGGACCGAAGGCAGACAGGCAGGTATCTCCATGCGATGGATTTCAGTCATTCTCATGGTTAGAGTTTCCAGTGCTAGCCTCCCAGCCCCCACAACATGTGTCCACCACTGGGAAAATGGGGGCAGGTCTCCCCACCCAAAACCAGGAACTACACATACACTGCCCGTGGGTATCCTTCCCTTGACTTCTTAAATTTTCTTTCTTCTTTTCTTTACTCCCTCCCTCCCTCCTTCCCTTCCTTCCTTCCTTCCTTACTCTCTCTCTCTCTCTTTTTTTTAATGGTGTGTGCTTCTAGAGGCTAGAGGACAACCGTGGCTGTTCTTCAACTCTGGCCACCTTGTATTTTTGAGACAGGGTTTTTTAATGACCTGGCCCTTGGTAGGCTAGGCTATCTGGTGAACAAGCCCTGAGGAATCCCTGCCTCTGCTTCCCCAGTGCTGAGATTCCAACTACAACCTCTAGCTTTTTTAAAATGGGGTTTGGGGACCAAATTCAGTTCCTCACGCTTGCACAGCGTTTTACCCACTGAGTACTGCCCCAGACTGAGCGCCCCTTTCCCATCAATTTCCAACCTGCTCACCTGGAGGCCAGTTCCTGAGGGTAGTAAAAGCTTGAGGTACCCTGCTAAGACTCTGCAGACCTGGATCTAGCCAACTGTGAGGAGGAATGGCCTAGGCACAACCCAAGGAGGTAGCTGGCTAATGGCCTCTCCCTCGTGAATTAGGCCCAGGGCAGTTACAGAACTGGCTGGAGGGGAAGGTATTTAATTGGCTATTTAAGGTAGAAGAGGACTTTCTCTCTCTCTCTTTTTTTTTTTAATGGGAATTTAGATTGCTTCCAAGACTTCATGATGAGGGTAATTGCCAGCCAGGGCCTGGGTGGCCTTTGCAGAACTCTGTTCAATTATGTAATCACTTAGAAAAACATCAAGGGAAGAGTGCTGTGGGCATGGAGAGTTGGAGTCTCTTTCCACTGCTCCCACTGAAGACCACAAAATGGCCTTCAACAAAGTAAGAGCCAACACCAGTGAAAGACGGCACTGGAGATGTGTAGACATGAAATGAACTGACCCACTAAAGTCAATGGGGAGGACTCAGAGGGAGGAGGCCCCTCTTTTGAGCAAGGTGGAGCTTCAGCAATCCTGGGATTCCACTCAAGATAATCTCAGCTGTGCCTGCAAGCAGCTTAAAATGAATATTCGTGCCTCCCAGATTTGCTGAGTAAGGACTGTGCAGAATTACTATTTCTATTGCTTACTGTATCTATTTACCTGCAGTGTTTGGTGGAAGCTGTAAAATTAAATGCTTAGCACACATTCTTTAAATTCAATGGTCAGTTGGTTTCTGGTCCAGTAATAAGGCTTGCTGGGTTACAATGCAATAGTTTATTGAGTCTTCTATGACAGTGGCCAGGACAGAAGATGCTAACCCCAGCAGGATTCAGGAGCAGGGTACTTTGAGCAGTTGGGGACTATGGCATAATCACTCACAGAAAGTACTGTACAGAAAAGGCTCACCCTATAAAATGGGGAGAGAAAAATCTATGTCAGGTAATGTCAATGCATATAAACTCTCATTAGTGGGTGCCGAGAAAACAAATATCCGCCAGTCCCAACAATGATCCTCCGAGGGCACCTCCAGCCAGTCTGTGTAGACAGAGGCTTTGGTTCGAAGACTGGGTGAGGGCTTTCATTTATGTTCAACTCAGGGCCACATCTTCCTCATTCTGCTTCTAAGTGGCCACTATTGGCTGCCTGGCACCACATAAACTCCTTGGCTAGTCCCTTAACTTCCTCTCCTGTCCTTCTCTATACTGTTTCCACACCTTATCTGGAAAGTCCATAGCACATTCCCTGTTCCATGGCCTAGGAAAGCCACTGACTGTATGACAAGCCCAATATCCTAACAGTGGTCAAGAAAGCTCTCTAAAATCTTACCCTTCAGTCTTCTACAACCTGAATTTTGGGGCATATGCCTTTTAGCATCCACACTCTAGCCAAGTCTGGACAAAGTCTGGCTTAATGCTTGTTTGTTTATAAAGTTTTATTGATACACCACCATGCCCATTCATTTGTGAATGTTGCCTTTGGCTGCTTTTATGCTCCATTGGCAAAGTAGCATAGTCATAATAGTGACTTTAAGACTCACAAAATCCAGACTATGATTATCCCACATATGAGCTAATTCTGAAAAAAAAAAAAAAAATCCTAGAATGAAGAACATGGCAAGAAATAGAAACATCAAGAAATCAAGGAGAGAGCAAATGCATCTTTGGTTTTTTCCACTGGCTTTTGTTCGCCCTACCCCTTTTTGAGGCAGAGTTCATCTATGTAGCCCAGGCTGGCCTTAAACTTCTAATCCTCTTGCCTTTGCCTCCTGGGTGCTGGATTTACAGATATGGACCACAATGTCTAGCCGGTCCTTGCTTCTTTTGTTGTTCAGAAGCAAGCTACCTAAAATATTCCTACAGAAAATAGCAAACTTGGTCTCAGTATCAGCTAGGAAGCCTGGGATGATTAATACAGCTGTCTGCTCTCTGCTGCTATGATCTCCCTGGGTGGCTGAGCAGTACTGCCTGCCTGCCTGAGCAATCCTGTCTTCTCCTTGGATGTCTCATATTTATGTTTCTGAGACAACGAAGGCATGGTGGAGTGGTGTGGCATTTTGATGTTCTCTAAGACAAGGTACTTCAGGCTTCTTTTCAACACTAGGGACCTCCTGGGTAGCGAGTGGGTCACAGAACCTACTGTTCCATAAAAGGTGAATAACAACAGGGTCTGTGACTCTAAAGGATTCAGTCTCATCTGCTTGATTCTTTAAAGAGGAAATAAGGATGAAATTTCCCTGGGGCTGCTTTAGAATCCATGTATCCCTGCTGAAAGCCTCCCAGACAACCAAGACAGGCTGTAGTTCAGACACACATCGAAACATCAACACACCGCATAAAATGAGTGCGAGAAAAATCGAATCCTTTCTGTTGCCTACTGCGGGCCCAAGCTGGCCTTCACCAGAGGAGGGACATGGATCCCCAAGGTGATAGGAAGGAGGATGAATTGGGTGGAGGGACAACACAGAGCCCATTTCTCCACTCATTAAACATTTCCCAAGTACAATCAGGAAGTCAAAAGATGCAGAGTCACTGTTACTGAGGATGAGTCATTACAGGACAGACAAGGGACACTGAGGGCCTCAGAACTATCCTGGCTAGTTATTTTATTTCAGGTTTTATTTTCTGAAAAGGCTATATGTGCACATTTCAAAGCTGAAAAGGTAAGAAAGGACATGAAGGGACAGGCCAGCTGAACCTCTGACATGTCTTCCAGCCACTTCCTTCCTCTACAGGCAACCCTTAGCTCCTATGTTCATTGTGCTCAGTTCCTGCTTTTAGTGTAGCCAGCCTACCACAAATATTCCAGGCATTAGAAAAAAATCTGCAATTTTAGATACACTATATCTTAATAAAGCACAATGCTGACATTAGAGACAGTGTCTTGTCTTTGTAGTGCAGGCTGGCCTGGAACTCATTTCACCTCAGTAGTTACTAATTATCTTGAGGGAAAGACTTTAATATGCAGTTCTGATTCAGTTTCCCCCCACTAATTTCAGCATTCATCAAGGATCTTACCTGTAGTTATTACTTTGTTGTTGCCATGGTGATATTGTTTTCAATTTCCTTCATTCATTTGCTTCTGTTTTCCATTCACTGGAAAAATTCTACCACGAGTATTCTTCTTTCTCTTATTTACTTAGCTATATCAGCATCAGATGAACTCATGCATGTTTATTCTAGCCTATGAGCAACAATCCAGTAATATTTGTGAGGCAAGTGTTCTACCAGCTGAGCCACGCCCCCTACACCATGCTCTGACTTTGTCCCCACCAAATGCAGGTGTGACTGGCCATCAATGTGGCAGGAAATTTAAGAGGTAATTAGGCCATAAGGGCTCTTCTGTGAGTAAGGCCCTTGAAAAAGCTGTTTATGTACTGTTTGATGACTGTGCCCTAATGCCAAGACACACCATTCTTTAGTCTAGAGGACAAAGTGATCCACTGCCATCTTGAAAGCAGGGAACAGTCCTCACTGAACATGAACATGCAACCTATGGCCCCTTGTTCTTAGACTTCCAGCCTCCAAAAAACATTTCTGTTCTTTAAAACTTCCCATTCATGGGCGTTTTGTTATAGCAGCATGAAACAGACTAAGACAATATTTATTCTATTGCTCAAGTTGTTCTAACTTTGTCCATGGGGAGAACATTCAGACCAACTCATGAAACCTTTTACTACCCTATCCCCCAAAGCCAAGCTTTAGTGTTTTTGTTTATTTTGTGAATATTTTGCTTCCAGAAGATGCTTCATATTTAATTTGCATTAGCCCCAGGCTTAGAATCAATATAATAGCTCCATAGTGAGTGTGTCTTTTGTAAAGATATGTCACCGTTTATTGAAACAGGACCTCTAGTCAATGGCTAGCCAGGGAAGAGTGAATGCCTTTATTCCAGTACCTCACAAGGAGCTAAATTCTCTCAGTGGATTGGTATTTGATTTTCTACCCCGAAGGGCTTTTACATGGGACTGGGGTCCCTGCCAGTGGCGGAAGCCCAGACATTAAGACCCTGAGCCAGAAGTAAAATCCAATCATGTTTGAGAAGAGCTGGGAATGAGACTGCTCTTAGTGTTTGTGATAGGACTCTCCAGGTATGTCTTTATCTACGTCTCTCTTAGCCTGGTTTATCCTTCCCAGCTCAGCCTCCTTGCCCACATATTGGTCAACCTCCAGTACTTAGTCAGTGAGCTGCATGCTCTCTGACATTTCTCACTGACATTTCCCCAAGCTCTCTATTTTAGACATAAGCGTCTTGTGCTCCAGCCTCCACTCCCATATCCCTGCAACATGTCAAGGCACAGCTTGCTCTCCTTATGGAGTTACTGATGCAGCTAGCTTCCTGTTAAGAAGCCTTTGAATGCCTCAAGGGCTGGACTCTTATTCCAGTCATGGTTATAACCAGTCTCTCTCACTTTTAAGTGCTAAGCTCAGCTTTACATCTATATATTAGGGACACTGTAATATCTGCAGGGCCAATTCATAATAATAAGCCTTAAATTATGGGCTTATGATATAGCAGCAGCCATGACTCTTACCACACATAGCATCAGCTATTATAAGCACTATTAGCACCACTCAAGATTTTGTGAATGGATGTTCCCCTCTCTAATAAGGATTTAATTCTCTGGACTCCCGATGAGCTTTCTTACCCATTTAAGAATCTCTGAGTCAGAGCAAATGAGGAATTACTCCTGACCAAAAGTCAAGGGGCTCTAGCTTAATTCTGTTGTTTTCATACACCAAGTATCCCTTCTGGTGATATGTTTACTCAGCACAACAGGGAGACACTGCTGTTCATGTTCACACTGACATAGATCTACACTGAAGGGTCAGGGCAAGGTTCTTACAGGCAGGGGTAAAAGCAGGACCATGCCAGTTTGTTATGCACTTTTGTGTCTGGAGTTTGCAAAGCCCCTCCTGCAATAGCACCTATGTCCACTCAACTGCACTAATTGAACACATGCAGGAGGTAAAGGCAGACCCTGCTAATTGCATTTTTTTCCATGGGCTTCAGAGGAGGAAAACATATCATCAGTCATTGATTAGACTTCCCTTGTGATCTCAACAGGACAAGCCTAAACCCCAATGGCTCTGAAGCATAGTGTCTGAAGGCAGACAAACAAGTTGCTTGCCCTTGCTGATCTATAAAGATTCCAGCAGAGGAGGAGGTTACTGCAAGCCTTCCCACTTCCTTTATGGTTCAGAAGAACTTTCCATTCTGAGGTTGTTCCCCACCACCACCCCTGGGACAGAGTCTCACTGTGTAGCCCTGGCTGTCCTGGAACTCACCTCCTCTGCCTCCTGAGTGCTGGGATTAAAGATGTGTGCCACCACTACCCGACTTCCCATTCTGAGTCTTAATGCAAAGATTTGTTTGTGTCATTCCCACCATCACTGCTCCTTTTTGTGCATAAAAGACACCATGTAAGGTGCTAAGGAGACGGCTCTGTTGGTGAAGTGCTTGGCACCCAAGCATGAGGACCATGGGCTTGAGTTCTGGTACACAGTAAAAAGCTGGATGCAGTGACACACACAGTCTCAGACAGAGCTAGGGAATCAGAGACAAGTAGATCCCAGTGACCACTGGCTAACCAGCCTAGCCTAACTGGGTCCCAGACTCTCAAAATACAAGGTGAAGGTTGGACAGTTGGCTCAGTAGTATAAGCACCTTTTGCCAAGTCTGAGGACTGGGTTAGATTCCTGAACCCCTGCGATGGAAGAAGAGAACTAAGTACCCCAAAGTGTACTCTGACCTCTACTCTTACACCATGATGCCTGTGTGCCCACACATCCATACAAAATAAGCTTTAAAAAATGCAAAAAAGAAAATTTATTTAAAAAACTAAAGTGGACAGCACTTGGGGCCAACACCTGAGGCTGACCTGTGTGTGCCCTCTCCCCTATACTCATGGGTGCACGTGCATCCAGCTACACACACCTGAACACACAAGCTCCACTCCCAACACAAAGTTGTGTGAAAAGCCCTTCAATATGCTTAACACTGCAGGCTGGAAGAACTGCAGGGTTACTCTTATGAAGCCAAGGACTTCCCACTCTTCAGTGATCACTTTCTATCAAGCAGAGACGGGAAGGAGAGGAGAACAGAATGCTGGGGTTTCGTCCTAAGAAAAGACTGGCCACACCTGGAAAGGACTTGGCCTAGGGAGCTCCTGCTGCCGCCCATGGACTACGAGAGGCATCTATGGCTCTGCCGAGGGCAAGTGAGGCACTACTGAAGGTAAGAATCCCCACTGCTCAGAGAGGCTATATAAAAAGATCAGGGCTTTGTTGCCTTAACTTACCCTAAATCCATAGGTTTTCGTTAGACTCAAGAATAAAGCAAATCCCAAACAAACAGAATTTGATCTTGAATCCCAGTGGAGCTTGGGGAAACATTTACTTTAGATTTAGAAAATTCTAGTCACTTATGAGTGAAGAGGGGACAGAGATGGGGATCTTAGGGAAGGCATTGCTACACATGAGGGCTGGGGTCACAAGAACAGGGGCCAACCTGGAGCCTTTATCCCCTGGGGGGACTTCTACAGAGTGCTGACAGGTTAAACCAGGAATTGAAATACTCCAAATACTGAACCAACATCCTGGGAAACTGTTATAGAGGTCAGAACCAGAGGGAGGGATGATGGATGGATGGACAGACACAAAACACCCTCTAAGAACAAGGAACTTCAACATGACAAGGGCAGGAAATGTGTGTGTTCAGGAGGGAGACAAGCAGAGGGCAGCTGGCTGCTGGCTGGCTTGTATCTGCAGGGAGAAAAGCGTTGTGTCTCTTCACCTCAGCACCTTACTGCTTACACCTTACTTACTCAGCCTTACTGTGATGGTTTGGACCTGACCCCTTATGACAGCAGGTTTAGGATGGAGACTCACAGGCGTTCTGTTCAGGCTTTCTGATCTCCTTCTGACTTCCTTGCTCACTGTAAACCACTTCTGTCTCACTTCAGTAAGTTTGCTCATCAATACATTCAGCTCCCAAATTGCTTTAATTACAGAACAAGGAAATTGCTTCACTTGGCGAAAAGGTTCTTTCCCGTTCTGCTAATGGCAGTTTGGTGGTGTGCCTATGATGAGATTTTTTTTCTTTCATTTTAATGTTTTTTTTAAAAGACTGAAACCATTCGGCTTATGAGAATTGGAGAAAGGCTAGGTAGCCAGCACCCACTGAAGCCTAAGCTGTGCCCTCTGGTGAGCTGAGATTGCCTTCAGAACTCATACACCGTTCGTTCTAGAAGGTGGCCACTGACCTCAAAGAAAGGAGGCCAAGTTAGAACAACCTCCATGAGGCAAGACCCTCAGGAATGGGAACCGCCAAACAAGATGCCAAGACAGAATCCACACTACTCTCACTCTTTCCTGAGACTTCTAGAAAATTCTTTGTACCTATCCAAATATTACCTTATATGTAGCCAGGGGGCATTTCTTGAGTCCTTTCTCCCCCCCAAGTCAGGGTTTCTCTGTAGCTTTGGAGCCTATCCTGGAACTCACTCTGTAGACCAGGCAGAGATCTGCCAGCCTCTGCCTCCCGAGTGCTGAGATTAAAGGTGTGTGCCACCACTGCCTGGCTTCTTGAGACTTGTAACACTCACATTGTGGTTCTTAGACCATAGAGCAAGACTGAAGACTGATGGGAGATGCCATTATGTATATATGTTTCTCATACTGGTTAATAATAAAGCACTGTTGGCCAATAGGAAAGGAAGATAGGAGGGACTAGGAGACAAGGAGGAAATAGGAAGTAGTAAGGAGTAGTCAGGATGGAAAGCCTAGAGAGAACAGAACCGCCATTCCTCTGCTCTTGGTAAGACCACGTGGAAATACATGGAAATGGGTTAATAATTAAGACAGAGCTAGCCGATTAGAAACTAGCACCTGGCCAATAGCATTGTATCAAATACAGAGTCTCTGTGCATTATTTGGGGCTGGCGGCGTGGTGGCAGGACAAGACCAGGCAGCGGGCGGAAAAACCCATACTTCTTACAGAAGACAATCTCTGTTGAAGCATTTTCTGGCCTAGGTACATGGTCTGTATCTTTGAAGAGGGGTTGTACATGATGTCCAACCTTCACCACAGGTTCTGGAAGCTGAGGGACTGGAGTGCAAGTCCTGGCTTTCCCATTCATTCTCTTTGCCACGCTGGAAAGTTCAACTCCCGAGCTTCAGTTTTCAGTAAAATGCTGAACAGCAGCAGCTGTCTCTGGGATGTTTGTTAAGAACAGCACAGTGGCTGGCAAGCCGTGTACGGATCAACAGATACCAGCGGGTCACTGGGTGCTACAGCCAGCACCACCCTCACCACCACCTCTCCTGCCAGTCTTCACGACTCCCTCTCAGGGACTGCTCTGCTGGCTGAGGACTCCTGCCATGGCTGTCAGCAGTAAAAGTACCACTTTGGGAAAGAGGGGAGTAAATGTCATCTGTCACCTACACTGGGGACTGAAATGGGTCCCTCTCTCTCAGCTTGGATAAATAGGGCAGTGAATGAGTAGTCTTAGGGTTAAAACATGGGCCCAAACTCCCCCTGTCACTTAGTGGGTGAATAACTGAGCAGGATTAGCATGGAAGATGGGACAGCAACACCTCAGTGGCGAACACATGACCAGCCTGTAGAAGCTACTCCGCCACAGGAGGTGCTGTGTTATTTTACTATGGCTGCATCCCAATCTCCACATACCATGTCACAGAAAATGAGGCCCTAAACACATCCACCAAAGGAGATGTGAACTGAGACCAAGTGACATCCACAGAAAGGGTTAGCTGATCATGCCATAAAATTCTGTTCCATGGTATTGTTGTTCAGTCCACACCCTGGACAGCCATGCATGGTACACAAATCTCAAAGAAGCTAGAAACCCACACAATTAATAAAAGAATGGCACACATGACTTTATATTTTGGGGGACATTTGTTTGGGCAGACTTTGCTAACAGTTTGAAGAGACTACAACACAACACTGCCAGCTAAAAGTTTAATTACACACAATTGCTTGCTGTGAGTTCCTTTCCCAAATGGTCTCATGCATATTCATCATTGTAATTATGGTAGTGAAAAAACCCACAACTAATTAGTCCATGTTCCCCATCTTTCACATGCCTAGAATTTTTGCATAATTACTGTTGAAATTAATTGCAAGTTAGTTGGTTTTATACTTTGTCCTTTCAAAACCTAATTGAAAATTAATTTTAAAAACACAAAAAAATAGGAGAGCGGGATCACCAGCCACCTACTTTCAGCCATTGTCAGATCTGGCCTCTTAGACATAAGGATGTGATGTAAGGCTCTAGGCTAAATAGAGAGTTTCTCATGTCAAGCTATAACAGAACCAGTCACTTTGGACCTCTGAAGCCATAGGGCAGAGTGAAGCATGATGGAGGGGATGGCTTCTGGTTCTGTGCTTACGTGATGACTAGGTAAGTCCATTTCTGGCCCTGTACGTAGTTTCATTACCCCACTCCAATTTCACCCCCAAATATCTGTTTCCCATTCCCAAGGCCTAACTGCAACCTGGCATTTAAGAAATATCACCTATATACTCTCCCAGTTCTTTCAAAGAACTCCATTCCCACAATTTCTTTGAGTTACTTTCACTCATCTGTAAGAAACCAGGAGGGACACATCTACCGAGTCTATCTTCTTTTTCTTTTAATTTTAAATTAATTAAAAATCTTAAAAATATAGTTTTATGAGTACATGTATGTTTATGTGTGTGCATGTGCCTGTGTATGAATGTGCACATGTGTATCTGTGTGTATGTATGTGCCTATGTATGGGATGCTCCAGGAAAACAGAAGAGGGCATTGGATCCTTGGTGCTAGAGTTACAGGTGACGTGAGCTGCCACATGGCTGCTAGGGACAAAACCTGGGTCCTCTGCAAGGGCAGCAAGTGCTCTATTTTTTAATTTGAATTTTACTTATCGATCCCAGTTCCCTCTCCCTCCCTTCCTCCCTTTTTTCCTCTCTCCCACCCTCCCATACCACCCTCCCCTCCCATCCCCCTCCCACTCCACATGTAGGGTGATGCCTTCCAGGTGGGGTCATGTAAATCTGTCAAGTCATTTGGAGTAGGGACTAGACCCTCCCTCCTGTCTCTAGATTAAGGGAGTATCCCTTCATGGGGAATGCGCTCCCAAAGTCCTTTTGTGCACCAGGAATACATCCTGGTTCCACTGTCCAAGGTCCCTTAGACTGCCCAGACCTTGTAGCTGAGACCCACATTCAGGGGGTCTGAGTCAGTCCCATGGTGGATTCCCAGCTATCAGTCTGGGGACCCATTAGCTCCTTCTTGTTCAGGTCAGCTGTCTCTGTGGGTTTCTGCAGCCTGGTCTTATCCTCCCTCTCTGCATCTGGATTCCAGTTCTGCTCAGTGTTTAGTTGTGGGTGTCTGCTTCAAGTGCTCTTAACTGCTGAGCCATCTCTCCATCATCCCAGTTTGACAGAGAAGGACAGGCAAGAAAGTCTTTCAAATCCAGTTAGTGGCTGAGCTGACAGCCAATGTTCTCTTTCCATGACACTGTGACCCCTTCCCATCATCCTGCCTCACCACCATCCTGCCAGCTCACATGTTATCTCCTGCCAGTCGTAGTCTCTTGGTGACACAAGCTTCCTAATCCTCAGTCCTGAGAGCTGCTTGTTATGGACCAAGTGTTTGGATCATCCCCAGACTCACATGCCAAGGCTCTGGTGCTAATGTAGCAGGGCTTTTGGGAGGTTATACAGTTTGGATGGAGGTAGGAGGGAGGACCCTCATAGTAGGATTAGCATTCTTAGAAGAGCCACTAAAGTGCTTATTCTTGCCCTACCCAGTGAGGACACAGTGAGAAGGTGGCTGTCTACAAAGCAACTAAATCTTCACCAGGGACCAAACTGGCTGACACTTTGTTGATCTTGAACTTAAAGCTTCCAGATCTGTGAAAAAATGAACTCATCATGCTCAAGCCATTCAACCTGTGCTACTTGGTAAAACCATCTTAGGTGGCTTTCTGCAACTTTGCTGAATGACCTTCATTATCACCTCCTACTTCTGATTCAAGGTCAGTCTAAGAGAGTGAAAAGGAACACTTGGAAACCAAGTCAAAATGGAGAAGACATGGGAAACTGGAGGAGCTAGGCATCTGCTGCAAAGCAGCCGAGTGAGCCAGAGTGTGGCCGTAAAGTAGGGGCCACAGTGTCCACCCAGTCTAAAGTATGCTAATGGAATCCTCACCAGAGCACAGAGATGCCGTCAATCAGATCACAGAGCTGAAGAATGAACCTGCCAGCTATGGAGTCACTGAGGAGAGCAAGCTGCGAAGCAATTCACATAGCACAGAATCATTGATTTTTTTTCTTTCCTGTTTTGAGTCCATAAAAACATCTCCTTTAAAGGTGACTTTAGTGATCTGAGCCTGCAGCAATCTGAGGACAAACAAATCATCTTCTAAGAAGCCCTTGAAATGGGGGGGGGGGCTTTATGATCCTTGGAGCACAAACTTTAACAGGGCTCCTTCAGTGTTTGGGTAACAGAAACATGAGAGTTGTTTTGAGAATAGTTAGGTGGTGTGCCTGTGTATTCATTTTCTTCATCCATGTAAACACAGACTTCCATTGCAGATAAGCTACGGAAATGTGCATCATAAACCCCAATTAGGGGTTGGGGCAGAGCCACAGAGCTTCTGAGGACCAGTGCCCAAGATAAGAATATACTGCTGGGAGCCTGGCTGTGGAGAAGCAGCCCTGCAGGCAGACAGGCAGCTCAGTTAGAAGCCACATGGCAAAGCTGTCAGGTGGGAGTCCTAAAGTTCTGCCTCTGTGGGTGGAACCATCCTGACTCACGGAGGACAGGAGTGATGGACAGACAGGCACAAGAGTCACAGCAGCTGGAAGGCTCCTGCCGCTCTCAGCTCTTGAGAAGTCAGTCTTGACTTCTGACACAGAAAAATGTCAGCAGTGTACCGCTTGGTGAAAGCTCACACGATGAGGAACATACATTTTGTGTAACATACATTTTGTGTAAGCAGAGGGTCATTTTTGGAGGAGAAAAATGTGCGTGTGAGTATGTGCATATATGCACATTTCTTTTGTTCACACACAAAAAGACATTGGAAGGCTACATAGCAAAATGATAATGGACGTCAGGAGATGGCTGAACTGTATTATTTTATAATGAATCAATGCCTCTCCTTCTATCTATCTCCTGTCTGGTCTATTATCTGCTCCACAGGAAGCCTTCCTTCCCTGACATGCTTGATGAGGAAAATCCCCCTTCCCAAGAGCTAGTTCCCTTCCTTGTAGCACACTGTCCTCTTAGTACAACCTTTTAATAGTGCCCACCTTCCACAGCACAGGCACCATGGTGGAGATGGTTTCATTTTGAGCAACAACTTTGGTCTATAGTAATAATGACAATAACAGCAATGACTTCAACTTTAGCAACAGTAACAAGGACAGTGGGGTGACTAGTGTATTTGAAAAGCCCCAGGTACTAAGAATTCCAGATGCAGTAACAAGGCTGTTATCCCCATGTCTCTGATGGGGAAATTCTCACACAGAAAGGCTATCTCCTCAGCACAGCTCACACAGATTCTAGGCACAGAAAACTGGGATTGGTGCCCAGGAAGAGGGTCCCCGAGTTCACACTGACCAGGATAGTGATTGTACTGCCTACTTATGCAGCATGTAACTCAGCACCTCAAATGTCTGAAAAATACCTGTTGAACAGAAGATCATTCATGCACCTTTTTTTTTTTTTTTTTTTAATAATCCTGAAAATGTTATCTCCATTTTTGGATTGTGGAAAATGAGAAAAAAAAATCACTCCCTGAGAAATAAGATTTTGGGGGGGGTGTTCTAATACAGATAGCAGTGCTTCCCCTAAAGGAAAAAAAAAAGCCCCATTTATTCAAGTCCCCATGTTTTAATTTCCTTGAGTGCAGAAGGCTGCAAAGATGGGCTGGGTTCAAGGCCATTGTCTTTGGGGCTCAAATTTCTATAGCTGGATTCTAATTCCACTTAAGTAGCTAACCAAAGAGAAGGACAATTCTTCATGTGAAAGTCCTTCTGATCTTACATCAAGAGAGCCAGGCCCTGGAGACAGGAGGGGAAATGGCTGCAAAGGTTATGACACACCAGGCACTGCGTGTGTTGCATGAAGGATTTGGGTAGAATCATGGAGGAATGAGACAGTATCAATTCTGCCTTAAAAACAAAACCAAACATAAACAGGCTCCGTTTGCATGGGTTTAGCAGAATGTGACTGTCTGTGGAGCTAAGGAGCCCCACGTGCATTGTTATCTGGAAATATTTAACAGATTAGGACCCTACACACCGCAGACAGACCCGATTTAAGTTTTTCACATGATAGGAATCCTCCTGGGTCAAACTCAACGTGCTGGCACCATGCCAGGTTAAAGCAGGAGATGGAACTGGCCTAATTCAGACCTCTCCATTCATTTCCAACCAAGGAAGCAAGCAGCCTCTCCTTATAGCTTATTGTTTCAGGATTAGCGGATGTAATGCCGGTGGCAGGCTGAATACCGATGAGACTGGCCTCACTTCATTATGCGTTTGATGTGGTTAAACTGCCACCCCATTTCAAAGCCTGCAGAAGCCACTGTACACTGCCAGCCTGGCCTACAAATGGAATACAAAAAAAAAAAAAAAAAAAAAAATCACTGGTTGGTGATGAATTGATCCCTCTCCCACCCCCCTCTAAGCATTTTAAAACCAGGGAGGAAAGATGTATTTTTCTCCCAATTCTCTTGTGCCTTAGAATAAGAAAAGAACACATTTCCTACCATTTCCACCATTCTTGGCTCACCAGTGATATTAACTACCTCAGTGAAGCCAGATGCATCTATCCCTGCCAGAATCTCCAAGCAGATCCAGCTACCAGGCAGCTGTGAAACAGCCCAGCAATCTGTCAGGATTTAATTAGGCCAGTTTTTTGGATGGGCTATGCTCCCTGCCCTACATTGGGGTGGACACTACTTTTGCAAAAGGTTGGGACGGGCTGACTATGACATACAGTATCCTGGATTCTGGTGTCATGTGGTGGGTAGTAGCAGGGAGTGGGACCTTTTCTTTATGAGACCAATCCTGAAGACATGGCTCAAATATAGACCCACAAGAGTGACTTTGATGGACAGATGGGGAATTAACAGAACAGCATCCTTGGCCTCCAAGTCCAATTTTTCATCTCACTGTCTGGGTGACTGAGGTGGGGAGGTCCAGAGGAACTTGGAATATATTTTCTGTTAGGAACAGGTTAGTTGGTAGCATGCTTGCCAGGAAAAAGTTCAGACTCCAGAATACACATGAAAAAAGCCAGGTGTGGTGGCGTGTATAGTCCTAGACCAGTGATAGACCCTGCATTAAGAAATAACATGGATGGCTTGTGAAGAATGTCATCCAAGGTGGACCTTACACATATATGTACCATCCTCCCAACCCCAAACCCCAGTGTTCCAAGATCTGGCCCTTAAACACACACAGGCACTGGTCTAGTGCGGCACACCTGCAAGCTGTTTTGCTGTCCTTTGGTCTGGCTTTCAGACTCATTAGTCATTTTCTCTCTGCTTGACAATGTTCACTTTCTATTCAGCTGTTCTTCCCAGGCTCTGAGCCTTCCTAATGAAAAGCTCCTTGAATGTTTGAAAGGGATTAGATGCTGTGACTTCAGGGGACAGCAACAGAGGATCAGTGGGAACAACACAAATGGCCAATAACAAGGGATTAGTCAGACTCTGCACAGTGACAAACAGTGGCCAGGTGTGACTGGCACTGACAGTCTTCACAGGGTGCCCCAGGTCCACAGAAGTAAAGTTTCCAGACTAATGTGCACCACAAATAACCTATTTTAATAGGACTCTTATAGAAAAACAGGAAACTGTCCCCATTAGTTCATTACTGCCACTGCGAATGTGGGTAATAGTGGCGATGCTGAAATTGTAACTGACATGGACATTTCACATTCCAATACCATTCTTAATGCTTTATAGGGTTAGGGTTCATCTGTCTTCCTCACTGTAGTGATTGGTCCTATCGTGCGTGTGTAACTCACCTAACATTGCCAGGAAGTGTGTACTTTACTCCAAACTCCATACTCAATCACTTCAGTTTTCTGCCTTTTCTATCAAATCTGAGCAGCAGGGTCTGTGTCACCTTGGTTGGCACTTACTGTAGCTGAAACAATGCCCACCACACACAGATCTTGACAGGCATGCTATCCACTTGAGTCAATGAATCCATGAATCCCTACATCAACAATGACACTGCTTTGGAGAGCTGATGATACTCAAGTTGAGGAAGGCCACCGAGTCCTTTGTTCTTCTGGCTTAAGGGTGTGCTGAGTCATGAGACAGTGGGGATCCTGCTAGTTCTCTGGCCAAGGAGATGGGCTGCAGTGAGAGAACCATGGACCCTCGGATAACAGCTTGTCTGTAATCACCAAGACTCCAAACATGTGAAGGAGAACATAAACACCTGGCAGTGGCACGGGGTTGCAAAGTGGCACCTCAGGCGAAGCCAGTGGAGGAAGCACTTGTGAGGTCCATTAGCAGCAGCCCCGTTAGCAGCGGCTCCTGAATCTGCCTCTTTGCAGAATATCCACTAGAATTAGGCTTTTCTGTGCCACTATAGGTTAGGCTTGGTGTGGCCTGTTTGGGTTGTAAAAGAGCTATGAGTGGCTCCTTTCCCTGGGTAACTAAGAAAAGAAGAGATTGCCCTACTAATCCATAATTGACTTGCAAGGTAAGAAATCAATCTCTTTTTTTTCTAAAAATTATCGAGTCTTGGGCCTACTTGTTACCATAGCATGATGTGACATATACCAACTGACTCAGAGCAGTAGCCCACACCTAAGTGGTTTATGTCATGAAGCATCTAATTACACACATGAAAGCAACAGAGAAGAGAAACAATATTTAAAGCAGCTAAAGCCAGGTGTGATAGTGATACATGTGAGTTGTTTTTCTAGAAGGCAAGCCAGACTCTTTATTTTTATCACTTTATTGTTGGGTGTTTGTATGTATATATGTCTGTGCACCACACATGCTTGCCTGCTGCTCCCATAGGCCACAAAAGAGCATTAGATCCCTTGGAACTGAAGCTATAGGCAGATCTGACCTGCTATGTTGGTGCTGGGAATTGAACTCAGATCCTCCAAATGAGCAGCAGTGCTCATAACCACTGAGCCATCTCTCTAGCCCCATATGTGAGTTATTTTATACTTCTGGTATTATCTCTTTATGACAACATTAACAGTCTACAGTTTCCCCTCCATAGGTAAATTACAACACTGAGCTAGAAATACCATTCATGGGATCTCTCAGCGGAGAAGTTGCAGAGTAGGAGTTGAATCAAAGTCCATTAGTTCTCTAATCCTGAGGGCCTTTCCCACGGTACACAGGGGCTTTGCTGGCTGGGGAACCCAATTCAAAACTTCAAGCAGCCTGAGACACTGTAGTGGGAGGAGCCAGTAAGACACGCAGGGCTGCTCAGGGTGCAAGTGTCATGGGACGCTTTTAAAGTAGTGGACAATCAACAGCAGGCAGAGGCAGCAGCCACACAGATGGAAGAGGAAAGTTCCTGCCTGGACAGAGTAGAGGAAAGGCAAGAGGCAGCCGTACAATGTCTTAAATAAGAGGTGATAGAGTTTAGTCTTATAACCACAGAGTGCTCCCCAGCAGGGGTGGGCAGTGATAAAAGCAGTATTTAGGGGGAAACTCTCTGGTGGTTGAATATGAGATGAGCTACAGCAGAAAGAGAGTGAGTGTCCAAGGCAGGCAGGAAGTGGAGCTGAAAGAGGACACGGGCTGTGGAAGTTTTAAGGCAAGAACATGAAAGCAACAATTATCTGCAGGAACCAATTGCCACTGGGGTCAGTGATACATGAATATCAACTCACAGGATGTCTGTCACAACCCCAGAGATGCAGCTTCCCCCCATTTTACAGAGAAAAGAATGGAGGTGCTGGAAGGTGAAGTCACGAGCTCTTGGCCACACCCACCCAGTAAGCAGCAAGTTGGATATTTGAATGTTGTTCCACTTGACTGCTCAGAACCACAAAACAGAGAGGACCAGCAGCTCTGCAATCTTGGTAGCCAGCCACATGCCTGCAACCTCATCTCGAAAAGGGCCACTGCTATCCTGCCACAGGGTGCCAGGCAGCTGGTTTAGGAAACACTGTCTGCATTTGCAGCTTGTAGAGGACATGACGGGCAGCATTAACACCCACCCCTGGATTGAATCCCAGCCATCTGGGAGAGCGGGAGAATAGAGAATCAATCCTATCTGGCTCCTGGGATAGGCACCACGAGGTTTTACTTTGAAGACCCAGCCGCATTATAACTTAGCCCACAAAGAGGCCTTGTGATGCCTGCCTGTGACCCAAACTCATTCGGAAGGCACCTCTGCTGCCCTCTCAGCTTTGCGGTTGACCAAAATGTTCAGAATTAGATTGTTCAATAAATGGCTTATCCCGAAGCTATCCTGCAGAGAAAGAAGTCAGGTCACAGGCTTCTGAAATGTCACCCCTGCATCTGTGTCTCATCACTGCAGAGGCTCCAAAGCCGAGAGCAGGCTACAGAGAGGCTCTACACACCCAGGCCATCTGTTGCATGGCTGAAAATACTTGAAAGAGCCCTTTCTCTGACAGCTCAGTTTTAAAGTACAGCCCGAGCTCTCACCAGCGAGTTCTTGGAATTCCTTTTTTTCTCCCCTAAAGTCACATTAACAAGTCACATGTGAGCGCAATTTAAAGAGTCCAACAGCTGAGTGAAGCTTGATGAACGTTCTCTGACTTGCCTCTCCTAGAAGCAATCATTTCCCTAATTTCAGTGAGACTGCGTCTTTTGCTATCTCCTAGTGACTTAACTTAGATTACTTCCTTTTATTTGTCCTTGTTAGGAATTACTACCCACTGTCTTCACACTGTGGCAGCCGTTACTCATCACTGTTCCTGCCCTCATCATGCACATGAATCCTTTTAAGCTCCGGCCTACACAAACCTTCAGATACCCGTTGCTTTTGTTTTCTCAGTCAAGATGCCATCAGGTGGATCACGTAGTCTAGTGTTGCTTAAACACTCTTCTGGGAAGAAAACCTTCTGTGTTTTCTGTAGTTCATAGAGCCCTCCTTGTTTGTTTAGTATCATATATATTGCTCATGAATCCAAACACAAACCCTTCTCCAGCTCCGTCAGTTTTCTCTCCGGGGAGTTTAAGCCACTGTGTATTTATCAACTGAAAGTCCAGAAAAAGCTCTACCCACATTAAACATTCCACAAGGGTGACCAAGCAGAACCTCAACGATCGTGAGAGTTGCAATGTTCTAGCCATAAAGTCAAAGTATATTAGTCCATCTTTATCATGCCCAGAGAGTCATTTGCCTACCTCTGTGTGTGACTTAGGATCCTTTTGACTATTCATTTGGGATTAGTGAACAGATGCCAACCTTCCACTAACCCAAAGCTAAGATGCCCTCAGATAGCACTTGAGACCTATTACAATTATCTCCTGGGTTTGTGGTCTAACTGCTTACCTGATGTTCCCCCAATGTATTTACAAGGTATCCTGAGGTGCTGGAGAGATGGCTCAGTAGCTAAGAGTATTGGTTGCTCTTTTAGTGAGTGGTTCTTAACCTTTGGGATGCGACCCCTTTGGAGTTGAATGACCCTTTCACGGGGGTCGCCTAAAACTATCAGAAAACATAATATTTACATTATGATTCTTAACAGTAGCAAAATTATAGTTATAAAGCAGCAATAAAAAATAATTTTATGGTTGGAGGTCACCACAACACAGGGAAATGTATTAAAGAGTCACAGCATTAGGAAGGTTGAGAATCACTGTTTTAGAGGACTATGGTTCAACTCCCAACATCAACATGGCTCACCCAAGTCTCTAGTTACAAAGAATATGACACCCTCCTCTGGCTTCCAGGAGTACTACACACATACAGGCAAGACTTTTTTTTTTTCCTTTTAAGTGGAAAAAAAGGTTTTTGAGTTATGATTACTCTCTAACTATAAAATCATCATGAAACTGCTACCAGGTTGGAATATGGTATTTAGAGGAGCCTGGATCTGTGTTCCTGGGCCAGAGTCACCCATAGTTGGCACTTATTGATATGAGAGAGCTGTGGTATGTATTCATGTACACCGTGTGTGTGTGTGTGTGTGTGTGTGTGTGTGTGTGAGAGAGAGAGAGAGAGAGTGTGTGTGCGAGAGAGAAAGAGTGTGTGTGTGTGTGTGTGTGTGTGTGTGTCTGTGTGTGTACATTGTTTTACATGGGAACCTATTCCTAGCTATGGAATCACTCTACTCTGGGGTTCCACAGACCTGCTGCACCGCAGCCACTCTGCATCGTCACCCTGGCTGTCCCTGTTCACTCCCACTGAGGTTTGACTTCCAGTTTCCCAAGCCTAGTGTCTTTCTTGTCATCATTTATCCTAGTTTTAGTAGTTCTTTGGAAGGCCTCTATTCATTATTTCTGAGAAGTTCTTTATGTCTAAGATAAAAGTCTTTGCTTGAGGGTTGTCTCATGTCCAATGTTGTTAAAATGTTCGATATCACTTTGAGTTTTGTACCCTTCTCAAGACCTGTTTTTACCTCTGCTTTCATGTTTAATGCCCTCTGCGGACATTTGTGGGATCTCTCTCTGGCGGTTCATGATGATGTACTTGGCATGCATGCTTTATGGCCATTCACTGATGAAACCCCACAAGCCACTCTCTATCTAAAAATCACTGTTCTTTTAGTTTGAGGGAAATGGTTTGCAATTTCTTTCTAGAATTTCCTGTTATTTTCATGTAAATCCCCTAACCAGGTCCTTGGTTTCTCTTATGTTTCTGTCTTATTTTCTATTCCTTTGTGGTCTTTCTGGGACATTATCTCAAATTGATTTCCCAGAACTTTTAATATGTTGAAAAGGAAGAGAACATCTTGTTTTTATTTCAGGATACAATTTCTACAGTTATTTCCCAGAGCTTCAACTGTGGTCTGTGTCCTCCAAGAAGCTATTCTTTTCATGTGTGTTTGCATTCATGTGGGAATGTGTGTGTGTGTGAGCGTGTGCATGTACATATACATACATGGACACAGGTGCTGGATTCCCTGGAGCTACAGGTGTAGGTAATTGTAAGCAAGCCAAAGGAGGTGCTGGGAATTGAGCTTGGTCCTCTGCACTCTCAACCACTGGGCTGTCTCTCCAGGCCATGAACTTACCTGTTTTAAATATGGGGACCTAAAAAGTCCTTATTGTGACTTGGTGACTGTGGGTTTTCAAATTAAGTGAGTAAGCTGGAGATATTTCCTTCCAGATTCTTTCCTAAACTATGTTCTGGGAACTGACTTAAGAAAAAAGACTAACAGTTTGAGGCTCATTATGTTAACTTGCATCAAATCCCTGTTTTCAGAAAGTTGTCCCCCTCCCTCAGCCATGCTACAGGTCTGGCATTTTGCAGACATTTGCTCTCCCTTCAAAAGAGAGCAGGCTCTGGCTGCCGGCCTGGTGCAGGGTAAGGAGCGGCAAGCATGAAGGCCGTGCAAGAAATTTCAACCAGTCTTCCTGGTTTTTGGATCTTTGTTTCCAGAGTTCTCACAAACTGTAATTCCTAGGCCTTCTGGAAGGAAACCTGGTGGCTCCTGGGTTTCCATAAATGCCAGCTTAGACTCTGTTTGCCGAGTCTAAAATCAGTTACTACCCATCTTTTTATTTTCCAGCTTCTACATTTTGGTGCTATTTTTTTCTCCTCCAGCAGATTTACCCTTTAAGAAGCCATTTTATTAAATGTCTAGCAGGAACCAGAAGAATGTGTGTGCTCAAGCTGCCATCTTAATCCAGAAGTCTTAGAGGCAGGCCACCCCATCATCCTGCCATTTACCTCCCTGAACTGTTGGAGGCTTTGCAACAATGACATTAGTGGATTCTGTTTATCCTGTGCAGTGGCTACCAGCTTCTACCAGGTATGGATGACATGTTTTCCATTAAGAAAAGAACATAAGGCCATGGATAGAAACAGGGGTTAATTCCAGCTGATTACCACTCGTAGTCGTACTTGGTCTCATTTGTGGCCTCAGGATAATAAATTGCAGCCCTATACATTTTCAGAGTTCTTAGCAGGATCAAACAGGATAATGGCTGTGAAAGCCCTTCAGAAAGCACAAAATAGTACAGAAACACAAGGCTTTGCTACTACTTAAAACCTCACTTTCATCATCTGGAATTCAACCTAAAGTTATTTTGGTCTGTCTATCTCAGGAATCACATGAATCATCCCCTGGCATTCAAAAGATGTCCTTTAGTCACATAGACAAGTGATATGGGGTAGTGCTTTCTACTCCACTGATGGCATTTGCTGAAGCCAGCCAGGTTCCATTGCTCAAAGCAAACATACCAGGATGCAGGACAGGGTCTTCTCGGGAAGCCCATTCCACAATTTCTCAACCAAGCTGTCATCTTGAGTATGGACAGCAACACTGGAAAAAGCGAGTAAATCTATTTAAACAGTGGATATACAGTTGTCACTGAAAAAAATGGAATAGCAGCAGTAAAGGTAATTCTACAAAAAAGATGTCTAATGCTTATGAAACAATAAGCACAAGAGTCAGAATTATCAGTAAGATCCCATTCCTGTGAAGAGACCCTCAAACTGTGTACACATGTGGACCCATCTATATGTCTGTATTATATAAACAAATATACATACATTCATGCAAAAGATTAGGTTGTCATCTAAACACAGTACAGTGGCTACTTTTGTGAAAGGGGTTGGGGACAGGCACACTGACATGAGACTTTTTTACTTTATCTAGTTCTGAGCTGCAAATGTCATTCCTGTTTATAAAAACGAAAAGATCAAGCATGGATGAAAATAGTTAAAAGGGAAAATGAAATCTAAGGATGTCTCCACCTACGTTTTCAAATGAAGGTAATAAGTAGTCAGGAAAAGATGAACCAGATTAAAGACAGGGATTCAGATTAATCTGCTGGTCATGTCACACCCCTGTGCTAGAGATGTTAAGCAGATGTACTTTCTCCAGCCAGTTATCACTGATGGGTGCCCCATGGGTTGTGACAACCACCTATATACCTACATAAGTTCCACTATAAACATGAGGGAGAATAATTCATTTTCTAAAAAGTGATGTAATGCTGACATTTTACATAAACAGTTCAATGACTCCTGAAAAATCCATGAACCAAAGTAACCTAAACAGGGAACTAATCTTTCACCAAACTCCCCAGCTGTATGCAGATGCACAGATGTGTGGAAGGAGCTCACTCCACCATGGTCAAGTGCAGGAATGTGTGCTTAGCATGAACTCCATATTTTATTAATCCTGAATCAAAATCTGTTTCATGGTATCCAGTCATACTTGCATTTCCCATGGACTTCCTGATTCTATGTATTTCTGTCCTGGGTGTCTCCTGGCTTGCTGGCTTACATGTGTCTTGGCAATGAACATGACGATCTGGAGACCACACATGCAATCAGTCTGGCAAGGCTATTTCAGGCTGTAAAGCTTTTTGGAGGTGGACCAACTCTCTAAACCTAGCCTCTTTCTAAACTGAACTGTTAGCTCCCATGACCCACTGGCTGGGAGCATGTTGTAGACATTGCCAGTACCCGAATACGGTCTCTCTGGCTGGCATAACCATCCTAATAGCCCAGCCACGTGAGTGCATACTGTACTATAAGCATGTCAAGTGATCTACCTTTACAAAACCACTGGAGAACATAGGCACAGAGATGCATGGAACAGGTACAAAGGATATAATTCAGTGGGAGGTCTAGACTCTAGGTCTTCTTGTGACTTTAAGACTGTACTTCAGAGAGGGTTAGGACCTCAGGATTCGTGTCCCCTTCTGACTTTCTGACTATTGCTTTCTCTGTTAGACTCTGTGGCCTCTGCCTAATCCATAAAAAACATCAAGTCCATCTTTCTTATCAAGAGGTAAATATACAGCCATTTCTAGGTATTGCCAGGACCACAAAGGGGCCTCATTGCTCTGTCTAGACACAAAACCAACAGAGTGTAGTGTATAACCATACTTTATAGCCAGAGGTTTTTATCTTGTTTCTTCTCCGGGGAATTGGCTGATAAATCTGGCATTGCACGCCAAGAGGAGCGTGTGCTTTCCGGAGTGACTTTCAGGAACCAAGTAAAGGGCATATACTAACGTGGTAGAGAGAGGCATTCTTCAAGACTGGTGGCAATCCTGCTCAAGAGGCCAATTAATCCATTTGAAGGAATAATAAAAACAAGAGTGATGGCGACCAGGCACAGGCTGACTACCCACTTTTCAGTGAAGGAAACCAGACTTCTCTTTTTGACTTGCATACATCAGTTTCTGTGATGCATACAGGCCACCGTGAACCACTGCATTAATCAAACTGTATTAGCACCCTGAGGAAAAGGAGGACTGAGAGAAGGAAGGGTAGCCTGGGGCAGCTGATCAGTGATGGGTCCTACTCACCAAATTACCAAATCTCAGGCCTCCCAACCCTTATGGACCCCTTTGTCTCCTTTTTTTTTTTTTTTTTTTTTTTTTAAACTAAACTAATTGTTGCTGTAAGCCCCAAGCTATCTTAGCTGAGACTCCCAGAGCTACTTGGGATATCAGAGGTTCAGGGTGTGGATAAAGGTCAGTAAGTGGTCCCTGCTACAGTAGGCCACCGAAGAGTTTCCATTCTGGCCTTCTAATCCCAAGGCTGGGCTGGACTGACTAGAGCACAGACCAGTTATGGTTATGCAGAATGATACAACTCAACTATTGGTAGAAAATAAGAAAAACAAAAATCTCAGGAAAAAATTCTGGAATAAAACATTTTAAAAAGCATCTTAATATCACCGAAGAGGTGGCAAAAAGGAAAAAGTAAGTATCAACCTGGACAACTGAAGCTACTTTTCTCTCATGAGAATAAATTAAGTTTAACTAAAACGTGAGTTTCCATTTCACTAATGACAGAGGAACTCAAATCAAGACATTCACCTAAAGCAGAGTCTAACAGGAGGCTGTCCTTTGTGCTGGGATCCCATGGAGCTCACTCTTTGGCTAAATAAAAACTCCAAAAGTAAATCTCTTCCTCCGCAGCCAGGACATCACAGGAAGTACAGGGAAGATGATGAAGAATTCATCACCATGGGTGGCTGGATCACAGACTGTTCACCTTGGGCTTGTGCTCTTTGGAGGACAAGGGAGCTTCATAAGCTCCCTTGTTCTGGTGCTGATCTAACAGGCCTCCTAGGCACCCACTAGATACCAACCTAGACCTCTCCAGAGGAAGCCATCTTTTCAAACACTCCAAAATCCTTAGAAATAATTAGTCAAAGACATCAAGTAGCAACAAAAACACCCACAAATCAGAGAATTGAAGGACCATGAGTCAACCAGATGAAATAGACATCAGAAACAGATTATGTACTTCAAGCACTAAATTGTCAGATCAAATCATGTGTATATGGCTATGTTTTTAAGACATGAAGGAAAAGCTTGAAATACATCCATTTCCAGGGAATAAACAGCAAACTATTTTTTAAAAAAGATGAAATAGACCTGAAAAAGAACCAAACAGAATGCACTGAAATGAAAAATACTATAACTAAAATGAAGAAGACTCAATGGAGCAGTTTAACAATAAATTAGACACAGATGGAAAGAGAATTAAACAACTGAAAAATGTGTAGGAGGAATTCCTTACACAGCAGAAGAGGGAATCACAAAAACAGGGGAAAAAATAGGCATTAGGTTAACAGGTGCGTAGATTACGGACACTCAAATGGAGCAGGGTTACCCTTAGAGCTTATTAATTCGAGGGTGTTAATCAGACATATTTGATTCTTTGAGACTAAGCATGGTGTCAGGAATGTGTGATGGTAGAAGGTATGAAGGTCATCCACACCCCAACAAAGACTAAAATTCTATGAAACTAAGGTGCTAAACTTGGCCTTCTGTCCAAACTAGATTTAGTGTTTCCTCTCAATGAATGGACATTTCGTCTCCAAAGTAGCAGTGCAGAGGGTGCAATATTCTTACCTAAGTCTATATATTTACTTTAATCTGATAGGAGTTTAGATAGAAAAGAATGTGTTTTTGTTGTGGCTTATATGTAAAATGTGGCTCACAGGCTTATGTTGGAACACTTGGTCTCTAGCTGGTGGTGGTGTGTGGGAAGATAGTGGACCCTTGAAAAGGCAAAGCCTCAAAGAAAGAAGTGGGCCACTGAGGGTGGGCCTGCTGGTTTTAAAGCCTAGTATAGCTTCCTGTTTGCATCTGCTTGCTGAGTTCAAATGCACCCAGCCAGCTTCCTGCACTGCCACAATGCCTGCATGCTATCATGTCTCTCCCCCTACAATAGACTGTATCTCTCCAACTGTAAGCCAAAATAACTCCTTTCTAGTTTAAGTTCCTTCAGTCAGAACATTTTATCGTAACAAGAAAGAGGCTAGTATAATTTTGAATGTTACAAAGCCAATGATTGTTTGAGAAGCAAATACCCATACTTTCGCTTTGAAGAAACTTACCATCAGTGCTTAACTCATTGTGTGTGTGTGTGTGTGTGTGTGTGTGTGTATTTGCTGTTTGTCTTTCTACTCATGGTAGCCTGTGAAGAGTGTATCTTGTTTGTTGTCTGCAGTGTCTCCAGGCTAGATCTCTTAACCTCTCTGTGTCTTTATCACCATGGACACCTCATTATTTATATCCCTAATGATGTGCCTCAAATGCTCAATATAGTTCCTGATACACTTAAGTACTGAAAAACTAGAAGCCATTATTAGTGAGTGATGACTCCATGTCTTGAATTCCATCCCCACTTGATCAATCAATCCTGCTTTCTATCCCTCAAAATCTCTAGTCCTTCAAAAATGGCAACCTCCTGACAATTGTCTTAGCCTGGCTCTTTGCATAATGCTTAATAATGTCAAGTTCTTAACTGCAAACAAAAACTAAAAACCATCATGACTAACCTGTGATACATGGCCTCTGGTCATTCTTGGAATATCTTCCTAAAGATACAGAAGAGATGCTGTATTTGATATAAGGCTGTTGACCAGTTACTTGTGTTTCTTATTGGCTAGCTTTGTCTTAAATATTAACCCATTTCTATTAATCTAAGTATTTCCACATGGTCTTACCTTACCGGAGAGAGAGGGGCTGGCGTTCTTCTCTCTCTGTCCTCCCTCTTGGATCTCCCCCCTCCTACTTCCTCTCTCCTCCTTGTCTCCTAGTCCCGCCTATCTTGCTTTCCTATTGGCCAACAGTGCTTTATTCATTAACCAAAACAAGAAACATATTTACAGAATGACATCTCCCATCAACGGTAGATGAAGGGGAAGGTGTGGCTTGCCATCAAGACCTGCTTTATAGAATTGGTGTCCTGTTATATCAAGGCCTGTAGGAGCTTCAGCAGGGAACTAAAGGCAGACAGATGTCCATGGGGAGTGAACATAAGCCTGTGCAATTTTGAAGCTGAGTGGAGCCAGTCACTCAGGAGTACAACTGTTCCAATAAGCAGGCAACATTGCCCAACTGGAAGCTTGTCCACCCCCATCTTCTGAAGGGGAGCAGATTGGGGTGAAAGTGAACAAGGAAGAAAATATTGATGTTAAAATTTTGAGTCCACAGGATCAAATTCAGATCACTCCAAACTACTGTACTAACAGCAACATTTTTCTGCTTCCTCTTGAGTGGGATGTTACCTGCTGATATGTGAGTGTGAGTTTGCATATGAGTGTTATGAATATTCAAAGAGCTGGGTCTCACAGTCACTCCCTCGATTCCCACCTGTGGAGCCACCTCTATGTAGAGCTGATCACTTTCTCTTCCCTAGTTCTCATAGGTGAGAGCTGGTGCCCAGCTGTTTCTACTGCTCCAATGTAGACAGCCCCCACCTCTCTGTTATATGCATCCTGGATCAGAGTCAAGGCCACAGTCGATAAGGGAGGAAATTGTGTAAGGTGTTTCCTAGCAGGCAAGGCCAGTCAGGTTGATAGTCCACTTCTCATGCTTAAGGCTTCTCTGAACTAAGGATATATTTGAGCATGAGAAGAAGAGAAGGAGGGACGGAGGGAGTATGGGAGGGAGGGAGAGAGGGAAAGAGGAAGGGAGGGAGGGAGGAAAGAAGGGAGGAAGGGCGAGCACACTGACAACCAGATCCCATCCCCCTACAGGCATTCTTATTAACAATTTAATGACACTTTACGTTTTCCAAATGTTATCCAACCATTAATAATTGAGCAACTTTCCAAAACAATATTCAGCTGCCTTCTCGGGAGAGAAAGCTGTAATTAGAAATATGGCAGGCTATTCAAGGAGGCCAAGTTTAATTAGTCCATTTTCTTTTAATTTAGTAAGGATCTTCAGAAAACAGCTTATAAAGGCAATGCCAGGATGCTTCTAAGATTTCCCCATGAAGCCTGGGATACTGGCTCCTCAGACTCTGAAGCCCAAATGTCTAGTGACATTGTGTTGAGTCTGTGCCTTCCCCAGCCTGCACCTGACACATGCATTTCCCTTGATTCTATTTCCTCATCTGCAAACCACGGAGAAATGGGTTACCTACATCTCCAAAGGTTCATAAGCCGATTACTGTGGGGTGATGTTTATCTGGTACTTAATAACGTAGAGCCCAGCACATATAACACACAGAAAATGGAAGATGTGGAAGCCCCAAACCAATTTTAACACTGAATACCCCAGGGGAGTATGAAGGCAAGGAAGGCTTCTTTTCTCACCTAGTTCTACAATTCTCAGATTTTTTTTTTTTTTTTTTTTTTTTTGGTCTTGGATATTCGTTACTTTAGTAGTTAAAGAAAACTACTTTTATATTTTTTAAGAGACACCAGAAGTGAATACATTTCATTGGAATGTTCGGGTAGGAGGTGAGGTGAGCAAGCACAGGGAATAGTTCAGCAACATGGAGCTCTGCCTGGATTGGGTTATGAATAAACCCATCTTCTTCTAATGATGCACTTGGCTGCCGAGAACCTTCACCCCTACGTGCTATACACAGACATCCTCTCCAAACAACGCACCTAGCAATCCCCGCCTGCCTCAGGCTATACACGCCCCTTTCTGAAAAGTTGATTATGGTTTTCTTGCCCCAAGGAGCATCAAACTTAGACAGATTCAATTCAAGCACATTCCCAGTTATGTCCAAGTACAGGGTAGGGGCAGAGGATGATCTGGCCTGAATTAGTTTTCCTCAAGGGAATTTTTAGGGGAAATCCCATATTTACCATCTTATGACTATGCATAATTGGCAGAACAAGATTAAAATAGATACGTAATGGAAAAGGATATACCACAATAGAAAAATGATTAAATGGCCTAAAATCAGTCAAAACAAAGAACCATCATCATTATGCCCCCTAGTAAACAAACTCTTCCTTCTCTCTAATCCCATGAAGGAAACCCCCAAACAGTAACCAAGGCCCCTGAATATCTCCACTCATGTGTCTGCTGCTCCCTAGTAATTAAATCCAATCTTTTCTATTGCTTTGCTTTGAACAACCTTAACTTGGCTACTTTGTGGTCTGTGCAGCTTTTTATTTCCTGGATAAAATGCCAAGAACCTGAAAGCACCAAGTTCAGTTAGCACCCCCAATCACTGGCGACAGAAGGGTCTTGACTTCACTTCACTAAAAAGCTAATGATGAACTACGAATAGAGGTCTGTCTGGGAGATCTGCTATCCAGGGCCACATGGTATTTTAAGCAACAGTACATCCTGGTTGAGTTATTTACCCTTTCCTTTGGCAATGTGTACCTCCCATCTTTTATGGGTGGCTCCACTCTTCCATTTTTGTTCTTTTCAGTCCAGAAACCTCGGCATCACCCTTGACACCTCTCTCACACCCTTTATCAATTCCACAAGCAATCTCCACCGATTCTCCTTTCAAAGCATTGCCTGTATCAACCCCTTCTCTTTCGGGCCTGCCCTGGCTACCACTCTGATGCATCGGTTCCTTTAAAAGTCCCCTGACTTCCACTGTCCTATTCCTAGCTCAGCAGCAGGGGTACCTGCCACAACCCAAGATCACATCACAGTCCCATTGGTTCCACCTCATCTAGAACTGAAGCCAGGATTCCTTCTGGCTAGCAGGATCCCATGGCCTGTCTGTTGGTCCCCAGCTCACACTATTTCCCATTCCCACTCTGCTTGAGGCTGTAGAATGTAGAACATTTATTTCCTCCTGCATATTTCTCCATGTGTAACCAGCCTAGACAGTAAGTCCACTGAAGATGGAGATTCCTGCCCTCCAACTCAACTGTTGTATGTGTCTAGAACTGTCATAGTGCAGACACTCAATGTGCAGCTACTGAATAAATGGTACCAACAAGAAAGAATTCCATGTCTAAATATTCAAGAAAGTCAATTTAAAAGAAGGAAGAGCTAATCTGGATCTTGGTCTTGGTCTCTGGTCAGTTGGTTCTGTTGTTTTAGGGCCTTGGTGAGGCAGAACAACAGTGTGGGAAGTCTATAGTGGAGCAGAGCTACTCAGCTAAGGGCAGCCAAGAAGCAGAAAGAGAAACAGGTTGGTGGCAGGGATAAAGACATTCCCAGTGACCTATTTCCTCCATTTAGGACCTACCTCCTAATACAGCAGTTCTCAACCTGTGGGTTGTATATCAGATACCCTGCATATCAGCTATTAACATTACAATTCATATTAGTAGCAAAATTACAGTTATGAAGTAGCAACAAAAATAATTTTGTTTGGGGGTGGTCACCACAACATGAGGAACTCTATTAAAGGGTTGCAGCATTAGGAAGGTTGAGAACCAATGTCCTAATGTATCCATCATCTCCCCAAACTCCGATAAACTATGACTCCCCGAATGGGTTAACCCATTGGTGAGGTCAGGAACCTTACGATCCAATCATTTCTCACAGTGATTGTGAGTCTATGGAGGGTATTTCATATCCACACTCAACACACAGTGATGACTCTGATGACCTATGTGTGGTTATGTGGTATGTGAGTGTGTTTCTCTTTGCAACCACATTCAACCCAGATGTCAAAATTCTTTTCAAAGTGTCTCTTGCAAGCTCAAAGAACATGTGGCTTAGCCACTGTCTGAAGTTGACCTCCAGATGAGAGTTAATTTGATGAGCCCTACAGTTGAAAAAGGTCACAATGACTGGAAACTTGAAATCCCCCTAACATGCCTATTAAGAGGAACCCAGTTTTGGCAAGGTTATTTTGTTACTTCACCACTCATTTGGGTTGGTATTTGTGACTGAAGCTGATGTCACATGTTTCAGGAGCATGCTCACATACATGAATGTGCATGTATACACGTGCCCCTGTCCCCCAAAACTGTTACTGAAAAGCAAAGCAAAATGAATGACATTTACAGCTTTGTTTTCCTGGTGGAGACCCCATTGATCATAAATGACATTTACTTAAACATTCACTAGAAGAAAAATACTTCCTCATTCTACCTCTTTTGGAAAATGCCAACAAATGTGCCTGAGGCAGCAGGCGGTGGGGAGGAACAGAATAAAATCATCTATTCACTCCCCTACAACCATGTTGCTTTGCTAATATCATAACTTTAATTATTTCTCCTGTTCTTGACAGCCCACGTTGTTAGTCTAACCCTCACCCAGTATTGATTCGTCCCTGCTAAAAACAAGCATCAGCCGGGCACCAAAAATTGCCTGTTCAAGCTTCTTGCTTATATCATGCATATTAAATCTGGACAGCACTTGGGCAATCCTAACTTTATGATTGTGTTGGTTTTTAAAGCAAATGTTAATGAAATATGCATCACTTATGGCAAATGACAATCCCAGAGGGGCACATTTTAATTAGTGTAGTTTGTTCAAAGAAAAGCAAATTTAACTCCTCCTCATCTGTCACTAGGTTGCCCTGCAACCTGAAGGCGAAACAAGGGGTGACAGAAAAGGAGACAGGTGCACCCTCCCAGGTGAGAATCTAAGAAAGAGGGGGTGGGGGAGTGACCAGTTCACTGGCAGCCACAGTAGCTCTGAGCTGCTTTTTAAAGTGGCACACTTGTACTGGTGACTTCCCAGACTCTGCGCCCATGTTTCCAGGTAGTAGACCCCAGGAAAGTCAATGACTGTGCTTCGGAGTGGTGTTCTTATGTCTTCTCATTGCCTATTAACTAGTTAGAGCACTGTGCAGTTTCTTCGCACTGTTGTGACAAGGTACCACATGTTGGCTGGGGAGACCACTTAGTCAGTAAGGTGTGCCATGCAAGCATGAGGATGGATTCGAGCCCCAGAACTCATGTGAAAGAGCCTGGCATGGTAGGTACACTTACTTACTGGACAGGTGGAAAAAGAAGGACCTCCAGCCACACAATCAAGGTGAATCAGGGAGTCCAGTAAGAGACTCCACCCCTAAACCAGTGCCTGAGCAAACCCAGTGTGAGACCCCATCCCCAAACCAGTGCCTGAGCAATGATATCTAACATTGTCCTCTGGCATCTACATGTATGCATGTGCATTCTCTTCTGTACATACTTATACCTACACACACACACACACACACACACACACACACACACACACACACACACACTCACCACACAGTCAAACTGAATCAGGGAGCAACAGCCTAGTGAGAGACCCCATCCCCCAAATCAGTATGTGAGCAGCAATGATATCCTAGGAGAGTCCTTTGGCATCTATGTGCATATACATGAGTGCTCATCTGTATACATACTCATACCATACAAACACACACACACACACACACACACACACACACACACACACACACGCACGCACCACAAACAGTAAAAGCAGCTTAAACCAACTGTAATATATTTGCTCACAGTTCCCTATTCCATCTTTTCCTGCCTCTTGTCACGTTTGGTGGCTGCCAGCAGTTTTTGATTTTCATGTGTATCATACCAACTATTGTGTCTTCCATATGTCCTGGGTTTCTATGTCTTTTCATCCACATTTCTCCCTTTTTATCTGCCTAAGTCATGTTGGAGTTAGAGCCCGCTTGGGCATAGCATGACCTCAATGTGGTAGTTAATTTTCCATCCACTTGGTCAATCTGTAGCACTCCTCTTTTATTCAAACTATCAGTCAAATTTGGTGCTGTGAAGGAATTGCATTAGGTCTGGGTAGCATCTACACCTGTAGACTGAGTAAAGCAGATAATATGACTGAACCTCATCTAATTAGAGGCAAGAGGAGAAATGACCCAGGTTCTTGCATGAAAAAGTAACCTTGCTTTTTAACTCATGACCATAGCTTCAGCTCTTCCTTGGGTTTCTGGTATGCCCAACAGATTTGGAACCAGAGTGAGGCAATTCCCTGAAGTGAATGAATGAATGAATGGATCTTTTACTGCTGGCTCTTTGGATAACTGACTATATGCTCCACTTCATTATACCTACAAAGAACCTATTCACAAATAGGGTCACGTTGATATTCACAGATCCTAGGTGGGCATGGCTGTCAGTCCAGAACAGACATGGTGGACACCAAGATTTTCAAAGCCTGTTGCCTAAATCTTGCAGTGGCGATTCCTGGGAGTCTGACAGAGATTCAGCCTGGAGCTGTTGAATCAGAACCTTCATTTTAACAGATCCAGACAATTTATGTGTGCATTACAGGTTGCAAAGCACTGGGCCGGATAATCATGTTTCTAAGCAGTGACGGTGTTTACAATGAAAGGCCTGTAGTCTAGATGCTGTGAAAGTCGGATGACTTGAAAGGAACAGGTCAAGGAAGCAGAAATGAAGAAAACAAGTAGAAAGAGAGGGGGGTGTTCAATGTAAGTCACTGCTTACTAGTTATTTGCACACACCTTACCAACAGTTAAAACTGCATATGAGGCATGAAAAGTAAATCAACTGTGCTCTGATGAGCTGGCTTCAGGGTACAAGGAAAAGGTCCCCAGACAAGAGAGGAAAAGCTCATCTGCATCATCTATAGTCTAGATCACCTTCTCCCTTCTTGTCTCATCAAAAGGCACTGTTGTGCCAGCGTCACTGCTGGGTGACAGTGTTGTGCTCTAATGGTCAAGTCTTGCTCTAGACTCCCACTGTAACTCATATTGACATGAAGAAATGTTTCATTTTCAGATCTATACGTATGCATTTTTAATGAATGGTGTCAAAGAAATCAAATATTTCCCCCTCTATCCCACTTGGCAGGATCAGATTTTTGACCCTCTGCCAAACAACCATAAATCATGTTCAGCAGAGAAAGGGGCAGGACCCAGGGCTCCACATGTGGGTTAGCCAGTTAATTTCCTGCTGTCAGATCTTTACCTGAGCTGTGGCAGGACGCAGAGGAGGAAGGGGGAGAGGGGAGGGAGAGAGGGAGGAAGGGAGGGAAGGAGGGAGGGAGAGAATAACACACTTTGAGGACTGCAAACAGGAGGTGTTCAATGGTCAAGAAGTCAGAAAAATAAATGAGATAATTATTATTAATTTTTTTCATCTGAAAATGGAAGAGTCATCTCCATCAGCAGACTCTCAGGAATGTTAGTCCCCCACTTTAAGGTTGATCATTATTGTCAACATCCTGATCAATGTGGAAACACACCTCTACATATGTCTGAGTGTGTTTCCACACAGGAAACTGAAGGTGGAAGGCCCACCCCAGATGTGGGGTACCATGGATGGGGTCCCAGACTGAATAACAAGGAGACCGTGAGCCAGGCAGCAGCAGCAGCCGTCTCCCTCAGTTCCCTGACTTTTGGTACAGCATGCCCTGGCACCTCTCTCCTGCCTGCATGCATCCCTTGTGATGGACTGTAGTCTCACAGCTCCAGCCAAAATAAACTCGTGACTCCTCACGTTGCTTTTGTCAGCTATTTGGTCACAATAATGAGAAAGGTATCAAACATGTTGTTGTATGTGTTATAACAATATAAACAGAAACTTTCTGTTTCAAGAGCACTTCCTCAGAACTTCCATGAACACTGAAAAACAGCAGAGTCCTACTAAATTAAATTGTAATCCACACTAAAGGGAAGCTTCTGTGTCAAAAACAGGCACCCTGTGTTGGCAAAGACACAATAAAAAAGGGGGGTCGATTCAATTGCTTGCAGGGGATGTAAACATATCTAATTCAATTTAGTAACAAAAATGCAGTAAGTCCTTACCATGTTTGTTTGTGGCTGGCATAAACTCTAAGAATGAATGATCTAAAGAAGTAACCCCAAACATGACATTTAAATAAGCTATTAAGGCCTGTTATGGGGCTACTGAGGTAGCTGAGTGGATAAACCACTTGCTGGGGATGTGTCCAGCACCCACATAAATGCCAGGTAACTTTAGCAGCCCACCTGTAAATCCAGCACTCAGGAGGGAGACAGGGCATCCCAGAGCAAGTTAGATAGCTGGACTAGCAGAGACTGAGACCTTTGGATTCAAGTGAGAGATCCTGCCTCAATATGGTGGAAAGAAACTGTGGCATTGATGTCAACTGCTGGCCTCCACTGACTTCTAGCATGACATCCAGATCTGGGACACAGGAGATCCTGGCTGGCTGCTTCCTTGCAAAGTACCCAGGTCTGTTTGAAAGGCTTTGTTTAGGAAGGTAAAGGAGTGGGGGTTGTCAGCGTTAAACCACTGGCTTTCAAGAGTCTCACACAGTCACTTCATTTGCGGAATTCCATTACTTGGAAGAGACCTGCAGTGCAGTGCAACTAACAGGTGGATATATGGACAGTTAGGGACCAGATTGGACACTACTGCTTGCCAAGGATCAGCTCCAACAACAGCATCTTCTTTCCATGGCAAGTCAGTGCACTTGAAATCTATCATCTCTAGATTGTTTTTTTCCATTCAAGCAAAAAAAATTTTTTTTGCAGCAGGCCACTTGTTTCTGGAAATAAGGAGCAATTTAAGGGCAGACATAAGGTGCAGGGACAGGGGAACAGTTTCATCTGAGCAATGAGAGTTTATTGATATACTGTCTATGTGGCTGACTCACTCAAGTTTAAATAAAGCGACACTTGAGTGGATCCAAACAGGTTACAGCAGCAGCAGCAGGAAGAGGAGAGGGAGGAGGAAAAGTTGGAGGAGGGGGAGGGGAGCAGGTGGTTGTCACTTCTGATGGCAGTCTGCCCTAGAGCCGATGTGCCCCATGTAAGGCATCTTTCACAATTTTATTCTTGAAAGCTGAGCTGAGATGCTCCAAGATGGATAGTGGCTGATAGTCACAGACTCTGTCACACTGTCAGCTCTTGTGTAACCTGAAGTCTCACTAGGAGTAGTGGCAGGACAATGTCTTAATTCCATTCTGCTACTGATGCTTCTCTTCTCCCTGAAGCTCTTAGTGTCTATTTTTGTTAGCCAGTGAAGCAGGCCCTGGAAGGAGCAGTGAGGCGTGCAGTCACTACTGACCCAACAGAAAGCTGTGTGTGGGGTCCACATGTCTCACCCGACACTCTAAACCTTCAGTCTTAGCAATCAGTGTTATCAAGAGCTGGCAGATACTATCTTAACATATGCACAGTGATTTATATTGCAAACACCATCCCTTGTCAGTTCATGCTCCAAATAATTTTGCTTTCTTTAAATCAATTTTGTGGATTCGGCTCTCTCTTTTCACCTTTATGCGGACCCTGGAGAGTGGATTTAGGTTGCCAGGCTGTAGAACAAGCACTTCTACTTGCTGAATGGTCTCACTAGCCCCTCTTCTCTTTGTTTCTTCTCTAAAACAAACAAAAACCAAAACAAACAAGAAGAAAATAAAGCCACTGAAGACTAGGAAGCCACTATCAGTACTTGATGAAGTGGTCAAGTGGGCATGTCAGTATATGAATAGGAAAGGAAGAAATGTATTTACAAGGGACCCGCTTATGACTTGTATGAATCTTGCATTGCCATCTCCCCACATGTACTGGACTATATCCCATCACACATCATAGTGGAGGAAGGCAGGGCAAGTACTTTAGTATGGATCACAGGAACTAATTCAAACCTGGCTGAGCTCTGATCTGCTTCTGTCTGAGGATTAGGAGGCTGGGTCTGCTGACTAGTCAGAATGGGAAGGAAGAGGGGTGTTTAATTGCTGGAAGGGAATAGATTCTTTGCAGGCTCCATTTCCATCCACGCAATCCATCTACCAATTACAAGCAAGTTCTTATCCAGACATTAAAGCAGGCAACTGCCCATGGTGGCATCCAACCAGAACTGCTTATCTTCAGTGTTCCATCACTCCAGACTCCTTTCCTCGTCCCTAATCATTGGCTTCTTGCCTAATGCATTTTGTTCAGCTCTTTCTGCCCCTGGATTTAGCTTCTGGAGTTTTACCCTCATATCAAACACCCCTGCAGACACACAAGCCAGGCAGCGAGCTGGTCTTTGTTTCATCTGCCTGGGGAGGAAGAGGCTGTTTGGCCTCTTGGGTCTGTATCTGTCCTGCTTAATATCACAATGGCTGAGGCCAGTGGATAAAATCCAGGGCTGAGGACAAGACTGTCTCATCCCTAGCATTTGAAACATTCCAGAAATGAAAGACCTGTGAGAAGGAGCTGAGGAACTGCTGCAAACTTCGCCAATGCATTCTTAACACCCAGGACTCTGTGCCAAACTGAATTTCCATTGCAAATCAAGCATTCACCCGGCCCACCATTAGCTAAGCTCATATCCCTGGCTAATTAAGTCAGTCTCTGGAGGGGAAGGATAGATTTAAGGGCCATCATCAGCTCCAGTCTGAGATGCTCACAGCTGAGGCTTTGCTTCATTCTTCATAGAATGTGGAGCAAATCAAAGCTAATGCCAGAGCAGGGCCACAGCTGACTGGGCCCCCCTCAGTGATGTGCACCCAAGCCCAAGATGCCACCGGCTCACATGTCATTACTCTGCATTAACATTCCGTCTGGGTTCTTGCTTCACACTCAACAAGTCTACTGCAAGCTGTAAATAAGGAGGCGAAGGACAGGGAGGTATGCCAAGAAAGCTCACACATGGCTCACAGGGCGACAAAACCCATATTAATAATGTGATCTGAAGAGACTTGAGGAACACTGGACCTGCTGTCATTTCTCTCTTGATGAAGAATCCTGCCAGTGGGGGTGATTGATATTCCAATTCTTCAAACTGTATTTTTCTAAAAATGTAGATTAAACTTTCCCAAATAGCTCTGATGCTCAACCAACCCTCCTTTCCCCCCACCCTGTCCCTCCCTATGGGGATTAAAAATACCATGCTAGGATTTATATTTGGTTCAAATTTGCTTAGCACACCAAGGCTAAATACAGCTTATGCACCACTCACGATTCCAAAACCACTTACTTGGAAACGTATGAAACAGTAATGGAATGATTTATAGTTTTCTTTTAGCTCTTTCATTGCTGATTTACGGAACTCTCTCTAGGGGTGATTATTTTTGGATATTTCAAAATCTGTAGACTGCTGAACTCTTGATGGATGTTAATGTATTCTCAGAGAGCCTCATGTTAACTGACACATTTCATTCATTTAAACATTTAATGAACACCTATGATGCATTACATATAGTGGGCTATGCAAAGCAGGTTAAAGTATGGGCTTGTATCCTTAAATAACTTATACTTGCCCCCAGCTGCTTTAGTCAGGGGATGTGTTGCTGCAGTGACTACACTTACTGGCAAAGTAAAATTTCCCTGGTCTGAAGCCCAGGTTGAACACATCTACTAAGGTATCCATCTCAGAGGAGCTGGTAAGTCCTAGAATGGAAGTGGAAATGGTCCCTGGGGTTTAGACTCCATCCATTCATCCACCTACCCACTATTATATTTACACAACCTTCATCTGCCATCCATCCATCCATCCATCCATCCATCCATCCATCCATCCATCCATCCTTTGCTTCACAGGGCTTTTGGAAAGAATATACCAGTGTATCACATTCAAATAGCTTCTGAAAAATGCTAAATATTTTCTCCGTTTCTCCTAGCAGCAGAAGAAATCAAAGAGATGATGTCTTCACTGTACAGATGAGACACAGCTGAAGGTTTAGGATCTGGCTTCCATCTTGGGTTCTTACTACATAATTGCATGACATTCAAAGGTCACTAATGCATTTTCAACCTAATCCTTCCATTTCTACCAAAAAACAAAACAACCAATACAGAAGGATAAAGTATGGCTATAAAAGGAATAATCATTACTTTATTATGAGTTCCCCTCTCCATTCCCTCTTGTGCATGTTTGTGCCTATGTAGGTATGCTCACCCTGTAAGCATGTGTTGTATACAGAAACCATGTCAAATGTCTTCCTCAATTGTTGTCCATCTTATTACCTTTTGAGACAAGGTAATTTCTTGTACCTGTGGCTGGCTATTTTGGCAAGACTGGCTTCTAGAAAGTTCAGGGGATTTCCCTACCCACCCCCAACAGGTCTTTCACAAGGTTGTTGGGGATCTAACCCAGGCACTCATGCTTGCTATGCAAGCACTTTACCTTCTGGGCTGTCTCCCAGTCCCATCAAAGACACTTTCCTTTGAAAAGCAGAGTTCCTAGCTTGAACAGGAGCTAATAAAAAACATTTTTAAAGGAAAAAAACTGACCTCTGAGAAACTAATAGGAAGAATTAATTTTTGTTGTTGTTGCTGCTGCTGTAGCAAGACTAACATGGATCAAGAGGAGAGAGAGAGAGAGAGAGAGAGAGTAGGACTGTGTAGTATAATTAAATCTTTCAAGGAGGGCCTGGCACAACTGCCATGCTAAATGGGAAGTCGGACTCCCTCAGGCCTTATCTGCACTGGCTGTGAGATCACACTGGCTTTCTGGAACCCTTGATCTTTCAGTTATGGTGCCAAAGGTCCTTAAGTCCTTAAGTATGGCCCACGTGGACCAAAATAGTCTGAGAACAAACCTTTGGAGGCTTGCAGTATGCTCACAAAGTGGCCTGTGGAATTCCATCCTTTCCACATCCCCGGAATGCCCATTTAAGCAAAGACTCAGGTTTATTCTGTGTTTCAGGCAGGAATCAGGAGGGGGAGGAGTTGCTTTCATTGCTGTCAGAGCCCTGCTTATCTGCCTCTTGCACAGCAGTGAGGATTTAGAAATTCTCCTTTACTGTCTTATCGGCTCTGGGTAACAAACAGGGTTTGGGATGGAGCTTTTTCAGAGGCTAGGGGCACTGCTGAGAAGCTGCAGGGGCCCACACTGGGCACTCTGTGGGCACACTCAGGCTTGGGACAGAGGGATAAAACAGGGTCATGTTGCCTGGCCTGCTGTCAGATGGATAGTGTTCTTATGGTTGTCACTTTGTCTTCTTTCTCCTTGGGACTGTCCCCATATATGACCAACACTATTTCTAGCTCCACTCATCCTCATCATCCCTATTTCTATTCTACTCTAAGTGAGCCTTCTACCCTTTCTGTAATTTCTCCAATTCAAGAAAACCACAGTAAGAGAGCCTTTCTTCCAGTCACTCACTCCACAAAGCTCCCATGGTGCATGTATCTGCAGCAGGTGCTCTGAATGACAGGGGACACATTCATGTACAGAACAAGTTCTGCCCTCGTGACCTTACAGGCTGGAGCTTATGTCATAAGCTAATAATAGACTATACTGTTTGTGAGGAGAGAGTTAAGTGGCAAAACAAAGCACTAGGACTGAAGAGATGACTCGGACTGTCAAAGTGAGGATCGAAGTTTGATCTCTGGCATCCATGTTTAAAAGCTGAGTGTGATGGTAGTCTGTCACCCCAGTGCTAGAGACAGATGGATGCCAGGGATTGCTGCCTAGCCAGCCAGCTTAGCCTACTAGGTGAGGTCCAGGACAATGAGGGACCTTGTCTCAAAAAACAAGGTAGGTAGCTCCTGAGGTGTATACACACATACCATCACAACCAAAATAACCCAGAAGTATGGTAAATAGATGCCTCCAGACATAAAGAGTGTGTGGGGGCATGGCAAGAAATAGACTGCAATATTAACAAAGACAGAAATGTGGGGGGGGGTCCCCATTGAGAAGGCTGCAGCAGAGAGACACCTGAACACAGACCCCTAAAAAATTGGAACATATATGTTCTACCTGGAAGGAACAATCCAACAAATAGGAGAATCTACCTGTGGGCAGTGGTACTCTTGGAAACCTAGCTGTAATGAGACACCCCCCCCCCCCAACCGGCCCAACTGTAATTCAGTGTTTGGGGTATCAGGTCTCCATTAGTCAGATGAGAAACTACCATAGTATATCAGGGCCAGCTGAAAATCAAGATATAGTAATTTAAAAACATCAATGCACTGTATGAAGAACACATCCTTCTCTCCAGTTATCCCTCCTCCTTAGGGATTAGATGCAGGACACAAGGTTGATACCAAGATCTTAGAAAGGGAGATAACACAAAGGGTATACACCCCACCCCCATGGACACAGTGCATATTGTCTAGAGACTATCTACAATCCCCAATGCAGTGCTCTGAAGTTCAAATGTGTTGTTTACAGCATTACAGCCAAAAAACATGTCCAAGCATGTTGTGTGGAATGCAGTTTCTTTTTGTGTGTGTGTCGTTGTTTGTTTGTTTGCTTTTGCATGTTTTCAATTGGCCCAGGTGAGGAACAGCCAGCCTAACTGGCTGTGGTTTTAAAAGCAGTCCTGTGGGCTGGGGTCAAATGGCTTGAAAGCTTCTGAATCAGAGAAGACCTTCTCCTGCCCCCTCCCTCCCTCCTCCCTGCCTGAATCATCCCTTCTTGCACCCACCCTGCAGAATCTTCCCCTGCTACACCTGCAGCACAGTCTGAAGAAATTGAGATGCCCCACCACACAGACAGCTCCCAGAGTCCACCCCACCAGACATCACCTGGGCCAAGAGTGAGGACATAAAACTTCCCCTTTAGGGGCAAGTCTCTGTGTCCTGCCCACGGGGTACGCAGTTTACAGTGATCCCCGGGGTCCTGCCTTTAGAACTCTTAGGCTCACAGTGCAGGACATGAAGGGTCAGGGAACTCCAGTTTGTGGCTCTCTTCCTAGTCCCGGCCCTCATCAGCTCCTGTGTCATAAGCTGAGAAAGAGTTCCCTGGCCTCAACCACTATCCTCTGTTCTTCTGGCCAAGAGCCCGTGGCTCATCCAAGATTTTAAAACCTACTGACTAAATAAAAAGAATAACATTAAAGAATCAACAGGAGTGAAACAACTGATCATAGGCCGCAACTCCTCAGTCCAATCCCTTCTTTCTTATTTCTCCTGACAGTTTGTACCACAGCCCACAAAAGTCTGGCTTTTCCCCATCATTTTGTAGTATACAAAGCCCTAAACAGTAAAGTGTTATTAATGTTTCTATTTAAAAGCATGGAGGGAGAGCAGGGTGGAGGCCAGGGTCCTATGTGCTGACTTTGGGGTTGTAGGGCACCAAGCCTCCAGACTCCATCAGCCCCTTGCAGGTTACCACGAGCCTTTTGAAAGGGGTCCTGTCATTCTGCAGAAGACCAACAGACTGGCCTTGATTGAATTTTCAAATTGCCTAAAATTGCTGCTTCTATTCTCAGCTCAAAATCACAGGCCTCGCTCTTTCCTGCCCTCCCCCTACAGTGACTCAGTGCCCCTGAGGAGATTTGTGCTAACAACAACATAATCAAGAGAACCTGAGTGTATTCCTAGGGAAGAAAACATTTGTATTGGTTCAGCTGACTCCAAGGAGGTTATGACTGACACATTCTCCCCAGTGTCTTCTGAGGCGACTTGCTTTTGTTTTTTAGTGGATGACAATAAAGGAAAAAAAATCCCAACATGATTTATGTTGCATTCTGAAATGTTACACATCAAATTCTAGAAATCTCTGAAACTTTATGGTCCTGAAGATGATGAATACCGACCTTCCTCTTTTATCATTTCCTTCCAGTTGTGACAAGGAGTAATCACTTCCAAATGGAGCCTCATCGGGGAGTGAGCTTGGGCTGCTTTCCCTTAGTCCTCCACACCCAACCTCAGGAGAGGCTGCGTGAGCAAGCAATCAAAAGGCAGTTTATGGACATTTGAAGAAGTGGGTCCTCCAGAGGTGATGTTGCTTGCCAGGGCTATTGTAACAAGTGAGTCTTGGTGAACACTCTGCTACGACCCTTGGTCCAACACAGGGTCTTGCTGGGCAGGCCTGGCCATATGAACTAACACCCGCTTTGAGAGTGCCATGGCACTGTCTATACAAACTGCTTTTAAAGTGGGGATGCAGTCACCCCATAGGAACAGTTAACTTCTTCCATTCAACCTTGAAGCCTCAACCTCCCTCCAGCCCTTAGTTCTCCACTGAAGCAAAGTATTTAGGGCCCTGGCTGCACTTCATGCTCACAAAGACCTATTTTAAACCAGGAGGGGGAATGACCCTGGCCTTGGTACTGTAGCATGCAGTCATGCTACAGAACTGCTAAGGGAATAGAGAACCTGAAAATGACTTATGTGGCAGTGCTCAGCTCAAAGCTCTTTGGCTTCTGTAGGTGCTGCCTGCTTACTAAGGCAGGCCAGCATTTGAAGTCAGGCCGGGACCTTTGATGACCCAGAGTAGCCTCACAAGTCCTGTGAGCCAGACACCCAGTGAACGAGAGTTCCCGCCATCTCCTGAGGTGACAGGAATCTGCTCAGGGGTTGTACTAAAGACTTTGAGTTTTAATTGTTTCATAGTAGTTCTTATCACCCTGAGAGGAAATTATTCACAGGCACTTTTGTGGAAGGAGAAACTGAGGCTCAGAAACATGAAGCAATACATCCAAGGTCATACAGCTAGAGGGGGATTTAAGTTTGACCTGTCCTGATGCTGGAGCCAGGCTGGAGAGAAAACAGATAGCAATTATGGAAGTACCAAGCACAGGCATAAGTCAAAATAATCACTGCTGAAGCAGGCTGTCTCAAAATAAAGTCTTTAGTGACAATTCTTTAAACAAAATAGGAAGAAAATCAAGTGATTTAGAATTCTTGTTGACATTTTGGGGCAGAGCTTCTAAGGCCTCTGAATAAGTAATGACTGTCATTAAAAGGACACATCGGAGTGGCTGAATCACTGGCTGGGGTGCCAAGAACGAGTGAGCAGAGAAAAGACGACACTTGACAATACGCTCTCTGGGCTGTTAACAACATCTGAAATTTTCTCTAAATCAGCACATTTCCTAGACAGCTGCAATCCACTCTGGGGAGCCTGTCAGCCACCTATTAATTCCCGATCAATGAGAAACCCAAAGACAGCAAATAAACCAGGCGAAAGCTGGGAGGGCTGTGGGTCTGGGGTCAAATCAAAGACTTAACCGTTTCCAGCAGAGTTCAAAACAAAACTGTGAACTCAAGACAGCACTTTCTTTATAATACCCAGCCTCAGGTATTTTATAATAGCAACAGAGAAGGAACAAACACAAGGACCAAAGAAAGAGGAAACAAGATAGAGTAAGAAGTTGATGGGCTGAGCCTGAAGATAGGGATGTGCCCAGAAGCAGGGCTTGTCATAGGAAGCCAGCTGGCAGCTGCTTGGGGGCACCTGGTGATCAATGTTGCTCTGACATAACTATGAGAAAATTAACCAAGAGGGAATGAATGGTGCCTTAGAACACATTCTCAAATTAAGTTACCTAGCTGAATCCGTGGCATGGCTTTGAACAGTAGGACAACGGCTATGTGGAAATGGGGAAAATGACTCTTTGGTTCAATTATATTCAGAAAACACAAGTTTGTTTTAGTAGGGCATCTCTGGACCTCTGTTATTATTTCTAAGTGTGGGATAATGTCTCCTAAATTAATGTGACTGTGGGACACCAAATATTTACAGATGCAAGGAGTGTTCTGGGGAAGTCATTGAGTGAAAAGTCAGGTCTAAGGACTCCCTGGCTGTGATCTGTGGATCTAGTCGACTCTGGGTCACCAAGCAATTCTAAGCAATGCTTAAAAGTCCAGGAGGGGCCAGGAGGTGGCTCAGTTGGGGGTTGTGTTTGTTGCATGGCACGAGGCCCTGAGTCCAGATTCCCCAGCATCCATGTAAAAAGCAGGTGTGGAGGGGGGCTGGAGAAATGGCTCAGCGGTTAAGACCACTGACTGCTCTTCTAGAGAATCCAGGTTCAATTTCCAGCACTCACATGGCAGCTCACAACTGTCTGTAACTCCAGTTCAGGGGATGTGATACCTTTACCCCAACATACATACAATAAAGTTAAATATGGTGTAGTGGGATATTCACTTTGTCTCCTTCTGTGGCACTGACCACGCCTATTGGTGGGTGGAGCCAGGGGCGGAAGTGACCTGTGGAAGGAGGTCTGAGGAGGAGCCGGGGGAGAGAGCATCCCGTGGAACTTGCTGGTGTTCATCTGTCTAGGTTGTAAGTTATTTCTCCCTGAATAAACATCTCTTCGGCCTATTTGTTTATCCTAATCCTTATTTAACCACAATAGTATGGAACCCCATGTCTGTTATTCCAACACTGGGGAGGCAGGGATATGAGCTCTCTGGGACTTACTAGCTATCTGACTCAATGAGCTTCAAATTCATTAAAGACCCTGTCTCAAAAAATGAAAGCAGAGATTGGAGGTGGGGGTGTCACTCAATGATGCTCTTGCTGAGGACTCAAGTTTGGTTCCCAGCATCCATAATGAACGGCTCACAAATGCTTACAACTTTTAGCTCAGGGGATTCAATACCCTCTTCTGGCTCTGATGAGCATCTGTAGTCCATGTATCTACCCACATCAACACAAACACATTAAAATAGAATAAATGCTACACAAATAAGGGGGAAAGCAACTGAAGAAGCCATCCAATGTTGACTCTGGGCTTCCACATGCACACTCATGAATACACACACACACACACACACACACACACACACACATACACACACAATTCAGAAGGAACAGCATCCTCAGGCTATGGGAGAGGCCATAAATCCCACCTTTGCATGGCTGACTGGCCTCTTGCTGGTCTGTTGTGACATTTATTCTATAAAGGAAACATTAACGAGCAAAGTAAGCTAGTGAGACCCTCAAGGAGGGAAGGAAAATCGTTGCCCACCACTGGAGCAAACAAATTTACACATAGCTATTTAACTCCTTTCTCTTTTGTTCAGGGAGTGCAGGTGGCGGGGAAGGGGATGAGCATATAGGAAATGAGCCACTGGGTTACAAAGAGGGATGACCCACTTAGCCATCCCAAAAGTGAACTACTAATTAGATCAAACACCTAGTAAGAGGATCTATATGTACCTGGATCTTGTGCCTGGATCTTGAAATAACCCAAGGCAATCAGACAGGCCTTGGTGTCCTACAGAACTGAGGGCAAGCTTAAATCTTAGCAAGAACCACCAGCAGAGGTCAGACGGAAGGAGAAATGCTCACAGTGGTCAATGGAAGGCTTTTCCCATTGCAACCAGCTGCAGACATAGCTTGCAGATGGAAACCTGGAATTTACCCATCTCATTTAACAACAATCTCCATCCCTCCTGGACTGTGTGGCATTTATCTACTCTCGGAGCAGAAATTCAACTAGTATTGACTGCGGGCCAAGTCCATGCCAGGAGGCCTATGCTCAGAAGTGCAGCACAACACTGATGACACAGTGTGCGTGTGGAGAACACTCAGGGTAAGTAAACTACATTCTGGAGTTCTGAGAAAGCCAATACCACTGAGAACTGCTTTTTCCCTTGCTAGGGATCCCAAGGATTGCAGAAGGAAAACAGATTGCCTTAGACATAGGATATATATAGTACAGTGGGGACTTAACTTGGGTGAGCAGGATCCCAATGTCTTCAACCATAAGGCCCCATCACACTTTCACCACGTGGCAGAAACGACTGCAGGACTGTACCCTTGACTGAAGTTCCTTCTGCTCCTTAGCTAGCACCCCAAAGCTGCTCCTAGTATGATGATTTGCTAAGACAGCTCATGGACGCAGCCTGTAGTTAAGAGTTGTAAACATACTACGGCACCGCAAGACAGTATGAAACTAGCAATGGGAAAAGGTACATGGGTGAAGTATGTGAGGTACCGTGCTGTCAAGAGTCCTTTCCCAGCAGGGCCAATGAAGCACTTAATCTCTGCACCTACAGTAGTTAATGTCACCACAAAATGTTGAGTGCCAGTGAGGCTCACTGGCAGTTCCAAGTGCAGGGTTTTATTGCTGGTCACACTGGCACTCTGTCCAATCTATGCCAACTTCCCAGATCCCCAAAGAAAAGCAGGTGTTTGGCACAAACCACATCACTTATGCAAACAATACATTCTGGGAGCCCTCCCTAGACCCAGCATGTGCCAGCCAGGGCCAGCCTGACAGGCAGGTTAGGCATCACCAGATGCAGCACTTCTGGGTTAACTTTCTTCAGCTCACCTTTCTGTTGCCAGAGGGCTAGTCCATCACAAAGAACCCAAGGAAGTGGGAGCAGACAGAAACAGAAACCCGCATGAATCCTTCTCTGATATAAGAACTGGAAATTCACGAAGCACTTAGTGATAAATGTGAATGTGAGCAACATCTGGACCGGAAGTATAAAAGCGCACGGAGAAGGCAAAGCACTGGTACTTGCCACAGAGGACTTAGGGTCAATCCCTGTCTCTAATGAGATATATGACCTTAGCCAAGTCCCTTAACCTTTCTGGTTTTTCTGTCTGTAAAATGAGATGAGGTGGCTGAACTCAACAACTTTCCAAAGTTCTTTCTGTCCCTGGAGGCGTCTGGTTATGTGATTGACAGGGGACTTTCTTCGCAAACGGAAATTCCCTTTGCATACAGGATATGGTTCAAGTTCTACTCAGCTGTCAGGAACACGTGAAACACAAAGGCTGACTCTCCTGTGGATTCCCCGCAGGAGAAGGAGGGACGGACAATTTGTGTTGTGGTTTGAGTTCCCCCAAGAGGCGCACCTTGGTTCTCCCAGTTTGTACCTCTCCAAGGAACCAGGTTTTCATAGGTTGATTTGGGAAGAGAGTAGCAACAAAAGTCACTGCAGACACCTTGGGGTCAGTTTCCCAAAGTTACCAGCTGTAGGTATTGGGCTCAAGTCTAAGAAGCCCTCAGGCATTCACTGGGGACTGCCCAGCCTTTCTTCATTGTAGGGTCAAGAATTACTAACCCTGAAACCCAGGCTACTTCCCTACATATTGTTAATGTCAGTCTTCACTACAGCCAGACATACCTGTTAGTGCCAATAACCAGGGCTAGTGATTTTTCCCAGTGTACATTCTAAGTGTTCTGGTGGAAGCTCTACCACAGTCCCTGGCATCCGTGTACCCAAGAGTCTGGGATGTGTTAAGGAATATTATTTTAAGGTATGTGACTTTTGTTTATGCTGCATTTGTTTAACTCTATGAAGCTGTGATTCTTTGCCTATCTAAAACACTTGATGGTCTAATAAAGACCTGAATGGACAATAGCAAGGCAGGAGAAAGGCTGGCAGGCAGAGAGAATAAATAGAAGGAGAAATGATGAAGAGAAGAGCAAGGAGAGAACAGGGGAGGACATCAGGGGTCAGCCACAGCCACCTAGCCACCCAGCCACTCAAGAAGTATGAAGGAAAGTAAGATATACAGAAGTAAGAAAAAGAAAAAGCCCAGAGGCAAAAGGTAGTTGGGATAAGTTAAGAAAAGCTGGATAGCAACAAGCCAAGCTAAGGCTGGGCATTCATAACTAAGAATAAGCCTCAGGGTGTGATTTATTTGGGAGCTGGGTGGTAGGCCCCTCACAAAGCCAAAGAGTAAAACATCATGCACAACAGGATTGTTCTGGTGAAAGCTCCACCCCAGACCCTGGCATCCATATACCCAAAGAATCTGGAATGTTCTGGTGGAAGTTCCTCCTCAGTCTCCCTCCCCCATTATCTCTCTCCTCAAACCTCATCTCAGAAAGCCTGCCAAACATGGCTCCTCACCCAGAGATGCTCTCAAAACCACTCCCACAGGCTATTTAAACTGTTCCCCAGAAAACAGACATGTAGTTTTCACAGTCTTTCTTTCCCATCTTCTCTCTTGGGGCGGGGGTGCAAGAAAAATCATCTGGGAGCATTTTACCTATTACACCTGGGATTATTCTAATTTGGTTTGCTTTGGTCTGATTTGAACTGCTGCACTGGCGGAGAGGCTTTTCGGGGTGCAAAAACTTTTCATCAAGCTCACTGGAAACAGGGCAACTGACAATGAATTCAATCAGGTGTGAGGCCCTGAACTCCCAGAGGTAGCAGAGCAGAGTGTCATGGAAACAGGCCTGGGCTCACTACTGCCTAGTTCCATCATGGCTATGTGGCCTGGGGCAGGAGAATACTACCTATAGACTGAATTTCCTCATCTATGAAATGGAAGCAACAGTGCCCTCCTATAGGGACTGAGGTCACCTGAGTAGAGGGCTTGCAGTGTCTTTGTCTATCATTCAATGTGACTGGCACCCTGAAGTTGTAGAATATGGCAGCCCCCACCATCAACATGGTACAAGTGTCAAGGCATAATTGGCTGCTATTATGGTTAGAGATGTGTTTGTGTGCTGAAGAGACTCTGAGAGCAGTATGTGTCAGAGCTGCAGGAGCTCACCATCACTTCTGGAACCATCAGCATGTCTGCGAAAGGCAGCCATTTGAGTTTGAACTAGCAAGTTTTTGCCAGACTGACCTTGGGGAAGACATTCTAGAAAGGAAAGAATAGGGAGATGGGACACCAAGAAGTGTGCACAAGACACAAAAAACAAACAAATCAGACAGCCTTCAATTGGCTACCAGCAGGGGGAAGTGTGTGTGTGTGTCTGTGTGTGTCCGTGCGCACATGCATGTTAGAAGACAATCCTAGGTGTCATTCTTCAGGTGGCATCCCCTTTTTTTGAGACAGGGTTTCTCATTGGCCTGGAGCTAGCAGATTAGGTATGATGGCCCCAGGGATCTAAACACCCCACCTCCCCAGCACTAGGATTACAAACATGTGCCTGTGTGGCCACCAGAACTGAACTCCACTCCTCACACTAACAGTACCCACTCTTTACCAAACAAGCTGGCTTCCATTTTGTTGTTGGGCAAAGAGTTTGCACTGAAGAGAGGTACTCCAACTCCAGGCTGACAGACTAGGGGGCAGGGAGTCTCATTAAGTTGCCACTAAGAAGGCAGGAGGCAAAGGAGGGCACAGACACTCATCCTTCCAGGGAGGAAACATTAGAGTTTCATCCATTTAACAAATGGCCACCGTGGCTCTGAGCTGTGTGCTGTCAGATGTGTACATCCTTACTAGCAGCAACACTGTTCTTCCCACGGGATGCGCACCACACAGCTGTGGTAGGACACCCACCCTCTGTGTGGGAGGTATTCTCAGAAAGCTAGTTCTGGGAAAGAAAAAGAACCCCAATATTCTGCCTCACCCTGCTGAACTTCTCTGAGCCACTGCCCATCTTGCCCTGACTCCTGGCCTGGGCAGAAGAAAAAGGGTATAAAGATGCAAACTCTCTCTCTCTCCCTCCCTCTTACCCCCCCCCCCCACAGCATCACAGAGAAACAGGCCAGGAACATCATCAGAGCTCCACCTTCTAGAAGCTCCCACACTGTTGCAATCCCTCACCACTCTGCTGAGCCCCCACGTGACAATTTTCCTCCCAATTAACATCTGAGACAAATGAAGAAAAGCTAGGGTACCATGAGCAGCAAACTCCTGGCCACTAGCACAAAACAGATGGGTAGCTTGTCCATTTTTAACACACAGGAACAGGGTCAGACTCAAATTCCCCCTAACCCTCATCTCTCATCAGGCAGGTGACATGGTTCTGCAAGGTCAGCATCTCTACCATAGTGTCTCTTAAATGATGTGTTTTTTTTTTTTTTTTTTTTTTTGCACTTTCCATGTCGGAACATTTTGTCTCACTTATCCTGCCGACTGCATACGGATGCTTTCCTATTTTCCTCTTGCTTTCTGCCAACCTTATTTTATCTTATGCAACCTATTTGCATCTGTTACCACCCCAGCAATTGTGGACTTGACTACAGAGATTTGTGCTTCTCCAAAGCCACCTTCCCTGGCTCTTTCATGTGTAGTTAAACTTGATAGAACTCACCAGCAGTCAATAAATAAATATACTCTTCATAAACATTCAATAAATGAATATACTCTTCATAAACTCTGAATTTTGGGACACTTCCTGTGCAGTCCTAGCATGCATCATAGGGCCTGGTCCTCAGTAGGTACCAATAAGAATTGACACAATTGCTTGGTGTGGTGGTACATGCCTTTAATACCAGAGGCAAGCGGATCTCTGAGTTGGAGTCCAATCTAGTCTATGTAGTGAGTTCAGGTCAACCAGGGCTACACAGCCAAACTCTGTATCAAAAAGAAAAGTCACTAAATGGGGGTCCTGTTCACTAACTTCATTTGCCTGTCCTAGAGCAGAGAACACCAAAATCTATCATAAATGCTTCAAAACAAAATAGTACTCCAAGTTTTTAAAATGTTGGCTTTTTTGTTGTTGTTGTTGTTTTGTTTTGTTTTGTTTTGAACCAATATTTTGTCTACCCAAGTCTGAGAATATCTTCCTTGGGGATTTGGCAATAATCAGGCAATAATCAGACAAATAGCAGACAATAGAAGTTACATGTGTCTTAGAACTTAGGACTGACGTTCTGGGTCTTGCTGATATGGGGAAGGCCCAATCAATTGCATAGCTACCACATTTGTCTGAGGGTCGCCCAAGTCCCCAGAGTCCTACTGAGAAAACTCCTAAAGTGGCTCCTCTTTTTCCAGTCTTCTGGTCTATCTATCCCTCAGACAGCCAGCAAAGGCTTCTCCAACCCTTTGAGCTATGCCCTCCAGCCAGGACTGCTACTGCCTGCAAGTCACCATTCTGGTCCCACTGGCAAACACTACCATCAGAAGGGTGCCTCAGAAACAAGCAGGAAGAGAAACATAATAAAGCAGCCAGTTGCTGTTACACAGCAGAAAAGCTGGATATCCTATAAGATGAAGCCAGAGATCCCCTGAGGCACCAGAGATGACCAGCCCACGTCCATCAACAGAGGACATCAAGACTGTCTACAAAGGAGTCAGATACCTCCTTCCAGCTCCAGGGGAAAATCAGCTCAGCCGCAATGAGAAAGGAATGTGAAACCACCAGGTCTTTCTTTCGGGGGTATTTTTTTTTTAATTACTTGAAATTTTATACCAATTATATGTATGAGCAAAAAAATACATCAATGAAAATTTTCATTGGAACAAAAGAGAAAAAAACAAATGACCAGGTTCTGGAGACTCAGGCTGGGGTCACTGCTGCAAGCCCCCAGAGCATGCAGAGAGCCAGGTCCTGTTTCCAGTGTCAGCAGAGGTCAGAATCTCAGGCAGCAAGTAGAGGGCAGCGATTAATCAGTGGCTCCATAGCCTCATGATGGGCTAATTTGAAACATTTACTGTTTTAGGCATTTTTAATGGCTCGAGAAAGTGCACGACACTGCACAGTGGGTTAAAGTGACCTCTGGTTAAGTCTCAAGTCCTGGCTCCTGGGACCTGTGAGTATAACCTTGACTGGGACTGGAGTCTTTGTAGATGGAATTGAGTTATGGAGTTTCAGAAGAGGTTATCTTTGATCTGGGGTAAGCCCTATACCCACTGACTGGTGTTTTCACAAGGCAAGGAGACAGATGTGGGACACATCAGCATGTCGGGGAAAGGCATTTGGAGTGACATGGGGGACACATCAATAAGCCAAGGAGCGCAAGGATGCTGGGAGCTTGCTGGGAGCACAGGTGAGGGTGAGGAAGAGGGGTTTCCTGTCTCAGAAGCTCTGGAGAGGCAGCACTGGAGTGACACACTGTGGACCCCTGTCACATGGTGCCTTTATATTGTATTAAACCAGTTTGTGGCCACAGCCCCGGGAAATCAGTGCACTGCAAGAATCAGCAGCGATGTGACCCTCTATGGAACCCACGCAAGCTCATCTTAGGGATGAATGCAGTAGGTGTCACCTATAAAGACAGAAGGGCATTAGAGAGACCTCCCCACCTGCCACGCTACCGTGGGTGGGTAGGTTAGCAGGGAGCAGCTACCACTCTGTTCTCCTCACATCCACCAGACATTTGAGTTTCCTGCAAATAATTTGGAGAGGTGAGAGCACAGGGAACATTATTCTGATTTTACAGATGAGCAGCTTGAGCTGAAATGCGACCAGGAGACCGAGTTAGTGGCTGGGTCTGAATACGAAGTTGCTTCTCTAGGGTTGGCTCATCAGCTCTCATCTATGTGATTGTGAACTCAGGGTCTTCGGCTGCATGGAGACTGTCTCCAAAGTCACATGGTGAAGCCCCAACTCCAACATGGCATAAGATAACCATATTGAGGGAGAAGGACTTCAAACAAGTGATTGAATATTTAAAAACAAGTGGGCTTTTTTTTTTGGGGGGGGGCTCCTAATCCACACATTGCCCTTATAAGGTATCCTTATCAGAGGAGGAGAGAGGATCCCTCCTTTCTAAGGGCCCAGGCAGAAGGTGACTGGAGGAGAAACCAGTCCCAACGACATGTGCATTTTGAACACTTAACCTGAGGACTGTGAGAAGGTAAATTTCTGTCATTCAAGCTGTGCTGCCTGCAGTGTTTTGCTATAGCAGCCTAGGCTGATTAATGCCTTTAATGTTTGTGCCGGCTTTTCCCCCACCCCCACGCCGGGCACATTTTTAGTTTAAACAGGAAGCAAGAAAATGTACATTTCCCAGTTACAGGCTTCTCTTGTCCAGTGGGTCTATTGTGGATACAACCAGTCATGGCTATGGCACTGCCACCTTCTGGAAATTGGTCCACTCATGGTGCCAGGACCAGGAGAGAGAGAGAGGTGGTACCAGGACTGGGTTCCTTTTTGGGCCAGGGGCTTCTTGGGACTTTAGCACAGGGATGGGTATTGCTGAAGGGAGTAGGGTGTGCCTGGGCTATGGGCTCTGGGAGATGACTGGGTCTGATCACTGGGGAAGAAGTCCTTCTTCTCCACACTGATTCTTGGTCCCTGAACCTGGAACAGGAAGCCAATGCCATCTACTGCACTTTGGGAAGCATTTGCAATGCCAAATCCTTAGACAGTAGCCACACTCAGCAGGCACTTAGTAAAGGTTTCCTGTGTGTACAAGGAAAGGCAGCTTCAGCTCTCTGCCTAAATCCCACTGCAGTACTTTGGTCCTTTCCCCCAGCATGATATGAATCCAGAAATTTCATTTTCTGTGGATGCATAATAATAGCTTAAGCTTTTTAAGTTAAGAGTGATGGTACATGCCTGTAGTCCTGGCATGTTGTGAGCCTGAGGCTGGAGGATAGCAAGGACAGCCTGGCTTACATAGTGGTATCCACTCAAACAATCAAATCAAAAAAAATATTTAGCTGCCACATTAAAAAGTCAGGAGCTTGCACAGAGCAATCCCAATCTCTGATTCCTTTAGATAACAGGAATACTTCGTAGTACAGAAAGTGTCCTCCTCTGTGTCTGGGCTACAGCTCAATCAGGGCTTTGCCCATATGCAGCAATACATGCCATCTCACTGGCAGTGACACCTCTACCCACCCGCTGGCTTCTAGACATTTCTCATTGCTAGAGTGGAGTGTGGGAACTATAGGGCCAGACAGTGTATTTAGCATGCCCAAGTAACCACTTCTCATCAGGACTCACAGGCACTGAAGGACGGTTCAAAGATCCTTAACACACATTCAGAATTAGTAATGAGCCACCCTGAAGGTGGGCAGGTGAGCAGGATACTCTGTTAAAAGATTCCACTCAAGACCTCACCAGTAATAAAAAAGATGACTGTGATTTCAGTCATCAACAGAAAGCAGAACGGAATCACAGAACAGGCAGACATTCCTGCGTCTGAGGTAGGCGAGCCTAGGGAACAGCCTATCAACCTGGGACTCCACTTGGTTTGGGCTAAACACATAACTTCCTTCCAATAACACCTATAGCAACCCAAAACCCTTACCTGTATATATTAAGCAATGCACCCCCTGTCCAACAAGGCACTCAGGAACCATGCCCCCCACCTACATACAGCTGTATGCATACTCCATTAAGAACAACAGAATAGATTTCCTCTCCCCTTAAAAACTTAGATTCCACTCAGTTCTTATATTCTCTACTGTTCTCATATCTGAGTATGAGAGTAGGAAGGCCAATCCAGCCTGAACTGGCTTCAGGTGCATGCTCAATAAGGCAAACTACATGTGCTAAGTAAACTTAAGGGGAGAGCTCCCTCTTTACCACCTTATGACTATGCATAATTGGGCCTGAGTATGGTTTAAATCAGCTGCATTATGGGAAAGAATATGAATAGAGAAAAGTTATAAACTTAATCTGCCAATCAAAATAGGGATCCACCCACAACATTCACCTTAGCAAATAACTCCTCATCTTGAACCCCATAAAAGAGTCTCCAAACTACAATGTGGGTTCTGAGAGCCTTCTCTCATGCCCACTGCCAATCTTGGTGGTATATTCCTTTCTGACCTTTACTTTGCTTTGAATAAAGTATTGTTGATACTTAGTAATCTCTGTGCACCTTTAATTCGTCCTCAAATAGAACACTAGGACTCTGGAAACACCTGGTCCAGACCCTGGTCACCATGAACAGGTCCACCTCCTTTTCAGCTCCTGGAATAAACCCAGCCTGAAGCAGGTCTAGATGGCAATCCATCCTTTTAGGAGTAAAACCATCATCAGAGAAAAGTCACAATGGAGGAGTGACTCCCAGGATGTTTCTACGCTAAATGCAGGCATTTCTATGCTGGAACCCTAGCCACTGCCAGATAGATGGGCTCTCCTGTTCACCAAAGTGAAGATGATGTGGGGGCTGGGGGAAAGGATGGAAGGGTAGTTTTCTGGAAAAAAAAAATGGAACAATTTCACCTCTCCATATCTGGAGTGAGATTCAGGGCAAAGTCCCAATGGTGTGGTTTAGAAAAAACAAAACAAAACAAAAAACCCAGACTCTTGATACTGCAATTTCACAGAGTAGATCAATATTTCAGTTTAAATGAGAATTTATTGCCTTCAGAAATGCAGACAAAGCTGTGCTGTTTCAGCCTGCTCTTCACCCAGAGATCCCACAGCCTTCCTGTGTCATGTCTGCTTGGCCAGCAGAACAGATAACATAACATGTCCTACTGGGGACAGGTGACTCAGTGCTATCACAGAGAATGCTATTTGAAATGTCCACCTTCCATCCAGGCATCACAGCTTCCCATCCTAGTTTCCCTTTCATTGACTGACTTCCTTCCTTCCCCCCTAGCTTCTCCTACCCGTACACTCTGCATTGTGGCCCTGCAAGCACCCACTGAGGCTATCCACCCACGGCACCAAATGTGACTGTCAGGAAGATCAAACCCTGGACCTCGGGACAGGAACAGGGCTGTGGTTCCTGCTCTGACAGCTGTCTCGGTTTTCACATCCTCCCCAGACTTCCAAGGCACACATAAAAATTCGATCCCTGCTTTCTCTTTACTTTTATCTCTGCTGTGTGCTCTGGGGAGTTTTTACAAAACAAACGTACATGAACTTCAAGGTATGGGGAGTGTAAATCACTGCAAACTCTCCAGGCCTCCAAATGCTACAAACACTGCTTAGCCAAGGACCAAAGAGAAGCCCGGTAGGTGATTATTTTTATTAAATAAATGCCATCCTGCTTTTGAATCACATCCTGGTAGACAGACTCTTTTCACAGCTATTACAGCTACATGAAGGGTTGGGCTGGTACCATGCATGTCTTGCTTTTAGGGGCGAAATACTTAAGAACATGGACAACACTAATAAGTTCATGTGTGTAGTGCATATATGTTATATATGCATAGCTGTGTAATCATTCCCAGAATTAAACGCAGTAGGATTCTACCACATCTCTGGTAGGTAACTTTTGTTTTTTGAGACAGGTCTCATGATGGAAGCCAGGCCTCCCTGAACTTGCAGTGATGCTCCTGCCTCTGCTGCTGAATCTTCTGAAATTATAGACCATCATTCCCAGTTAAAGGTGTTTTGTTTCCTTGTTTCCTTTTACCTCATTGCAGCAACAAGCATTAAACCTAGGGCTTTACATTACTAGATAAGCATTCTAAAGCTTATAAAATTGCAGATTATTTTTTCGTGCTAGTGTTTTTCAGGTAAGGCCTCATTTGCCTGGTCTGCTCCAACTCTCACAACCACTGACTCAAAGTCACTCTTTCCTACCGGTTAATTATTTTTTTTTTAAAGGTTTTACTTTATTTTGTGTGTGTATGTACATGCACATTTGTATCCAAGTGCTTGCAGAGGCTAGAAGGTAGCTTGTTGGATCCCCTGGAGCTGGAGTTTATAGGTTGTTGTGAATTGCCTGATGTGGGTGTTGAGAACCAAATGTTGGGTCTTCTATGAGAGCAGTATAGACACTTAACCACTGAGCCATCTCTCCAGCCTCTGGTTTTGTTTTGTGAAATTTTTTTGAACTTTAAATCCATTTAAAAATATTTTTATATACAGAGCATCTTTTCCTGACCAATATTAATATTGGCTTGCATGTGTTTCTCAAGTGCACACAGGTCATATTGTTATCAAAGTGTCAGTCCTGTTGCTTTGTGAACCTTGGGACCCACACAAGAATTTAGTTCTCAAATGGACAGCAGCATTGTCTTGTGTTTGCCCAACCCTCCCAACAGCGAAAATAGCAATTTCCTTAGTCAGTCCTCTACACGTGCCAGTTTCCTTACTGTCTTTATTTCTTTGTCCTGTCTGTGATGAAGGATGATCGTATCTTCTCTTTTTCTGTCTGGTCCAGGACCAGCTTTCCAAAGTATGATGATCAATGCACTCAGCCCTCTGCTTACCTTCACTGACTGTCCTGTTTATAGCTACTGGAGGGAACCCTCTTTTCCCTTTGGGCATGGTGATAAGCCTATAAGGAACAAGTCATGTTTCCAGAGCATGCTCAAGGATGTCAGGTGGCCTCTTTGGACCATAGGCTTCAGGGCTACACTAACCAATCAGCACAGCTCTGCAATTCTGGGCAGCCACTTCCACTGAGGGAACAGAGGTTTCCCACATGTGCTTTGCATATAAGCACTTTCCAATGTGCATTCTCAAAGGGCACAGTGAGCTCCCCTTCATCCTCACCTCCTGGAAACAATTTAAACACTGACCAATAGTATCTCCTCAAAGCTGGACAGACGAGAGACACCAGTTGCTTTCTTGATGCTCTCCATGAACTGGGGGTGGGGTGGGATGTCATGTGACTCAGTGGGCATGGTTTGCATGTACCAGTGATGTGACTGAGGGGTAAGTAACCTGACATCTTGGAGATGAGGATTTGTTGTGAGAATCAAGTACAGTGTACATGAAGTGAGTGGAATATGTTGGCTACTTGATCCACAGTAAGAGACAGCAAGCCAGGGAGTCCTTGAAAGGATGTTCTGTTCTTACATCTAACTTTAGTCAGAGGGGAAAGAAGAGGAAGGGTGGGAGGGAGGGGGCAGGCCAACTTACGTAAACTGGTAGTCCCCAAGAAATAAAACATATGCGTTGGACAATGGCTACATGGTCTCCTTCCTCACTGGCTCACAAAGCTGTGCTCTCCAGACAGGCTTGATGTATAACCATCTGGATCAAGGAAGGGTGCCTAATTTTCTGTCACCTATCATTACAAACTCTGTCCTGCCCATCCATTCCCCAACACCCCAGTGATCAATCATATGCTCTGACAATCAGCATCTTCTAGACTAAAAGTACTTTCCAAGGAAGTCGTGTCAGGGAAGTCTGTCTGCAACATCTGCCACCAAGATGCAATTATTAAAGCCTAATTAATCTGACTCCCATTTTTTATTAATCACCAACGAATGTCATTGCCGAGCCAAGCCTGTGATCAACACGAGATAATGGGTGCTGCTATGAAGCTGGAATGAGGCCAAGCCAAAGATAAGATATTGGGAGTTTCTAATTAAGACTGAGCTAGCCTGCAGACCATCTCACATTATGTCTGTAAAGCCTCATGATGCTGAAGACCTTGGTTTGTAGAATCACTGACTTGTTCCCATTACATCATTTTATAGAAGTTTAGAGACTATCACTGCTCCTCCATAGGGTCTAGCATTGCCCCTGCATTCCCACCAGGCATGTGCTAAGCACTTCACACACATCTCATTGAATCTTTCCAATCATCCTCATCCCAACATTCAGAACCACAGAGTGAAGAATGGATTTGAAATCTGGTCTCTTTGATCCCAAGGGTCCATGTTTTTCCACATGGTGATGGATGGATGGTCCAATGCAATGGGTAGCCATTTGCAGTCACTACCCCAATCTGCAAGAGTACCCTCAGGTTGATATTGTACAAAAGCAACAGATTAAAGGGAGAAGAGTACAGGCCCCCAAGTTATGCACAGTCCTGTGAATTTCACATTCAAGCAGCAATCTAATAGAATTTTTTTCTTTGTTTCCTAACCTTAGAAAACAATGAGCACAAAGGAGCTTGAGAAGTCTATGAACACAGACAAACATTTCCAAGTGAATCAATATGCAAATGGCCATCTCTGCCTGGGCTCCCTTGGCCTTCAGCTCAGCAGCAGGGCAGAGCGGTATGAAGGGCATTTTTCAAGGAGCGGTTTAGGATTACAAGGTGGAATTATTATTTATCCATTGAAAATATGAGGCTTGCTAATTAGGTCATAATGGTTCTCATTTATCATAGCACCTAGAGCATGTGTTCTATTGATCTACAGGGCTGTCTGTGAGTGAGCACGAGGCTCTTACTAATACTGGCTTAGCTCTGCTCAACTGTTCTCATGAACTTTAAACCCTCCTGGAAACTCACTAGAGTGATGCAGGCCTACTGAGAGAGAGAGAGGAGCATGCTGCTGTAACCTGTCCATCGGTGTTGCAAGGCCTGGGGCTCTGTCCTCAGAACCTTTCCCAAATTGTCTGGGATCTGCTAGTTCTGACAGCAAAGTAGGAGGTAAATGAGCTCTCATGGTTATGTCATTAGCAGCTGAGTGGATAAAATCTGAACTAGTAGGTACGGGAATTGAGCCCTCAATTTTAGAAAGAACCAAGGTAGCTAATGGGCAAAGGGGTCCTGGCCAAAGCACCAGGAAGTCAAGACCCTATTCACACTCACTAATAGCAACAGGATGGTCTCATTTCCAGTTTCCTCTTCCTAGTCAGGTGCACATCATGACCAATGATAAATGAGGCAGAGTGACAACCCAGCCCCTCCTAAGATTTATGATGAACTCTGGCTCTGTTGCTTGCTGGTTGCAGGCCTCTGAGTAGCCCACATTATACCTCTCTACCCCATGGGCCTAACTGTAAAGCAGAAGGAGAAATCTACCCTGTGTGGTTGCTAGGAAGTCTCCATAAGAGAGAACTTGTGTAACACTTGGTGCAGAGTGGGCAATCCAAGTTTTGTGATTCAATTTCATCTTCATCCTCGGAGACAGATTGGCTTGCTCACTCTAAGACACCACTGCCAGCATAAAACAGTGTGGAACATAGGACTAGATGGGAGATGCAAGGTATAAAGGCTAGAAAGGAGTTAACCAGCAAGAGTATCCAATCTTGAAAGAATGATACAAGCAAATTCCCCTGAAGCCAGACTGCTGGTAGCACTCACTAATCCATAGGAAACTCAAAAGAATGCCTCTGTGGTCAGGTACTATCAGAAAAACCACACTACTGTCCTCGCTGGAGATTTCAAATGCACTCAAGGCTCACAAAGGTGCTCCAGTGGAAAATGTCTTTGTGGTAGTTTGAATGTAATTGGACACAAAAGGTCATAGGGAGTGTCACTAGTAGGCGGTGTGGCTGTTTTGGAGGAAGTATGGCACTATGGGGGTGGGCTTTGAGGTCTAATATACGCCTAAGCCACAACCGGTACCTCAGACCACTTCCTATCGCCTGCTATATCTCCAGCACCATGTCTGCCTGCACGCTGCCATGCCACCCACCATGATGATAACGGACTGAACCTCTGAACTGTAAGACACCTTTATAAGAGTTGTTCTTCACAGCAATAGACACCCTTGTTAAGACAAGTCTTCAGAGTTGTTTTGGGAGGGGTCTGGGAGATTGCATTCGAAGGTAACTCTTCTGAATGTTCAAAGAAGTGAAAAAATGCAGGATGGGAACAGAAAGGAAGAAGATGTCCTGCCTCTCCACAGGATCTGTGAGTCAGAAAAGTCAAGTCTCCATGATTTCCCTAAACAGTGCCATGGCTAAAGGCGCCTTACCATTGATGGATCTTGCAGGAATTACAACTTTCCCTGACATTCCTCCAAACTTGACTTTGACTGGAAAGGGCTAGCTACAAGAATAAACTACAGCTGATCTCTTAATTAAATATTGTGTTTAAACAATTCTCACGGAGAAGAGAAGCTGCCTTTCTGGACTGAAGGGTCCAAGAAGATGGATGCTCTCTCAGGTAGCCCCACAGATCCATTCACCATCATCTCATAGTCTTCCTGCATTTACAATGGTGAGGTGGAGACACAGGGAGCGTGAGGAAATGAAGATGGCAAACTGAGACAAGAAGAAGGCAGAGTGGTGGGCTGGTGTCACGAGATAAATCAGGGACCACAGGCAAGAGGAGCTGAGGAAGGGACCCGTCCTCTCATCTTTGATACCTGCTTGGTGCTGGGCAGATGGTGTCTGTGGAGTTCTGGAGAGTCCACATTACCCACTACCACACTGCCAAGACTGCAATTTTTCTTGCTCCAGATCAAATGGCTGATTTTCAGCAAGATAGGAGGTTCCTAAGGAAAGGTTCAGCTTCCTGTAATGGCATGGACCCAAGAGGGAATAAATGAGCCCATCGCTCAGTAAGATCATTAGCAGATGCCTCTACCTTCTGCTGAAAGAAAGGCTGGGCTCCTGCTTACAAACATGCCTGGCTGCTTCCTTCATCATATGCTCAGGGAGCCCAGGAGAGCTCCCTGAGCAGAGTCCAATACTCATTTCCTACTGCACAGGGGGAGATAATATGCAAAACTCCCTCCAGAGCATCCTACCTGTGGATTAAGAAATCATTTCCCTCAGTCATGCAAATACCGAGGACCCCCTGGAGTGAGAATCTATGATTGAGCCAGGAGGAAAGGTGATTTGGAGAACTCCATCGTTATAGGAACTGATGAGCAGCCTGTTAATAGGGTTAGTGCACTTGGCAACAACACCTGATGCATGTTAAGGGGACCATCAGTGACATCTTACACATCTTAAATTGCAGTAACAGAGGCTGAGTAATGAGTGCAATTCATTGCCCCTGCTCACTGGAATTGCCTTAGGGTCTCCCAGCCCATGGTTTCCATGGAATGCCTGGCTGTATCGTTTTGCCTTGTAGGAGATAATTTTGTATATTAATCTGTTTGTTTGTTTCTCTGTGTGTCTGGTTGTCTATTTAAATGTCTGATGTTCTGTTGTTAATGTCAGGCTTTTTGTTTTTAACGCTGAGCTATCTCTCCAGCCCCATTCTTCCTGTTCTTGATTCAAAATTATCCAGGTAGCAACTTGGTTGGTAAAGTGCTTGTTATGCAGGTGACAGATGGAGCTGGATCCCAAGCATTCATGTAAAAAGTTGGGTGCAGAAAATCCCAGGAGGGCAGGTGACCACTAGGACAGACTCGCCAGTCAGCCCAGCCAAATTGCTGCTCCTCTGGCACCAGTGAGACCCTGTATGGGAAATGAGATGGAGTAGGGTGTGGTGGTGCATGCCTTTAATCCCAGCACTCCAGAGGCTGAGGCAGCTGGATCTCTGTGCATTTGAGGACAGCCTGGTCTACATATGGAGCTCCAGGTTAGCCAAGGCTAGATAGTAAGACCCTGTCTAAAAAAAGCAAACACATAAACAAAACCCAAACCAAAACAACAACAAAAGAAAAAGGAGGTGAGGGATGCTTGAGAAAGCCAATCAAGGCTGTCCTTGGCTTCCATGTGCACATATGAACACATGCATATGCACTTGCACACACATTTGCACACAAACACACAAAACTGACCATTCAGGTCAGCATGTATGTGGTTATGTGCACATACATGACTTTACATGAATGCATGGGCATTTGAAGAGAAGCAGTGAAGCCAAACTCCCTCAGCATTCAGTCTCACCAACCAGAACCAGCCATGGCTACCCAAGTGGGACCATCCTCCCTCCAAAGTAGAGTGTGGACTGAGGCCCTTTCAGTTCATGGGGCAAATGTATGGGTACAACTCAGGGTACCTGAGAGTTCAGATGGTGACAAGGGTGAATTTAACTTCCCAGGTCCTAGTAAATGGTGGTAACTTATCAAGCGCATGGCATATGCCAGACCCTGGACGTTACTGTGTCATCACCTTGACTTCAGTTTACATTGAAGTTCAACATTATCATGAGTTCAGCCTCTCAAAAGAGAGCAAAGAACGCAAAAATCAGCATGCTATCAAAGCCATCTTATTAGCCTAAAGGGGATGGCTCAGAGGCTCTAGGGAGAAAGGCACTTACTTGATCAGGTCACAAGGCTGGTGAGCCATGGAGCTGAGGCCTCAAAAACTTGCCATTTCTGAGCTCCTTTCTTTCCTTGCTTTCTACAGGCTCCCACAGCCTGTGATTCAGGAGCACAAAACAGCAACACTGACACTGTCCCACATGTGACACCTCTGTACAGGGGGCAGTGAAGGTTAAACATGACATAAAGCAGGGACAAGTCTGCACCTGCAGCAGGAAGCACCAAGGGACAACAGGAGCAAATACCATCACCTGGACAGAATATTAACAGTGGGCTTTCGAACTATGGGAAAATACTTGACCATTCTGTGCCTCCATTTTGTCATCTATAAACTGGGGATTAAAAACACCCACTTCTCTTGGACTGCTGTGTATTAAATGCAAAGTATCGAGTACTTGGGACAGGCTTTGGGCACATGACCATAACAGATAAGGCATAATGAACAGTTAATTATTTTACTATTCCATGGCTTAATGACAGTTCATTACAAGAACTACATTGTTAGGCCACTTTGTCATGTGCACCCGATACTGTGCCTTGCCACAAACCCAGATGGCAGAGCCCTCCTGCATCTGGGCTGCATACCATTTATATGCAGCACTGTCTCTTCCTTCCACAGCCACAATGAACACAACACTGAGAAATTAAACCAAGCACAGGGGAAAAAATGATATATTCAAGAGACATGGTATACACAGGCTGGATGAGGCTGCTGCTAGCCCAACATGGTAAAGCATACTTGCTTTACCATAAACTTTGCAAATAGCAGGAATACACCCTGAAACAGAAGTACAGTAAACACAGAAGCCAGTAGTGGTTGTTTACTGCTGGCCTCAACCACTACTCACTGCACACTGTTATGTGGTGCCCTAAGCATGCTCCTGTCAGCAGCCCCACATGCACATGAACAATGCATTGTGCTGTGGCACTGGGGTGGCTGCATCTTCACTGGGGTGGCAGGAAAATCTCAATTACTTTACAGTTGTTGCAAGTCTACTTTGACTGGGACACCGTTTTTTGGGCAATGGCAGTATTAGAGTAAGTGCGTGTCATCAAAGACTATGTTGAGCCTTTACACCCCCCCACACACACATCCACTGCCCCCATCTCACCCCCACACACTTTTCTTTCTCACACAGAGACTGGTTACTGAGTCACATCTTCCAGAATGGAGAGTGGATTTGGCAGACAAGTCGCTTAATGCAGCTTTCTTTATTTTCTGTCTCCAGCTCTTTTATAAATAGGTTTGCCAAATTGATGCTTAATAGCTTAATATCGGGTTCATATTAATCTCACCCTGTCTGAGCTTCAAAGGGACAAACTGTTCTGACTGTTAATGAAACAAATTTCAGTTGCAAATTTCCCTGGGATCAGAGCTGGGGGAAGAAAAAAAATCCAAATGATCTAAAAAGACAAACATCTCCCTGGTGCGCTTTTCAAGCCACAGGGTTTTTATGGAGCCTCCTCTCAGCTTCTTCAACACAGCCGGATTAAGGCGCCATGGACACTAGATGGCGCAAGAACATGCTCTAAACCATGAAGACTGGCTTGCTACTCTTCACCCAGCCTGTTCCAGGCCCAGGTGGGTTCACAAGATGAGATACTCAGTACAAACAATGCAAACCAGAGACAGCACGGAAGCTGTAAGCTGTTTCTGTCTTCCACTCTCACCCATACATCTGGGCATCCTCTTCAGGATTTAAAGTAAGAATGAGCCAACAGAGTGATTATATGGCATTGCTAAACTGCCCACTCAAAACCACTTAAGATGGTATGTTTCATGTGCTGTGAATTACATCATAACCTTTTTAAAAGGCTAGATCATCCCCAATAACAGCTTAGCTGAAAAGCTAAGCATTAACACACATATTGGTGCCATTTTTTTCGTTTAATGTACTGTCCTCAGGCTTCAAAGCAACCAAAGAAGTATCTATTTAACTCCTGGCTGGCTCTAGGACCCAGCCACTACCATTCATGATAGAAGCTTCCCTTACAGAAAAATACTAACCCTATCCTATCTGAGAAGGCCAGAGGCAGGCCATCACAGAAGAAAAAAAAAAGGCCCCCATGTACCAAACTAGCTTGCTGGCAGCCTCTTACCTCACTGCAACTCAATGTAAAATTAAGAGTTCCTCGTCCAAGCATGATTACAGCCCACTAATACCTATGAGGTCCACTTGTAGTGGGAGAAAGTCAGCAATGGACACCCTGAGAGAAGCCAGGCCCAAGGGGCACAGGTTGGTTTCTGGCAAGTTTCAGGGCTGGATTATCTAAGATGCTGGAGTCTCGAGAACAGAAGAGATCAGTGCTCTGACTGGAATTCAGAGAATGATGCATTTCAGACTCCAGAGCTGAGCACTTGCAGGGGTGCTGTGGGACTGAGGCGCTTTCCTACCACAGCAACAGCAACAGCAGAAGCCAGAGCAGCTCCAGCAGTAGTCCAGGGTGCCTGGCACGGTGTAAGTGCTGACTGAGGTAGAAGGCAAAGAGCAGTGACAGCAGCAGGGAGCTGGAGAGGGAACCTTAGCTCCAGGAGCTGGAGAGGGAACCTTAGCTCCATCTCAGGCTCACAGAAGAGTTTTGCTTGCTACACTGAGATCAAAACAGTTCACCAGAGCTCTGTAAGGCCTCTGGTCTCACCTGAGCAAGGCGCATCTGCCTTGCTTCTACATTCCAAATGTGTCCCTGAACTGCTCCTGCCCTCCAGGTGCCCAAAAGAGGCAAGAAGACTGTGGGTGGGGACAACTGGAGACAAGGTGAGACCCCACCAATGAGGCCTGATGTAGAAGTTCCTGTCACCAAGCCTCCTTTCACAGTCTTGAACTGCCTCACAATGTGAGAAAACGTCAGACTTCTGTACTTCTGCTGCTGTCCCTGACAAAGTCCCCAACCTCAGCTCACACCCACCTGCAAGGGTTGGCAGAGCTTGCAGAGCTTGGGAAGGGAACTAGGGGAAAGGAGTATTCACAGGGTATGAGCCCAGAAAGCCCTGTGGGTGTGTGGCAAGCCCGGCTGGATGCTGGCTCATGTCCCCAGCATGGCTGGGGCCCTTCCCTGCTCTTTGTTACTTTAATTCTGGTAGATTCAGGGAGAGGGGACAGAAGGAGCTACTGCCCTCAGAACTGGACAGAGAAAACCACACACCTTTGAACTTAACCTCTTTGCCATGGTAACCGGGGGCATTGGCATCTGAGAAGACCCCTCAAATCTCTAGCTGAAGACAGGAGCCCTCTCCTCATTGCTCCTTCTCTATCCCTCCAAATGAGATCAGTGAGTCCCATCACTGTCTGAAGTCTCAGAACTGCCTGTCTTGCTCCATATTATGAGGCAGATGCCTTCCATACTCTTCACTTGGTTATGAGGTGGCTTCCCATCATTGTCTCTCCCAGTCACCTTTGGCTTCTGCCTACCACCACCCATCACACCTGAAGCCTCTCTGTGTCAAAGTCTGATCACACCTGTCTGTGGTGTGCTGCTGCTGCTGCTCCTAGGATCAAATCATTTCCATGACACAGCTAACCCCCAGGTCCTAGAGGAGCATCTGCGCACTGCAACTTGGTCATCTCCATTTGTCAAGCACCTGGGACACACAGGGCCAAGCAAGTCTCTGTTAACTGTGTGAGATGGACTGGCATTCTCCAAGGGAGGCAGAGGAGCCTGTGCCTCCAAGGCTGAGCCCTACAGGGTAGGTGTTGATACAGTGCTGATTAACTGCCTAGACACTGTCACAAACAAACAGGAAATTAATTCTCAATCTTTCAATTTCTTTTCTGAGTTTAATTGCAAGCCATATAATTGGTCTCAATTTTCTTTAAATAAATAATTTTAAGAAACCCTCTGCTATCAAATATGTAACAGTGCAGAACCTCCAGCTACCCGCTGCCTCAAATATGGAGGGCACCTCCTCCTTCCTCGAATGTATGTCCATCAGAAGGTAGTTAGTCTTTGCTTTGGGGAAGACATTCTGAAACACCTGTTAGGCATTTAAACACCCCGAATCAGAACGTTGAAGCAGGGAAGGCAGGATCACCGTGTGCTTTAGATGCTCACAGGCAAATATAAAACAAAGAGTGAGATGACAGAATAGTGCTTTTCAGTATGGGCTTTGGAATCAGGATTAACATCCGACAAGCTGGGTGATCTCTGGCAGGTTGTCTGACCTCTCTGAACCTCTGCAATGTGAAGGCAAGTGACACAGGAGGCTAGGAGTCAGGCAAGGAGCAAGTGGGTGAATCTAATTAAGTTGAGCGTGGTGACTCAGATGTGGTGAAGAAGTTGAGGAACCTTCACCAATTTATTATGCTGATGCTGTGGCTGCTGCTTCTCATAGCAGGCCACAGAGCAGGTCCAATGCCTAAGCATTAACAGGGATGCTGGGAGGTTGCCAGCATTTATGGCCTATTGGCTATGCTCTAGCCTTGTTCGTGCAAGATTGTTAAGCCTTTCGTCCTTCCTCACAACTGCCAAAGCTCACTCACTTTACCCTTACAGTTGGGGAAAGTAAGGCACAGAAATTAAGGCAGTTCTCCGAGGACTGAACAACATGCTCTGTATAAAGTCGAACATATCAGTGCAAAACCTCTTCCTCCCTAGTGCTATTTTATTTTTTGTGATTTTCATAATAAATTATTCACAGCTGACCGTCTTTCAAACCTCCGCTCAACCATCCCAAATCCATAGGCAAGCTCGCCTTATTAATGTTTAATGGATACAAATAAATCATAAAATAAAGATATTCCTTAAGACCTATATATTTAGCTCCTAATGGCTGTTTGGGTCTTCTCCATTCAGATCAGAATACAAAATGTTCAGGAATATGCCTTTATTTATTTTTGTTTTTTTTTTTTTTTTTTTTTTTTTTTTTGAGACAGGGTATCATGCAGCCAGGCCAACCTTGTACTTACTATGTAGCAAAGGATGGCCTTGAATTCCTGATCCTCCTGCCTCCACCCTCTGGGTTCTGGGTTCACAGTTGTGGGCCTGGTTTACATCTACTGGTGAAAAAACCCAGGGTTTTGTGCATGATATGCAAGCCCTCTAACAACTGGGGTACATCTCCAAGCCCTGGCCTTTATTTTTAATGCATATCATACCTTTATTTCAAAATACAAATGTGCTCTGTTCTGTATTATGGAATAAAATCAGGTGTAATATTCTCTGGCAAGCACCACCAGGGATGACCACCACCGGCATTCCAGTGGATTTTTCTCTGGCTGGCTCCATACAGTTCTTTTTTGCAGAGGGAGGCTCCCAGGATACATTGCCTCAGCAGTGGATCTAACTGCAGGATGGTTATACATGTCCAACTGATCTCAGCCATCCTATAACCCACTGTCCTTACTTGTGGGCCCTTTGGGGATTGTGACTACACAGAATTCTTTCTTCCCTTCAGTAGGAATTAAAAAGGAAATGAAATTACAGGCATGTCACAGATTACCCAGAATACTGGAGTCATAGTGACTGAAACCCAAATGACAACCAAGTTCCTGACCCCAGCACTTCATCGCTGCACCTGTGAGAAGTCGGACCAGATGACCATGTGTCAGAGATTGATGCTCAAGTTTGACATGGCCATGGCCAGCTTCTCTGGAGACCAGTGCCCATCCCCAAATCCCCCACATTCCTGTACTGGGACATGCTGGGAGAGACTGGGATAACACTGGTTGGTGGGATCTTTCATATAGCTTCTTGTCTTCTATGAGAGACCTGCCTCATTGGGTTAGATAGCAGCTCTGCTGTCAACCTTGCTTCAGGAACAGGCAGCAGGGTAGACAGGGCCAGGCAGGGGTTGGAGGGAGCAGGAGCAGATCCATGCCTCTCAGGAACAAAGTGTCAAGGCTCGTGCTCAACGCCAGCAGAAGAGGGGTGGATGGGAATGGCAATGGGGCTGGCAGGACAGGAGCAGGGGGACAGGAGGGCAGCGTGGAGGATGGGGCTTCCTAGAGAACCAGTGAGGTCCTAGAGAGCAGAGGTCTAGGTTCCATATGACCCTGTGTGTGAGGCCAAGGAGAGGTATTGTGTGTGACCACAGGGCACACTCACTAGATTCTACAACACTCAAAAGTGACCTTGTTTGTACCTGATTGGCCACAGCATGAGCTATAGCATCTCCATCTGCTTTGAAAGAGAAGCGGCTTTCTATCATAGACCAACTGGGGACTGTTGGAGAAGACAGACCAGATCATGGAGCCATTAGCTATAGGGTCTATGAGGCTTAGGATCACAAGCCTAATAGGGAAGCACCATCCTCTACCCACAGCACAACTCTCTAAGCCCCCTAGAGGCTGACACAAAGAGCAGCTACCCACACCTGCTTACTTCCCATACCTGTGCCCGGAAGAGGTGATAACCCTGTGCTTTCTGTGTCACCAAAAGGAATGGCCTCACACTGAGCAAGGTCCCAGGTGCACAGCTTACACATTCCCTATTGGCCAGCTGAAGACTCTGTTTCCTCTGTTTCCCCTTTTATAGAACTTGATTTGTCTGCCTTTTCCATAGTCAGTGACTACCCAATCTGGGCTAACAATAATAATCTTATTAACGATGACAGTAATAGCAATTACCATCTGCTCAGGGCTTGCCGTGTGTCACACTGTGCAGAGAGTACTTTCATGTATTAGTTAATTCACTGCTTAGCAACCTTGCGCTTATCTCTATTTTACAGATGGGGAACGGAGGACAGAAAGAGGAAGTCTCCTGCCTGTGGTCTCATAGACAACATAAGCAGCAGAGCTAGGATCTGAGCACAGGCAGTTAGTTGCTCCAGCAGCCTACCCACTGAGCCTCTCTGCTGCCTTTGTCATGGGGTCGGGGACACATGGGCGAGGAAACAACAGGTACACAGCTGCGACTGCAGAGGGTTCAGGGTAACAGAAGACAGTCCATGTGACCAGGGTAGCAGGGCAGGGGTAAGAGTATCCGGAGGAGCACAGGCAAGAAGTTGGCATGTCTAAGAGACAGGATTCTCACACTGGAAGTCATGGAGGTCAGATGTGGCTAAAAACTACTGGGCAGTGAGACCTAGAGGGGATTGGATAGTTCCCAGTAAAGAATACAGACACAGAACCAGGGAGTGGCTCAGCTTTGCAAGTATAAAAATCTGACTCTGGCCTCCAGGATCCATATAAAAAAGCTGGGTATAATAGTGCACATCTATAATGCTAGAAATGAGAAGGTAAAGACAGGATGATTCTTGGGACTCACTGGCCAAGCTGGCCTAATCAATGAACTCCAGGCCAAAGGTGGATAGTGTTCTTGAGGAAAACATTTCATGGCTGCCTTCTCTACTCCACAATCAGGCACATACTCACACATACACACATATACACAAATGCCACAAAATAATCTTAAAAAGAGTATAAGTTCCATGACATATGTACTGAAATATCACAAAACACCACCTTACAGAGCCACATAAGTAATGGTTACTGCTGTCCCAAACTGGGTGGCTTCTGTAAAGTTACTAAACCTCTTTGGGCCTTATCTATAAAACAGCAATGATGACACCGAACTCATTGTTGTCATGTCAGAAAATTTAGTTATGGACATAAGACCTCTTAGGATTGGGTCAGACTCCCAGCAAGAACTCACTTCTACATCACCTGGTAAACAGACTGCCCCCGCCCCCAAACTCCAGGTTTTCCCACATATTCATTTGCTTGCCTATTTGATGAGGAAGAGGCTAGACTGGTACGGGTAGAGCCAAGAAACAGAAGGAATGAGGCAAAATTAATCTGTGATCAATACTGCTTGTGGCCATTATGGTGACAGGCAGCAGATAAACACATAAATAGAACTGAAGACCAGCTTACCCTGCCAGCTGTTGCCATCAGCCACTTTGCCTAATTATGCAGGATGCCGCACAACCTTCTATCATTAGGCATTCCATGACATTTTATTTGTGGCTGTCTTCCTCCCTCCCCATTGTATTTAGTCTGCTTTCATCTGTGAAGGTCTAGCTAGCCTCACTTGAGACTCTGGCTGCGGTAATTTAGAGTTAAGCATTATTTTATAGTATGTAAATAATGAGTTATAGGCCGGCTGGATAAAAAGCAATGCCTGCTTCAGCCAAGCCTCAGCAGCCTGGGAAGGCTGGGCAGCTGGCACATGGTCTCCTCAGTCGGTGTCTGGACAGAACTTGGCCTCAACCTGGCTTGTCTCCTAGAAGATAGTACAATAGTTAAGTGAGTGATGGATTGGTGTTTCTGACTAAAGTCTCCCCCGTACCCCAACTCTGCTAAAATCCTACTTCTAACTCCTCACTCTACAGGCATGGCCATACCACCTTGCAATTTTTCAAGGGGTCAGTGGAATATGGTGTGAGCAGAAACTTGGAGAAAATTGGAGAATGATACAAAGTGGGACAAAGGAAGTGGGGCAAAGCCGAGCTGGTTTACAGACTGTAGCTTGATGGGGGAATGTCCTTCTGTATTATGTGTCTCTTACTGGTTGATAAATAAAACACTGTTTGGCCAATAAAAGCCAGGCAGGCAGGATAGGCAGGGTGAGGAGAGGAGGAGAATTCTGGGAAATATTGGCAGGGAAGACACTATGTAGCTGCCCAAAGGAGTAACAGGTCCAGGCATTCTCCAGTAAGCCAAGACCATGTGATCTATAGATCTACAGAATACATAGATTTATAGAAATGGGTTAATAATTAAGACAGACCTAGCCATTAAGAATCCCTAGCCATCGGCCAACAGTTTGATAATTAATAGAGCGTCTCTGTGCGTTCATTTGGGGCTGAAGCAGCGGGACGCTGGGACAAGACAAACTACAGCAACAGTAGCTACTTCTGGCAGAGAGAAGTCCAGACACAGATTGGGTTCAACAGGCTACACTGGGGCTAGGAATCCAAGGTGGAGAGCCTTTGCCTATTATATGCAAGGCCCTGAGTGCTATCCCCACCCTTACTAAAAAAAAAGTTTAAAAAAATTTAAAAAGGGAAAGCATGTACTAAGTGGTATGTGCTGTGTATGTATTATCTGCCCACTTGCTACAGGGTGGGGTGTGTGGAAAAGCAGGCTAGCAGCTGCACAGGAAATGTTTGTCCATCCATCTCTTACTAGGTTATGGTGCCTCAGGCCAGGCTGGGTCACCTGCACTAAGACGTTTTTTGCTTAGTAACAATATTCAGCAGCAGCAGCAGCAACCACACGGCAATGGCTGCATTGATGTTACAGCACATTCTCTACGGCCAGGTCAGGCTCCTTACCCTTATTTCAGCAGAGTCATAATGAAGGATGAGACAGTCTAGCTCCCATTTTTAAAAGAGAGATTGAAGCATAAAACTGTCCATCAGTTATAAACACAGCAATAGTGTGATGTCTTTCTGCTTCCCAAACCCCGTGATGAGTGTCATAGCCTTGACAGCTGCTCCCCAATTCCAGTGAATTTTGCAAATTGCAAAACCCCAACCTTGCTTTCAACATAGCCTTCCCTGACCTTTTCTGTTTGTGTCCTTCCCACCCAAACCAGGCTGCAAGGTGCTGGTGTGCAGGGCTGGTACCTAGTACAGCAGTCACAGGGAGCTTGGTTGAGTCATAGAGGAAGGTTTTAATCCTGCCCCTGCCATTCGTTTAAAGGCTTTACACAAGTCCCACCATGTCCCTAAGGCTCATTTTCCTCCTCTATAGAGGGGTCTTAGTGATAAGAGCAGGTTCCTTAGAGACTTACAGTATGTGTGAAATGCTAATGGTAGGGCCTGGCAGGGATCAGTGGTATCCAAGATCTTTTTCTCTTTGATGGGCTACAAGTGGCAGGAGGTAAAGTTTTGAGGGAGGTGGTGTCAGTCATGACTTCTGCTCTTCTGCCCTGCTCAGTCTGGAAAAGGAGGCAGCCATCTGTGCTCAATACTGTGAGGGAGACCTTGGCTACAGAACACTCCATGTGTAAACAGAAGCTGCCCACTCTTGGATAAATAAATAGTGTAAACCATCTCTCAGAGCCTTCCAGGCTCTCTTTACTTACAGTACCTTGCTGCTACCCAAACCCTTCTTTTAACTTCTGGGTTCCACCACATTTTTTTTTAAAGGGTAATAATTTACTAAACATACCAAACCATATAGGAGAGGATGAGCCCTGGGAACTCTACAGCTAGCCTGTTTCGTGCGGGAGTAGACATTCTCTGTCCTGTGAGCCTACGTGCAGAAGTCCATTTCCCAACCGAACACTCAGGCAGGATAGGAGCCCAAGCTTGTGAGCCTCCATTTACATTCCAGCCTTGGGGCTGCCTCCCCCACTCCCTGCTCCTGCTCCCATGTTAAGCCATTCTTCTCCCAGCAGCTCCTGGCTGCCGTCATCATTCTCACTTAGGCAAACTCTATCTATGGATTTCATTCCTCTAATTTTCTCCCATAAATCAATCCTCCCTCCCCTTGGCTGCTGCTGTTCTGTCTGGATTGCTCCTCTAGTCAGTTGTTCATTTCATCCAATTGTGCATTCAATGTAGGGTTATCAAGTGCCAGCTACCTACCTGCAGGACACTTAGGAGAGAACAGTGAAGTAGATAGCCCATGTCCTAACTGAGGCTGCTAGGAAAAAAACAAGTGTAAACAAGTGGTTTATAAACAACAGAGAATCATTTTTCAGCTCTGGAGGCTAGGAAGCCCACCATGAAGAATCTGGAGGACGCCTGGTGAAGACCTCCTAGCTCATCAATGGCACGTCTTTGCTAATAATGATGACAAGATAAAAGGGGCCTCAGGCCTCTTTATAAGGGTACTGATCTTATTCACAAGGGCCCACTCCCATGGTATAATCACTTCCTTAGATCTAGCTCTTAATATAATATTTGGGAATATTAGCTACTTGTCGCACTGCTTTGATAAAATAGCCAGATGAAAGCAATTTAAGGAACAAAGGGTTATTTTGGCTCCTAGTTTGTGGGTACAATCCATCATAATGGGAAGTCCTAGTGGCAGGAGCTTGATGCAGCTGGTTAGCCTGAGCCAACAGTGAGCAAACAGAGAACAGGGAACATTGTACTGAGCTCTCTTCCTCCTTTACTTTAGGTCAAGCCTAGGGAACAGATCTGCCCTCATTTAGGGCAGCTCTTCTCAAGTACCCTAATCCAGACACCCTCTCACAGGCATGCCCAGAGGCTAACGTAATCTAGATAACATACACAGACATGCCCAGAGGCTAACCTAATCTATATAACCCCCACAGACATGCAGAGGCTAACCTAATCTAGATAATCTCCCACAGATGTGCACAGACGCTAACCTAGTCTATGTACTAGTTCACAGGTGTGTCCAGAAGGTTTGCCTTCCAGGTGATCCCAGATCCTGCCAATATTGACATCACAGGGATTAAGAATCCATCCCTTGAAAGTGAGGTGGGGCCTAAACATTCAGATCCCTGCTGGGTGTTTAGACTCATTATCTTACAGTATAGCTAGCACCTAAGCTGGACATTTAGATTCAACTCCATCCCCTTTGCCTATAACATGATAAACTCAAAACAAATAACTAATATATCTTGGCTTTATTTTCTTCATGGGTAAAATGTGGATAACAGTAACTCTCCCATGAGGTGCTGGGAATTTTCAATGAAGGAAAGTACCTAAAACATGATATACACAATGGTTTCCAATGATTATCTCCATTGCTCACCTAACATTGCTGCACATGTGACCCTCCACGGGACAATAGTGGGCATCCTGAGGTCCTGTGATGAAGTATCTGACCACTGGAAGGAAGAATGCTTTCTGTCCCCCTCCCCGCCCCCTGTCCCCCCATTTGTCACAGAATTTGCTTCCCACTTATCCTAACTGGGTGGGTATAAATTCCCAGGAGGAAGGGATCGCTACCTACAATTTGTGTATTTGTCTCCAGACTAGAAATATCATGGAGGGAGTCTGTACTGTGTTGTTAATGAGAAAGATGACAATAATGCTAGGAGATAACGTAGACACCTTGAAAAACAGGTTGGAAATTATTCAGAACACACAGTTACTACAGGGTCCAGCAATTCTACCCCAGCTAACAGATACTCCTGAGATCTTACAATGTTGCCCTTTTCTTTAACAGATACTATCTCAAGAAACTTTGAGCACACTAATTTCTATCTTTTGAGACTTTTCCAAAAGGATACAAATGTCTTATAGAACCATCTAAATTTGGCTGGAAGATTAAGAGCTGCAGGGTTGACAGAGAAGAAAATCCCACTATCAAGTGTTATGGAATATTACTTTATGATATGTTACATTCATTTATGCTGTAGAATAAGTGCTTAATGATGCAAAGATGTGTTGTATTCTTCTATGTTGCATTTGCTTAACTCTGCAAGGTTGTGTTACTTTGCCTGCCTAAAACACCTGATTAATCTAATAAAGGACTGTCAGGCAGAAAGAATAAAGAAGAGGAGAAATGTAAGCCAGAGAAGTAAGAGAAAAGCAAGGAGCAAAAAAAAAGGGAGGAGAGGAGGATGCCAGGGACCAGTCACATAAACAGCCATATGAAAGATATATAGAAAAGAAAGGTAAAAAGCCCAGAGGCAAAATGTAGTTAAAGAGAAACAGGATAATTTAAGTTAGAAAAGCCAGCTAGAAACAAGTCGAGCTAAGGCTGGGCATTCACAAAGAGTAAGTCTCTGTATTGATTTGGAGCTGGGTGGCAGACCGCAAAGAACTACAGTCATGGGCACTTCTGCTTATACTAGAAACTGCCCTTGGGATGGGCCATTTACACTGCCAATTTGACTGGATTGGCATCCACCTAGGATAGGAGGGAAGTACAGCTCAAGGAGCCTCTGTGGAGGTGACTACAGAATCTATTGGGTCATGAGGGCTCTTGACCTAATTCATCCACGAAGGATTCATAATGGATGAAACTATTAGGATGTGGGCTTTGGTGGAGGAAAAAATAGTGTGGCTGTGTCCTTGGCCTTGTCTCTTCCTTCTCCTCTGCTTTCACTCCACTACCTAGAGGTTAACAGCTCTCTTTGTCCACAGACACCCACTGCCTCCATGGCCTGCCCAAGTGCAAGAGGTCTGGGGATCATGGACTGAACTCCCTGAGACAGTGAGCCAAGATAAATCTTTCCTCCCTTTAGATGCCGGTCACAGTGATAGAAAGTTAGCTAACACTTCCCTTGCCTGAAGCACAGTCAGCATGGCAGAACTCAGGCTACCATGGCTTCTATCCATTAGGTCTCAGATCTATTGGAGTGTTGAATGCTTGAATAATTTCGAAAATGAGTGGCATGGTTCCAATTTGAACACTTTAATGAAATCCAGCAAGGAACATGGTGAAACGACTGCGGCGGAAGCAAGATCAGTTTAGAATTCAGCAATTAGTCTAGTTCGCCTCGTGTTTCAGTTCACATCCCAGTTTAAATATAGTATGTATTTAATATGATGTGAAGTCATATTTTAACACCTCCCAACTGTGAGGACTTTGCAATTCTAATAGAAAACACACCATAAATTAGCCTGAGGTGACGTGTCGCTTTCACGTGTCTCAGAGTGTGACTGTCTGGAATGGATCAGGACTCTAGGGATTTTTTCCCCCATTCCTTTTCCTTCCAGACCCTGACAGCTTTTACTCTAAAATATTACTGTCAAATCAAAATGCCAACTCCTCTCCTACTAAATAAAAAGCTTCCTCCAAACTAATCAAGATTTACATGAGCCTTTCAAACAGGTAGCCACCAAGAGTGGAACATGAAGAAGGGAGGGGTCTCTCCCATCCTGTGCTGAGTCCAAAAGCCAAACTCTTCATAGGGTTTGCTGAGTGGATTGAGATGCACCTGGTGTTATAAACCACACAGGACACATCTGGAGGAACTACCACACCAGCCCCACTGCATTCCATCTCCAGTTGCATCTGGATGTTCACACCCTAGAATGTTCCACTGTTGTTTCCATTTTCATAAGGCCATGAGGCAAGATGCCAGATGGAACCACCCCTGACCCAGGATCCTTGCTGGGAAGCAGGATGGAAGGTTTTGTCACCCATCCAGGGCAGAGCCCTCTGAGACCTCAGCAGTTTGTATTGAATTTGGTGTTTCTACAAAGCCAGAACCATTAAAGCTGGAGCTCAGGGGTACTTGCTTATACAGGAGGCCCTATGGCTTACAGGAATGACAGCACACTCAGCAGTGCTTGCTAAGCGCCCTGCAGACTTCTCCCATGTGTCTTCTCAGCAGCCCTGGAGGCAGGCAATAGTTGTCTTGTGCTGAAGAGGGTCAGAATGGTTGAATAACTTCAACGGAGAGGTCTTCGTTGCCTAGTGCAAGGCTGACATGAATAAGAAACCTCATTCTGGTTTCAGTCTCATGCCAACAAAGAATGAGTTAGAAATTACGGCTCGGCTCATGTCAGAAACACCATGTGGAGAAAGATTGGGGCATCGTTTAGAGAATGTGACCAGAAGAGCTTTGTGAGACGAGACTGGACATGACAGGACAGGATCTGAGGGCAGCCTTCCTGGCCTGGGTGCCCAGCCTCACCTATCTGGAGAGAGCCTAGGGATACAAGGGTCTAAAGAAGCCAACAGGAACTGAGGGAAGGGCTTCTGTGGAGAAAGTAAAAGGCCAGGGGTAGGTCCTGACCAGTCCCCCACCCAGGCACATATATCAGTAGTCTAGAGAATATCTTTCTGATGGTCTGTGGCTCCAATGACCTACTCCTGTACAACAGAGCAACCTCAGATTGAGGGGCTTATGACAAGGACTTAGAAAATTTCAGTTTCTGTGATTTAAGAATTCTACATAGTGTGTCCATTCTTGTTTGGAGTCTCAAGCTTTGTTACAGAGAGACAAGACGTGGCTGAAGCTGAACTGGCAGGAGGTAGTAGGCTGAAGTACCAATGGCCCCAACAAACATCCCCCTCTTTGTGCAACTCTCATGGACTCTTGTGAAGGCTGGCTTGGGCTTCCTACAGTATGGCAGCCTTGTCCACCATATTTGTATGGCAACTGAACCCAGATGAAAGCATATTCCAGACAAGATGCCCTGGCCTTTTGAGTCCTGTGTATAAGTGTGACATACTTTGCTGCGTCACAAAAGCTGAGATTCTGGGGGAAGGGGACACAGCTTTAACTCCCAGAGAGAGAGGGTGGGGAGGGAGATAAATGCCAAAGAGTTTGTGAACTTAAAGACAGAAGACTGCCAGACTGAGGCTGGAATAAAGACAGAAGGCAAGGGACCATAGATGGGGTGGGGCAGCCTGCACTGGGAAGAAGGATGCTCCCCAGTCATTTCCTCCCAAACCACACCATGTTCCTCAAGGGAAGCAGGAAGACACTGGCACCCCAGAGTGAGGTTGAGGGAAAATCTATAAAAGGTTCTGAGCCACCTGGGGAAGAGCAGCCTGACAGATCAGCTAATGAGGACAAAGTATCTGTCCTTGGAGAGTTCCTTCAGAGGCAAATTGACCTAAATTGGGAGCCAGCTGACCTCCGTGCAAAAAACAAAGGAAAGAAAAAGGAAAGAAAACACAACCAGAGTCAGGCTTCTGTCATCTGAAGATTAACTAAAACCTTGGTCCCATTCCAAAATCAAGATAAAAGCATGGCCCTCCAAGGGTCACCACAGCTTTAGAACAAATTAGCTTATGAAGGAAGAAACAAACATGTGAAACACCTTCTACTTGACATCTGGGGTAGCTGAAAGGGGTCAGCCATCACAGGGCGTGTCTACAGCACTGACAGGAGTGCAGCTTGCCGGCACTGCAGGGGACTCCAGCGCTGGCCCAGGTGGCTTGTGGGAGCCCTCAGAGGGAATGCACAGCAGTGTTGTCGCTCACACTGTCTGGATTGACGCCAGTCAGAGCAGTAATACTTAGCCCAAAAGTCTAAGGACATGTTGTTTCCCCAAGCTAATCTTTGAACTATTGGCTCAAGTTGAAATGGTGTGTAGCAGATTCTGGGGTTAAGTAATTTCCAGTATTTATCCCTTTCCCCTTTCTGTTTCTCCTGATGTAAATTTCTGAGTTAGGGCTAGGCATTATGAGGAAGGAAAGAGTTTCCTGCCTCCCTTGCAGCTTAGGTGTGGTCATGTGACTAAGTTCAGGTAACTAAAAATGTTGTGGGCAACCTCTTGGTTATTTCCTTCAACACTACCTGGTAGTCCCTCTTCTGGCTTCTGGTCTGAGATCTGGGAAACAGGAACTGTTGGAACAGACTACTTCATTGGATTGGTAGCTATGCCAAGCTTTTTGTTGTTTTTATTGTTGTTTTTTTTTTTTTTTTTTTTTGGTGTGTGTGTGTGTGTGTGTGTGTGTGTGTGTGTGTGTGTGACAGCCCTAGCTGCCCTGGAACTAGCTCTGTAGACAAGGTTGGCCTCAAATTCACAGAGATTTGCTTGCCTCTGCTTCCCGGGTGCCAGGATTAAAGGCACTGTCCCCCACAACCCAGAAACTATGCCAAGGCTTTTTTTATGTGAGTGCTGGGATTCAAGCTTGAGTTCTCATACTTGTAGACCAAAGCTCTTACATACTGAGCCATCTTCCACAGCCCCATAAACTCTGTTTTTAGATATATTCTTCCATTTGTCTAGAGGCCCCATCCCCACACATGTATCTGTGTCCACTTTATTTATAGTAACTGATTGGGCAAAGATTTCATTTCTCAGAAGTCTTGCTATACCCCGCCAGGAAATCCTGCCATCCTATGGCTGCCCCCTGCTTTCCCAGAGGCCGGTTCATTCCTCTATTACAACATTTATCACACTTTAGGGTAATTATCAGGAAAGGATTATGCTTCTCAATTGCAAAACTGTGAGCAACTTTGATCTGATCTGGCTTTGATTTTCCTCCAGTGCTGGGAGGGGCTGGTCAGTCTCAGACAATACAAATAGTGATGTAGGAATGAGCACTAGGAAGGATCAACAGAGGAAGAGTGTTGATGGAGTCAGGAAGGTGAGGGTCACAGTTGGTCTATAAATGAAGAAATGTCCCTGCATCTTCCAGTAACACAGCTGCCCTGGGCTGTGAGAACCTGCACAGCAGACTCAGAGAAAAGCAGTCAATTGCACACATGACCCCATTTCTCTGAAATCTGGTCCACCCACAAAAGAGAGGCACACTCTGCAAGTGTCTAGGGTAGCCTCTCCCATTCCCCAGGGACCAGGACTGGGAAATCAGCCAGAGTTTGTACAAGATGGGCATGGAGAGACTACAGCAGCAGCTCAGCAGACTATCACCATGGGTAAGAGACCAGGAAGCAATTACTGCCATGAGTGCAGAATCGGTCTGATTTGCTTCTAAATGAGGGGTGTTTCAGAAATCTTCAAACTCCTGCTGCAGTGGTTAAAGGGAAGGACGATTCGGATGCAAACACTCAATTACCAAGAAGAAAAGCCCACGGGTACAGAAAGGCAGCAATCAGCCGCTCCCAGCCTCCTTCTGTTTCTTCCAATGAAGTCAGCGTTTTCTGTCTTTCCCAGTCCAGCTGGGATTTCAAATTCTTAAATTAAAGCAGGAGGGAAAAAAAATGGCTTTCTTATTCCTCTTGCTAAATGGACCTCCAGCAGTTTTATTCTAACTAAAGCTAAATGAATTCTTTAAGAGGGATGACTTTTTCTTAGGACCCCTCCAAGGAAGCTCTTGACATCACTGGATGGCCACAGTCTTAGGAAAAATAATATCCACCCAACAAATTCCAGGTTGTGTGACACTCTAGGTTATATATTGAACCTAGATTTTTCTCTGTAGAAATTTCTTTGCCATCTCTACTAGGAAGAACTAGGCTCAAATGAGCAGCTCTCCCATCCCGAGCCCTGTGCTACATCTCTAGGAATTATCTTTCGTGGCTCAGTCACTTGGATCTGTTTACTGACAGACAGCAAAGGTCTTCCAAAAACATAGGTGCTTTTTACTCTCAACGATGTGGACGGTAAGGGGCTTGAGGCTGCAGAGCAGAAAGCAGGCACAACTGGCCAGTTACTCACAGAGCCTCCCATCCACTGAACTACTAACTGTGCAGTGGCCTGCATACCCTACCACCCTTCCTTGATGCCCTCATCCAGTTTGTCACGATGCCTTGTTGATTTTACTTTTACTTCCTCCCTAAAAATACTGGCACAGCTATTCTCACTGTTAATACCTTCAATGTGATGGTTAAATCTTGACTACCAATATGACTAGACAAAGGGACAGTGAGCGTTCCTACAGCACACCACTGGACATGTCTATGAGGACATTTCTAGAGATGATTAGATCATAAGAGCTCTGAGTTAACCAGACTGAACAATGAAACTGTGGAGGTGAGGTGGGGATGCAGGTGGGGCGGGGTGCAGGTGGGGGTGGGGTGCAGGTGAGGTAAATTGGAGAAGGTGTGGCTCCAACAGCATGCCTGTGAAAAGTATAACTTGGCTCTTTCTTTTCTGTCATCCTTCTGCTTCCTGCTGCCATGAAGCCTCGGCCACACACTTCCACCAGGATGATACTCTGGCCAACCTCAGGCCCACACACAACTGCTTGCTCTGTTTTCACTTTGGGGGGTTTCGGGTAGTATGGAGACCACTGGGATGCAAGGGACTATCTTAGTCAGGGTTGCTATTGCTGCAATGAATCACCATGACCAAAAAGCAAGTTGGGAGGAAAGGGTTTATTTATTTGGCTTACACTTCCACATTGCTGTTCATCATCAAAAGAAATCGGGGCAGGAACTCAAGCAGGGCAGGAGCTTATGGAGAGGCCATGGAGGAGTGCTGCCTACTGGCTTGCTCCTCATGGTTTGTTCAGTCTGCTCTCTCTCCTCCTCTCTCCTCCCCTCTCTCTCCTCTCTCTTTCTCTCCTCTCTCTCTCTCATATGTGTGTGTGTGTGTGTGTGGGTTTCCTGACAGAGTTCCTCTGTGTAGCTTTGGAACCTGTCTTGGAACTCGTTTTGTACACCAGACTGGCCTTGAATTCACAAAGATCCACTGCCACCACCAGGCTAAGCCTACTTTCTTATAGAACCCAGTCCAGGGGTGGTACAACCCACAAAGGGCTGGACCCTCCCCCACCAATCACTAATTAAGAAAATGTCTCACAACTGGATCTTATGGAGGCATTTTCTTAATTGAGGTTCCCTCCTTTCAGAAGACTCTAGCTTGTGGCAGGTTGACATAAGACTGGCTGGCCAGCACAGGGACCCTGCACCTTAGTAAGCATACCGCCAGTCTTGGGTCTCCTTATGTCAGCCAACATTCCACTGGTCAATGTAAGCCCAGGACAAATGAGCAGAGGCATTTTCTTTGGCTGCTCTGCCAGTACAGTGGAAAGGGTCTTAACGAGCAAAGAACTGAGAATGGTAATCCAATCTAGCACATGGCAGACAGCAGAGGTGGTCCAGGGGAGAAGATCACACTCTTAAGTTCAGCATTAGCTAAATAACAATTCTTTCAATGAACCATAAATGCTTGTAACAGGCATACAACACACAGAGCTGGATATGGTGACCACATGCCACCAAGACACTTTCTCCTTGATTCTATCAACTAGCCATAAATATATTCCCTATAAGCACAGGTTCCAGTAATATATCAGACAGACTGACGAACTTGACAGAGCCTACACCCAGCCTACAGTCGTCTCAGTGGGCAGCTTCAGTTGAGGAATTGTCTAGATTATAATGGTCTGGGGACAGTCTGCGGGCATTGTCTTAATTGTTCATTGACGGGTGCCACCATCCTTAGGCAGGTGATTCTAGGCTGTATAAGGCAGCTACCAAAGCATGAGCCAGGGAAGAAGACAGGGAGTGAACCAGCAAGCGGTATGCCTCCATGGTTTCTGCTTCAGGATACTGTCCAGATTTCCCTCAAAGATGGATTTGGAAGTATAATATGAAATGCATATTTCTTCCTCTAAGCCGTGCTTATCACAGTAACAGAAAAGAAACTAGAATAAGCCTACAGGGGGGTAAGAAAGCAAGAGCATGGGTGACCTTGTACACAAGTTCTGCCTCCACCAACTCCAATTTCAGAGCCACCTGGGGACAGAGCTAAGGAGCAAGGAGGAAAAGGGGCACACACATAGGAAATGAGGCTCTTGAAATACAGGTTGAAAGGTGTCCCTCTATCTCATCATGGCCCTACCACCACACACCAGGCAAACCAGCCATCCCCCTGGAAGGTTTTTCTCAGCAGCCATAGTCCCTCCTCTATCTCCCTTGGGTCATGTTACTTGATCGACGTCCACTTTGATGACTCTCCAGCCCTACACATTTCTGGTACTGTTTCTGGCACCCCACAAAAGGTGCAGCTGTGCTTTAAGTGAGGGGCCACTTCCTGGGGACTACAGTATTGGAGAACCGCCCTAATGGTACCACTAACTTGTGGGTGGGGTTTCAACAGTAGAGATCTGCTGTGGCACAATGAAGGTGCAGGAGGAGGGGCTTCCTCTGAAGTCTGTAGATGGTCTCCACCACATCCCTCTTCTGGCTTCTGGTTTCTCAGTCATCTGTGCTACAAGCATCCCCTCCTCTGCTTTCATGTCCTACAGTGTTCCCTGTGTGTGTGACTGACACCTAAATTCCCTTCTATAAGGACACTGGTTGCATCAGAGGACCACCCTACCCTAATGAGACCTCATCCTAATTAATTGTATCTTTAATGAGCCTATTCTTAAATATGGCCATATTCTGTGGAACTGGAGTCAGGGTCTGAGTTTTGATAAATTAATTTTGAGGAGGAAAAAAAAACCATAATTTAACAAGAGAGCAATATCCTAGTATCTGGCAGGCCTGGAACCTGACAGATAACCCATCACACATATTCTAAGAGAAATGTCCGAGTTGAGAAATGCTAACACTCAAATTCCAAGCTCCAACTCTCTCTCTTTTTCACCTTTCTCCTTACCTTACCCAACACAACTCATACACACACACACACACACACACACACACTACACACACACCTGCAGAAGAAACAGCACAAAGCTGTCATTGCTGGCTTCTGGTGAGGTGCCAACCATCAACAGCCTTCCATTCTCCTGAAGCCCTATCACCAGAGCACAGCAAACAAATAAAGATGCTCTGCCAGGTGTGAAACTCCCAGGGCTGGGGTGGCTCCCTAGGCAGAACTCACCTCAAATATGCTGTAGGGAGATGGGGACTCCAGCCACGTGGTACTCATTTACAGAGCAGACATGTGAGCAGCAGGAAGAGGATCATGCCCGTTTCATGGTTCCCCCTCCCCCTTTAGCTCACTGTACCTGGAGCTAGACTGCTTCCTAGATGGTGGAGGTGGACAGGGTGGTGGTGAGGAACAGGAGCCCAGCCTTAACTCAAGTTTACATCTCCGTTCCCTACTTACTTGCTGTATGTACTTAGTCTAAGTATTCTCTAGCTCTTCATCCAGAAAGGAGGCAAGAGCACAGGCTCCTGGGATGCAGGTGGGGTTGAAAGAACACAGCAGAACAACACAAGCAGGTGGTGGTCAAAGGTCCCCGAAGCCACCAAGTTTAAATTCCAGTGTGTTCTGTTCCTATAAAGTCCTGTGTGGTCCCTTCCAAAGCCCAGCTGATTACCAAGACCTGGGACTATAATACTAATCACAGGGGCCCCCTTCAGAGACACGCTGTGTACAAGTTATCTAAGGTCACTCTGGTTTGGGGTCCCCCTGCCAGGTTACAACCAAGGTTTCATAAGGGAGGTCCCCCTCTAGCCTCACCTCTGAGGCTGCTGCTAGACCTCAGTTCCTTGCTGACTTTAGGCTAGCGTCTTCCCTCAGCTCCCTGCCCCAGGAGCCTCTACAGCTCCCAGCTTACAACATGGAAAATGGCTTTCATCAGAGAAAGCATGACAGAGTAAGAGGGAAGGGGTCTTCATAGCCTAATCCTGGAAATGACAGCCATGTTTGCTGTGTTTCTTTGTTAACAGCAGGTTATAATTTATACATCTGTTCACAATAGTAAAAAGGTGGGAGTGGCCCAAGCGTTTACTGAGAAATCAAATGTAGTACATCAATAAAAAGGAACAATAGTCAGCCTTTAAAAAGAAGGAAACTGCCATTCGTGCTATAAAATAGATGAACCTTGATGACATGCTAAGTGAACTAAGCACTCACAAAGAAGACAAATGTTATATGATTCTACTTATACAAGTACCTAAAAGAAAAGTGGTTACCAGGGTTATGGGGTGGTACAAAGAACATTTTTTTTTCTTTATTTCTTAAGTTCAGAGTTTCAAGATGTAAAAGTCCTAGCAATTGATTGAGTAATGGAAAAATAGTTTCTGTTATTGAACTTTAAATAGATAAGGCACTTTTCAAAACTTAAGATAATTAATTTTAAGCTTTTTTTTTTTTTTCAGAGAGAGAGAGAGAGAAAATGAGATTGAACTAGCCAAACAAACCAGACCATTTACAAAAGGGTGGGATTACACACAGACATGAGTTTCAGGAGGAGCCATCAGCAGACACCAATGTTACATTCGGGTAGCATTTTCAAGGTCACCAGGATGGTGTTCACCATCATATGCATGGCAGCTGCTCTACATCTAAGATACACAGCATCCTAGTTCCAAAGTATTGGACAGTCACCATGAGGCTGTCCCAAAGCTATTCTTCTGAATGTATCTTATACATGCTGCAAATCATTGAAGCCCCGACAAAAGCTAATCCCACCACATAGTCTCTAACACATCCTGCACAAGGTGCTGCAATACATTCCCACAGTCTCCCTGGCTCCCAGGTCTTCATGGACTGTGTTAACATAGAGAGGATCCACAGTGGACAGAGAATTAACTCAACCTGCACAGATTAGATGAAAAGCATTCTGAACAACTTATATCCTTGCCTTGAAGTCAGTTTTATTCACGTCTTCCAAATATGCATTGTAAAATGACTCTTTCTTTTCCCACAGCAACTGAAAGCAAAGGGTTTTGCAAAGGCTAAGAAGCCCAAGAGGTGAGTTCATGCACAGAGGCACTGAGCAGAGTACCCAGTGCATTGAAACTGCTGATAATCTATTCCACAAAGTATGCACATACATTCTGTTCAGGGAAGAAGCCTTTGAGATGTTTTGGGAAGACACAGCAGAGTTCCTTCTTTCAATAGCCCACCACAGGCAAGATTTTCTCACAGGACTTGTATCCATTTGTCATGCAACAAGGTTAGAAAGCAGTTCACATTTAGAGGCTACGAGTGGACCCTTGAGTAATATACTCTCATTTGATCCAGGCAGAAACAGGCAACTTAGGAGGGATGGAGACACACAGGCTGGCCAATGGGACTCACATCCAAAACTACTCATATCATGTACTTGCTTTGGGTCACACTCCCTTAGAGGGAATGGCAGAAAGTTCCCTACTGAACACGTGGCAATAGTACTTACTTCTTATTACCTTGATAAACTGTGGGTACTTTGACTCCCCCATTGAAACAAAGACACAGTGTGATACCACAGAGTGCAAGTTAAGTACAGGTAACCACAGCAGAAATTCCTTTCCACCACTTGTCCATACTTATGGACCTCATTATGGGTGAGGCACTGGACCACTAGTTAGGACTCCTGGGATTAGAGAGGAAAAGAGATATACCTTCCACACCTTGGTGTGGAAGGAAAGATTCCCAGCACAATGGTCACCTCACAGGTAAGTATTACTCATTCCCTGCAGTGTCCCTCAAGAGTTAGGCTGCATGTATATTTGTCTGTCTGCAAACCATTTTCCTTTCCAGTTTTTTTTTTTTTTTCTTGGTGGTGGGGGTTGCTTCAACATGGTTCAAAGTCTTTAATTCAATACCGAGTGCTCACACATGGCCTGGGGGAGGCAGGATGTCTTAGTTACTTTTCCATTGCTATGATAAAATGCTCTAGCCAAAGCTATTTAAGACAGAAAGGTTGTTTTGCCTCACAGTCCCAGAAGGACAGACTCCATCATGGTGGACTGACCATCAAAGCCCAACTAGCACTAATGCCCAGAGGCCAATGGCAAAGCCTGGGTGTACCATCAACTACTTCTAAAATCTTTGTGTCTGTGAGAGTGAAAGAGAATAAAAAAGAGGCAGAATTTAAAAGCACTGACTTCAGGCAGACTGCAGAGGGGTTACCAGCCACCCCGTTAAGGGATAGACAACAGCCCAATCAGCAAAATGCATAGGAAACTGGAGAATGGACACTGCCAACATGAATATACAGTAGAACGCAGAACAATGGCCAAAAAAATCAGTATCCCTCATTCAAAGCTTAGATCCAAGTCCTTTTCATGAAACACTCAGGCACAAAAGAGGCCAAGATACATAAGAACACCAGATGCCAGGTAAGAAACAGTCTTCACAGGAAAGTATCCTCCATTAGTGTATTCATTCACCTCTGTGATTGTCATTCCCCTTGGCATCTAACACTGGCTCCACCTCAGTGTATGTTTTCCTTTATAAAAATTTGAATTTGTGAACCATAGCCATGCACAGGAGTTGAACATTTCCTAGGTAAATGGGGCTCAAACCCCCTCTGAAATTAGAGCTAGGTAAGAGCAGCTGCTCTCAGACTTGGGCATTAGAGCCACCCTGCATGGTATTAAAACACAACTTGATTCAGACGTTGTGCAGTGGGGTCCCAGCACTTGCATTCCAAGAGAGTCACCACACATGGCAGTGGCTACGACAGTGGGATGCACACTTATTCTTATTGTAGCACCAATGAAGAATAAGTTTTCCACCAAAAAAAAAAAACCTTCCAATTCTACCACCACTCACCCCACTGAGCCCTTCCTTCCCGGGGACTCTGGCAAAGCCTGTTTTGACTCACGTTTTACCTTGTCTACAGCCCTCACTCAGACAGATTTAGAGGTCATAATTCCCACTTGGTCCACATCCCACTGGTGATATGAGTATGGTCCATTTGCTCATTCATTCGTGCAATTGTAATGACATAATAAGCAGCAACCAAAACAAAAGCCAGGACCTTGAAAGTAACCTACATTTGTCCTCCAGAAACTTCCCCCTACCTATCTCCACCTCCAAACATATTACAACCAGTTAAACCTCTGGCTTGTCTTACAGTTTTATAAAGTCTACAAACATGGCCATTCAGTAGAATACTGAAAAACAAATGAACTCTACCAACAAGCAACAATATGGGTGGGAAGAAAGTAGAGATCTTTGTATGAACAAAGAAAACCAATTTGTAACATTAGAAATACATGTTCTTCAGAATGTCTTAAAATAGATACACACTTACAAAGCTTTGTACTTTGGTGTAATCACTGAAGAAACACATTTTGGGAGCTAGGGTTGTATTTCAGTTGATTATTTGTTTAGCATGTGTGAAGCCCAGGGTTTCATCCCAAGCACAAAAACCAAAACAAATAACAACAAGAAAACAAAACACAACCAGGCAGAGTGACTTATGCTTGTAACCCCAGAACTAGGGACATGAAGCAGTAGGATCAGAAGTTCAAGGTCATTCTTGGGTATGTAGTAAATTTTGAGAATAGCCTTGGTACACATGAGAGAGAGAATGAGCACTCAAGAGAGGATAAAGAAGGGAGGGAAAGATAGTGAAGGGAAGGAAGGGGAGGGGGAGAGGAGGAGAAGGAAGGAGAGAGGAGGTGGGGAGGGAAAGACATAATCACTGAACAAGATCCAATGAATCTTGATAGGGAGGAAGAGACCTTATCCTTCAGGATCCTTCCTCTCTTCCATCCTCCAGCTGCAGCCTCCAATTTCCACAAAATAACTCCCAAATCAAGAGCTTTTATAGGCACAGGCAACTCACACAAGAGGCAACCAAGTAGTAAACAAATGCAAGGGGGGGCTGGGGGTGTCAGTGCGCCTCATAATCAGACACACAAATGAGAGCATTTGGGGAGGCTATCATTTCCTGACTACTAAGTTAGCAAAAATGACAAGAAAAAAGCAACAACCAGAGCCGCCACCGTGACTGTGACTGAGCTGTCAGGGTAGAACAGACAGGCACAACAGTGAAACCACAGAGAAAATTTCAGCCAGCTGTGTGGAGAAATGTAGGCATCTCATTCTGCAGAATTCATCCTAAAGAGGGAAGTCAATGGAGGGAAATGACTCACGTGGCTCTCAACAACACAACGACTTGGAAAACCACAGCAAAGCAATGTAGTAGGCACCTGGTGCAACCGAAGATGACCACAGGAGAAACGTGTATTCGGTGTTCAACATATGAAGGATACCAAAGTCAAAATGGTCGGCATTATGTCATCAAGACTCTGCAACACCCATGATCAAGGTAACACCTATGATCAAGGCAAGTACAAAAGTCACCACAGCCCACAGCTGATGTTAGGAGGAGGACGTGGGCGTTTTTCTCTTCCTTCCCATGTCTGACTTTTGTACCCAAATTGTTGGGGGTTTTTTTGTTTTATTTTGTTTTGTTGTGTTTGTAGAGCAGCACCTACCTAGAGAACTCTCGCAGCTCTCCTCATCACTGTTGTCTTGACAATTGTTCTGCCCATCACAGATGAAGCTCTTGTCAATGCACAGGCCATTCCTGCAGTGGTAGCGGGCAGTGGAGCAGAGCAGGGGGTTTGCTGCTGTGGGGGAGAGAACACAGTAGGTCATCAGGGAGTCCAGCTTATCTAAGGAGACTTCTCTAGTCAGAGAAACAGCAGGGTCAGGCTATAGGGCTAAATGCATAGCCCATCACTGGTCAGCCCATGATAAGGTAAGCTTTCTTCTGTTCTCTTCTCCAGGTTACTGTCATAGTGTCCTGTGAACACACCAATATAGCCAGTGGTCAGTGCCTTCTCTAAGCAATCAACCCTATGTTGAGTCTAAGGCAGAGTTTGGAGCTCAGGGACTTTACTCTTGTAGAGTCTACAGAGGGTGGCTGATGACAGAAGACATAGGAGAACAGTAGAATAAGGAGCATCAGTCAACCTGGGGACCTTCTGTCTCTAAGGGAGGGACCAGCTGATTAGATTCATAAGCTATGAGCAGTGCTTACATCTTCTCCCTCTTCTAGTTTTTTTTAATAGTGTATGTGTACATATGTACATGTGTCTGTCTGTCTGTCCTTGTTATGTGTGTGTGCTTCTATGTATGTGCATGTGGGGTTGGTGTACGTGGGTGGAGTCCAGAGGTCAATAGCAGGCATCTTCCTTCCTCCATCTCCACCTTATTTTTGAGGCAGGGTCTCTCACTGGAACTGGAGCTTATCGATTGGCTAGATGGATGAGGCAACAAGTTCAGGAGCTCTTCTGTCTCTTCCCCATCCCTTCTCCAAAGTGCTGAGATCACAGACCAGCAACCACGCACACAAGTACGTGGATGCTAAAGACCTGAACTCAGGTCCCTGTGCTCATGTGGAAAGCACTTTACTAACTGAGCTATGGCTACATCCCTTCTGATGCCTTCTCTGTAGATCAGACCCCTCATTTTTCTTGGCTGATTAGCATAGCCATTACCTTCATTTCTTTCTAAATTTAATCAGGGTCTCTCTTTTGAGGACCTCCACAGGGCAACTAACTGTTCAAGGCCCTTTCAGGGACCTTAAAAGAAATCACAGTGCTGGGTTCTGTGACTTAGTGAATAGCAGGGAAGCAATCTCCCCAGGAAAATCATTATTTTAGTGCAGTTTGTCTTGCTTCCCCATCCCAGGCAGGACGATGAGGGAGGGGGTAGAGCCCGTTTCCAATCAGTGAAGCAGCTGACTAGAAATTTCTTTAGTTGCTGTTTGTGGTGGTTCACACCTTCAATTCTACAGTCCAAGGGCAGGTGGATCTCTGTGAGTTCAAGGCAAGCAGTTCTAGATAGTGAGACCTTACCAAAAAACAAACCAACCAACAGTAACCAATCCCAACTCTTGGTTGCTTTTTATGTAGCCAGGATCAGCTCCATAATCTAATGAGACTCAGTGAAAACAGAAACGTGTAGCCAAGCACGGAGCATAAAACCAGGTATCATGTTCTTTTGGGCTAAACAACAGTGTTATAAGACTTTGACAGTAGCAGGCCCATGATGTTAATCACCCCCACCCCCCCTATACAGCATTCATTTCAGCATCAGATTCGACTGACAAGAAAATGTCCACATCTGCTAGAATTAAAACTGAGCCACAGAACACAGCTACTAGAGACATTTCTACCCAGCCACTTTACTAATTGAAAACAGGCCCCTGGGCTGAGTCTTGTCCTCATTTTCCTACAAGGGACAGGGAAACTAGGCAGACTGCTACAGATGCACTGATTTCTGTGAGGTTGTTTATGTGTGGTTCACTAACTGTGTCATGTAGCTATGTCTGTCCTAGACCCCCAGATGTGGCCTACAGAAGGAAGGACAGAGGTGAAGATGAAGAGGGCTGAGCCTGTACCTAGACTGAATGTGGCAAGAACAGGACCAGAGTGCACAGCAGGCCTGGCCCTGAGGCACCTCAGAGTCTAAGCCAAGTCAGGCTGTGCCTCTCCATGGTCCTGGACTGGAGGGTGTGAGTTGGAATCTGTGTACTCTACTCTTCCCAAGCTTTGTTGACATACTCAGACATCACAGCTGTGTGGACTTGGTCAACTTCCATGCTTATAAAAACCTGAAGGATGATAGATTGCTTTTCCTTTTCATTCAATGTGGAAAATTTAATTTGAAAGGTTGGAGGAACTAGAGGGATGGGGTGAGCTAGAGCTCTGGGTTTTAAGGATAAGGGACCGATGTAAAGTCAAACAACATTCATCCGGCATGATAATGGAAGGGTTAATTATTTAAATCACAGTGGGCCAGAGAATGGCTCAACTTAATCAAGCTGGAACCAAGGTCTGACTGCAGCCAAAACCCAAATGAGGAAATCCAAAACCACTAATCACATTTGGTTTTGTCCATGGCAAATCTTCAAACCCAGCCTTCTGCTCATCACAATCTCAGCACAGTGGCCTTCAGCTTCCCTGCACCCTGGTGGGTCATGTCTGTGAAGTCAAAACATCAATACTAATCAACTTACTCTAACAGCCTAGAAGAGCAGGCTCAATGGTCCAGGAGGGGGCAGGGCAAGCTCACATCAACATCTGAGTGGAGACACTGCCAGGGTGTCACCTCTTACTTTGTGTTCAGTCTCAGAGGCTTTTGAACTTTCCCAAGGAAAAGTAGTCTTGGTCTTGGATGTGACTGCTTTTCTGTGTGTGCAGGCACACTATAGATCTGCATATGCTAGTAAGTAGGTATTTGAAAAATAAGACATAGGTTGATTTTAATGAGTATAACCAGCAGGACCAGCAGCCAGAATAGATAAAGAACTAACTTTGACAACCAAAAGGCAAAAGTCAGCAAGGCAGAAAAACAGATAAAGGCTGCAGAAAGCATTTCCTATAAAAGGGTCTGCTAAATGGTCAGTACAACCTTGCCAATGACGTTCAAGGAAGCATCAGACTTGCCCCACTTAAGGTCCTAAGGCATAGGCTGCTGATGAAGATGTGGAGGGAGAGACTGTCTCCTGGACTCTGAAGAGGAAGGACTCTGAAGGGGAAGCAGTTGGTAGGTCTACTTTGGAGGTCAGCTAGATATATAATATCTAGCAATTCTACCTCCTGATCAAAAGATACCTTGTAAAACAAAAACTATATGCTGAAGTAACTATCAAGAGGAAAAAAAAAAATAGAACTGATTCAAATGGTTCCTAATAAGACATCAGATAGAGACATAACAATGTATCAGTCTACACCCTGAATCAAGGTTTCCTGTAAAGGACCACTAACAGTTTAATGATTGAGCCATTTGATTTTCATCTATGTTGTAATGACTTAACTTGGTTATTGTAGTGACAATTCATAAACAAAGGACACAGCTGTCTTCTAATAAATAGCAGGCCATGGAATGAGAATAGCTGTTGTACCGCACGGAAAAGTAAATCAACTGGTGTGAGGAGATTTTATATATATATATAATATATATATATATAATATAATATATATATATACACACATAGAATAGCAAATGAGAAGATCAAGGAACTGAAGAGTGTGTGCAGTGCTCTACTGTTGTCATAATCTACTTTTACAAGAGAATTCTACTTACTATTAAGGAATAAAAAAAAAGTATGTCAAAAAATAAAAACATACACAGCAATGAATATCACCAAGTTCAGGGCAGTGGATGCCTCTGAAGAGAAAAGAGAGAAGGGTAGGAGCCCAGAGGGTCCCCCCAGAGACCCCTAATTATGTCTGGCAGCATTGTTTTAAAAATATAAAGCAAAGAAGGAAGTGAAGAATGTTTTTGAGACAGAGATTTCACTTTATTTTATATCTCCTTTTCAGGATGTTTAAGAGATTTCCCTGGGGGCTACAATGACAGTCTGGTCAGTGGAATGCAGAGCTTGCCTTGCCCTGTAAACTTGAAGATCTGGGCTCAGATCCCCAGTACCCACAATGGGCCTGGCAACACATGTGTATAATTCCAGCACTGGGGAGGGCAGAAACAAGTAGGTCCTGGAGTTCACTGCCAGCTGACTTAGCGAATCAGGGAGCTCCAGGCTCATTGAGAGACCTGTCTTAAAAACAAAACAAAACAAACAGTAGATGGTACCTGGGGAGGAACAACACCATCATTGTCGGGTGGCCTCCACATGTCCCCATGCAGGTGCTCACATATACATAAACACGCTCATGAACATACACACAAACAAAATAATTATCAAAGACCATTAAAAATTCTAATCTAGTCTAACTGGAATACTTTTGGCAACATCTCCTTTTGGGGGGGGGGGTTACTGGGCATAAAAGTGGCCCACAATACACAGTTGTCCAGGATCCACAGACACATATGTCACCCTAGGAGTCCTCCTATCCCAAGATTCCTCCTTATGTTTGTCCACTGCTGCTCTAGGAGCCACAGAAACCCTAACACTTGAGCCCACCTCCTGCAGGGCAGAGACACAAAGGATAGAGAAAAGACACACCAGAAGCCAGCAGCAAGCTGGCCAAAACACACATGGCTACCTGGTATCTAGAAAATGCTAGAAGCCTGAGAGGGTCTCTCAAGCTTCCACCTGCCCTGGTATCTTCTGTGTCTCCATTTATACAGGTCCTGGCAAGTCCTGCCTTCCAGCTCCCAAGCACTGAGCAAATCTGAGGGAGCAAGTGGGAGGCTGTTTGCCACACTGAAGACAGACTAACCACAATCCAGAAAGTCAACAAATACAACAGAAGACAGAAAAAAAAAAAAAAAAAACAACAACAATGAAAACAAAACAAAGAAACAAATTAAAAGCTACTCCAAGAATTCCAAATAGAGAAAAATAGTTTCAAAAGACACTAGAAAGTTACAAAAGTACAAGCCAAAGGCAATACCATTGCATAGCCCAATCTATAAACAAACAAACAAGTTATTTAGAATGACCCTGACCTGCTATCAAAACGGGTAAATGTTGATAAAATTGAGATGCAGCCCAATCTTAGAGCCCATGCCTGTCAGTGATGGTACCCAAGCAATCTAATATGCAGTCTCTAAGCAGACTTGCTCACCAGGGAAGCAGCTCTTCCCCAAAGCTCCAGGAAACTAGTTCTATTCAGTGTCTTTGAGGACTCTGCAGTCTTTACTGTGCTTGGCACATATACCCAACTGCTAGCTTACAGAAGATCAGGATACAGTGTGTGCTATAGACTGTTATGTTGTGGTACCTTTGAGCAATACTTAATGAACCCCAAATGTTTGTGCAGTCGTCTTCTTTTCCAAAGCTTACCAGCCATTGACTAGTGTGGGATTTCACTCAGTTAACTACAGAGAGGAATAATGTCTCTTATGGTGTCTATTTCACTGGAGACCAAGAAAAAAAAACTGTTTGTGGCATCAGCATAACAGACAGAATCGCTGGCTCAGAAGTTCCTTAGGAATTATTATCATGGAAACATGGGGCTCTGGTGGTCGGCTTCCTAATTCACAGTACACAGGAAAGAGAGTGAGTCTCTCTGCCAGAGGGAGGGAACAAGTTCAGAGAGGAGCTAAGGAAACTGGCTGCCACATCTTAGCCACACTAAACAGAGTGGACCACAGAACACTGGAGTCATCCAAGAGCAACTGACTGGCTTCAGCACAGAAAATGAGGCCATCTGTCTCCAGTAGGACTTAGGAAGTATCCTCTTTAGTTCATTTAAAGCCTCTCTCACTTCAAAGGTTTCACATGTAAATTGACATTGGCCCCCACAGCTCCCACCCTAAAGTGGCTATTACTCACTTCCTAACCTTATGGGCTCTGTAGGAACCCTTTCTCCCCAGTCCCAATTTCCTTGTGAAGTTTATAGTTGGGACAGATGGGGCATGCTGAGACTTCCTTATCTCTAGAATGGGGTCTAAAGTCTCCACAACCCAGGGATGCTAACTACCACCTCATGGCTCCTCCTGGTCTCATGCATTGCTCCCTCTAGAGCTTGGAATATGCCCACCATTTGCCTGGGGTTTGTCTGACAATAATCACAAGCTTTCATGTTCCTTTCCACCTGCTAACAGGGCCTGTCCAGCACTCTGGCTAGTGGACTTTGGCTCAGCAGTCCTTGCTCCCATGCTCCAACTGGACATGATTATGTGCACCCATATTCTGCACGGAGAATTGGCAAAAGGAAAAGCCGCTGCTGGCCGAATATACCCCTCCCCACCCTCCATCCCCCTCGCCTCCCACCCCCCATCAACCAAACCAAGCAAGAGGTAAAGAATGCTCCAGCTCACCTGCCTTCTTCCCACTAATCCCAGCACTCTGGAGGCAGAGACAGGGGAATCTCTGTAAATTCGAGGCCAGTCTGATCTACAGAGCTAGTTCCAGGACAGCCTCCAAAGCAATACAGAGAAACCCTGTCTCAAAAAACAAAACAAACACCCTCCAGAGACAGTGTGGTCATTGGCAGGATGTAGATATATGACTAAAGGCAGTCTGTTTCCTTCTGCTTCATAAAGGTTTCCCGCACATGGATGCCTCCTGTCCAGTACCCAAAGCCAATTCTACAACTTCAACCTTTGCGTTTCTTTGGATGGTTCCCTCAATGCCCCTTCTGGCTATAAATCTTTCCCCAATGCTTCATGGAGCCCTCTACTTGAATCCTTCCTCACCTCAAACTGCACACTGAATAGCAATACCCTCTTCATACCTCTGCTCCCCAACCTCTTCCTCATTTTGTGGTAATTACTTACATTAAGGAAAGAAACCACCAAGTCCTAGTCCCCCAGGCTTACCCCTGATGATTTTTTCTGTCTTTCTACCCTACACAGGTTAAGCACCAGCTTCTCTTGCTGGGCATAAAATAAACCCCAAGATCTCAATACTTTCATCATGGTCCCAGCCTACAAATCCAGCAAGACAGCTTGCTGCAGTATTTTAAAGTGAGGATATGAAGTACCACTGGGCTCAAATTTCAGCTCATCCACTCAATAGCATAGACACTGAGAGAACTATTCAACTTCTCTAACTCTACAACATGATGATAGAGACAATGCCTGTGTTTTAAGTTTGTGAAGATTATATGAGCCACCCTAGCCTGTGATCTGGAAGGGCTTAATATGTGCCTGTCATAATTATTGTTAATGGAAGACAGTGGTTTAGTAGTTGAGTCCACAATTGCATTTATACCACCTGAGCTAATTTTCAACTTTGCCACTTGTCAGTTACAACCATGACAAGTTACTGAACCTTGCCTTGTCTCCATTTCACTCATGATGGCATCCATGTAAAGCATGGCCTCTCTGTAGAGGTGCCAAATAGAGCAAGAGTTTACAAACCCTCAGCGAAAGTGGTTCAATATGACCTGGTCCTAGAAGTACCACAGCACATCTTTCGCCGCTCACCTTGAAATATCCTATGGAGCTGTATTTTAAGTAGTACCAATCCTCCTCTGAAGCTCAACTTCCTCCAAGCCTCCATGATGACCCTTGAGTGACGTGATCTCTCTCATTCCTCCCAACACCAGCTCTACACACTGGGGCTAATGTGCCAGGCAAGACCTGTATCTATTCTTTGCCAGCACATGTGAAAACCAAAGAGGATGAGGACATCTGTATGTTAAGAGTTTATTCTGATTGCAGTGGGAGGGACTGCTGTCCAAGTCTTCCTATCTTCCTCATTTAGCCCTCTGATTACTTGATTCAGTCATTCAGAAATCACTCACTGACTATTGCCTCTAAATAGAGCACTAGTGCTCTATTTAGGCAAAGAGAATGAACTGCAACTGAGTCCTTCTTCATAAAAATCCAACACCAGGTGGGTAATGAGATAAGAGAGCATAAGATAAAGCCTGAGAAGTCTTGCTTAGGACATGTTAAGGCTGAGCCTGACAACACCTTTGGCACTACTGGGAACACATCTGTGGGCCACACAATCCCACATCCTCTGGTAACTGTCACAATGAAGCAGAGGAAGCAGCACTGGCATTAAGAAGCCATGGATGTGTGGATGCAGGGAAAAGAGGGTTGTCAGGGAGACTCCGGATCACCCCTCTGATGATGCACTATTTGAAGGTGACCAAGGATAGAGTGGGACAGTGACCCAGCATAGCCTTGCCAACCCGGTGCACTTCCAAGAAAGTAGGTTCTATGGGAGTCTTTTAGGAGACTCAAGGACATCACTTTGGAGCACTGGAGGGAAAGCCTCCCCACTGTGACTCTCGTCTCCCACAGTCTATATATAGAAGAGGGCTGACTCCTCCTGCTTTACTCATGGGCTGACTGAAGAGACAAAAGCAAAGTCAAGCTGACCTGGATGTAGACAGACAATAGACACAAGCCAGCTCTGCGGGCTCTGGGAGGCTCCATGAACAGAAACACAGCCTGGCTAATACTTCCTGCCTCACTGGGGGACAGGCAGAAAGCCGTCATCTGTGGGACAAATGTAGTCTAGGACACGGTATTACCTGTTCATTTATTTTTGATCCAACTGCCCTGAAAGCTGCAGTAGAAGCATATCACAGACATCATTTAATCTAATCTTTATAGACTATAATACATTCTGCTAAAAGATATAGATAACAAAGACCACATTACCACTATTCTCAGACCTTAAACATTAGCAATGAGGCCTTAACACCATTAAATATTACACTGCACCTGTATTCACCTATCCTAATCATGGAGACCCACACTGCACATGTATTCACCTGTCCTAATCATGGAGCCCCACTCTGCACATGTATTCACCTGTCCTAATCATGGAGACCCACACTGCACCTGTATTCACCTGTCCTAATCATGGAGCCCCACACTGCACATGTATTCACCTGTCCTAATCAACACGAGAGGTTGAGAATGAACTCAGACTACTGGGAGGTACATAGTCTGCTTGTACCAGCACATCCCATAATCAAGTAGTAGGAACATGCCTATTAGGTCATTTGCCTACTAAGGCAAAAATACTAAGTATTATGTTCATAATTTATTTAACAACCTTGTATTAGACAACATTAACAAAATGACAGAAGAGAAACTGAAATTAGTTGTCATATATAGAATCAGGACAATCTCAACACATGTGGGGAAAGACAGCAAGCAGCTAGATACTGATATAAGGATGCTCAGGCATTGAAACTGTGCAACAAACATGTAACACATCTCTTACACTCTAACAAATGATCACAAACACACTGGAAGCACAGTCTCTGCAAAGAAACATGAGACAGAAATGAGCCAAAAGGAAATTTTACAAATGAAAAACTATAATACACTAAAACAAAGCAAAACACAGCAGCTGGCAAGCAGGGGTAAGCAGACTAGATGTGGCAAAGGAAAGAACTGGGCAATCCAAAGACAGATTAATAGAAAGTATCCCTCTGAACAATGAGCAAATGACTGATAAAAGACAGATTAATAGAAAGTATCCCTCTGAACAATAAGGAACAAATGACTGATAAAAAGTGAACAGAGCCTGGGGGACTCAGGAGACAGAGGCTGGAAGCCCGATGCTCTTGCCATCTGGAACTCATAAGGAAAGAGGCCAGTGCTGGAAGACGTTTTGAAGGAATGGTAGCTGAAAATGTAATATGGCAAAAATCAGAAAACCCTAAACAGGATGAAGTCAAAGAAATCAACTTGCAGATACCCCAAACCAAGATCTAAAGGCTGAGAACTAAAGACAAAAATGCTCTTAAAAGCAGCCAGAGGAGAAATGCAGGATCCACAGGTGAACACTCGGTGACTGACTTCCCCATTGGAAACTAGAGAGGCCTGAGAAGAGGCACACTTGAAGTGCTCAAATAAAAAGGACTGTCAGCCCCGAACACCACACACCATAAAAATGCTTTCAGGAAGGAGGCTGGAACAAACATCCCTGCCTGAGTGAAAACGCAGGGCATGTGTTATCTGCAACCCTGCTTTAAACAGCACTGCTGAGGCGGGAGAAACAGCTCAGCGCTTACCAGCACATACTTCTCTTACACAGGACCGGAGCTTGGTTTGGTTTCCAACACCCATGATAATAGGCAGCTCTGTCACCTGTAACTCCAATTCCAGGAGATTTGGTTACTTCTTCTGACCTCCACAGACAGACACAGAGACACAGATACAGGCACAGACACACACACGCACACAGGCACACACACACACACAGGCACACACACACTTTAAAAAGGAAATAAAGTCTTACAAAACAGCATCACTGGAGCACTGGAGGAAGTTCTTTAGACAGAGGGGAACTACACAGAGGAACCTAAACACAGGGCTAGGTGAAGAGCAGCTGAAGCAGGGCCCATCTGAATAAACCCTGCATCCTCTTCTGTTGCCCTTTAGAGTTGAAAATGTAAAACAAACCTCAAACACTGTCTTCTGGGAGTTTTAGTAATTGGAGTTATCTATAACACGAAGCGACCAGGTTTCTGCATTCCACTTAGGACCACTTGGGAATGGGGTAATGCTGACTCAAGTCCAGAAAGGACCAGTGGCAGCTTGAGGACTCCTTCAGCCTGACCTGTCAGTCACTGGAAAGCTCTGCACCAAGTTCTTCCCCAGGGTTTTCACAGCCACTGGCAATCATTGCCTGCATCCACTGAGCAACAAGGTTTCTCCAACAAGTTGGAGTCAGGTACTCTACTTTATTATTCTTCCATGAGTTGCATTCTTTGATTTAAAAAAAAAAAAAAAAAGTAACTTTCTTCAGTAAGCTATGTGATGAATCTAAGTAATCTCTCTCTCTCTCTCTCTCTCACACACACACACACACACACACACACACACAAACCCCACATATGTAATAAGTAATGGATAAATGTATACTTTTTCTTAAAACCAAAGGTAGATGAGAAGAGAACATCAGCTTAGAGCACACTCTGATATAGTCTGGAGTGGTTATCATTTATTCACTTTGAGATTAAAGGTCAATATCCACACATGTAAATCTTACAGGGGCAATCCAAAGGATGGCTCAGTTGAATGTGCATCCTAAAATGTGTCATACCTGTTTTTACTGTCACTGGATTAACTATGCATACACACACCTGTTTTTACTGTCACTGGATTAATTGTGCTTACACACACACACACACACACACACACACACACACACACACACCCTTAGGATATTAAATTCCATGACAGCAGGAAGCTGAGAACAACTTGACTTGACTTTTCCTACCCTGACACTGCAGTATGTGAGGTCACTGTACATGTGCAGGTGTATGTGTGCATATGTCTGTATGTTTGTGTATTGATATGGAATGTTATATAGCAGGTCAAAAACACAGTGGTCATAGTCAAAGATAATTTTTGTTCTATCTGGAATTTTTAAGAATTTATTTTCTAAGAATATATTTTTTATGTGTATGAGTAATTTGTCTATGTATGTAAGTGACTACATGCATGCCTAGTGCCCTTGGAGTTCAGAAGAATGTGTCACATCTCTTAGGACTGGAGTTGGGAAGAGCTGTGAGACTGATTGGAACCTGGATCCTCTACAGAAGCACAAGTGCTCAGCTCATTCTTCAACTCTCACAGGATACAACAAACAAATCAACGTCCTTAAAGCATTCAAAGAAGGGAAGCAAGCAAGTAAAAAATATGGGCTGTTGAGACAGTCAACCAGATGAGGTATAAAGGAGTTATGTGGCCATGGAGAAGCTAACGTACCTCTCTAATTGAGGTTCCTCATGTGCATCTGCAGGGGGCCTGTCTGAACTGATTAGATGCAATGGACTTACTATGGCCCTCCACAAACAGTACCTGAGAATTAACAGTCACATGCCCAGAAGTACTAGGAAGTACTAAAGAAGATGATATGAGTGGCAGCAGGGGAGGCCCAAGCATCCACTGTGAGAAGCACAGAAAGGAGAGTCAGGACAAGCCCAGCTAACAGGAGAGAGCAAGGATCACTGTGCCCAAGTTCCCAGAACTTACTGCAGTTCTCCTCATCGCTGCCATCAGGACAGTCCTCGAATCCATTGCAGCGGAAGCGGCCGATGATGCAGTGGATGCCGCTGGCACAGGGGAAGAAGGTTGGGCCACATTTTGATTTCGCTTTGGCTGCAGGAGGAAAAGACACACAGAGGGCTATCAGGAGATGAAGTTCTCTGGCCACAGCCTCCATATCCCACTCACTCTGCATGTACGAATGAGTTCTTTCAGGTTTGGCATGACATTCCCAAGAAAATATTACCGCCATCACTTGTCCAGTCAGCATGGGCACTTTTGTGAAGCATTTTCTAGAGTTGCCAATCACACTGCTTCAAAAGTCCTAAAAGGAACCTGGGAGATGTCCCAAGAAGTAAAATGCTTGCCACACAAGCATGAGGACCTGATTTTGATCCCCAGGAACTATACAAAAAACCTGACTGTGGTGGCACACACCTGTAATGTCAGCATTGGAGAGGAGCAGATGGTGAATCCCTGCCTGGGGCTCAGTGGCCAGCCAGCCTAGCCTAATGGCTGAGTCCCAGGTTCCAGTAAGAGATTCTGTCTCAAAAACATAGTAGACAAGCAAAGTTAACCTCTGACCTCCGCTCTATGTTGCTTCACTGGCAGCAGATCTTAAATTACGTGTGTTTTTACCTTTCCTTCTCCTATAGCATTCCTTCTCCTACAGATATTTGCTATCACTGTATATAGTTTTGTGTCAAGCCTAAACCTTCTTCTTTAGACTAAAAGGGGGATTTGGCACCCCCACATTGGGGCCAGATACAGATGGGTTGTAATGAATTAATCAGACCCAGCAGAATAATAGATGGTGTTTTATTGGGGAAAGAATTTACACAGAAAACAACAAATGACTGCCTCAGTGCTGTGGCTCTAAGGATGCAGACCCTGCCTCCCCAATGCTCTCTGAGACCCGAATGGGGCCCTGGGATTTCTGATCCTCTCTCTTTATCCAGTCATGTCCCCCACCTGTAACATCGCCCAAAAGGTGCAGCCACTGTTACAGGTACACAAGCAAATATATTACTATACTCCACACTCCAACACACATACACAACATGTGCCCACGTGCACACATAAACATCCCATGTGCACACAAAATTCTAAAGGAGGCTAGGCACAGGTGACAAACAAAGGAATACATAGGTGAGTGTGGATGAGTGGATGGAGCTGGACGGTGGACACAGGGCTTACTTTTTTAGAAGCTGAAGAGCCAGTCAAAATTCACTCCCTAGATATCAAAGCAATTGCTGTTGGCATTTAGTGAGTCCTTGCCACACTAGGCAGGGTGCCAAGGACTTTGCACAGATTTTCTCATTTAATTTACCCAGCAGCCACTCAATGGGATAGCATGCAGAAAAGCAAACGTGACACTCTCAAGGCTGTACCTTTCCAAAGATTTACTTGAAGGTCATACTTGCTTGGCTGGACTTTGGGAATGTGGTTTGCGGAACATGTGGGGGCATCCTACCTCTACCAGAGCTTATGCAGTTTAGTCTGTGCTAACATTTGCATTCCCTTTGAGTCTGGAGTCTGAAAACATATGAGGCAGTGGGTGCTTGTGATGATGAACAGCAACTGTCAACTTGACTGAATCTAGAATCGCCTAGGAGACAAGCCTCTGGGCATGTCTGTGAGGGAACATCTAGGTTAGATTACGTGAGCTGAGAAAACCTAGGCCAAATGCAAACAAGAAAGGGAGCTGTGTACTGGAAATCATCTCTGCTTGCTGACTACAGGTGCAATGTGATCAGTTGCCTCAAGCCCCTGCCGCCATGATTTCCCCAACACGAGGAACAGGAACTTCCAACTGTGAGCCAAGAGGAGCCCTTCCTTACCCTGCTTTTGTCAGGGTTTTGTACCACAGCCGTGGGAAAGCTAAGACAGTACCCAGGTGGTCAAAAACCTGGGTGCTAAGTCTGAAATGAGCTTGCCTGGCGGGCAGCCCTTCACACATGCTGCTGAAATCCAGATGAACTGAGTGCATCAGCATGAGTACTCTAAGGGAGAACACTGGGAAGCCAAGGCTTGGACCTCTCCAGGTACCATCGCCATCATGTTTTTGCCTACACTGAATTTGCATTGCATCCTTTTGATGTCATGAACCACAGTCCTGGAGATGACCATATGCTGGGTTCCATCAGTCTTAGAAAATGACTATGGGAGGGTCTTGATGAGTAGTGACATAGACAGGAATGATGCATATGGCTTCTAACACCGTTTTGTAGATGGGCTTTGAGGATAAAGTGACTCACTCAAGTCCACACAGCTAGGAAATCTAGTACTAAGGGGAGGCCTAGACATATGGACTCCAGAAGCCATGACCTCAATCAACCTAACCGCAAGCTTCTCTGCCACAGGCTGTCACTTCTCCCAACAGAAGTCAGACTCCTGCGCTAAAGAAATTCATTTTGTGCACCTGCTGTACAAACAGTTTGAACAGAAACAGTTGTAACTTGGGCTTGATTTACTGTCCTGCTAAACCCAGTCGCCCTGGGGGGTGATGCTCTTTCTAGTTAATGGTGCTGTCTGCTCTGAGTGTCGATTAGAGACAGAAGATGAGATCTATGGCTAAGTGCAGGTAGCAGCCCCATTGAGCATCCCTCCAGCCTCCTGTCTGAGAGGCTGGACCCACACTTCTCCAAGAAGAAAAAGGCTATTTCTTAGGAACAAATAGACAGTAAATTGCCTGCATGTTCCCACTGTCTGTATGATGCCAATTTAGATGGCAGCTGAGTCATGATCAACAGGGTGTCTGTGAGCATCACAAAGCACACTCTCAAGAGTTCTGGGCTCAAACTCAGACTCCATTTTAACGAGTCTAAACAAGTTTCTGAATATCGCTGAGCCTCAGTTTCTTCATCAGCAAAGTGCAGGCAAGCCTGCTCTCCAGGTGTCACGTAAGATGGAAATAGTCATATAAAAGCTTGACAGTGACATACTTGCTTTTATCACTATAACAAAAATCTGACAGAAGTTGTCGTGTGGCTATCTCCTTTGGAGGAAAGAGGGAGGCCCAGGAGACTCAGAAACTAATAAAAATTAGAGGCTCAAGAAGGTCACACATTTACAAGACATGTAAGGCCCCTCCTCAAAATTATATAGATAAGTAAACAATTTTTAGGAGAGAGGAGACTCTTCAGTGGAGCTGCCTAGAAGGAGCTCTGAGGATGTGCCGCCATCCATGATGTAATGGATGGATGGTGACTTACAGTCACCCACGCTCCTGTAAGTAACCACAATAAACCCATTGGTCACAAAGCTAGGTTTGGGTGAAGTAATTTCTTTGGTCTATCATTGGTGCCCTAAATGCCTGGCATTAATAAATGTTTGTTTATGTCCCCTTAGGAAAAGTCATACAACAGAGCTGATGGCCAAACAGGGACCAGCAGATCCAAGGATGAATTGGGAAGAAGCAATTTTGTGGTCCCTATAATGGGTGATGAGACGTTCAATTGAGGCTTATCCATCTGGAAGGATGCCTCCTCAGACACCACAACTAAGGCAGCTGTGGCAACAGGAAGGCAATCTCCAGACTCGGAGCAAACAGCTCTCCACTTTGAAGGGTGGGTGCACACCTGACTCGAATGTTCACTGAGTGGCCTTTATTTTTTCCATTTTATGAGGAGCCAGAGTTACAGATGGGCTGTAGATCAGAGACATGGGTCTTTGGGTATTGTGGAATATTCTTTTTGTACACTGTGAACATTGTCACTCTGAGTGGTTTAATATAAAGCTGAATGGCCAATAACTAGGCAGGATTTCTGGGCAGAGAGGACACTGGGAAGAGGAAGGCAGAGATGCCAGAGACACAGGGCAAACAGGATGGACAATAGAGATAAGATGATAAAGGCACAAGGCAGAAAGTAAATTAATAGAGATGGGTTAATTTCAGTTGTAGTAGCTAGTTAGAAACAAGCATAAGCTAAGGCTGATCTTTTATAATTAATAGTAAGTGTATCTTTTTCTGTGAGCTGGCAGTCCAAAGAAAAGCCCAATTGCAATAGGGTACCAGGAAATGCCATGGTGACACAAATCCTAAGTTCAAAGCATGTAGGATGCATGGGTCTATTTAAAACCTAGTTCTCAGGTCTCACAGATGTGAATACTTAAGCCCAAATAAGACACCAAACCTGCCCAAAGTTAGCTCTTGTGGGGTGAATTTGGCCTTGAGCCTGATCCACCTACTCCTGAGTCTAGCCTCTTTCAGCTGGAGTGCTATGCCATAGCGTCACACCTGGCTCAGACATATTATCACAGTTCAGATTCAACAGAGAACAAAAGTAAGGAAACCAGAAAACCAAAAGCCCTTCTTCCATGTGCCAGAATGCTCCAGACCTGGGGTAAAAGACTCTTCACTATGCTGCAAGCCTATAACTATCAGTCTGCCCAGAAAGCACTCATGGCTGCACACCCCACAGAAGATGATAAAGCTTTGTTATCTACAGCAGATGGCCCAGGTCTCCCCAGGTGCACCGTACCCAAGAGCTGGGTTAGAAGTCTGGTATGGTGGGGCTAGAGAGATGGCTCAGCCATTAAAGGCTAGGCTCACAACCAAAAATATAAGAAGTCTGGTGTGGTGACAGTGCCTGCAATGTCAGCACTGAGAAGGCAAAGGCAGCAAGTCTGAAGACAGTCCGAGTGACACAGTGAGATCCTGTCTCAGTCACCACCCAATTCAGCCAGAATTACTATGAACTCAGCCAAACAGACCTGCCACATTACTCAGGTGGTGGTGGTGGCTACAACCCCAGACCAAGCTATGGGCATTCAGGGTGTCCCTCCTTTCTTCTGTGCTTGGCCAGATGAGGAATAGCTGATCTCCAACTCCTGCCCCAGGATCCAGTCAATAGAAAGCCAAGATGGGCAAAGAAGCAGAACCAGGAGCCATAAGCTCCTCTGACATCTTTCCATCCTTGCTTGTAAGTAGGAGACTGAGCTTACCAGGAAAGACTTCAATAGCAGAGAAACGTATAAAGGAGAATGTGCAAATCACCCATCCCCGCCACGCAGGCAAGGGTGCTGTGGCCATCCAGTAGACATGATTCTGCATCAGCTACCCTTCTCATGTGATGGAGGAAGGACTTATTTTGGCTCACAGTTTCAGGAGACTGTCAAAAGACCATCAGGAAGGGAAGTCATGGAGTAGTTGTGGTTCAGTTCACACTGCTGAGAGTGTGAGGTGGCATCAGGACAGTCAACCAGGAAGTAAAAGTAAAGCCAGGCTGGAACGCCCCCCCCCCCAGACCCACCTCTGCCAGACAGGTCCTACAAACATCACTGCTACAGGAGGACCAGGTGTTCAAATGCATAAGCCCATGGAGGACACGGCATACTCAAACCATATTAACAGCAAGAAAAGTCATGCATACATGGGCCAATGGATCACTCTGATAATGCAACAAGTCTAGGGTGAAGCCTGGCATTCTGCATCACTCCTGAACTCCCAGGAAATGCTGATGCACCAGCCTCAGCACTGTGAATGCCAAACATTGTCTTGTCCACTGCAGAGAAAGTACCCCGAGTGTAAGCTACGGAATTAACAAGTTGGCTACATTGTGTGGCTGCATGCAAATGCACACAAAACACAGTAAAACACTATACCCCATTTTTATGTGGGTAGTAGGGATCAAACTCAGATCCCCACATTTGCACACCAAGTACTTTACTGACTGAGCACCATCAACCCAGCCACCGCAGCATTCTTAGTGACTGAGTATAATTTCTCTGTATCTGTGTACCTATAAGTCAGAGGGTCGGTTACTGATACTTTAAGTAGCAATGCACACCCAGATGTGTACAGTTTTTTTCCTGCCTATATAAAATCTCACTGACATATCGCTGCTGGGTCCAAGGCTATGCATAGTGTAGATTCTGGTGTTTTTTAGCTAATCACCTGGCATCACCTGAGGCCAAATATACCCACAAGAAAAGACTGCTGCCCAAGACAGATGAGAGCAAACCACGGTTCTTCTGCACTTATGTTAGGCTGGTTCCCAACTGCTGCACCACTCTACTACTCACCATCCATTTTAACATCTGCATATTTCATTACCCTACAGAGGAGCGGACATTTCCATCTGGTCAAATGAACCATGCCACTCCTTTTATCCTCCTAAATCTGCACTGGGTATGGGACAACAGTCTTCACTGGAATGGGTTTCCTGGTCTGCATAGATCTCCAGCAGATGCAGAGTCTCTGTCTCTAGGCTCATGCTCCCCTCTGTCTCAGAGGGCTGGTGGGGGCAGGCACTCTCTTTCAGGGCTATGTACTCACCAGTGTCTCTACAGGAACCCTATCTCCCCATGCAGTTTGCAATGAGTAAATCAGCAAGCACCTACCCCCCACACATACACCCCAGCAGAGTCACCAGGAGAAGTGACTCCCTTCAGAGACCCTGTATTTCCATTCAATTCATCCAAATATTTCATGGATGGGGACAAACGTGCTACAGTTTGGAAATGGTTACAGTATATCCCTCCCAAGGGTTCCTGTGTAGACATTTAATCCCTATGTTGCTGTGAGGACTTAATCTGACGGTGGTGTTTAAAGATGAGTCCTTTGGGAGATGACTGTGATGAAATAAAGTCATCAGAGGACTGTCATGACCACATCCTGGCTGCATTATAAAGAGAGGGAGAGACCAGCAGAGGCATCTACATACACCTTCCCTGTCTCTGACCATGTGGGCTATCTCAGGACTCTGCCCACCAAGGAGGCAATCACCATTCATGTCTCCTCTAGAACCAGAGCACTTTAGAATAAAATCTTTCCTTTATAAAGTTACCCATCCTCCAGGTGTTATTACAGAACTACAAAACAGACTGACACAATCCTACTTTGTCAGATTCTATTTATGTCTCAATACCCACAGAGTAGGTGACCTTATCATTCCTTTCTTCCTGGTATTACCATTACAAAACCAGGTGCCATTCCAAAAATTCATAGTCAAGAAGACAGTGTGGGGGCAATTCTAGCATTATTGTTCCAAGTTGAGTCTAAAACTGATGTCCTATTTGGGAGCACATTCCCTATGGAGGGATAGGATACTCCCTTAACCTAGAGGCAGGAGAGAATGACTTAACAGATTTAGATGATCCCTCTCGGAAGGCATCACCCTACATGTGGAGTGGGGGGGGGATGGGAGGGAAGGGTAGGGGTGGGGCATGGGAGGATGGGAGAGAGGGAAAGAGGGAAAGAGGGAGGGAAAGGGAACTGGGATCGATATGTAAAATTAAAATTAAAAAAAAATCCTAATGTCCTAGCTATAAGAGTAACTGTGAGAAGAATATCTACAAGCAAACTACAGACCACTTTGTGAGCTTTTCCCAATTTTTAAATTAAATTTATTTTATCTTACATCCGTACCAGTTTCCCTTCCCTCCTCTCCTCCCATTTCCTCTTCCCCAATTCCTCTATGCCCCCCCCCATCTACTCTGCCTTTGTTTCTGTTCGGAAAGGGGCAGGCATCCCATGGATATCAATAAAACAAGGCACATCAAGTTGAAGTAACACTAAGCACTTTCTCATGTATTAAGGATGAGCAAGGAGACCCATTATTAGGAGTAGGGTCCCAAAAACCAGTAAAAGAGTTAGAGACAGTCCCTGCTCCCAGTTTAGGAGTTCCACAAGACCAAGCTACATAACTGTCACATATATGCAGAGGGCCTAGGTCAGTTCCATGCAGGCTCCCTGGTTGTCAGTTCAGTCTCTGTGAGCCGTGTGAGCCCAGGTTAGTTGATTCTGTGGGTTTTCTTGCGGTGTCCTTGACCCCTCTGGTTCCTACAATCCTTCTTCCCCCTCTTGCACAGGATACCCTGAGTTCAGCTTATGTTTGGCTGTGGTTCTCTGTGTCTGTTTCCATCAGTTGCTGGAGGAAGCCTCTCTGACGACAACTGGGCTAGGTACCCATCTACGTGTATATCAGAATATAGCTAGGCATCATTACATTAACTTGTTTTTCCTCTAGTCATGTATGGTTCTATCCTAGATCTCTGGACCATCCAGTATCTGGGAACTGCCCCTCCAGGCAATGTCAGAGGTGGGCTCTCTCTTGTGGTAAGGGTCTCAGGCTGGGCCAGTCAATGGTTGGCTCCTCCTACAATCTTTATGCCCCCTTACCCTAGCACATCCCACAGGCAGGACAGACTGTAGGTCAAAGGTTAGCTCTCCATTTCAGTAGGAAACAAAAGCATTTTTCTTTTACATAAAATCTATAGTCTCATATACAGCTGGTTGTTGTCCTGACCCCCCCCCCAAAATACACTTACCTATGTATGTTACAAAGTGGTTTTAAAGGGGGGAATCTGCCCCATTGTTGGGCAGTTAAAAAAAAAAAAAAAAAGCACCCAGCCTCCTGCTACCTGTCAGACAGAGGTGTGGTGACCAGTGTAGAAGTGCAGAAAGCAGAGGCTGGTGGTAGGTGGGGACAGAGCTGCAATTCAAGCAGTGTCCTCACGAGGGAGCGAATCTCAACTCCATGGAGGCGGATGCCAGAAAAAGCTTGCAGGTATGCAGGCTGGGGCTATGGTGCCCCATGTGACAGTTACAGTCTGCAGTTGTCTCAGCTATGCATTCCACTCACACTAAGGTACAGGCTGCTCTGAAGTGGCATGGATGAAGACTCAGAGAAGACAGGTAGGTCATGTTAGAATTTCTAGTGTTTACAGAATTACAAAGTGAATATTCCAAGGAAATGGAAAACCATGTACAAAGCCTGAAGGTCAGAAAAACGTGGAAATGAAGAGAAACAGGAAGGTCATAGAGATATGCTGCTTCTAGCAGTAAATGTACTTATAGCCTTTTCTTCAGGAAAAAAAAAAAAAAAAAAACCTGTATCTTGGAGCTAGCAAGCTGGTTCTTTGGGCAAAGGCACTTGCCATGCAGGTCTAAAGACCTGAATTATTTGAGCTCCAGAACCCACAGAAAAAGTGGGGAACAGACTCCTGGAAGTTGTCTTCTGACAAGTGGGTGCTTGGTTTCTCTCTCTCTCTCTCTCCTCTCTCTCTCTCTCTCTTTTTCCCTCCCACATATAATAAATGACTAAAGTAAAAATGCATTTCTCTTAAGAAAAATACTGCAAACCAGTTGCAATTCAATTCACTGCAACATTATTGAATGAATGTTACACAAAAGTATAAATTAGAAAGAACCCAAATTATAAAAATGCAGGCAATTTAAATCATTGTGAACACCTCCTAATGTGAACATACGCATTTGACCATTACCGGCTGGAACCACAGCTGGCTTGGAGGTCAGAACAATGTGGACATTTTTCGAATGTCTGAAATTGCCACTAGACTGGGTCCCTTTACTTGATTTCTAAAATGTCAAATTGTGGTTTCTTCTCAAAGTCAAAAAAATGACTTCTGGTTGGTGGTCAAAAAAGCAAAGAAAGAAATACAAAAACAACAGCCTTTTAAAAAGTAAATGGCCTGGAGGGGGGGGGGGTGTCCACTGAGGTCTCAAAGAGGATGACAAACAGCCCACACCAAGCCTTGAAGCCTATGCAAATCATTATCGCCAGAGAAAAAAGCCCTCTGCTTGTCCCAACAGCTCAGCTCCACGTGAAGGCTGGCGTGGACTCCAAGTGTTATTGATCAGTCGTGGCCATGTATTACTTTTCCCTAAAATAATATATTGGTGGCTTGAGATGTGAGAGAAAGGACAGCAGATGCAAGCTAACTGGAACATAAAAAATGGAAGAGAATGCAGTCGAAACAGTGTTGGCAGAAGACTCTCTAATAAAAAAAATCCCCCAAACATATCCTCTCTTATATCTCAGACATGAGGTTCCCAGTCTGGGTTTAAAATGTCAGAAGGGATCCGGGTTCACAAGGAGTTTCTGTTCCAGCTATATGACAAAGCATTTACTCTCCCCCACAATCCCCATAGTGAGAAGGGATAAAGGTACCACAGGCCTTACCAGTTGTTTGAACAAAGAATTTGGAAAATGCCTCATACCTGGTACAGATCCATGCTTCCTGGCAGGCCTGTGGCTCAAGCTGCTAACCCTGACACAGGTGAGCTGGGAACCACTGTCATCCTTACCCAGCTTAAGGCTGGCTCTACCACCCTCCTTTCCCTCCCTTCTCTTCCTTCCCCCTCTCTTTCTTCTCTTTCTCTTGAATTGAACTCAGAGCATGGTAGACAAGCGCTCTACCAATGACTTATATTCCCAGCTTTTTTTGTTTGTATTTTTTTTTTTTTTCTGGAGATAAGGTTTTGCTTCGTAACTGCCCTGGCTGTTCTAGAATTCACTTTGTAGACCAGGCTGGTCTCAAACTCACAGAGATCTGCCTGCTTCTGCCTCCCAAATGCTGGGATTAAAGATGTATATCATCATGCCTAGTGTTCTTAATTTTCTGGAGACAGAATCTCACAGAATTGCCCAGGGTGACCTTAAACTTGTAATCTTCCTTTCTCAGCCTCCCAAGTAGCTGCAATTATGAGTCTGAATCAGCAAGGCTGGTTATCATGATGTCTTTACGTCACACATAGGACAAGTTGCAAGGAAAATAACCTTTAACAGTCCGGGCAGGGAGGTAAGGAAGGGTGTAAGCCTGCCTGAGCTCAAATCTCACACGCTGTATGATGATGTTTTCATCAAGACATGGACATATTAACTCACTTCATTTGACTACTGTGGGACTAAATAAGACAATGAGTAACTACCTAGAACTTTCTCTAGAAGACAGTATTGAAGAGGAAAGGAAGCTTTGGGGAACCAGATCCCTGAATGATTTACCTGGTCCTCTCAACACAGTCATGGAGACAGCAGGACCTGAGAGTCAAGAGTTTGTCCCGGTGATTGCTACTGCAATGCTTGCTGGGAGCACAGCGAATGGCCACTGTGGTAACTTTAGAAACAGGGGGCTCCATCCAGGCCTCACAGCTGGAGACAGGCAGCACCTCCCAATGCTCAGAAGGACCACCCAAGAGGTCATTATCATCATCATCATTATTATCATCATCATCAGTCATTTTATAAAGAGAAAAGAACCCTTCCAGGAAAACAGGACTTCAAAGCAGTACAAATGCAGTTTTGGAAGAGCCTCATCAGAGCATCTGTGGTGGTTTGGATGAGAACAACCCCCATAGGTTCATATATTTGAATGATTGGTCCCAGCTGATGGAACTGCTTGGGAAAGATTAGGAGGTGGCCTTGTTAGAGGATGTGTGGCCTTGTTAGAGGAGGTGTGTCACAGGGAGTGGGCTTTGAGGTTTCAAATACCCATGCCAGGCCCAGTCTCTCTGCCTGCAATTTGTGCATCAGATGTGAGCTCTCAGTTACTACTTCAACATCATGCCTTCCTGCCTGACTCCATGCTTCCCACCACCATGATCATGGACTAAACCTCTGAAGCAGTAAGCAAGCCCCCAATTAAACACTTCTTTTTGCAAGTTGCCTTGTCCTCACAGCAATCAAACAATAAAACAGAGTTCAAGTTTCTATGATGCCTTTAATATGAGTCAATGAGCCCTCAGATAATCCCACAATGATCCCACCATCTGGGGGTGAACTTTAAATACTTCGATACTGAGTCTAAACTTTATCAGAGTAGTGATTTTTGGTCCCAGCTGCACATTTGAAAACCTGGGAGGCTTAAAGAGAAACTCAAAACTGCTTGGTTAGATACATCTGTAACCCCAGCACTCAGGCAGCAGAGGCTGGCAGACCTCTGTGTGTTGAAGGCCAGATTGATTTACAAAGTGAGCTGAATTGTAGGCCAGCCAGGGCTACATTGTGAGACTCTTATTTCAAAACAAAAAAACAAAAAGGCACAGCAAAATGAAACCAAAGCTACCCCAAGTCAAAAGAACTGACATGACTATGCGAACACCAGACAATATAAAAGATTAATTAAAAAAAATTACCCCTAGGGACAAAGCAAGATTTTTAGGAAGACAAATTTATATGCCCTAAAATAAGAGCCCCCAAATACATGGAACAAAATAACAGAAATGACAGGAGACACCAACACCTTCAATGATAAATGTGATAGGCTGAAGATCAGAACAGAAATAGGAGTCATTGGCAGCACCGTAAAGAAATGTCAAGGCTGAGACACTGGTTGGCAACCTAGTATGTAAAGCCCTGAGTTCAATCCCCAGGACTTCACAAGTCAGGTGTGGTAGCTGTAATCAGAACACTGGGGAGATGAAGTCACAAGACCATTCTCAGCTACACAGAGAACTCAAGCAGAGTCCGGGCTACATAAGACCTGTGTCAATAAAATAAAATAAAATAAAATACTGAAAACACACCAGACAGATGCCTCCAGAACACAGTGGAGTGAAATTAGAAATCAACAGCATAAGGAAGTTGGTAAACTTCACGAATCCATGATTATTAGGTGACATACACTCATTCAAAATTCATGGGCCAGACAAGAAAGATAACATTAGGAATACTTTAAGATTATAAATAGAAACAAAAACAAAGTACTAAAATGTGACAAATACAAGTATACAAGAAAGAGAACTTCATAGCTGTGAATGTCTGTATTAAAAATGATGAAAGACTGCATATCCATAAAAATAATTAGTACTGAGGAACAGGACCATCAAAGCTGCAGCGTGGAAGATGAACACAGGAAAATCAATTGCATTTCTACACACCCACTATCAAGAATCAAAATCCAAATTAAGAAAACAAACTCATAGCATCAAAACCAGCAAAAATCCTTAGGACTGTATTGAACAGAAGACACGAGCTTGTGTACTGAAACTGAGAACCACCCTTCAAAGAAATGACTCAATCAACAGAAAGGAATCAGTGATGCTTTGACTGTGAAGTGTTCCCCATAGGCTTGTGCTCTTGAACACTTGGTCCCCAGCAATTGTTCCAGATTGTTGTAGAAGTCTTGGGATGTTGAGCCTTCTTGTAAGCAGATAACTGGGGTAAGGGGAGGGGATAACTTGACCTTTTATAGCTTGGCCCCACTTCCTGCATACAAACTGTAATGAACTTACCATCATGCTCCTGTCTCCATGCCCTTCCTACCACAATGGGTTGTTTCCACTCTTAAAAAGAACCCTTCCTTCCCCAGGATGATTTTGTCAGAGCCATGAGAATATACAACATTTCACGTTTGTACAATGAGATTAACGTTTGTAAAAGGCAACACTCCCCAAAGCAACCTACATCTAACACAGTCCCTGTAAATCTCATTTGACTTATTTTAGAAACTGACAAGCAGATCCTAACTTCACACGGAGGATGTAAGGGCCTCAGAGTAGTGAATGCTTTATTAAAAAGAACAAAGTTGGAGGGTGAACACATCTTGACCTCAGAGTATTTTTGCATCGGGCCAGAATAATCAAGTCTGTGGAGTGTTGGAGTAAGGTGCACCTGTGGACTAACAAAATAAAATTGACAATCTTTTACAGATCATTTATATTTGGCAAGAATGCCAAAAAAAAAAAAAAAAAACTCACTGCAGTAAAGGACAGTCTTCAGCAAAGCCTGCAACAAGTAGAAATGCATACACAAAGGAATGAACTTGGACCCCTACAGTCTACATCCTATAATAACTACATAGGAATGAAAGACTGATAGACAATATCCAGTGTAACTGGGAAAACATTATGCTAGATGAAAGAGACTAGACACAAAAGGCTACAAATAATGAGCCCACTTACATTAAATGTCCAGAAATGGCAAATCCTTGGAGAGATGAAGGTTAGTGGTTCCCAGGGAATGGGAGGGGTAAATGGAGAATAACAACTAATGGGTACAGGCATTTCTTCCTGGGGTGATGAAATGTTCTAAAATTAGTGACATAAATGCACAGCTCTCTGATATAACCAAATAAAGAAACCAAATTTTATGAGAATTCTTGAGACCTAAGAAGATGGGTGACATCAGAAATAAAAAGAGTGGCTCTTTTTCTGGAAGGTTCTAAATTAGCTGAATTCCTCCCCAATTCAGGCTTGTTCCCAGGGAGCATATGACAATGCTGAGGTGAAGGGCACGGGAAAGTCCCCTGACATATGATGGGCAGCTAGAGTTGCTGTCCACCTGTAATCCACAAAGACTGACCTGTCACTTTCAGATGAAAGAAAGGAAGAGGTCAAAATTCTTCATTTTGTTGTTGTCTCTCATCTCCCTGTGTGTGTGTGTGTGTGTGTGTGTGTGTGTGTGTGTGTGTGTGTGTGTAAGAACTCACTATTTAGACCAGGCTGGCTTTGAACTCAAGAGATCCACCTACCTTTTCCTTCTGAGTGCTGGGATTATAGGTATGTATCACTACGCCTAGCTTGTTTTTCTTAAAGAAAACAAACAACCCCCACTATTAGATTTTAAGGATGGGTATTAAGAACAAAGAGAGCCTTGGGTCTAGATTCTGGACCAGCCCTTATGAAAGTCTTTACTTTCTCATATGTGAAACAGGATAAAGACACAGCCCTTATGAGTAGACTGGGGCTAAATGAAAAGATGTCTGGCTTCAGTAAGGGCTAGGCAGTTTCATTATCAAAGTACTGTTTTCTACTTTTTAAAACTCCCAGTACAGCTTTGTTCAAGGAAATGGGTGGCACAGACCTCTTAATATAGTTTTACTTTACCCAGTAACAATTAGTATGTGAACTGGGACATTTTATGAGCTAATAAGTGATTGAGACATAACAGTTGACATTTCTAACTGCTGCATTATAATCAAGCTAAAGAGGGACTGGCCAAGTACCCAGTTGCCATAGTAACAAAAGTTTTTGTCAGTCTAGTTCATTTTCTTGAATTAAATGCTTTCTATTTGTCTGGCTGGGTTCTGTGTCTGGCTCTACTGCATAGCCGTGGAGTCCTTTCTTCTTTCTAAATCTAATATTATACTACAACTCAAAATCAAGAGGACAGCCAGGCATTTGTGTGGGTCTTTGTCCTGGAGCTCACGAGAGTTAGCGCTGTATAGGAGTGACTTAATAAGATGTGTTTTGTCACCTTCCAGCATGCACTGGTCCAAGTACTGGTGCAAAGTTCTCTCATCCTCGCTGTGGGCAGAGGAGAAGAAAGAACGATAATGCTTGTTAAATGCTCATGGGCTCTTCTGCCCCAAAGCATGAAGGGGTGAGAACCATTTCCAACATCACAGAGGGTACCAACACAGATTAATAACTCGCCCAGGGACATACTTTACATATATACTTATTTCTTATAAATTTATAACATGTTTTCATAAATCTTTTAAGGTGGCTTAGGAAAACAAAGCAGTTAAAAAATAAGGAAAAATGGATGCTATGGGAAAACAGAAGCAAAGGAAAGAGACAAATAAAATGTTCTCTTGTGAAGTTACTCCCATCAGGGATCAATTTTTAGCCCCAGTTTCCCAAGTAGTCAAAACAACAAAGAAAACATGGCCAATAGTGAGGAAGAAGAGTACAAATTCACTCCTTAAATCCTAACATTTTATGAATTGAGAGTTTTGGTACTCCTCCATAACCACAACACACACACACACACACACACACACACACACACACACACACACACACACGATGTGGTCATTCAAGGTTTGAACTCAGGTTAAACAATCCCAATAAAGGGCGCTCTACCATACGCACACTCAGAAAGCACAAGGATGGGCTTAAAACTCGTTTCCTCAAAAGTGTGTAGAAAAACATGAAGAATCAACTCTAGAGTCCCAAAATGCAAGTTCAAATCTCGATTCTGCTACCTTCTAGGCACATGGTCATCTACAAGATCATAAATTCCAGGGTCCCAGTTTCCTCAGCTGTTCTCCATTTCTATAACCCTATCATGGGGACTAAATGTAAAATAAGGCGTGGGGTGTGATTAATTCTGAGACTCCACTATGGGTGTAAGCTATTACTATTCCACAAACTTCCCTCATTGTATATTGATGACTGTGTGCTGGGCACTGTTCTAAGGGCTGTAGACAGAGCCCCACACAAGGCAAGAGAGGACTTACTCTCATAGAGCTCTGACAAGAGGAAGGGAGGGAGGGAGGAGAAGGGAGGGGAGGGGAGGGAGGGGAGGGGAGGCAGGCAGGAAGGCAGACCCAGTGCTGAGCTATGAGCTGTGGTAACAATGTATGACAGTGATTGTGAGGCTATTTGGGTGCTGAGTCGGGACCATCTGAGGCAGAAGCATGACAGTGAGACCTGTAAATGTGAAAGGCATGAAGATGCCAGCCAAGCAAGGGCAGGAGACACATCTCTGGGTATGTCTGTGAACATGTTCCCAGGGGGGGTAAACCAAAGAGGGTGATGTACCTGAAGAGGGTGGCACCATCCCATGGGTGGGGCTTAGGTCATTTAAAGGAAAGAAGGAGAAAGTAAGAAGTGTTAGCATCATCTTCCTCTTGGCTCACTTCAGATGCAAGGTGACCAAGAGACAATGTGTCACCTCACATTCCTACTACCATGCCTTCCCTGCTGTGAGAGTCTGTACCTTCCCAAACCACAAACCAAACAAATCCCTCCTTGTAAATGTTGCCTTTTGCCAGGTATTTGGTCACAATAACAAGAAATCAGTAAGCACAGATGGACAGCTGTGGGTGGACTCAGACTCCTTGGGGCAGGTTCCTCAACTTCGCCCTAAGGCATTCGGGATGGGTGATACCTGGTCATGAAGGGGTTGCCCTGTGAACTGTAAAGTTTGACAGCATTTTTAGCCTCTACCCACTCTGTACTAAAGATGGCCCTAGGTGGCCATCAAAGCCATCTCCAGCATTGTGAAATGCCAGCATCACTCCTGGCTGAGACCTATGGTTTTACCAGGGGAGCTGGCTGGGCTTGCTGGTGAATTATCACATCAAGGGAGACAATTAGCAAGAGAGAGGGTCAAGGTTCATTCCTGGGTTCTCAGATACAACAAGAAGGCAAGCATCTCAAGCATCCTGTAGCCTGGCCCTCTGTGCCACTGGATCAGCTTCTGATTCTCAGTGTCATTGCATTGTTCTCCATTCACATGATGTATCCGACACTAGGGATGCCAGCCTAACTTCAAGAACATGCAATGCAAAGAGACAGTCGTGCACATGTCATACAGAGACATGTGCTTCACAAAAGCCCCTGAGAATGAGCAGGAGCAGGAAGGGAAGCAGGGCCAATTTGATTGAATCCCTTGGCCTTGGCAGAAAGGCGCAGGCACAGCGGGAAGGGCCATGTGCAAAGGACTGTGAGACAGGGCAGAGGGAGGAGAACAGTCAGTGGGAAATGCAGGCAGGCTAAGGAGGTTTTGCAAGACACTTCCAAATCTCACTAGATCCTGTATGTGATCTGGGGGCTATCGAGACTGCTGTTACTCCAAGTTCTTATTCCTAATAATTAAAGACAAATCGAGACAAACATTTACGGGAAACTCAACAAGCATTCACCTTGCATTGCGGTTTAATAAGGATCAGGATAAACAAATAGGCTGAATAGATACTCATTCAGGGAGAAATAACTTACAACCTAGACAGATGAACACCAGCAAGTTCCACCGGATGTTCTCCTCTCCGCGTCCGGCCAGCAAGAGAGTGTTCCCCACCTCCTCCGACCTAGTTCCACCAGTCACTTCCGCCGCTGGCTCCACCCCCCCCATGGGCGTGGACAGTGCCACAGAAGGAGACAAAGTGAATATCCCACTACAACCTTGGGGCTGGAAACTTCCCCAAGAAGGAACTTCTAGTTTCATCCTCTGTCACAACTTATCTGTCAGATCAGGAACTGAAGCGGAAACCATGGAGGAATGGCTCACTTACTGCTCAGCTAGCTTTCTTCTGCAGCTCAGGCCTACCTGCCTAGGGACGACACTACCCATAATGGGCTGGGTCCTGATAGGGCTATCAAAGGTACATATTCAAGTACAGCAAAGGAGAAAGGGTGGAGCAAGCAGAAGTCGAGCCCATCAGAGAGACAGGCAATGGCTATGAGAAATCGCAAGCCTGGGTATGAAATAGACTGACCAAGGAAATATGACACAAGCCCCTGGCCCCACCTAGACCCAGTCTCCAGTCTATCAGGGACTCTGACTATCAGAAAGCATGGAGCAGGGCACTGTTTGTCAGTGTGGTGCAAAAACTTCCTAAGGCTCATCTAAGAGCCACTGCTTACGGAAGGCCTGGGGCTAGCTATTCTGATGCAGCCCCCAGGAAACAGGGACTCTCCACTTTGTGGTGTGAGGTATAGGCCTCAGGCCCACAACATCAGCAACCACCTGGGACCTGCAACATCAGCAACCATCTAGGCTGCTGCTGCACAGTCAGCCTCGCACCAGGTCTATTGAGCCAGATTCTTCAATTTAAAGAGCTCTCCCAACAACCCCAGCTTCGGAGTGCTTATATAGCTGGGACACCACAGACTGGGAGCTGAGATCAGTGGTTAGGAATGGGTTAACATCATTAGTGCAGGGCCTTGGGGTGCACCTGCTGTGTTTGTGTGGGCTTTGGATGGTCCATATATGTACACAGGCAGGTCAGAGGACAACCATTTTCTTTCAGATAGGGTCTCTCACTGGCCTGGAATTTCAGTGTATAGGCCAGGCTGGCTGGTCCACAAGCCTCTAGGGGTCTTCCCATCTCTGTCTGCCATCTCACCATCGCCAGAATAACAGGTGTGCTGTGCATACATATCTCCCTTTTTATATGAGTGCTGTATCCAAACTCAGGTTCTGATGCTTGCAAGGCAGGCACTTTCCCAACTGAGCCAGCTGTTGATTTTTGTTTTTGTTTTTTTACAAGAAATGGCATCAATGAAGGAAACTTCCATCGAGGTTCTGATGCTTCAGTCTCCTGCTGTATCTTCTAGAACTGAGAAACACTTAGGACTGACTTCAGATACTGATCATGGAGCTCTCTCTCTCTCTCTCTCTCTCTCTTTTTTTTTTTTTTTTTTTTTTTTTTTTTTTTGCATAGAGAATATGTTGTATAGGATTTTGCCTCTAATCTCCAGGGATCCCTAAGAGCCGCCTCCTCAAAGACCAGCCATGCTACAGACTCACCTGCAGGGGGCAGCATAACAGTGTTCAGGCTCACTCTATCTGTATTGTCTGCATTCATTTCTTGCCTCCAGCTAGGCCAGTTGCTGTAAAGCTTAAAACCTCCACCTATATAAAGGGTGTGTCGGTGGGGCTTAGTGGGCAAATTGAATTCTTAATGAGATCACCCATGCTGAGCACTGAGCAGAGTGCCTGGAAGACAAAGTTTCAGCAACATTCGCATGGAGGCACTCTGACCACACAGTTCCTACAATTGTGCTCACTTTTTGCATAGGTAAGCCATTCAAAATCTATTACAACATGTGTGCTGACCAAGTCCCTTAAGAACTGAGGAAAGACCTAGAAGAACTAGAGTGCTCACCTACAGCCAACAGCTGGCTCCCTACACAGAAATAACTATAACAACCACAGACTAGTATCCTTTAGTGTTTGCTGCTCTCCCCTACATGTGAGCATCAAGGCTGCCTGAGCAAAAGCCAAGTTGGGGAGGGCTAGATGTTCAGGGCTGGCTGAGCTGTCTGCCACTCCCCCTGGAGCAGTATTACCCACCCTCTGTACCCCTACATGCCTGGAATTAAATACAAAAGCCACTGAAGCTGCCAGGCGCCCACTGTTCCTGGGCACAAAAGCCCCTCATTGGCCTCTGCCCCTGTCTTTAAATCTTAGTGAAACATTAGGATTTAATGACAGAGGCTGAGGATAATAGGTATCTACATAAAAGCTGATGGGGGAGGGGTGTCGCAGAGTCTCGTCCCTTGGGATCCAAATTTTCAAAAGAATGGTTAATTAACAGGCTGAAATTAGGGATGAAGCAGTAGAAGACAGCGTGGAAACCAGCTGTTAAAGCAAAACAATCACATGATCCCTTTAAGTCTTGAAAGACATTATGTATGAGGTGTGTGTGTGTGTGTGTGTTGTGTGTGTGTGTGCATCTCCCATGTACCAAGAGCACACTGTTCCTTCTGCTAGGATAACTGAGCAAGATGGCAAGATGCATTCAGGCCCTTTGCCAGCCATCCTAAAGCTTCTATTGATGTGTGAGAGCCAGCACCCATGGACTTTTATTATATCTGATGCTTACAAGTCACAGATAGAAAAGCACAGTTCTTTCTGAACTGGGGAAAAGAATGTCTATCCCACCTGGAAAGAGAGAGGAGAAGAGGTTTCTAGAAGGGAATGGTTACAGAGTGAGGTATCCTTCTTTTTATCTACTGAAACATAGATTTATCTATTTATGTATCAGTCCATCCATTGATCAATTGATTAATCCATTCATTCACCCATCTTTTATCCATCCATTTGCCCACACATCCATCTGTTCAGTTATCTATCTATCTACCCACCCATCCATCCACCTACCCATCCATCCATCCATCCATTCATCTACTCAGCCATCTATCCATGAATCCATCCATTCATCCATTTCACCCATTATCTGCAAATATCCTCACCCACTCATCATTATCCATGCACTGATTCATTTATCCAACCCATCCACTCATGACCATAAGCATCTACCCATCTGTTTATCTACATTATTTTGTTTGTTTGTGTTTTGATTGATTGTTTTCAAGACAGGGGGCCTAAGTTGGCCTGGAACTTGCTATGTAACCCAGGTTAGCTTTCAACTTGCAATTCTCCTGTCTCAGCCTCTGGAGTGCTAGAATTACAAGCATGAAACACCAGGTATGGCCTATATTCTCTGTGTATGTAAGTGTTCATTTTTGTGTGGGTAGCTGTGCACACATATATGGAAGCCAGAAGATAACCTCAGTTGTTGGCTACTTTGTTCTTTTAAGAAAGGTTCTTGAGCTTGCCAAGTAGTCTAGAATAGCCAGAAAATCACAGGGATCCACTATCTTTGTCTCTATAATGCTACACACCAGGCTTTCTCTCCCTTCCTTTCTTCCTTCTTCTTTTTTTTTTTCAAGACAAAACAAAGCAGAAAAAGCATGGGTTCAGGGGAACTGAACTTGGGTCCTCATGCCTGCAAGCACATTACTGACTGAGATATCACCCTCCATCGTGGCCCACGTGCCTTCAAAGCAGTTGCTGTTTTACAGTTCTCTACTTAGGCCAGCCAAGAAAGCAAAGAACTGTGTGATGGCAATCCTGTAAATAATTGGCATTCCTGGGAAGGGGCTGGAGGGCACATTTCTACTGAGAGGGAAAGGAAGGCTCAAAGAAAAAGCCCATGCTAAGTTCCAGGCAGGGTCAGGAGCAGCAAGCAGTCTGCTCCCCTGCCGCTTCACTTGAGCACACTGCCCACCCTAGAATTGGCTCCCAGGCACTGTGTTGTTTTAAACTGTTTGTTTTGTTCTGATTTTACCCAAGCCCTCTGCATTCATTCTCAGGGTAAACAGGACGCTGCTCCTCTGTAATTTCCCTCAAGGCTGTCCTTAAACATGAGACTGTAAGGATGACTGTTGATTGGCAGGAGAAAAGAGTCTGGCAGAATTAACAAATTAAGTGATGACACCATCTGCCTTTGTACTTCTCCTGTCTGCAATGGAAAACAAAATAGTTCTGAAATGCAGAAGTCGAGGGAGGGGCTGGCACAAGACCAAAGGATATTAACTGGAGAGCCCAGGGAAAGTGGGCCCCACGTCTGCATTGTTTTCACAGTTGTTCACATGTGCCAAAGTGAGGTCTGCATCACAGCACGATTATTCAGAGTGCAGCACATGTTTTCTTTTCAAACACACCTTGCAGGACAAAGGGCAGAGCGAGAAGCTGATGGACCCTACAAGAACCTGGTCATTCAGTGTCTGGGTGAAGTTAACTTTTAGCATAGAGTCACAGCTCCTCCTGGGACCCTCTTGAATTACTAAAGGCATAGCCCCCAAAATACTACAAGCTTGGGCAGGACAAGAGCACTAAGGGGAAACTGCCCACCCCCGGTGGGGAGGTTGTTGCTGGATTTGGTGGGGGTGCTTGTTTTAAGGGTGTGTTTATGTGCACATGTGTGTGTGGGTGTACATCCACATATGGAAGCAGGGCTCTTCATCAGGTGTCCTCCTCCTCTATTCCCCTCCACCTTATATTTTCAGACAGTCTCTCACTCTGTCACTGAACCTAGAATTTACCATTTGGCTAGTCTGGCTTATGTATACATAAGAAGAGAAATCTTAATGATACTTCAAACCATCTGTAAGGAGGATGAGCCAATGTGAGACCCTCCTCTTTAGGGCTCTTGAAGAGGATCCTGGAGATGCCCAGCAGTCCCTCTGATTATCAGAGAAGTGCACTGCAGTTGCTAAGGCTGCCATCCATGCACATTGTGCCATGCACAGTGCCTATAGCATCTATTTCCTGACACAAGTAGAGACACTGACCCAGCCACATTGCCAGACAGGACCGAAGTAGGACCTGAAGCAGTAAGGAGCCGAGTAGTTTCTACTCGGTAACTCCACACTTGTGACAGCTCACCGCGACTATGAAAGCAGCTTTGGGCTCATTATAAGGAGCAAATGTCGGAGTACTCCTGTGCTCTGAGACTTGGATTTGAGTTCAGTTCTGGGAAAGGACAATCATGGTGCTGTGTTTGGGATTCCAGATGTTAGCAGGAAATCAGAGAGAGAACAAAGGGCTGCTTAGGGAGCAAGCGCAGTGAGAATTCATCTTGGATCTGCTTACCACAGAACCCTCAGCAGAAGCAACAGTGTGCAAAGCCTACTCACTCCCTTTTAAATAGACATGAAGCTCTTCTGCTTGAAACAGAAGATGGGTCCAAACCCAGAACTCCTGCCACTCTGTTTCCCTTTCCTCCCTTGGTACCCCAGAAGTCTAGTCTAAAAAGCGATGTCAGGAACTGGAAATGAAGAGAGGCTGGATCCCATTTTACCCTGACCATTCTCATCTATCTGTGCTTATGAGATCTGGGCAGCTTTGCTCTGTGCTCCCATTTCTTCATCATCCTTGAAGATGATGATGGGCTTATTAATGATGCTGACACTCCACAAGAGACAAGTCAAAGGACCATGAGAATTTGCTGTAGCCTTCCTGACTATTTGACAGGTATAACTGTATTTAAGCTCTACCAGAAATGTCCCCCATAGGCTCATATTGAGACTCTTGGTCACCAGCTACAGTGGGCCTGGAGGTGGGGCCTAACTAACAAAATGAGTCACTAGGGTTGAGTCTTGAGGCTAATTAAGCTCACTTGTGCTCTCTGGCTTGCTAACCAAGCCCCTCCTTTCTCCCTCCTCCCCTCTCTCTGTCTCTTCTTTCTCTCTCCCTCCATCCTTCCCTCTCCCTAACCCCCTCCCTCCCTCCCTTCTTTCCTCTCTCCCCTTTCCATCTCCCTCCTTCCTGACTGAAGAAGCAATGTGACCAGCCACCTCTTTCCTGCCACCATGTGTTTTCCGAATTGAAGGGTTGTATCCCCTTAAGCTGCAAGCCAAAACAAACCCTTCTTTAAGTTGCTTGAGTCAGGGATTTGACCACTGCTCTGAGAAAAGTAACTAATATTAGAGAGTCTATTACATCCTGTTCCCCATTTCAAGATGAGGAAACTTGAGCACAGAGAAATGAAAACATGCGCAGTGTATATAAAGAATCAGCAATGACCCAAGGATAGCTCATGCCAGGCTTGGCTACACTCATACACACCACACACCTCCTCCCATGAAAAACTTGTTCAGTTAGAAAATAAAAACTATCTCTGACCTCTTTTCACAGGGATCCCCACTGTCTCTATGATATAATCTTGTTGACTTGACTTGTTGAGCTTTCCAGAGGCCAGGCAGCTCTTGCTGAGAATTTCATTTCTGGTTAGAGGAAATCATTTTCTCTCACAAGAGAGTACCAGGGGTATTGATGTCTTTAGGAGAGAATATGCATGAAGGAACCTTAAAAGCAAAACAAAAAGTGAGGACACATGTGATCAACATTAGATCCTTGGCACTGTTCAGAATGTAGTACTTCTGAGGACAGTTTCCTGAGGGGGATGCCACTCACCTCCCTGCAACTGAGAGAAGAGACTGTGTTCTGGGCATCCCTTCTACCTGCATATTGAAAGATGCAAAGTTTGTCTAAGATACGTCCTCATTCATCAGGACTGTCAATCCACCTAGGAGACCTGGGCTCAGCATTCAGTGGGCAACCCCAGCTCATCTGGACTCAGCATGCAGTGGGCATCCCAGCTCACCTGGACTCAGTGTACAGTGGGAACCCCCAATTCACCTGAGCTTTGGTCAAGGTGCAGATTCCTAGGTGCCCTACTTGGGGGAATTCATTCAAGCAGGCTTTGCTTTGAGTCATTCCTATGTGTATATTAACAAGCCAGTCAGATGTCCTGCCAAGTACATACAGGCTGGGGACTGTTCCCAATAGCTGCTCACTCCAGGTGGCAAACAGGATAGCCTTTCTTTCACTGTTATTCAGGAACAAACTCGATGAAAACTTTTATTTTTCTCCTTTTATTTTTTATTTATTTATTTAATTTTTTTTTTTGTGACTTCATGCTGAGCAGCTTCAGGCTGAACTGTCAAGATAACTCTGAAATATCCTTGCATTCTTCCACAAGATGTATTAGTTATGGCAGTGTGGTTAGTGTGGTGACTGTCAGGTGACAGCAGGAAAGCATTTGAAGCTGTTTTACTATGACACTTTTTCAGGAGAATCAAAAATATGAGGCAATGACAGGAGTCGCAGCAAGCATTATTGAAGGCTGGCAGAGTGACAGGCATTGCTCTAAGAGCTCACAGGGAGTCAGTCTTCAGAAGCCGCTGACAGAGGAACTACTCAAATCTCTGTTACAGATGTGGTAACTAAGGTACAGAGGGGTTAAGTGGCTTGGTCAGGGCCACACAGCAGAAAGCAGTCAAAGATCATTTGGTCATCTCCTGAGATTCTACAGCCCCTTGACTGCCAACCATAAAGCTACATCTTCCCGTGGCAGCTCTAGGTCCTATACCATCAACTTAGCAACTTCCTTTAAGCATTTTGAAACCTTTCCTTCTTCCTTCCTTATCCTTAGATTCGAATGACGTCATGCAGAGCTAAATATGCAGAAGACTTTTTATTCCCTAGGTTTTCTCTTTCCATGAAACTCCATGTGTGTCTCTCAGATGTGTGTTGAAACCTTGACATGAGGACATTAGGTGTACATGATTTGAGGGTGGGACCCTACAGTGAGATTAGTGCCTTTCAAAGGAGTAGTGAGGGGGTGCTGGAGTGATCACTCATCAGTTAAGAGTGAATGTAACAACTCGTGCAAAGGATACAGGCTCAGCTCTCAGAACCTATGCTGTACCTCCAGGGTATCAGACACCCTCTAGAACTATATACAAGGCATATTCTTCTGCTATTTAAGCAACTGGACAATTGCATTTTGTCACAGCAGCGTGAGTGAGTTGAACAACACTATTTGCTGGTGTCCCTTCTATATCACTCATATCAAAAGGTTCATTGGGTGACAAGAGGAAAGCTTTTATCAGTGGGATTGGCGCCCTTCTAAGAAAGGACATAGGAACATGGTCACCCTTTCCATCATGTGACACAGCAAGAAAATGAAGCAACCCAATAAGCCATGGAAGGAGGCCTCATCAGACACCACCAAGTCTCACATTCTGATACAGATACTAACATACTCAGTATAACATTCAGATATTAGCCTTCTTGATCTCCAGAGTGTGAGAAATCAATGTTTACATACATACACCTGCTGATGGGTATAGCAGCTCATGTGGAGTAAGACTCAGCACACTGGGAAGACAGAGTGCAGAAATGGAGAAAAGGCAGAGCTCTAACTTCATGTCCATCTCAAGAGAGGCTCCAGATGGGCTCAAAGGGCAGAAGGGATGGGGACACGTCATCTAAGCCTTAAATCACAGCACCCAGCCATTACTACACTAATATAATGAATAGAAACACTGTGGGAAGCAGGTAATTCCTCTGCCGTACCCTTGCAGACATCTTCACCAACACTCTCTGCACACCCCAGGTAAGCTCAACAAGCACCCCCTGTTTGTTCTATACAGTTCATGAAGAGCAGCCTCTCTCCCAACTCTGTGTTAAGAGGAAAAATACACAGGTCTATTCACCCCACCTCCTTTAGGAGCCCAGAAAGCTTCCTGGGCTGTGTCATCTGATCCCCAAAGGTGAGTCAGAGAATCCTTCCGCCTACCAAAGAACATTAGGAGGCAAGCCAGGCTTCATATCCTGCATTCTTCAATCCCAGACTGAATCTGGAACATTGCCTGTCTGCATCCCCACCCTCATCCTCCCAAAATAAAGGGCATGGGAGGCAGGAATAAGCATCTCAAGTACATGCAAATTCCTTGCTCCCAAGGAAGGGAGGCTCTATATTTTAATTTGGAATTCATCTGAAGCTGTACTGTTCCTGCCCCACATGGTATACGTATGTGTCACCTGTTTCCATCCCATACCTTACACGGCATGCTTTTATACTTAAGACACTGCTGACATCTCATGGGACTATGCCAAGAGTCACAAGTTCCTGAGATGCTTTCTGAAGAGGGGTTCAGATGCCTTTTGATCTCAGGGTGCTCCACTCCTACCATTCTCAATCTAGACCACCAGAAAACCAAGCTTCAAGAATTACTGCCACAAGACTCTGGCTCCACGCTCTCCAGCCCCGCCCCATGCAGGAAGTCACAGGTGCTGTGTGCTCATGAGCAGTGGCCATGAGCTTATGATCATATCCAGAAGACAGCAACTATCACACTCCTCATCCTCTGGGACCCAGCGTCCTACCAGACTATTCATGATGTCCCCTAGGCTTTGTATGGAGTGACAGGGCTGCCCATTGGGCCATGCATTCAGTGGTCACCTATTTATCAGCACTTTGACCAGGTATGGGTTCTCACATCGACCTTTGGCCCCTGAAGGAAGACTTCTCTGATGAAGGCTAAGAGATGCACAAGTCTACGATCATAAGAATCACTACTTAGAAGACAGTTTTAGGGCCTGTCCACTTGGTTGGCTCCAAACTCACTGTGTAAACCAGACTGGCCTTGATCTCACAGAGATCCTCCTGTCTCTGCCTCTAAGTATCAGGATTAAAGGTATGAGCCACCATGCCAGACTAGTCACAAGCTTTTGATGGGTTCTATGGGTGTCAGACTCAGACCCTCTCCCTAGAGTAGGAGAGAAAGGACGGCAGGAACATGATGTAGGAGGGGGCTGGTTGCAAAGGGAGTCAGTGGTAGGGGGAAAGGGTGAGGGAGTAGTGGGGCTTGGATGTAATCACAGTACATTTTATGGAGTTTTGATGTTGTAAAAATAAACTACAGAGTCTCTAGTCATGTGTCTGCATTGTAAGAATGCAGCACATTATCTTTGCAAAATTATTTTTTCTCCTCTGTTTCTAGATTTAAAAAGAATCCATTAAGCAACTGCACATGATCTGTGTCACAGCCCAAAGTATGAGTCTGAATTAAAAAATAAAAGTTAAAAACACTATATACGGTCACAGCCCACAGCCTAACTCAGGTCTGCAACAGTGGTCTGGATGTGCCAGGAAAAAGAATTTTGTTTCTCTGCTCTGTGATTTTGTAGCCATTTAAATTTTATTAGCAATTACGGGGCCTGTTACCACTGAATACATTTTGCAGTTACAGCCAAGTCCTGGCAACTGGGAGCATGCCCAGATGACAAGTGGCCCAGGTGGACCTGGCTACACTTATTCCAGATGCCCTGGAATGTGAACCCGATCCTCACTATGGACTGTTTCACTAGGATTCTCTTAAGCAGCACAAGCTGATAGTAGTGAAGCTTGCAGGAAGTGGGATGGGGTGACATGAGATGAGGCAAATTTCGAGGATGACACCACACTGCAAAGCTCTTGGTTGGTGACAATGCTGTCATTTAAGTTGGAACTGTCATGATAGGTCCCAAAGGACAGCTTCCAGCAAGGAGAGATGCAGAAAGCTGGGAAGTTCTTCATCAGATTTTAGTACATCATGTCCGAATGCCCCTATCATCACCAAAATAGGGCTAGAAGGGCATGGGCAAGGACAAGAAGCTTTGAAATAATAATAATAGTAATAGTAGTAGTAGTAGTAATCATAAACAACTTTGAAATAATGGCAGTAGTAATAATAAACAATTGTATACAAATTATTCTAACTCAGGAGTTGGTCTTCTCAGAATGACACCAAATGAGGGTAAGCCTCCTGGCTTTCTCTCTAAGCCCCTAGAAGCCTTAACTCCACAGACTCAGTTCATCTTCTCCCATACCCAGAGCCTGGACCTTCTGTCTCAGCTCCAAGAGAGAGGGAACCATGGCTTTTGATAGAGAGTCGTTCTTTTCATCTTCCTAGTAGTGGGAGATGGTCCACTGTGAGCTGGAGAACTCAGCCATGGATGTGGAGTCCTTCACCTGGACCTGAGCTATAACCACCTCTGGGCACCCCCTATCACATGTCCAGTTAGTTTACCTCCAGCATATGGCTCTGAGGGGAAATGATGCTAATTTTTGTTCCATGGACTATCTCTCTGATCTAACAGTCCTTAACTTAGAATCTGAGTAACTATCCAACCTGCCTTTGATGCCTGAAAGAGCATGTGGGAAGCTGCATTTAAATTCTCTGGCCACACTAGACACCCCGTTGTACTCTAAGTGGTGCATAAGAGAAAGATGCCATGTGACAGGGTTCAAGCAGAGAGTTTTGTTTTGTTTTAATAAGGGAAAGGGATCATATAAAGGGGAAAGGGAAGCAGGGAGACCAGCTTCCAGAGACAGAAACAGGAGAGAGGAGAAAAGAAAGAGTGGGAAAGGGGGGGGGACAGAGACAGGGAGAAAGAGGAAGAGAAAGAGGGGAACAGAGAGGGGGAGAGAAAGACAGAAGGATGGGAGGTGGATGGGGCCCTTTTAAAGGGAACATAGTGATATGCACAGGTGATGCTCTTAGTGGCTATAGCTGAGGGCGAATCCTGCCAGAACCCCAAGCACAGGCCAGTACGGATGCCTGAATACTAACTCTTTCTCCTACTGACATGATATATCTCTGGGGAAGGGAGAGATAGGAAAGTCAACTATTTTAAGTATCAGAGAGGCACGTGGTGCCCACACCTTCCTGTATATTCTCACTGTCCCACTCCAATTTCACAGACAAACGCTGAGCCTACAGAAAGGAAGGTGGCAGCCAAGAGCAGGTGCAGAATCTACAGCAGAAATGTGCCTCCTCTGCCAATCACAGTTCAATTAATGCTCAGCAGCAGCTGCTGATGGCAGGGTGTGAACGCTTTAGGCTCTACTTTGTCCTCCCAAAATGCCCATGGGAGCTGAAGGGACACCAAGGTAGTATCTTGCCCAGGCACAATAATTTCACAGGATGGAGCCAGGATTTGGCATAGACAATGTGGCTACACAACAGGCCTCTCTCGCAGTACATACCAACTCACATCCTGGCAGCCCAACACCCTAAGGAAGGCATATACACATGGTGCATTTTTCTGTTGGGAAATGTTCCCAACAGAACATCTTTGGTTGAAATATCAAATACTACCAGTCCAATATGTTACTGATGGCAGAGCATGCCATTTGTGGTGGCTTGAATAGGAATGACCTCCCTGGAATCATGTGAATGCTTGGCCTATAGGGAGTGGCACTATTAGGAGGTATGTTTTTGTTGGAGTAGGTGTGGCCTTGCTGGAGGAAATGTGTTACTGTGGGGGTGGGTTTTGAAGTCTCATATATGCTCAAGCTACATTCAGTGAACAGTTCACTTCCTGTTGCCTGCAGATCAAGATATAGAACTCGTAGCTACTTCTCCAGCACCACATCTGCCCGCATGCTGCCTTGCTTCTTGCCATGATGATAATGAACTAAATAAACTCTGAACTATAAGCCAGTTCCAATTAGAGGTTTCATTTACAAGAATTGCTGTGGTCATGGTGTCTCTTCACAGCAATAGAAACCCTAACTAAGACATTACTGTTTTATGTGCTGTGTCATTCACTCTAGGGCCCCATGTTTTCTGACTCCATTAGAAGTACAGAGGAGACTATCCATCTTACACTTATAGCCATCTTGAAGGCCTTCACATGAACAAGAAGTTGAAATGAGGCATAGACATAAAGTGTGGAGTTTTGGGCAAGTGTAGATTCTAACGTCAAATCTCATTTTTCTTTTTCTCAAAGAAAGCCTGATAAGCCCCATCTTTATGTGTGAGCTTCCATCTTTAAGTATTAACAGCTGGCCCATATTTTGATTGTCCTGAGCAAGGCAAACACACTGGACTTAAAAGCCCTGAGCTGGCTGGGACCTCCAGTTGCAGCCATCCCAGGGTGTAGGCAGTGCTGGAAGACAGAAAGCTGGTGACAGTGTGTCTCAGCTATAGCACCGCGCCTACCCATGGCTGGGAAAAGCACAGCTTTGCCAGGCTGCCTCTCTCGCAAACTAGCATGCTGACTGCCTCCTCATCACAGAAGAAGAGAAGTCAAGATGTTCCAGCTGCTAGAAGAAGAGTGCAATAACCAATTTAAATATATTTATAGTTAGTCTATCCTCCATGGAGAACACACCAGCCTCAACCCTCGGACCTTGCACTTCTAGCCTCCAAATCTGTGGAAGAACACATTTCTGCTGCTTTGTGTCATCTAGTTTATGATATTGCATTCTGGAAGTCCTAGGAAACTGATATGCCCAGGGAGTTGGCGAGCACTTAGTCTTTTTTACTGTCCAAAACTACCAGGGGCTTTTTAGAAAAGTTTGCAAGAGATAAGATTTACAATAAGCTGGAATTGTTCATATTTAGGTAATTGGCAGGTCCTATCTAGAAATGAATGATTCTAACATCAGAACTAAAAATTGTTTCTTGTTATGGGCTGACTAGGCATGAAATGCGCATTTTGGGTGTAGAGAAAGGGTTGACAGAGTTGCTGCAGCAAGTTTTAGGATGGCTACAAGCCGGTGTGTATGGTTGAAGGTCCTCACATACACAGGCGACAAGGAGGAACACTATCAACTAAACCCACTTAGGTGCTAAATGTCAACAGAGCAGAGGACAAGCAGACTACAGCCACTCTGGAATTGCGAACCAACTCCAGGTCAAATGAGGCTGAGACTCTGGGAAGAATTCAGAGGTAGCACCTTCAACTCTCCCTGCCCTCTCAGTCACCCACTTCACCTAGACCTGCAAATATTTGTTTTCTTCTCTCTGGCACCAGCTTGGGTGCCTAACTGGCTCTCTGGAGTACTACGCTGAAGGGCATTTTAACACTGGGTGGTGGAAGCCTCCCCCAAATGAAAAGAAGATACTGACCCAGGAAATAAAGCGAACTGTAACAGAGACCCTTGTCCTGGAGTGTAGGAAGGTAGGATGTGGAGGCAGTGACTGACCACACCATGCTGGGCACAAACACCAGCAAAACAGGTAGAAAAGCCACCTAGAATTTACTGAAAGCTGCACTCATGCCAGGCACAGTAAGAGACCTTATACACATTTGCTTATTCAGAGGTGGACAGTACACTATTGTCCCAGGGACAATACCTATTGTATAAGATCAGCTCCTTTCTGACAAGCACACCGTGTAATGAATGTTTTGAACATGCCCTTTGGTGAAGGTGCACAATGGACCTATCTCATAGATGGGTACATGGTTGCTGAGTAAAGTACAGTAGTATCTAGAGAATCAGAGGCTGTGGGAATCCAGCATGGTTGGGTCCTCAAGGCCTTCTTCTAAACTATAGGCTCTACAATTGCACCTTTGGGATGTAAGAACTTGAAGGTCTAGACATGGCTGAGTTACCAGGTGCATTTAAAAACAAACACACAGCAAAATAACTCAATAGGAAAGAAAGACCACATTGGTGAATGCACACAGGTCAGCATGAAGCCATAGTCAGTAAGGGCCATTTCTGCTATCAGAGCCTGTGGAATTCTGTACTTCCCTGTGGCTGGCCAGAGTCAAGACCTGCAGGAATAGAGACACTCCACATTGACACAGTAGATACTCATGCAGAAATAGAACAGGGTTGTCCCTGAAAGGCTGGGCAAGAATGGAAGATGGAAGGTCAGTAAAAAAAAAAAAAAAAAAAAAGGCCTTTGTCCACTGGTTCCAGATTGGCCATAGGGGTGCTATAGCTTTAGTGGTCCCTTGGAAATGGAACAGATTCCTTTTCCAGGGCAGCCATTACGAAGTTCCACAAATGGAGTGGGCTATGGAAACAAGCTATTCTCTGGAGGTTGCACAACAGGATCAAATGGTCACCGGGACCTCATTCCCACTGAGATCCTGGCTAAATTCCCTTCCTCACCTCTTCATGGCTTCTAGGGAACACAGCCAACCTTTGGCACTCCCTGGCTGGCAGCTGCATGATATCCCTCCCCCATTCCTTCACAGTATCTTCTTAGGACATCTTTCAGATTGCAACAAGGGCTCACCTTTAACTATTTGCATTAGCAGTGATCCCATTTCCAAGTTATGGTGTGTCCTTAGTACTAGGATTTAGGATCTGAACAAACTCTTACGTTCAAATCACCGAGAAGGCAGAAGGCAGTCAGTGCCTATCAAAGTCATGTTTTACAAATGTAGGACATGCATCTCTAGCTGACAACTAAAAACATAATAGTGGTGGGTCCAGGGCTATATTTGTGTACTGTGTAGCTAAGTTCCACAAGCTGAAAATTTTTCAACAACAGAAACTAAGTTTTCTATAATTCTAGAGGACAGATGTTCAAAATTGATGTCTATGTGGAGCTGGTGTTTCTGAAAGTCACAGGGGACAGGTCCAGGCCTCTCACCTTGGCTTACAGATGGCTCTCATCTCCCCATGGCTTTACATCATCTTCTCTCTTCATATCTGGATCCAAATATTCTCTCTTGGAAGGACTTCAGCCGTGGTGGTTTAAGCCCACTCTGTGATCTCATTTTAATTCAATTATGTCTTTGTGATGTTTAATCGTGATTGTCAATTGCACCGGGTTAATAAATGCCCAAGAGCTCAGTAAAGCATACCGTGGAGTACAACTTGTGAGGGTATTTCCAGAGAGCATCAGATCATGCATTCTCTGACCTCATTGGTGGGATTGGTCCCACGATGGATTCATAATGAATATGATGTTCTTACTAACAATGATGAAAGTCAGAAAGTGAGGCTTAGCTAGAGGAGGTCACTGGGGAGGTCTCAGGGTTATAACTTGCCTTGGCTCTCCCTGCATTGTCTCCTTCTGCTCTTTGGTCACCATGATGTAGAGTGCACTTCTCCGCCATCGTGATGGCCTGACTCTGAAAAGGCGAACCGTAAACCCTCCCACCCGTTTATGCTGTCTATCAGAAATGTGGTCACAAGAGCAAGAAAGGTGACTAATACCTTCTGTTTAACTCCATCACCAAACAAGTTGAATCCGGAGACACCATGCCTTAGTCTCAACTTTAGAATGAGTCAAAACATTGGTGGTGGTATGGCGATTCTGTTTTGACACAGCTGAAAGGGAACTTTCGTTCTGCTGTAGCTACATCCCACAATTCATTGAGAAGTCACCTGCCTTCCCGGGTCACAGCACACCAATGGTCACCACCCTGAAGCATGAGGTATATAGCCCATGAACATGTCTTGATTCCCTGGTCTTTGTGCCTGTGACGCCACTAGAAGGTGAAACAGCCAAATTCCTGTCCAAGCTTGAAACTCAAGCACCACTTTCCCCCTCTGCTTGCTGTGTCTGTGCTTAACTCAGAAGCAGATGCTTCTAAAACAAAGCATCACGTGTGGTGCCACCTAGAGGCAGAGGGCCAGGGCGCTGACAAACAAGAAAGGAAGGGCACCCCCCTTCCTAACTCTTCTGGGGGGATCAGAGTTCCTAACCTGTTGCTGAAACTTCCTCTTGGCTCCCACCCTCACACCTGAGCAATGTGTAAGCAACAGCTGGGTACACTGAGGGCAGAAGAGATTTATATTCCGAATGTGCACCTACTTTCCCAGGAGGCCTCTTGTTTTGGAGATTCACTAAAATGTTTTCATTTGCCAAAGGCTTTGAATTTCACATCCCACTGGATATACACGCACACACCCATGCATAATGATAGAAGTCCCCATGCATGACCGAAGACACTAGTCCATGCAATTTTCCCAAGGAGAAATAAGCCACATTGTGAGGAGGAAGCCAATATTCACATCTCTCCCCAGCTTTGTTGGGACACAGAGATAACAAAGGCTAGCCCCAGAACAGGAAGCCGCACTTGGCTCAGGACATTTGTATCTGCTTTATCGCTGTGAATGGCCCTTTGCTTCTAAGAAAAGGTTTCAGAGGACTAAAGGTCATCTTAAAAATCATTACTGTAGAAAAACATTATTGATGTTTTGAATTATTTTCCCTAGAGTTTTGATCCTGAATATCCCTCATAAAGCCAAGTGTTAATGCTTTAGTGGCAGGATTAGAAAGCAATGGAACCTTAAGAGCTCAGTTAAGAGCACTTGCTGCTCTTCCAGAGGACCTGAGCTCGACTGCCAGCACCTATGTTGGGCAGTTCACATCTTGATCCCTCTGGCCATCACAGGCACCTGCACACATGTAAACACAGAGATGCACACATGCACACATAGTTAAAAATCTTAAATCTTTAAAGAGTAGTCTAGTGGAGGCCTTGGGCCACTGGGCTATGACCACCCCCCCCCACCCAAGTAGAGACTGCAGACCTTCCTCCTCATTCTCTTTACTGCTAGCTAGTCATGATGTTTAACTTCACTGTGCACTCTCCCATCATGGCATACTATCTTCTACAAGCTACAGAGCCACTAGGTCCCGTATTAAAACCTCCAAAAGTATGGGGCAAAATAAACATTTTTTTTCTTTATAAGCCAATGAACTCCTTGTATTAGTCATAGGAATATCTATTCATTACAGCAAGCACAGTACAGGTAACAGAATTCACAAGATCCCATTTATCCAGCTAGTAAACACCTACAGAGGTAAACAAAAAGACCCCTGGGAAGAAGACTATGGGGTCTTATTTTCTGGGCCAACAGGCAAGCTCTGTGTATTTGCTCTGACTCTGTGACAACAGCTCCTGCCCAGAAAAGCTTCTGCGACAACCTAATAAGTTAATAAGATGGAAAGTGTCTGGCTTAGTATGATCTCTGGAACACTCAGGCATATACTCTCACTCACTGTCTCTTCCTCACAATAAGCGTTCTCATGGAGAGATCACATTTTCCTGAAACATATCTCTCTTCATTTTATAACCACACCCAAAAAAAAATCGGAGGGAAATTATGAAAGGTAATTTGAATAAAATGATCACTACAGGCAGTCCACTAATGAAGAACAGAAATGGAATAGAATTACAACAAACCAACCCCCTCCCCAGCTCTAGGAGGGAGGTCCTCGGAAGCATTCTGCAGTACAGTTAATGCCCATCAGGCCCAGGTGAGAATTAACTTTAGTCCATCAACAGATACTTCACAAGGAAATACAACTAATAACTCAACTAGTAACTAAAGATATAAGCATTCTACCTTGTTAAGGGAAAAAAATAAAAATGCAAAATACATGAAATGCTCTCAACTATTAGGCAGGAAGAGGGAATTTATTTTAAAGATATTACTCAATGCTGCCAAGACTAGAATAAGTCCCAGACCTCACTCCTGGCCAGTGAAAGCAAACTGGAGCAGACAGATGGGCAGTCTGTGGGCAGAGGCAGGAAGAGCTCCCGCCTTTTAGCATGTTTCATTTCTGAGAATCCAGCTCAAGGAAATGGGGACAAAGCCATCCCCACCGCCATGCCCGCAATGCTGAGGACTCTGCAGAAGTGAAGAGCTGAACAAGAATAACACAGAGGGCTGAAGGTGAAGCTCACAACAGACATTTGCTTGGCACATGTGAAGCCCTAGATTCAAACCCAAGCAGTACCACAAAACAAGATAAGAAATAATAGCGTATCAGTAATGTGATACCTAATTAATGGGTTATTGCCTAAGCATTAAAATGACAGAGAAAAGAAAAATAGGAAGATGACATCATAATACAATGCTATATGAAAAACTTAGAACTGAGAACTAGAACCTCCATGCTGATTACAAGTGGGGCAAGGCCTAAGTGAAAGTTTCCAGGCTGCTGAGTGCATGTAACAGAGACAGGCTCTGATGCAATTCCTTTGTCCCATCCTTCCCCCTAAAGTTTTACAGTATGTGACTGTTTTTTCACCTTGATGATAGAATTTCTTCTTATTTTCCAAAATGTCTTTCCTCTACTGTAGATATGAAAGAGCTGTTCACAAGACCACATCCCACCATGAGACACCTCTCCAGGCTCCTCCATGTCCTTTAAAAAGGGCAAAGATTTTCAACCTCTTTTCTAACACATTATCCTCTCACTGCCAATGCATCACTGATCTCTTGCTGCCATGACCTCTCAGAAGTTACAGTGGCCACCTCACCTTCCCTGAGGCAAAGTGTTGTTTCAAAGGCTCTTCTTTCCATGAAGATTGCACAGGTTTCCCACTTGCTGCTCCCAGAGAGAACAAAGTGTCCACCTCAGCCCTCAGCCCTGTGCCACTGGCTCAGGCAGAACCCACCATGCAGTTCTGTCCCTACATAGGAAGTTTCTTAAATGATTCTAAACACAGTGATGAACAAAAGTCAAAACGCCAAATAGGGCGGGAAAGGTGGCTCCGTGGTTAAGAGTACTTGCTTCTCTTTCAAAGGACTGAGTTTAGCTCCCAGCATCCATGTCAGACAGCTCACAAGACAACTCCAGAACCAGGACAGTTGATGCCTTCTTACAGCTTCTATATTCACATACAGACATATACATCTATACATAATTAAAAATAAGTGTCTTTTTAAGAGTAAAAGACATGCAATAGAGCATGGCTAAGTTACAGTGCATATACTTTCACAAAACAATTATTATAAATACATAGGAATACAGATAATGTTAAATAGAAAAAGTAAGGCATGGGTTGGGGAGATACCTCTGTGGTTAAAGCTCTTGCCATGCAAATATGAGGACTGGAGTTCGTATCTCCACCAGTAACTCCAGCCTTGGAAGGCAGAGAAAGGGGTAGCTCAGAGCAAGTTAGCTAGCTAGCAAAACTAGCCTTGCTGGTACTTTAACTAAGACAGCCTGCCTCAATGAAAAGGAAAGAGCAACGAGGATGATCCCAATATCCTCCATGTGTACATGTACATACATACCACACACACATGAAAGTGGGGGAAGAAAAAGAAAGCCACACAATCACACCCCTGTGGCAACTATTTAACATAGTTTGTGCTTACACTCATGGCACATAGGCAGCATGCTGGTGCTTCCAGTGCACACACCAAAACATCACTAGAGTGCTCACACACACCAAGACATCACTAGGGTGCTCACATACACCAAGACATCACCAGGGTGCTCACACACACCAAGACATCACCAGGGTGCTCACACACACCAAGACATCACCAGGGTGCTCACAATTAGAAGGCTTCCTGCTCCCACTGCGAGAGGACAAAACTGGGGTCTTATCAGGAAAAAGAACTTTCTTTAATCCCACCATGGATTCTACTTTAGAATATTCTAGAAACATGTCTAAGATCACATATTCCCCTAAGGATACAGTAGAGGACTATGTTGGAGGCTAGATGATCTGCCTCTAAATCCCACACTTAGCTCCTAGACTAGAGAAGATTATGAAAGAAAGTTAGTGAAAGTTCAATTTCTCTTAGAAAAGGGACTTTCCCCTTCCCTTTACTGTCTAAACTTTGAAGAGTTATTTTCTCAATTTAAAGCAAAAGCTAGGCAGGCAATTTAAAGAAAAAACTAGGTAGGCAATGTGTTTGTAGGTATAGCTAAAAAAAATTAATTATGTTTGGATCAAAAGACTAAGCAATGCCTGTTGGGTCTCTACCACACTTGGAGAAATGAGTAGACTTGAGGAAGACAGACATGAACCTGCTCCAAACCAAACCAAATAGCTCCAAGTAGTTGCTGGCACAGCCCCTTTTTTTAAAACATTCTCTTTCCACCACCTTTGCCCATTTCTTCATGAATTCTAATATACTAGGCTGAACCCACAAAGGCAGAGACTTCCAAAGAAGTCATTAACGTTACTGCTGCTACTGACAGAGGTGGGGCTGGACCAGCTTAATCCTGAATTCCTTTATACATTCATAGGCTGAATATTGCCAGCTAGCTAATAACAGTCTATATCAACTACTGTTCAAAAGCACAAGGTACCCTGAACATGGCAACTCTATACTCTTAAGAGACTGCTTAATGCTCCTTAAAGCCAGGCCGAAGACAAGGCTCATACATTCTATCACACTTGAAACTCAATTTAAAAAATGCTAGATTTCTAGAAGTTTTAAAGTTATGCTAGAAGCAAGGAAACAATGAAAGAGACCTAATATTTCTCAAAAAAGCAGTTTAGAAAAAAGGGAAAAGAATAATAAGAAGAATGTATTAGGCCTAACAATTCAGTGAGATAAATCACATGTAACAAGATTTAATACAGCCTCCAAGTCTCCCCAGTTTTCCCCTCCCCAAACCTCTGAAGAGCAGAAGCAGGCATGGAGAATGCTGTACCCCACACCAGGTGAGAGGCCAGCCACAGAGCAGGCGGCAGTATGTCTTCATGACCACACCATTAGAGAGGGAATATCTGGCTCCTGTGGTGGCTCCAAACCCCGAGCTCCTTCCTGTGCATCCACAGACAGAACCTCATACCCCAGGAACAGCTCTGCTGAATGTCCAACTTCCTGTCCTCCCAGTGCCTTGTCCTCAGCTGGCTCCCAGAGCCACAGCAGAGCCAGAATAGAGTCTTCCTGACACAAGCGCCACGTGGACTGCCTCCCGACAGAGCAGAGACGTATGGCTCCATGGCAGGTACCCATCAGATGAGCCAGAGCCACACTTCCTGATGCTGCCTACCTGCCAGGATGCGAGGAGGATGACCTACAGCCAAGCTCACTGTGCTGAGACCAACTCAGGGGAAGAAGAAAAGACTCTTCAGGGAAGGGAGGATGGTCACTGGACATCCCAACCCCTGCACTCTCCACCCTGCCTCCTTTCCTAGGGATCATCCTCAACCAAGACCTTATGCATGTTTCAAGAGCACAAAATGGGTAAGAGGTGACAAAAGGGGGTGGAGTGGGGAGGACCACAGAGACCATACCACACCGGTGTTCATCAAAAGGGGGAGGGGCCAATGAAGGCCCAGGGCATGACCATCTACAGAGAAATGGAGGTAAGGAAGCATAGGGACATGAGCTGAGAATCCCCTCAGTACAGGACACTGACATTGTATTAATCCACAAAGAATCACTGAGAGATTTCTACCACACATTCAGAGAGTCTCCAGCCCTGGACCAAGGCAGCCATATATAGTCCTTTTGACTGAGAGGCACCCCAGGATATAATGCCTGGTTCTGAAGGTGAGGGCAGCATCCAGGGAAGAGGGTCTCCTTTGCTCACCCAAGCAAGGGCTCCTCTACCATATTACACTTCTGCACAGACCACACTGCTCAAAGACAGAGGGAAAGCTGGCCCACCAGCTCACAGCAAATAGGGCACAAGATGAAGTCTGACTAGATGTCCTGCTCTTGGCCTAGAATCCCGCCCTTCTCCACCCCTGCCCGCAACCACAGGCAGCCACTCACGGCATTCCTTCTCGTCACTCTTGTCGAAGCAGTCAGGCAGCCCGTCACACTGCCAGGCACCTGGAATGCACCGCCCGTTGCTGCACATGAAGTTACCTGGGATGTTGCACTCGTTGGTGAAGTTGTTCCCAGGGAGCAGCTGGCTCTCTGCAAGAAAGAGAGGACAGGGGGTCAGAGGCACAGTGACCACAGCCAAGGGCCTAGCTGGAAGGACTGATGCTCAGCCCAGGGGAGACTTCCACTGGGTATCTTTGCTTTTCTGGCTCTGTTTCTATACCAATGAGATATATTTATACCTTGGACCACCTCAGTACAAAGATGCTGAAGAAGTAGCAGAAGCAATGCAAAGAAAGCATACAGTGTCCAGCATTTAACAAGTGCTCATCTCTCTCATGAAGATCTATGAGAAATGGGACTAGAGATGACTTAATTGTTAAGGGCATTTGTGGCTCTTTCAGGGGACCAGAATTTGGTTTCCAGTATCCACATCTGGCAGCTTACAATTGCACGCACGCAATGCTGGCTCATAACTGCCTGTGACTCCCTCTCCTGGCTTTCATTATATCTGCGCACCTGTACACGTTCACATGCGCGTGCATGCGCGCACATACACACACAAAAAAAAAACAGAAAAAAATATTGGTGAGAAAACCCAAATGTTCTTTCAGCAGCAACATCTAAAATTTAAAGTTCCAGACAGGAGTATGCACTGAACCCCATATATCCCCAGCAGTAGCAAGCCTTCCAGGCTCCAGATTCACAGCCCCTACAATCACAGAGTCCTTGAATTGGAGCCAAGTTGGCAAGAATACCAGGAGATCATTTCCCTGCAGGAAATAGGATACCTTGATCTACAAATGAACCTGCCTGATGTTGTCCGTGTAGGAAAGGCCAAGGTGAAACCTGTACTCAGACCTGTTAACCCCCAGGAGGCTGTCCTGATCACTACACTACCCAAGAGTTACTAGAGGTTTAGGACCAAGTTCCAAGGTTCAGGTTCAAGTCCACTGAACAATCATAAATGCCAAGGGCCCTACTCAGCATTGCCCTTAGTCAGGAAATTAAACAGAGACCTAATGCTACCAGGTAGGGGAGGGTACAGGGCTTATCCACCTTGAACCTTGAGGGTGAATTTTCTAGAGAGCCAAGATCTCATAAGTCACATCAAGCTGAGCCAGTGTGATTGAAGGCTGGGAGAGAAGTAGCCACTTAGAAACAAAATGGTGTTAGACGAAAAGGAAAAAAAGAACAGTGCCAGCAGACTGCAGCTCTAACTGCCTCGAGTCATTCAATAACCATGTACTAGGCATTTATGACCAGGCACTTGTGCTGTGAAGGAAAGACGCAAGGACATGTGTACACCAAATACTTTACTGACACTAAGGTGTTGGGAACATGGCCTTCTAGAGCTACTTATGAGTAACAAAATAGCAAGGCTCAAGCTCTTCTTTCACAAGCTTTGCCAAAGGAAGTCGCTTCAGATCAGTGCTCAGATCCCTCCTGACTCCCTCATACCGCTCACCTGCTATGCACCTTTTTCCTTTCGTTATTATTATTAATTATGCCTAGAACACCCTTCATGCCACCTCATCTCCTAGGAAATTGCTGTTCACCTGCTAGCATCACACTCCTCTGTTAATTTCTCTCTGTGGAGTGTTGCCCAGATACTTCATGCACAAAGAAGCATGGTTGTCTGGTAATGCTACTTTTGAAGTGGTACTAAAAGTACTTTTATAACTGGAGCAAGCAAGCCTGAACCAATGGGAGTGGACACAGCCATCAAACAAGCCCCTGTGCTGTGGATTTCCTTTTGGAGACCATCTGCTACCCGATACTAAATTAGCAACACATATACATGTTGCTCTTCAGAAATGAGTTTTCATAGTTCATTCCAAGATGGAAGCTACAGCAAAAGATTTCACTGAGGCCAAGTACATCACAACCCTTACTCCCTGCTCCCTCTATCAGCCCTGCACGTGGCCAAACCCTCTCTGTCACTGCAGTAGGACTCTAGTCCATGTAGCTCCCATTCCCTGGCCATCACCACCAGCTACAACTTCCAAATCTGCCTCCTGCCTTACAATTTGTTTCCCCAAGTCTTAATCTGTCTTCTGACCAGAAGAATCTTCCTAAATAGCACAAAGACTATGATATTTCCTTACTTTAAAAGGCCAGTTAGTGGGGGGCTGGGGAGATGGCTCAGTTGGTAAAGTGCTTGCCATACAATCATGAGATTCCTAGTTCAATCTCTAGAATCCCATCCCCCAAAACAACCATGATCCCAAGGGAAGTGGAGATAGATGGACAGATCTTGAGAAGCAACAGCTAAGGTTTTTCCTTAGCTTTGACCTTCACACTCACACATCCATGAACACACATGCATGTAAACCCCCAAACACACATAAACACATGTGCATTTGTGCACTTAAATAGACACAAGAACACAAACACTCACATAGGCACTGACTAGCACCCCAGGGTTTTTTAGCTAGAATTCAAGGCAAGCTAGGAGGATTCCAAGAAAGAAGTGGCATTTTCAGTGGAGGCTGATATAAAGTAAAGGTCCTTTGGATCAAAGGAACAGAGTCAAAGACATGATATGGGGAAGCACAGCCTGGGGCATGGGTCAGAAATAAAAGACATGCCATTCTGATGGGTAGGAGTTACAAACACACTGTGTCACCCTGCCACACTATCCATCAGGATGTTCTATTCCACAGAGCAGAGTCAACACAGGCCTTCTTCTGAAGGCAACTGCACAAGTCACCACTAACCCTGAAAAGAATGAACAGGAACTTCATTATCTCCAGGGAGAAATCTGAATGCCCATGGGGAGGAAACCCAGAAAGCAGTCACATGGTAGATTCTAGCCAGATACTTCATGCTCAGCCCAGAACCTCCACACCCCTACCCCCAACTCCCATGTACACTCTAGCTGTTGGAGAACAACTGCTCTGAGAATCACCAGGCAGCAGGGGCTTCCTCAGGGCTGTGGAATGCAGAGCTGTCATTTGGTTTTGTTTGGAAATCACTTCGAGTTGAGTTTGTGGAGCTAACTCCTGGAAGACAAAACCCCAGGAAAAGCCACTACAACTGTGGAATCTTGTTCTGATAAACAGATTTCTGGAACCAGAAAAATTGGCCAGATTAGATTCCAAAGAGTCTGTTCCAAGCATCAATGAGACTGGCAACACGTGAACCTGATGAATGGCTGGGTGGGTTCAAAGGTAACTTATCCCATCAGTTACATCCGTTACACACAAATGTCCTGCCAGTCCTGAGACATGCTGCCTAGTGGAAACAACAGACACATGCCCAGTGCCTTAGGAAACTGACATCATCAAACAGAAGAAGAAACCAAAGCAAGAGAAGATCCTGTTGATTCTATCTTTAAATCTCCCTCAAGCCCAGGCCAGCTGCCTCACTAGCCTAGTGGCACCTGTGCCATTGTCTCTTACCCCCTTTTCAACCAGCAGTCTGCACAGTAAGAATTTTGTGGGGACATAAGTCGGGGCCTGGAGACATTTTCGATTGTCATGACTAGGTGTAAGGTGCTACTGACATTTAGCATGGAAGGGCCAGGGCTGTAGCTTTGCATGGAAGGGTCTAGCGCTTTAAAGAACCATGTGGCTTTGACTGTTAGGAATGGCAGGTGTGTTGTACTACATTTCTCCTATTCTATCACACCACAACAAAGAACCGTCTGGCTTGACATGTCAATAGTCCCAAGACAAAGAATTACCTATTTAAGCCTACCTGCTACTTAGCCAGCCGTTCTCACTCTCCCACAGTTGCTTCTCTTCACACTGAGATTTTTTGTTTGTTTTGTTGTTGTTGTTGTTTTGTTTTTCAATGAAGGGGATGGTGTCTCTGGGCCCTTCAGATACATCTGAACTCTTGTCACCTGGTTTAGAGAGCCCAGTGTGATCCTACCTGTGAAGCCCCTGCAATGCCCTTTAGAACCAGTGTCATGTGGGTGTAGTCCCTGCCCGCAGGCTTCCAAACATATGGCTGGCTGACCCAGCAGAGTCTCAGCCCACCTGTCCTTTGGTCTTTGGGGCTGTGTTGTATCCCTCCAAAATTTGATGTTGTGGGCCTGATTGTTAGCGCCTCATAATGGGAGTGCATTTAAAGACAGAGACCTTAAGGAGTAATTTGTTAAGATGAGGCTGTTAGAGAGGGCCCTAATTCAACACAACTAGTATCCTCACTGGAAATGGGAATTAGAGCACAGACATATGTGGAGGAGATAATATGAAGACACACAGAGAAGGCAGCCATCTGTAAACCAAGCAAATAGGGACCGAGAAGGAACCACTCCTGCTGACAGCTTGATCTCAGATCTCCCCAACTGTAGGACAAGCAATCTCTGACATTCAAACCAAACAATCTTATGGAAATCTAATCCAATAGGCTAGCCTCCTCCTGCTCATCCTTTGACCCCAGCGTAGTGGGGTCTGAGACCCTGATCCCAGACAACCAGCCTGAAGCTGATCTTTCCATTAATCCCTCTGCTCGTGTCCCATGCTTTGCTGGATCCCAGCCTGTGCTGGGGGTTGCCTCTACACTAATGTTCCTGCTAGGCAGAATGTACCCCCACTGGCACAGTTTCTGTTCTGCTCGGCTCGCACACCAGGCATCTGTCATTCCAGCTCTCCCATATGTATCTTTGACAACTCTAAGAAGAAAAGCAGGCATGGTATTAGTACCTTAATCCCCATCCCTGAACTGCCCCACCAACCTTACCTCATGTCCCTAGCATGTGGATGGGACCTGTGCATACATAGTTAAGATAAGGGATAAAGGCATCTGGACCTGAACAAGTAACCCTGTCTGCTTGAAAGGAGGTTAGAAATCTTTTCAGACTGACTGTCAGGCTCTCCAGTGGCAGCAATATGTATCCCATCTCTGTGTCTTGGAACATGTTTAAATAAAAAATTAACATTAGCACAAAGTTGGCTTTCTTCTCCTCTCTTCATTTTTTTTTTCATTAAGCCAAAGAACCAAAAGGAGTTGCCTGTTTCCATTTGCAGTACAACATTTAACTGAAAATAACTACACCATCTGTACAAGGATGGAAAAATAAAAGTCAAGCCCTTCCTTGTTACAAGGCAGCAGCCCATCGCTACAGTTTTTTCAATGGCCCCGACCCACAACTCTCTACTCGATGTGGGGAACAAAACTGGGTGACTAGAAACTCCAGGCAGGGCTACATTGGGCTGCAATCATCCAGAATAATCAGCTAGTGACAACTGACTTTTCCAGTCGAGAAATGGGAATTACATTCAGGCAGTTGGAGACCTTTGGCGTCTCTCATTGCTCTTTACTCAGCCTCTCTCCCTAGCAGCATCCTTTACGGTGCAGTCTGAATGGACATCTGCAAACAATCAGCAGGCTCCATTTTCTGATTTCTGCCCAGTGGTCTTTCATTCTTCTCATTCACTTCCTGACAGTCTGTATCTGTGGGCCAGATGAACAGAACAAGATGCACAAACTCATGTGTGCAGCACACACGCACAGCTTGACATTTGGACTTGCAGATCTCAGACACACCTTCTCTACCACCTCTCAAAAGGTCAAAACAGACTTCTACTGCCAGATGCCAGCAAGTTCACGACCCACCGATTTCTCTGTGATTCACTTCTTGAGACACACACACACACACACACACACACACACACACACACACGCACGCACGCACGCACGCACACGCGCCTACATGCACACACCCATACACTCACCCACAGGAGGTTTAGGCCACCTAGTGATTTGTTTACAACCATACCTAGAACAAATCTTAAGAGCTCCTCCACTCTGGACTGTTCCCATGTGGTATGAGCACTAAACAGAACCTCAGACATCTGTCCTGTGTATTTCCAAAAGCCATTTGGTCCTCATCACACAAATGTCTTCTTCCTGTTCAAGCTTGGATATAGGAGCATCTGGCTGTCACTAAGAAGGCAGAAGTCACACAAGAATGTCTGCAATTGGCCAGGTTTCAAGCACCTGAGTTTAAACAGGCCCCCAACCTTGTTAATATAGACTCCCCATACCTCATGAGCTTATTCCATTAACGTTGCCTCAGTTTACCCATCTGATTGAGGAAGATCACTCAGGCATATTGCTAAGAAAGATAAAATGACCCCATACTTTGGTCTAGGATAAATGACTCTTAATATTCACAAATGTACTACAAACATGGTCCATGGCCCTGAAGGAAAAAAATCACACACAGTTTCCCTCAGGAATAAGTTAAGGATGGACAGGTCACCAGGATAACGAGTGAATACAGTTATCTGCCCAGCATTTGCCCATCACACCACTTCATGGCTTGTTTCTCCCAGGAAGTGTTCTGAGATGATGAATGCTTTGTTTCCTTCTTACAAAATAAGTTTGGGAAGGAAGCCAGTGACTAATATTCAGGGATCGAGGGATGGTCACAGCAGGAAGTATAGGAACTGACAGTTTCGCCAAGGAGTCAGCTCATAAATTATTTTTACCTGGACCTGTGGCCTCTAGGGCTGAAGCTACTGCTTATATTTTTAATGTATGTTTTCATTTTTATGCACTGTTTCATGAGACAAATTACGTGGAATGATGTTTGTGTTGGGGGAACTGTAGAGCCAGTAGGATCCTGCCCTTGTGAGGTCTCATGCCCACAGTCCAATGGCCTGCAGCTCCTTGCGATATAATCCACAAGTTAAACCCTGAGCCACACCAGGGCCTTGGCTCAACCCTCCTCTGGCTTCTTTAACAGCCCTAGAGACACTGGGTACTTACTTTAGGCCTTCCAGTGGGGAAGATCTACCATCTGCCAAAACACTTGAATGTGGCAGGGATTTAACAGCCATTTTTTTTTTTTTTTAGTTCTTAGAAGAACCCCATGAAACAGGCACCCTACCCCTTTTATAGATAAAGGAACAGACTGAAGACAGGACTCACTCAAGGTCAAACAGGAAATAATTCGGTTGTGCAGGCCACGAAGCTGGGCTAAGGCTATTATACATGTGCTCAGATAAGACAGAGAATAGTATCCCAAAAATCTTTCATTGGTGGGATTTTTTCGAAAGTCTTCGAAGTCATTAAGAGCAATTTTCTGTATTCAGGGGTCTACCACAGGGAAGAATGAGTCTCTTTCTGGGATGGAGGATAATGAACTTTTTGTGTAACTGAAAGTCAAAGCTAATCAAAATGGATTGTAATTGTTTGCTTTTTTGCATTTTTAAAAACTACTTAAACCTGTGATCAGGAAGCATCAGATGACAGGTAACAGGCAGGTACAGCTACTTATCAACCAACAACTATGCCGTATGTCCATCCCATCACACTCACCATGTGAAAAGGAGGTTGTTCTTACTGTTCCCTGACCTCAGAGAACCTCCGCTCTTCTGCTGCTGTGTCCCTAGCAACGAGCAAATGCCAGGCATCCAGACACCCCACAGATGGCTGCTGACCAGTTATGGGGACAGAACCTGCTGACTCCCACAGACATTACTTTAGTTCTGACATGAATTTATCTGAATTGCCTTGAACTTCAGTTTTGCTTTGCCATATACAATCCAGTGGATCAATGGTACTGGATCTGCAGAATGAAGCTTTTCTAAGTTCCAGGGAGAGAGGCGCAGAGGAAAGAGCTTAAATACATGTCCAACAGTTCTCCTTCCCTGCCAATCCATGCCCTCACCAAGGGTGGGCTGCACGGCTGATACAAAAAGAGCCCAGTGCAATACTCCCCTCCCCCAACCTTTTGCTTATGCAGCTTCCAGCAGCAACAGCAGGAGGGGGTCAGTGAAGCTGAGCTGAAGGGCAGGAGAAGGGGCAGCTTTCTGACCAACTTCATCAGGCTAGGATTGTGATAACGCTAATCACCACTTCGCTCAGGCTTAGATATAGGCAGAGGTCAAGAGTAAGGGCTGTGCTTCAGGACCAAGATTATCCCTAGGCACCCAGAGACCAGTGCAGCCATCTCCACAGTCACTGGGAACCACTGGGCAGCAGACCATCTGCTCCCACTAAGGCCCCTGTCCCCTCCCACACTGTAGGCAAGGCTGCAACATAACAATGCCAGCTAGGGAATGAGCCAGAAAAGCAAAATGACCTTCACTCTGGCCCCAAAGCACATTTTGATGATGAAGGATTTCTGAACTAAGACTCGATACAAGCACAGCCCAGAAAGGAAAAGGCAGTTGGATACAACTGTATTAAACGGTGGTGTTCCAGGTCACTGATAAATACTATAAACACGCTTCAGATACCCCATCCACTGGGAGAAGATGCTCACCATGGGATCACAAGGTGTGGCTATGTAGAATCTTCTTGCAAAACTTCATAAGAGAAAACAAACGATGTAACGGTGGGGGGGGGGCAGGGCTAGACAAAGCATCCGGAACAGGTGCTTCTACTGATGAAGGAATGCTACATTACTGTAATCACAGGGTGATTAATGCAACAGGAAAGCGCTCATCCACAACCATTAGACTTGCAAAAATCTAAAGCTGCAATAAGTGGAACACCATGGTGGGACCCAGGCATGACACATGCTTGGGAACTCTGAAGAGGGCCTGAGAGCAGCACACAAGGTTCGAGATAACCATCCTAGGCAGCCAATGAATATGACAGTGAGTGCATAAGGTGGCACAAGAGAACAACGCAAAGCTGGGCCTAGTGCGAAAGCTAAACAAGTGAAAGGAAGTATACTGTAAGCCAACGACCTGAATCCAGTCTCTGGGACCTAAACAACAATAAATAAATGAATGAATGAATAAATAAATAAATAAATAAATAAATAAATAAATAAATAAATTTTAAAAGGGAATAAAAAGCCAGATATGGCAGCTTCCTACCTGTAGTCTCAGCGTTCCTTCATCATGACAGGAGGCAAAAACATCAGAATTGGCCAGAAGCTCACATAGGCAGTACAGAAGAAACAGAGACCTTGCCTCAAAAATAAGGCGGACAGTATCTACCTCAAAATAGCTGTCCTCTATTTTGGACTCAAAACCAAAATAAAACAAAAAACCACACCACTACATGCTCATCAGATGAACAGAGAAAACACACGCCTTTCTCACACAGTGACAAGCAGCCAGGGCTTTCATGTTATGAACTGGGGTGAAGTAAATTTGTATGGATAATTCTGGGAAACTTAACAGGACGTCAAAGGCAAGCTGCAGAATGTCATCCACACTAATCTCAGACACGAGCAATTTAGGGGACAGGTGGGGAGGATGACTACCAAGTTCAAGGTCATGGCTGCCTCTGTCAGGCAGACTCAAAGAGGACCCAGGTGCCTTTCTTTCAGTAGTCTGAATCAAGCAGAACCCAGGAAAGCGGGTGGTGAGCATACGAGCTTGCTAAGGATTTTTCTTGGTAATCTTCTGTGTACTTTAAAACATTTCATGATGAAAACTACACTAATATATCTACAAAAGATAAATGATACCAAATATGGATGGTACTCTAAACTTCAAAACAACCTCAACTGCAAAGTAATACAAGATGGAAGGGACAAGTGTCACACTGAAAAAGACCAAGACCTTGCAAATGTGACAACGCCCATCTAAGAGCTTTGCTCTGTTATGAATTCTTTTCATTTTCTGAAAGGTGGCAACAGTTGCAGGGTACAAGCTGGATCCTGGAGGGAAAACTAAGCATCTCCCACCAGACTGGTTCTCCCACCCACGGTTTAAGCCATGGCATTCCAAAGGCAAAAATAACCAAGCCTAGGACTAGGTCAGACGCTTTAGACACGAATTCTAAGGAGCTGAATCTGTCTAGGCCCCTATGTCTCCCCATCCTTCAGCTGAGCTGAGACAGGCTCAGAGGGGGTGGGCAAAAAGCTGGGATTTGCTAAGTAGAGCTCCCTGGCTGTTGCCACTTTGGAACACAGGAGAGGTGGCCTGGGAGGAGGGACAGCCAGGAGAAGACCAGCCAGCCTTTGCACCTTACCCTCCTCCCACCCCTTCTACTGGGAAGAACAACCAGACCCAGGCTCCACCCTAGTTCAAAGGTTTAAGAAAACTGTGTGAGTTTGGACAAGTGAGTCCCCTCTCTGAGCCTGAAAACTCCACCTCTCTGGCAATGCTGCTGAGAGATAGAAAGATGCTAGATGGACAAACACAGCACCAAGGGTGGATGGATGAAGCATGCACAACAGCAGGTGGCATAGACTTGGAGCTCGGGAAACAGCCCTATTTGTTCTTCCTTTCCTGCCACTCATTCTCACTGACTACTCAGACTCTGATAATGCCCTCTAAAGGGGGAAGAGCCTGGACAAGGGAATGCCTGGTGGAATTGGGACGATCTGACTGTGTTGCTCAGATCCAAAAGCAAACAATGTTACCTTCACTCTTGTAATCATCTCAGCTCCTAAGAAATTCAAGAGCCCTCCGGCACAGGAGATGGCTCCATGGGCAAAGAGTGTACAGTGCAGACATGAGGGCGTGAGTTCAAGTTTTAAAAACCCACATAATATATGCACCTGATATTTCAGTGTTTCCACAGCAAGATGGGAGGGGGCGGAGTCGGGAGAATCCCTGGGAGCTCAAAGGCCAGCTAGCCTAGCTTATGCAGAACAAAACAAGGAACCTGTCTCAAACAAGGTAGACAACAATGCCTCTCTGTTATCCTATGACCTCTACAAGAGCATTGTGGCATGTGGCATGTGCATGCTGCCAGCAAACACACACATGAACACACACACACAAGTGTCCCACACAAGATAGAGGAGGGGGCTCTTTGGGAATCTTGAGCTGCAGCCAGGCTATGACATGGAACAATTGTTCCAAAGAATCTGGAATTGCTTCTCCACCCTAAGCCTCAGTTCCCCCATTTATAAAGCTAGGCACTGGCAGATGGTGTTTAAGTCATTTCTCTATAATGCACCCCCTTTGTCTCTGTGGATATGTATCCAACAGTAGACAAATGTACACCATCTCCCTATTCTAGATGTATTATTCAACATTGAAAAGTAATGTCAGGGTTCACATGGAGGTCTTCCTACAGGAGGTTTTTCCTCCTGTCTAATACAGAGCAACTGGGAACCAGGTTTCTGGCTACTGGGGAAACTTAGTCCTGACCTGTGCTGTCAAGAAATGACAGGTCCCATGTACCCCAACAACCAGAGACAATATATCCAAAGGGCTAGGGGTCAGACCTGCCTCCCATTCCCTATGGATTCAAAGGCATCTCCAATTCAGTTTGTTTACCCACTACCTTCCATTATGTACTCAATAATGAACAATTGTTTGGCATATCACTTCCTATTAGGAAAGGAACTCTGCCCCAGGGATGGGGGGGAGAAAAATAGGGGGGGTGATACACCAGTCTGTTACCACCTATCAACACCAGTCTGTTACCACCAATCAAGGGTAGTATGCCTATTAACCAATGTGTCTTCTTAAATATTCCTAAGTAGTTTAATCCATTAAACTAGTCCATCTCGCTTCTACAATCTGCTCACGTGGCACCCTCCCTTCCCACTGAGCTGACAACAGGCCTTCCATCATGAGGAATTAACTGACATCTTGAGTAAATACTGTTGGGAACATCTAGTGAGCACTAGAACTAAGCAGTACTTACTGTGGGAGTCCTCAAGGATCACAACTCTCAGAGCAATTTACCTGTGCAAGAGACATGTCAGATCTGATGAGTCAGGGAACTGAAACCCTTGGATGAACCTGTTTGGGCTTTCCAGGCTATGAAAGGTGGTTTATAGCCACCCTGAAAACAAAGTTTAAAATTAAGGAGGACATGCCTATAATCCCTGCACTTGGGAGGCTGAGACTGGAAGAACTGACCTAGGTTCCAGCCTTGGTTACCTAGTGAACTGCTATCTCAAAAGAAAGAAAACAAAAACTAAGCCTAGAGTACTCATTCTAGACACGATAGCCCAGATGCCCCAAATGCCAATACCATTCCACACAACCTCAGAGAACAGCTTCGACATCATGACTCAGTGTACCCATTTACAAAAGGGAAACAAAACAAACCCTAACCTAAGAAGCTCCATGGATAACCAAAGGAAAAAGAACTGTTTCACTTAAAAAAAAAAAGTACAAACTGAATGGAAACTTCCAGGTTTTCATCTACTTTATGACAACACACAGATAGAGGCCATAAGATTAACCACAGCTCACTTCTTAAAGGTATTATTATTCACTATTAAAGAGTTACTATTCTATAAAAACTTGGTGTCATGTAGATACATAATATGTCATTTCCCAAGGCATACCACTATAATGTAGCTACATGATTAGTAATTAGAAGACAGGTGATCTTAACTGCACAAGGATTTACCCTATACCGAATAAAATAGAACCATTCTAGGTGAGATGAGAGAACGGAAGAAGTGAACTGTTCATTAAGAAATGATTTTTCAATAAATTCAATAACATGCCCCACAGTTTAGCTCCTGGTCTTCTGGCTACTGCATTGATCTCTGCTAATGGAGACAGCTCAGAATGAAGGCCCTGGCAAGAAGTCAAAAGGCTTGATGAACACTGAGACCATGGTTCACTTCCAAGAAGGATACAGCTCTGCAGGTCCCTGTCTCTCCAATCCCTAGCATTAGCTGGTCCCCGCCCTCTTCCATCCCTCATGGCATTACCATTGGCCTCCCAGTCCCTGAACCTAAGGGCTACTTGTCTATATTAACCTCAAGCACACATTTTGCTATTGCTCCTGAGGCAAAGTCTCATCATGTGACTCAAGTTGGCTTCAAAACTCAACCCTTCAAAACTCCTGCCCCTCACGAATGTGAGCCACCATGCCTGGTCAATGTGCAAAGTTCTGCTGCATTGGGCCTCCTGGATCAGCCCTTCCTCCTAAGTTAGATCCTTCAGTGACCAATACTTCCCTTTCCCCCGCCTCCCACATACACACTCAGAAGCAACTTCCTACACAGACCCCTCAACAGTCTCAGGTTCTGCTTCATTTGACACAAGCAACCTATGGCTTCCCTGAAGTAGCCACCTATAAGGTTTGACCTTCAAGCTGAATCCCCAACTTGATACTTCTCTCTTCTGGCTAAGTTCTTCTCTGTTCAACTCCCTCATGTATCCAAGCCTCATGGTTTCATACCCTACCATCAAACATATTTCCACAGCAACATCAGCCTACCATGTCCAAAACAGAACTTAAGTTTCTCCAAGCTTGCTCCTCCTGCCATCCAACCCTCCCCCACTTCCCATTCATACATGTCAGCATTTGGTGTTTCCCACACATCTTTCCTCTATATCCTTTCCTCCCACAACCCTAGAACCAATCCTTCCCTTATTACCTGCAACCTCATTGGCATTTCTCGTTTCAGAAGCCAACTTGCCTTCACTCCTAGAACAAACCTCACCACCCCATCCAATATCTGCAACAGTCCCATAGTCCCATCCCCTGAAAGGTAAGGCTTTCAAGCCTGCGGGGGTGCAGGATGCCCTGTGTGTTACAGGGGGCCCACCTCTCCAAAGATTCCCACCCTAGCCTCCTAGGACAGACTGAGTACTCACCTAGTCTTCCCAACTCTAAAAACTTCTGTTGTTCCCAGCTGTCCCTCAGTACCATAAGCAGCTTTTATACAACAGAATAATCCATCCATGTCCTAATGTAGCCCTGGGCCCAGACAGAACATTTAAAGGAATGGGAAGTGAGGGGGGCAGACAGATGAATGTGAGGGTGGATGGATGAAAATACTGGCAGTGCTTCCTTACACTGTGTTATAAAAAGCATGTCACCGACATCTTGTCGTGCTTAGGTATTATAATAATTACTTGATCCAAACTTGCTTACTAAGAAATAAATTCATATTATTATTCTCTCTCATGAGGAGTTCATGGATCTCAAGATTTTCTACAAAACAGTCTCCACCTCTAGAGTACCTTAAGTACAAACTAATAATTCTTCAGGCCAAAGGTCAAAGGCAGCTCATCATTTGCAGGTGAGAGCTTGTCTCTAGAGCTCCTGGCACAAAGACTGTACAGGGTGGTGTGGGCTGTCACTGTTACGTGACACAGCTCTCCATGAGCAAATTCAACCTCTGGTGAACGCCCATCCTCACAAAGCCAGCTCACAGAAGTCAAGGTCAGCTCCACAGGCTGGGAAAGAGAGCCAGGCCCACACATGTCCAATGAATGACACAAGCCCAAGAATCAGCCCTGTGTTTCCATGAGCCTTGGACTGAGACAGCCCCTCAGCTAAGTCTACAGGCCCAGCCATAGGAAGGCCAGTCCTGTCTCTCCGTGAGAAATCCCCAACCATCAGCACCTTACCCTTGGCCTTTATTTGTTTCTCTCTGTATCTAGGGAGTAGTGACAGCTGCAGCCAATCCAGTGGCATTTGAGGCTGGGACTCTCATCCAGAGCAAAGCAGCAAGCCTTTTGCTACTGGAGGTGATGAGGGTGGCCTGGCACAAAGGAAGGTATTAAATCAAGAGGTGACCTTTGTCATTCGTGGCTATGGAAGTGTTGGGATTAGGTGCTCTGTGAGCCTGGTTCTTTTGTTTTTTATTTGTTTTGTTTTGTTTTTGTTTTTGTTTTTGATTTTTCAGCCCTTACATCCTCTGAACTAGAAAGGAGCCCAAGATATTTACCAGTAAGGATGGTGACAACTCTTACATGCTCTGGGAACTTGCGGAGAGTTTAAGGAGAAGGATGACAGGAAGGATGTCAAAGAAAAAAGAAGCACACTGGTCTCTCTTTGAGTCATCAGTGTCCCTTGATGCTAACCACATGAAGGATCACAGGTTAAGGGACTCGATCTCACTGCACACTCTCAGAGCAATCAGCTCCAGCAGGCTCCCACCCCAGCCTGGTCCAGCTCCCTTTCCACCTCACATCATGATCCACCCTGTGCTGCTAGCTGATAATGCATTCACAGACAGCCAGGACTCTGCAGCCAAGAGGAAAAATTTCACCTAATTAAATAAAAACAAAGCAGAAAACCAAATCCTTCAACTAGTGCCAGAAATAAAGGCAACTTGATCTTTTATGGAACTTTCAGGGCAGGAATGCCAACATTTTTTTTTCTAAACCCATCTTTTAAAACAATCCTTTGTGTCTCTAACTAGAGTCCCTTAAAGAATCAACAAACTACAAACAAACCAGAAGAAAATGGATACAAGGAATGAGTAACTAAGGCACTAATATGAGATGATTGATGAGAAAAATGAAAAGGTCTAGAGGGCTGGGGAGATTGTTCAGTGGTTAGTGTGTTGTCCGGGTAAATGTGAGGACCCAAGTTTGGATCCCCAGGACCCAGGTAAATACCAGGTGGACATGGTGGCCTCCCTGTAACTCCTATTTCAGAAGACAGAGACAGGAGATCTCCAAAACAAGCTGGCTTATAAGACTTGCCACAGCAAAGAGCTCTGTTTTACCAAGAAACTTGGTGTTGATATACAGTGGAAGAGCAATGAAAAATAATTCCTGACATCAACCTTGGGCCTCTACATGCAGGCGCACGCATGTGCGCACACACTCACACACACACACACACACACACACACACACACACACACACAGAGTGGGGGGGGTGAGATGGGGGAGGACAAAAGATCCAGTCTCACAAACAGTTCAACAGAGCCAAGTAAGAATGTCATTCTTTAAACAATGACTGGCAAGTGTTTAGAGTAATGGTCTATATAACTCAAGGGTTGACATGGGTGTGAGGAACCTGGTTTTGGTATACTACTGATGGAAATACAACTGGGTAAGCTTCCTGGGCCATGTGACAATGAACAAGGATCCAACACCGTCCACCTGCCTGTCTCCCTCCCCTTCTTCACCTAGAAATCTGCCCCTGGGGACACGTTCGTAGAGATGGAAACACACAGAAGAAGCTGTTCACTTCTTTTTCCTCACAGTATATTGTGAAAACTCAAAACTTGTCTATTTACCAAGATAATGATGATGAGTAACAAGTTGATCACAAACTAGTACTACCACGGGGCAGCCTTTAGGAAGAACCCAGAAGCCTGAACACACCACTTCTGAACAATGTCTGTAATATTCAGAGAGGAGAAAGCAATTTGCAAGACAATATGATTAGCACAGGCCCAGTTTGGTCTCTAAACATGTGTGTTTTAATTCATAAGTACCTAGACTGACACTTATAACATAGGTCTAGCACACTAACTGTGAAGTGGTCCTTGAGGGCCCTTTAGAGTGTTCATATATTCCCCATTGCCACCCAGTTTTCAAGTGATTCCTCACCATGTCATCATAGGAAATATATCTGGAGGATAAATAAGAACATCCAAGATGATCAAAATGGATACATCACTGCTCATAAAGAAAGCTGGGGGGGGGGGGAGTCAAGAAACAAAAGCCAAAGGAAAGGGCCACCCAATTTATCAAATTACAAAGTATTTTTTTTTAAAAACTAAACAATTAAAATCTTAGAAAATCAAGAAGTTGGGAGTATCTGACATAGAATCCACAACCCCAATATTAGCTTAACCTAAAAAAGGAGAATGGCAGGGAAGCACTTGGTGGAGGCTATGGATGGCTCTTCCTTAGTCAGTTATGAAAGGGAGTGCTCATGAGCTTCTCCTTGGCCTCAGGTGCCCCCACCTCCTGCCAGCTCTGCCCCAGTAGGAGCCCCAGCCTTGGTGACTGGGGTAAAACACGGCTGAGGTGAGATGGTGAGTACGGAACTGTGAGTCTGATTAAAGCTTATAAAAGCAATCTGCCCTGTGTGGGGAATGCAGAACGTCTCTCCAAGTCTCCCTGGCACACTCTGGGAGCCCACAATTACAGCCTGCTCTGGACTCCTGTTTCCAGGGTACTGGGTCTTCCAGGTGGCCTCAGGCCATGATTTCTGCTGGAAGACAGAAGAACTCATTCAAGGGCGCCTGAAGCAATAATGCCAGCAGCCCGAGGCTGCTGATGTGTCTGTTTGCCAAGATGGGTTGTCCTCGAAACCTAAGTGGGTGGAGGGTCATCCCACAACTGGTCTCCTGGAGATGGGAGTAGAAACGAGATGCTTCAAACCCTGAGTGAAAGGAGGTATTATTGCCCATTCAACAGCAGAAAAAACGATCTGTGGTGTTGGAAGTTGGGACAGTGGTGGGTGGGAGCATCGTGTGGGGCTCCCTGGGATGTCTGGGTGTTGGATACTGTATTTCTTATCTGAGCCCTGGTCCCCTAGGTATGTTTACTTCATAAAAATGCACAGAGCTCTGCATTTGACATCTGTCCACAACCAATTTGAGTCGTTTCTAAAACAACATTTACTTGAGGAAAAAAATAAAGAATCACATTGTTTGACCAGCACAGCTGACTCTCAGGCAAGGTCTCTGTCTCTCTGGCTGCCTCCTTCCTTAAATCTATAGCCTGAGCCACTAACAGAGGCCACAGTCCAAGTCACACCCCTTCATGTGCCACAGCCCATGATATGTGGATCTGAAGAGGAATGACATGTTCAGAATTTATTTTTAATCGATTCGCTCATTTTTCCCTCACACTTAAAACAGTCTGACTCTGAATACCCAAAATGGCATCAGCCACACCCTGATAAACCCCAAGCATGCAGACGTCTCAAACCTGGCGCAAAGCCCCCATTCCACTGAAGCAAGCTCAACCAAACTACAGGGGACATTCTAAAAGGTCAGGGGAGGGTGTGTTCCAATTCATTCCAAAATGAATCCAAATCACAGGTGGGGATGCCCCTCTTAGAGGTGAGTTCCATCTCCAGTTATAACCAAGATCAGTCCCCAAGCCCTCCTGGAGTAATGCTTGCTTATTCTGAATTTTTAGGGGCTTCACTGAACTTTTCCATGGGGTGAATTTGGAAGTTCTCCTTCTTCTGTTAAATAAATTTTTGGTGTTGTCTTTGGCAAACACACACGCAAACACACACACACACACACACACACACACACACACACACACAAAAAAAAAAAATTTTTTTTATAGTGAACTACACAGAGAGAAAAGCAATTTGGAATGATTTAAAGCCAATGAAACCACAGACTGGGCAAATGATCTGATCCCTGATCCTACCTGAAGCACAGTCAGAAGCCCAATAGGGCTTACTCATTCTTGTCTTGTCACAATGACTCCTTCCAAAGGGCAGTGTCAAGTTATCACTGCTGCCCAGAGGCTCAATGAGAGGAGCTTCAACTCCAGGAGGAGGAGGCTGAGCTCAGCTATGTAACCAGGCTTCCAGATGGGTGGTGCTATCCCCCCTACAGGTACCACTCACTTAGCCAATCACTGCTGCTCCTGGATACAACAGAGGCCAGCATTTGCCTTGATGGTGTCACAAAAGCCTATTAAAGACAGGACAGAGCCTATAAACACCAGTCATCACTATTCAGCAGAGAAGCCCCTGACCTTTACCCTAAGAGATATGTTCCAACACCGCTGGTGAGAGATCTGTTACCCTAGGCAGTATCAACCCTAACACACACTCTGCAGTACCATAGCAGCAAACCTGGTAAACCCAGACTGTCTGGTACGATGGCTCAAGTCATTAATCCCAGTACTCTGGAGGCAGAGGCAGGTATCTCTGAGTTCAAGGCCAGCCTGGTCTAACACAGAAAGTTCCAGGCCAGCTAGAACCACATAAAACCCTGCATCAAACAAAGAAAACCTACACAGGTGGCTATTCAAGTATGAGCAGGCAGACAGGACACAGGGCATAGATCCTGTTGGAGATAAGAGATCACAGTCTACTTTGGATTTCAAGCTAAGAGCACCTGGGAGGACACACGCTGAAAAGGACTTTCTCTCATCTTCCCTCATCTACAGAATCTTTTAGAAAATTTTCAATTGTTGTGAATCCCTTCCCCAGTTTTTATACCAACCAAGGGAGACTGCTGCTCCCTATACCAGAGCCTAAAGTAACTCTGTCCCAGGCTATCAACTGCCCCTCAGGCCCATTCTGTTTCTCAAATCATTTATCACCTCCCTAAAATGCCCTGTGCATCCACAAACAGTTCTTTGCTCCCTACTGTATGTTAGACAGCTGATATCTACTGAGGCAGGATGCATTTCAGTATGCTACTCAAAACAGCACACCAATCAGACTCAGGAATTGTTTGCTTCTGGAACTTTCCATATGATATTCTCAGACTTCAATTGACTACAGTAACCAAAACCATAAAAAGTAAATCTGTGAATAAAGAGAACTGTGGTACATAGGCCTCTGACTCCCTCTTTCTGTCCCTGTCTCTGTCTCTGCCCTCCCCCGTTTCAGACCAGCTTCTGTGTTCTCATAAAACAAACAGCTTCTGTTCAAACTTCAGCCCAGTGCAATTCAATCTCCACCCACCTCCCCAACCCCAATAAAAACCCAACATGGGTAAACACAGAAAGGCTACTCAAAGCTCAGCTTCAGCAGATGGAGGAGGCTAGATGCTAGTGGGAAAAGCACCTCAGACCACACTCCTCCAGCCCCAGTGTCCCAGGGCGCTGCAGGGCTGTAGCAGTCTTGGGTCCACATCACACCAGGACAGCCTTAAAGGAGAAAGGTGTAGCAAAGGCTTTTGAAAAACTGCCTTCAAGGAGGGTCTAACAGCTCCCCAGCCTTGGCCCCTTATCTTGCAAAGCCCTTTTATGAGACTACCCCAAACTGTGCAGCGAGCCTTCAGGCTATACCTGTCAGTCCCTGGGCTACTTACAGAAGGAAGGGGAATTAGATCTTGTAAAATACCACCAGAAGAAATAGAATCATTGGGATAATAGTATTCTACAGATTTTCCCTCCAAAATAAATGAAAACAACATTTTTCTCTTTAAAGAGACCTGGCATAATCAGTTTTGGGTAAGCCAATTTATATATAATAGATTTTTTAAAAAAATTTTCAAAACTAGCAAATAACTTTCAAACTGCAGCAGAGAGATTAGAATGTAAACATTGCCTGAATTCCCCATCCTTTGCCTGCAAGCATCAGGGTTCCTTCCTTTCTTCCTTTCTTTCTTTCTTCCTTCCTTTCTTCCGGGTTTCTATGTGTAGCTGGCTATCCTGAAACTCACTCTGTAGACCAGGCTAGTCTTGCTCAGAGATCTGCCTGCCTCTGCCTCCCAAGTGCTGACATGCGCCATCACAGCCAGACTTCTTTCTACTTTTAATCTAGTTTTTGCTTTGTTTTTAATTTCAAGATCTCCAGAGATGCACATCTTGAAATGAAGACATATTATTAAAGGTTGCTAACCCCTAACAGCTTCAGAATAGGAGAGTAATGCAATTTAAGCTGACTAATTAAAATCAATAGTAAGGACCATGTTCAAGGGCTGTGGTAACAAAAAAAAAAGTATTAAACATTTCTAATTAAACACAGCTGTGACAATGCCTAAGTTCTTGTTCCACAGCTGGATAGTCAGGCTGTGGCCATGGTAGCAGACCATAAGGATGATAAGCCATCAGTCAAGGTTCCATAGGAAGGATACTGACTTGGTCCAGCAAGATAGCTCAGCCTCGTAAAGCACCACGGGTGAACCTCTAAGTCATTGGCTCTGTATTAATTCAACAAACTCATTCAATCCCCAGAAGGAATTTTCTGGAAACTTAGTGTACTATAGGCTGTAGGGAATTCAGGAGGAAGCACAAGGAAAACCTAGCCAGAAAAGTCCTGAGCATTCACCAACCATGAAGATTCCAAGATTTGGAAATGGCACAGAAAAGAGAACGAGAGAATGGAGGAATTACTAAAGAGGGATACATTTATTCAAGGGGATCTAGCACTGAATGCTTCATGGAATAGTTTGCAACAGGACTGGCTTTCTAGGTTGGGTATCAAGAGGGACCACTGAAGTAAATGATTATATCACAGCGAATGGTCAAGTGGTCCTGATGAAGGCTAACAGATTAAGGAAAGCCTTTCCAAGCCAGAGGATGGAGTTTGAACCTCACTTTATACCGACGAGAAACCAACATGTTCACCAGCTTTGGAGCAGGAATTGCCAAGTGAGCCATCCCTCCTGTAGATTAACTCAGTTGTCCCAGGGAGAGAGAAAGTCAGAAACACACAGAAGAAAAATAGAATTAGGAAGTTACTAAAAGATTTTTGCCATCTATTTGAGAATCAAAGAGTTGGGCCTTATTACTTTAATCACCCCAACATATATTCCTCTTTGAATGAGAAATATTATGAAAGGCTGGTCAAACTTAAAATAAACGAATATATTTAGTCTCTCTGAATATTTACTGAAGGCAGAGACAACTTGAGTCATCAATCTTTGCCTTTGGGAAAGAGCAGATGGTGTTCTTGGCAGCGGATCCACTGTCCTAGTTGTGTTTTTCTCAGACTAGCGCTGCTCTGTCTGCTTCGATTCAGCATCACTGGAGCAAGGGGCAAGCAGTCCCAAGTGCCACAGGCAGTTCAAGGTGCCACTCTGGGCTTGAGGTTTTAGCAGCTACCTAAGCCACCTCAGGACTGGAAGATATCCTTCCATCTCCTGAGCAGACAAGTTACAAGGCCTGAGCACTCTACAGCCTCCTAACCAGCTTCCTTGAAATCCTCAAAGCCCAAAAGAAAACAAGAAGCAAAGGATAGAACTGGATTTTAATACTTGGCTAAGTATGCAAAGCTGGAAAATGCTTGACGGTTGTTCTGTTTCTGGGAAATAAGTGGTTGGTTCTTTAGACAACAAAAATCACCTTTTTGAACACCATTTCCTTGTGTTCTTTCTTTCTTTTTTTTTTTTTTTTTTTTTTTAGCAACAATTATAATTCATCATGATGATGGTGGGGTGAGGTAAAACTCTTAGATAAGATAGAGTTACTTGTAGCATTTTCTGCATGGATTAAATGACTGAAACTCTGTCTAAAAGATCAATTATAGAACACTGTTTGCATCTCAGCAGGACCAACCCAATTTTGGAGGTATAGCTCAGCTGATGGTGGACAGGCCCATTCATGCCTAAGGAGTTTAATTTCATCTTCCTAATTTCATTCTCATAAACCTCTAGCAAGAACCCTCTCTTCCTTCTCTCCCTCTCCCCTCTCCACATATGTATATGTTTGCACCAATGCACACATATGTGAAGGCAGGTTAAGGTCTGGTATCATCCTCAATTGCTCTCTCTTCATCTTATTTTTGAGAGTTTCTCACTGAACTACACACTCACTGCTTAGCTAGACTGGCAGGCCTGTAAGATCCCTGAATCCACACACTCTAGAGCTGAGATTTTAGAAAAAGACTGATTTGTCTGGTTTTTATGTGGCACTGGGGATGTGAACTCAGGCCCTGTGGTTTTGATTCTGCTGTTTCCCTACATCTTCTTTTCAGACAGGCAAACAGCCAGCCAGTGAGGATGACTATCCTGCAGTGAGGACATCTTAAAGTCCTGTTTGTGGCTTTTAACTAGTGTGCCCACACTGCATCCAGATGCATCTGACTTACCAACTGAAAAAGGCCAGGTTCATCTCAGCAGAAAAGGGAATTTCCAGAGAAACGAACTCCTCCAGAAGCTCAAAGAAAAAGACAGGCACCTCAGATAGGAGCTGGGGAAACCACAGACATGTGAACAGTCCATTTCTATGACTACTAAGAAACCAGGCTAAGATCCCCAATTGTGTGCAGGACCTTGACCACAGTGTGTGGGGTAGGGTGGGGAGGGCTAAGGTAGGCTGGGGGGGGGGCACTGGTACTTCCCCAACTGGAGAAAAAAAGGTAGCTACGAGAACCAGTTCAAGCAAACAAACATAGTTTATGTTATTTTCATAACCAAGACCTTAAGAGAAGACTCTAACATCACTATAAACATATGTTTTGGTTTTGTTGTTCCTGTTGTTTTAAATAAGTCCTCAGTGGAAATCCAAGCCCAAGCTGGGAAACCTATAAGGAAAACAGGGCTGTCCTGCTTCGTTGAACTGCACAGCTTCCTGCAGAAGAGCAGCAAACAAGGACAGACTCACTGCTCTAAAAAACAAAGACCTCGATTCTCTTAAATATGCTTATTAATATTCAGTCAGTTAAACATGGGTCTTTCCCAGTTGCTGTCCCCAGCCCATAAATATTTAGCAAGGGGAGAAGCAGGCACACATGCACAGAGAAAATAGCCCTTCTTCCCCAAGCCTCAACTACCAATGGGGTCAAATAGAGATCTGAAAAGCCACATCCATAAAGGGGCACTTAGAGCTGCACTCAATCATCTCCTGACCCAGAATCCAAAGCCTTCCCTACATGTCCAACTCTTGAGAAGGCCCCCAAGGCTAAAAAACAGGCCTCTTGGGAAAACCCAGGGGTTAAGGATGGTGGAGACTAGCTACCACGCCACTCCTGTCAACAGCCTGGTGTGTGGCTCTAATCCATGTTTTCCAGCCTCAAACGAGTTTCGAAGAATACAGGACACTACCCAGTTTGTTTACCCATTTCACATGGTTTGTGTAGCCAAAGGGTGTTTGTAATTTGTGAATATGATCCCTCCCCAAATGTAAATGGCATTGATGAAAAGAACCATTTGTTGGGTGTCCTTTTCATGCCAGGCACCTTTACAAAAACTTCATATTTAGAACCAGTCCAATCAAAGAAATCATTACTTCCATTTTACAATTTAGAGAAAGCCACTTACAAGGGTCAGTAGCCAATCTAAGGTCACAGGAAACTGACTTTTCAGAGCTGGGGCTACCAAAACTTCATTTCATCTTTCTCTGGGTTCTTTTATTGGGCCACTCCTGGCCAACCCACCTCCACAAATGGTTCATTTTATGTTGTTTCTGTTTTTGTTTTGAAACAAAGTCATGCTGTGTAGCCCTGTGTGGCCTGCAACTGGAAACCCTCTTGCCCCAGCCTCCAGAATGCTGGGCCTTCAGGCATGAGGTGCCCCAGCTCACAGCTTCTGCAAAGCACCCAACGAACCTGATGGCTACCAAACTTCTGCCTGCAAAGATTCTTGTGGAGGATTCTCCAACCAAGAAAACTGACACAGATTTCACAGAAATCATTGGTCTTTGGAAGCAGGAAAGAGACTTCCAGTTTTAAAAAGCCAACAAGACTCTCCCCAAAGCCAGTGATGAGGGCCAATGCAGCTCGTAAAATAGTCCATTAAACCAGTCTGTTAGATTGGCCCCATGTGTTCCTTTCTGGGAGGTTGTCTGAGGGGAGACAGCAATAGAAACCCCAGCTCGTGTCAAAGGTCCTCCACTCACGGGAAAGCCTGAGGACTGGTACCTCTCATCTTGTCTTGCTCACCCTCATCAGCTCTCAACTCTGCACAAAGGAAACATGATTAACCAGCCTTCCTACCAGAGGGCCATCTCAGATGGGCCCCAGGGAGCCACTTCTCATTTACTTAAGTGATTGAAATCGCCTCTCTCCCCAGTTACTCAACCCTGCAACATCAGCCAGCAGATATAATTGCGAAGCAGGTAACTTCGTCTCACTGCTCTGCCGATTTGGTGCCAGGAAACGTTGCAAATTACAGGGTATAAATTTAGCAGGGTGGGTCTTGACACACATTCCTGCAAATTACATGTTCCCTCACTAGTAGAAAGTGCATTAATTACTTTGGGTGTATGCACAACTTCCATTTACTAGGGGCTTTCTGGTGAGCATCAAGCAACTTGGAGTAATCTGCAAAGATTAAAGCATAAATAAATAATGCCTGCTGAGTGGGTGGGTCTTCCCAGAGCTTCCCAGAGCTCTTGGAATTAGAATTGTTAACTTTCTCCCCACAGATTGGGAGAGTCAGAGAAGCCCATTGTGTGTGGTTGAAGATAGAATGACCCTAATCAAGCCCTATTATGGAATGGCTATAGCACTTCAACTAGGGGTGACAGAAACATCAGAAACCTCTTTCCTGCTAAGCTGAAAGCTTTGCCTCCTATGAAAGGAGGGGGTGTTGCCAGCTGTGGCAGAGCACAATCAGCCAGAAGTGAGGTCACAATCAATGGCTCAGGGGAGGTTTAACCCAGCAGCCTAGCACTGTCCACAGGCCGAGTATGCAGGGCCCTTCACCAATGTCTTCCCATGATCCCACCCTATGAGAGCGGGAGGAACAGTGCCAAGGAGACCCAGGAGCAAACAAATGTTAGCTAACTCACCCAGGATCACATAACCAGAGAACCATGAAAGCCAGGTCCTGTGTGGCAAGCAGCTTTAATATCCACAGAGGAGCAGCTGGCCCCAGATGCCCGACAGGTGGGAGGGGCAGAAAACACCAGGGCACATGCATGCAGCTCCCACTGTCTCCATTCTGGACACACAGCTGAGAGCTGTTTGCCGAGGCTGCCTGGTTAACATGTGGAACAGTTCTAAGAGGCATCTCTCTCTCTCTCTTTGAGGGGGGGTGGGGGGGTGGGAATAGGGGTGGGGGTAGGGGGTGTTTGAGACAGGATTTCTCTGTGTTAACAGCCCTCGCTGTCCTGGAACTCATTCTGTAGATTAGGCTGGCCTCAAACTCACAAGAGATCCGCCTGCCTTCTGCCTCCTGAGTGTTGAGATTAAAGGTGTGGGCCACCACTGCCTAAATCCAGAAGACATTTTATTCTCTTGGTGGTTTTCCATGGAAAACTCAAGGGTGAGAAAATTCAGGTTCCTTCAACCAGAGTGATAGGTACAAAATATCACCCCGTTTATACATGCGTCTTAGACTCACAGCTCTTCCCCCTAATTGGTTGAGTTCCCCACATATAACTAACTCTGGTAGCAGGAACTATGTGATTTAGAGGGAAATAAGAGGATTAAACAAACAAAACTGCCAGGGGCACACAAGATTTCCAGTTGGGTGAATTATAGAGTCCCTGACTCCTATTTGTATCAGGATGGGAAGAAAGAAAGCCATTTCCGGATCACCTCTAGAGTGGACACAGGGTATGTTTAAATTACTCAGTTTCCATTTTACTTTCTACTTTGTTGCAATTATCCCTATCAATAGCTGTAATGTAATAGGACCACAACCAGGAGGTCCTACCCTCTATAGCCAAAGGGAAGCTTTAAGATGATCCATCTCAGAAGCATGACCCCATAGAATAGGGACAATGACACTGAAGATAAGCCTTTCTTTCCAGAAGCAATTTGTGGTAAGATTCTAAGAAATATGACCAACACATTCATATGCTCATGCTCTCTTCCCCTCCCCTTCTTCCTTCTCCTCTCCTTTTCTTCTTCTTTCCCCTCCTGTCTTTCCCCCTTACTCCTCTCTTCCATCCCTCTCTTTCCCTCTTCCATCTCCCTCTCTTCTCTTTTCCTTCTCTTCCTCTTTCTCCCCCTCTCTCCCCTGCCCCTTCTCTTTTCTCTGTTCTCTCCCTTCCCTCTCTCCTCTCCATCCTACCCCTTTCCTCCTGTCCCACCCCACACACACACACACACCTAGAAGCTCCTGGTACTCCTGGATGAAGGAGTTTGGCAGAACATCAAAGCTGAGAAACAGAGCCCAGCCCTCCTGCAACAGCAGCCTGGAAACTTCACATTTAAACAGAAACGGTATCAGAAGGGAAGCTGACCAGATCCAGAAAGGGACTCAAGTTCATGCACCATCGCAGTCTGCTCAGATGGGGTGTGGCCATTCAGGAGAATGACCCTGGCAGGTCACCCTCCCAGCACATTGAATATTGATAGGGTATTTCCTCTTTGTAATCATAATTTGATGGGTTGATTATGCTTGGAATTCTTGAACACTCTGGTTATGACCTCAATCCTGACTTCAGGAAATTGCACACTCTTAGTCTTAATTGGAATTGGGTATGGCTTTGCCTAACAGAAATGTGATGGTAACCTAACAAGGTTGCTCTCGGCAGAAACTCATAAATGATAGCAACACTGTTATATGGGAAGCCATTGCTCTTTATCAGTCTGTGCCATGTCTAAGAACTGTAGCATAACTGTCACCTGATAGTTAGGCAGTCCCTAATTGTTTTCTACTAGAAAATTGGAAGCGGTAGGTATGGTCTCAGGGACCTTAGCCAGGCCTGAGTAATCCAGGAACAAGGCAGGATGAAAATAAATTTAAAGCCATTTGTCTATTTGTCTTTCTCCTTTTTTCTTCTCTTTCTTCCTTCCTTTCTTCCTTCCTTCCTTCTTTCCGTGTGTGTGTGTGTGTGTGTGTGTGTGTGTGTGTGTGTGTGTGTGTGTGTGTGTGTGTGTGTGTGTGTTAGTGTGTGTTACAGCTGCTCGTGCATGTAGAAATCAGAGGACACTATCCAGGGTCACACCTCAAAGAGTCACCTGCCTTGTTCTGAGACAGGGTCTGTCTCTGGCCTGGCCTGGGGCTTTCCCATTAGGTTAGGTCAGCTAGTCAGTGAGTCCTATGGGCCTGCCTATCCCTACCTCCCCCAACTCTGGGATTCCAGACACAAGTTACCATTCCTGGCCTTTTTCCCAAGGATTCTGAGGATCAAACTATGGTCCTCATGCTTACAAGGCAAACATTTTTAAATGATGAAACTAGCCCTCCATGGCTATTCATCTGAATTTCTGACCTTCCAACACACTGCTTGTGTTGACTGTCCTAAAGCAGAGACAATACCAATGGGACTCTCCCTGGTCCAAGCCACAGAGAGACTGATGAAGACCCAGTGAGACCCTAGATATCCAGGACAAAAAGCACCCAGTAGAGATTATGTGAACCATGGGGGCCTCTAAAGGATCTCCTGCAATCCTCGGGTAGTGGGGGATAGCAACAGCTAAGAATTAATGCAGTACTCACACTTCTCCAGATACTAAAGGGATGCGCAAGAAGAGGGAACTCAGTGTTGAATGTGTCTCTGTTGAGAAGCCAGTTGGTTCTTGGGACACAAGTGGATGTGAGCTTCTGCAATCCCTTTGAATCTGAAGAAATGCCTCTAAGAGTCCACCAGCTAAAGCTACAAGTGTGCCACCCATGGCATTACTCATAAGAACAAAACTGGGAAATGAAAGCCCAGATTTGGGGAGTAAGTAAGTAAATTCTAGAATGTCGACTGGACTGAATTCAATATGGCTATTAAAGCTGATTTGGATGAACTGGCAAAGTGCCCCCAGGAACAAGGGGCAGCTCACTCAGGAGACTCGCTGTACTGTGTGGCATGGAAAGCGGAATCATGATTAGAATAGAGCTCCTGGTTGGAAGACAACTGGAAAACCAATTATTTTTGCAATAGAGATTGCAGAAAAGAAACCTGAGAATTATACTGGCTAAGAAGCCTGGGGGGGAAACTGTCTCTCTCTCTCTCTCTCTCTCTCTCTCTCTCTCTCTCTCTCTCTCTCTCTCTCTGTGTGTGTGTGTGTGTGTGTGTGTGTGTGTGTGTGTGTGTGTGTAAAAATAACTAGAGATGCAATCTAGAGCTTTCTGCCAATGAGGGAAGGGCTGTACTACTGAACCATATAACCAGTTAGAAATGTTTTCATAAATAGAAAAGTGCCCTCTGTATGTAAACTGGATAACGGACATTAGAAACTACATGCACATTCATTCATACATATATCAAACATGACAAAAAGGGCAAACCTGCCAGACTTTTACTGAATGGCACAATTACTAGTGGTTTTTATTTTTTTTTTTCCCGTCTAAATCTATTTTCCCAACAAACAACAATGAGGGTGAAAATAAATGTTATTCTTTGAGAATTTTAATGAAGGTGACAGCTATTACAGAGCTGACATACAGTAACTCAACACAGGCAGAGAGTTTAGAAAAATCCATTTTCTCCAATTTACTATTAAAAGAGCCATTTCCTAAAGAACTGACCAGTTGTGGCTATGTGGAGCTCACTGCTAAGAGAATTCTTTCCCAGGATCTTTCTAAATGTCATCCTCACTTGAGAGTTAGCAATATGACAGACGTTTACATGAAGAATCAGACTTCCACCCACTGGTGCTCAGGTCTGGAAACTACCATCCCTTCCCACCTTGCTCAAAGCTCCCTTTGACTGTGATCTGCTTTTGCAGCCAGCTCTGGCCACAGAATGGCTACAACACTCAGCTCTCAAGTACTGGGAAAACTAGTTCCAGCACTTCAAAAGCCAACTTTCCCTTGGGCCTGAACAACCTGGGGCTAAAAGCTAGAGGGGGGGAGGGGAGCACCATGACTTATATTGTGCCTGCTTCACCTAGGACTCTGAGGCATCCCTCTTCTGCCGGCCCCTGTCCTCATTAGCCTTTCTCCATCATCACAACAAATGACATCCTTCAAGATTCACTAATGTCACCACCACAACAAAACTCCCCAAGTCCAACCACCCTTTTGTCCACCTGCATTCCCACATGTACTCAGTTCCAGACTAGACCCAGGCAATTCATCTCATTCCTCTATTCCATAGAGACTGCAAGCCCATGGACATCAACAACTTGCCACCTGCCACCTGGGCAACACCAAGCACAGGTTTTACACACAGCAGGTGCCAATCACTGTTTTCCATGGAATGAAATCCATCCAGTGTCACATGTAGAGGTGGTCCCCATTATATGTGTGCTGAATGAAGTACTGTGGTAGGTATACAGGAGCAAGTGCTTCAGCCAGAATAGCTCTCCCCATGCTGTACCAATGATCAAATTTCAAAGTGGAGGTGACCAGGCCAAAGGATAATTCATCCCCCTAAAGACACTAAGTGTCAGTTAAATTGCTGTATTTAATAGGGCCTGACTGGGATGAGCCATTCTGAACAAAAGCAATAACTGCTCCAGTAATGAGTCTCCTTTAAATTGCTATGACTACTACTACACAGCGGCCAAAGCCTCCTACAGTCACCAGACCAAAGCCCCATTAGCTATCTGCAGATTTACAAACCACAGAGCCCTCCAGTCCCATCTCCAGCCTTCCTGGAGCCCAGAAGGTCCTAGGCTTCTGGCCCTCAGAGACTCATTCTGAGATTGCTAGTTGGTTTGTCATTGTTTCACATCAGCCTGATCACTAGGCTCTGAGTCATTGCACATGGGTGATCACACAATCTCCATGTCTAGAAAGAGATGGGCAAGGAAGGCCTTGAAGAATCAATCTGGTACCAAGTGTTTATATTCTGTTGCTGTAGGGAAATCTGATGCCCCAGGAGTGTTTGCAAGCATCAGAACGGGGAGGGGGAGCTTTTTCCTGCTAAGAGAGATTATAATCACTGAGAAGAAAAGGCAAGCACAAATAGAAACTGAGTGACAGAAATTTAGACAGGAAGAACAGATGGAAAACATCTCTTTGGCTTTAGTCATTCTAGGTTAGGGGACATGGAAGGTGGGGGACAAGAACTTGAGAGTTCTACACTAACACAGGCAAACACTGATCTGGGTCCCAGTCACAGAGATGAGCCAAGTTCCTTCAAGAAGAGATCTTTGAATCCCAAATTGAAGCCCAGGTAGGTCTAAGCTCAACACAGTCCCTTCTGTACAGATGACATCTTCAGTGGTCTGATAGGTGAGGAGAGGACAGAGGTCAGAACATGACAGCCAGAGTTACACAGCTCTGTCTCAAGTCAGGGCCCCCACCACATTGTAGCTGCAGACCTCTAGCTAGTGCCATAATTAATCTGTGTAAGCCTTAGATTTGTCATCTGCTATATGGGGGTAAGTTTCTACCCCCTAATAATAAAGCTAGCTATTATTTTGGGGGGATATGATATGAGTCAATTGCTCTGTATGTATTCACTACCTCCTTCTCAGCAATCATCCCTTGGGCCAGCGCATTTGACAGATGATGAAGCAGATACCAGTGGTCCCACAGTTAATGGGAAGCACATGGAGGAGCAAGAACTTGATCCAAAGGTCAAGAGTATGTGCTGTGCTGTGCTGACCTACTGGGAGTTTGAAGAAGACTGCACACTTGGATCAGGCCTGCTACTTTTAATCAGACCACTGTTATTTTAGTCATTGTTTGTACCCACAGCCTTTATTTCTTTAGTGCACTCCTGTCCCTAGCCTTTCTAATCAGTCAGATGGGAAAGACATCTACCTAACACTGAAGGAAGACAGCATCACCTGACAGGAACCTCATGTGACAACTACCATGAAAACCTGACAGTTGTGGCTTTCCCTCTTCATTCTGAATGAGGCCTTGTTGCAGGAGGGACCTGTGGAAGAGTCCAATCCTTCTCCCTCCTCCCCATCTACAAACCTCAGCTCAAACCTAACCAAGCAAAGGTAGTGGGCCCATTACCAGGGCTGCATTCATAATGGAGTCAAGAACAAAGACACTGAATGCATTTGTGGGAAATGCTCCTACAAGAGCAGGCAAATACTTATTCATAAAACTAAGAAGGTAGAGGAGTTTTCTAAATGCTAAGTGTGTAGGTTAGTTTTCTATTGCTGAAAAAAAAAAAAAAAACCATGGCTATGAGCAACTTGGGGAGGAAAGGGTTCATTTCATCTTACACTTCCAGGAGAAAGTCCATCACTGAGGGAAGTCAGAGCAGGGACTCAAGGTGGGAACCTGGAGTTAGGAACTGAAGCTGAGGCCATGGAGGTGTGCTACTGGTTTGTTGCCCCTGACTTGCTCAGTTTGCTTTCTTATACACCTCAGGGCTACCTGCCCAGACAGAGAACCACTCACAATGGGTTGGGCCCTTCCATATCAATCATTAATCAAGGATATGTCCCATAAACTGGATACAGGCCAACTGAGGTTCCCTCTTCTCAGGTGACCCTAGACTGCGTCAAGTTGACTTTGTCAAAAAAAAAAAAAAAAAAAAAAAAAAAAAAAAAACCACTAGCCTTGGCCATGATATGCCCTCTCAGACTCTAGAAAGGGGAACAGCCCAGAACCAGCTGCTAATTCCTAGAAGCCAATTCTCTTCCTATTCATACCTCACACATCAGGATAACCCAGAACCTCTTACTGTATCACACACTATCTGCCAAGAAGAGCCCCCACCCCACCCCATCCTATAACACAGTTACAATGTTCTTTTCTTTGCATTTCTATCCAAGGTACAATTAACTGAACCCATTGCAGCTTATGAATACCAAGTTTATTTTCCCCATGTGTACTCCCTAATTTTCTATCACCTCATATACCAAATTTTACTTTCAATGGAAGAGCAAGACACCTATCATCTAAATAGAAGGCAGCTAAGTCTGCTGAATAGTGTTACTATAAAATGCTGAGAAAATAATAGCTTTGCCTAAGAAAAACAAACAAATGCACATCCCCTATAAGTGAGCCACATGCTGTGCTAGATGAAGTACTGTGCTCCATGCCAAGGGGAGCCCGCCCTTACATGTCTGAAACTTCCCTAACTACTGCAGGCCTTGTGAGGAGGGATGTACAAGAAGGCTATTCTGCTCCAGTACCTTTGCAGTGTGTATGTGGGGGGTGGCGGGGAAGGTGGAGGTGTGGGGGTGGGAGTGTGCACATGCACAGGGATTGGTGCCAGAGGAACACTTTGGATATTAGCACTCAAGTGCTTCCTTCAGGTGCCTCCACCATTTATATACATTTCTCAGTGGCCTTGAACATGCCAAGTAGTCCAATGAGCTGTTTCCTCTTCTCCAGTACTGAGGTTATAAAGGCACACTCACTACCACTCTAGGTTTGTTTTAGGTGGAACCTAAAAAAATCTAGGTCCTCACTGACAAGCCATCTCTCCAGCCAGGCCCTTTGCAAATCCCAATGTTTATCGCAAACTGAAGAACTTCCAACCCCCTGGGAGCACAGAGAGAAGGCCCCAACTGGAGTTAACTCAACCACTAATAAACTGAGAGGGCCTGCCATCCTGATGCCCTAGGACTCAAGTTTCCATCTGTAAAAAGAAGACAAATTTGTAAAAGTGTGGATTATGGATTCACTATGATGGGTCACATTCAGCAACTTTTAAAGACATGGAGGGAAACAGATTAGAATAAATCTAAATATATTAGGAACAGAAAGAGTGTCTTTTAATTCAGTTTTTATATAATATTCTAATCTGCAATTTAAATGTGACCGTTAAACAGATTTATTGAGATAAAATCCATACATGAACTATTCAACTCTGCAATGTAAGGCAGACAACTCGATGCAACCATCACCACAATCCATTTCATAACGTTTCAAAAGCCTAGAAGGCAGCCTTACTCCACCATCAGTCACTCCCCATTTCCTTCCACACCCCCATGACTTCTAGTCAACCTCTACTTGCTTTCCTTCTCACTGAGTTTTTCTATTTTGGACATCCTCACAACAGCATCAGAGAAATGCATATTTTTTTCTAACTGACTTGTTTCACTTATCAATAGTCAAAGGACACCCATCTTCAATAGGTAAAGGTGTTTTGCTCTTATGTATGGCTCAGTAACATTCCACCAAATGGATGTACCATACATTTATTATTCATATAATAATATTAGTTTATGATATTATTTATCCATTCATATAACAATGGGCACTTTTACTTTGGAGTAACTATGAAAGCTACTGCTATGACCCATTCACATATTAATTTTTGTATGAACACATAAATGTGCATCTGGGGTCACTGTCAGGTAGTCTGGAGCCTGTGAGCTACAGTGTAACAAGGACTTGTTACATCAGAGAGAGAGTGTATGTGTGTGTAATCTGTTCATGAACAGAATAAAGACCATGAACTCCTTACAGGCATGTGGCATGAGCTTGTGGCACACACCTTTAATCCCAACATATGGGAGGCAGAGGCAGGTACATCTCTGTGTTCAAGGCTACTTGGTCTATATACTGAGTTCCAGGCCAGCAAAAGCTACCTAGTCTTAAAAACAAACAAGCAAAGAACAACAACAAAAGACTACAACCTCAGGGCCCTGCTCCTGTTCACACAGCCCAGGGAATTACAGTAGCTAAAGGTTTCCCCACATCTCTAAGAAATGATAATTATAGAGAACTTCAGTCTCTGACATTTTCACTGTCCAAATGGAGCAGTTCCATGTCAAAGGAGCTATAGAACTCTCTGAATAACAGGGTAACAGCAGTGACCTTGTTTCCATCCTAGGATGTAAATTTCTGTATCACAAGGTTCAGACAAAGGGTGCTCACAAACAGACAGCCATACAATCAGAGGCCTCCCTCCTAAGAGCACGTGTACACACACACACACACACACACACACACACACACACACACACACACACACGAGTCCTATTCAATTTATGACTTCTCCATATGAAATGTGATTCTGACAATCGCTACTATCAAAGAGCTGATGTAAGGGGAGAGGCTGTCTCAGAAGCAGCTCTCACCACCAGCAAACCAGCATCAATAATTCAGCTATTAACAGCCATGAAACTAAAGATGCTGGGAGAGATGGCTCTACAGGGGTCTGCAACACTAAGAACATCTTCATGGGCTACCTTCTTCTTCAACACAGAATAACCTCCTTCCCCATTGTCCAGAAGAGCCTTTCCCCGTGGAGGAAAAGGAACATAACACATTTGCAGAACCTGAAGAATAAATACAATTCCTATACTCCTTAAATTTACAGCCCTCACAAAGCCTACAAAATATGATAAAACATTATAGGTTTTTCCTGTGACTCTGCCTTGGCCACAATTAATTTCACCATATTCAACTGTAATATGGAATGGAGAATATGAAGGCGGGAGATTTAGAGGCCTCATTGCTTTGCAGTGAATAAGCTTCTGCAGTACGAGGCCCTGGAGGTAAAAGAAGCAATAACGATAGGCCTCATTTTGAGGAACCATTTGTGTGCATTTTCTGTTTTGCATCGTTAAGCAAGACAAAAGTGCCCGAAGGAAACCATGACAGCACTGGGCTAGTCACTTGAAATCCAAATGCTGGGCATATTCTGTAATAGAGATGCATGACAGCTCTTGTGTACATCCTAGAAGAGTATGCAACCACAGCTAAAGTTGTGTATCACCAAAGGACAACAGAAATTGCTCTGGGTTTATTGACACAATAACCTCAGAGGCTTAAAAGGACAGCAAATTTTAGTTCCAGTGCCCCATAAAGGCTTTCCCAAACACTCTCCCCTGAGAAACAAAGGAAACTCTCACTTACGGTATACTGTAATGGAAGCACTCTGTTGGTATTCTGCCACTGAGTTCCCCAAGAAGATATATTCCTGGCCTAAGGTCCAAATACCTTCAACTGTGACCCTATTTAGAAAAAAGGGGTTTTATAGCTAAAGCCTGTATAAAAAGAGTCATAATGGAGTGGGGTGTGTCCTAATCAAATAACTATTATCCCCATAAGGAGAAGGAAATCTGGACACACACATAGAGGAGAATGTCATGGGAAGGTAAAAGCAGGAAGCCAACGGAAGGCATGGAGAAGAGAGAAAGCCAGGAGAAGGCCTGGAGAAGAGAGAAAGCCAGGAGAAGGCCTGGAGAAGCCAGGAGGCCAGGAGAGAAGACTAGGAGAGAGGTAGCTAGGGGAAGGCCTGGAGTCTCCAGGAAAGTCAACGCTGAAACCTTCCACTTTCCACAAATGTATGTAAGCCACTCCGTTACAGGGGTCTGTTATTTCACCCTCAGGAAACTAAAATAACTGAATAATAAAAATAACTCTTGATAACCCAGAGAATATGGCATTTGCATGCCTGTATCTAACCACCCTGCTCTATAAATGGGAGCACTGAAGCTCAAAGAGAGTAAGCAGCCAGTTCAAAAACACATCCAGAGATGGGTGGCACATCTCTGAGTTTGAATCCAGCCTGATCTACACAGCAAATTCTAGGACAGTCAGAGCTACATAAAGAGACCCTGTCTAAAAGCACTAAATAAAAAAGTAAAACCATATAGCAAAAAGTAGAGGACTACAAAAAGTAGAGGACTAGAATTTGGGTCTAGGTTACCTAATTATGAATGAAGCCCACATCCTCACTACAAACAGGGTGGGAGTCTCCCTATGAGAGGGTTTAAAGACAATCCTTTAGCTGGGCAGTGTGGCACACACCTCTAATCCCAGCTCTTGGGAGGCAGAGGCAAGTGGAACTCTGTGAGGTCAGCAAATTCCAGGACAACTAGGGCTACACACAGAAATCCTGGGGGGGGGGGGGAGAGGTGCAAATCCCTTTAAAAATGCAAGGCCTATGCTAGTAAAATGCAGGATTCTGTCACAGCTAGTACTTGGTCCACTCCAGGTGGCATGAACCATCTCTAGGCAGATGACTACATTGTCAAGACCATGGGGGAAAAAACTCAGTCAACATCTCATTTTCTAGATGCTAAGAAAGTGTAGGACAGTCTGGTGTGAAAGGGACAAGGACCACTTGATGATGAGGAACCCAAGCTTCAATCTTCTCACCTAGTTCTTGGCCAGACACTGCAATCACTCAGAAGCTGCTCACTAGCCGGGCACTCTGTGTTATCTGTGACAGAAAGCAGTACTCACAGGCTGACCACGGGTACCTCCACCTTGCCCAGGATAGGTGGGGCCATGAACCTCGTTCTGATCAAGGCAATGGGGGGGGGGGCAGTGGTAGTATTACCTAACAAAGAGAAAGCTAAAGGAGCCAGCATATAACCAATCTCTCAAACGATTTTCCTCCCCACATTAGCCATTCTACCTTCAGAGTCACGGTGTGAAGCCAATCAGCTTTGGCAGAAATGTGAAATGTGTTACAGCAGCTATGCTCTATAGGGTCCTGACTGAAATGCAAGCTTATCAATAACATGAGCCTCCAGCCATAAATGATAGTGGAATTCCAAGATAAAATTCTATCATTCTTCAAGCCTGAACCTCAGTAATATTCTCACAGAAAAAAGTTTACAACACCATACAGTGATATCTTTACATCCATACAAAAAGTAGGGAGCCAGGCAGGGAGGGAGGGAGGAAGCAGGGAGGCAGGGAGGGAGGGTGGGTTGGCTCTAATAACTTTCTTAAAGCAGTTCATGTGTTTCTAGAATTATGTCCCTTCCTAAAGATACTTGGCACCCTCCAGCTCCACCCAGAACAGCCCCTTAAAATGCAAAGATTGGCCAGGTGTTGGTGGCCCACGCTTTTAATCCCAGCACTCGGAAGGCAGAGGCAGGCGGATCTCTGTGAGTTCGAGTCCAGCCTGATTTACAAGAGCTAGTTCCAGGGCAGGCTCCAAAACAATACAGAGGGGAAAAAGAAAAAAAAAAAAAACTATCTTGCCTGCATTTCTTCTTCACATGCACAGATCTGAACCCAGCAAATCCATGTATGTGTGAGCATCTCATGTGAGTGGGATATTCTCCATAAACTCATCAATACACATCTCCTATCAAATAGCACTCTTCTACACAAGAGAATCAGGATCTTGTCCTCTGTTTCCTTAGCCATGTAATAGTCTAGATTCTGCTCCCTCCTCATACCATGAAGTAAACTTCACAAAAGTATCTTCTACCTTTGCCTCTTTCAGGGACCCAGAGTCAATAGTTACCAGGCCCAGAGGCAGAATTAAGCTATTACTATGCCAATCTCCAGAAAGTCCCAGCAGAGCTCAAAAAAAGAAAGAAAGAAAGAAAGGAAGGAAAGAAGGAAGGAAGGAAGGAAGGAAGGAAGGAAGGAAGGAAGGAAGGTCAATTTCCCAGTCACCAATACCAGGGGGGAAAAAACACAGCACTGGGGAGCAGGGTGGTGTGCAGAAAGGACAAGAGCCTTGAAGATAAGCTCTGCAGTGATGTTTCAAGGGACTACAGAGGAGGACCCAGAAACCGTCCCCCACAACTCCACCCAATTCCCACCTAGCCAAAGCACCCCACACTGTTTTACACATTTATGGAGAGAGGGTCCCCTGATGCTGAAGTGGCTTGCCTGAATACCTCAGCTCTCCTGTTTACTAGGCAACCTGGGCAAGTTTCTTTGCCTCTCGGGGACCCAGACCCCCATCTATACAGCAAATGATAACACCACTTTTGGGCCTAGCCGAAAGATTAACCAAAATGACTGTATAAAAATGCATGATGTTCTTTCTCTTCTCAGTAAGAAAAACGCTGGCTGAGTAAGCCTGCTGCACATGGGGCTGGAGATGTTTATCTTGTAATTAGTGTGAGGTCGCTTTATAAAATTCTTGGTGGGAGCCCAACATCTCTAGATAAACCAGCATGGCATGCTGTTTCCCCAAAAATGGAGCGATCCAATTTAACAAGTATTTAGTGAGTACTAGTACCAGGAAGACAGTAGAGCCCTCATAAAATGGAAAGAAAAAAAAAAAAAAAAAAAAAACTCACAATTAGCACACCATTCTTCTTCTCCCCTTAGCCAACAATACAAACAGATCACCAAAAAAACCTCAAAGGCTGTCTTATAATGTCCAGCCACCAACCAACCACCTAGAGACTTCCATAGTCACTGCACACAGGGACACTCCTGCAGCTTCACCTTCACCTTCAAAGTCAGCCTGGCACCTTCCAAGTCACGATCACAAGGCCTTTCTTGTACGCACATACCACCTGTGGCTTCTAGCACAGCAGTTTATTGGGCAGTGATCTGTGGTGGCCCCACCCCATTCCCGTGGACCTTTCAGAGTTCTCTCTCTCTGTCCCCAAGGTCCGGGGACTCCACTGCCTCCCACCTTCCAGGTTTGCCATAACAAACAAAATCCCTACAAGCTGGGTAACTGAAACAACAGACCTTTATCCTCTCACTGTTTAAAGGACACAAGCAGAAGATGGGAGTTTGAGAAGACAAGTTCTTGCTGGAACCTCTGAGGGGTGCGATTCCTTGCCTTCTCTCTGGGGTGCCCAGGGACCCTGGTACAAATGGATCACTCTGATCTCCCTCTGCTTCCACCTGGACATGCCTTGTGTGCGTGACTGGTCTTCCTTTGTTATACATAAATTTTTAAATAATTCCTTTTTGTTTTTTTATGTACACTGGTGTTTTGCCTGCATGTATGCTTGTGTGAGGATTGGATGCCCTGGAACTAGAGTTACAGACAGTTATGAGCCAAAAAGCAGGTTCTGGGAATTGAACCCAGGTCCTCTGGAAGAGCTTCAGTGCTCTTAACTGCTGAGTCATCTCTCCAGCCCGTGCCTGGTCTTCTTAAAGAATGTTTGCAGTGGCTTAAGGGATCACCTGGATAATTCAGAGGGATCTTATGTCAACATTAATTGCATTTCCCCTAAAATAAATCTTGCTGTTGTTTTTGTTGGCATTTTGTTGTTGTTGTTGTTGTTTGAGACAGAGTTTCTCTGTAAAACAGTAATCCTGGAACTCACTCTGTACACCAGACTAATTTCAATCTCACAGAGATCCATCTGCCTCTGCCACCTGGGAGCTGTGGTTAAAGGCATGCAAAATAAATCTTTTGAGCAGGCCACCACTTAATCTACTTCATGCCTCTACGGGGGGAGAGGGGGGTAAGTATCAAATGAGGAGGCCTGATGAACACACTCAACCAGCTTCAAGCTTGAGCTGGCCCATGTAGATTTTTCTAGGTGAATAGAGGAAGAGAACAGTAACCAAATCTGCTCAACAGAAATACGAAGTAAGCAAACCTATTTAATGAAAAGCTTCCAGTAGCCTTGTTACAAAAAAGTATAAATAAATGGGTAAATTCATTGTAGCAGCTGGTTATCCAGTATGCCAGTATAAGAACACATGGTCCTCATCTCTGAAGCACTTACAAGAGTGTGAGAAAGGTCCCAGGGATAATTCAAAAGGAAAAACTAGGTACAATCATGCATATGTTTGTACTAGAAGATGACCTTGGAAGAGGAATAGAACAGACATGGGTGCCATGATTCCCGAAGATGGGGGTGCTGTGGAGAGAGCAGAGCTATAATCTACCTGCCTAAGGATGAGGACAGGAAGAGGAAAAGAAAGATGACAGACCCCTGGGGCAAGTGGCAGCTCCTCCTGGGTGAATTTTTGAAAGGTTCCCTTCCTAACAAACCCTTAACTTGTTGAGCAGGTAGCGTTGTGAAAATAAGCAAGAGGTGCCTGTGACTGGCTGAACTATGTCTCCTAAAAAGATGAGCTGGAGTCCTGAGCTGGGGATGGAGACAAGTATCCTTACAGAGATACTCGGATTACAATGGGGTCCCTGGGATATGCCATCCTTACAGAAAGGGGGAAATCAGGACACAGAGGTCACACAGGGAGGACATTGTGAGTCCTTGAGGGCAGAGACTGAGCTGCTGTGAGTACAAACCAAGAGGGGACAAAGGTTGCCAGGAAGCCAAAGATGGGAAATAAGTAAAACAGATTCTCTCACACATGCTAGGGAAGAAATCAACCTTGACCTCAGACTCCCAGGAAACACCCACATGTGCTACTTTGTGACAGCCCCTTTTCATACCTTATGGGCCAACTTGAACTTGACTGTGGAACTAACCCTGGAAGGCCAGAACAAAATCCACGGTAGAGAGACCAAGAAGTGCCAGCTATAAGGCCATGAGGCCAGACAAGAAAGACATCACTTTTAGATTTTAGTGGGAAAGCCAGGTGTGTGAACTACAGAGTTTGACAAGCAACAAAAGTATGCCTGAGACTCTCACCAACATGTTACGTTGGCAGACTGAGTAGAGAATGGCTGTGATGGTTCCTACTAGCAGCTAACACTAGAGCAAGGCCAAGGTGATGGGAAACACCAACACCTGTGAACTCCCATGATCTCTCTCTGGTGTGCGCCAATAGTGGTCTGGCAAACTGCAAGTCAACAGAGAGGGTCCTGCAGAAACTGACTTCCCTTCTCTGGGCAGGTGAAGGTCACTGCAGCAGGATCACATGAGAGGAACTGGGGACTGAACAGCTTGGTTAGTAGACTGCTTGTCTAGCATGCGGAAAGCCCTGACTTCGGTCTCCTGTACACATAAACTGAGTGTTGTTGGTGCCTGGCTGTAATCCCAGGAAGCAGAAGAATCGGGAGTTCAAAGCCGGCCTTGGCTATGCAGCAAATTTGAGGTCAGCCTAGGACACATGAGGTCCTATGTCAAAAAGAAGAAAAAAGGCTAAGTAAATATGAGACAATATACTCTTAAAAGTATGAGTACAGGGGGCTGGAGAGATTGCTCAGTGGTTAGGAGCACTGACTGCTCTTCCTGGGTTTGATTCTATTGCCAACACCCACATGGCAGCCAACAACTGTCTATAACTCCAAGATCAGACACTCTCATAAAGACATACATGCAGGCAAAACACCAATGTACATAAAATAAAAATAAATTATTTTTTAAAGGTGGGTTAAATTTTAAAAAATGTATGAGTACATAGAGCCAGGTATGTACCTACTATCAAGATGTGAGACCACTATTGGGCATTTTCTGCACTTAGTATCAAGAACCTAGTTCATTGCTTTCCTTTTTTTTAAGAACAAAAATTCCATTTAATCCTCAGGACCACTCAATGCCTCCCAATCAGCACATGACGGAACTGAGACCTGAACAGTTACATGACCAAGAACAAGGTCACACAGCTAAGGAACAGAGGACACTTCTGGTCCCAAGATGCTGAGCATGCAGACATCTACTTCACTGTAAAGCCTTTCCCATGGTCTCAGGCCCCTCACTGCACTGTATTCCCACAACTATGGGCACGGAGGGAAAGGGGAACAGAAAGTGCCAAGTCACAGCTATAGGTGACCACAGTGCCAGACAGGTCTCTCTCTCTCTCTCTCTCTCTCTCTCTCTCTCTTTCTCTCTCTCTCTTATACTAAGTTCGGGCCCAATACAGTTTCAACATATTAAATGGAAAATTCCAGAAGTAAACAATTCTTTTTTTTTTTTTTTTTTTTTTTTTTTTTTGACATGGCTTCTATTGCTTTGGAACCTGTCCTGAACTAGCTCTGTAGACCAGGCTGGTCTGGAACTCACAGAGATCCACATGGCTCTGCCTCCCTCGTGCTGGGATTAAAGGTGTGCACCACCAACACTTGGCTAATAAACAATTCTTAACATTTCAAATGGTGGGCTTGCTCAGAGTAGCATGATGACCTTGGGCCGTCTCACTCTGTCCTGTCTAGGTCCTAAATCATCCCTTTGTCCTGCATTTCCACTATGTACATACTACCATCCATTAGGTGCTTAGTTGTTCTCTTACCTATATACATAAGAAACTTGTACTGTCTACTATTTCAGACACTCAGGGTTCCTGCAATATGTCCCTCCAGATAACAGGAATTATTATGTATTAAATTTCCCTCATCCATATGAAAACTAAAAACCACAGAACACCTTCACTCCCTTGGTGACTCAGCAGTCACCAGAGAGTCTCAACAGTACCTTTTAAAGTTGGGTTCCCAGACTGTTGAGAATGCCAGATATTCCCAAACCCAGTTCAAAAGCTGCAACCAAACCTGTCCATTTGCCTAAATGTCAGGCAACATCTTTGTTCTTTGCTGAAACAAAAACAGACTTGTGTGGTAACAACTGCTTCCTTCCACTGGAAACTCAGAGCTATAAATATCCTCCAGTGCTGTTTTCACAATACAAATTATTATTTAATAACCATGATTTGGTAACGGGCTCTTTCAAAACATCTGCTTCCTGGGAAGAATACCGTAAAATAAGTTCTTAGCAGGGTTACAGGGGGAGTAAGTAAGTAGACCAGGATTTGTCAACACGTTTGGAAAACTAGCAAACACCTTCATGGGGCCCCACAGCAGAACTCAAGTTTATCATTAATAAAGTGACATTTTTCATAGTGTCATTCTCCTAGACTGTTTAACAAAGTTCATATTCATTCATTAACCTTCACAGTGGGGAAGCTAAAGGAGCCAGAATTTCCATCATACACACAGACAGAGAAAGAGAATGAGGGAAGGAGGAAGGGAGGAAGGGAGAGAGAGAGAGAGAGAGAGAGAGATCTGAGAGAGGACTAGCTCCTGAACCACAGTGTGACACTCTCACAAAGTCAGTCCTTTGTAGAAAGGTGATTGGTACCTCATCTCCATGGCTGAATTTTCATGGGTCATTTATTTCTGTACAAAAAAACCTCAATTTCCCTGGCAATGAAATGGGGTACTATCTGCCACCTGGAGAAGAAGACACAGCTTTAAATGACTTTGAATTGCCTGGATAATCAGCATTATGCAAATGAGTAGTGTCATTAGAGAGCTGCTAAACACAGCTATAAATCTTATAAAAATACTTCAATGGAAATTAAGGCTCAATTAGGAGGCTCCACTTTCAAAAAAAAATTCCATCACCCTATTATTTTAAAGAGGAGACGGCTCAAAGTAGCTTCTAGCAGAGGGTAATGGGGCCTCTGTCTAACATTCTGGGGGAAACTGTACATTGACAAAGAATGTTCCGTAAGAGGGAAGACAGTGCATCTAACCAAGTAGATTCAACTCAAACTGAAACCAGGATTCCACAACAGGGCATGATGGGACAACCATTGGTTCATCATCCTGTCCCCTTGATGGGGAGCTACAAAGTCCTGAGGTTCTTTGAAGTTCTCTTTCAAGCAAAGTACATGGGCACTAATCTGATTTGTTGTTAACTGTATCCCAACACCTTAGGACCTTAGGAAGATTCAAACAAATGTCACCAACCCAACATGTGGACCAGTTCTGACACCTGGTCTCAAACTCATCAGAGCTCTTCTAGAACCTCAGGAGTCCAACTTTAAAAAAAAATAAATCACCAAAAGCCAACTCCATTATGCTCTGCTTCACAGAACCCAGCATCCTTCGCTCACAAGCATCTCCAAGCTAAAAAGAAAATGCAGCTTCTGTTCTCAAAGTCAGGAAGGTCACAAGTTGCCTGAATCCAAACTACCCAAAACACTCAAGCAACAAATTCAGACCCTCATCCACTTCAGTGTTTCCTTGCAAGTAACTCCAAAAACATCATTCTGGCTGAGTCAGCCTGTGACAAATTCTACTACAGCACCCTGTCCCATCTGGAAGGCCAGGTCCCTCATCTGGGTCACTCGGTGACTTTACTTCCTTACCCTGCCTCCAAGTGACTGACACTGGGGTTAGCACCCAGTCTAGTTTCTGCAGGTTGAGCCTCTTCTGTCTCTCCTCATCATGGTTGAGAAGCCAACACCCTCAGCAATCACTCGGAACCTGGAGTAGAGCATTCTTCAGTGAGTAAAGTGAGAGGAAGTATGGCCAAGAACAGGCAGCCTTGTTAAAGAGCCCTCTTCAAATGGGAGGTCCTAGTGCTCATTAATAACAGAGAAGTGTGAAGCTGTTCAAGGAAATTTAAAATGAGCCCAGTGTGGGACAGTGCTTCTCAAGCAGCTAACCCTTGAAGCATGAGTGTAATTTAAACCAGAACACTTTCTGCCACCAACTCACATGTGACACCCATGTGAGTGTTGAAATTGACATGTGCCCAGGCCCTGACCCCCAAGGACTCTCAAGTCACCTTCTTCATTATCACCCCAATCCACTCAATAACCTGCTGAGCAAAACAATGTCTCAGACTCAGCTACAATCACCAGACTAAGCCACCCAGATTGCCATACAAAGGGACCCTCAAATCTAGGATATTAGTGATAGCAATGTATGCAAAATACAACAGCCTGGAAATGCCGCAGCCCTGTCTTGAACTGATGAGCTTGGACATGGAGGATAGCAGACAAAACAAAGACATCATTGAAAAGTACTTGCCACATGGATGCTATCAACGGTGAATGAGGCTGCTCTTCCCTACACTCACTCTCTGGACAAAGGCTGGATGCAATGTTTAGTGGTGCAGTCTCAGCTCTTACACCTTAAAGGAATGAAGGTGGAGGCAGGCAGGACTCCCATTCACAGGGGCTTACAGTTTCCCTATTTCCTTTGAAGGACACAATTCGTGGAGCCTTCTTACTGTATCCTGGGGTGCTTCAGCGTATATCCCTTCCTCTTCTACAGCATGAAAGCACTCAGTTAATTTTTAAACATTTTATTATCTATTTTATTTTTCTTTCATTTATTTTAAGTGTGTGGGTGTTTTGTTTGTATGTGTGTCTATGTACCAAATGGGTGCCTGGTGTCCTCAGATCCCCCAGGGACTAGAGTTACATAGGCAATTGTGAACTGACATGACATGAGTGCTGGGACTCAAACTCAGGTCCTCTGAAAGAGGGGCCTGGCTCTTACTCACTGAGTCATCTCTCCAGTCCCAGCCCTCAGTTATTTTAAAGCACTTGACTTAACTACACCTTTCTGCAGAAATCACGAGGCATGGCAACATCACAGTGCCTCCGAAACACACTTCTCAGAACCACAGGCACAAAGCAGCATCTACAAACCAGCATCCATACCTCGGAGTCCAGCATGGCAGCTGTAGAACTGGGAATCTGGGTTTGAAACCACCATTTGCTTTCTCTAGGCCTCATCAGAGACCCTGCTACTCAGAGTATGGCTGTTCCTCCAAAAGTGTGTTGAAATCCCATCCCCATCACAATCATGTTGACATGTGGCACCTTTGGGAGATGATCAGGTCCCAAGGGTTCCTGTGCTACTACTAGTGCCTTATAAATGAGACCTAAAAGAGCCCTTTCCCCTTCCACTACACACAAGAGATCACTGTCTATGAAGAAGAAACTTTGCCAGACACTGAGCCTACTTGGTGTCTCAGTCTTCCCAACCTTGGGCCATGAGCAATATGTCTCCATGTTGATAAAATTACCCCACCAATAAAGTTTTTTTCCTTATTGCTTTTTGTGCTGGCTTTTTTTTTTTTTTTTTTTTTTTTTGTCAACTTGACACAAGCTAGAGTGAAGCACCTTGAGAAAATGTCTCCATCAGAATGCCTGTAGACGAGTAGCACATTTTCTTGATTAATGACTGATGCGGGTAGACTCAGCCTAGGGAAGCCACGCCTCTCCGGGGAAGGTAGACCTGAGTTATACAAGAAAACAGGCTGATCAAGCCATGAGGAGCAAGCAGAGGTCCTCCACGGTTTCTATTCCAGATCCAGCCCTGACTTCCCTCCAACTATGACCTGAAAGTTGTAAGAAGAAATAAGCTTTTGGTCCTGGTGATTTCTCATGGCAATAGAAACCCTAAGACTTAAGAAGAAGCATCTTGAGGGAAGAGGGGATTATTTTGGCTTATAGTTCAAGGTGGCAGGGAAGAAAAGGCAGTAAAGCAAGGGGAAGCTGGTCACATTGTACCTACAGTCAGAAACCAAGGTGACAGATAGTAGTATTCACCTCTCTTCTCCTTTTTCTTCAGTCACCCACATTCAGGGAACGTCTTCTCACATTATTAACCCACTCTAGAAACCCCTTCACAGACATACCTAGAGATTTGTCTCCAAAGTGGTTCTAGATCCTGTTGAGTAAACAATATTAACCATTACAACATCCAAGGGTTGCAGCTGGTACAGCCTAGAGGCAGAAGAACTACTGGGTCTCACTCTCCCTAGTCTCTCAGGGACACCTTCTCTATTACCCCTTCTTGGGACAATGACATACATCTTTAATATGCCTGTAGCCTTTTTGCAAGTTTCCATAAAACAAGTCAGCACAAGTAAACTTCTGTACTTGATCATATTCTCCTCATAATTAAACCCTTAATACACTGCGTTTCCTCTTGCAATTACTGAGAATTCCAGTTTTACCCACTCTCCCAGATTTTACAACAGCCCCTAATCATATGACTGACCCTTGGCCAATGGGACTAAGTACAAGTTCTCTGTAAGGAACCCAGAAAAGATCCTTAAGAAGAAGAAGAAGCTCATCCTTCCTCAGCCTTTCTTCAATTTGAATTCAGACAACACGGCTGGTACTCAAGCAGTCATCTTAGACTGTAGAGAAACATATAAGGAAGGGAGCCCAGGTCCCTAGTAAAATGAAGCCAGGATACCACCTTGAATGACTTACTGTTTAGCAAGCTCTGAAATCCCCTCAACTATCAAAACACACACCCTAATTAAGTAGTTTTCCTGTCTGTACAATGAGGTCAAAAAATACAAGCTTGAATGTCAATAGCACCTGAAGGACATGTTATAAATCAGTAGTTGTCAACCAGTGGGTCACAGCTCCTATGAGGGTCACATATCAGACATCCTGCATATCAGATATTTACATTATGATTCATAACAGTAACAAAGTTACAAATAAGAAGTAGCAACAAAATAATTTTATGGCTGGGGGTCACCACAACATGAGGAACTGGATTAAATGGTCCCAACATTAGGAAGATTGAGAACCACTACTATAAATATGTTCTAAGCATGAGTATTTCCAAGATTCCAAGAGAAACAAAAATCCAAAGCAACACACACACACACACACACCCCTAAGGGCAATGTTCACATTGCCACACAACACAGTTCAACTGAAACAGACTTCTAGGAAAAGGATCTCATTTGGTTCAGCACCACCACAAACACTGGTAGGTCCACCTGCCTGCCTCCACTAAAATGGATTCCTGGAAGGAAATATTTGACACAGTAAGTTTGATGAGAAATGAAACAAAGTTTTCCTGCTGGGCCAGAAGAGAGGAAGAAATGAGTGTGTACCGGATAGGCTAACCAGTGCGTCCCCTTCCTGATGGTCTGTTTCCAAGAACATACCTTCATCCATTCCAAAAGCCCCACCCTTCTGCTCCTCACCTCTCTCAGAGACCCTCAACCCCACCAGCTTCCACCATTTGCTGGATGGAGCCACTGTTAAACCCCACCACCCTTCAGTCATCTTTTCCCAGCCAGGGTATCTGTGACTCTCGGAGTCACACAGGACTACACAGAGCTAAGTGGAGAAGGGACAGGGAATCGCACTGCACACTTCCCAATCCAGATTCTACCATGAAGCAATGCGCCTTCAACAGGGTCAAAGAAGCACCTGGCATGTTCACTCCCAGCATTTCCTCACCCTAGCCAGATACCACCCTCTTTTTGGACCACTCCTTTTCTTCTTCAAGACACAGGCATGGATACCCCTCCTAGAACCCACCTTTTGTTAGGAAATGAGTCTTTCCCCCATCCCCATGTCAGCCAGCTCCTCCCACCTGATATCATCAAGGATGTTTTCTTCACCAGAAGCCCAAGGACCCCTCTTATGTCATGCTAAGCCAAGGCACCCCAGCCCCACCTGTTCTGGTATGTGATTTTAATTTGTATTTTTAATTATAAATTATAATTAATATATTTTTAAATTATATTTTAAACCTCTAGACTCAGCAAAACCAATCAAGCCATAATGACTCTGGGGCAAAGAAAATGGGGCATTTTTCTTTTAAGTTTTTGGCCTTTATGTATGGTTAGCTAAATGGACTTTAGGAAAATGTGGTGAAAACTCATCTTCCAGAATTCCCATTCTTTTGTTTTGTTTTGTTTGTGTTTTGTTTTGTTTTGTTTTTTGAGACAGGGTTTCTCTGCATAACAGCCCTAGCTGTCCTGGAACCAGCTCTGTAGACAAGGCTGGCTTTGACCTCACAAAGATCTGCCTGCCTCTGCCTCATGAGTGCTGGGTTGTGCCACCACTGCCCGAGCCAGTCTTTTGGGAGACTGATGGGCAAGAATCATCCATACCTCAGATAGCCCACAGCTTATGCAATCACTTCATTCCACTAGGACGACATGCTTAAGGGACAGTGGAACATTGATTTCACTTCCAGGCAGCAGAGCACCCCAAAAGCCCTACTTGTGAACAGCAGCATAAGCCTTGGTATGAGAAGACAGAATTTCAGGAAGCAAGGCTGCAAGGTCTACCACATCCAAGCTCTTCCCATGTTATCTCAGACTGAAGATACCAGGCAGCTCTGGGTCAAGTTCAGCCAAAGGATGAACCCAGTAGCCTAAGGGTCCCAGTGAATGGGGATTAGCTTCAGAAGAGCCATATGTCATTGTTCCAATCACACTAGAATCTCTTACTGACTTGGTGAAACAAACACCACATTGGAAACAAGGAACTGAGTGACCTCCAGATAGCTAGCAAGAAAAAGAAGCCCTTGGGGCTGGAAGGATAGGCCAGAAGTGAAAGGCTTAGCATGATGACCTGAGTTTGAGACCCCAGAACCCACATAAATGCCTGGTGGGAATGATGGCCAGCTTTAATTCTGGCACTAGGAAGGCAGCAACAGGTGGTTCACAGAGCAAGCTGGCTAGCAAAACTAGACATGCTGGCAATCCCTGGATTTGACCGAGAGACCCAGCTTCAACAGATAGGAGGAAGAGTGATCGAAGATGACTCCTAATATCGACTTTGAACCTCCACATGCATGCACACAAAGGTGCATGTTCATCCACACACATGTGCACCTGTACATATGCAAAAACATGCATACACAAATGTAAAATACACACACAAGAAAAGTGGAAAAAGAAAAACAACAAAGCCCTTTACCCAGAAGCCTATGGGAAATGAGCTAACAGCAGCCCCCAGGAGTCTGAACCTTCATACTGTACAAGCTCAGGTGGAACTATAGCTCAGCTGACACCCTGACCACAACCTCCCAGAATGCATGCAACAAATTATTAGCCAGATTCTTGACTCCCAGAGGCCAGTGATGATCACATGTGCTTCTCAAGATACCAAGTCAGTGGTCACACTGTGACACTGTAGTAAAAATGAACAGAGGTCAATATGAGTGAGCTAGACAATTAATAACAGGAACCATGGGGTAACCACTTAGGCAAAAGTGCCATTAGGTCCCCTCACTCACATATCACACCAAATACTGTCTTCCTTTGGATGTAGTTGGTCTAAGAAGATAAGGTATACAAGGCCAAGAAATGAGCCAGCCTGGAGTCTGCCTGAGGGCCTAGCAACAGCCGCTGTCCCTAAACAATGAGAGGCAACCATGCAATGTCAGTGGATTGGGACACGCCCTAAGTGATGGGAGGTAGGTATATAAGGCTCTACCATTGCTGAATAAACCAGTCTGCTGTCTTTTACCTGACTTCTGATATCTGTGCCATTGAGACCATGCCTTCTCACAACATCCCCCAAGGGAGCATTAGGACCCAGCAACATAGTGGGACCTCTAATTTTCTTCTAGTCAACAGAATAAAGCAAAAGTAGCATGAGGAACTCTACATGTTGAAAGCTTTAAATATGAAAACTTAATCCTAAAGAGAAAACACAAGATTTTTATGCCCAGATGTCTGAAAGAATATGTGACTAATGAGGGAAATATTATCTGCAACCCATATCACAAAACGCTAATTTCCCTAATATTTAAATAGTTTTCACAAAAGTAAGAAAAAAATCAGTTAACATCAATTCCACAACAGAAAGGATATGAACAGTTTGTTTAAAAAAAAAAAAAAAAAAAAAAAAAGGAATGATAAAGAGAGTCAGAATTCTGAAAAGATGTTTGCTCACAAGAACGACAATGAAATTCCTAAGTAGGATCAAATGTGTTCACACAGTAGGTTGAAGGCAATGGGGGGAGGGGGGTAGGCGGCTGGCACCCGCACCTTCTGCTGGTAAGGAACAAACTGGTACAACTTCTTCAGAGGGCAGCCATCAAAACCACAAGTTCCCTAGGCTCCCAGGCTCAACAACTGTACCTTCAGGAATATTCAGAATGGTGTGTGTAGAAAGAAGGCCATCCAACAGTAAAGACCTACCCACAGGAGACTACTGCAACCATGTATCATACAACCAGATAACAGAATTACATGAACCATATAACTACAAAGAGGGTGTTTTGGCCTGATACAGGGGGAAAAGTTCAAAAGATAGATGAGGAACTCCTCTCTGCCCTGGCAGGGAAATCTCTGAAATTTATTAGTAAAGAAATAATAAATAATAATCAAAATTGAGACTCCTTCAGGGAGGTATGTAGGGAGGCTGGGGTCAGTCAGAGCAGAAGGAGGTTTTTTACTCTTTACTCTCCCACACATCATAAATACTATACCATCTGGATGCATGTCTTTGTCAAAAAAAAAATCAAATTAATAAGGAAGCTGCACTGGGACTACACACACACACACACACACACACAGCTTCCTCTTTAATAGAACTCAAAATCTAAGAGTTGGTTCTCAAGCAATGGTCAGTGATAAGCTGTACAAAGGGTGGCAGGGTGAGAAAGGGAAGTATTTCTTGTCTATATTCTCTTTCAATTTTATATTACTTTATATGTAGATGTATGTATACATTGTATATGTAGCCAATTTCAAAGCCAATCATTAAAAGATGGCTACACAAGCCACTAGAGATGATACAAACCTGTGATCCCAGCACTGGAGAGAAGCTAGATGCAGAAAGATTGCTAAGAATAATCACTTGGTACACGGTGAAGACGTTTTGCTCTTGTTAGTTTAATAAAGAGCCAACTTTCCAGTAGCTAGGCAGAAAGAGTTTAGGCAAGAGAGCCAGACTAAGAAAACACTGGCGAGAAGGAAGGCAGTCACCAGCCAGTGGCCAAGGAAGCATATGAACGTGCCATGAAAACAAAACAAAACAAAAGGTTCTGCCATGTGGTGGAGCATAGATAAGAACTGTGGGTTAATTTAAGTTGGAAGAGCTAGTTAGTAACAAGCCTTAGCTATTTGACAAGCATTTATAACTAATAATAAGTCTCTGTGAGATTATTTGGGGAGCTGGCAGTCCCAACAAAAAACTCCACCTAGAGAAGGTCATAGGTTTGAGGCCAATCTGAGCAACACAGCAAGACCCTGGCTCAAATAAATTATTAATAATAATAATGATAATAATAGTAAAAGGGCCTGCAAAATGGCTCAGCAGGTACTGGCACCTTTCATCAAACCCAGGGACCTGAGTTAGATCCCCATGACCCATATGCTGGTAGCAGAGAACCAACTTCCTGTCCAATCTCTCATTGATCATTTCCCCTTAATGTCTATACATGCCCAAATTTCCTTTTTTGAACTCCAGTCAGACTAGACTAGAGCCCAGCCACATGGCCTCAGCTGGCCTTCACAGCCTCTGTAGAGGCTCTATCTCCAACACAATCATGTTCTAAAGTATTGGTGGTTAGGGTCTTCACATATGAATTTGAGGTACAAACAATTCAGGCCATAAAAGTAGCCAATATTTCATATTACTCATCTCAAGAAATCCACTGGGGCTAGGAATGTAGCTCACTTAGTAGAGTGCTTGCCCTAGCATGCCCAAAACCCTCTGTTCAATGCCCAGAACTATATGCAACTAGGCATGGTAGTGTATACCTATAGTCTCAGTACTCAAGAAGTAGAGACAAGAAGATCAGGACTTTGGTCATCTTTGGCCACATAGAAGAGTTTAAGTCCAGATTAGGCTACATGAGACTCTATCCCCCACCCCAATCCAGGACAGGGGAAGCCTCAGGGTTGGGGGAGACAACTAAGATAAAATGCTTGTAGTATAAGTGTGAGGACCTGAGTTCAGAGCCCTAGGACCCACACAAAATGGGACACTGTAGTGGAGTGTGATGTGTGAGAGGGCATGTGTAATTTCTCTTCACGTTAGTCAGGCAAGAAACAGAGATAGGAAAATTCCCAGAGGCTCAGAGCATACACAGCTAGGCATATCCATGTGGTAACTAAGAGACCCTACCTCAAACACAGTAGAGGAGAGGACTGACACCCAAGGGTATCCTCTGAGACCCACACTCACCCACTTTTTAAGGCCTCTACTGGTATCCCTATGTCCTTCCAACCTCACTAGCCCTAATTTCAACATGTACTGGGGAAGTTGGAGGATGAATATTCATACCTTACTCAACTTCAGGCAGACTAGGACAGGCAGTGTGCCTCCACAGATGGACCCTAGACCTCAGTTTCCCCCAGTCTTACTGGGGGCCATGGCATCTGTCTCCACCCCGCACTTGGCCCTGCAGTACAGAAGATACCAGTCTGTGTCTGCTTAACAAAAGGAAACCCAGCCTCCACCAAACCAATCAGGGAAACTGCAGCCCCCATTCCAGACCCGAATCAGATCCACGCTGTAATTGTATGGCTTCCCTTTGAGACCACACTGCTCATTAAGATGTCCTAGATTACCAGCATCAGAAAGTCACCACTGAGCCGGCTCAGCAGTGAAAATGAGGGCATGGACTTAGTGGCACTGTCAGGCACTCCACACACAGCCCCTGTCAGGCACCCCACCCCTGACACACACACCCCCATCCACTCATGAGTGCTGAGTGACTCAGGACAGAATGTGTAACACCTCTGAGCCTTGTGCTCCTTGGCAAAACAGAGTTAGTAGCTGATTGTTCCCACGAGCTGCTCTGGCAATTACAAGCAGCTGAGTGGGTTAAGACAGAACTGTGTGATTTCAGCTTCTGGAAGCTAGAAGTTCAAAGTCAAAATGTTGAATGGCTAATTCCTGAGAAAACTCCTTCATGTGTCTCTAGATTTTGGTGGTTGCTGAAAATCCCAGGCATCCCTTGTCTTGCATGAATTCTATCCCAATTGGCCTCTTGTGATCGTCATGTCCCCAGACAATGTGTGTGTTCTAGGTATGGGGGAGGAGACCGGGACAAACAACATGGACTGGGGACAGGGCAGTCAGTAAAGTGCTTGTTATGCAAGCATTAAGATCTAAGTTCGATCTTAGAATGCATGATTTTTACAAAATAGGAAAGCAAAAATTATTTTCAATCCCAGCACCAAGAAGGCAGAGAGAAAAGGGTCCCTAATGATTGCTGGCCAGTCAGCCTAGTATAATCAGTGAGCCCAAGGTCAGTCAGGACCTTGTCTCAAAAGACAAGGTGGAAGCTAGAAAGATGGCTCATGGGTAAGTGTTCACTATGAAAGCATAAGGGCCTGGGTCCAAGCCCAGGATGCACATACAGTTGGATGCAGGCATGTGCACACTGTAATTACAATGCTATGGAGAGTGGAGACTAGGGAACCTCTAGGGCTACATTCAGTAAGGACCCTATCTCAAAGGGGTGACAAGAGTAGGACACCCAATGTCCTCCTGTGGCCTCCATGGGTACACACACCACACATACCTACACTCCAAGAGGTATATCCTAGGGTTGACATATGGCTCCACACAAATGCACACATGTACCCACTTGACTGTACACACACACACACACACACACACACACACACACACACGCACGCACACACGCACACATGCACACACACATCACCACCACCAACAACAACAACAAAGACACCTCTGAAAATCACTGAGTGTCAACACTGATCGAGTAAGATCATCCTAACTTATTACATCAAATGAAAACCCCCTTCCTGCAAAATGTCAATGTCGTATTCATAGATAGGAATATGAATAGCTACTGGACATGTGTTTGGGAGAGACACAATTCAAGATTATTGAGTCGTGACTCCTGATAGGATTAAAGGCAGTGGGGACAATGCCAGGATCACACAGGAAGCTCTCATCTTGCCACACACACAACAGGTTTATGCTACATAGAAGCCTCTCTCCGAAAGATCAAGTCTGGCCTCTATGCTTGCTCCTCATAAAAACAAAGGCTACATGCAAGAAACCAAAACTGTGATGATGGTCTTTTCACACTAACAAGCAAACCAGAAGTTGGTACCAAGTCAGTGATGTAACTACTTTATCAGTGAATCTCTGAAAACAAGGTCTCTATGCACCCAGAAGTTGGTACCAAGTCAGTGATGTAACTACTTTATCAGTGAATCTCTGAAAACAAGGTCTCTATGCACCCATGTGGTGGTTCTGCCAAGGACAAGCCCCACAGGCTACTGTGAAAACAGGAGTTTACTCAAGGGGTAGAGCTCCAGTTCTACCATGCAGCTACCTGCCAGAACAGAAACTTCCAGAGATAAAGCCCTAGAAACAGCACAGGCCATGGAGACAGAAAGCTCAAGCAAGATAAGCCTGAGTAGTCTCACACTGTGGCTCCCTGGAGAGCTGAAAGAGCATTGGACAAGGCAGTGACTAATAGATCATGGGCAGGGCCTTCATTTACCAATCATGCTGCCAGTCACCGGCCCCTCCCTATCACACTGATCAAAACAGCTGCTCACAACTTGAGGGTGGCTTTGACTAAGCTCCTGAAGCCTTAAGCGTCTGCAGAGTAGTTTTTTGTTTTTTGTTTTTCATGGATTTATGCTTGAATATGAGGAAATTAAGTGGCCTGAGAGAACCTGGGATTAACCAACTAGTCAGAGCTTCCATTAAAAGAGAAAAAATGCTGAATAGCTGAAAAGCATCCTTGGGCAGCTGTTCAACAATTCCATTATGAGTTATCAAGGAGGTTCCCTGGGGTTCACACCAACCTGAATGGGGAGCATCTATGGTCAAGGGGCAGGAAGGTAGGGCCAGAAGTGGAAGTCTGGAGGTTCTCTTCACTTCCTGAACCTTCAGTATGAAGACTAGGACAACCAGCACCAAACTTGACTGGTCTGTGAGAGGTGCAGGTGCCACAAAAGACACACAGCATCGCTGGATTTACAGGAGCACTTGGTATGCACACAGGTGAAGGGGTCAAAACTGAAATCTAATATAGAATGTAATGAGCAGATCAATCGGATGGAGGCAAATCATGGTATGGATATGGAGACTTTGGTGAGAAGTTTCCATTTAAATGGTGAGAATAGGCTAGGTACGTGAATTGGGTTTGAGAAATTAAACCAAGAGGAAGGTGAGTCAGCTAAGCCAAACTGATTTCCATTGCTTGGCAGTTTCCAGAATTGGAATCTGTGAACCTATAAAACAATGAAAAAAGAAGAAGAAATCCCAAAAGTTGGGTTTCTTAGCCTAGATCACCTACTTTTTTTGTTTGTTTTTCAAGACAGGGTTTCTCTGTGTAGCCCTGGCTGTCCTGGAACTTACTCTGTAGACCAGGTTGGCCTCAAACTCAGAGATCTGCCTGACTCTGCCTCCTAAGTGCTGGACCACTGTCTAGCTGGATCACCTGCTTTTATACGATGGAACAATGAAAAAACTGTGCCCTCTGTTATTTCATCACCACTGTATGAAAGAAATCAGCTTTTGTTCTATGTGTGTATTGTGTAGGTGTGTGTGTGTGTATGCCTGTGTGTGTACGTGCCTGTGTAGGTTTATGCATGTTTGTGAGCATGCAGATGTGTGGTCAGAGGTTGACCTCAGGTGCCATTTCTCAGGCATCACCCGCTTGGAGAGAGCAGCTCTCACTAAATTGGAACTTGCCCCATCAGCTAGGCTGTCTGGCCCATGAGCCCCAGGGATCCACCTGTCTCTGCTTTCCCAGCATTGGAATTATAAGTGCAACTTCCCACAACTGGCTCTTTGAAAACATGAGTTCTGGAGATCAGGCTCATGTCTCAGCAAGCACTTTATTGATCAAGTTATCTCTCCATCGCCAAGAAATCATATCTTAATATGAAAATATAGCCATAGCTTGTGCTCAGAATCAGGCCTGGTCCTTTAAGTCTAGCAAGGGGAAGTGGAGTGTTTCTTCATTTTCTGCTCTTGTTGGCTGGAGAGTAAAAGTGCTATTGTGGGCCAGAGTGTTCTTATATCACATATCTGGGCCCAGACATATAGACAGTCCTGCTAGGACAGATCTGGATCTTAATGTGGGAGGAGGTGACTAATTTTCTGGTTTGGGGCAGTTGGGGTGTAGGCAAAGGTTTTCTGGGACAGACTCTCACTATGCAAAGGCACTGGAGGCCATTGCAAAAGGCAGGAGTGGATAAAACGTGCTGAAAGAGGGAGGGGACTGAGAAAGCCAGGAGCCCACATTCATTTGGTGCCTACTGGGGCTCTGTAAGTGGGAGCTAATTCTAAATCATCTAACAGATTCTTTGGGGACAGAGACAGTATCATATCCATTTCACAGAAGGAGAAATGGATACTCTGGGTATCTAATATACCTAAGTTTCAGAGTTGGGGTTCAGAGTGAGTCTATCCCCCTAAACTCCTAACTATCTAAGAATCTAGTAGATCTGTGTAGAGTGCTGGTAGTGACATGTCTAGGCACTTTTGTATGTAGTTGCCTTGCAACTCCTGTGACTGTTTCAATTGATTTTGTTGATCCTTATGTGGGTGCTCATCAGTGGGGAATTACACCCATCTCACACAGACACAGACACACACACACACACACACACACCTACACACATGCACACAAATAGAACAAAAACAGCCATTTCTTTCATAGAGGTGATGAAATAATAGAGAGCACATTTTTCATTCTTATTTCATCACATAAAAGTAGGTGGCCTGGGTTAAGAAACCCAACTTCTATGATTTCTTTTCTTCACCCCCCCCCTCATTATTTTATAGGTTCACAGTATTCAAGGCTGGCAACTGCTAACTGAAAATCAGTGCAGCCTTCCTCCTGATTTAATTTCTCAAACCAAATTCACGTGCCCAGCCTATTCTCACCACTTAAATTGAAGCCTCTCACCAAAGTCTCCACATCCACACCATGGTTTGCCTCCAGTCTGCAACTGCCAGCCTAGGCCATGCCCTTGTCACACCCAGAGCCTCCAAGAGAAGGGCCAACCCAGGTCTTTCTGAACAGAGCACCCAGCAAGGCAGAGGCTTGGGCGAGCAGACTCAGCTCATTTCTGTAGTGCTCATTACCAACCACAGAACAGGGGTGAGAGATGAGAAGGACAAGCCTTAGTCGCTGAGCTTCTGAGCTCTGGCCTTCCACTAGGCCTAGCTGTGCTCAGCATAGTCCCTTCATCCTAGCAACCTTGAGGGCATGCAAGAAAATTAAATGAACAAAGCACTTTCCACATGTCTGAGACCTGGGACTCAGTATATGCCAAACAGTAGGAACGCTGAATAAGAGGAGTATTCACAGGAGGGCATGTCCTCTTTCTACCTCTGCCTCTACTGCCCCCTCTACTTCCAGCAAAATGAGTAGATATGACATCCAAGATGTAGCGCACACACTCATCCCTGGCCAGCCTGGAATTCCATCCTAGCACACACTGTACAGCACCTGACATCCGTGTGCAGTTCCTCTTGACAAACTCTTAGTAACTTAGGAGGGGGGAAGCTAGATTCCAACCACACCCACTGTGTTGCCTTACAAGTGAGAGAACAATATGACATTGTACCACCAGTGACATACCGAACAGGCCACTTTAAAGGAGGTTGGCAGACAGGGTGAATAACTCATATACAATGCTGAATTCTTCCTGAGACCAAGCCTACTAATATTTATATGTGTGCATGTTTTTCTCTCCCCCTCCCTCCCTCCCTCCCTTCCTCCCTCTCTGTCTCTCTCTCTCTCTCTCTCTGTGTGTGTGTGTGTGTGTGTGTGTGTGTGTGTGTGTGTGTGTGTGTGTGACCTAAAATCTCAGGCTGTACAAGTGAACAGTAACTAGAAATCAAATCCTACAGACTTTAAACTATTGCCCTTAAGGTCTGGGTTTCCTCCCCCAGCACCTGACACCCTGCCAGGTTATTTCTGCTTTGCTGCTTCTCTATCTCATTATTGATCCGATCACATCTACTTCTGGTTGTGTCTTTACAATGATGTATCTATCTCCATGGTATTGCTTCTATGTGACAATTTATTTTGCAAAGCCAATATTTTACACCTGTTTTGTTTCTCATATACATCAGGCTTCTAACCCACTAAATGTCCTTTCAGTGGTGGATAGGGTCCCGTGCACACAAACACATACTGTATGTGTGCACGGGACCCCATCCACCACAAATCCAAAGAAATTCTCATTTCTTCCCATCCTGCTCCATCCTCCAGCTCCCACATGAAATTTAAACAGAAAAAGGAGGCATTGGTGTGGCCCCTTTAAAATATATACTTTTTATCTTTATTGTCCAAGCAAAGGCCCTGAGTCTCCCTGGTCTCTACAAAGCCTCTTTCATGTACAGTGGCCAAAAGGGCCCCCAGAACTCAGGAGCCTGTCACAAGCAGCTGTTGAGTCAGCGAAGACCATCATGGGGAAGACTGTCAGCAGTCCCCGCCTCCTGACCGGGGCCTCACAGGATGGGCATGCCCTCCTCCATCCAAACTTCAGGATGGAAAAGGGACCTTAGGTGGAGACACAAACATATTGACGGGAGCTATGGCAAAGGGCTACAAAAGCACACTGCATGAAGACAACACTACATAACTCGCTGAACATGGAGAGGTCGAGTTGGTGACCACCTAGAATCTTCACCCTACCAGAGGAGGTAGTAAACACCAATCCAGCTACAAACACTTCATACAATGATGATCTGCCTGCAAGATCCAGCGACAGTGACACAGAAGTTGTGTGTTTCTGTGTCTGAATGTGTTTCCTATATTTTTTCTTTGCCTCTCTTTTGTTTGCTTGCTTGTTTGTTCTCCCCCATTCTTGTTTGTTTGCTTTTGTTTTCTTATTTATTTATTATTATTTTAGATGCCTGTTTGTTTTCTAATGGGAGAAAGAAAAGGTGTCGATTTGGGTGAATGAGGCAGTGAGGAAGATCTGAGATGAGTTGGGAGGGGGAATCATAATCAAAATAGATGAAAGAAAAGCTATTTCAAATGCAAAACTCTTTTTAAAAGCACATGCATAACCCAGCACGGGGAAGCAGAAACAGGCAGATCCCTGAAGTTCACTGGCCAAGTGGTCTAGCTGAAGCAACGAGTTCCAGGTTCAGGGAGAGAGACCCTGTCTCAAAAACAAGGTGGACTGACAGAGGAAGCCACCCTCTGACCTCCACATAAAGAGCATGCACACCGTCACAGACAAACATGTACACACACAACACTGAAAGGGTACAAATACATTTGACGATAGCTGTGAACTCCAGGGTGGGAGAGGACTTAGTGAAATGAGGTAAGTTTTGATAATATCAGCAATATTTTTAAATGCAAATTTAAATGGAACATAATAGTATTTGATAAATCTGAATGATAGGTTGTATGTTATTAGTTATATATTAGCTATATTATATATAATATACTATATGTAATGTTCATACATTTTATATATAGTACTTTATATTATATACTAGTTAATTACTCTATATTAGGATTTAAAGTTGAAAATATATGTTTAAAGAATTTACATTACTTTTATAATTTTTAATGGTTTAGTAACCATTAAATCTTAAGAACAAGCATGAATAAACTGTAATATAGTATGGTATGTTTAACAGTATCAAGTGCGAGGTAGAGGTGGCTTTTTAAAAGCCAGTGATGAATTCTAGGTTGGAAGCTGAACACAGAACAATGGCTTCTAGAGAGTAAGTCTCACTAGCCATGTCTGAAGAATGGACACGCAGCTTTTCAGAGAGACTGCTCAAATAACCACAGCCTGAGTTACACAGACAGAGAGCAAATATACTCCCCAAGACTGCATGTAGCTGGGCAAGGATCACAGACTGGTAGGCAGCATCTCTTCCCAGTCAAGCTGCCCAACATCGTTTTTGAAAACCCAGGAAGAAACAAGAGACCCGGTAGACAGAACTCTTACCTGCATTTTATGCAAGTTTGCATCCACCCACCCACACAGCAGCAAGTGTGGAGGCCTGTGTGCAAATGTTCAGAGAGGAGGCCAGGTTACTGCTAACACTTCCTCAAAAAACAGTGCCTTTTCCCTTTCCTCCACTCTATGCATGGGTGGCACTTCCTCATTAATCCAATGAGGGAAGGACTCAGGATGCATGTGACTGCTACCAGTGCAACTCTGGAGTTAACAGTGGAGTTTGAGTGGATATACAAAGGAGAGCATTCAAAATAATAGTAAAAAGTGTAATAGAGTCGTGCTATGTAAAGATATGTCAGCCCACAGTGAGCCACATACACCACAGTGGCTCCATAAAATATGTTGCCTGTTCATGTCAGAGCTATCTTCGTGTGTGCAAGCACACTTTATAAATGCTATTCAGAGAATAACAAAAATTACATAACATGGTCTTCAGAATGTATCCCTGATTGAATACTTCCTTTAAAACTGCACACACACACACACATACACACACACACACACACCTTTTCTGTCCTTATAACAGGTCCCAAGCTGTCCTCATCATTTCTCACTCACAGACATCCCTTGAAAAGCTGCTGGTGTCAGGCTCCCAGATCAATCTTAATGAGTTTTCTCATCTCATTAGCAGGGAGGACTGATTTTCAAAGACTCCATAGCCAACAGATCCAAGGAGCAGCTGTATGCAGGAGAGACCCCTGGGAGGCTCCCACATGGACCAGTGAGCTCACTGGTCCACTCCCAAATGTAGACATTTTACCACCTACCCATCATTCCTTAGATCTCAACATCACTATTACCAAAAACTTAAAAGAAAACATGACGTATTTGTATCCTCTAAATAAATTCTGACTTCTACACACTAACTAATTTAACATTTAAAGAGCCTTCACTTCCATTATGTTCATTATTTCTTGTGTCTCTTTATGTGGGATGATGAGACATTTGTTGGTTAATGAACATGTTGCCATTAGCAGTGTGGCCTGCTTAATCTATCTTAGTGCTCAATGTCATGTAAACCTGAAGTGATACCATCAAGTCCCCTTGTAGAATGGATTTTATCTCCCTAGCTTTGCATTCTACTTCTCTCTCTTGCTTTTTACTTAATCTCCTATCCGAACAGATGGGTGATATTTTTTTCTGTGTGAGTGTTAGCAACATTTTGTTTGACCTTTAGTCTTATAACTGAGATATATATGTATGTATGTATATATATATGTATATATATACACACACATCAAATACATATGTATAGATATAGACACAGACATAGATACCATCTTTTACTTCCCTTCAATATACTACTTATTGCTGTGCTTCCTTCCTGAAGTCATTTGTGTAGTTGCACAAGTAAATTTTTCCCTTTAAACTAGATCAGAATAAGGTTCTGAGTGTTTAACATTTTTAATAATGATATTTAAATAGAACAGTTTGGCTTTTTTATTAATAAGTTTCTCCCATTGGGTCAGTAAACTATGTGACCCTCCTTCCAACAGAGTTAAGACTCACAGCAGTTTTCATTGACCTGCCATAACTTTTTACATGTGGGGCATGCTAGTCTCATAATGCATGTATCTAATTTATCACCTGGTTTTAAATTGCTCTAATCTATTTCCTTCACAAGGGCCTCCTTTTCTTTTTAAGCCAAGGATATCTCTTGTAATTATCCTTACAAGTCTTTGAAAATCAACGAGACCATTCCAAAATCAAGAGGAGAAATAATTAGTCACCAAAGGGCATGGTTGGCTTGGTCAGATACATTTCATCCCCTGTGGCTTCATCTGGCTCTCTCCCTGATTCATTATCTTCAAAGGTATAGCCACCTCTCCACATCGCCCCCTCAATTGCTTCTTCTAGATGACTTACTGGAAACATGCTGTGTGGCTGACAAGATGCCAAGCACTGAACCAGGTTCTAGAGTGTACCAGTAAAAGACAGAGACAACAAAGAACACAGGGGACCCCACCTGCCCCATAGAACCCACCTCTGTTCAGGAGTTCTTGCCGAATCACATATTTATGGGTGCTTTTAATGTTGTTTCCAAATGAGGATGCAGAGAGGATGGGGTGTGTGTGTGTGTGTGTGTGTGTTTGTGTGTGTGTCTTTCTTGCATGCCTATGAGTGTGCTGGTAAACCTACGTGTGTATATACAGAGACCAAAACAAAATGTCAAATGTCTTCCCCTACCATTTCCCACCTATTGCCTTAAGACACAGTCTCCCACTGAACAAGCGCTTGCTAGTTTGTTTCTGCCACCCCCACCCCCACCCCCACCCTAACACACAATGATGGAGTCATGGGCATTTGTAACCATACCCTGGTTTTTCTGTAGATGCTTGGAATTTGAACTCAGGTCTATGTGAGAGCAAGCACTCTTACCCATGGAGCCATCTCTCAAGACTCTGTTCTCCAAAAAAAAAAAAAAAAATGAACAACTTCATTATGTTTTCAACATCCATTAGCTTTTGTTACACGTTCTTTATCATTGTTTTGAATAACAAAAGAATTTTAGGAATGCTAATTTTAGGCTACATCATAGGCTCCACCCATGATTATACTTTCCCTTTAACATCTTTCATTGATAAAGACTATCCCTAATGCATAAGACATTCTTTCCAGTGTTATCTCTTTGATAGTTGTTATTCACTTTTCTAGTATTACTTCCCTGGGTTCAGGCCAGCAGGGCTCACTGGCTAGTACCATGTTTTTTAATCATGCTTACAAGGATGTTTTTATAAGTCTGCTTTTGAAAAACTGCATTCATTTCTGTTCTGCTCTTTCTTAGCATCAACCTTTTTTTTTTCTTATGGCTTTGGTACTAATGAAATGAATACTCTACATTGTTAATCACTCTTCCATTTTCCTGAAAACTCTTCCATTTTATTTTTATAATGAAAAACAAGTTAAATTTAGAACTTTCCAAACAAAATGAGAGGCTTCAACCAACCATGGAACAAGTATGACTGGGGTTCACTTTTCAGCCATTTCCAATTAGTTAAGGAGAACACTGCTCTGATTCAAAGCGAAGTCTGATGGAAAATGCTCCAGTGGCATCAAAGACACACACCCCTGATTCCCCAGCTAACCTCCCTGGACCCTGCAATAATGAGCAGGGGGAGATTTCTAATGCTGTAAAATTAAACACCCTTTTACTTTCATTTCTCCATGCCAACACATACACAAGTACCCGGCTGCCACCTGGAAACTGGCACCTTGGGTTTACAAGTCTTCTAAATCAAGCTATTCATAAATTCTACTTGCCTCCAGCCCCAGAATAAGCTCAGTGGCTGCCTTCCCTCTTTGTGGCCACTATCCAGGACAGAGACAGCCTCATCCACACAGTGCACTGTTTGTCAAAAATCAATTAGACTTAGCACCAGAGAATTCACCCAATTTATCACCGTCTCTTGATGGCACGATGACTCACTAAAATTAGAGACTGCTTCTCACTCTCACTTCTCTGGAAAGACCTTAGGAGTAAGAGTTTAAAGTCCTAGGGTCCATTCTGATCTGCCCACAACAATTAATGCTTTATAAACTAAAAGAAATAGTAACCTGCAAAGCACTACTGCCTTCCTTGGCTTAGGGAATGAAGACAGAGACAACAGTTCTCAGCATCTTTCTGCAGACTACAGTAAAATACAACCTCATCGGTCTGTATAATATTACTTGTACATGTGTTTTCAGGGCTCTCTGTTTGGTATTGGATAATAACTAGTTGGTGTCTCTTCTCCAGGGATTACTATTTCTCCCATTCTCAGCATTAGTTGCTTGTCATTCTTTGTGTACGGTTAAGTCCTCATGGGGTTTCCCAACCCACTTTAGCATGTCTATTGTTATTGTCCTTGTTTAGCTCATGTTTAGGCAGTCATGTTAGTGATATTTTATGGGATGTAGCTTCTGACACTCCTAGGAGACAAGGTCTCACAGCAAACTCCCTGAACTTCTGACTCTTTGAATCTTTCTGCAATGTTTGCAGTGTTCCCTGAGCCTTAGGTAGCAGAATTGTTTGTAGATGGCGCTATTGGGACTGGCCTCCAAAACTCGGCGTTTTGCCTGGCTATGGTATTGAGAACTATACTTACCTGTGGGTAGAAGGACAAATATGGTAAAATGTGCTAGGGATTATGCCAACTAGTTGGTTTAGTAAAGTAGTCATTATAGGCTCTCCTCCAACATCCATGACTTCACTAGCCCTGGGTAGTTAACTAGGTTTCCGCACTCAAGCATGATTTTCCTCTTGTTCAGTGGATCTTGAATCCAATCAGAAAACCATTGGTTACTACCAAGGTATTATGTGCCACTACTGTACCCTTAGGGTTATTGTGCCCTAAGGTTATTGTTGTGCCCTAGGGTTATTGTTGTGGTTCACAGCATCACAGTTGGGTAGGACTGTCAGCTGCTTTCCTCCTTTGGAAGTTTGCACAGAACCTTCTGGTATCATGAAAGTTCCTCATGGAGGAGGCTTTCAATTGACCTCACCTTTTATTTGGCTTATCTAAAAGAAGACAGAACCAACATATCACCTACCTGAATAAATGTCATAAACCAAAAAAGATGTTGGTACAGCTGTTTTGAAAATAATGAGCAGACAGATGAGCTGGAATAAAGATAGTTAAGAGCATCTTTGACTTTGTAACAGCTTAGACAGAATGGACTTAAGGGCAACAGCACAACAGGTAGGGGTGTGATTTACTGATCACTGACCAGGCCTGGATGAACTTGGCTATGAACATATCTGTATGTTGTCACTTTCATCAAGTTCTGAACTGCCAGGGTTGAATGTACCTACAGTTTAAAATATCTTTCAAAAGATGACACTCAAACATGGCATTGAAATAAAAAATGTGATCATAAAAGACAGGGAATGAAGCCAAATGAGTTAATACTAAAGCTAATCTCACTGAGGGGAAAAAAAAAAAAAGTACAATTCCTTATTTTCTTGGTAGGTAAAAGCCAAGGATTAAGAAACTTAAAAGAAAAAGTTGTTCCCAAATAGCTGCAGTCCCATCACCATGGGTTTAGGAAACAAGGGAAGACAAGTTTTGATCCACAGGAGATGAAGAAAGTGCTGAAGACTCCTGAATATCAAAGATGTGTCCAATGAGAGCAGGGACGTGCACAAGTGGCTCACAGCAGAACTGAGGAAACACATACAAGAAAGCAAGAAAAGATGGGCTGCAACCAGAGGCAGGCATGAACTCACTGCACTCTGCCTGTGTGTACATGTCTATTTACCCATGAATCCATGAATCTTCAGATACTTCACAGTAGTTACTTAGTGAAATGGAAGGCTTTAATGTTTCATTGTTATACTTCTTTCCTGCCCAGATTCTGGGCCTGAGTATTCTGGTGGTGTTTTTAATTGGCCATAACAGCATCCCACCTGACAGAGTAGACCTTCAGTGAACAGAGCTGTTCCTACTCTCCTCAGCATCACATAAGAAACAAGAAACATGACACAAATGCTTAACCAAGTCCCAGGCCTTGAGGCATGTACAATGTAGTAGGGGTTAGTCAGCACAGGTAAAATGTAAGGAAGGTATATACAGTGTGCCCTCAGTATCCACCTGCAGGTTTCACACCTGTACATTCAAACAATTCCTGATAAAAGTAACATGGAAACGGGCTAGGGCAATGGCTCAGTGAGTGGTAAGACGATCAAAAGTATGTGGATATGGGCCGGGGAGATGGCTCTTGTGGAAACAGGCTAGGGTGATAGCTCAGTGGTAAGTCTACCTACTCTGAAAGCATGAGGGCATGAGTTCACATACTAAGTAACCACCTAAAAAGCCAGGCATGGGTGCATATATAACCTATAGCTCCAAGATTTGTGGTACAAAGGGAGGATGTCCCATGTTCATTGACCAGCCATCCTAGCCAAAACAGCCAGCATTTGGTTCAGTAAGAGACCCTGTCCCAAGGCACTAAGACAGAGAGCAACAGAGGAAAATACAATGGCCTACCTACTCTCCATATACGTACACACACCCCCACACACACACATATACATCACACATGCGCACAAAGCACCACACACATACACAAACTTAAATAACTGGGAAAATGCATCTCTTCTGGACAGGACAGACTTCCTGTCATTATTCCTTTATTGATTTACTGTAATAATCACTCATGCAGTGTTTTAAGTATTGTTTAAGTATACTGAGGCTAATTAAAGTACATAGGATGAACATTAAGTTGTATGCAGATGTGAGCATCGGTGGTGTCTAAGTGGGATTCTAGAACCAGTCCCCAAGGACACCAAGCAACAAAGGTGTACATATACATGTGCACACGTACACACGCACGTGCTCACACACACACACACACACACACTTACTTTGGACCAATGAAGACTAGTGTCTGATATCCACATAAATAATCAGATCTCAGAAAGGCAAAGCTTGAGAAGTCTTAAAACACCAACACACATATTACCATAAAAAGATTAGCAAACTCACATCCATCTGTAGGTCTTTCCCTTCTACATAGCTTTGCACTTCTGAGCACTACAGAGCATCAGTGTGTGTAGGGCTGATATCACACTATTGGGCATATGAATGAGGCTTAAGACACAGGTTCTGGTTACTCGAAGACAAAAAGGAAAAGGATAGCTGAAAGCTTGGGAAAGCAGAACGCCTCAGTAGAAAAGGCTTTCAAAGACTGAAACAAATGTGCCTGGAGGGAAGGCCTCCGCTTTCCCCTCTGGGAACCTGCTTCCTTCATTCTGCAAGTTCAAGCATCAAAGAAGGCAGGAGCCAACCAGTTAATATGGCTCATCTGAAGAGACAAGGAAGGAAAAAACTTAAGGAAGTCTGGGACCAAACAAAGAAAAGGACAGCTGCAAGGCGAGGAGTCTTAAAGCAACACAGAACAGAACTTTAAAACAATATGGTGTGAACTGAAAAACAAAACAAAACAAAAAAACCTTGCTAGGAGCATAGATAAGTTCCTCACAACCTACAGAACTGCCCCAAGTTATTCAGGCTTTTGATACCCACTAAAGAAATCACAGAGAAGGAAGGGGGCTTAGAAAGGCGATCCCTAGCTCTATGGAGTGAAGGAAGAGAGACTTCCAGGGTTAAGATTTCAACACATGATTCTCAAGGCAAAAATCCAGGCAGCATGTTCTCCTTCAGCCCGCAGGCTCTAAGCACAGGAACATCCCAAGATTAACACTCAGCGAGCCAGGTGGCTTTTGGTGTCAGCTACCACCTCTCGAGGATAAGCTTTATTGGCATATGTCTCTTCCCAGGGAGTCAAAAGCTGCAGTCAAAATTTCCAAATGTTTTTACTACAGCACAATGGGAAAGTGAGAGGGAAGGCTGGCATCCAGGGCATTTCTAATTCAGGGTATTTTTACATCTTTGCACTTGTGTGGATCCAGATGCATAAAGACAAGTACAGTGAAGTAGAATGTAATCCAGCAGAGATTTTTAGGGTGGACAACAATGCTCACAATGAATAGCAAGAAAGCTGGCACCCAACTACACAGGAGGTTTTCAAGTTGGTAGTATCCAGAGAGATTACCAATTGTTACCATATGAGACAGTCCTACACAACAAACAACTATTCACTCTAAAATGTCAATGGCTCTAAGGCTACGAAACCCTAGACTAGACTAACCTCATTCCTGGAAGCAGCTATGGGAACCCTCACAATCCTAATTCAGATAAGCGTTTGTTATCCCTCTTGAATGAACAGCTACAGCAACTCAGGAGTCTACTCATTCTGCTGAGCATATTAAACAACCTAGCAAATGATATGATCAGCAAATGTTGCATTTTCACAGTAGCTGGCCACACTCCCAACAAAAACAATAGAGAAGTATCCTTAGCAGCCAAGAAAGTATTCTTCACAGCCATTCCAATGCAAGTAGGGTGCAGTCCTTAAAACACCTCACTGGTTGCTGAGTAGACAGTGCAAAGAGAAAAAGAAAGGGAAGAAAACTCAATAGCCAAAAAATAGATTTGTCCCTGAAGTATCCCATAACTAATACAGCTCTAACACCTTAACATGTGTCATAGCTCATCTTTTCATTTTTATTTATACAAAATTTATACAAAATTATTTATACACAGGGCCTAACGAATGAGCACCCTGGGGTTTGTTCCATTCCAGTCAGCAAAGGTGCCTTGGCTTACAGCATCCTCTTCACCCATATGTATGGTAGAGCTGAGGTTAATATGGCAAACCTACATCTTCACACAAAGATTGAGATCTGTTGAAAGTTCCCACTATAACTATTAGTGAGTCCTTTAGAGACAGCTGGTGCCACTGTAGAATAAGTTCAGGGCATTATCCATTCAATGAACAGATCTGACGAAGGGGATAGTGTTGATGGGCAAACTCTATGGTGGTTGTATTAAATCACAAAAGTCCCTGGCAGAACAAACTCAGGAGCACTGCCCATGAGGCTGGAAAGGGTTGAGAAAAGCTTGTGTTAGAATTTAGACTTCAGTCCACACCATGGTGCCTAGAAAACCATTGATCCCTCGATCCCTTTAGGAGCCACAGAATGAGATGCTGTTACTTGCTACCTGAGCTCTTTGGAAAAAGTCAAGTTGTTTTCAGTGGCAAGATGAACATTCCATATGTGGGACTTGGGCCATGAATCCTGGGGTCCCTTCATCTCCCGTGCAAATGGACAAGGCTTTTAAACAATAATAGCACATCACATAATTTCCCAATCCCCAAATTTTCCCAACTGCTTCAGAATTATCAGGCATAGAATAAACATCACTCAGTCGCAGGGCACTTAATTAGCATGAATGAAGCCCTTGTTTTATTCCCAGCACCACATAACCAGGGTGAGGTGGCCCATGCCTATAACCCCAGTACTTAAAAGACAGATACAAGAGAATCAAATGTTCAAGGTTGTCCTCATCTGAATAGTTCAAGGCTGATAGTTAGAGACCAGCCTGAGCTACATAAAACCCTTCATCAGTAAACCAAAACAAGAACAACAAAAACCATGGTGGTGGCAACACAAGCCCACTATCAGCTTATTCTGGCAACTTTGGTTTCTGACAGGGTTTAAGGCCAGAAATTGACTAGCTTGCCACTTACTAGTCAAATCCCCATCCCCTTCCTTCCTAACAGATGTTAAAATACATAACCTAGTAAGCTATCAATGAAAATGAAAACAAAAAACAAAACAATACCTCACATCCCAGTAGGGAGCCCCAGAGACAACCCTCTGAAGTGAAAAACAACAAGGTGTGTTTATTTGTACTTTCTGTGTAGTTGTTGGACCAGGATAGGCTATGTGCAGCTACTCTAATGGTTAAAACATAAATAAAACCCACCCTTAGGCCATGAAGCAGATCCTTCCAGGAGAAAAAGTTAAGAAGCACACTGCTGCCAGGAGAGGAAATCCAACCTCTTCCCAGTCTTCCCTGACCAGAGGAGAAGGTGCATATATGTGTGTGTGTGGGGGGGGTGCTTAGCAAAAGCCAGCCAGGAAAGAAGACCAACCACCTACCCACTCACCTTCACATCCACCTTTCAAAATATCTAAAGACTCACACACTTGAACCCACCATGTACATCACCCAGGTGCCAGAAAACAGGGCATCAGATGAAGTGCTGTAGGGCTGAAGCGATCTAGCCTCTCCAGCATGAAGTATTAAAGAACACTGACAGCCACAACCAATGCTTCACCTCCTTAAGGCAAATGCTAAAACAAAGGAAGAGAAAGCATGCACCAAGGTGCCTCAGAAAGTTCCTGAACAACAAAGTGCTTTGAATGGTTCTTGGAATAGCAGTGGCCTTCTAGTCTCTTAAAGACCCAAGACTTGGACTTATGGCTCAACTCGGACCCCAGGTTTCCTCTATAGACTATCAGGAGGTAAAAATCCAATGTCCTGGCCACTATACCCCTCTGTTATTAACTTTACAGGAAAGGATTTGGGTACCTTTGAGACAAAGTTACCTGCTCCAACAGGTAACAACCCAGCTCTGTTTCCCACACTTGGTTCTGGGAATAAAACAAAAACACAGTTCAGGCTTTAAGAAATGATACTTAGGGGGAACTTCAGTGGCACAATCTGTTAGCACGTGGTACTTATACAAAAATGATGCTTAGGATAAGAAGAAAACACTTCAACCCACTTAAAGGACCTAGAGTAAGAAGTCATGGTAATCCAAAGCCACAACCAACTTCTGTCAAGGAACACTGCAATGGCTCTCTGTCCCTACCCTAACCCAACTTTATAGGTCCCTGTGACTCCTTCAATGATTTGAGCTCCAAGTTATACATCCACAGGCATATTAAATAACTATTGCTTACAGGGAGAAATACGTATAATTTTTGTGAACTTAAGATTCGACCCGCTACAACACAGAGATGTGATAATTAGTGTCCACTGGCCATAAACAGTGGACACACACACACACACACACACACACACAGAGTGGGCTTGGATGTTGCCAGGGGACATGCCATTGCTATGTGAATTAAATGTGTGAATCCAGGCAGATCTTCATGTCTGAGATGCCCTGGAACTGAGCCTGCTCTAACAGCCTCCAAATAACTTGCACCTGCTTATAGCTGCCTAATTCATTTTCTCCTCCCTCCCTCCCTCCATCCTTCACTCCCTCCTTCCCTGCCCCCCTCTCCCATAACTCAAGACAAACAGAACACAGGGCCTCAGACCTGGTCAAAAAAAAAAAAAAAAAAAAAAAAACCACAGCCACCACAGGAGTCTAGCCCTTCACTGGAAGCTGAGCAAACCCCACAAACATTTAAATGGAGTCTCAGAGGAGTAGGGATGATGTCTTGGGGGTGGGGGCGGCCAGTGGGTTGGGAAGATGCTCAGGACCCGCGAATTCCAGGAAGGGTTCCCTGTCATCTGCAAGGGGTAGCTCAGAATGGACTTCTCCCGACAAATACTTCTAGGAGCATTAGGAGAAATCCAATATAAATTAGACATGTGAGTGACCCAAACAGTGCAAGGAATCTTCAGAAAATTCAGTGAGCATCAGCTGCCCAGAAATAAACATTAGGGGTTAAGGGTGGGCAGGACTGAGGAGGGACTGTTGACAGCTGTGGCCGGCGGGCAGAGGCAGAGGGGAAGGGCTCCAAGTTGGAATTCGGAGCGTGCCCACATCAGCAGAAAAGTTCCTGGGAACAGCACTCTGCCTGGGAGGGACCCTGCGGGTCTCAGGATACAGGCGCTCTGAGATGCAGGGACCAACGGTCGTTAGAGGAAGCACCGAGTCCTCTCCTCTGTTCCCAGCTGCCCGCAGGTTAAGGCGTCTGCGACAGACAGAAGTTAAAGATCTGCTCCCAGGATGAGCGAGTGGTTCCCATGTCCAGTCCCACTGGATCTCACTATTCCCAAACCAGACACAGTCCCAGGAAGGAGAGAAAGGAAGCTGGGATGCAGTCGCAGGGGCAGGGTAGATGAGAGAGTGAGGCAGGAAAGTGTATATTAAAGGCTGCGGGCGTCAGGGAAGACCCGAAATCAAAGTAGAGTACTCTCCTTCCCCTCCTCCGTTCCCAGCACATTGAACCACACTCGAGCTACGCCCAATCCGGACGGCCGCCGGGCTCCAGGGAGCGGGCGCCACACAAAGCTCCGCCCGCGAACACACGACAACAGCACCCGGCGCGCCGGCCCACACAATAGCACGGCGCGCGCCCCGCCGCGGCCCCTCGCGGGGTCCCGGCCAGCCAGGCGCCCGGGTCCGCCCTCCACGGACACCCACGCCCGCAGCCCAGGCCCGCGAGCGGAGCAGGGACGATCACGAACAGCCCCCACGCCCCGGGCCCGGTGAAGTGCGTCGCGAGCCCCCCACTCACCCGCGGTGCTGCTCAGCAGCAGGCACAGCGGCCCTAGCAGCCACATGGCGCGGCCGCCGCTCCGCTGCCCAGCGACGTCGCTGCCCCGCGGCCTCGGTCAGGCCCCGCCCCTCGGCGCCGACCACGCCCTCTCGCCGGCCTGGCCACGCCCCTGCCCTCCCCGGCCGGAGGGCTCAGCCAAGTTCTGGGAGCTCACGGCTGCGACTCTCAGCCTGTACTCTGCCCTAGGGTCCTGGTTGGTAGGGTTCCACAGATCCAGTTCTTGCTACCTCAGGGGTCAGACTTAGGAGGCCCTCATAACTGGCCCTGCTTTGCGCTCGGCCCCATTCCCCTGTTCTACATCCTAAGGGATGCGAGAGTTATTTCCCCAGAGCTAAGGTGGATTCTTAACTGCAAAAGTGCTTTCAAGGAGAGAAAGAAGTTCAAAGAACCCGTTCTTAGGAGAAAATGGATTTTGTTTTTGTGAGGATGAAATACCACCATTGCTTCTCAAACTCCAAGATGCGTCAAGCAGGCCTGGGGACCCTGTTAAAAAGCACACTCCAACTCAATAGGTATGCATTTCTAACAAGCCAAGTGATTCTGAATATGGTTCCTGGAGCCACCTGAAGAGCAAAGAAGAAAGGTCATCCTGAGACCTAAGAACACTGAGACCACCCCATGAGCTTCGGAGAATTTTAAGGCCCCTAAAAATTTAGTTTCTATTGCTTGGGCATTATATGTTTTTTTTTTTTTCTTTCTTTCTTTCTTCTTTCTTCCTTTCTTCAGAAAAGCATATTATAGGGCTGGAGCACTGACTCAGCAGTTAAGAGTACCTGCTGCTCCTCCAGAGGACCCACCTGGCAGCCTCTAACTCCAGATGTATGCAAACCAGTAACTTCTGAGCTCTGGGGACACATACGTGACATCCACACACAACTGCACACGGAGATACACATAAGTAAAAGTAATAAAAATAAATCTCTTTAAGGAGGAAAAGGAGCATTTTGAAGAGACCTTTGATAATGACACTTAGGCAAGTAAACAAGTTCCCCTAGGGATGCTTGTTTGCCTCTGAACATTAAGGACATGGGAAGACAATGGCCCTGCCCTAGTGCTGCCCTTGTTTATTTCAACTTTAGAAAAGATTTGGGCAGCTGCTGGGTTACAAACTTCTCCAGGGACTAGTTCATGTGGCTAAGAAAGGGACAAGCCTCCAGGCAAGAGCTGGTCAGTTCAACAGCCTGCAAAAATCCACACCCTGCCAGGATCTTCCCCAGTTAAGCCTTCAAAGGAGACACCCAGCCCCAGAGGAAGCCATGACAGCCTGGCTGGAGACCATAAGTCCATGTGCTCATCCAAGCTGCCTCCAGGTTACTAACCAGAAGGTGTTCATTGGGTTATAGTCTCAACTACAACTCATTTACTATAATACATAGCCTTGTAGCAAATCATGACTCAGAACAGCTAGTGTGGCTGAATCTCACTTAGCAACCACCAGAAAGCAGCAAGACGATGTCAACAGGAGGTATCTGCTTCAGCTATTGCATTCTCAAGGTCACATTTAACTTCACAAAAACCTCTGAGACAGACAGTATTGTCTCTGTGACACAAATGAGGAATCTGAGGTTCAAAACATTTTCCCCCTGGCTCAAAAGATTCCAGTATTGAAGTCAGATCTTACTGATTCTCACAGCCATATATCTAAATCCCAGTTCATAAAATGCAAAACTTATCTGCAGCTTCAAAAATGATATGGCCACTGGATTTAAGTTACAATAATGGAAACAGTCAACAAACAAAAGTTGATTTGGTATTTAATACAATTTTATTCTCAGGAAGAGTTTTCTGGGTGCATCTAATGGTTGCAGCTCCCACTCCCCAAAAATGCTAAGCATGAGAATTTTCCCTGATGGAATTTAAAAAGGCCAAGCAGTGGTGTCTGTGTCTTTAATCCCAGCACTTGGGAGGCAAAGGCAGGTGGATCTCTGTGAGTTCAAGGCCAGCATGGTCTACAGAGTGAGTTTCAGGAGAAACCCGGCCTCAAAAATATTTTAAAAAAAAAAATGTTAGAGTCATTTTTGAGTCTCTCTCTGTGTGTGTGTGTGTGTGTGTGTGTGTGTGTGTGTGTTTAAATTGTCAGGCTAATACTGCTGGGAACCAACTGACTTCACATTTAATATAGTCACAGGATTCCAGGAGAAAAATTAGCTGGAAATTGTTAATGAATATTTTGCTCTATCCAAAATTTTCTCTTCACTTTTTAACATGTACAGTTTGTTATTTATTTTATGTTGCCCATTGAATCAAGTTGTCTGTCCCCTTAAAAGGGTAATTTCTTACCTATGGCCAGTCCTGAAACCAAGAGACAATAAGGGAATGGGAGGAGAGTAACCTACAATTTACCAAGAGAACACTTTGGTCAGTTTTTGTCACAGGTATTTTCTTTCTCGGTTGAAAGTAAAATGGATTCATTATGTGTATATCATAGTATCAGAGTTAGGGTTTCTCTTGCTTCGCTAAAATCCTTGACGAAAAGCAACTTACAAAGGAAAAGATTTACTCCTGCTTACACATCTGGATCACAGTCTATCAAGCAGGGAAACCATGGCAGGAGCTGAAACAGAGGCCATGCAGGATTACTGACTTCCTCCTCCTGACTTGCTCAGCCTGCTTCCTTACACAGCTCAGAACCACCTGCCTAGAAGTGGCATAACCCCCACACTCACTCATCCCATTGGGACTGTCCACATCAAGTAATCAAAAACAAAAGATCTCTACGGACTAGCCTACAGGCAATCTGATAGAGGCATTTTCTCCATAGAGTCCCTCTTCCAAACAATTCTTGCTTATGTCTAGTTGACATAAAAACTAACCAATACAAGTACATACACCACCCATGGACTATGGACAAGATGAGAGTATTGTCTTTGCACTTCACAAATTTCCAATGTTGAATATGGTAGCCTTAAGCCAAGTTCCATTGGATTGTCCAAAGCACTTGAAATGTGGCTATTCTGGTGGATGCTTCAAACATAATATGCAAAGTAGATTTCAAAGACAGTGTACCAAAAAGAACATGAAAAAGCAATAACTTAATTTTGGTGACATAGTAACATATAATATCGAAACTATAGATCTTTCATCACTTTTTTTTTTTAATGTAGCTGAGTTGGCATGAAGGCTCAGTCATGAAGGCACTTGCTTCCCAAGCTTGCTGACCTAAATTCAACCCCCAGATCCCACAAGGTAGACGCAGAGAACCAGCTCCTGCAGGCTGTCCTCTGACCTTCATGGAAGAATTGTGATGTGGGTCTGTGTGTCTGTATGTGTTATGTATAAGACTCATAATGCATTTCTCTTGAACAGTGCTGATGTAACTGACCTTGTGTTCCCTATGTCAGCACATGACCCCTTAGGTTTCCTTGTAGCAGAATGGGTCTTCTTGAAGGTCACTGAATTAAAGGATTTCCCCCCATCCTTGTTTCTCCATTGACTAATTCTGCCTCAAAGACCTCCTGACCTCCTATTACAGACATCAAAGTCCACTGACATGAAAGTGATTTTAATGTTATAATTTCTGTATTACAAACTCCCCTACAGAGTCATGAAGGGGAGGAGAGATGAAATGAATAAGGAAGAAACCATCTCTTTAGACCACAGGAACACTTTGCACTTAAATTCAGAAATGAAAACCCACAAAATTGAATGCCCTTTGCATTTTCAGGGGAGCTATTTATACATTAATTAACTAACAAGCCAGAAGTCACAGGAGACTCCCTGCTCCAGGTAGTAACAAATGACAGGGAATGTGTTCAGCACACCCAGTACTGGTTCCATTCTCCAGGTAGCAAACTCATTCATAAACAAACAGGCAGTCAACCTTAAAAAGAGGTCTCATAAAAACATTGTGGAACATAAATAAATTTACATTTTTAATCTGACATTATTGGAGCATTTCCCGAACTATGAAAACCCTGCTTTAATAATTTAAGTTGTTTTTCTCTGTATTCCACAGCCCATTTCTTTTAAACGCCTCTTCATTTTGAGCTAAATTCTTTGGGCTTGATTGATTTTCGTGTTTAAAAGCTTAATTTCAGGTGCTGTTTGATCACTTAATCTGGAACTGACGCTGTGTGGGTAGTAGTTCAATTGTGGAGGAAAGAGGAGGCTTGATTTTCTTTTCTTTTTCTTTTTTTTCCCCAAGCTTTCAGCAAATTGCCATGCCCAGTGCGGAAGAAGACACTCAAAGAGGACAAGGAAGAGAATTATTTCACAACGTTCAGGACTCTTCAAAGCCATGGTCTGAAAACACAGTATAACTACATAGCATCGTTGGCTTCTGTTAGGCATTCAGAGACTCCTTAAAAGTAGCTAGAATTGGCGCTGAGGAGATCCTTGTGGTTTGAAGAGTGCTTGAATCAGTAGCTGAGTTAGCCAGGCATGCCTGAAATCCCAGCATAAGGGGGTAAAGGCAGGTGGATCTCGGGAACTCACTAGCCTGCCCTGAGATTTGGGGAGTCAATGAGAGACTGTTGTGTAACAGTTTCCACGGAGATTGAAATATTCCATCCTGCAGTGAAGCTCTTTAAGCCAAAAGGTTAAAAAAAAAAAAAAAAAAAAAAAAAAAAAAAACTAAACTCAAAATAGCTTCAGGAAGTCCCTGAAACTGACCAGATTCACTAGGCCACTCCCTACCAGAGTAAGCAATAAAAGCTGAGAGTCCCCCTCAGGTGCTAGGAAGCTGAGCAGGAAAGAAAATATATAGACAAGTCAAAAAGACTTTGAGACTAGAACAGCTGCCTGGCAGAAGCTAAAACCAGCCAAGCTACCTAGAAGGTTTAGACTTAGTGGGGCACCTGGAAGGGACACCCTTCAGCAGACTGTACAGTGTGTTTCAGGTCCCCAGATTTGTGAGTTGTAACCCATGCTGGGGTAGGATTTGGTGATGCAGTTGTCTGTGAGTCACTTCCTCTTCGGTAGGTAACCCCTTGCTCATATTCCTGTAAGTAACCACAGTAAAACTCACTGGTTCACCAAGTTGGACTTCTGTGGTATCCATACTTGGCTCTGTCATGGGTCCCCTATCTGGGATAAACTGATGTTGTGTCTCCTCAAGATAAATTTTGTTACAAGGCAGTAAGGTTAAGGGCAGCAGTTAGGTCAGGCAGTGGTGGTGCATGCCTTTAATCTCAGCATGTAGGAGGCAAAGGTAGGCAGATCTCTGTGAGTTTAAGACCAGCCTGGTCTACAGAACTAGTTCCAGGACAGCTAGGGCTGATACACAGAGAAACCCTGTCTTGAACCCCCACCCCCAAAAAGAGAGCAGCAAGTTAAAGAAGACATTAGCAAATGGTCAGGCCTCCAGACCCACATACCTCCCAACACACATCACAAAATACACACACATACACACATACAGACACATACACAGTTACTATTATGTTCTCCATCTCGTGCAAGCTAGATATCTGACTGGAAATCTATTCTGCCCTTGGCTTCCCCCATCACCAGCCACCAAGATGTGTCCAATTCACTCCTCTCTTCCTCCTGTCTCTCCCTTAGTTAAGACCCCAGCACATCAATGCCTGGGTTGTCTCAAACATCTCTGCTCTATTCCCACTCAATCTGGAAGACTTCCATGGCTCCCTACTGACCTGAGGACAAGTTCAGATAACTGGGTATGTTCTTCACGTTCCTCATGAGCTGAGGTTGAGGATTGTGGGAGTAGGAATGAAATCAAATGAAAAAGCAGAGTGGCTGACAGGAGATGTCTGGCCATGTTAGGGAGTTATAGACACTGTCCTACCAGTGATGGAAAGTCACACATGGTCAGGTTCAAACAGGGATAGGAGCATAGTGGTTGAAAGCAAGAGATCTGAAATCACACACAAAGCCTGACCATGCTACCTCATTGCATGTCCTTGAGTATTTAGCCTTGCCTCCATCCATCCATCTATCATCTATCTCTATCTCTGTTCCCCTTTCTGCTGTGTGTGTGTGTGTGTGTGTGTGTGTGTGTGTGTTACATGTGTATGTGTACACATGTCTGCATATGTGTGTGGAGGCTAGAGGTTAATGGTCATTGCCCTACTCAACACTTGACTCCTTTTTTTTTTTTTTTTTTTTTTTTTTTTTTTTCCTTTGAGACAGTTTCTCACTGAATTTGGAGCTCCCTGATTTGACCACTGTTTGGCCAGCAAAACCCAAGAGCTGGGATTATAGGCAAGTACCACTACACTCATCTTTTGATCAGGGGGCTGAGGACCAAATTCAGATCCTTGTGTCTGTGCAGCAAACATTTTACCAACCACTCCAGCCATCTTTGAAGCCCTAGCCTTTATGAACCTATTTTCCTTACATTTATAAAACAGAGGCTGAGACCTACAGACTTAGCTATGAGACGGAAATGAGGTCCTTAACATACCACTTGCTCCGTTAACTCCCACCTCAGAAATTAGAGCTAGTATTAAAGACCCCCCCACACACACACACTCCATGGTTCTCTGTGAAGGCTTTCACAAACTCTTAGGACCAAGTTCAGTCCATTCCCGTGTGCTCTCACGACAGATGTCTGTGAAACTTAGGAGCCCACCTTGGGTTTCTTTCATGAAGCTTCATGAAATGTTGAAGGAATAAAAAAGTGCAGCTGGAAAAATAATAAGTAGCCAAAAATGAGCCCAAGTTCCACCAGAAATAATAATTCCAGGAAACAGAGCTACATACACAAAAGGAAATATACTCCAGGATACACATAATAAAGCCACCTTGGCAAAGTGTGTGGCCTGATGGCCAAGCCAGGGGAATGATGGAATTTAAAAGGGAACTGGAAGTTGGACATTTCCACACGCAAGTCCATCTGGAGAGGTGTGCCAACCCACCCAGCAACAATTAAGTTACAGCCACATAAACATGAGCCCCAACACTGTGAAAATCCAGAGTAATTGCAATGAAACTTTCCAAGGTGGAAGAGATCGGGCAGTGGCAATGCGAGAAGCTATGCTGTGGGCCAGTTGGCTTAGAGCTCACAGCACAGAGCCAGCAAAGGCAAAGTCAAGACTGGTGCTGGCCTAAACCATTGGCTCTGAATGTGAGGAAGAGTTCCAGGTTCACAGGATGAGCAGAGGCTTAGTCCTTCTCAACCATCCTGCAGCTGCTGGTGTCTGAAGGCAAAAGGGGTTGTAGAAAAGTTTGGAGGACGCAATGTCAATCCCAACAACCAAACCTGGAATTCATATAGGGTAGGTCAATAACAACAGTTCATTGCTGAAAAAAATAAAGCATTTCTGCACCCACTGATTAGTAGGTCTGAGACCCCAGGAGCTTCCCACATCACTCACTGCTGCCCAGTTGCTCCTTAGGCTCCAGATCCCTGCAGGATTCAGTACCTACTTGGAAATACAGACCTGGTACACCAGGGGCCACAATCAAATTTATTGATGCCCTTAGTGTTCAGCAAACGTCATATGCATATTCAGTTCTTCAAGCACCTGTTATGTTGGTAGCAGATAAGCCATGTGGTTTTCAGTATGCAAGGTGTCTTCTCAATCTATAGACCAGTACTTTGGCTTAAATATAGTTTATCCTTTCAAAGTCCATGCTATCAGACTTTAATCCCAACTAAGAGTATAGAAACTTTATCAAACCATGGTATCTACTGTGTGTGCATCTGTGTGTGGAATATGTGTGTATTTGTGTTTGTGTAGGTTTGTGTTTGTGGTAATGAAGTAGTGTGTATATGGGTATAAGTGTGTAGGGAGGCAGAGGTGGACTTTGGGTGTTTTTCTTCATTTGTTTTTGTTGTGTTGTTTCCCCCCATTGCTCTCCCATTTGTTTTATGAGACACAGGAACTCTGTCTCTAAACCTAGACTTCACCGATTTGACTAGGCTGGATCTAGTTGTCTATCCTAGTGCTGCGTTTACAGACAATCACCACTTTTTTTTTTTTTCTTTAGATATGGAAATCCATACTCGAGTCCATGTGCTTGTGCAGCCAGTGCTTTACGGAGTCTGCTATCCTCCCATCCACACCCCTGTTATGGGGTTTTAAGGTAGAGCCTTTGGGAGCTGATGGGGGTTAGAAGAGCTGATCGGAGTAGAGCTCTGAGATTGGGTTCCTCTCTGAGGTCCCCTGACAGAAATTGGGTGCAGGTTGCTCCATGGGAACAAATATGAGAGAGTAGAGACAACAGGGCAGAAAAGCCAAGGAAAGATGCACAGTTCTGAGGTGGTTAATACTGCAGGAAACTGAGACTTGATGCTGGCATGAATCCTCTGGGAGTTGTGGGAGCCACATCTTCTGAGGACAGGGGCAGTGGGAGCACATTGTTCGTGAAATCCAGTCCTTGTCGACTGAATGTTAAATCTCTACCCTTCTATGCTTTTCCCATTTTATATAACTACCTCAAGGATCAAAACTAAATGGCAATGGTCAGTGATGAAGTGGAAGCCAGAGGCAGTGACGATAGTCTGTGTATAATACCCATTGCCCATGATCGTGTAGAGCCGTCAACCAGCCTACAACAGGCACAACAGCCTACAACAGCCTGCCACAAGTTGGTCCTTGAGACTCCTCATTTTCATTGGGAGCAACAGAAATGTGGAGAGATTAAATGGGCTATTCTAGGTCACAGAAGCAGGATATGGCTGAAGAGTCAGTCAACACTGTCCAAATCCTAAAGCCAGCCTTTCAACATGTTCAAATATCAGCTATACTGGGACTTTTAAAAAAATCATTGTTTTGGGTGAAATATTATTAAGCAAGTTTATCTATACCCTGTTTGAAAAAAAAATAGAGAAAGCCAATCTTCCCATTGATTAAAAAAAGTTTTTATTTTTTAAATTGCAAATGTCTTGAGACAGAATTATAAACAACTGTCTCCTTGCAAGCACTCAAATATCCATGTGTCTTTGTTAGGGTTTCTATTGCTGTGAAGAGATGCCATGACCACAGCAACTTTTATAAAAGGAAACATTTAAATGAGTGGCTTGAAGTTTCAGAGGTTTAGTCCATTATCACCATGGCATGATGTGGTGGTGTACAGGAAGACATGGTGTTGGAAAAGGAGCTGAGAGGCAATAGGAAGTGAGCTGAGATACTGGGAGTGACTTGAGCATATATGAGACCTCAAAGCTCACCTCCATAGTGACAGAGACTTCCTCCAACAAGGCCATACCTATTTCAATAAAGCCACACCTACCAGTCCAGTAGTGCCATTCCCTATGGGTTTATGGTGATCAATTACATTCAAAGTACTACACTATATATATATATATATATATATATATATATATATATATATATTTTTTTTTTTTTTTTTAAATAAAACCACATGGCATCCTGTGATTCCACAGAAAACCCAAGGCTCTGAGGCCACTAATGGTCCACAGATGCAGTAAAGCTGAGGACCAATTGTTTAGAGAAGTTCACACACTCAGTTCTTCTTGGCTTGTAATTTTAAGAAGTTGGGAATGTTATTTTTTTGAGGCAAAACAAAACACCTTGGGTAATGTCAAAGGCACCTTGGGTAATGTTTCATTCAGAGAGTGACAAGCTGAGCTGACAGAGCACTGTTCAGCAGTGAGTGAGAATAATCAAATTTCAGGTAGATTTCTTTAAAAATATCATGCTCCTGAAAAAGAGGGATGGTATTATTGGTGATGGTACACCAGCCATCTGCAGAGCCAAGCAAACCCAGAGATTAGAGATGTCCATCTCCCATCTGAGTCCCAAATGCCTGGTCTCCAAGGACGTGGGGGAAGGGGGGAAGGGAAGCTTGCTACATGTGACATTAAAGCCACTAAAGTGACACATTTCCTCTCATGAGAGCAGTCCCAGCTCTGTCTGACCAGCACCGATCACTTTACTCACAATCAATTTGATTTCATCCGAAGCCTCTATAAGTAAGTTTGGAGTTCATGAGTCATGCCTGGGCCCCAGATGGCTGCTTTCATTCTCCGTTGTCAGGTCCTCACGGACAACTTTTCACAAGCCTGGTCTCCTGCACCTCTTTAAATGAGACAACAGTGGGCTCTCCGACATGTTTCCTGCAATGGCTATGCCTTTGCTTGGTAGATCACAATTAGGAGCTTGCAATTTCAGTGGAAGAAATTACAATAAAGCCATCAGATGATCTTGAAAGGACAAAAACACCAAAACAGGAAGAGCTATTTGAGTCTAGGGCTGTGGGAGATGCTATTGTTCCCAATTTTGCAGTCCTGTTGAATCATTCCCAAAGGAAATAGTATTTACTAGGCTCAAACAGGAGAAAATTCACAAGTTCTTCAGTGGAGCCCCAGAAAATAAGAAAATTCTACCCCCCCCCCATAAAACATGCCTCAAAAACACTTCCCCCCCCCCAACACCTCTCTGTTTTATTACATGGCTCTATCTAGGTGCAGGGAATGCCCATTATAACCTTTTGTTCAATCATATTCACTCCTCCCCACATTGTAGGAGGAGACTCCTTAGGTGATACTGGACTATGTCATGTGACTTGTTTGAGCCAGTGGATTATTAACATAGGAGAGGGTGCACCAGCTGTAAATTTGCTCATGGGTTTGATCTGACCCCACAGCACAGAGAAGAACCAGCCAGCTGAGCCCAGCCACCACCAATCTAATTGTCTCTGATGGTGGCCCCATGGTGCTGTTAGTCATTGGGTGTTGAGTTGTCTGTTCTTGGCCAATGTGTCTCTTTGCCCTTCTCTTTTTTTTTTTTTTTTTTTTTTTTTTTTTGAAGTAAAGGTAAGTGTTTTCTTGAACCCCAGAAGAAAAAACCACACTGGAAAGTTGCCCTTGGTCCTATAAATAAGACCACACCCATGCATATAAAAGTCACTTTAATTAAACCCAGTGGGTTAAAACAAGAACAAAACAAAACCAGGAAGGGGGCATGTTGGGAAGAAGTATTCTAGAGGGAGTAAAAGGACACAAGAGAGGGGATGGGGTGGTTCTGATCAAAGTATTTTATATACATATTATGAAATTATTGAAGAATAAATTAATTATTTTTAAAGGCTGAAGCAACTCATGTGTAGATGAGTTTTGAATGGTCACACCTGTAATCATAGCTACCATTTATTCTATGACAGGTGAAGTGGTAAATAATAGTGTTCATAAACTTTAATGTATTTAACGCTCTCAACAACCCAAGAAATAAGAATAAATGTCACCACTAGGCAGAAAAGAAAACTGAGGTGTATGGCAGTGACATGTTTTGTTAGAACACTTTGTTCCAAACCAGCATTAGATTATTCATATTTAAGCAAATTCTGATAATTACTGGCCAAGCTAGGCAGTGAACCAACCTCAAAATGAAATTCCTTCTTCAACAAACAATTGGTAAAGCTTAGATGCACTCTCATATTGACCACCAGCAGGAACACATCTGATAGAATACAGGTGAAGATGTAAATTGGTGCTGGTGCTCTAGTAAACAATCTGGTAATATTTATCTCCACCTTGAACATGTGCAGACCCTGTGAATGGAGGGTCCCTCTTCTATTATTATTATTATTATTATTATTATTAGGGTCTAATTAAGGATGTAGTTGAAGAGTCATATGCAAAGTTGTTCCTCGAGACATTCCTTAACACAGGACAAACGGAGCCAACTGAAATGTAAAATATCTCCCATATGCTTAAGAAACTGATATTGGAGCTGTGCGATGGTGGCGCATGCCTTTAATCCCAGCAGAGGCAGGTGGATCTCTGTGAGATGGAAGCCAACCTAGTCTATAGAGTAAGTTCCAGGACAGCTATGGCTACACAAAGAAACCCTGTCTCAAACGAAAAATAAAGAAAAAGGAAGGAAGGAAGGAAGGAAGGAAGGAAGGAAGGAAGGAAGGGTGGAAAGAAGGAAGGGATTGATATTGCTACAGACTACAGCAAAATGAGGACATTTAAAACTACATGTTAGGGATATGAGAAAATGTTAGCAGCAACTCTAAATGAAGAAAATCAAGAGAGAAACTGTGACAGGGTAACACAATTATAGCGATAATGCATTATTTCTTCACAATGATTATTATTTTCTATGGGTTTTCCTGTTTTAAGCATTTGTTATATTTCTCAAAGGTTATTGAATAATCAGATCTTTTATTTTGGGATTGTAATTACATCTTTTCTCCCTTCCCTTTCCTTCCTCCAAGTCCTCCCATAACCTCTCCTCGTTCCCTTTCAAATTCATGTCCTCTTTTTTTTTTATTAATTATTGCTACATGCATATATATTCAATAAATATTTTTAAGTACAACCTGAAGCAAAAGTCTTAAATACTCTTTTAAAAATTAGTTTTTTTTTTTTTTTTTTTTTTTACTAGGCTGTGTATCTCTGTATGTGAATGTTGGTACGCTCCAGGCAAATGTGCTTGTGAAGCTCAGGGAGCTGAGTTTTTTGTTAGTTTGGTATTTTGGTTGGTTGGTTTTAGTTTTTTGAGACAGGGCTTGTCTGTGTAGCTCTGGCTGTCCTAGAATTCACTCTGCAGACCAGGCTGGCCTCGGACTCACAGAGATCCACCTGCCTCTGCCTCCTGAGTGCTGGTATTAAGGGACTGTGCCGCCACTATTCTGGTTCTCCTTGATAAGGCAGGGTCTCTCTTGTTTCTGCCATACTGGATACTCCAGGCCAGTCAGAAAGTTTCTAGGTGATTCTCCCATCCCTGGTTTCCATTTCACTATAGGGGATCACATTGTGCTTTTTATGTGAACTCTGGGGATTGAACTCAGGCCATTAGACTTACACAGCAAAAACTGTCCGCCATGGAACCATCCACCATCCTTAAGACAGCAGTTTTTTTGTTTTGTTTTGTGTTTTAATCCCTATAGAGTATGAGTGCCAAAGTCATCATCTGCTTTGTTCACAGAGAGATGCCAGAAAGCTACCTAGCTCTGAATATGTGCTCAATAAATCTCTGCAGAATGGATAAACTCATACTCTGCTACTCTGTCTGTCCTGTGTGTATGAGTCTCCATTCACAGAAAAAAAAATGCCAGAAATAACTGACTAACAAGGAGAAAGGAACTACCATGCCTCCCAGTCTTAGCTCTAGTCCGTAGTAATCTCTCAGAGAAGCAAATCTCACCATCTCCTTTGAGGTCACACTACTGCTGACCTAAAGACTTGGTACCACCATGCCAGGTAGTGTAGACTGGCCAAGACTCTAGCAGAGGGTTTAGGTTATCAGTGGTTTCTCAAACAATCGCATGTGACAACAGGCTCATTCATTCCATGCGCCAGGATAGTAGAACAGTTTCTCTGTTTTTCTGGCTCATGATGTCTGGTGCTGGTGCTGGTGCTGGGGAAATGTGTGTGAGTGTGTGTGTGTGTGTGTGTGTGTGTGTGTGTGTGTGAGTGTGTGTGTGTGTGCATGCCTGTTTCTAGCCACTATCACAAAACACTACAGCCTGCACAGCTTCAACACCAAAACCTTCTTTGTTCACTATTCTGCAGGCTGAGAAATCTGTGATCAAAGTGATCCAGCTCCAGGTGAGGGCTCTCCGAGTTTGTAGATGGCCACCGTTCCTGAGTCCTCAGAGAGCAGAGACTCTCTGCTGACTTTTTTCTAGACATCATTCCATCAGAACAGGACACTCATGACCTCACTTGACCCTGAGCACTTCTCTAAGGTCTCATCTCTGCCATCACTTTGGAGGTGAGGGCTTCACTGTGAGTTTGGAGAAGACACACAAGTCAGTGCTTAGTAGCACAAATAGCTGAAGTACCTTGAAAGGTTAGGAGCATGCACAGCCTGGAGGTTTCTTTCTTCCTCTGCCTTGTTCTGGATTGTGTGACTCGGGGCCACTCCATCTGGCTTGGGCTTCCACCCTGGATTCATCATGAGTGGGAGAAAGGCACTGGTACTTCAGGGACTTATTGCAGTGTATCCTGTCTCATCCTGGATGGATGCAGGGATTTTTCAGACATTATCAGTTCATATTTTTAGTTTTACCTTATGTCCTTGTCTCTGGTAGACTGATCTTTCTTTTTCATCAAGGCCCATCTGTAAAGCTGAGCTTCTGCTCCATGAGTACAAAAAACATCTTTTCTCCCTATCAAAGGTGGGCTGCCTGACAAGGACCATATTTCCTGACCTTCCCCATTTCCTGGGACTTTATACCAATTCTCCAGTGTCTTCAGACTGCAAAGTCAAGCTCTCACCACTGGAATCAGACATGGTCATGTCATGACTTTACCGGGGATGAAAGGCAGAGGCCATTTTTGTTGAGTATGTTGCTAGCCTGGTTTGGGTTCTGGCACACCCATTTGGAAGATGAAAAGTCTTGCTGAATTTCTTGCATTGCTTTCTCTTTCTTGGTGTGCCCCTTTCTGAGACAGAAAGTTTGCTCTTTTCCCACCATGAGAACTGTGAGACACACAGGCCCATGTGCAGGTTACTCATGAGCGATGTGCCTTGGGCCATCTCCAGCCTCTGTCTGAGCTTCAGTTTTCTCAGGATTGTGGTGAACAGGGAACAGAAGCAAAGCACAGTCTAATCATCTATTCAGATGCCTGTGGCTGTGTTTACTCTGTTGTTACACAATTTCTAATCTGTTGATCTGAAGGTTAGGATGGTGTCAAATGTGTGCAATTGAAAAGAAAAAGAAGACAACTGGGTCAGGACATCCAGAGGGAATTTAGAATCTTCTGGTTATGAATGATGCCTGTGAGCACTAAAGGGCAGAGGAGGGGCTGGGGCATCTGATGCCACAAGTGAAGAGAGAAAATGCCCCTCCGTGGTACTAAACACCACCTCACTTATACACACTCGGCTCAGCCTGAAAACAGGAGAGGCTGTAGCATCGTTTGAAGAAGAAGAAAAAGAAGAAGATTGTAAAACAGGGATGGAGGTTGAAAATGGAAACAAACAGTAGCTCAAAAACACCCATAGCATGGGAACCTTGCCCCATGCTTTGGGTTCAGTAAGCTCCCTGGGAGAGTGTGCCAGAAGGGCAACTAGGCTATTACACAACCAAAGCATTGCTCAATGCAAGCCCTTCACACAGGGCCACACCATCCCTGAGGTGCAGTCCCAAGAGAAGGGCTGGGCAGGAAGCTGTGGCAAAAGTGACTTTTAGAAGTGCTGGTACTGTGCCTAACACTGAACAGCCAGGCTGAATCACCTCCAAGGTCCAAGTTTCCTCTGCCAGGCCTGGGTGGAAGGGAGCAGGAGAGAGGGGATATGGGGAAAATAAAGCACCCGTTCTCCTTTTCCATGTCATCTCTCACCTTCAGAAGCACGCCAGGCAAACATGCTCCCTCGCTTGCACTTTTGAGGCTGTTTAATTTTTTATAGTTGAGTATGAACAATGAAAGCGAGCAGTTTCCTGTTTCTCAACACCACCACCACCACTGAGGAATTTGGGCTTAAACTGCCAGAAAGGAACATTTAAATCCTATAAATTAGCTTCCCTAAAGATGCTTAAGCATTTATGAAAACAGTCACATTTTATATTCTTCACAATAAAATCTTAAATTAAAAAAAAAAAAAAAAAAAAAGGGAAACTACCCCCAAATGTCATGTGAGCTAAGCAGCAGGAGGAGCAAACAGTTTAGAGCTAGGATACCCACAGGATACCCCCAGCTTCACAAATGAAGAAGCTAGAACCTGGATGGAGGCTGCCATGAGTCAGAGATAAAGTGAATATTCTTAGCCTTTGTGGGCTGAGTCCCTGGAGACTCCCTGAGGCTAAATCCCTTAGCTTGGGAAGCAACCTACAGTATTAACCCAGTTATATCCAAGTTGATAGCAGCCTACAGTATTAACCCATTTATACCCCAGTTGATGGCAGAATACACTAGTAGCCCTGTGATACCCCAGTTGATGGCAGGGGCATGGAATCCTCTGGCTCCAGTCCAGTTGCTCTGGAGAGCCACTGTGAGACAAATAATAACTGGGCTTCTATCTCAATTAAACTATTAATCTGCTAGTGAGCTTGAGCAATGGCTAACTCCACTCCTACCCTCAGTTTATTTCTCTGAAAAGTGGGATATAGTATCATACGGTCTTCAATGAGGGCTGACCCTAACACTTCCAATTTTATTAGTTCTATCATGAATACATTCAAATAAACATGTTTGGACATGAACACACACACACACACACACACACACACACACCCTAGAAACTAAGTGTGCTTATGAAAGGAAAGAAGAACACTAGGGTTTTATTTCTTTGCCTACTCCTCCTACCCAACAACACCTGGGCTCTCTGTGGCTCTGGAGGAAAATGGCTATACTCTTCCTGTTACCTGCCCCCCCACCCAAAAAAAAACCCAATAGCAACAGAGAAAGGAGTTGGAGCTATAGCTCAGTGGTAGAGCACTTATCTCACATTCGCAAGGTCTCCTGTTTGGTCCCCAGAAACACAAAACAGAAGAGTACTTTTGGCTCATTGTTCTACAGGTGCCTTAGCATTTTTACACTGATGTGGAGCCTGTGCATGTAATTCCAACCCTCAAAGTTGGAGGCAGAAGAGTGGTAAGTTCAAGTCCAGCCTAACTACAAGATGAAATTCTGTCTCAGAACACCAAACTAACTAACTAAATAAATAAATAAACAGAAGAATAACTTTGCCTCTTGCCTGCTTGGTTCCACTCAGAGTGACTAGAGCAGATATGGAAGCCCTTAGTTTTGAATGGGTTAGGCTGGAACCAGGACCTCACCTCTGCTGAGCAGAAATACTAACACGCACGCGTGCACGTGCACACACACACACACACACACACACACACACACACACACACGGGCGGGAGGGTGAGTTTCAAAAGGGAATTTCCTATATTCTTTATTTTTTAATTTAATTTTTTAAATTTAATTTATTATTTTACATGTCGATCCCAGTTCCCTCTTCCTCCCTCCCTCTCCTATATTCTTTATTATAATTTTTCCTGCCTGATTTTCATCTTCTTTATTCATCAAATTAGATGGTTACCCTAAATGTCACCCATGTAGCTGTGTCCTCAGCCAGACTTTGAGATTATAATTTCCAAGGACAAAAACCCAGTTCAATATGGATCTCCACTTGTCACATGTCACTGCCTGCAGAGTTTTGCCTTTGATTGGCTTTAGTCTCTGGCAATTTCATCAGGGACAAAGGTGACTGTCATCAGTCCTAGTGCTTCCTAGTGATGTACACACCTGGCCCTTCTGAGTAGAACATCCCAGGATGCTGCCCCTCTTTGTAGGGTCTGTCTGGTAGCTACTACTACCCATGTACCACTGCAAGCTAAATGTCCACAAGGTTTGTGATCAGAAATGTCTGGAATGAATTTTTCATTATATTGGAATATCTTCATACCTATACTGGGATATATTGGGGATGGAATGAGCCTGAACATAAAATTCATCCATGTGTACCAGACATCTCACTCAGAGGCCTGGATTGTAACAATCATTTTAGTGCTTCTGTGTTTCTGATTGTGACACGTCATATGAAGTCAAATGTGGAATTTTCCATTTGAATTATGTTTTGGAGTATTTGAGATATCAGATTTTTCAAATCCAAATTATATCAATTGAAATGTAACTAGTGTAACTGAGAAACTGTTTTCTGTTGCAGATAATGTTCACTTTTAATGATCTATATACATGTGTGGGTGTTTAAGTACATGTGCATGTGTGAGTGTTAGTACCCATAGAATCCAGAAAAACATGCCAAATCCCCTAGAGATGGATTTACCAGTGGCTGTGAAGCATCTGACACGGGTACTGGGAACCAAATTCAAATCCACTGCAAGAGCCAACTCTCCAGCCCCTTGCATGTAACTTCAAGTGATTTATATCTCAACATATGTGCCATATGTGGTTAGTTGCTCTCATTGACAATAGGCTAGTTGTCTGTTGACAATGACATGTTAGACACTATGCATTATACACTAAGGATTTGAGTAAGGTTGATGCTCATAGAAGCACTATGTGATATACATACAATAGTACAGAACTCTAATGTAAATTCTGTGACTTGAGTTTTCCTAGCCATCCACAATGAGATAAAAAGAAAGTGGTAAAATAATTTCAATAATGTATTTGATTATTGATTATTCAAAGTTTTGTTTCAACATGTAACCAATAAAAACATTGAGATAATTTACATTCTTTTTTCCTACCAGGTCTCCCAAATGTGATGTTCACTATATAATAGCACATTCATTCCATTTGGACCAGCAAGACTTTAAGCCTACTGTTGCCACAGGTGGCTAGTGGCTAACAACGGGTAACATAACACAGATTGGAGCCAGCCTGAGGCTATCTTTTCTACCTGCTGCCCAGCTTTTTACAGCACTATAATAATAATAATAATAATAATAATAATAATAATAATAATAATAATAAAAGCACTATACTCTTCTAGTAAGAGGGCCTTGGAAACTGAAGTTTCTAAGCAGTGTTCAATGAAAAGTGTTAAACAAAAAGCTCTCTGAACTCATTTCTACCAAAGTATACATAGTTACACAAAGATATTTTGTATTTCCTTTCTGAAGATGTTTCAGATTCTTTCACTTTGATTTACATCAATTAACTAATTTCATCAACATGTCAATATTTACTGCTCATTATTCAGCAGCATCTACATCTTGAAGAAAGGCAGTGTGATTGTGTGTCTTGGAATTCCCGAGTTCAGTGCCTGGCAATTTCCATGTCAATAATTTCCATTAGTGTAATGGGATGCAATAGAAGCTACTCCTGGAATAAGAATGTGTAATGAAGAAGGCAATCATAGAGAATCATTTAGCAACAAAGTAGATAAGCAATAAGCCAATGATCTGATCAATGGGTGCCAGATACACTAAGAGCAGAAGACGGTCCCAAAAATATCCATTAGCAGAAACACTAACAAATAAATCACCTGATCATAATCAATCAATGGCCACAATCAATGGCTGAAGACGACCAGGAAGGACTCAGAAGCAATGTGGAAGGAAGATTTGCATACCTCCACTTGCTTGCCTTTTAGAGTTTTCAAATCGAACCCCAGCCCCACTCCCATTCCAGCCCCTCTTTAACACCTTTTCTATATCAGGTTGTTGTCTTATTCTTTATAGTAGTAATAGAAACAGAGAAAGGCCTGTAGGTTTTCTGTCTCTCCCAGGAACACCTTGCAGAAACATGCTCAATATTTGCTAATGGCTTTGGAGGAGAAAGCTGTGCAGGCGTAGCCTGTGCTTTTCCCAGGCAGAGTGCAAGAGGAAATCTGAGAGGGAGGGGTGGAACAGGGTGGGAGATGAGGTGGGGAACAGGTATCAGGGTAAGAAGTATGCCTTTAAACTTGGACAGGAAAGGGTGTCCTTCAGTCTGTTAGCCTGGCTCCTAAATGAAAGAGGAAGTGTGCATAAAGCAATTTCTGTGGTCCTGCTGCAGGCAGGCTCTCTGATCAGACTTGTTCACTCACCCCCCCGAACCCCCCACCCCCCCATCCCCGTTACAGCAGTTTATGTTCTTTGATTTCATACGCCCCATAAGCATTTACACATTGCGAAGTTAGCCGACTGGGGGAAGACAGGATAACGATCTTACTATTATGTATTATTTAACTGGTATTAAGCTTTCATTTGCTTCTCTGGAAGGAACAAGATTTTCCTTTGCTTAGGAAAGTGATCGTGAGTGGGCTGCACATGAGCTGTCTTCACTGTAAAACCTAGCCCTGCCTTCAAAGAGCTTGAGTGAGAATAGAGGTGGAGATACCCTGAACCCCCTTTCCCTTCCTGCTTCACTCTGTGACTGGGAAGGAGACCGAAACTTGACTAAAGACAAGAGTATATCGGGCACTATGCCAGCACAGGTTAGCAAGACCTCATTTTATTGACATTTGTTTCTGCACTGTTAGCGCCCCACCCCACCCCCAAGGGCATTATTTAGAAAATGGAGAATAGAAAAATTCCATACCCACCCCAGTTACAAAATCCTATAATGCCAGCATTCTAAGAGAAAAAAGTCAGCAGGAACCTTTAATGCCTTTTGTTTGTAACAAAGGAAATTAATCTGGGGATGGTGAGGCAGAGCTATTGTTTAAGGCCCTCTGACTAGAAGACTATAGTGTTTGTGTTACTGGGTGTCAGCATCAAGCTGTCAAAGAGGAGACCACTGAAAGCCATCATCCTCCCACTTCCAAGCAGCAAAAAGAATGAGGACTCTGGAGCTACAAGCAAAGTTCTTCTTTAAAGCAATTGATGGGCAAAGTCCTTAGCTGTGTGCATCAAAAAGTAAGCAACAATCCATTCTTTGAAAGAAAAGTTATGAGATAAATACTCATGTAAAAGTTGATGTTAAAGGGTGGTATTTTTAAAAAGTAAAATTATAACTGATAAAAAATGCAAAATGCACAAGAGTTCATTTAACTTAATGAAGGAACCAGTCCAGTGTTCTGAAGGTTCAAGGTGACTTCAGAGAGCAAGTATGTACAAGGGCAAGCAACCAAGAACATGGTGCGTGGAGGTTTGGGATGGGGGAGGTCCCAAAGTTCATTTAAATGTGATGCAGATTCTTCTCCCAGTGTAGAACTCTACAGAGTTGCTTCCCTGGGATATGCCCCCACTACCGAGACAATGCATCTCATTGTCAGGATTAGGTGACTGTAGAGGACACAAGTGAAGGGATTTAGCCACTGTAATTAAATTTTGGGGACAGAGTAATCAAAAAGGAGCTTATCTCAAATAGGTCCAAGCTAATCAAGCAAACCCTTAAAGGAAGGGATTTGGACTAGAAAAGCTGCCTCTGGCCTCCGAGGACCAAGTTGTGAAAAGTGGAGTGAGAAGGGAAATGTAAAGATGGCTCAGGGACTGCTCTTGCAACGGGCCAGGAATTCTGTTCCCAGCATCCATTTCAGGTGAGTGGCAACTGCCTTTAACCTCCAGGGGATCTGACACCCTCTTCTGGATGCCAGGGCTCCTACACTCATACACACACACACACACACACACACACACACACACACACACACATATATATATCCCCCTCTCCCTCACACACATTAAAAAAGAAGTTTGGAAGAGACATGAAGAGGAATACAAGTCAAGACTAAAACAACCCACAGCAAACAGCCAGTGAGAAAAGGCTACCATAAATGTCCTTCCCTGATAATGAGATTGATGACTAACTTATCCACTATCATGGAGTCCTCATCTAATAGCTGATGGAAACAGAAGCAAACACCCACAGCTAAACACTGAGCGGAACTGGAATCCAGATGCAGAGAGGGAGGATGAAACCAGTCTACAGAAACCCACAGAGACAGCTGACCTGAACAAGGGGGAGCTAATGGACCCCCAGACTGATAACTGGGAAACCAGCATTGGACCAACTCAGACCCCCTGAACGTGGGTCTCAGCTAGAAGGCCTGGGCAGTCTAAGGGACCTCAGACAGTGGAACCAGGATGTATCCCTGGTGCACAAAAAGACTTTGGGAGCACATTTCCCATGAAAAGATACTTTCTTAACCTAGAGGCAGGAGGGAGGGCCTAGTCCCTACACCAAATGACTTGACAGATTTTGTTGATCCCTCCTGGAAGGCATCACCCTCCCTGTGGAGTGTGGGGGGGGGAGAGGAAATGGGATGGGAGGGTGGTCAGGAGCATGGGAGGGAAGGAGGGAGGGAGGGAGAGGGAAGGGGGGTTGATATGTAAAATAAGAAAAAAAGAAAGCAGGGACCTCAGTCCTACAGCTACAATATGCAGTCTACCCATGGCTGTGAACTTGTACAGGAAACTGTTACTGGTGGTTGAAGTCTAGGCTGGCCCTTTCTAGGTTCTAGGTACACACCAATGGCAAAGTAGCAAGACCAGAACAATCAAATCTACAGAGCAGATCAAGAAGAAATGCACTATTTTGCATGACACAGAAACGTGTAAGTGGTGGTACTCAAGGGTCACAATATTGTTGGGGTTTCATTTTACATGATTCAAGAGGACACATAGTTTTATTGCTAAAGAGTATAAAGTAGGTGGCTCTCTGTTTTGATTGACAGGCTTGGATTATGTAAGCCTTTGGTCACTGGTAAGGTCCCTTCCCATGATGCACCTTATTTTATTCATGTGCATGCCCAATTATGCATAGGAAGTAGGGGTTTCTCCTAAAAGTTTTCTCAAGGCTTGCCTTGCTGGACATGCACCCCAAATCAGTATAGGTCGGGTCAGCCCCATCTTCCGTACCTGGCGATGTTCTGAAATATATTTGAATAAAAACTATCCATAAGGGGGACTTTTTGATGGTTTTCAAAGGCCGGAGAAATTTATTTCTCCATTGTTTGGAGTGGGGTGTACCTGTAGATCCATGCAAATGGGAGGGGGGGGTCACACATTGCCAGGTTGCTAAGTGCATTATTTGAAAAGAGATGTGTACAGACCAAACCAAGTGGAGTCCCAAGATGCTTGCCTGCCTCAGAACCTCAGTCCCAGAGAAGATAGCAGTGAGGGGCAGCCCCCTGGCCTCCAACTAAGACTCCAAGAGGATCTAGTTAATGTGTACCCAGGTGCCCTGACCCACAAAAAGTACAAGATAATACGTTTATATTCTATCAAGATGCTAAATTTGTGTTAGTTTGCTAGGCAGAAGTAGAAAATGATAGCACATATCTAACAAAAATAAGCATTTGCATTGGTACACATCAGTAACAAACTTGTGCAGTAGCTTGGAACCATGAAAACTACAGAAACCCCACAGACTCACATGGGTCCGGATAATCTCTCAATTTCAATCAGTTCGAGCAACTTATTTGGTTTATTTCAAAGACTGAAAATGCTAAAAATGTTTCATTTAGTAAACTGCCTGTTTCAAAAATAGTAGAGTTTATTTTTGTTGTTTTGAGACAGGGTTTCTCTGTGTAACAGCCCTGACTGTCCTGGAACTTACTTTGTAGACCAGGCTGACCTCAAACTGACAGAGATCCACCTGCTTCTGCCTCCTGAATGCTAGAATTAAAGGCATTCATCACCATGCCCAGCATGTTTTATTTTTTAATGGAGGATTATATAAACAAATATATGGTGTGTGTGTGTGTGTGTGTGTGTGTGTGTGTGTGTGTGTGTGTGTGTGTATGTGTATGTTGAAGCTCCCTCATATGCCAGAAGAGGGCATCAGATCCCCTGGAAATGGAGTTGTAGGCAATTTTGTCTTGTAGGATATTGGTCCTAGAAACCCAACTTCAGCTTCCTGAAAGAGCAACAAGTGTTCTTAACTGCTGAGCCATATCTCTCCAGCTACTGTCTTAATTTGCTATTTAAAGAAACCTTTGGTTTCTTCTCCTCCACCAAACTGATTTAGGCTACTTTGTTTTTTCAGCCTTGTCAGTTTCAGAATGGAGACAGAAGAAAGCTGCAGGAAGGAATCTACCTCTGAGCTTCCCCTGTGGATCTTCACTGAGGGCCAGGCTGGACTGTGAGGCTGGAGTTCTTTGTGCAGTTTAGCCAAGGCTGATTTGACCTGCTTATCTGTTTGTTCACTCAGTAAACAAATCTCTGCATCCCAGGTCTAGACAGAGGCACAGAAAAGAAAGGACGGACTATGCAGTCTTCAGCCTCATGGGGTATAAATCTAATAGAAGGAGAACTCCAGTTTTGAGAGCTATGCTGCTGGCTGACTGTGGTGTCCATCCATGAAGAACCTTCTGAAGTTGGAATTTGAGTCTACACCCATGGGCCATCTCAGAGATGCTGTAGGTGTTAATCCTCTTATTGACAGACATATTCAAGTAAGGTCCTAGGCTTGGTTGAAGGATTTAAATGGGTGGTCACTAATGACTGGGTCTAGCTCCTGCAAAAATTCAGATTCAATAAGATACTTTGATCGGTTTTTTACCTGCCACATAGAGTCTGTACTTTGCCCTGGATAGGAGTCATTTTTTGGTAATAATAATAATAATGGCAGTTAGTACATACACTTACCAAATATCAGCCATTGTTCTAGTATATTACATAATCTAAACAATAACTGGATGAAATGGTTACTACTACTACTACTACTACTATTATTATTATTATTATTATTATTATTATTATTATTATTATTCTGCTACAGATGAGGAAGCAGAGGCAGAAAAAGACTCAGTGACTTTCCCAAGTCCCAAGCAAGTGAGTGTCAGAACAGTCTGAGTCCTAATGTTTAACCCTCAAGTGATATCATCTTTATAATACTGAATTTCTTGAGCTTGGAACCTGCTGTATTAGGAGGTCTTTCTGAAGTGGGCCTTGTCTTCCTTTTGACTTCAGTATTAGCAACAATAATCTGTCTGTAGTTACATTGTGCTGTCAGTGTATCACCTACTAAAAATGGCTGCTGCTCATCTGTGGGCTTCTTTTCTGTGATCTTCTTTGGGGGAAATGTGCTTTCTCCAAGAGAGCTCTGCCTTAGAAATGGGCATTGCTCATTTCTCCTTGAGGATACAATCCCCAGCACAGGCTCTAAGCAAACATCCCTCAGCTGCCCACAAACAATAAATAACAAAGGATGAATGAGTGCCTCAAGTTTCCTGTTTACAACTTCCATCCAATGGGGCCTCTCCCAGAGAAGTGTAAGGCTGGCAGAGGATTAACAAGGGCTTGGTTATTTTACACGGGGAAAACAATGGACGCTCTGACTACCACTTTGCTTCATTCTCTGCTCTGGCTTCCATGTAGTGTCACAGGAGGATGTATGTGTTCACCCAGAGAGTTGAGGAAGAGATGCCGGGCGAGGGGGTGGGGGGACAGACATAGAGGAAGCATCTGCATGAACAATGAGTTCTATTTGAAAGTAAGTTCTGTACCAACACTCCAGATCCAATTCCTGTGTGGGTAGACTGCTCTGTGAGGGGAAAATGGTGACAGTACTTTTTCCATCTCTCTCTCTCTCTCTCTCTCTCTCTCTCTCTCTCTCTCTCTCTCTCTCTCTCTCTCTCTCTCTCTCTCTCGTGTGTGTGTGTGTGTGTGTGTGTGTGTGTGTGTGTGTGTGTGTGTAGGTCAAGTCTACAGGTCTGTATGCCAAAGCTCAACCTCCCATGTCTTCCTTGAGCATGCTTTACCTTGTTCTTTGAGGCTGTCTCTCACTTTTCCATGATTGGGCTGGGCTGCCTGAGCAGTGAGTCCAGGAACCCACACACACTCCTCAGCATTAGGATTACAAACATGGGACACCACACCTGGGGTTTCCTTTCCTCATGGGTTCTGGAGGTTGAACTCAGACGCTCATGCTGGCCACACCAAGCACTTCCTGGTTACGGTGTCATCTCCCCAACTCTCTAGTTCACATTTGTTTTCCTTCCTCAAAGATGACTACCTGGAGTCCATTCCCTCGCCAGGCTTATTCTTGCCTCTTTCTTTTTCCTTTATTATTTCATTTCCATGTATTATGGTGTTATGACAGCCTGTGTAGGATCAGAGTGCCTGCTGAGCCAACTTTCAAGGTAGCAGGGAAGAAATTTCTGGGGCTGGAAAGTTAGTGATACAGGTAGAATTGCCCTTACTCAATACTTGGGACCAGAAATGCTCTGGCTTTCAGATCTAACACTGAATCTCTGAGCTATTTTGGAGATTGAATCCAAGAACAAATATGAAATTTACTTATTTCATATATACCTCATACATACAGTCTCAAGGCAATTTTGTGCAATCATTTTGAAAATTATATACACAAAACAAAAATATACATTAAACCATCATCTTTGTGACATCATCTTGGTACCCAAAAAGTCTTGAATTTTGGATTCTGGTTTTTTGAATCAGGCCTGGAAAATGTATACTCTGTTGTATACCCATTGTTGTTTACTATCCAGAATCCAATCCCCCTTCTTTTGATAATCCCACGAACAGGTCCTCTTTCTCAGTCCTCTTGGCTCAGGAGTATTGCATGTTATTTAGTCTCAAGTCAACCAGGGCATTGCAATCCCATGGGCTCTAGTGGTTGGCTGACGATAATTACAAGACAAACTGAGCCAATCTGAGGAGTAAGGGGATTCTGGGAAGGAGACTCAGGCTCACCTCCTGAGCTTTGGAGGTGAGAGGAAGCACTATTCTAACCTAACAGGGAACAGTGACAAAAGGAGACAGTGAATCCCTGAAGGGGACAAGATAGACAGTGGACACTGGGGACAGGCTTTCACCCTCTAAATCAGTTTCCAGACACCCACTTCCATTATTTAATACATTTTCTCAGAGCACTGACTTGGGCTGGATTTCCACCACCTCACTTGAGAAAAAGTTATTTCCCATCAGGAAAAACAGAGCAAAATATCCAAAAGAAACAGCAGAAGCCCCTCAGCCAGGCACACTATCCTCACCTGAGATTGTTCATTCCTTCCCGTTTATCAAGCTAGAGCAGAACTTCAGCACTGGCTTTTAAAGCCATTAGCTTTTCCATCCCCTTCCATCTAAAACAGACATTTTGATGGGGTAGGAGAATTGCTCCAATTTACTATTCACATGTTGGCTGGGACTATCTTATGGGGAACACAAATATGGGTTGATTCCTCAATAAAAGTCATCCATATCTGGTTGTGGTGGCCATGCTTTTTAAATGCATACCATGTCATCTCAACGACACCATATTTTTAGCTGAGGTATGGTGCATGAAGTTACCTGACTTGTCTCTCAGCAGATGCTGCCTGCCGGGGAGCAATAACCATAGCACAAATTCAGGTTAGAGTGGGCCTGGTACTCTTACCTCTCATTGTTTAAAACCAATTCTCAGGGGTGAACAACCAGCCTGGCTTTTTGGAATCACGTGCTTGTAGCCCTTGCTAGCATTTATTTGATCAGGGTTTTTATTATTGTTTGGTTCCATTCTGATTTGTGGTCTTTAACACATACCAGTGTGTTGCTGGAGTTTTTCTTGTCCTGCTAGGTCACTCCACCCCAAATACACATACAGAGACTGTATTAATTAAAAAACCATTGGCCGATGGCTAAGGCTTCTTATTGACTAGCTCTTTCTTAATTACTAACCCATAACTACTCATCGATGTATTTCTACATGGCCTTATCTTTCCAGAGAACGCCTGGCATATCCTATCTTCCTGGTCTCTACATGGCATCTCTTCGAAGTCTCCCTCTCTGCCTACCTTCCCCAAAATTCTCCTCGACTTCTGGACCCACCTATCTTCCTGCCTCTGTTGGCCAGTCAGTGTTTTATTCATCAACTAATAAGAGAAACATATATACAGAAGGACATCCCCCTTCACCAGTGTGATATTAATAATGGTTATCAAGTTGATGGAATCTAAAATCACCATGGAAACAAGATTCTGTGCATGCCTGTGAAGGATTACCTGGATTAGGTTAGCTTCTGGTCAGGTCTGAGAGGATTGTCTTGTTTAGTCAGATTAAAATAAGAAGATCCATCCTTAAGGTGGGAGGCATCCTTCCCTGGGCTTGGATCTTGGACTGCATGAAAAAAATATCTACCAGAGCACTGGCATTTTTTGTTTTCTGCTCCCTGAACGTGGGTGCAATGTGACAAGCTTTCTTTAGCTTCTGCTGTCAAGACTTCCCCATCATGATGGACTGTACCCTCAAACTGAAAGTCAAAATACCCCTTCCTCTTTAAACTGTCTTTGTTCTGGAAATGCTATTGCAGCAACAAGATAATTAGGAAGGAAAAAGGGCATCTTGTTGCCTTTGTCTATGATACTTGCCACGTAATTGGCTGTTCTTATCTCAAATAGGTCATCCATTGGAGACACACATACTTGCTTTGAGCTGGGAACAACCCATCCTTACTAAAAGCATCCTAGTCAGCAGTCATCTGGTTCAGGCTTGCTTTTCCAGTGTGCTTCCATTGAGAACCCTTGATTTCTATATATTTTTGTCTATCCTGGTTTTGGTGATGGTTTGGCCCAGCTAAAAATTAGCCAGCATAGATTAGACTTATGTGGTTGGTTACATGTCAGAATGATTCAACTAATCAGTGGGATAGAGTGAAGAGAACCCATCTTAGTCACTGTCCTATGGCTGTGAAGAGACCCCATGACCACGTCAACTCTTATGAGAGAAAACATTTGCTTGGGACTGGCTTACAGTTTTAGAGGTTTAGTCTGTTATCATCACGGTGGGGAGCACAGCAGCATGCAGGCAGACATGGTGCTGCAGAAGCAGGTGATAGTTCTAGGTCCAGATTTGCAGGCAGCAGCAAGAGAGACTGGTGTTGGGCCTAGCTTGGGCTTTTGAAACCTTTAATCCCATCCCCAGTGACACACTTCCTCAGACAAAGTGACACCTAATCCAACAAGGCCACACCTCCTAATCCTTCTCAAATTTTGCCACTTTCTGATGACTCAGCACTTAAATATATGAGCCTATGGAGGCTACCCTTATTCAAACCACCGCAGGACCTATAGGTACTTCTTCAAATTGAAGGTAAACACAACCTTACCTATTTGAACACTTGAAATATGTTACCAGTTTCTTGGAAACTAAAGAATAATTTGAGTTCTTTAATTCTTTAGGTGCTGAGAATGGCCACAGAGAGTCTGGAAAGGGGTTAAAACTGAGCAATCACTGGCATTTAGAATACTATACATGCCCCCAAAACATAAATTAGCTTTACAGGATTTTTGGAGTCTGGACTTAAAGAGTCAGTTCAAGGAGGTTGGAGAGATGGCTCAGTGGTTAAGAGCACCTATTGCTCTTCCAGAGGACCTGGATTCAATTCCCAGCAAACACATGGCAGCTAACAACTATCTATAACACCAAGATCTGACACCCTCACACAGACATACATGTAAGCAAAATATCAATGAAGTAAAATAAAAATAAATTATTTTTTTTAAAAAAAAGAGTCAGTTCAGACCCTATAATCATATTATGACTTTTAATTCCTTGAACCTTTTCAAACAGGTAAAAGATGAGTCCTTTCCACATCTTGGGTGTGCATAAATGATTATATTTATGTGTTTGGATCAAAGATCATTTGGTAGTATATAGTTCATATCCACTGCAAGGTGCCAATCATATGTGTGGTGGTCAGATTACACCATCTTATCTGTTGTGGTTATTAGCCCTGAATTTAAGTGCTCTGTTTGTCTCCCCAGTCTTGCTTAGAGCTAAGACTTGGCAGATCAGTCTTCTGCTGTTTGCATTTGTGGTTGGTGTAGGATGAGTGTCCCAGAATTTGCATGAAAGGAAATCCACCTGTCCTATCTTGAAATCTGACCTTAACTGTACAAGGATGTGTTCCTATTTGAGTCTCTGGATATTGTAGGAAGAATGTCGAATGTCATTAACACAATTCAATTTTGCAACCTAACTGATTGAAAAGCCTAATTCAATCGCAAATGTGGCTTTTGGCATCTTTGTGAGCAAAGTCTCAAACTATATTAGAGTTGCCATTGACAGATGGCCCTAGATGGGTCCGAGGAGGCTGTGGACAGATATCTCATAGTAGATCTGATTACATTGACATATCTGAGGAATGTCCTAGGGGGAATGTCTCCACTGGCCTGACGGCTGATGCAACAAGATGTAAGCCTTTCAGAAAAATTTGCCAATAAAAACTCAAAATGGAAAGGAACAATGTTCCTGAGGTGATTTGGCAGTACATATTAGTCTTAGAAATTCATGCCCTTTGACCTTTTACCTCTCTTCTCAAATTTTAGGTGAAAGTCCTGCTCAGACATGTGTGAAAATATTTATATCTAAAGAACTTTACTGCAGCATTAGACACAGAATACAGAGTATATTCGATATACACACAATCCCATAGAACAGGACAGTTTTCCTACACAGAGGACAGTTGGGCCTCCTCAGCCATGGGCTCAGACACTCAACCAATTTCACATGGAAAGTGTAATCAGGTTTGTGATGGTTGCTTTTGTATTGAATATATACACTTATATATATATATATATATATATATATATATATAAACAACTTTTCATTACTCTCCAAGCTATACAGCATACTCACATAGCTTTTACATTACATTAGGAATCGTAAGCCATCTAAAGACAATGTAAGGTCATCTAAAGTATATAAATCCTATAAACAAGGTGGCCTACAGGCTATACCAAATGCTACTACAGGACTGGAGAGGTGGCTTAGAATTTAAGAGCACTTGCTGTTCTTCCAAAGGACCAGAGTTTGCTTCCTTGCATCCATGTTAGGCACCTCACCAACACTCCAGCTCCAGAGGATCTGACACCCCTCTTCTGGCCTCTGAGGGGACCCTCACTCATATGACCAGATATACTCACCTACACACATAACAATGGGTGGCTACATGTTTTTTAACCACACTCCCTATGACTAAAAAACAAAACAAAACAAAACAAAACAAAACCATAGATGTACATAGATGTGGTGGTTTGAATGAGAATGGCCTCTTAAGTTCATACATTTGAATGCTTGGTCCCCAGTTGGTGGAAGGATTAGAAGGGGTGGACTTGTTGGAGGAGGTGTGGGCATTGAGATTTCAGAAGCCCTTGGCATTCCTACTTAGCATGTGCTCTCTCTCTCTCTCTCTCTCTCTCTCTCTCTCTCTCTCTCTCTCTCTCTCTCTCTTCATCTCCACTCCTCTCAGATGCTGTTTCAGTACCTTGTCAGCCTGCTGCTGTACTTCTTGACATTATACTCATGGACTCACTCTCTGAAACGATAAGCCCCCAATAAACTTTCCTCTTTAAGTTACCTTGGTCACTGTGCTTTGCCTTGTCACTAAAAAGTAACTAAGACCATGGGCATGAAGAACTAGTTGGAGTGAACTCACTCTATTTCCTAAGTGTTCACAGGGTTGGTGATGGCACAGCAATGGGTCGTCACTGACAACTTTCTGTGAACATGTTCATTTTTAGGTCTGAAATTTGTTTGCTAAAATGTTACAGTGAAATCCACTGTTGTAGGCTAACATAAAAATTAATAAGTAATTTTAAAGGAAAATGTGGCTCTTTTAAGTGTATATAAACAGCATCCTATGGAAACATTTCAATATAGAAACAATCTGGTGGAATTATACAGTAATATTAATTTTTGCAGTCTAGGCTTGATCTGTAGCCATGGAAGTTTTTAGTATTTATTTATTTTTATGTGCTGGAGATTAAACCCAGGGCCTCTCAGAATCACATATGTTAGGCAAGTGCTATGGCACTAGTTACATCCCAGCTTGTATGAGTTTATGGTCAAAGATTATGTTTAGTTTTGTAGGGCTTTTTATATAATCTAAGTAAAACAAACACACAAGCTGTAGCAGCTAGCAAAATACAATCCAAAGTCAGCATGACATGAACAATGAATTGGTGTTTGTCGTTGTAGTTCCTGAAGCAAGTGTTTATGGACAGAAAAAGCTTATACAGGCTCTCATTTTGGAGTGTGGTCCATGTGAATTGGCCTGACTCTTCTGAGCCTGTGACAGGGTCTTGTGTCACAGTGGAGAGGTGTGCTAGGGAAGAGCAGCTCACTGCATGGTGTCTGAGTAGTGAATGACAAAAGGGAACTGAAGACTCACAGTGGACCTTTCATGGTTAAGGTACCAATGACCTCATGTCTTCCCATCAAAGCCCTGCCTCTCAAAATTCCCTAGTCTCACAATAGCACTGCTCAGAACAACAAATCTTTAATACGTGAACCCTAGATAGAAACAATAACAACTTAATTATTGATTTTTAAAAACCGTTATTATTATTTTTTTTTCTAGACAGAGTTTCTCTGTGTAGCCCTGGGGCTGTCTTGGAACTGGCTCTATAGATCAGGTTGGCCTCAAACTCACAGAGATCTGCCTGCCTCTGCCTTCTGAGCGCTGGAATTAAAGGTGTGCACCACCACTGACTAGCTGAAAACATTTTTAAACATAAATTTTTATTTATTCTTTGGGAGTTTCACAGTATGCATCCCAACCCCTCTTATTTCCCAGTCCTTCCATATCTAGCCAAAAAAAGAAAATAAAAACATCCTCGAACCCCCTGGACAAAAACCTGCTCCTCTATGGAACACAGCCTTCCGTCAAACCAGTCACAGCTGTTGCATCTCCAGTTTCTCCATACTTGTTCCCCACTGCTCCTCCATCTTTTCTGCCTCTCCATCTGTTAGTCACAGCAGCATTGGAAGCTGCAGCGTCATGCACTATACCTTTTTACCCGATGGGCTTTACTTGCAAATGTTCATTGCAATGAGTTATTGGTCTGGCTCAAGGCCACTCTCTGCTGCACCGTCGATACTGGACCTTCACTGTGACTCCTCTCAGATATCCAGTTGTTGCCCCAAGTCATGGAGCTCTTGTGGCTATGATTCCACAGGATGGGCCCCTTCTGTGCTCCAGCAGCTCACAGATGGGGTAGATGTTGGGGTGGGCCAACTCAAGGCCCTGGATCTGGGCCTGGATGGTAGCTGAGTTGGTCAGCCCAGGCATCTGTTGGGCCTCCCCTCCTACTGGCAAGGGGCAGGGCCATCTCTCTTAGCCCATGACAACACTGTAATTGTTGAAACTTAATAAGTAATGTTTATGGGCACGTCTTCTAATCATAAAACCTGCTTGCCCCAAACCAATTGAATGACTGCCATTTTCTCTGACAGAAAAAAAAAAATTATTACAGATTTCAAATCAGACATTGATGTCATCCAAATTTAACAATTTAGGGGACTTTTTAAGTTGACAAAATATTTTTCAACAACATAAACTCTAACCTTAATTTAGTGGAGAAAAGGAATAAAGGGTGTGAGAAAAAGGGCAGCGAGGAGCCTGCCGAATGTGGAGAAGAGGCCACATTAAGGTAAACACTACTGAAACTGATGCAAAAGTGGAACTGAGAGAGAGACAGTATAGCACAGGAGATGTTAGAAGACTGAAAATCCGGTGTTTGTAGCCCAAATCAGAACCAGTGGCAAAAATAGACTTACTATCTCCTACAAACAAAGCTGAGCCCCTGGTTGTGTTTTCACAGGGCTTTTACATATCACTCAAGTCAAAATATTGTTTTCATCAGAGAATTATTGTGGGTTTTTTTTTTTTCAAGAAACAGCTCCAGAAGCATGTTATAAAATTACCTGTCAAGGTAACTCATAATCTTGTCAAGGGGAAGCAGGAAGGTATTTGTGCCCATGTCTAGATGAGCAATTCTCAACATGGGGTAATTTTGCTTATCATGGGACATTTGGTCATGTCTGGAGACTTTCTGTTGTCTCGTCTGCTGAGGTGGTGGGGAGTGATGCTGGCATCTAGTGGGTAGAGGGCAGAAACGCTAATGTCTAGGAGTGTTCAGAACAGCCTCCTACAGCAGGGTGTTTAGTTTACTATCGGACCTGACTCAAGAGTCACTGTCAAGGTTGAGAAGCCAAGTCTGACCATGACAAAGCTTGGGAAGTGATTACCGTACTGTGGAAAAGGCTCAGTGGGTAAGGGCAGGTGCTGGGCGAGCATGAGGACCTGGGTTTGGATCCCAGCACTCCTATAAATGCTGGGTTTGGTCACACCGAACTACAACTCAGAAGCCCCAAACGGGAGAAGCAGAAGGATCATTAGGACTTGTTGGCTTCCATCCTAGCTTCAGGTCCAGCAGGAGACCCTATCTAAAGAGAATATTGCAGAAAGTAAGGACTCAATGTACACACTGCACACACACACACACACACACACACACACACACACACACACAGAGTGAGTGAGAATGTCTCCCACAATCTGGGCACTGAGGTTATGAGATGGTGTGTCCTTGTTGGAGGAATAAATAGGCTTTGAGAGTTTATAGCTTGCCTCACTTGCAGTTTGCTCTCTGCTTCGTGTCTGTGGTTGAAACTGCTTCCTGCTCCTGCCACCATGTCTGCTGTCTGCGCCTCCCCACCATGATGGACTTCTATCTCTCTGGAACCATAAGCCAAAATAAACTCTTCCTTCTGTAAGTTGCCTTGATCAAGGTATTTTATCACAGCAACAGAAATGTGTGCATGCAAGGGGGAGGGGCACACATTTGACCAGTCTGCACTCTGGCAATGAAGGGGAAGGAAGAAGATGTCAAGGGCAGGACTGACTCCTCCAGGTCCCCCTTACACTGACAGAAGAGCAGGTGGAGAAGGATGGATTCCACAAGCCTTCAGGTTGTTGTTGTTTATAAGAACTGAATGGAAAAATTAAAATACACTCAATATACTCAGTTCAGGTTGGTCTTGAATGCATGGCCCTTCTGCCTCAGCCTCTTGAGAAACTGACATTACATGAATACTCAACCTTGTCTGGCTTAACATCTTGACTTGACTGGAATTGTATAAGAAAAGCATCCAATCTGGCAGACTCCTTTTCCTCCTCTATACACAAGAAAGGAACAAAATACAGAGAGGAAAAGGCTCATTTCACAACCTCAGAAGGGTTGTAGGGTCAAGAACAAATTCTACCTGATGCCCATTTTGTTTTGCTTTCTTTTTCTCTGGACAATAGGAATTGGGGTCCAGCCTGACTGACCTGAAGCTGTCAGAAAGGCTTTTGATTGCATTTGGGGTAAACTGTGCTTTTTAAGGCAGGAAACTCACAAATTCTTTTCACCAAGATTTCCAGTACCAAGAGTTGGTGGGGAAAGTATTTTCTGGTTAGCTCTGAGATAACCTGGAATATCCCACTCCCTGGGACATTTTGACTAATGGACATTTTCCTGGAGTCTGCATTCTCAGAGACAACCTCGACCTTGGCAAGGCTTATAGGAAGTGCCACTGACAGGGTTTAAAATTCAAATCCAAATTTTTCTTTCTGTGCATTCAGTCTGTAATGCGGGAATGCATTAAAACAAGCATGCAACATCTCTTTGTAATAAAGGGAAACAATTCAACCGTGTGATTTTTTTAAAAAAAATCTAAATAAAATGAAACATTCAATAGGCAGAAAAGAGTTCATTGCAGCAAAAGAAGATAAAATTTTTGATTCAGGCTTACTGCATATTCCGGGTGGAGATGGGAAGCTTTATGGCATTGGATGGGTTGGGGGAGTTTGATTTGAACTCTGCTTGGCTGGTGATGAACTACATGGAAGAAACCATTGCTCCTCCATCTCCTGCTCCCATACTGATAGGTTTCCCTCTGGGCCAATTTGTATGTAGCTTTCTCACTAACTGGCAGCATCAGATGGCAAAACTTGGTACTTGAAAATTGGGAGAAGACAAAAAACAAAGCCAAAATTCTACAACTCTGATCACTTTTAATTAGTCAGGAGAAACCAATGCTTCAGAATGATCGCTGCCGAGAGAGGCAGAGCCAGATGGTGGCTGCGTGCTTCGAGTCCATCTGAACATCTGGGCCCCTCACCTTCTCAGGCTTTTTTTTTTTTTTTTTTTTTTTTTTTTTCCTCCTCCTTTATAAATAAGGTGTTAAAGTTTGGTGTCCTGTTCCTACCCGATGTAGCAGTGCTTAGTTTAGAACATGTAGAAGGGCTAGTAGGTCACTCTCCTAGCCCCAAGGACATCATGCGTTACACAAATCTCATGCCTGAGTTGGACATCGGTCATTCATGTTTTATTTAACAGGATGTTTGTAGTTAAACTGATTGTAAACCTGACTGGATTTGAAATTACCTAGGAGACACGCCTCTGGGAGTATCTGTGAGGGTGTTTCTAGAGACACTTAGTCTCTAGACTAAGGAGATAAAACCCACCCTGAATGCAGGTGGCATCATCCCGTGCACTGCCACCCTAAACCTATGAGTAAGAAGGGAACAAGGATGGATGTCATTCATCTTTTTCTGACTGCAGGTGCAATATGGCCAAATTGTCTGATGCTCCCGTCACTGCACCCCCAACCATCCCCTCAAACTGTGAGACGGGGAATCCTTGGCTTGTTTTTGTCAGGTAATGAGAAAAGTAACTAAATAATACCCAGTCAAAGCACCTTCACTCTCTATAGCAACAGGAAGAAGTGACAGTCAGATGTTGAAACAACCAAACATGGGTGTGCAACCTTCCTTCATGTCTTTCTAGCCACGTGACTTTTCCCAAATCAGTGTGCTCTCTGAGGCTCTGCTTCCTTGCTGATAAAATGGTTTTATAATGATCACTACGCAGTATGGGGTGAGGCTTCAAGTCAACAACACATGAAAAGCAAACGGTTGGAACTCAATACACATGAATGCCACCCCCACCCTTTCCAGACACAACACAACACCAACAGCAGCCTATTGTTACTGCTGAGTGTTTTGTGCAGTGCTGTTTAGGGGAAAGAATTAAAGCTTTAGAAACTGAGCAAGGGGAGAGATTCAGTTGAGCAGAGGCAACTTTTGTAACCGTGTGGTGAATTTTTGACAAGTGTGACTCTCCAAGCTTTTCATACATGGAGTTCTGTAAAATGAGATTTGGAAGTCTTTAATAAGGACCCTAACATTTTGCCAGACCCTTGATGATCTCAGATAAAGGACATTTGTGGCCACATGTGGGATCTTTTTGTTGCGCAGTGTATAAACTATTCCAAGTTAGCGTGGAAGTGTGTGTGTGTGTGTGTGTGTGTGTGTGTGTGTGCCCGTGCGTGCAAGCATGCATGTGTGTGTGTGTAGGCCTTTCTTCTGGAGACAAAGCTCATTTCTAGTGTTTTCTTTGTATTTACACCATGTTTATTTTCTCAGGCATCAGCTTTTTCTTCACATCCCAAATGGCAGAAAAACATTACATAGAACAAAGAATGGGAGGCAACTGGATGTTGCCCTCTTGCCAGATTTCCCAAGAAGAGAAGCTGATTGGCTCAGTCACACTGCATTGTCCATCTAGGTCAGAAAGCTGGCTGTGGGAGTTGACTTGGGAGATTCTGGGGATGGGAATAAAAAAGTTTGCAAAGGTCATGAGGCATGTCCTTAGATGTCAACATACCAGAGATGCCATTTCACTCTGCATAATAGTAGAAATAGTAAATTAATAAATGTCAGAGTAATTTTTAATCACCGGGTTGAAATCTAAAAGAATTTTTGCATATCCCACAGTGAAGCTGAAAGTTTCATTAGTTGTAACAGTGAAGCTGAAAGTTCCATTTACTTAGACTTATTTTATCCTGTATCCTAGTTGTAGAAGACAGAAATGGCTGCTTGTAAAATGACATTGCTCTCTTTTATTCTTAGCTGACAACACTCCACACCTACTTGGGTGTCCTTTCCTTCTCCATCGCGGTCATAGAATGATGATCTCACCACAAGGTTTAGAGGTGAATTATTCAAGGATAAGGATGTGGCTTGGGGGTAGTGCACTTACCTAGCATGGAAAAGACCTTAGGTTCAATTCCCAGCATAGGAAGAAAAAAATAATGAATCTCTTGACCATTTGCAGTTTGCCCTGTTCGCCCTTCTAGTGAATTCTGTAGACACAGGAGTATGACTCAGTTCTGGTCAAGATTCATGGTGATCAATCTACTGAGAGGTCCTCTGCAAAGAGACTTTTATTTTCCTAATGAGAAGAGGCTCCCAGTAAAGTTCTGAGTTCTAGGCTCTTCTACAGCCAAAAGTGATGTCGACATCAACACTGTTAGAGAACTTTGAATAAGAGCCTAGTACCAAAAGAACCTGAGTTTTGGGCAGCGTTGTCTGACTGTTAAATACACTGTTCTTATTGTTTAAAGTCACTGAGTTGATTTCAAACTTTTAGACACTTGTAGCCCCAAACTGACCACTTGGACCCTAGCTGCCATTTCTCCTAATCAATACAAATCATCAAGCCACAAAGAAGACAGGTTTTGATGATAGCTGATTTACTAGCAAGGCAACTCATCCTGAAGGTGCTGAAGAGAAAATATCCCAGAGGCAATGACAGTACTGCTAGCCAAAAGATCACAGATAATGTGAACCCTGCCTCTGCTCCCTGCTCCCAACCTTATCAATACAGCATTTTGCAAGCCGAGGAACAGTATAATTTATGTTTATCAAAGGCACCTTGAAGAATGATGCTTTGAGTAGCCTCTGGATGCTTCAAAGTCTTTGCTTCTTTTGATGGGGAGTTCGACGAGTTCAACGTGACTGCATTGTGTGTCCTGATTGCTTGAGTTTGATAGGAAGTGTTCTCATGACAGCCTTGTCCTTGCCATGGGTTCTGGGGATGCTTTGATGTGGGCTGCATTCGGACAGCCTAATACTTGGGGAAAATGTACTGAAATTGAACAAGATTGCTTTCTGCCCAGCTGCTCTCCAAAGGCTAGACATTTTTAGCACTGAGCAAAGAAGCTTGTATTTGTTTTGACAGTCCTGGCAGGGAGAACAATGCTTGATTATCCCAGCACTTTACTAACAAATAAGACTGCCTCCAGCAGAGATAAAATATGGGTCTTGACTTGATTGCATTTCATGTCCAAGGGAGTTCTCTTCTATTCACTGGCATGCCCTTTCATTATACTGTGCATCTTTCCTGTCCCTCATCCTTGCCCCTTGAAGCAACCCATGGCTTTCTTTCTGAAAAGGCCCCTTCTTCAGTCACTGTGGCCATGTGCTTTGATTATCTTATAAAACACACATTTTCACCTTCCCATTTTGATTTCTTGGAAGCTAAGATTATGTTGTTTGCTTTTAGATCTTCACACTGTGAGCATGGTTTCATTGCTGATTTTATGTCTGTTTACATTTGGTACTTGCTTAGGCCGCCTTCACTGTTGCAGCATAGAAAAGCTTTGGAATTCCCCCATTATACCCACATTTTAAAGGGCTAGCCTAGGATTGGAGAGATACTTAGTTCTTAAGGAAGATCTGAGTTTGGTTCCCATCACCCATGTCCTTTGGTCCACAACTGAATATAATTTCAGCACCAGGGTCTCCGACACACTCAACTTGCTTCCTCTAGTACCTTGTACTCATGTGTATATCCCCACATAGATACACACGTAATTGAAAAAAATAAAACTTACAAAAAGATTGCCCAACACACATACACAGAAGTTCTTTGCACAGACTATTCAAAACCAAGGGATTTTATTTAATATGAAAATACTTTTACTTCTCTGTTTTCCATTTTCCAAAAGACTTTGGAAATTGAGCATTTTTATAAGCGTAGCATATATGAAGAAAGATCTATATCTCAGTGCATTTTCAGAACCCACCTACATAGGTGCCTTGGTCCTTCCTTGTCATCTGCCCCTTCCCTGAGTTGACTGCTCTCCAGCTTCTGTCATTTAAGTGAATTCTGCTTGTTGCTGTGTTTAAGCTCAGCAGGACTATCATGTCCTACATAGTAGTGGTTTCTCCACTTTCACTACTACATAATACTATATCACACACATGTACCACAGTCAATGCTTCTTTGGTTTGTGGACATTTGGGACTATCACCAATAATACTGTCATTCTGTACATATCTTTTGGTATATGTGTCTTCTTTTTATCTTGATCATATTTACCCAGGATCAGAATTGTTGGGGGATAAGGTATATAAATTTTCAGTGTCGGTAGAACTTTCCAATGTACAGTTCAAATATCCACCAACTGGTGAATTCATTAAAAAGTTATGGTATATCCAAACCTATGCTTCCTGGCTTTTGCTGTTAAGAGGGTCTAAAATCAAGGTCATTTCAGTAACAATGAATGTTCACTGAACACCAAGTTACTGGTTTCTAACCCATTCTATAATAAGACCCAGGGATCCTTGGAGAAAATGTTGACCCTACAGTATGTTCAGGGAAAATTCAAGAGGTGCCTGGATCATCTTGTGGGACTAGAAAATTGTCTTTTGATAAATAGAAAAGTTGATATAAATTTAGGTTTTAAAAAATCTTTAGAGTTGGGCAGGCAGTGGTGGCGTACACCTTGATCCCAACTCTTGGGAGGCAGAGGCATGCAGATCTCTGTGAGTTTGAGGGCAGCCTGGTATACAGAGCTAGTTCCAGGATAACCAGGGCTGTTACACGGAGAAGCTCTGTCTTGGAAAAAAAAAAAAACAAGAAAAAATCTTTAGACTTACAAAATTGTAAACAGAATCATTCTGTGCCCATCACCCACCTTGAAACATAGTATATAACTATATCCCTTGGCAACTATCTTTAATTTAACAAGATTTTCTCTCCTAGAATCTTTAGCTATAGTTTCTTTTTCCCAGGGTAATACATTGGTGATAAATTTGGCAGGCAGCTGTCTGCAGGTTCCAAGCCATCCTGATCTACCAGACCAGCCAGGACTACACAGTGAAGCCCTGTCCCAAGAAAAGAGGTATGTGGGTGTGGATGTTTATTTTGCTGCACCAGTAGGGTTTTTTCAGTGCTAGTGATATTGCACATGCAACTCTCACACATGCAAACACAGAGACACTGTCTCAGTTTCATACACACTGTCATACACACTCACACACTTGCACCCTCACACACTCATGCCTATCTCTGTTCACGCCACATGGATATTCATTAATCTCATTAAGTCATACTTTACACTCTAAGCCAACACTTGATCCTTATACTAGCCCTGCTTTCTTCTTTGACAATGTGAAACCTGGCTGTCATTGCATAGGATGCATTTATTTGTTCAAACCTTCTGTGCTTCAGGATTAATAACCAAGGTCCTGTGTGAGAAACACCGTTATTGCAGTAGAGTTCAATTTTCCTACACGAGTCTTTAACAAATTGTTTTTATTATTACAGCGTCTAGCTAAAGTCCCACTTTCCAAGTGACAATGCCAGTCCTCTTGCCCAACCACTCCACTGTGCCATTGCAGAAGTTGTATATAGCAATGCAGTCTTGTTTTTCATTTTGCAGGGATTTTTTTAAATATACCTAGAGAAAAATGTATAAATTGTAAGTGCACAGTGTGTGTTTTCACACTGGACACCCTGTGTACTAGCATCTAGAAGCCTTTTTCTGCACACACCCATGTCCATCACTGCCTGAAGTTTCAGCAGGGACCACACAAGGGAGAGCATATTGTGTGTGTGTGGAGGGGGGGGGGGTGTCAGTGAGTGAGAGGGAGTTAGGAGAAAGAGAAGGGGAGGCAAGGAGACCATGTGGCAAGGAGACCTACATTTCTAACTCAGCCTCCAGGTAATCCCTAACCCAGGTCTGCACCACACAGCTGTCTTCTTCCCCCCTGGATTACCGCCACGTTTACTCATCTCACAGGCTGAATTGTTTCCTGGAGAGCTAGCATAAGAGCTAACTGTTCCGGACTCATGAGAAACCATATTGACTTCTGTGTGTCATGTCTTAGGCTAGGGAAAGGAAAGCCTGGAAAGAGGCTGTCCCATGGCTGTGGGGAGCACATGGATATGGCAGGAAGGAGGTCTTGGCACTCATTTAAGCCTTTCCTGGGGCTTGCCTGACTTCCTCGGCAGTGGTCATTTCTCCACCCACAGTCAGGTGAGACTTCTCTTCCTCTGGCATCTCTGAACCTGAGGTATCCTCAGGGTCCAGGGACAAGGGCTTCTGGATTCACAGTGGCTCACTTCACTGGCCCAGCAAGCACCCTCTGCCTCTCCTCAGCCTGCCCTCTCTCTCTAGCTAAGCTGCCCAGGAAGCACATGGATTTGGGCACAGGAAACTGACTATAGGTGTCTAGGGATGTGTGAATTTAAGGCTGTCACCTCAGTTTTCATTTAGGCAGCTGATCAGTAGCACCCTGAGAATTTTCTGGATTTGGCAAACACACATGGGAAGCTGAGAGTCACAAGATGATGGTGGGAACAGGAGGGAGCCCGGTGCTGTGAAATCCACACCAGCCACTTCCTGTGGGAGCCAAGCAAAACTCCCCCAGGTCTCACTTTTGTTATTTTTAAAAGAGAAGGCCATGATCTATTCTTTTTCTGGGTAGCATTTGGGATTAAGTGAATTAATGGCTGCTCAAATCCCATCACAAAGTGAGCCTTCATGTGTGCCCAGGCCTGTATTCCTTTAAGAAAGTATCTGTTTGTATGAGAGTTGCTGAGCTGCTCAGACTTTGGTTTCTTCATTCACAGAACTGGGGTGATAGGACTATCTTACAGGGTGATTGTGAGTATTAAATTAATCTGAGGCGACGTAAAGCTGGACTGAACAACACTATTCACGGTTCATTTAGGGCTGCCTGAGAAATCTGGATGGGCATGTTCACCCATTTTGTTTGTGATACCATAACAAAATGCCAAAGGGTCAGTGGTTTGCAAACAGGAAAAATTGAGTTCTTCCAAGTTGGAAGGCTGTGAAGAGAGGGTAAATGCATCATGTGTTCAAACTTTGGTCTGCAGCTTGCAGCACTCTTTGGGAATGTTGTGGGATCTTTCTGGTTATGCTGTGCTTCCCCTGTGTGGGTGCAATGTGACAGCCAGCCTTCGGCTCTGCCACCATGCCTTCCGGGCCTGCTGTCCCATTTTCTCCTCCATGATGGTGTATGCCCCTCTGGAGCTGTGACCCCAAACAAGGCCTTCCTCGAGGCATTTGTCACCACTTTATGACAGCAGGGAGAAGCGGCAGTGACAAGGTCCAGAACAGGCAGAGGGCCCTCTCTGGGATACAGGCTGTCCACTTCTTTCCTCTTCTAGAGGGTTCCTTTGTTAAGTACACAGATCCCATTCATTAGGCTCCACCTTAAGGGCCTGCACCTCCCTAAGCCTCTTCCTCCCCCCTCACACAACTACATTAGGAATGAGGTTCAGATGCATCCATGTGGGACATAAACCTCCAAAGCTCTCCCATTGGTGAAAGAGCCAAGCTTCCTTTCCTCTCTGGAATGGAAGAGCCTTTTCTTGGAAGAACCTTCCCACTCTTTCCTTTTCTACATACATTCAGGGGTGCAAACCACATTAGTTAATGTGGTTAATTAGCTCATGATTTAAGACAGACATTGATTGGTCTAGATTCTGTGGCTTGGGTATAGCTGAGCTCAAGGGCGTGGCTGGAGATCTCTCCCAAGACCACAATCAAAGTTTTGGTTGTGATTGTAGTCATCTAAAGGCTTGGTATCTTGTTCTAAGATGCTCACTCATTGCCTGTGGGCAGGAATTTTCTGTGCCTGTGTAGGTCTCTCCAGGACTTAATGGAAAAACCTCATAGCATAACAGTAATATCTGTGTCTTTTAATAATAACATATCATATCTGTAACATCCTATTCATTGGAAACTATCACTAAGTCCCACCTATGCTCAAGAAGGGAAGAATTAGGCTACATCTTAAATGTGTGTATGACTGTTTTCCTGCATGAATGTATGTGTATCATATACATGTTTAATGTCTACGGAGGCCAAGAGAGGGCACAGGATCCCATGAAATTGGAGTTACATTGTGTGGGTCCTGGGACCTAAACCTGGGTCCTCTGCAAGAGCAGCAAGTGTCTTAACCACAGAGCAGAGTCATCTCTCCAATCCCTAGGTAGATCTTTTGAGAAGTATTGTCAAAGAACCTAAGGATGTATTCTGCAGTTTCTACAGCATTATATCTAAATAACGACAGAGACGGGAGAGACTGGGCAGGAAGACAGCTCCCAAATGTGCCAGTTTCTTTGTTCTATGAGTCTTTACTACAGGTGACCCTGACAGAACAGGTATTGCAGCATATTTGAAAATGAGCCCAGAAATGGATCGGAGATTAATCACAGTGCCAGCACCAAGCTCTTGCCAAATAAATGCCTGCCTGTGCTGTGCCCTCTGAGGGGTGCTGGAAGTAAAGAGGGGTTAACTAAAAAGACCAAAAACAAAAACTGTACTCCAGAGGAACTTGTGTGTGCTACACATACGGAGAGATAGCTGAAGAAGTTGGGGCTGGGGGGTGTGGCTGTGGTGGCAGAGTGCTCGCCTAACATGCACAAAGTCCTGGGTTCAAGTCTCAGATCCACACAAACTAGGTACAGTGGCACATGCCTGGAACCATAGCACTTGGGAAGTAGAGGCACAGAAAGCAGGAATTTAGGGTCATTTCCTGCTACTTAGTGAGTTCAAGGGCAGCCTGAGATACATGAAGCTGCCTCAAAGCAGAGGAGGAAGAGGAGGTGGGAGAGGAAGGGAGAGGAAGGAGAAGAGGAAGAGCAGGAGGGAGAGGGGAGAGGGGGAGGAGGCAGTTATGAATAAAGTGGCTCTTACACCCCTCCCCCTCATTTCCACTTCTGTACCCTCCCACTTTCCATTTACCCCTATTTGTGGGTGAAACCTGAGGAGAGAAGCCCTGTGAATCATGTAGCCAGGAAGGAAGGCTTCCTGTGGGAAGAATCCTGAGTTGGGACTTTAAGGATGAATGAGAGGCAGCCAGGTAGAGTTTAGCCATTAGTGTCTCATATCCAGGAACCACACTCCGATGTAAAGGGAAGCCCAGGACAGTCAAGAGGCTGTGAACACCTCTACTGCTACAAGAGAGCAGGTGGCAGCGTGGGGAGAGGGTGATGAGGAAATGAGAGGCTGCAGAAGGAGCAACCCTAGAGGAGGTGGCCATGCTGTGGACTCAGCCGGTGAAGAGCTTACCTTGCCCTTGCGGGAAGATCTGAGGAATGTGGACTTGGAGGTTAAAAAAAAAAAGTGTGTTTTGGGGGGGGGGCAGAAAGTGTTGAAAGCTGGGACAGAGCTTTTGAGGTCCTAACAAGGATGGGAAGAGCCACCCAGGGCTCCTGCCCAGGGTTTGAGAGAGAGGATCCAGAATCCAGACAGCAGCAGTACAGCAGGCACATGGGGACCATCTTTCTGCAAAGTGCACAGCCCCCATCCTGCCCCTCTGTGACAGGCAGATTCTCTGCTCTGCACAGAAGCAGCTGCTCAACTCTGCTTAGAAGCAGGGGTGTGTGTGTGTGTGTGTGTGTGTGTGTGTGTGTGTGTGTGTGTGTGTGGTAGTGGTGGGGGGGGGGCAGCTGCCTGAGGCCATGAGGCAAGCTAGAACTAGACTCCACCCAGAAGCCCTCAGAGCCTGGAGAAGCAACCCTCTGCTCTCTACCCCCCCCCCCCCCCACACACACACACCCTCACTGGTTTTCCTTGCAGGCAGGGAGCTGGAGTGGGCTCTGCAGGCTCAATTACTACAGCTCAGAGATCAGCCTGTGAGTCAGAAAACACATTCCCCGCCCCTGCAAGAGAAGGCAACTCACTGCTCCTAGGATCTCCCCACTGGAGTTGACTGAGAAATGCACAGAATCACAGGGAAGCAGTTTTCTCTCGAAGACATATGGAAAACAGTTTGTTTGCTAGGAAGAAAATCATAACTTGTTGTCTTTTGTCCCCCAGAGGAAAATGCAAGCACACATTAAGTCTTTTCAATCCTTTCTTTGTCTTCTGAGCTTTTGAACTCAAATGCAGGCATGGAGAGGAAAGTGTTTGTGGAAGGAGAGGAAATGTTAGTTGGAAGGAAATGAGAATCTAACCTATAAAATTATCCCTAAGGCAAGAAGAGGGTGACTGCCTCAAAGTCAGGTGACACTTCTCACAAGGGGCATGGGAGTGTTTGTGACATTAATTGTGGTGTGTGTATCTGTGTGTGTGTGGGGGGGCGACTCTCTGAAGCAAGCTTTGCTCTTCCCAGTGGAGATAAAGACAAAAGGAAATGCTTGGATTTACATTTGGTTCACTGCTCCAGAAAACCAGCCCCAGGACAAGGAGCCTGGGTAGATTGTTCAAGGCAAATAAATGCAGGAGGCCTGGGCTAGGGGCTTCTATCATCTGTAGGGTTCGACATGGCTTCTCCCCACTGAGATCTCCTGCATTGCTTTCTTCCTCTGCTCTGAACAGCCCTTGGAAAGCCTTATCTTGGTAACATGAAATCTCTATGCAGGGCTTCCAGGATCTATCTGAATGATGACTTAGATCAAGTTGTTCACGGCCTCCCCTCCCGGCCAATAATTCTTCAAAAGAGCGTTTAGCTGATTTGGAAGTGTCTATCACATCCCCCAGAGGACAGTGTGCATCTCAACTGCGGATGAGTGTGGTTCTGCTCCTGACCTCCATGCTCCAAGTCTCACAAATGGAGTCACTCAAATGCACAGAAAATGTTTGCCAGCTTTTGAGGAGAAAATTGGTTACTGCTGAGGGAAGCCAGTTGTGGGCGAAGGAGAGGAGAGCGATTCTCTGGGTGGGTCATTTCTGTAGTAGCTTTCTGGGTATTTCCAGAACTGGGACTTCAGTGAGCCAAACTCATCCTGCTCTCCTCCTGTGGAAACACTTGACTAAGCACCTAATATGTGCCAAGAGCTTTGTTCAGGGCTCATAAAGACTTAAGAAAACAGTCAGTGAGCCCAGAGCAAAGAAACACAAGAACTAAGTTGCACAGGGAGCCCATCTTTCTGCCCAGGACACATCTAAGTGGTAGTGCAAGAAATAGGCCCAACAGACAGCAGTGGTCTCCCCTAGTGGGTTGAAGGGAACTCGGTCAGAATACTGAGGGCCTGAATTTGGGGGAACAGGGTTTCAGAGAAGATAACCCAGATAATAGCATGCAGGTCCCCTGTAGGCTTTGGCCACAAAGAAAGTTGCATGTGCCCTAAGACTTTAAACAGGGGCCAGGTGGGGGTGGGGGTGGGGGGTGGTTGAATAGATTTATGTGCTTGTTCTGTAAGTGAAAGATGTGAGTTTGATCCCCAGAATCCACATTAAAAACTAGGCTAAATACCTAAAACTGTGTGCCAAAACAAACCTTCTCTATTAGTGAATTAATTATCTCAGAGGTTTGTTATAGAAACAGAAAGCTGACTAACCTAACAACTGTTGGTTGTAAGTAAAAGACTTGACTAAGTACTTTTCAAATGAAGACACAACAGTCAATACACACATGGAAAAGTTCTCACCATCCTTAGTCATAGAAAAGGCAATTAAAATCACATTGACATACAACTGCCCAGCCACCAGTGTGAGCAAAGGCAAAAAGGTTGATGATCCCAAGGACTTATGAAACTGCATTAGACAGAACTGTCTCTCATTGTTGACAAATCCATAACACAAGCTCTTTGGAAAATTACCACCACAGGAGGATAACGACTTTTCTACACTCTCACTTCTGTTTGTACAGCACCTCCCTTCTGACATCATGGCCTGCCCCTTCGACTCTAGTAAGAATGTCTTCAACCTTCCATTCACCAACGGTCCAGCCAGACCACCCATTCCAAGTGCTAGTTGTCTTCTGCTTGTTGTTTGTACTTCTGGCCAATTGGGAACACAATGAGGCTTATACAACACAGCCTTTTCCTCAGATTCAGGAATTTGCTGGAATAATTCACAGAACTTTCTGGTTTTCTGTGAAGAGTATAGTAAAGGATTCAGATTGAGAAATACATACCACTAATCCCAGAGGGTCCCAAGAATAGCCACGTCTATCCCCAAAGAGTTAGGGATCACCACACTTTGGGGGCTTTCTGAACTCCGTCCTTAGAGATATTTATCTGGATATCAATTTATAAGCATAGCCAATTATTAACTTAATATCTCCCTCCCTTCACAGGATGATGATGAGAGAGTCTGAATGTCCCTAGCTCTCATTCTGGTGAGCAGCCCTGACCCTGAAGTTAGCCAGGAGTCCACTACAAGTCACTTCATCAAAGCAAGAGAAGTCCTTATCATTCCAGAAACCCCAAAGGATTTAGCAGCTTTGTGCCAGGAGCAATAGAAAAGAACAAAATGACAGAACAAAGGTGACTGGGGCACCTCCCTCCCTCCCTCTCTCTCTCTCTCTCTCTCTCTCTCTCTCTCTCTCTCTCTCTCTCTCTCTCAGGAAGTTGCAAGGGTTCAAGATGCCGAGCTTCAGATTATGAAGGGGTAAATCCTTGAGTACCAGTATCATAACAGGAGCCAAATAACTTCATCATTGGTTTCTTATCAAAATAAATACATCTCTACTCTAAAACCAAGCATTTCCAGTCTTAAGTATTCACCCAACAGCTATAAAAATGCATATGGACCAAAGACTCCAGTGGTGTTTACAGTAGTATTATTCATTATGGCCCTAAAGTCAAAACAATTAAGATGTTCATTAAAAAGAAAACCAATGGACACATCTCAGCAGCCTCAGACAGAGTACTACTCAACACACAATGCTCAAAATACTGTCATGGGGGATATCCTTCTGTATGCTGTGAATATATGTTTTTCTTATTGGATGATGAATAAAGCTGTTTTGGCCAATGGACAGGCAGAATGTAGCCAGGCAGGAAGTATAGGCAGGGTTACCAGACTAGGAGAATTCTGGGAAGGGGAAGGCAGAGAGTGAGTCTTGAAGTAGCTGATGGGAAAACAAGAGGCTTGGACATCATCAGTAAGCCAAGACTATGTGGAGATACATAGATTAATAGAAATGTATTAATAATTAAGAGAGAACTAGCCAATAAGAAGCCTAAGCCATACAGTTTATAATTAATTTAAACCTTTGTGTGTTTATTTAGGACTAAATAGCTGAGGCAGAACAGAAACTTCTGTCTACAATACCATGCTAAAAGAAAGAATATGGAACCAATAATACATATAATGAGATTGGGTGATTTCAGGGTGACATGGCTACAGTGCATTTTCTATATCATATAGACAACTCACAACAGCAGTTACTTAAGGCCAAGGGGAGACTGGGAGAAAAGAAATTTAGAGGATCATGAAAATGCTGTCTATCTTATTAGAGATGTGAAAACACTTTAAATGTTGCCAGAGGGATTTCAGTGGTTAAAAGCACTTGCTTACCATGCAGAGGGCCCAAGTTCAGGTCCTAGGACCCACGTAGCAGCTCACAACCTGTAACTCCAATTCCAGGGGATCGGTGCCTCTTCAGACTTACTTAAGCACCAGGCATACCTGTGGTGCATGTATGTGTATCCATATACAGAAAACAAAAAATGATCAATAGAAAAGATTATCAGGAATGTGTGTTAAAGAGATGCACATTCACATTAAACTTTGTCAAGCTGCACATTCAAGATGTAAGCAGCTCCCAAGAAACAAACACATGCCCTGTCATGAGAGAGATGTGGGTTCAGCATCTGATTTTGTCATGTATTATTTGCCAGTCATGGTAAAATCAGGTCTTTTCAAAATTTGTACTCCTCATCCGTCAGGAGGAGATTGAGAATGAAATAGAATAATGTGTGAAATCAGCAGGGGTCCAGAGATTATAAAATTATTATTTATCATAATAAAATGCCATGTGCCATTGTAAAAGAGTTAAAAACTCATATAAAGAAATTAAATAATCAACAGTGATGTCACCCAAAATAGCTCCTGTAAACTTGGAGGCAGAATTCTTTTTTGTTATGCAGCTTCCTCTGCATAAATGATAGTTTCAGGTATCTGCAATGTTGATTCTTTAATTACATAATATGAGAGTACTTTTATTAGACATGTTTATAAAAATATTAAAATAATAAGGCTGGTAACTTCTGAGAATCTGTGTCTTATAGAATATCTGCAATGAACATGTGTGTGTGGAGGGGGTGCTCACTTGCATGTATGTGTGGGTGTTGTTCCTAAACTGCAATCTACATTGTTGTTATTGATTTTTCTTCTCTTCCTTTTTTGAGATAGAATCTGTTATGTAATTCTGGCTATCCTGAAACCAGGCTGGCCATGAACTCACAGAGATCTACCTGCCTCTGCCTCCTGAGTGCTGGGACTAAATGTATGTGCCACCACTTCTGGCAAGCCACATTGTTTTATGAGGCAAGGTCTCTCCCTGGGATTGGGGCTCACTGATTCAGCTAGCCAGGCTGGCCTGCAAGCTCCAAGAATACTCCTGAACTGCCTTCCTGGGATTGAGATTACAAGTGCATGCCACCATACCTTTTCACCCAGGTGATGGGGATTGAACTCAGGTCCTCATGCTTGGGTGGCAAGCACTTTACTAATTGAGCCACCTCCTCAGCCCCACCCAATGAACTTTTAAAAAAGGCAAATTAGGGCCAGTTATATGCTTAGTGTGTACAAATGCTTGTGGCAAAGCTTGAGGGCCTGAGTTTGATCCCTGGAACCTACATGGTGAGAGAAAACAGCCAGTTCCTACAAGTTGTCCTTTGTCAATGAGTATGCTGTGGCATGTGTGCATAAACAAATATTTTAAAAAGAAATCAGATGTGGCTTTCCAGATTTCCTAATAGCATTCAGAGTCCTCAAGGCAAAGTTCAGCAGGTGTCTAGACCTTTCATGCTTGGGGAGATCTAGAATAGCTCTGAGGGTGGACGAAGGCTCTTCTCCTCACCTCTCATCTTCTTCGGACCCCAGGCCAGCTAGAACATGTTTTTCTCTCAGAAAGGGGTTCTGACAGGACATGGATCCAGGACATGGATCTCCCATGCCTGAGCTTCTTTGGATTGGCACACTGACATGCCTACCAGGTCTCATGGCCAAGACAAAGTCAGCAGGGAGGGCAGTTCCCTTCACTGTGATTAAAGCAAGGTAAAGGCTGAACAGATGGTAACAAACTAGGACCTGAGTTCAACCTAGTCTGACCCTTTAAGCTCCTGGCCATATGTTTCTCCTGCCTTCAGTTACCACACTCCCAAGTTCTCACCAGTCTTTGAATCATTCTTGAATTTTCCTACATCAGGCCAGGCCAGTTGTCCTTATTATGTGATTCCTGCCACAGGCCCTGTCCTTCACTGCCTTAGCTCTGTTTCCCACCTGTCTGTGCCCCTACCCTTCTCTCTTTGAAGGTTTGGTGTGTTGTCCATGCTACGGAAGGTGAAGAGGGAAAATTGCATTCTGATGGACAAGTGTAACATCTTTAGTTTCTGAGGAGATCCATTTGGTGAGAAGCCATTGGAAGGACAAGTGAAGAAACATAGCCCTTTCCTTGAATTACAGTCAGAAACTAAAGTGCAGTGATACCTACGCTATGGTCTTTGTGTGCCACATCTCTTAGGTGGTTTTTCTTGCTTCTTTGTAACAGCAGCTGGTCTTCAGGGAGCCCGTGTCACTGCATACAAGTTTCCATCCCCTGGGTTCTGTGTCCTCCTACATATGTTCCCTATCTCCTGCCTGGGCCAAGTTCAAGCTAATTAGCTGCCTTACCAGAAAGTGAACAGAAAGACAGTCCTCCTTCTGTGAATCAGAGCTGACAGGAAAAACATTCTCAGGGTCACTTCTTCACGCAGCCCCCATTATGAATTCCTGTTATTAGGTTGCCAAAGCTGCTGAGGTTTCCTACTCCTGAAAATGTTCCTAGGTTTAGGTTTCCCTAGACTTCTCTATGCACCCAGAGTGCCATATCCTACAATCACATCCTTGCATTTTGTTTCCATCAAGCCAGTCAGATTCAAAATTTCTATTGCTTACTAAGGCAGCAAACACACTATTGGCAATATCTGCAGGAGCTGCTAGGTCCACCCACACACTCTCTCCTGATCCGTCAGGGAGAGAAGGAAGCTTGCCAGTTTGGACTTGTGTTAACTGGCCTAGGAGCTCTTGTAAGGTTCATTTGAAGAGAAAACTCCCTGGATACTTGATGAGGTAGGCAGCTGAGTGCCTCTGCATGCGTACATCTTGTCTTTGCAGAGGAGAGAAACTTCCTGTGGCAGCAAGAATATCAAGTGGCTGTTCACCATTAAGTCCTGCAGGTTAAAAACTTACCTTCATAATTATACTTGCAGATCAGGCCTTTCGAGTATTCTCAGAGCTCTGGGGATAGTCTGTGGAAATTACCAGGATTGATGGGCTAGCAGGCAGCCTGAGAAACACCAAATAAATCCCTCTGCTGTCTATATAGTGCTCTGTCTATCTCTTATCTATATCTACCTACCTACCTCCTATCTATCTATCTATTTATCTATCTATCTATCCATCTCTTTATCTATCTATCCCTCATTAGCCTATGTATCTATCATTTAGCTCTCTATCATTTATCCATTTACTGTCTATCACTTATCCATTGATTTTGCTACTTATTTATCTATCATCCATTACCTATCAATTATCTGTACATTGATTACCTATCTCTCTACCATCTATTTCTCTCATTAGCTTATCTACCCATCATCTATCACTTTCTCTGTATATCTTGTCACCATTATATATTATACATCATCTATTCTCTGCCATTATCTATCCATTATGTATTTATCCATAATCTATCAATCATCTGAACATTTATTATCTATCTCTTGGTTATCTGTCCATCATTTATCTGTATGCTCGCTGCTTGCCCTGTGTGTCTGTCTGTCTGTCTGTCTATCATCACCATTAGATCTGATTGTATTTTCAAAGGCCCTGGCCTTTCTGCCCTTTATGTAAGGTAGCTAGCTTGCTGTTAGTGATTTGGTTGTTAGTCTGGCTGGTGGAAAAGGCCTGAGGCACAACTCACCATGGGCTGATCCTCACTTTGTGCTTAAGCTCCCACTTGCTGTGTGACACTGGAGAACAAGGGCATCACTCATTAGCTCCTGTCTGCCAGAACTTACTACAGCCATAAAACAGCAGACTATAAGGGCCATCCTGATTTGGAACAAGTGACACCTCTAGATTATTCTTAATTGTCCTATGAAAATTTTCTTTCCCTTTCTAATTTGTTATGTGAGAAAATATTAAATTAGTCTGAACATGTAGGAACAGTTCCCGGTTTGAGCTTTTCTCTTCTTCCCTTAGGCATTTAATCAGTTTTTTTTTACCTCCTAGATTTGTTTGGCAAGTTGAAGAGAAAAGATAAGAGGATTGGGGGCTGGGGAGGCAGCTTTTTAAGACAGAAGTACAAAAGAAGCTGCCATCTGAGGTCTCAAATTAGGATGGGGAACACATTCTCTATAGCCGTATCTTACTATAATTGAATGTTTAAGACAGAGGATCTGACGTGACTAAAGAGCCTGCAATTAAATTTATTTTTCTAAGAAGTGTCCTCTTAGTATATAATATAGCCTTGGAGAAAGAGTGTATTTCAGTGTGAATATATTCCACTTTAAAGAGCATATTTCATGTTAATATACGGATATTTGAGAAATGACAAGATGTTAGGTTTTCTGAAGACGTGGATACTTACTCCTCTCCATGTCACTTATCTGTTGGGGTGACCCTGATTAATCTGAGCCACAATTTCTATTTCCCTCAGTTTATAACCTCTTCCATGACCTAGCCACATGGCCACTGAGCTCCATCAGAGGCAAAGTGCTTTGTAAATGGGAGCAAATGTTGGGATTCATAAGACATGTCAGTTAGGAGTAGGGTATACACCTGAACAAGGAGGAGCTAAGGGCCACTAGACTGATAGCTGGGAAGCCAACAGGGGACTGACTCGGACCCCCCTGAATATGGGTCTCAGCCAGAAGGTCTGAGCAGTCTAAGAGACCTCAGACAGTGGAGCCAGGATGTATCCC